>NC_059143.1:47810002-49060002 GCF_020740605.2 Lemur catta | reverse complement strand
TAGTACAACAAAGTATCTATTTGACAACTTGTGAGAGAAATTTCTCTTTATTCTTGAAATAGAATAATGAAGTGTCCTTCTCTTTAGGACTAGGTTTATTTTTATCTTATGCCTAGATGAATCATGTAATAAAGTGTGTTCACCTTTTTTACATAGCTGCTATTCTAATTTAAAGCTCATAGTCTAATTTAAACTCATCCACATTGCAGGTAGTGAAGGTGTGAATTTTGTATGCTAACATTACTTCCTTATTTTATTTTTCCTTTCATTTGTCTCAGGCTACTTTACTTAGTTTCAATAATTATTATTTTCAGGAGGTATTACGTGTAAATAGTTTGAAATCAAGAAATGCTAATGGCTGTTAGAAGACACAAACTCTAAGGTGGAGGCTAGTGTGCAGGAGGTTTATTATGAAGTGCACTTGGGATCAATACCTATGAAATGGAGGGGAAGGAAGTAGAATTTGGCAGAGGGAGAAATTGAAGTGCAATGCCTCAGTCTACCCCAAAATGAGTTCTGGAATTGACATAATCCTTCAGAGTTGGCATGAGGTGATGATGCCTTTATATCCCTTCAATGAACAGTCTTTTGATTCAGGCTGCCCCTGGAACTTAGGGCTAGGCAGTTTTCTTCAGCAAATGCAATCCTCCATGGCTGAGGGCCATGTTTCTATAGAACTTTCCAGAAGCTGTGGCATCTTGGCAGACATCATAGCATGAATGCTCCAAAGGTCTACTGTCCAGCTACCATCCTGAGGCTTCCCTAAGTCTCTGGTATTATATGTCCTCTTTTCTCTCTTAGTTTACTCCCTCATTTAGGCAAAATATACCTTCTGGAAAAGGGAAAAATAAATGAAGCCTTTACAAATCTAAAGCATCTTTAGTCTGTTCTAACTCCTGATAGACAAGTTGGATGTGTGTGGAATTCTAGACTTAGCATCATCTTCCAAAATTTTAAGGTATTATTCCATTGTCTTTTGGCCTCCAATAAGTCTGTTTAGAAGTCTAGTGTCATTCTTAATCTGTGTCCTTTGATATGTATCTGTCAGTTGTTTCCTCCACCTCTTCTTTCTTTGCCCACCAGAAGCTGTCAGGCTCCTCTATTTATGCTGGTAAACTAACATATCATAGTGTCTTGGTAGGCGTTTATCTCCATTCTTTGAGCTGAGCACTTAGTGAGTCAATTAAATTTGGAAACTCGTGTCTTTCAGGTCCTAGGAAATTTTCTTGATTATTTTATTAAAGACTTCCTTTTTTCTATTATGTCAGTTAGACAGCTCTAGAAGTCTTATTTTTTAAGATGTTAGACATACTGGACTAATAATAAAATTTTTTTTCCAATATTTTTCATATATTTTTTCTTTTTTTGTTATACTCTGTAAGTTTTCCTAAATATTATTTTCAATCCTTCTCTTGAACTTTTCATATTCGCTTTCATAGTTTTAATTTCTAAGAACTCTTTTTCAAACTGGAGTGTGTCTTTCATTTTGACATCTTTTTGTTCTTTCTTATTTGAAAAGATCATTTCATATTTCTTTTTGATTTTTTGTTTGTTTCAGTTTTCTTCTCTCTTCATAGACTTTGCTTTCTTCAAGTTTTTGTCTTCCTATTTGTTTGTTTTGGTCATTTGTTACCAGATTTTAAGCTATGTCCTACTTAGTACCAGTCAGCAACTCTCATATTCAATTTTTTATTGGGGTGGGAAGGAGTTTGGTTGGCATCTAATGAACTCAGATGTCTTAAACAGACTTTCAAATAAACCATCTACCTCATCTCCAAAAAACAAGTATTTAATTTTCCCAGGTCCCAGCAAGAAGCCAGTGGCTATTTCTCAAAACAATAATAGTTACTTATAAAAATTAATTTTAAAAAGTCATGACTTAATTTTAAATCTGTAGTTGTCAAGGCCATTTTTCTCCTACCAAGGCTTATAACAGGCTCCACTTAGCATCCCAATCTGCCCCAGACATCTCCAGCACCACAGGGTCTGTGGGGGCCATAACCACCAATGTACAGTGATGGTTACATTATGGATTATACCAGCTACAGAGGCCTTCTCTCTTTGTGGGAATCACTGGGATTTATGTGATAGAGTTTTCCAGCATGCTATTCTTACATAGATTGATTTAAACAGTCTGTTGCCACTCTTTTAAGTACTCATAAAAATATCTGAAATGATACTGATTCTTACAGCAGCATAATCCTGTTTAACTGGACAACTTTAAGATCATATCTGGTTTGTTAAAGTGATATGCTACTTGAAACCAAACCAAATTCTTTTTTCTTGATTTGTCTTCAGCTTTGAGTATCAGAATCAATTCTGTTCACCTTGAATAAAAAGGAAATTTATTTGATGGATGTTGATGCTTCTGGAAGCTAAGGGAAATGGGGGACTGGCTTGGAACATATGGAAGACTCAGACACCACCATATAGCCAAGAAGTAGGGGGTGGAAAGACCACCTTTAGTACAAGGTCTGCAGGCCATAGCTACCACTGTTATTGCTGTAGATGAATCCTAACCAGCTTTATGTCTTTCTGCTATTTGGTCAAGAGCTAGAATTCCAGTTTGGAGCTTTCAATTGGCCAGGCACAAATCATCTATTCATTTGCTGACTTCAGGGTTAGGGTGAGGCATAATATAACCCTTCCTTTACAGAACATTAAATGTACACAATAACAAATTATTCTAAAATAGAAAATCATATTAAAAGATATATACCAAAAAGAGAAATGGCAACTAAAATCATATTTATGTTACTGTTTAATCTTTTAAAATTTAATTAAGTATTATCCAATGTATAGTTTATGTGGAAATAAATATAGCATAATACAATAGAAGGAAAAAGGAAATATTAATATCCAGCAACACTTAATGTGAAGCAATAGTTTTACTCATTTAATATAATTTTTCTTCACACCAGCAAATCTGTTAAAAAATAACATTATCTACTTTTTAAGAGAAACTTCCACCTGCATGACCAGATCATTATGTATAATTTTGCCCAATAAAATTATTCCTCCTTTCCCCACTCAGCAGTTTAGGGTCAATTTCAACAGCTGTTTTAGATTAATTCTATTTTTAAAATAATTTTACCAAGAGGAAAAAGTCATTTCATCTCCTAAGAATTCCTCAGAGAGGGAAGAATGTCAACAGTCATACATAAAATCATACCTTTCACTGAAAATTACAATCTCACTGAAGACAATAAGGCTATTTTCTTCATGCAAGCTAATACCACATTCTCATTATGTAAGCAAGCATGGAATGTTCTTTAAAAAGCCAAGGATAAGGAGAAAAAATTTTCAGGGCATAATGAAATTATAATATAACAGAAATTATTCCAATTGAAGGGCCGTAAGCAGATTTTCTGGTAATAGTTAAGGTTTTTTCAATGGGAGGGGCACAATTTTAGGTAGAGAAGTGGTAGAAAGGCCACTTTAAAGAGGTAACATTGGAGCACACTTGACCACCAATTAGTTCTCATTAGCACTCAGTGTACTCTAATAAACGGATAGGTTATATGAACATGTGTGGACATGCTCACACACATTTCAGATACAACATTCTGAGCTGTGCAATGCTGCATTAACAAGACATGCATATAACTTGGCCTCTGAAATACTGGGGACATCTAACTTATCCCCTATTATTGTGTTGACTTCCCTGGCTTCTGAGTTTTCCTTGGAGATAATACTTGGATACTGTTTTTCATTTCTTTCTTGACAATTGTTAGCGGTACCAAATATAGCTGGTAAGTTTTGTAGCATACTACAAATCTCCAGGCAGAGACATTTAGACATACAGCCTACATTGGGCATGGCACTTCTTGCCTTTTACAAGTTTCCTACTAGCATTGCCTGCTATCTGTGTCAGATCTGGTCATCCCTCTTATTGAATCAATGTTGGCAATTTGAATTTTAAAACCTTACTGAAATTTACAAATTTACTAGAATTAATAGAGGATTATATTCTCTTAAAGAATTTTTAAATCTCTTACCTGTTGTTAGATTGCCTTTCTGATCTCAACTTGTATGTATGTGTGTTTTCTTTTTCTTGATACAATATTTCAGGGAACCACATATTTTATTGTTTTAGGGGTTTTGCTATATTTCTTTTAGAAGCTATTAGATACTATTAGATTTATTTACTATCGATTTATCTTATTTATCTAAATAAATTTAACTGTTTTCAATGTCTTAAGTAATTTTACCTTCATCTTCATTTTCTATTTCCCATATTATTCTCTCTTATTTCTTTGCCTGAATTAATTTATCGATTAAAAAATATTCATTAAAAACCTTCCCTGAATCATATATGGTAATGTACCTGATATTTTATTGCTTAATAATGTTTAAAGCTTAAATGTTTAAAAATAATACTATTTAAAGTTTTACATTTATTGCTATTTAAATCTTTGGCTAAATCCCATATATTTTAATATTTAGAATTATTACATTTTCTTATTTCTTACAGTGTTAATTGAATAAGTAATTGATTTATTCTACAGTTCTTTAGATATTTAAAACAGTATGTGAAATATTTCAGGCGATTGAGTTTTATATGAAAGTTTGACATTAATACTTAGTTTTATTTCAGAGGTAGTTGCAAAACATCATTTATACCTAGAATTGCTACATAAAATACAGGAAACTTGATAATGATAAATTCTGATAAATGTATTATAAATGTTGTACATCTGAAATTCAGTTCTAACTGAAGTTTATTTTTATTTTCTAAATATAGCAACTCCACATACTATTTCTATTATTTGTAATTTAAATATTCTTACTGGTCTTCTCAATGATTGATTCTTACAATTTTTACATGGCTATTTGTTAGAAAATTGAATTTCCAAATATTAGGTTCAAATCTGATTTATGTTCATTAATTTTTATCAATATTTTTCAAATATTAGTTTACTCTTAAATATATCATGGATCAATTATATGGATATGTTACATCTACCATTTCAATTACTTTTCTCACAAATTTGCAGCAGTTTTTGCTATACATCTTTCATGCCATGTTAAGCAAAATAGAAAGGTTTGTAATTTTCACATTTGTACTTTACATTGCAGCTTTTGTAATATAAAATATCCTTATTACTTTTCTTGTAATAAAATTATTTACAGAGGAAGACAAATATTTTTCATGTTTAGAGAAATGGGGATTACCTTCTTTTGAAGTATGAAATTTTTCATAGACTCCATGACTGTTCTCTGTTTAGTCATAACTTTTCAGGGCTTGAGTTGGCTCTGTCAGAGATCAACATGAAGCCCTGCCCACATCAGTCACAGCAGGACCATCTCTACCTCCAATCCAGAGGTCCAGCAGGCTGGGGTAAATCATGATGGAACTAGATTCTCCTGAAAACCACAGCCAGGAGTTTAGTTACTACAATAGATGTAAAGTTTTCCTCAGAAACCCCCATCCCATAAACCTATTCCTCTGCTTGTGGTAGTTCTTTGAAGGAGAGCAGGTTTGAGGCTTTCTCCACTTCTAGATCCTTCATAGTTTTCTAAATTTGATGTCTGCAAGCTACTTGCATTTGTCAATAAATCCAGGACACAGAATAGAGAAGAAACCTAAGAGGTAGATTACCTGATAGTCACCATCTTATTCCATTCAGGTTGCTAAAACAGAATACAATAGCTTGGGTAGTTTATAAACAACAGAAGTTTATATCTCACAGTTCTAGAGGCTGGGAAGTCCAAAGTCAAAGTGTCAGCAGATTCACTGTCCAGCAAAGGCTCACTTCCTTATTCACAGACTTCCATCTTCTACCTGTGTCCTCACATGGAGGAAGGAACTTGGGACCTCTCTTAGGCCTATTTTTATGAGGACACAAATCTCATTCATAAAAGTTCTACTTTCTTGATCTAATTACCTATCAATGGCCCCACCTCCTGATACCATCATATTGGATTTAGGATTTCTTCTTTATTAGAAAAAAAATCACTTTTTTGCACAAATTTATGGGGTATGTGTGCTATTTTATTACATGCATAGATTGTGTAGTGATCAAGTCAGAGCTGTTAGGGTAGCCATCACCCAAATAAGGTACATTGTACCCATTAACTAATTTCTCATCATTCTCTCTCTCCACTACCTCACACTTCCTAGTCTCCATTGTCTATCATTCCACTTTCTATATCCAGGTGTACACATTTTTTATCACCCTCTCATGAGTAAGAACGTGTCCGATTTGACTTTCTGTGTCTGGCTTGTTTCACTTAAGATAATGGCCCCCAGATCCATCCATGTTGCTGCAAAAGACAAGATTTCATTATTTTTTATGGCTGAATAGTATTCCATTGTATAAATATACCACATTTTTATTCAGTCATTGGATGATGAACCCTTAGTTTGATTCCATATCTTTGATATTGTTAACCGTGCTGTGATAAACGGGTATCTTCTTGATATGTAGATACCCAGTAGTGGGATTGGTAGATTGAATGGTAGTTCTATTTTTAGTTCTTTGAGAAATCTCCATACTGTTTTTTATGAGGTTGTACTAATTTACAACCCCACTAACAGTGTAAAAGCATTCCCTTTTCTCTGCATCCTTGCAAAATCTGTTATTTTTTTGTCTTTTTACTAATAGTAACTCTAACTGGTGTAAGAGGGTATCTTATGGTTTTAATTTGCATTTCTCATATGATTAGTGATGTTGGGCTTTTTTCCATATGCTTTTTGGCTATTTGCTTGTCTTCTTTTGAAAAGTGTCTATTCATGCCCTTTGCCCACTTTGTAATGGGATTACTAGGTTTTTGTTGTTGTTGTTGTTGAGTTGTTTGAGTTCCTTGTATATTCTGGATATTAGTTCCCTGTCAGATTAATAGTTTGCAAATATTTTCTCCCATTATACAGATTGTCTGTTCACTTTGTTGATTATTTCTTTCACTGTGCAGAAGCTTTTTAGTTTGTCTTATTTGTATATTTTTATTTTTTGTGCTTTTGAGGTCTTAGTCATAAATTCTTTGCTTAGATCAATGTCCAGAAGAGTTTTCCCTAGATTTTTTCCTAGTATTTTTATAGTTTTAGGTCTTACACTTAAGTCTTTAATCCATCTTGAGTTTATTTTTGTATATGGTGAGAGATAAGAGTCCAGTTTCATTCTTCTGCATGTGGCAATTTAATTTGCCCAGAACCATTTATTGAAAAGGATGTCCTTTCCCCAATGTATATTCTTGTTGCCTTTGTCACAGATCAAGTGGATATAAATATGTGGCTTTATTTCTGGATTTTCTATTTGCTCTATTGGTCTATATGTTTATTTTAATACCAGTATTTCAACATATGAGTTTTAGGGAGACACAAACATTCAGGCCATAATAGTCTCCCCAGCTCATCTTTGCTTCCAGTCCTCTCCCCTCAATTTCTTGACTGGTTGTGGTGCTTACCCATCATTTTTGTCTGCACATCCATAACTCAGAAAAGGGATTTTTATATCACTTTTATGTGGCCTTGTTCAATCCAGTCACATTCATACTAAATTTAGCAATAATTTCTTTGGTTCTCTAAAATGTAAAATATACCCACCTATTACTGATTTCCAGTGACATGCAGAATTTTTTTTTCTTTTCTAATCTGCTGGCTGCTTGAATGGGACTTCCAAAGATAGGGAGAGGGAGTTATTTGTGTTCAATCCATTTTGTCAAAAGTTTTGCTGTTGTTATCATTGTCATTATCATTTTGGCTGTAAGTCTTCTCAAATCTTTTGTGGAATAAACAATTTACACCCAACTAAACAATAACTCTTTCAAAAAATATTTAAAAATATATTTTATATATGTTTTTCTGTTTTCCGAATTAAGATACTGCTACACAGCAGTATTAACAGGTTTATCTATAATCAAAAGAATGTAAGGAAGAGAGAGGAATTGAATTTTAACTAAGGTTTTCACATAAACCATGCCTAGTGCTTAAAACACAAAACAGAATATTTGAATCATGCTTAAAATTTAAAAGGTAAAAATAATTCACTAATTTTTTTAATAAAGCTTAGGGATGCAGATATTAATATAAACCATGAATAAAGAGAACTTTATACCTCTTATCTTTGTGTGTACGGTGAATGTATGTGGTGTGTGAGGGGGTATGTGTATGTGTGAGTGTGAGTGTGCATATATGTAGAGGTGGTTATTTGAGACTGTCTGTTAACTGGTACTTATCTCTCAACTTCTCACCTCCCAGATTGGAAATATTCAAGTTTTTACAAAAGATCGTCAGAAGAAAATGAAGATCTAGCCTTTCCTTTAACTGGGAAAACACACCCACAAAGCCTTAAAAATGCCCAGTTAGATAATTTTAAAGAAAATATTTCTTACATACAAAAAGTGTAAGCATTAATATAATGAATACCTAATCATTTAAGAAATAAAAAATGACGACTAGTACATGGATCCACACTCTGCATTCTTATCCCATCACCCTCCCTCTATGCTCTTCTCTCCCCACCACATTGCCAGTGATGACCATTATCCTGAAATTGGAATTTATCATTCCTATGCATGTCATTATACTTCTACAACATAAATAATTTACCAGTTATTGTTCCATTACAAAAAAAACAGACTGTGCTCTAGGTAGGTTGAAAAAGGGATTTATCACTTCGCTTGCAAAATAGGAAAGGCTAAAGGACTAGGCTTTAGGCTATGCTCCCAGGAATGAATCCAGAACATATTGCCTGCACAGTGTTTGGGGAATCTGCTATCATTGCTGCCAGAAGTTGCTGATACAGGACGTTGCCACCACCACTGATGATTAAAGAACTGCAAATTACTCAGCTGGGAAAACAGCTGTATGAAGCTGCCAAATTAGGAAATTTCTGCCACCACTGCTTACTACAAAACTGCCAGTTAGTAAAACAAAGGCCTAGCACTCAGCTTGCTGCCTGTTTGTTCATGCTGTAGACTCTATGTTAAGAAGGTCTAGTCTTAACACAGTACATAAAACTAGGAAAACTTCAGTCATAACCTGCAACTCTAGTTCAGACAATCAGATAAGGGGTTAATATCCAAAATATATGAGGGACTCCTACAACTCAATATCAAAAACCAAAACAAAACAAAACAAATAAACCAACTTAAAAATGGGAAAAGTACTTAAATAGACATTTCTCCAAAGACATACAAATGGCCATCAGGTGTATGAAAATGTGTTCATTATCACTAATCACCACAGAAAGACATATCAAAACCATGATGAGACATCATCACACCTCACCTCACATCACCTCACTATGATCAAAATCCAAAAAGATAACAAATGTTGGTGAGGATATGGAGAAATCGGAACCCTTGTACATCACTGGAAATTTAAAATGGTATGACCACTATGGAAAACACTATACAGGCTCCTCAAAAAATTAATATAGAACTACCATATGCTCCACCAATCCCATTGCTGTGTGTATATGTACAAAAATTAAAATCAGGATCTTGAAGAGATATCTGCACTTCCATGTTCATTGCAGCATTTTTCACCATAGCTTACATATGGAAACAACCTTATGTCCATTGACAGATTAATAAAGAAAATGTGGTATATACATACAAAGGAGTATTTCTGTAATCAGCCTCAGCCTTTAAAAAGAAGGAAATCCTGCCATATGTGACAACATGAATGAACCTGAAGACATTATCCTAAGTGAAATAAAACAGTCACAAAAGGAAAAATACTGCATGATTCCACTTACGTGAAGTATCTAAAATAGTCAAACTCGGCCGGGCGCGGTGGCTCACGCCTGTAATCCTAGCACTCTGGGAGGCTGAGGCAGGTGGATCGTTTGAGCTCAGGAGTTCGAGACCAGCCTGAGCAAGAGCGAGACCCTGTCTCTACTAAAAATAGAAAGAACTTATATGGACAGGTAAAAATATATATAGAAAAATTAGCCGGGCATGGTGGCACATACCTGTAGTCCCAGCTACTCGGGAGGCTGAGGCAGGAGAATCACTTGAGCCCAGGAGTTTGAGGTTGCTGTGAGCTAGGCTGATGCCACGGCACTCTAGCCTGGGCAAAAGAGTGAGATTCTGTCTCAAAAAAAAAAAAAAAAATTAAAATAGTCAAACTCATACAAGTGGAGACAAGTGGAGAGTAGAATGGTTGCCAGGGGCTGGTGGGGGAAGGGAAAATAGGGAATTGCTGTTGAATAGGTACAAGGTTTCAGTTATGCAAGACAAATAAGTTCTAGAGATCTTCCGTAAAACACAGCACCTATGGTTAACAATAATGTATTGCGCACTTAAAAAAATGTATTGAGAAGATATGAACCTGGAGAATATTATGTTAAGTAAAATAAGTCAGGAACAGAAAGACAATCACTGCATATTTTCACTTAAATGTGGGAGCTAAAAATGTTGATCTCATAGAAGTAGGGAGTACAATACCGGTTACTAAAGGCTAGGAAGGGAAGGGGTGAGAGGAGAAGGGAGAGGATGGTTAATAGATGAAAAATTACAGCTGGATAGAAGGAATGAGATCTAGTACTCCATAGCACTGTAGGATGACTACAGTTAACAATAATTTGTTGTACCTCTTCAAACAGCCAGAAGAATTTTGAATGTTCCCAACACACAAAAATGATAAATGTTTGATGTGATGGATATGCTACCTAACCTGAATTGATCATTACATATTGAATACATATGTTGAAATATCACTTTGTACCCATAAGTATGTACAATTATTATATGTCACTTAAAAACAAGTGAATACATGAATAAGAAAAGCCAGATCTTATGTCACTTGTTCTTACCATAAAAGGGGAGGAGGCATGAGGCGATGGATAAGTTTATTACCTTGAGTATGGTGATGGTTTTATGGGCATATGCATATGTCCAAACTTACCAAATTGTACATATTAAATGTATTCAGTTTTTGTATATCAATTATATTGCAATAAATCTGTTAATATTTTAGAAAAGGATAGCTGGTAATGATACAGAATCTGTATGGTTAAAGAGAAAAAAAAAACACAAGCAACTAATTTAGGGGAAATATTTGTAGCACTGGGGTATAAAACCAAACACTCCAAAGGAGAATTTCAGGAGTAAATTTTTGCCTGTAGAGATAAATGTTAGAGATTGTATTTTTCCTAAGATGAAAGAAGATATTGGGCTATTGCTAGCTCTGAAGCCAT
The DNA here is from genome assembly GCF_020740605.2 of Lemur catta. Taxonomy (NCBI): domain Eukaryota; kingdom Metazoa; phylum Chordata; class Mammalia; order Primates; family Lemuridae; genus Lemur; species Lemur catta. The sequence goes on along the minus strand of NC_059143.1, from coordinate 49,048,855 downwards.
TATATTACTGTTCATCAGGAACTCTATGACTAGCGATTCTGTTCAATCTCAGTATGGTTTGGATTATGAAAAAAGCATATTACATTGAGTAACAAACTGTTTAAGATTTCTCTCTGAGAAAAAGTTAATAAATCTTCTAACAGCCCTTTGAAATTTGTTTTTGGTAGAAAAGGATTCCCAGCTGAAAACAGTTGAACTGTCTTTGTTAGAAATCTACAAATGTTTTATCACCTCCTCACATGATGGAGTGTGTTCAGAAATAGTTAAACTAAGAGAAACTCTAAGGGCCCAGAAATTATGCAAAGTTCAGTTCTTTCGAAAGAAGCTCTTAATGTGATAGTAATATATTTAAAGATTGGTTTCCAGGCATACATCTGGAGTCTATTTCTAAGGATTAGGATAAGATGTCATGCATTGTATATATATTTTTAATTTGCTATAAGTTAGTAATAACATTAAAGGCCTATTCTGCTTGTGGTTAGATAATTCACATGACAATGTAAATCTTATGATTGAGTGTCTGATATAAATACAGAGGAATTTTCTTGGCATCTTAAGGAAGCCCAATAAATGGTACCCTTCATCCCCACCTGAGGTCTGAATGTCATAAAAATTAGGTCAGAAAAGAAGCTTTTGGACAATATGGATGGGTCTGGAGAACATTATGTTAAATGAAATAAACCAGGAACAGAAAGATAAATACTGCATGTTCTCACTCATATGAGGAAGCTAAAAATGATGACCTCATAGAAGTAGAGAGTATAATAGTGGTTACTAGAGGCTGGGAATTGGGAGAGATGAAGAGAGGTTGTTTAATGGGTACAAGAGAATTAGAGGGAATAAATTCTAGTGTCCAATAGCACAGTAGGGTGACTATAGTTAAAGAAAATTTATAGTATATTTCAAAATAGCTAGAAGAGAGGATTTTGAATGTTCTCAGGGCAAGATGATAAATGTTTGCATTAGTAAACATGCTAATCACCCAAATTTGATCACTATACATTGTATGTACTGAACCATCACTATGCACCCCATAAATACATACAATTATTATGTGTCAATTAAAAAATAATTTAAACAATGAAATGAGGCCGTGGGAGGACAAAATATCATTATTACCCAGGAACTAAGTTGTAAGAGGTATTATACAGTGTGCAGGGATGGGGGGAATAAGCTCCCAACTTAGCCCTAGTCACAGAAGAAGCTGAACACCACATGCTTTCCCTATATGACCTAAGTATATGACAGGGCCCCCTAAGTATATGACATGGTCGACTGAAGCAGAGAATGTGTGTTCTCTGTGGCTAGCTGGCTCTGAGGAGGAAAGCAGAAGGATGTAAGCTGAACCAAACACACCCTATTTCTTCTCAAATTTCCAACTGTATCGCTTCCACTGCCTTCCCTCCTGCCTCTTTGGAGAGTGACTGAGAAGATAAAGAGACAAGGAATGTTTAAGGAAAGTCTTTCCTCCTCCTTCCTCCTAGTGAGGAAGACTAGGTCTGCCCCAACATTGCTCAGCTTTTCATTCTCTTAGCTCATTGGGCTAACCCCATGGTCAATCAGGGTTATGGCTTTCTCTCCGAGGAAAGAAATCCAAAGCAATCAGGTTGTCCAACTTCAGCGTTGACTGGATTGCATCATCAGTGCTAACTACTGCTCCTGTGGGTGGACTTCTAAGACCATGCTCTGACTACATTTGCTGCATAACTACTCAAAACATAGGGGTGCAAAACAATGATTCTTTAATGCTCATAGAATGAAACAATGCGGATGTCTTGTCTCTGCTATACCATCTCTGGGGCATTAGCCAGAGTGATTTGACAGCTGAGGGTAACTGGATAGCTGGGGAATCAACTGGAGGCATCTTCATACACATATTTGGTGATTGATCTAGGTGGCTGAATCTGTCAGATGAGTCCTCAACTACTGCTGTCCACTGGAGCACCTACACGTCACCACTCCATGTGGTTGGACTTCTTACATAGCAACTCAGGGCTCCAAAACAAATGTCCCAAAGAGAACCAGGAGGAAGCTGTATGGTCTTTTCTAATCTAGCCTGAGAAGTTAGGTACTTCACTTCTGTTGTAGTCTATTCTTTACAAGCAAGTCAATGAAAGGGACCAAATTCAAGGTAAGACACATAAGACCCCAACTCTTACAAGAGGAGTATCAAAAGATTTTCAGAAATGTTTTAAAATTTCCACAATCCAATAGCTGTTAGTGTTAATTTTTTTTACTGTAAGGATCTGAAACTAGTCAGAACAATATATAATTAGCTCCACCAAAACTGAAAATTATTTCTGTTTCATTTCCTATGCAGACTATGTTCAGTTAAGAATATCAACAAGGCATACCAGAAGATCCTCAGTGAGAATAAATAACAATAAGAAATCCAAATAATAAGTTGTCTAAAGATGCTCCAATAATATAATAAAACCCCAACTACATAGAAAATATCCCATACATTGAATATAGTTTCTTATTAATAATATTTCCAGGAATAAATTAAATGAAAATTCTAAAAGTCTTCAGGTCCCAAAACTTCAAAATCCAAAGGAATATCCAAAATAAAAATTAATTTCTCCCCAATTTCTTTTTCTGCCCACTCTCAGCTAAAAAAATTTCTTAATAGATTTGAGGTTCTTTCAGCAGCTGGAGGCTGGCAAATTGCTCACTGAAATGACCAAAGTTTCTTCAGACCTCAAACATTTTGTTAATTTAGTCCCAAGTCTTCCATCAGCCTCTGCAAAGGATTTGCAAGTTCAGATATCTGAAAGGAAGGGACTCCACAAAGCTTACTCCTGCAAGGCTTTTGTTTAAAGGCAACTGAAAGATCCATTTAGAGAAAGAGAATGGAGTGTAGGTGAGCATTTGAGGGTCTGAAAGGCATCCAGGTGCTAACTCCCCAGGGTCCTTATTCACACACTAATGTGATTTGTGGATTGAACCACCAAAATGTGTAAAATGAATCTAGGCTTTCAGATCCATAGTCAGGTTAGGTTGTGGAACCCATTATTCCAGTTGGAAACTATATGTTTAAAAACTGGCCCTAAGGGTGAGAATTTAAACAGAACATTACAAATTCCATTACCCTTATCCTGGCCAAGAGTTAAAGCTAAACATTCAGGCATCCCCAGAAATAAAGCTAGAGCTCTTACAGACCAGTTGTAAATTATTTTAATTACAGTGTCTTTTTTAAAGATTTCAAAGATGATCACTACACTGTCTCTATACTCAGTAAATTTAGAAAACAAATCAATCTACAGCCCCTAATGAAGTTAATGAAGCAAAATTTTGTTCTTATTACCTAGTGAAGGTAAAAAAAAACATTATAGCAGAAACAATGGCATTGAGGAAGAAGGGTAAATGGAGAAACTTATTACTTTCAGCTCTACCAGACACCCATTGTACTGTGCTAGTGGTCCATGGGCAATTAACTTAAGCTCACAGTAAGGAAATATTAGCTAATGAGAAGTTATGTCTGCCATTATGTTTACCTTATATCCGAGTTTTAATCATTTCTGATAAAGAGTGGCATATGAAATTTAATAGTCTATTGTGTATTAAATTGTGTCTCCCAAAAAGATATGTTGAAGTTCCAACTCCTGGTACCCAGGAATGCGATCTTATTTGGAAACAGGGTCTTTGCAGAAGTAATTAAGATGTAACTTAAGATGGAGTCATATTGGAATAGGGTGGGCCTTTAATTAAATATGTCTGGGATCTTCACAGGAGGAGAAGAAGAGACACAGAGACAGACACACAAGGAGACAAAGCCAGAGACTGGAGTGATGCTTCTCTAAGCCAAGGGATGCTAAGGATTGCCAGCCATCACCAGAATCTAGAAAGGAGGCATGAAACCCATTCTACCTTAGAGCCTTGAGAGGGAATCAACCCTGCAGACACATTAATATCAGATTTCCAGCCTCCAGAACTGTGATGCAGTAAATTTCTGTCATTTTAAGCCCTCCAGTTTGTGGAAATTTGTTACAGCAGCCCCAGGAAACTAATACACTGTCTGCCTCTATTTTTTGATGTTTGACCACTAACAGGTTTTAAGCCTCACCTCTCCCTATTTCCTTTCTACTGTACATCTGGGAAAGTTGATAAGAATGTCCAGGTGCTCCCTCCGTTGGTGCCAGTGGTAATTTCAAACTACCTGCAGAAACCCTCACCCCGGTCCCATCTACTAGCACAGCAAACACCCCAGTCCAGTCTGCTTTCCCTGTTCTCTCAGACCACTTTTAGACCTGCTAGGGAGCCACCATGTTATCACCAGAAAGTCTTATTATGTGAGTAATAAATCTTTTTATACCTTCTTGGTGGCGGGGAGGGGGGAGGATATCGTCAGTCTTAACATCTGGGCCCAATTTTAGGTAAGGAATCTTTCTCTTTCTTCAGGATGGCCAAACATGGAATATATCTGCCATATTGCAAAGTTGATAAATTTTCAACATAGACAATCCTATTCCAGAGTTTTATTTGTAGCATAATTTTATCCCATTCAACATATTCAAAGCTTCTTCATTTTTCTTTCCTCTTACAGACCCATGTTTCAGCTATCCCTGGGTTACATTAAGAGTGGGCTCTGTTTAGTGACAGCAACATCCAGTTTGTGAAGAGAAAATGTAGTCCCTGGCTCAGTCATGCCTATTCAGGAAAGGTGCATCTCATTGGCTCAGCACAAGCATGTTTGCAAAAGCTGGCTTGACCTCTGACCTGTCTGTATATGCCCTGCCCTAAACAACCTAGACACCGTTTGATTGAAGTTGTCCATAAGTGCAAACTTGATAGCGATGGCAAATCACCTGTGGGTAAAGCTACCATAAGCTCCAGTCACTGGCCAAGGTATAAACTACTTGTGACGTATGTAAGGAACAACCCCATATGCCCATATGGAATTCCTAGTACCTGTGTTGTATATTTATACAAATGGCCACCAAGGGAGCAGCTCATAGACTGGCCCCAACACAGCTTCCCCAACTTGCTACAAATTTTTACTCTCTTACTTTATTTCTCAATAATTCCCAGTATGTGCACCAGTCATTGAGGTCTGTGAGGGAGACCCAATAAACAGCAATTTTCTTACCTTCTCAGTGCTGAGCAAACTGATAAATAAGGTACTTCTAAAGCAAGTAGAAGTCAGTATTACTCAATTACTTTATATATACTTAAACACTTTATAAGTACACACACACACACACACACTCAAGTATTACTTTATTATTGACACAAGCTGAAATGAGCCTTAGGTCAGTGTGAGGGGCCAAAAGGCTTGAGGCAGTTTTAGACACATTTACCCATCCCAGCACAGACAGTGCTGGATCACTGCAGATCACTCCACCGCCTCTGATTCAAACAATGGCCAGGACCCCCACTGCTGCACTGACCGATTTTCCTCGTGTGAAAACAAAGGTTTCACCAACACCCTATTCCTTAATGTCAATCTGATATTAATGGTAGCGATCATATGAATGATCTGATTATGATAAAGTAACAATCATACAAAACCAAAACAAAACCTCATGCAAGTTGTAAATTTTTCATATAGAAACTATCAGAGGAAATTTCAGTTCTAGGATCACTTTTATTTTATTTACAACTTGATGAAACAAAGATTTTATGACCACTTTGAAAGTAAGATCAATGTTGGAGAAATTCTTTCCTATATCTTTAAGATCACAGCACACACTAATTTTATCAGAACTGAAGAAATTCTAGAGAATCATATAACTCACATAAGTGGTTCTCACCTGGTCTTGTTTGGCCCCCATTTGGCAATATTTGGAAACATTTTTGGTTGTCTTCACCAGGATCAGTGCAGCTGGAATCTAGTCGGTAAAAGCCAGGGATGCTGCTAAACATCCTCAGGACACCCCCTCACAGCAAAGAACTATGTGGCCCCAAATGTCAACAGTGCTGAGGGTGAGAAATCCTACCTTAAGAGATACCACAGGAATGTGTGTCAGTATCTATTTAACAATTGTATTTGGAATTAGTATTTTCAGAACATGATTTAATTGAGCATATGTCATACTGGTAATGCTACCACAATCCAATTTTCTTGTGACAACAAGGGCTGCTGCTTCTGAGTACAGCACACAAGAAAGCTCTGTGGCAGTTCCAGGCTGTGTGGCAGCAATCCTGCTGCTCGGGCATATTTCTAGAAGTGTCTTTTGCAGAGACAGATAAGACATGAAGTCTCGAGTAAGCTCCAGCAGGAAAACTGCAGCTAGACCTCTAAGGTTTAGAACAAGCCATGTCATCTGCAAGAAAGAACTACACGCAGCATTTGTAAAGCAGTTCCTGATACTCTACTGGGTCATAGCAGAATCTGAATATCTGACCATGGATCATCAAGTCTCTACGGACAAAAATACTCATCATGTGTACTCTCAGATACGCCAAGTCAAAGGTGGACCTAGCCATAATCCACAGTAAATCAGACTGGGTACACCTAGTATCAAACGTGAGCTGGTCCAGAGGTCACAAGTATTTTGCATGAGCTGATGGACTGTACTCTCATGTCACCTGCCACTGGTGAACAGATACTTCTCCTTCACCTCACATCTGTGGCCTCATGGCAGCAGGCAGTGGGGTGGGCAAAAGCAAAGGGGAAGAAGAAAAGCTCAAGCTTTGTTCGTGAATGAGTCTGCTAGGAATTTAGGCACAAACCAAACATGGACGGCTGCTTCTCTGTAGTCCAATGAACAGAGATTCAGGCAACATAGCTGGCCATCCACTTTGTGTGGAAAGAGATGTGGCTTGAGGTAAGGGTATATCATCGGTAGTGCTGAATGGTTGCCCAGAGGCCTGGAAAGAGCAAGATTGGTATATTTGATTCAAGGAGGTCCGGGGGGGAGAGGCATGTGGATGAGATGCATGGGAGGAGGCTTGAGAGTTGGAACAAAGTACAAATATCTTTCTAAAGCATCTTAATGCCCACCAGAAGCATCTGCTGCCAAAGAGATACCCATCAAGCAAGTAGACAAGACGAATCGATAAATATATGTTAGTCAAGCTCTGTCCTCAGTTGACCCAGTGTTTATGTGATGTGTTTATATGAAGTAGCCACAATGCCAGAGATGGAAACTATGAATGGGCCCAATAGCACGAGATTCCTCTTGTCAAAAGTGACTTAGCTATAGCTGCTGCTGAATGTCTGTCACATCATCATCAGGGACAAATGCTGAGACTATCTCTCAGAAGGTCTGTATTAGCCACTAGCTGGTGATAATCTGGTCATATCAGATCCCTTCCATTCTTCCAACTAGCATGTAATCTTGGACAGGATAGACATATATTCCAAGTAAGTGCCTGCCTTTCCTGACTGTAGTATTTCAGCAAGTACTATTACCAAAGACTCAAAGAATTTCTAGGCTACCAATATAGGATCCTGCATAATGGCACCTTATTCCCAGATATCCACTTTACAGCAAGGGAGGCATAGCAGTGGGCATATGACCAAGAAATATCCTGGTCCTACTACCTTCCACGGCATGCAGAACCATGAAATGTGATAAAACAGTGCTTTGTAAATTCAGTGATTCATGAGTTTAAATGCGACACCGTGCAAGGGGATGGGGTACTATCCTTCTATATGTAATATGTACCTTAAATGTCCATTGCATGGTGCTGAGTCCTCAATATGTGAAATATACGTGTCTGGTACAGACAGCTGGAAGCCAGCTACTCATTGTCATTCAAGTTCAGGGAATTTATACTTTCCATGTGCACAACTTTACACTCTGTGGATGTAGAGTTCTGGTTCCTAGAGGAGAATAACTTCCACCAAGATAAACAATGCAAATTCCACTAAACATAAAGTTATTTCTGCTCACTTTGTGTTCCTTGTGCTAGTAGACTAGATAGCACAGAAAGAAGTTGCTATATTCTCAAGGATAATTGGCTCTATCATGAAGAGATAGGGCCGCTGCTGTATAACTGAGACAGTGTAGAACACATTTTGCACTCTGGTGACCACCAAGCTGGTCCTGGTTGCCACCATCACCAGATTTAACTCTACAGCCAATCACAGCCATTAATAAGGGTAAGTAAACAGGGATTCAGAACCTGCAGAAATAAGAGTTTGGGACAACTCTCCCACCACACACACACACACACACACACACACACACACACCAGCAGAAGTGCCAGCCAGTGGGGAGGGGGATGTATGATGGGTGGTGGATAAGGGAGCTCTCAGGCACGAGCCATCATTGGGACCAACCCTGCAGCAGGGGCTGTCATTGATCCCACTGTCCTTCCTCTTATGGTTTTACAGTAACCAATTGGACTCCTGGAGAAGCTGTGCCTGCACTGAAGGAACAACGTGACGGAAGAAGCAAGTGCATCTGAACAGCACTCAAGACTGCTGTGAATGCTGTGTTTCAGAGGCCCAGATTCTCTTTATGGCAGGTAGTCCCATCCCCTCAGCTGGTAAAATTCACAGATCACAGCCAAACAGAAACCACTTCATCTTCAAGGCTACTTCTCCCAACTCTCTGAGGGCAGATTATAGCCAATAACCAACCGAAATTGGGGGTACAATAGTTGACTTCTTTGCCTCAAGATAGGACCAACTAGTGTGGTTGATGCTCTAGAGCTGCAGTCCCCAACCCCCAGGCTGCAGACCAGTAGGGGTCCGTGGCCTGTTAGGAACCAGGCTGCACTGCAGGAGGTGAGCGGCAGAGCTTCATCTATATTTACAGCCACTCCCCATTGCTGGCATCACCGCATAAGCTCTGCCTCCTGTCAGATCAGTGAAGGTGTTAGATTCTCATAGGAGTGTGAACCCGACTGTAAACTGTGCATGTGGGGGATCTGGGTCGCATGCTCCTTATGAGAACTTAATGCCTGATGATCTGAGGTGGAGCTGAGGCGGTGATGCTAGCACTGGGGAGTGGCTACAAATACAGATTATCATTAGCAGAGAGGTTTGACTGTGTAATAAACGTAATGCACTTGAATCATTCAGAAACCAACCCCCGCCCATGTCCATGGAAAAATTGTCTTCAATGAAACTGGTCCCTGGTGCCAAAAAGGGTGGGGACTGCTACTCTACAGTGTGCCATTGGATATGGTCTCCACTAGCTGCACGTGACTGTTGAGCATGTGAAATGAGATATGCTGTTTACACTCTGAATTTCAAAGATTTAGTATGTAAAAAGGACATAAGATATCTCATCAATATGTTTATTATTGATATATGCTGAAATGATAATATTTTGGAGGTATTGGTTCAAATAAAATGTGCAAACCATCTGTTTCTTTTTACCTTTTTAAATATAGCTACTAGAGAATTTAAAATTACCTATATGGCATGCAGTATATTTCTATTGGACAGGGTTGCCCTAGAGCTGTTCTGTGGGATCAGTCGGAAGATCATCTCCAGCTAAGATATGACCTTGCTGAGCTGGATCCCCTGTCCTGTCCCAAGGACTCCAGGCTCTTCTTCTGAGGACACTTGCTCACTAAATCACTCCAACAAGGATCTAACCTCAGGCTCTGCTAGGAACCAGAACTAAGACACTTGATGTTTTGTATAGGTTTGGTCTTCAGTGCTCTATAAAAACTGGATATGATGGAAATCACCAAAATAAAAACATATGAAGAAAACAGTGCAAAACACAGTAACACTATTGCATCAAAGAAAAATTCTAAAGGAACCATGTGCTTAACTCATAACATTAGAACACAATGATAAAAAAGATACGCATCGTGTAATAACATTTAATAATTATTTAGATCAGAATACTAGAAAAACAAAATTTGAATCATAAAGGTCTTTAGTTAGCTCATACTCAGTTAACGTTAATTCACTGTCAAGTTGGGCAGAGATGTTTATGTTTCATAGATGCTACTCCTGGCCTCAATATTTAAGATTACCATTATTGTTTTTGATAAGCAAATACAAATTCACACTTGTTTTAAAATGTGGGACCTCATAGCAAAAGATGTGATTAGGATTCAAATGTTAATGACTTCAAATTTAAGGTAGTCTCAAAAATGACATTCACTGGGGTGCTTTGTAGTTTTGATCAGTATATGTACTAAGACAGCCTTTTAGAATTGTTATTCCCTTCATTTATCTCAAACACATATTTCTTTAAAATCCTGAAAGCTCCATTCCATGTAAATAATTTAATACATTACACAGTGATAAAATATTTTGGTATAAAATTTGATATGATATTTGTCAATAGAAAAAGTGCATCCTGTAACTGAAGAGTTGGTCTCTTAAAAGTGATTCCACAAGAATGTTACTGACAAGCCTGCCTGCATAACCTTATACTACCACATGATGTCCCTCTAACGTAAGGTTCTAAGGATGGAATAAAACCTTTGGAAGAAATTGCCAAAAGGCATACATACCTTGCGGATAAAAAAATATTCAGTTAGAACAACAAAGCAACATGAATCTTACAACATACAGTGTTTTTAATTGGTGAACTTATACTGGTTCTCACATATCACTTAGCAAAAAATGGACCTCTAGTTGAAGAGTCCTGGACATTTTCCAAAGTAGTTTGGTGAGAACACCTGGTAAGAAGTGTGAGCAGTTCAAGAAAGCCACGAGTGTGTGTGCACTTGGGTTTTCTTGCCAGATTTCCCTTAACGCCAAATAGGATATACAAAGAAAAACCTATGCCTGGAAATGCTAGAATGAAATTTAAGAACATCAAAGACATAGAGAAATTTATAAAGCTTACAATGAGTTAGAGCAGATCAGCAGCAAAGAAAGTACTTAAGAAAAAGAATGTTGGATATAAAGTTATATACCTAAGCAAATATCCTTTTAAAATGTTGCAATCATAAAAAAGTTATTTCAGCAACAAAGTTTCAGAAATTTTTATATCTAAGAAGCGCTTTATAAACATTTATGAGGGAAATACTGAAATCCCTGCAAGAGATATGGGGAGTAAGGCTGATCAAATGACATCTTAAAGCATTTTGTGGTCTAAAAAACTAATTGCTAAAGAAATTCAAAATGAGGAATTATTCATAAAAACTCAGTTTTAAATTTCTAAAAAATATGAGCAGGTTGAAAAGAGAGAAGTTAAAACAACTACTCCTATCTGTCACATATTTTGTCTTCATCCTGACACGTTGCAAAAAATAGAATTTAGAGAAGGGTAACTCTAAGAGACTGGTATCAAGTATTTTCTTCAAGGAATGCACTTAAATGGTTGTGATCTCTATGCCTGAAAAAAAAATCTGAAAATGTTGACATTTATAAAAGTATAAAAGGAATAAATAGGGGAACTCATTTTCAGAATACTGAATTAGGAGGCATTGCTTTAAATCAGAAAGAGATTTAAAATTGTAACATTTGAGTCACTACACATAAAACCCTTGGCATTTATGGATTTCTGTTTGTGGTTTAAATATATGTGATCCATAAAATTTCTCACTAAGCAAGATGATGACCATAATCCCTTGCTATTGTCATGCTGTGTCATTCAAAACATTGCAATGCTGACTGTAAAATGCTGGTTGGATTTTAAAATAATATAGATATTGGTACCTTGCTATGTTGGCTAAACTCTACCCCCCAGATACCACACCCTCTGGTAATAAAAGAATGTACAGACAGGCACTTCTCTAGCCATTTGTCTTTTCAGAATTAGGTATCTCCTGTTACCTATGCCTCTTAATGAGCCCTAGAGCCAATTCCCTGGGGGCAGCTAACTATTCTCTTCTGTCTTCCCACAGGACAGGTTTACATTTGCTACTATAGCAACCACTGCTAACTGCCTTCTTTCTGACTTTTTAAGCTTCTTCATAGTGTGGGTTTCTTTGCAAAGATATTATTCTAGAAGCTTTCAGCTCTTGAAATCTTGTCTTAAAGAGCTTGGCTTTTTCCATAATAAACCTTCATTCTAAATAAAGCATGAACGTTGTTATTTCCCCATTGTGTATCTGTAACCTCTCCTGGAAAACGCAGGCTTGACTTGGGTCAAAGGCAGTTGTTCCTACCTTGCTCTTTGATGCTGAAACACGTGGCTCCAGCAGATGTCGCTATTCTTACCATTAGCAAAACACTGGAACCTAAATAAAGGTCTTTCCAAGCTGATAAAAAACAATCAGCTTTTATGAGTCAAAAATCATCACAAAGTGGAAGAAGTAAAAACATGCAATCAAGTGTAAAATTTTCATTTTAACACTTGAAGTTATAGAGGAATGTGGAAGGTCTCTTAGGTAAATTCTCATTTTAGGCAAGTTATTGCTGGTTTATTTCCTAAATCTCAGTTTACTCATCTATAAGGAAGGATTACCAATTTATAACACTTGAGGCTGTTATGAGGGTTTACTGAAACAAACGCAATATGCCCTTCATACAGCACTCCTTCAATGAAAGCAAATTATCTTTGCTTGGAAAGTATAAGCAAGACAATTACGAAGACTTCATTCCTTAGGTAGTCAGTAGTTTGAGCAAGGTAGAATCTCAACAAAATAGTGGCTCCTTAACATTTCATCAAAAAAACACTATAAGAGCATTGAAATCTATATTTCTGGTGCCCTTTTCAAAGAGCTTTCCAAAGTTTTCTAAGTTAATGACTCTAAAGCTTCCTTTCTCTCTCTTGTTGAGGATTAGAGTATCTTTTCAACCCTGTCTGCACCCCATCAACCACAAAGTAATTTTCAAAGGGACTTAAGATTTGCAATTTTCATATATTAGGGAACTAAAATGTGATATTCATTCCTCCCCCTCCTTTAATTTTTTAAATTGAGTTTTAGTAAACAACACTTATTTTTAATTCTGAATCTTTCGTCTTATTTCCCAGGACGAAGACAGAGGGTGTGGAAGTCATGAGTCATTGGTATCTTCCTATCAGACGACCTCATCAACTCCCCTTCACTGCCTGGGGCTGATCTGGCTGATTTTGTCTCTATTTCTGAGCTGTTTTAGTTCATAAAGACTTGTGTTTTGGTTGAGGGGATATGGCCAGCACCTATCTTCAGCGTAACTCCTGCCATACCCACAGCTCCTGAGAAAGATCTGTGATCTGAATCCTGACCAACTGAGAGACTCCAGTCTAAACAGATCAGAGACCAGGGATGTATCTTTTTCTGTATGAAAAAAATGAAATCCTCTTACCTTTCATGATTGCCTGCATTTTCTGTATTCCATATGAGTGCCTCCTCACCCAAATTTCAGTATTAAAGACAGTCATCAGAGGAGTGATGTCAGCAACATGTCAAAATAGGAAGTTCTTGATACTCCCTTCACCCACAGATGCACTGAATAAACATCTATACATGAAAAACAAAATTGATGTAAGTGCTTATTTTTAAGGTAGAGCTCCTTTATATATTTTTGTAGTAAAATGTCCTATACATATGACATACATAGACATATAGACATACAGACAGAAGCAGATCTTATAGCATTTATAAAAAATTTTTATTTTCTAGCTCTTAAATATTATTATTATCGAGACTATCAATCTTTTAATTACCTATTTTATTATTTTAAGAAATTATTATCCAGGCAACAATTTGCCTTTAGTATGATTTTGCCATTTCTGTAAGCGCTTGCTGCTTCCAGGGCCTAATACTTATACATGTATAAATAGGTAGGCATAGCCAGAAGGTAGAATACTCAGTTCTTCAGAAATTAAGGATCCTATTTTTACCTTGCAACTTGGCTTTGGCTCTCAGATCTCCATGATCAACTTAGGCAATGGTTTTTCCTTACACAAGCACACAGAAAAAGGAACAAAGGGATAGAACACAAAAATCTCAGTGAATTCCTGAAAGCTGGAGTTCACACCCCCTGTAGAGTTGCCATTTACTTTGAGTGTCTGCCTGACTAGGTCAGACATTTGAGACCTCTAACTGAATCTAAGCTAATTAATTATCAGATCCAACTGATCCCGGGCCTATTTTAGTTTCTGTTGTGACTTCTGAACCCAGTTTGGATCAAAAATTAGCTCAAACACACACAGAGAGCTCAAATAAAAAATATGTGGAGTTTTGGAGTCTGAGAGAGAACTTACCCACGAGCCCCAGTTGCTGTGAGAGAGACAGCAATGGACACAATGGGTCCAGCAAGTACCTTGCTTGGACTCTTGGTTCTCCCAGGGGTCTTTGGAAGTTCTATTTCAGAACCCACTTCTGACAAATTAAATTTAACAGAGTTTAATTGAGCAAAGAGTGTTTCATAAATTGGACAGCTGAACCAGAACAGATTCAGAGAGACTCCAAAGCTGTAACATGTTAGAAGAAAACTCACGGACAGAAAAGAGAAAGTGACATACAGAAAATGGAAATGAGGTATAGAAACAGCTGGATGGTTACAGCTCAGCATTTGACTAACTTAAATAGAGGTTGAACAGTTGGCCACCTTTGATTGGTCAAAAATCCAAGATCAGCAAAGAGGAAGGAGTAGGGAGGAGTGAAGATGAGTGGAGCTGACTTTAGCTGGGATAAACAGCTGACATTGCTTTTGCACTTTTTAACTAAAGTACCCTTTTAAGTGAAACTAATAAGTCTTAACCAAGGTTATAACTTAAGAAAGCAAGAAGTGTCTACAAAGAGGTGAACAGTGTTTACTATATCCAAAAAAGCCCCCAAAACAGCTCAAAGAAAGAAAAGTCTCTTAGTCATAAACAAGGTGTAACCCATACTTTTTGTCTAGACGTATTTTCTGGGGTCCCAGTTTTTCAGCTGACCGTTTATACATACAGCTCTAAAAGCCCCACGTGCTCTCACAGAATACAGGAAATCAAAAGCTGTGCACGGAAGGGAATAGAATGAATAAACGGTAAAAGTGTATATGGTGTATATTTACACACAACTATGAACCAGATCAGGCTGCGGTGAAAGCACAGAACTTTAACCATTAGGCTGCAAGATAAATTTGCCTCTGCCGTTATTCCCACAGGGACAGTGTTCGAAGGGTTTTTAATCTTCGTTTTCGATCAGATATTTGCTCTTCCAATGTGTCAAGAGAATTTTTAAGGCTAGCCACAACATTTTGTGTTTCTTCTAATGTAATTTCTCTAGTAACACAAATAAGGCAATTGTTGAGAATAAGAAATCTGTAAAATTTATTTTTTAAAAAATTTAGAAGTCTGTTAATTTAAAGGATATATCTTTTGGCCATTCAAAATTAGAATTCTCAATGGTATGTTTATTCCAAGTGCCTCTTCCTAGGAAGCCCAGGTGGGAACTTTTCGGGTTTGGCCGGGAGAGGGCCCGGAGAAGGCCGTTGCCCTGAGTCCCAAAAACTCACTGTCAGAAGTAACAAGGTAGACAAAGAGAGGACTTTTGAAAACAAAGACTCCCGTAGAGCGTGATACCTTGGGTACAAAGAACGTGCTGCTTAGAATTTTATGGGTCTCGGACCCCCAACTCTTGCTCAGGTTCGCCGCCCGCCATATTCCCAAAAAACACGCCGCCACCGCCGCCGCCCCTGAGGAGACCGAGGAGAAAATTCCCACTCAGGCACAAGACAAGCCGGGGGACGTGAAATTGGACCAGAGGGGAACCTCCTATGTTTTCTTCTTCTGGGGACCTGCAGCAAAGTTTGTCTTTAATAGACGCCACCGGTCTAGTCAGGACCACGGAATCGGCCCGGCCGCCGGGCGCTCCGCGGGCGGCTTCCCGGGGTTCCAGGCCCGCGTTCCACCCTGTGGTGACCCTCTCTGTGACAGGACGACACAGAGGGACAACGACAAAGGAAAGCAAAAACAACAAAAAAAGGCTATTTCTGAGAGGAGAGGGACAGACGATATGAATAGTCATACCACAGAGTACCAAAAAACATACCACAGTCGCTATACCCAGACCGGTCACACAAAAATGTTTCTCTCACCGATCTGACATTTGGAAAGCCAAAAGGGACGATAACCTTTGCCATCTGCTCAACCAGAGCCCACAGAGACGGAGGAAACCCAGGCGTCGGACTGGTAAGTTAAGGCATTTCACCGCGTCCGGCTGGGAGAGTCCCGATGCTCCTCCCTGCGGCTTTCGAAAGAACAGAGCAGCTTGGCAGCGCCCGCTGGCTCCCCGAACCGCGGGGGTGAAGAGAAACTTCCCCTTTCTCCCCCCAAAAAAGTTCCCGGAAGGGTCAACTGAACTCGCAATCAAGCAGATTAAGAGGAGAGCGGTTTATTGCCTGTGCGCCTGCGCGCGGAGGAATCTCGAGCGCGATTCCCAGCTACCCCGCTGCAGCCCACGTTCCTACCGAAAGCCCTCGAGGAATCCCCGTACCCACTTCGAGGAATCAGACTTCAAGACATGGTTATTATTTCCTGAGCCCTTTGCAGGGTACACCATAGAAATACTTCAAATACACAGAGTTCTCAAAGAAAAAAAAAAAGCGCTGCCCCCGTAAAAGAGAGTCGAGATTCTTTCCTTGAGACAGTGTATTTTATCGGAATTAGCTCCCCTGCTTTTTGAACTTAAATGTTTGAGAATTGAAAATATATCAAGATGGATAAAGTTTGTCAGAGTGATCTGGTAGTACTAAAGCCGGAAGATTGAGTAATTATTTTTACTTGAAAGAATAGCAGGAAGTATTTAGCACATACTAAAACTTAAATAGGAAGAACTGTAAACTATTCTTTGATAAGAGAGGCAATCACAGTTTCATAAAAATAAGTAAAAATGTTTATTTCCTCCATAAAGAGCTGGGGCTGCACTGATTCATATAATTTCCCGTACCTTTATTGAAGTAGAAATGGTATTCAGAGATTTAACAATCTCAAAAACAGTTGCCTGTTTGAAGAGTTTTCATTGACTTATATCTGAATTAGCATTACAATGTAGCAGATATATATCTATATCTATATAAAAACACATTGTTTTTTCCTCTGTCACTGAAATGTCCTAGAGGCAATGGCATCTCAGATAGGACCAACCTAATATATACAGCATAGATTATAGTTCCTAAAATTAATTTTTCCATGAAATGGAGCAAGGTTTTTTTAGACGGAGAACTGATTCCAGATCTGGGGAAGGAAGGTACAAGAGAATTTGTAAGTTCTTACATAAAAAGCCATGGTTTCATTTAAGGGTTAATGGAATCAAATCAAAGGACACAGGAACCAGATTATAGGTGTTTGATTGTGATATTATGAGCATTTTTTGAAACTGCACTCAAATCAGGGGGATTTTATTTGTGTGTAGTTCTATTACTGCCAAGAACAAAACCTGTAATTCAGCCCACTAGGCTACTGACCTGGCCTATTCTTCTTCTGTGAAGAATTTACTATCTGCTGGACACAGGAAAGTGCTTTGCAAATTGAGGCATGCCACTCTATTTTGGAACTGTCACCTGTGAACCAGGCCCCTTGCCATGTATCCTTGGGGAAATGGGTAGAAAGGTGAGGTCTGCCAGTAACGGAAGTGGCCAAGTTTTCACATAGCATTTTAGAAAGTCATAGTGGAAAATAAGTCACTTGTGCATGAATACATGGAGTCCCACTGCAATATCATAGCAAAATGCTTTTGTAATGTTATTTCTTTTTTATGATGAACCTTCCATGGACATTTTCCTCCATGTTAGGATGCTTTTTTTGACATTACTTATGACATAAGGAGTAATTCAGGAGTTAATATAATTTTGTGTCCTTCAGTTATTGGGGCTGTCTTAGTAAATGCCCAATGACTATCTAGTAATTGTCTTTAAAATAAATATACCAGAGAACAGTATTAGGCTATTTTCTATTTCAAAAACACAGAAGTCACTGTTGACTATGGTTATAAGCTCTTGCCAGAGACTTGAGTTGGCATGAATGCAGGTGGCTGACACTGAGTAACATCTCAGCATTGGCATCATATGGCCCAGGATAGCATGAACTACAGGTTCTAGGAAGGCTTTTTGCTTTTTTTGTTCAAGATTCCAATAAAATAAGGACTTTCTCCAGGTGATTTAATAGAGTAGGCCCAGTAAGTGGCCTAAGTGAAGGATAAGATTTTTCCAAAATCCAAATAGGTCTACCAGTCATCAGGCCTCTCACTTAGTCTGAGGGGAGGGGAGCAAGAACATTTTATTCCTAGCGGTCTGCAGTGTATCACAGGTCACTCCAACCCATGGAATCCTCACCAATTTTACAGTCTGGGCAGGGTCTTGGATTTTTTTCAGGGTTCATTAACCATCTTCAATCAGATCCCCAATCAGATTTATGATCAAAGTTGCCTCTAGCTTGATTCTCAGTTTCAAAGATAATCATAGGATCATCAGTATAGTGTATCAGGACACTGTATTACCTGTAGATGTAGTAGCTACATTGAAAAATAAAAAGAAACAGGTCAGATTAAGTCTAATAATGTATTTTATTAATCCATTACAGCTAAAATATTATTTCAACATATAATCAATAAGAAAATATTGAAATATTTTATACATTTATACTACATCTTCAAAATTTACTATTTTATGTTTACAGTACCTCTCATTACAGACTCTAAAATTCCATCAGAAATACTTAATCAGTATTTAGATTTCATAATATTTATTGACTCTGCTTAAAAGTTTTACAATAACTGAAGGATTAGTTTTTAAGTTTATTAAAATTAAATAAATATTCTGTTACTTCATCACACTAGCCATATTTTAAGAACTCAACAGCCACAGGTATCGGTCAAGAGTGGATTTTGTTCTTCTTCACATGCTAATTTAAGCTATAATGAAAATTCCAAAAGAAATTATTTTATTTAAAATGCTGTGGAAGACAGAGAACTTTGAAATAGATGACAATGAAAAACAAAATCGAAGATGGGTCATTCAGAGACCTTGCCATGAAAATAGGAAAGTTTTTTTTATACGAGTATCAAGTCTAGGCACTAAATATAAAGCTGTTCTGCTACCACTGATAGAACATTCCTATCACCTTACTATTCCCTTAATTATTTAGCCTTTTTTTTTTCATTCAAAAAGTATTTGAATCTGTGGAGGGTCTGAGCTGGACATCGTGCTGTATGCACAAAAGGGGTGAAATCTAGGGCTTACACTCAATCAGAATGTAATTTAACTTTCTAGTCACTAGGAATAGCAATATTTTGTAAGATTTCTATCTCTTGGAATTTTGAATCAAAGGTGAACCAGCTGACATCATAATCCCCTTCTGTAGTTCTCATACGATTTCAAGAATTGGTTTAATCTAAATCCTCTGGTACCTTATGACCTATAAAAAATTCACCTAGGTCAAATGCAGTGATTGCTGCAGGTACAGTCATACAAAAATAAACTGTTCTTAAAAATCACTGTCGTGTAGGAAGAAGTAGCAATACAAATATTTTTTATTTATTTATTTATTTAGCCACCAAATAATCAGAAAACAGTCATCAAAAGATAACCCATGCCAGCCAGCTGTGGTGGCTCACACCTGTAATCCCAGCACTTTGGGAGGCCCAGGCGGGAGGATCACTTGAGATCTGGAGCTTGAGACCAGCTCCCTACAGAAACAAATAAACCACTAATTAGCCAGTGGGAAAGCACGTGCCTGTAGTCCCAGCTATTCTGAAAGCTGAAGCACCAGGATCACTTGAGCCAGGTGTTTGAGGTTGCAGTAAGCTATGAAAATACCACCGCACTCCAGCCAAAGCAACAGAGCAAGACCCCCTCTCAAAATAAAACACCAACCAACAAAAAAAACCCCTTATGCTTAATTTTATTTTTTCAGGTTTCAAGAGAAGTTTTTAAAGAGAGACTCCTTCAGAGGGCAAAAATGCATTAAAAGGAGCTTACTGCTATAGGAGAGGTGCCCCATTTTGTAAACAGTTTCAAATAAGATTCCAAATGCATTTGAAATATATGGAGCGTCGCATAGCTCAACAATCCATAGCCTTCCACTTTCCACCCACTGCTAACACATCACTCTCTCCGTGAATTTGACCCATCATTAAAACTCACAGGTGCGCTCATTGCACAGGTGTAGCAAGCAAATGATCTGCCAAAATTCAAAATTCAACCTTGAAGTGCGTTTTCGGAATCTACTTCCCCTTTAGTACTAAACGTAACCGGTGTTTAGCTTCCTTCAAACGCCCCCCAAAGGACACACACCGCTCCGCCCACACAGCAAAGCCCCCAAGACGCGGTTCCCACGCTCCGCGAGACCGCCGAGGTTCGCAAAGGATCTGCGGAACGCGACTGCGCATGCGCTGACTTGTCGCGCATGCGTCCCAATCCCCGCGCATGCTCAGAGGCAGAGGCCGGAGAGGTATGAGAGGGTAACGGAGGCCGGCCTGCCCCGCCCCCGTTCTCTGCGCGGAGCTTTCCCTCTGCGCCGGGTCGGTTCAGCTTCCCTTTCCGGGCGGGCAGGCGGCGGGCGCTGGTGTTTGTTTCTTCCCCTACGCAGTGTCGCCTTCTGGAGCTTCCCATGGCGGGCGCGGCAGCTCGGAGGAGCCGGGCCGCCCTGCGGCTCTGCGCCACAGGTAATGGGCGCACGGAGCGATTCCGACGGCGCACGGGGACCTGCCCCGAAGCGGGGGCCGGGATGGAGGCCGGCCGGGGTAGCCGGCCAGGGATGGGGCGAGGCCTGGGGGGTCCGCGGAGATAACCACCTGGGTCCTGGCCTCTTCCTGCCGGACCCGCCGCGCCGTCCTGCAGCGACCGGACTTAACGGACCCCTTCGAGTCCTTCCCCTACCTGGGCTTTGCTGGATACCCGGTACCAGACGTGGGAAAGATGTGGCTGTCTTCCGTTGGGTTATTTTCCTATCATGGCAGGAAGTTTCAGTAGCGCGTAGTTCATTGATAGGCAAGGATGGCACCATCCTAACTTATGGCTAAATTTTGCCTTGGCCTTAGGTTCCGAGTCTTGTCACATTGGAAGGATTTTTACCACCGGGGCTAAGCGAGGGCTGGTCAAGGACAGATCATGGTTAGATTGCTGGGATTGTGCAGTGTGAAAAGTGGCCTGAGTATGTGTCAGCCTTTCTCGGCCTGTTGCCATCATGGGGTACCCTGGTTCTCATTGTGATTTACTTACTCAGCAACCTTGCAGAGTCCGCTATGAGCCAGGCACTGTTCTGTAAATAGTATTAGAATTGTAGCTCGATTTTCTGTCTTTTTTCTTTCTTTCCTTTCTTTTCTTAGTTTTCCACCTATTTGGGAGAAAAAAAGAAATATTAATAGCATTTTGAATGACATTTTGAGTTTTTACTGAAGAGGTAATTCTTACTAGAGAAACAAATATAGGGAAATGATTTCTATATCTATTCCAGAAAAGACAGAATGGTAAAAAGGAAGAATAAATGAGAGTGAAAATGTGTAGAAAAAGGAACCGTATGTATTGTATTTATTAACGTACATAGAACTTGCCAGTCGTAGTATGGTTGCATGCAGAGTAAGTATTCATTAAATGGATGAACTGCTTATACTTTTGCATCACTTGTACCCTGCGATGGATCAATGATTAATTTTTGATTAAGAAATCAAAAGCACTTTGAAGGTGACGAAGCATCTAATACAGGACAAATGATAAATCCACATTTATTGTCTACATTTGTCTTTTCTTTTTTTCCAGTTGTTTTACTTGATGTGGCCCTCTGTAAAGGATTTGTAGAAGATTTAGATGAATCGTGAGTATATATTTTTAATAATTTTTTAAAATATTTTAACTTTTTAAAAATCATTTTACCTTGTATTTGTTGTGTTTTTCCTTTAATTATACTGAGTGCTGGAATTCGATGACCACACTATGTTTGTCTTCATAGTATCATATGATTAATCACAACGCCTTGCTTACGGTAGGTGAGGAGTCCAGCTCCAGACCAAAATCCTATGTGTGATCTTTCAGGCATTACGGTGGTCAATTATAAGGCTTTTCCTGGCAGGCCACAGGGGGAAGGTGTCCTCCCCACACCAAACGTGGTGCACAACTAGTGCATTGCAGTCTCTGAAGGGAGTTGTAGTCAAGGACTCAGGCCTCCCAGGCCAGCCATGCTCATATGCATGTCTGCACTCCTAGCCAGCGGCATCTGTTTGGAGGCTTTCTTATTGGAGCCTCACGCAGGGCGTTTCCCAAGGTGAAAACATCCTTATCGAGGCCCTCAGCTGAGGCACTCTTCCACTCCTAGTCCCTTTTCCTCTTGTCCCTCTCATAAGGAGGCAGAAGATTTTTGTTCAGTGTTCCTCTGCAGTGGGATGAATTCGCCTGTCAGTACTTCATCCACCTGGCCCTCCCCTGGTGCTCTTTCATGGGGAAGAATGGAACACTGAGAAGCTGGTGCCTCTTTTGTGCTTCTTGGCTTGAACTGTCACAAGTGGAAAAAGGCTTGATTGTTACTTATAGTGTAGCTCATTGTCTTAATTGACCACCTGGATACCTGACTAAATTGGGGCAGTGAAAGGATAATCAGTTGAATACAGTGTTGTTCTAGGACAGCAAGAAGCCTGACCCTGACTGCCCCATGGAGGCACTTAGCCTTTCTTACTAACGGGTCTTGGAGAGTGAAAGTGGACTGTTTACAGAAACTTTAATTCTGAGGGGAACCATTGTTAACAAGTAGGCAATCTTGCTAAACTTAGTGGTAACTGTGGGGTGCATCACTACAGACACCTCCTTCAGTGTACCCTAAGAGTGGCTCCTCTGCCTGAGGAGGAGGAAGGGGTTTTGCTCCAAATAATTGTTTTGTTACCCATGTGGATGCTCAGCGGAAAGGACCTTACACTAACGAAAGGGTCCTTACCATGGTTGTCAGCTAAATGTGGAAACTGAATTGTTCCTCATTCCAGAGCTAGCAGATACAACACCAATTGCCTCCTAAATCCACAAGAGGATGGCCCATGGAAATTCAAGACATAATCCTAGACTGGGCAAGAACACATGGACTTGCCACAGTTGTGAGAAGACACCAAAACATCTTGAAAATGCTTACCTGCTTGTCAGACCCTGATTAAGGCTAAAAATACTGTCCAGGAACAGATCTGTCAAGCCAGTGGGCCCTTTATCCAGTCCATAGTGTTTCTCTTGATCCTGTCTGCAGTTGACGTTTCTCTGGGTTTGGCTTAGCTATCCTCCTGTGTTCCACTGACTTGGCCCACACTTTACAAGACCATCCTTGTTTCCTGCTCAGGTACCCTGAAAACATTGCATCTGAAAATGGCCCTGGATTTTTGGCCCAAGCTACACTTCAATGGGCTTAATCATGGGACATATAGTAGATTTTCCATTATCATCCCTAATTCACAGGGTTGGTTGAGTATTTTAATGGAGTTAAAGGACAAACCTAACTGGCTGATGGTGGGATACAAGATTACCCCAGCCTGGACTATACATTTCAGGCAAACGATCTAGGATCTCAATGCAGCAAGTCCCCAGTTGGGTACTTTTCACAAACATTTAATGAATGTGGAGCCATCATTACCAGGAAATGGTGGAAACCCTTCTATAATTCAAGGTCACAGATGCCAACCAAGGACAGTCTCGCAAATGGGTCTAAGCATAGTAGCCTCAGGTCTGCTATGTTCTTTTCTGCACAGGTGTAAAATGGAAGTGTGAGGGGCATATATTTGAGTTTCTACTGCGTCCTACTTAAATTTGTTTTGTTGATTTCCTTACTGCAGTTATGTTATCTTTGACCAAATAATTAGCTTTTATTCTTAAGATGTTTAGTGGATGGAGTATGCTTTAGAGATCACTGAATAAAAATTTTATATACAAATTTATAGAAAGTATTTGTTCCATGCTCCCATATTTATCAGTTTATTATCCTTACCTATACTATCGAATTATAAAGTGGATACAACATACAAAGATTTATTTTTCTTTTTGTTTCTTTAGGTTTAAAGACAATCGAAAAGATGACATTTGGCTTGTAGATGTGAGTACATAAGTCTTTTATGCTAATTACCCACCCTTACCATTTTAAGTACTATTTTCTGTTCTCCATTTAAAGATGGCAGTGTACAGTTAGTGCATATGTATATGCTCAATCTGTTTTCTGAGATATTATAGTTGGGTTTTTATATTAAAATGAATCTCTGTTTTAAGTAGGTATCAATAGTCATTTAAAATAAACTTGGAATCATGTCAGTTTTGGGGTATATCGTAGGAGTTAACCTATCTAGCTTTATGTGTGTTTTATCTTTTGTTATGTAACTACTTTAAAAATTAAACTTAAACTTTTTGTCTAAAAGAGATTATTAGCAGATCATTTAGTCAAAGAGATTCTTTAAATCTTAAGATGGATATTCACAGTAGCACACACTTTTAATGGTTATCTTTTTTTTTTTTTTAACAAGTTTTATGCACCGTGGTGTGGCCATTGTAAAAAACTGGAGCCAATTTGGAATGAAGTTGGTCTTGAGATGAAAAGCATTGGTTCTCCAGTTAAAGTTGGAAAAATGGATGCTACTTCCTATTCTAGTAAGCCTTTCCTTAGTTTATTGTTTTACTGTTCTCATAGCAAAAATGATTTAATTATACGCAGCAGTATTCAATGTGGGAGGAAGAAATTTTTTTTACTCATGTAAAATCAAAATTATCTTAATAATTTAAGACTGTATACTTTATGAGTTAAATGAATTAGCCATTGAATAGTAAATATGCAGTATATATTAATCTTGTGCCTGACATAGATGTTTTTTCGTACTTTGAGCCCACTTGAGATAATCAGTTTACATGAGGCAGCTACAGAAAGTAGAGTGTTAAACTATTGACATTGTTGAGTGCGTTAAGAAGAAAGTTTGTTGTCTGAGTACCCTGAGATGACAGGAATAAATAGGAACTTGAAGGATGAGTTGACATAGGATAAATACAAGTGAGGATCAGGAAAGTGTTCACATTGGAAAAAATATTAAGCAAAATCATAAGAGTTAAAAATGAGTTTAATGAGTGTGTACCAGAGAATAGAATGAAGCTGAGGTGGGCAAATTATGGCCCATAGGTTAAATCTGTCCAAATGCTTATTTTTGTAAATAGAGTTATATGGTATCATAGCCACACTCACTTGTTTACTGTTGTCTGTGGCTGCTTTCATGCCCCAATGGCAGAATGAAGTGGTTGTGACAGAGGCCATATGCCCCAGAAACCCTAAAATAGTGATTATCTGATCCTTTACAGAAAAAGTTTACCGACACCTATCTTAAAGGATTTGGTAAAAGAAGAAATTAAGTTCATAGAAGTATGAGATGTCATAGAATTTGGAAAGAACATGCCTTTCAGAAAGGAGACCTGGATTCAAATCCTGGCTCTGCTTTTGCTGTATATAACACTAGGAAATTTCTGAACACCTCTAAGCTTTGGTTTTCATATTGGTACATATTTAATTGTAATGCTTCTTTTATTGGTTGTTTTGAGGGTTGAATGGTGCAGCACATGTAAAATCCTTTGTATTCAATAAATGCAGGTTCTCTTTTCCTTTAATTAACGAACAAAGTAGAAGTATGTAACAAATATTTCTATTCAGGAAATCAGCATTATACTGTGGATTGTACTTTGGAGCAAGACAGAGCTATGTTTTAATCTCAACTTTGTTATGCCCTAATTTTGTGGCTTTAGGGAAGTACGTAACCTCTCTTAATTTTAGTTTCTGTGTCTGTAAGAGAAAGTGATAATCCTCAAGGTTGTGAAGATTGTATTAGTATTTTATATTTCAACCCCCCAGCACAATGGCTGCACATATATGGTGCTACAGGGTAATGCCAGATTGTCGAGAGCCTCCCAGGTCAAAGTGTTTTGGATTTTATCAATCGTCAATAGGGAGGTAATACACATTTTTGAGAAGGCAAATGAATTTATAAAAATATATTTGGCAACAACTTGTAGGATGAAAAAGAGATAGGAAGGTCATCTAAGTTGACTGTTTATGAGTCCAGTGTAGGATGCTGGGATCCCAGGGTGGGGTGGTAGCAGTAGAATGAAGTGGAAACAGTAATTATTAGAAACATTTTCAAGGGTAAAATCACAGATATAATAGATTGGCTTTGCACTGTAAAAGAAAAAAAAAAGAACAATAAAAACAGTGGTATAGGATTCTTAGCATAGATGCTGAACGGTATAACCACTGGTTATGTGGAAAAGAATCAGCTTAATTTTGTGTGTGTTTTCAAATTATCAGCTGTTTTGAATTTGTGGTCTTTTGCTTTACTGATGTTTGTGAATAGGGAATCTAGAGTGTAGGTAAGATGTTAGAGCTGGAATTATTGAGTCACACAAATGAATTGTTGAAATTTTGAGAGAAGAAGAGATAAATGGCAGGAAATTGTTAGAGAAAGGCTAATATGCTTGAGTTGGTATTTCTTGAAATAAGCTTTTAACAGTGTTTAGGAAGTTACTGTTTTCAGCTATTGCTCATGAAAGTAAATTCTTGTGTCTAGATATATATGTTGATTAGACCTGCATACACACATTCATTCATAGATGCATTTACTTATTTATTCACTCAGTCAATATTTATTTTCTAACTCCTGTTTGTCAAGGCCTATGGTAGTCTCTAGAGATTAAAGAAAGACCCAAACAAATCCTGTCTGTCCTAGAAATGCTTACAGCCTAATAGAGGAAGAAAGATAAATATACCAATAAGTACAATAAAGTCTTAAAAATGGCAGGTTCTTGTGATCACTTGAATCATTCAGTGAAGTAATAGAGTCATGTGTAAAGGAGTTTGGGGATATAAAGAAAAATAGTCAATGAGAAAAGTAATGTATATAAAGCAGTAAAAATTTTAATGATAAACTGGTCATCTGATGCTTTAATGATAACTAACAATTTGCGTTAAGTCAAGTTTTTTTGTTATAGATCTAGTTCATTAGTTTGTTATTCAATGTTTATTAAGTGCTCATATGTACTACTACTTATTAAGTGGCACTATAATTATGGAAAAAGTAACCAAGATTTTTTTCCTGCATAGCTTAAAGAAGAAAATGTTTTAAATGCTATGACTAAAAGGTTATATTCTTGTAAGTCTTTAGGCTTCATACCCGGTTTGCAACTTCTTAGGTACTTTATGATGGGGCTTTTTAAATTTAATTTTTCATAAACTATTCAGTGGTTTAATTTTTGCCTCTGATGCCATGATTGTTTATAAATTTTATTTTTTGTTCACTTAGCATTGTATTATGTTGAATTAATAAGGAAAAAACTTCTGTAGAGGTTGCAGTGTAGGAAACACACATGTATCTCAAGCAAACCATCTAGCCTTGGGAAAAGGAAAAGGTGAACTGGTATATACTGAGGACCACCTTCTAGGCATTGTCATAGATGCTTTTATGTTCTCTATATAATTTACTCTTTGGATATGGAATACTAAACCTCCTCCACTGCCGTCTCACAATTTATATCCCAACCTGCATGGCGATGCTTGCTTGTAAATCCTTGTGGCTACTTGAATTATCCCAACATGGTTTATTGAAAAAAATCATCCCTTTGTAAAAATGGAAGAGTAGAGTGAGCATTCATTCATTTAGCAGATACTTAATGTGCTTATCATATGTTAGGATGGATACATCACTGAGCAAAACATGTAAAAATTTCTGCTCTTATGGAACTTATATTCTTGTAGGGAGAGACATACAATAACCGATAAACATAAGCAAATTAGTATTTTTTAAAGTTTATTGTCAGTGATGGATTATCCACTGAAATATAGCACCAGGGAGATATTTTATGTGCTGTGGAGAAAAATTTGATAAGTATTCAAAAACAACTGGTTAGAAATTACAAATAGATTTTTGGCTTATAATTCTCAAAGTTTCCTTAAATTCTTTAAGGCAGTTCAAATACAGACATTTTAGTAGAACTTGGAATCAAACAGGTAAAGAAATTGAATTTTTCTTTCAAGCCATCTGTCAATATTCTATTCCTACGTATAGAATACTGAAGGATTGGCTGTTGTATAGATGTCACTTTCATCCTCATAAGTTGCTTTTTAAGCAGTCAAGATATCAGTGTTTCTCAGCATGTAGTCTATGGACTGTCTGCATTAGGATTACCTGGATGCTCATTGATAATTCAGATTCTGAAGGCCTGCACCAGTCCTACCAAATGAAAATCTTTGAGATTGGGGCATGAGAGTTTGTATTTTTAACTACACTTCAGATGATCTGGCTGCACACTTAGGTTGGAGAACTACAAAGTAGAATTTTTTTTTGATGGATAGGTAGTTATAGGATTTTGGTTCAGAATGGGGTAGGATTGTTCAAAGTGATAAAGTGTATAAAGTCTTTAAGAGTCTTTGATGGTAGCTTATTTCTCAATCATGTAATTGCAGTAATTGGAAGCACATGTACTCAGACTCAGTCCAACAAACATCTGTGTATAGAGTTTTTCAACTGGAGAAATCTGAACTACTATCATTTATCCTATTTTGTGTTTCGAATTGTACCCAAAATTTTGATGCGTGATTTTAACTAATAATATCATAATCAGATAACATGAAAAGGGTTGTATAATGTCCATTGTAAATTTAGATATGTGTTTTAGCCTTTTTATACCTACACCTTTAGATATAAGTGCTAAAAATGTTTCTCATTCAGAAGTTAAAATATGACATAATGCTGCCCGTAATGGTATATGCTGATTATTATTATGGAACCATTGAAATTCTGTTTACTCTCCAACCTAAATGTGACATCATTTTATGGTAAAGATCATATTTTACCAATTTGATATATAAATTTTCAGTGACATTTAGCCAATAGCATTCTTTATCTTCTTGTTCACAGATTATAGTTACAAATTAATTTTACCTCTCTAGGTTATAAACTATGGTAAATGACTGTATTTCAGGATTTTTCAATCTTGTATTGTTGAAATTTTGGGCTGGATAATTGTTTTTTTGTTTTGTTTTTTTTTGGTTGGGGGAAGTTAGTGACTATTTTTCAGAGTTTATCAACCTTGCACTATTGGGCCAGGGCCAGGTAATCTGGTCTTCTTTTGCGGGAGTATGCGGGGGTGTTCCTGTGCATTGCAGGCTATTTAGGAGCATCCCTGACCTTTTCATGTTAGACACATAATGACACTCAGTAAATACTAAGAAACAGTATTTTTGAGCTGAAAAGGAGTTCAGAGATTAACTCCTCACCCCTTTCTCCACCGCCATTTTATAGATAAGTAACAAGGTAAACTGTAGGTGAAATGATCTTGAATAATTTCACACACCAAAGTTAGAAATGGAATTAGGTCTGGAGTCCAAGATCACCATGTTTCACATCCATACCCATCTCTACCATCAAGTTGTTACCATTTCAAGAAGAAAACGAAGTAGAGGGTTTACTTCATGTTTAATCTCATTTTATAGACATTTAAAATTGCAAAACTTCAAGGAAGTTACTCATGTTGCAAATAGATTCTTCAGTTTGTAAAGCAGTTGATCTCAGGTTTCTATATAAATCATTCTTCTCTAATATGAAAAAATAAAGAATAAAAACTTTAAAGTCAGACTGAGTTTCAGTCTTAGCTCTGTTATGTGATCAATGCTGCTCTCAAACAAGTTATCAAGTCTTCGTAAGTTTTAGTTTCTTTATCTTAATGAGTACCATTTTTGCCTCCTCACAAAATTGAGTACCATTTTTGCCTCCTCACAAAGTTGGAGAATATTAAAGTCAGTTATAAAATATTCTACAGACTGGTTTTTATTAATATTATCTGCACATTGATGTGTCAGCAGATAATTATTTAACAGTGCAATCAAAATAAAGAGTAGAAGGAAATGGATTTAGCATTTAAAAATCTCCTATGTGCCAGATTCTGTTTAGATTCTTTTCCATACATTTTCTCATTTTAAAATCCCTACCCATAACCCTATAAGATGAGTAGTATTCAGAAAAGGAATAGGATTAGAGAAGTTAAGAAACTTATCCAGAATTGCATAGATGATAAATGAAGTTGGAATCCTAACTCAAGTCATTGTATGTTGTTGTTGTTGTTGTTGTTTTTAATATTGCACTGCCATTCCCCTTTAGGAAAAGCTAAGGCCGAAATTTTAGGAGTCATTGTCAGTTAAAATTCTATCAGAAACGAAGGTTAATGGTCAAGGATCCAAGAAGCTATAGGTTGGGTGCTATCTCCATCTTCTAAATATGAAAACTGAGGTCAAGGAAATTAAGTTATAGGGCTGAGTATGGAACTGAGGTTTTTCTCTCTGAAACCTATTAACAGATCCACAATATCAGGCTATGAAATACCACCACTATATTTTCTAATTGCATACTTCATTTTCTTTATTTGATTTGTGTGTAAGTAAACTGTAAGATAATTTAAATTATGTGAAGGGATTGCTATTGGGCTATAATTTCCTCCCTTGATCAATTATATTAGTCTTTATGTTTTGGCAGTTTTCAGTGAGTTTTAGTTGAAGGTATTAAAAGCTTGTATTTACCTACCTCCTTAATTTGGGAAGGGGGCATTAAGAGCAGGCTTTACTAACATAATGTTTCCATCATTTTTTGTGTTTTTGCTTGGAAGAAGGCAAAACTGTTCAAAGAAAGGACCTGTATCTTTGGAACTTGAGTTCTTGTTATCTTTTCTGTCTGTGCCACCTCTTATGAAAATAAGTATTGGTTATTGGTCAGTGTGTAGGCTCTTTCAGTTACCACTCTCCATATGTGTAAGGTGGAAGCACTAGAGTTGACAAAGGAAGGCTGAGAGATTTTGGATATTATTTTGCCACAAATTCACTTTTTCATTGTGAATTGGCGAGAAGTGATAAGAAACCAAAAATTAATGAAGATTACTAAAGTGATTCTTAAAAAGGATCCAGATATAGGAGTTTCCTTGTACCCAACTGTGATAAGAAAATATCCTGGAAATAAAGAAAATTACAAAGGAAGAGATCATGTAATGCAGTGTACTTTTGCAATATACTATTGTAGTTTTGTAAATATATTGTGAAAAGTCTATTAACTGAGCATGTTTTATTTCTTCTTTCCTGTTCTAGTTGCCTTGAGTCTGTAAAGAAGTATATTATTAATTTGCTGTGTGATTTCCATACTCTTTAAAAGTGTAGTTCCCTGTTGACCTTTGATTTCTTCTTTCCCCTCAAAAGATGCCATTGTAGCAACTATTTTTCATTTCAGCTAATGTGAGGATTTCAGAATAATCTTTGAGATAATTAGAATTATTCTAGGTTATCACAAAAGCAGAAACTCCTAAAACAAGTAGATAAAATTGCTTTTTGATTGTATATTAACTGTAGTAATTAAGAAATTTTGCAAATACAATTTATGTTTTTAGAATTGGAATACACTGCAATTCCTTGAAGTCTCAGAAAACACTGAGGGACGAGTTGGGTTTTTTTTTTTTTTAAGAGGAATAAATGAGGCCTAGAAGAAATATTTGTCCTGGAAATGCAGTTAAATGAGAAGTACTTTATTTTTTAATCATATCTTTTAAAATAAGTACTTTATAGATACATTTTTAACTGTTCTTTTGGCATTTATTTCTTATTTTGTCATAGAATTTTGTGCAGACCATAGGTTGGATTGCTAAGTAATGTTTTATATGAGAATGTCATGTTTTTTCTTTTTTGTGTGTGAGTTTATATTTTTTTTTAAGACTTAAAAACATATCTTTGTGGGTTTGTATAAATATATCTATATTTTTTAAGTAAAAGGCTCATTTGTTACCTAGTTTCTCATTTAAAAAAAATTTAGAATTATTTATTCTTTTTCTTATCAAGGCATTGCTTCAGAGTTTGGAGTTCGAGGTTATCCAACAATTAAGCTGTAAGTTGAGTGTTGTATGTTTATATGTGTATTTTTATTAGTTCACTCTACTTACATTTTATTACATTAATTTCCAGTAACTTCCTTGGAGAATTGAAGATTTGGGTTCAGCCATTCTGTTTAGGTGAAGTATGTGATCAAAGAAGGCGAACTACATTTTTATGGTTTTCTTCATGTTTAAGTAATTGTGTTGTTTATGGCTAATTCAGTAAACGTGTTTTGAGTGCTTACTGTGTGACATGCACTATGCAAGACAAGGTATACAGTCATAAATTATGAAAGGTCTTTTACCCTTGAGGAGTACATGTGTATATTCTGCTTTATCATTGAAAATCCAGTCTCTTAACAGATTTAACTTTTATGTAATTAAAATAGACTTATTTCATAGGAGTTAAAAGAAGAATCAAAGTTGATGAATGTTGATTCTAATCTGTTAGTGCTGATCAAGTCTAATAGAGTGTACACATAGGAAGAAATGGCATAATAATTGTAAAGGATTTGTTTTATAATCATGACCTTATTGAATTTTATGATTTTCATTAACCTTATTTTGATAGTGTGGGGAGCTGAGGAATTGTTTTGGAAGTTATTTTTACAATACAGTATTTTTTTCAATTTTTAAAATCTTAAATTTCAAATTTTGAGTAATTCAAATTTATACCTTGGGTTTTGTGTTGACCTTTCTTCTTCCTTCACATTTTAAAAATGTTTGCTGTGCCTCTTTTACTTTTTGTGTTAAGTAAGTTATCTTTTCTTCCTGTTTAATTATAGGTATTCTGCTATCCTTCCCAATTCTTCTTTTTTTAAAATTTCAGTTAATTAGACACGCAAATTAATTCATTGATTGGCTTTTAGAGAATTCTCTAATTTTCTGGTGGAGTTATTTTATCATTGTTTTACTCCATAATGTTGGAATATCTATGAAGTATCTATGATAATATATTGCTTAAAATTTATTTTGCCTCTACCAAAATACCCTTAATTCCTTGTCATTTTATTTACCTTTTGACAGGGAAAATAGTGAGAATTATAGTGCTTTAATTTTGCTAGCTCTTGACCATGAATGTGTAGAATATTCACTTTTCAGAAAATGTAGACACAATGCAACTATCAAATACAGAGTAAAATATTTTTATATAATTTTAATAGAATACAGACATTTTCTTTACATTTTTGAATTGCTGGTCCTCTGAAAACAAACGCTGATTATATTTTATGAGTATGCTACTTCTAAAACTCCTCTACATTTACTATATATATAGAGAGAGTACTTTTATTTAATAGAGTGATATTAAATATTAAAACAGTTAAAAATATCTCGTTTGTATCTTTTTTTCTTTTTAAGATTAAAAGGGGACTTGGCATATAATTATAGAGGACCACGAACCAAAGATGATATTATTGAGTTTGCTCACAGAGTATCTGGGTAAGTTCTTGTTAGGAAAGGTCTTTGCTATATGATATTAATATTTGAAAATTAAATATATTTTAATAAACTATATTGAACATACATATTTTAGGAACTTACCTAAATAAAAATTGATTTATTTATGAGAAAAGGTAAGGTTTACATTGCATAGCCAAAGAAATGTTTAAAGAAAGAAACCATGATTTGTATTATAATATATACTTCACATTTAAATTCATTCTATGTATAAAATAATTTTCCCCCATGAATTTTTAATATAGTTTCAAAATTTTGATTACTTATAGCAACTTTGTGAGTCTTAATTTTTATTTTATGACAATTTTGCTTTTGGACTGGCTGGTTCTGAATTTTAAGAGAAGCCATAGAATATTATTGTTCTGAATAGACTCAAGACGTTCCTATGTAGCCTGTGATACTAGAAGCTGAAATACTTATTTATCATGTGCTGCTTTATGCCAGCTGTGAAATATTATTGCATTTTATCCATAGAATGTGACATAATTAAAGCCTAAAAATCTATTTGACTTACAGATCTTTGAGGTTTTACTGATGAAAAAATCAAATTCTTCTATAAGTGTTTCCTGTTGGTTTGAATGTGGTGAAGTTTTTTTAAATCTATATCTTGCTGAGGTATAAAGAAAATTAGTGCTTATAATTTGATGTTACTGTGTTTAACTTCTTGAAGAGAACATTCATCAAGGTACATTAATCTATTGGCTTTAAAGTATAGGCACTTATGAGTTTAACAGGATATACTGATAGCTTTATATAACTTTAAGCTAAATTTAAGTAGGATGGATTTATTGGGTGGCATGATACTGTCTCAAATTATTTGAGAAAATATAAAGAATTAGGAATGATCATAATATATTAAAGTTTCTAATACTGCTATAATTTTCAGTAGATTTTCTCATTCATTGCATGTTTATTTTGTGAATAAGTAAATTTTGAGATAAGTTTATATTATATGAAGGGGAGTGCTACTGGAAGGTACTTTATTCCCTTAGGATTTCTATTAGTCTTTCTGTTGTGCTAATTTTTAATGAGTTTTGTTTTAAGCTTCAGAAGAGATTCTCCTGATGTAATTAGAGGTGACTCTATTGCAATTGGAATTTCAATAGTCAGTTCTGGAGTTGCATCACTTACACATTAATTACTAAATATTAAAATAGGGGCTAGTGTAGAGTGAGTGATGCAATACATCTTAAGAATTGTGCATTATGAAAATGTTGGCCTTTGCTAAATATGTTCCGTTCTTTTTACAAATTTGGTAGAGTGAAAATTCCATAGCATATGCTGTATTTTAAAGAAGACTGTTTCTTCTTTTAGTTTTTAATGATATTTTATAAGTGATATGTTTTATAATAACCTTTGATGTAATTCATATATCAGTCTATTTGGCTTTGAAAATGCTTCTATAATAAAACTTCTTGTAGAGTTTTGTTTTTCTCTTTATGCGGTTCTTATGTATTACGACTATCATTTTCCATTTTAATTTTTTGAAAACAATGTACTTTTGAAACTTTTGGGGTTTTTACCTTCATAGGGTACTTAAAAACTATATAGTATTTAAATTGACAGAGTAAGATATAAATGGCTTACTATAGTACTATATTCTCTTGGGTTAGTATTTCACAGTGTGTTTTTGTGATCTTAATTCTCTTGTGAGTTGTTTTTTTTAGCCAAGGACTCTAAATGAATGATTGTCCCTTTTTTGCCTGTCAAAATATGGGCAATGATGGTGCTCTCTGAAGGGATGTATTTGAAATTTATTTTGAAACTGATCGATTAAATTACAGATACTATATTAATTTTTAATATGTGAGTACAGTGGTAGTCATGGGCTGCAGTTTTATTAGACATGTGGATTTTGAGATACACTTAAAATGCAGCTAATATGTTGTTAAAACTTTATAACTTGAGACATGATCAGGTATAGTATAAATAGGAGTAAATTATGTGCTATCTTTAGTTCATAATGCAAGTTTATTTTGTGTTTGTTTTTAAACAGGGCTCTAATTCGGCCACTTCCAAGTCAACAAATGTTTGAACATGTGCAGAAGAGACATCATGTATTTTTCGTTTATATAGGTGGAGAATCACCTTTGAAAGTATGAAATTATTTTTTTATCCACAAAAACAAATGTATATTAATTTTCTGTCTAGCCAAGACTTCACCAGAAACTCAAAACTTACTCCACTCTTATTGGAAATATTTTAGTTCAATCTAAGTTTTTTTAATAATAAAAACACTTTCTTGTATACTCTCTATAGTGTTTGCCTTTATGAAGCAGAAGTGAGTAAACAGTGTGGGTAGATGTTGCCTGCCTTAATTCTTCTCCTTTTATTAACCCAGTTATTTAAATTTTGTATTGCTTTTTCAAAATTTTGAGTCACTGAGACTCCAAACTGGTATGAGTGTAAACTTTTTAAAGGCAAAAGACTATATTGTCTTCAGCTTAGAGTGTGTGTATATATATACAACTTATAGTCATCACTGTCATCATTATTTAACATTGTTCACCTAATTTATGATTAAATTAATAAATATGGATTGAGCTTGAGTTATATTTGGAGGAGGATACAAGCACTTAGTTATAATGATCTTTTGCCTTAGAAAGAGTTCATTTGCTTATTATATTTCATCTTTTCACCATAAGGTAGTAAATTGTGATGATATATTTGCCACATAAGGTGACTAATTGTTTAATGAGGAATGAATTTTGATCTTTAATTGATATTTTAAAATGGCCTTTTTTCTGTTTGTGTCTTCACAGGAGAAATACATAGATGCTGCTTCAGAACTGATTGTGTATACATACTTTTTTTCTGCCTCAGAAGAAGTAGTTCCTGAGGTACTATTTAAAATTAGATTTTAATGACAAGTTTTCATTTTTTAGATTATTATTTGATTTTACTATCAAATTTATTTACTGTGATTTATATGGAAAGAGTAAATGTGTTAACCTATTACTGGTATTAGATTGCTTGTTACTAATAAGCAAATACTAGATTGATAGCATTTAGGGATTATGATTATTACATTAGTGCTTTTTTTTCTCTTTAAAATAATACCAGTGGTGACAAGTGTTACCTTAAGTTGGTTTACATTGGTGGATTAATTTATGCATGTGTGTGTGTGTGTGTGTGTGTGTTGCAGATGAGGTCATTTGTTAGATCCTCAGACTGAGGTATCATGCGGTCCTCAGTAAACAAATCTATAAACAGAATATAAGTGCTATGAAAAAAAGGGGCAGTGTGATAGTTGGAGCATATAGAGGTGGGATGGATGCTCTGATTGATTGATCAAGAAATACCTGTCTGAGAAGAAAATATTTGAACTGGAACTTACATGAAGGAGCTGTGCAAAGATCTGTAGACCAAGTATACCAGAATCAGGGAACAGATAGTACAAATGCCCAAATGACGGATGATGTAGGAACAGAACAGCAGGCCAATGTGACTGTAGTACAGTGAAATAGGAAGTGGTCAGAGGCCAGTATAGTCATATAAGTCATGGCAGTCAATGTATATGATGAAGTTAAAGTTGGTAAAGAGTATGGTCTGATGTTCATGTTAAGGATATTAGTCTGTCCTAAGTGCAGGATGACTTGGGTACATATGAGAGTAGATACAGGGATCTCTGTGGAACTTTTGCAGTAATCTAGGAAATTTGGGCTTGAGGGTTAGTAAAAAACATTGGTCAGAGTTGAAAGGATTGTGGTGTTCAGGAGATAGAATTGTCATAGCATACTTGTGTGAGGAAAAGGGATGACCTAAGGATGACTACTAGGTTTTTGATTTGAACAGCTGAGAAGATGTTGGTGTTATAATATTTACGAACTTGGGAATTATTGGAAGAGGAGCAGGTTGGGAAATGGGGAAGTGATTAAGAGCTTTGAATTGTTCATTTTAATTTGATTCAGTTTTGTGTCATATTAGGCATCCAAATACAAGCATTAAATAAGCAACTGGATGTAAGGGTCTAGAATTAAATGAAATCTATATAAACTTCTTAGGCATGGAATGCAATTTTTTTAATGAAGTAAGTGAGCACAAACAGCATCTGCTACATAAGATAGTAGATTATATATTATTTTTATTAGCCTTCTCAGCTAGTTTCTTTAAGCATTCTTTACTTCTGAAAATAGCAATATTTGTCATTTCTCTCTTTTTTTTTTTTTTTAGTTCTTTGTATGCAGGTGCAAAAGTCTGCTAGGGGATATAATTATTTTAGAATAATATGGGGAGTTTTACTCCTATAGAAAATTCTCAAATAAGAACAAAGCCTATAATCTTATGGTCTTCTCATATTTTGAATATTAATGTTTTGTCCTTCACAGCTTCATTAGCTTTACAACTAGCATTTATGGAAACTCCTGTAGGTGTAATAAGGGGATACAAGGATGAATTTAGACAGTTTCTGACTTCAGAATACTTGGAGATAAATGGAGAAAATTGGCATGTGAACAAATAACTGTATAATATAAGATAGTTTAAAGAAACACAAGGGAGAAGAGGAGAGATCAGAATATGTGGAACTAGATGGCTGCCAAGTTTCAAACTATCTCGTTTGTGTTCTAATAAGGACCACTGAGGGATATACTTGAAAGAGAGATGTTGAATGTTGAAAAATACTTCTCAAGCATCTTTGTGGATGAGTTGCCAAGAGCAGGTGAATAGAAGCATGCTTGATTATAGAGCCTTACCTAAGAGCTCTACCACTGCCTTTAAAATAGTTATTTTCATGGTGCTGTATCATTTTTCAGTAGTAATGTAACCAGACCATTCTTTATTGTCTTCTGTGTCCTTAGATGTGCCTCCCTACCTTTTTAATCTTTCCAGGACAGCTGTCTTTATTTTTATTTTATCATTATTTTTTCCTTATTCATCTACTCATTTACTTAATATATTTCTCATTTTTTTCAGTATTACCATTTTCATGTAATAATTCTTTGTCGCTTACCCAAATTATTTGTCTTCTGGTCTGATACTGATTTTCAACTCTAACTTTATTTTTACAAAATAAGTACAACACAGGTATAAGCAGCAGGTACTTTCTGAATGAATCCCTTATTACTATCAAAGTTGTTTATAAAGCAGTTGACAGCTTAAGCAATACTTTCATTTATGTTATCTAATATAACTCTCGTAACTACCCTCTGAGGTAGGCGATCTCAGTGTCCTTATTTCACAGATGAGGAAGGAGACTCTCCTAGGTAAAGTGTTTGGCTCATTATTACACAGCTGGAGAGTGATGGGGAAGGACTCAAACCTAAATAGGCCGATTGATACCTTAGTCCTGCTGTTCTGTTCCTCCTAGTACTTCCCATTCTTTTCATGGTATCTTTAGGTCTTGTTATCAGGTCTAAGAATAATACATGTTTTTTACCATAGCAAACAAAGCATTGGGCCAGCGGATGTATAAAGAGATTCAGATCATCCAGTCCTTAGATGAGTTTGGGACTGACTGTTGTCTTTTTAACTGTAACATTTTTTTTTTGTTACTAGGGTGTGTGTGAGTGTGTGTGTGTGTGTATGTGTATGTGTTTTGATGTCTTTGAATACTTTTGAACTCATAGCTACCAATTACAATTTTTTAATGATAAAAGTCGTTTAAACTTACGATGTTTTTGCAGTATGTGAAACTAAAAGAGATGCCTGCTGTACTTGTTTTCAAAGATGAAACGTACTTTGTTTATGATGGTAAGTTCCAAAGTTTTAACTCCTATGAAAACTTTAAAATTAAAATGTTGTATCTATTGTAGGACTTAGGTGTAAAGATTTTGTAAATGTTGCTACTTCTTACAATTCCTCATTAATTGAATGATTGATGGTTGGTTTTTTTACCCTTCAAATGCAGTTTTTCTATCTAGTGTTCTTTCATTCTGAGTTTTATCTACAGTAAATTATTTTGTCAAATTATTTGCCTTTTGAAAAGTAAACTCTATGCAGTGTTTATGCATTACTTTAAAATGTTCAGAATTAATGTTTTTAAAAGTATCTAACATTTTAGACACACAAAAAGATAAATAAAGCATGCTTAATAGTTTTGAAGTACCTGTGTATTCCTCCCTAGCTGCATTTCTCCCTTCTTGTCAGAAGTAACCACTTACCTGGGATTCACCATTTCTTTATTGATACAAATACTTGGTCTATTTTTGAAATATTTTATGCTGTCAAAAAACGTCATGGTAAAGAGAATGGTAAATAAAACCCTCTAATATCCATCACCTAGATTAAACAAATACCAAGATCTTACCACATTTGCTTCAACTCTTTTTTTGTTGAAGCAAATCCCAGTGGCATTTTATCACTGTGTGCTGTATTATGACTCTCAGAAAATGTGGACTCTTTTTTTAGGTAACCACATGCTGTTATGACATCTAACGCAATTAACAATAATCTCTTGGTTTTATCAAATATGTCCTCCCATGGTTCCCAAACTGTGTTCTGAGGTACTCAAGGGCAGTGCAACAAACACACAGGGGCACCAGGAGATATTTTAAATTTCAAGAGAAACAGTAAAACTCGACATCAGTTGGACACCACACAGCCACTCAAAAGTGAATGCCAAGTCTCATCTAATAGCAGTGTTGGTAATATTATAAATTGCAATTTAAAAAATAAAAAATTGAGTTTCTCATTCTCACTAGCCACATTTTAAATGTTTGGTGGCCTTATGTGCTTGTGCTCCATGTTGGAGAGCCCAGATATGGAATCTTCCATTCATTGCAGAAATATTCTAGACTGTGGTTATTTTTCTTATTGAATCTAATATATAACAAACAGAAAGGAAACTAGGACTAGCTGAGAGCAGTAGACTTCGAATTGCTTAAATGATTCAGATAAGTAGAAGACGATCCAATAAAGGGAACATTTGATTGTTTTGTTTTAATAAAAGGAGCATTTTAATTATTTAGTCATCTTGTAAAGACCAGGCATTTCTTATCTTTATGGTCTTAAAAAAACGGGAGAACTGAATTTGAT
This sequence comes from Lemur catta, assembly GCF_020740605.2. Taxonomy (NCBI): domain Eukaryota; kingdom Metazoa; phylum Chordata; class Mammalia; order Primates; family Lemuridae; genus Lemur; species Lemur catta. The sequence continues at coordinate 49,008,813 of NC_059143.1, read as the reverse complement.
TTCTTGATGTACTATAACTACCATTTATGCTGTCATTATACAGAAGGTACTATCTATGTACTTAACTTGACATTTTCATTTTATTTTCATAGTAATCTGTGAGGTAGGTAATAAGGCAGATAGATTAATATCCTAAGATTACAAAAGAGGTAACTGAGAATGTTAGATAAGGAGACAGGTGTATAACTAAATAGCATGTTCATTCATATGCTCATTAGTCATTTATTCATTGGATGTTCATTGAATGTCTGAATTAGACATTGATCTTAAAAAAGAACTTAAGAGGAACTTACATATATGAAAATATGAGAAGGAAAATAAGGAAGTTAGGAAGGAAAAGAGTTCATATCTATACTTATTCTATCACCTGCTCTTACGTTACTGCTCATATGTTAAGCACTTAATGTATATTATTTTATTTAATCTTCACAAAATCCTTTATAATCAGTATTCTTGCTATTTTACAGATAAACAGGATTAAAGAGTTTTTTTCCTAAGTTAAAATACTAAGTCAATGGTATCAAACTTCAGCCTTCAAATCTTTTATTCTTGTTCTATTATGAGTTTCTTAACAATTCACAGAGCCACTTTGTTTCTTTTTTGGAAAAAAAAAAACTTGATCATGTCTGTTTAGATTTAAATATGTTCCTTGAGCTTATGTAAGAAAGTACCCCTTCCTTGTCTTTCCATGTTTCAGATGTGGTCTCCATTGCTTAAGAAAGACAGGAATAATATATTAAGTTTCTATGGGTATTGTAAAAGCCAAATTTTTCTAACATGCAGCTGTTAGTATTTAGAACCTGCCTGAAGCCTTCAAATAAAACAAAGGCTTTACTTTGAATTGTTACTCTAATATTTAATTGTTGTTAATAAGTTCAGAAGCATTGGGGTAGGGACTTAGGATGATAGTCTATTTTCTAATGAGTTTAAAGTTGGTCACTTTGTGCAATCTTTAGAAAATTTGCTTTTGACATGGAGTAGAGATTGCGGCCCAGGAATCAACTTCTAGTTTTATGTTTATTTTTCTAATTTATATTCCAAATCCATAATTACTTTCAGATTTGCATTATATCACTTATTTTATAGGTTTGATAACTTGAAAATGTTTTGTTTAGCAATGCAAGTGACAGAAAAAGCACACCTTTCAAGAAATGAGTAAAATCCAGTCTTCAGACATATTGGTAGGCTTTTAAAGACATTTTGCTTTACATCAGCTTCTCTTTCATGCAATTGTAATGATTTTTCAAAACTACTTCAGAATTATATTTCTAATCAGGACATATAATTTCTCTTAGATATTGTATTTTCTATCTGCTTAGCAGAGGAAACTATTTGATATTGGAAAAAAGCTAACGTATTACGGTTTTATGTGGGAAAGAGTTGTAAATTAAGGAAAAATATCATAAATAGAGAAGAGCAAAGAAATTGTAATAAAATTTACCTGCAGTATCAGGATCCAAGTATAACCATCAATCTAGGATAACCATTTAGAAGTATATGCCTTCATTTTATTATTCTATCAGTTTATCTTTCCTTTGTATTTTTTACAGAGTTACAATCTTATTGTAATACTGTTTTGTAACCTGTTTTACAATTTGTTTATTATAAGTTTTGTCTTTAATTTATAAATGGTATTTTTCAACATGTACCAAAATTTATTTAAATTATTTCCTATTTAGGGCATTTTGATTATTTCTTTTATTTTTATTTATTTTTTACTGTTTTTAATTATGCTATAGTGAAGAATTGCTTTGTGCATTTAATCCTTTTGTACATCTGATTGCTTAGAATAAATTCCTAAAAATAAAATTTATTGTTTTAAGATTATGATTCTCAGGCATTTTGTACACATTACCAGATTAAAACATTATAACTGCCTTAAACATATAGTTATACTATAATTTATCAATGTTTTGTTTTTAAGAGTATGAAGATGGTGATCTGTCATCATGGATCAACAGAGAGAGGTTTCAGAGTTATCTCACTATGGATGGCTTCCTCTTGTATGAACTTGGAGACACAGGTAACAAGATAATACAACTTTCTGTCACTCTACAGAATTTTTCATCAGTTGATTACTTAAATCTGATTCTATAGGAAATGAATTTAAGCTCTATTTTGTAATTTAATTTTTTTGTTAGACCCAAATGCCAGTTCTACCTTATGAGAATATGGACTGATATTACCAAAGAGTATACCTTTGTATGTGGGTCAAGTATTAGCTCAAGAGATGGTTTACTAGTAGAACTGGAGGTGTCGGGAAAAACAAAGAAAATCTTCTGTTACGACCCCAATGAAGTATAAAATCTGCGCCGAGTCAGTAGTATCAGTTGATTCATCCAGAGTGATTGCATAATACATATTTTCCTTTTGAAGTATTGCATGAAGGCGTTCTGTTAAGTTGAAAGCTAATTCATGTTGCTGATCAGTTATGTTTCTCCTTGAAAGAAGCAGTTGTTTGTACTTTGAAACATTATTGGGGTCTAAGCATCCTACAACTTCGACAATGCATTCTTTCACAATTTCTACATCACTGAATGGCTTTCCTTTTTCCCCAAGTATATGAGGTTTGTCTGGAAAATATTCAGGCATGTAATATGTTCTCGTTATATTAATAATGGCTGTATACTTTCCAGCTACTTTATAATTGCTACAGTGGCATTATTTCCAGGTCTTATTGCTGCTTGGAAAGAGTTGTCTTTGCTTTTGCTTTTCATCTTTTAATTTCTATTTGTGGTCCTTATGAGTGCTATAATGCTGATGAACATTGAATTTCTTTAATGTTGATATTGCAGTATCACAAAGCAAGGAAATCATCTTATCTTCAGCAGAAACAAGATACTATTACAATTCCCAATCCTCATTAAAAAAATTTGTGTTCTTCCTTCAGCATTCTCTTGGTCTTCTTTGACATGATGGGCTATTAAGCAGACAGAATTAAAAAATACTGTCAAGCTGTGCAACCATTTACAAATTCCACTTCAAACAGAAACACAGTGCACTGTTGTCAAAAGCTGGTAACAGACTGACATTACTCAACCCCCATAAACTCTAGCCAACCAGCCTCATGCGGTAGTGGCATCAGTCAGGCGGGGGAAGTTAAAACTAAATCATGAGTGTACCAGCCATCAGTTTAGCGCTTATGGCTAACGGTTGTTCTAATTGTGCTGGTCAATCTGGGAAGGTTATTTTGTTGAAACTTATTTTATTCTTTGGTATTTTAAATACATTCATTTTAAAAATATAAAAGAAGATCAAAATGTATTAATAAAAATAAATGGATTTGTTCTATAAAATTTGGATTCAGTCAAAAGGCCACACTTAAGGACCTGGAAGGCCACATGTGGCCTTAAAGCTGCAGGTTCCTCACCTCTGGCCTAGAACATAATAGACGGTTAGATTGCATTGTATGGTTTTCTTACTCGAACACCACTGGTCTGGTTATGACATCATGCTGCTTTCTTAAAGGATATCAGATGCATATGATTGATGTTCTATTTAGGTTAAGTAAATGCAAGTTTAATCCTGTGTATTATTACTGGCAAATAGTGATGTGTGATAATGAAGGGAATGGCACATAAAAGTCATTTTCTTATTGTTACGTACTGTTGTTTTAGAGCTAAAGTAATTCTTAGTAAACTTCTTTTGTCAACTATTTCTCATGGTTTTAGCTTTGGACAAAATAGTCATCTTAGTCAATTTGTGGGGTGTGTGAAAAAAATACAATTTGAACATATAAATTATTATAAAAATTACAACTTGAGTATATATTAAATTGCTATATGTTTACTATTATTTACATTTTGGGGATGGGAAATGGAAGGGAATTTATCATCTGGAGTTGATTAATTCACTGATTCACTCTGCAAATTATTTTATCATAATGTGTGGGTATAATTCAGTGTAACATGTATAGGATAATTGGAATTAACTCTGGAAACATTTTACTGATTCCCTGTTCACAACTAAAGAGATTATTGAAAAGTTTGTATAATGAGGGTTATTGAATTTAGATATATTATTCTTAATTTCAGGAAAGCTTGTGGCTATTGCAGTTATTGATGAGAAAAATACATCAGTTGAACATACCAGGTATAGTGCCTTGAAATAGTTTTTAGCCTCAAATGTCATCCAACTCGTGGCTTTAGATAGACTTGATATGTTATCTTACTTTTCCTGTAGCGCTTAGATAAGGCAGCATATAATTGAATAATTATATTTTTCAAGTGAAGAGATGAAATATTCATGTGTTTTTTCCTACAGATTAAAGTCAATTATTCAGGAAGTTGCTAGAGATTATAGAGACCATTTCCATAGGTAGGTGCTTATATTCTAGAAGATTCCTTCATCTTTATTTATGTTTTGTAATATAGTAAAGCAAAAGTAGTAGTATTTCATACTTCCCAAGGTGAATCAAAGAACTGAAGTAGATTATAGTAGTTTCCCCTTATCCATGGGGGATACATTTCAAGACTCCCACTGGATACCTGAAACCACAGATAGAACTGAACTCTTTTTTCCTATACATACAGACCTATGATAAAGTTTAATTTACAAATTAGGTATATTAAGAGATTAACAATAATAACCAATAAAATAGAACAATTATAACAATGTACTGTAATAAAAGTTATGTGAATGTTTATTTCCAGAATTTCATGGTTGACCGTGGGTAACTGACACCAGTGGGCAAGTGGGAAGTACTGTAACATAGCATATTGAATTTCAGCATGAATTGTCTGAATCTTGAAATTCTTTATGGGGTATCCTACAAATTAAAAAAAAAAAAAACTTTTATTTATAATTTGTATCATACCTGCATCCTGAGGTAAATTTTGTGAAAAGAAAATATGCAAATATACTTAGAAATTTGAGATAGTTAAATGAGCAATCAGAAGTCAGAGATAGATGATAATTATAACAGGAACTGGAAGAATAACTTAATATAAAAATGGCATCAGCACTAAATATATTTTTGCTATGTGCTAAACCATTGCTGCCATGAGAGACAGCCAATATAAATTTGTAATATTATTTGATTATTATTTTCTTCTTATTCTGAATTTTCTAATGATGGGTCAATATATAGTTTTCCTGTTAAATAGTCTATAGCATCTTCTGATTAGTCCTTTTTTAAAGTAAATGGATAATTTTTCTAAACATATTTCAGCTAAAAATGCTTATATTTTTCTGCATTTTAAAGGTGCATAAATGAAGTAGAAAAGTATTAGAATTTGCTTAATTTTACTCATATATTTGTATCTCAAAAGCCAGTACAAGTTACATTCTTTTCTATATTTATGGTTTACAATTTACATGTTAAGTGTTTACAGTGTGTATGTGCTTAAAAAGCCCTAAAGTTCAATTTGTTATATTGTTTACTTTTTTATTTTGTATTTAATATTGTGCTCTCTCTCTTCTTTTTGTTTGTTTGTTTTTTGGTTATTATTGGTTAGGGATTTTCAGTTTGGCCATATGGATGGAAATGACTATATAAATACCTTGCTGATGGAGTAAGTAGTGACGAATAATTTTGTTATCAAATGAATTTTTTTATTTCTGTTGTTGAGAAACATGCAGAAGGGTTAAATAGCTGAAAAAAACTAATGGTATATTCTGATGCAGATATTCTTCCATTAAATATTATACTTGAGTTTTTAAATTGTGTATTTGAAACTTACTGAATTTTAATATTTCCCTATACTAAAAAAAAACACTTATTTCCCAATTCAATGTTATATAGTATTGTAAAAAGAGGAGATTATTCAAAATCTTGTAAAGTTCATATTTTCTGCATAATACACACTTTAAGAAGTTTAGTGTTAATGGGTAAATATAACTTTTAAGTAGAAAATTTTTAGTGTTCAAGAACTAATTGCTATTCTAGAAGAATTTATTTGAATAGACTAAAATAACTTTATAGGAAAAATATGCAGTTTTAAAATAATTTCAGTCTATTATGTTTATGATGTGAAGATCTAATTTGTCACTTGGAAAATTGATATTAGAAAACATTTACCAGACCCTGTACTGAATTAATAAGTTTGAAACAAGAATCTACTCCATTTAGTGGACATCGTGTTTGGCACCGTTGATGAAAAAATAGAGTTCCCGTCTTCAAATGCTTATGGTCCATTGGGTAAGACCACACACATTAATTACACAACTGGTTGAAAAGATCTGTGTAGTAGAGGGCTCTGGAACATATAGATACTCCTGCAACCTTACCCCGACCCAGTGCACCCTAAGGAGGGAAGGGATCAGAAAATGTTTTCCAGAGGAGGCAATAATTAAGAGAAGGCCAAAAGAATGAGACGTTAACTTAATGAAGAATACAAGGAGGTTATTTCAGGTGAAACATAATAGCAAACACAACAGATAGTAGGAAAATGAAGCATAGGTGAGTGGTAGAGATTTAAAATAAAATAGCCTCTGAAATGAAGATGGGGAAGTCTCACCAGAGACACACTAACTTGTCTGGCAGCATTGAAGGTCCAGTGGCAGTTCAACAACATTGTGCTATGTTTTAGTTTTCTCTAGCTTTGCTTAGTAACAGATATAGCAAATGCCTTCATTCATTGTTGCAATGTATTAGATTAATTTAGCATCTTCCAATTCCTGAGGAAGAAAAGTAGGGGGGGAAACAAACTTAGAAGTCCAAAGTAACATTCATAACTTTTAGTTAAAAGCTTGAAATTATAATGTAGCATTTCTTTAATTCATATATATTCAATTATATTACCCCTCTCGTTCCAATAAGAATTTGAGCATGTTTACTGAAGGTAAAGTACCAGATGTGGGATATAATGAAATCAAGAGAAAGGAAAATAAAGTATTTATGCAGTTATTAAGGGTACATTTGACTCTTGAACAACATGGTTTGAATTGCATGGGTCCACTTATATTTTTTTCAATAGATATATTGGAGATTTTTCTATTTTTTTTTGAGATTTGCAGCAATTTGAAAACTTGCAGATGAAATGCATAGTTTGGATTATTGAAAAAAATGTTAGGTATGTCATGAATGCATAAAATATATGTAGATTCTAGCCTATTTTATCATTTACTACCATAAAAATACACAAATGTATTATAAAAAGTTAAAATTTATCAAAACTTACACAAACACTTATAGACAGTACATGGCCCCATTTGCAATTCAGAACAATGCAAACAAACATAAAGATGCTGTATTAAATCATGAATGTATAAAATTAATTTATTTTTTACTACTACTGTAATAATTTTGTAGCCATCTCCTATTCTTGTTGCCCTGAGCTCAAGTGTTGTAAGTATCCACTTAAAAAGCTGTATGATGCTAATCATCTTTGTGTGAGTAGTTCAGTACAGGCAGAGTGGTGCCCCAAAGTAATCCATGCCCCAATTCCTAGAATTTATGCGTGTGTTGCATTATGGAGCAAAAGGGACTTTCCAGATGCAATTAAATTTATGGACCTTAAAATAGGAGAATATCCTAGATTATCCGTGAGGGTTCAATCTAATCATATGAGGCTTTAAAAGTGGAGAACTTTCTCCAGTAAAAGCTAAAAGAATATAGGACAGAAAGGTCTATAAGGGAGATTCCAAGTATAAGAAGGACCCCTTATTGTTGTTGGCTGTGAATATGAAGGAGGCCACGAACCAGGGAATGTGTGTGGCTTCTAAAAGCTGAGAACAACCCCCTGGTCGACAGCCAGCAAGGAAACAAGGACCTTAATCCTGCATGGACCTAAATTCTGCCAAAACAGAATGAGCCTGAAAATGAATTATTTCTCAAAGTTGTCAGTAAGGAAAGCAGCTCCCCTGAGACCTTGATTGATATCCACCTTGTGAGCAAAGGACCCAGCCAAGCTTGCTGGACTTCTGACCCCACAAAACTGAGGTAGTAAATGCGTGTTGTCCTAAGCAGCTACATTTGTGTTTGTTAGGGCAGCAATAGAAAACTAATACGTGTATTTAGTGTATTTTGTTTTGGGCTTTTTTCCCTCCAAAGGACAGGCATTTTAAAGATTATTTTATTAAAAGAAAATGACTTGACATGCTAAAAATGCTATTATAGTGTTGCAGCCATGTGAATGATTTCACATGAGAAATAATACTGATTTTTACATCTCTTGGGGAACGGGAAATAATTCTGTTTTCTTAGAACTCTTTTTAAAGAAAGAGTTTATTATACATCATTGCGTATAACTATTTTAAAGCATGTGAGGAAGATATGAAAGGTGATTTGAAATTAAACCACTTAGGACATCAACAATAATCTTTCCCCTTTGCCACCCACCCCTTGTTTTGGGTGGCTTTGTTTTTTGATTGATATTTTGCTCTTATTTATTTGTTTTTTAAAATTTAATTAATTTTTTTTTTTTTTTGAGAGAAGAGAGAAGGTGTATAATGTTGGTTACGTAAAAGTCTTTATTGAATATTTACCCTGTGGGCAACATTGAACTAAGTGGTCAATGTGTATTTTTTAATTTTTGTGGTATCTCAGACAGGCATAAGTACTATTATCTCCATTTTATATAGCTGAGAAAATTAAAAGTTGTTGTAAGGAACTCAAGGAAGTTTATTAAATAATATGCCAGAGGATGCCCAACAAATAAGTTAAACAAGTCTAGTCCTCAAATTCGTCTCTCTTATTTCAGACCTCTTAATGGTAACATTAATACTTACAGACAAATTAGTGGAATAGATATTGATGCCTAAAATGTTTTTAAGTTAAGGCAAATACATGATTATTATATAATGTAAAATTGTAGCATTGACTCTGCTTTTACTTTTTGTCGGGATAAATAGGAAACTATCAGACCTTTGAGCTGTTACATTGTATTGGGTTTTTATGAGTATAATTAAGAGGGAATAGGGTATTTTATTTTCCACCATTATTCAGATTGAATTGTTTTAAAACAAACATTGCTTCCTAGTTCAATTGTGTATTCAACTTTTTCATAAAATGTATTTTGTAGGAAGACCAGGTTCTAATCCATTTTATTAATATAAAAATAGAATTTTTTGCTGTTCATGCATTATAATAACAGCTATAAATTAAAAAGTTGCCTCTTGTTTTTATGAACAAGAGTAGAGCTAAGATTTTTTTAAAGTACACAATCAGTTATTTATTGCCTAATACTTGGCAATAAAGCACCCTAATACCCAGTGGCTTAAAACAGTAATCATGTATTCTCTCTCACTTGTCAGGTTGGTTGACCTTGGCTGGGCACAACTAGATATGGCTTCCATTTGGGTTCAGGTCTACTCCATGTGTCTTTTTTGTCCTTGACAATGGTAGGATATTTTCTTGGGGGATGTTCTTTCTATGGCAATTGCAGAAACCCAAGTGGGCCACCCCAGCCATGGAAGCACACGTCAAGCCTCTGCTAAAGTCACATCTCTCACCTTCCCATTGACCAAGTGACAATGACTGGGCCCAATGTCAGGGGTTAGATGGCATGGAAAAGGGTGTGATATTGTAGGGGAACAAGAATTATGAACAAGAAAGCAAACTACTGGCCTCAGTTACTTATGTGGTAGTAACAGAATGATGTACATTATTTCTACTATAAAGTTTTATACTTTTACATAATATGCTCATATAGACATAGACATACAAATAACCATAGATATTAAGACAATTAAATGACACACATTGGTAGTATTACATAGTTGTCCTGTCTGTGAACTGAATTGATGTCACTAAAGTACTTCCTGAGGATGTGGTGAAATATATAGTGTGATAGTGTGAGTTGAGAGAATTTGCAATAGTTTTAATTGAACATGTATTGTGTACAAGGTCTTGTGCTGAATATTTAACATGAATTTTCTCATGTAATTTTTGTGGTGAGATAGGTGCCATTGCCCTCCCCATTTATAAGTGAAAAACATTATGCATAAGAAGCTAGATTACTTGCCTAAAATCCTGCAACTTTAAGAGAAAGTTCTAGATTTGAACACAAGCAGTATGACTTCAGAGACCATGCTCTTCCCTGTCTCATTGTCTGAGTACCATTTAACTAGTGGGATTGTATATGATTAAAAGTGAGGGTATTAAAAATAAATTTGTGGCAAGGAATAATATTGCCCAGAAATTGATGACCTCACCTGTCATAATTTTTAAGTTTAATTGTGATTACTCAGCTATTGTTTATTAAAATGTTTTTCATATAATCTTAACTAGTTTTAAAATAGATGGAAAATTTGAAATTTTCTTTATATAGACAAAGGGTGGCAAACCTATTAATATATCTCCCTCCTGTAATTGTAGCTACTGTGATATAAGTAAATATCAGAATAAACTTATTGCTGTGTTTAATGCATATTTTGATTTCTTTGTTTTTATTTTTCAGTGACTTGACAATCCCAACTGTAGTTGTACTGAATACTTCAAACCAACAATATTTTTTGCTAGATAGACAGATTAAGAATGCCGAAGACATGGTCCAATTCATTAACAACATTTTGGATGGCACAGTAGAAGTATGTTATTCACTTTCATTTCAGAGGGGTCACAGGGTGAAGTGGAGGAGAAACACTCTTAATCATCACATAATAGGAATTTTATGTTTGTGAAAATATAATTTTGTTGAAATGAAACTAACTTGTATGAGTGGGAACCCTTCTGTTTGTAAGTTAGCGAAACCGAACTCAACCTGTTTAACAACAAAGAGATTTTATTGGCTTATAGAGCTTGGAAATTCAAGGAATGAGCCAGATTTCAGGGATGGGTGAATTCAGGGATTTGATTGATTTTCAGAAGAAATTTTTCCCTCTCTGCCTATCGCACTTTCTTTTTGAGCTTCATCCTCAGAGAGACTCTCCCTACACAATAACAAAGGTATCCTGCTGCAGCTCTGGTTTGGTAATCTCAGCTAAATTAAAAAATTAGGCAGGCCTAGACTCGGGGTAGGTCAACTTCAGCCAAGCTGCATGGATTATGAATACAGGAGAATGACTTCTTCAGAGCAGAATTGGGGTGTGTTAACGCAGGAAGGCAAAAGGAATACAGGACAGGAAAATGTTTACTATACAGCTTTCAGTTGAATTACTTAATATTTTGGAGTCAACCCTTTGACCTGCAATTGTAAGATTATATAACATAGGAAAGCACTTAAATATCAATTTAAATTTTTTTCCTGTTAAATTGAAGGCCCAAGGAGGTGATAGCATTTTGCAGAGATTGAAAAGAATAGTATTTGATGCCAAATCTACGATTGTGGTAAGTTGTGACAGTTTGTTTTGTGCCATTGGTAATTAAGAATGTACAGGGTCTTTATGTCTAACTGGTAAAATCTGAATTTCAAGGATTAGATCAAAATGCATCTTTTTAATCTGCACGGTATGAACTAGTCAGTATTTACATTAAGAAAATATTTCCATCAGATGGAAATTAAGTTTCTCTAATTCATTTTTTTATGATTGGTGAGTTAACTGAAATTCAGAGTCAGTTAACTTGATAGTATGACTTAAAGATTTTATTTCCTGAAACTACTATGTAAAGTTCTCACTTAATAATTTCATGAAAGTGTAGATAATATGAAATTTTTAGTTCTACTAAATACCGTCATCTTTCTGTGAATTAGTCATTTCTGTTGAAGAAAATGATGTGTCTTGGGAAGTCATTCCTTTTTATTTTTATTCTTGCAGTAGTCAAAATAGTCGATCTTAAAGTTTTAAACATCTGTTAATTCTGTGCTACCCATAAGTTGATAAATAATTGGAATCATTTATAGATGTTTTTCCTTCCTTCTCTCCTGCCCCCTTTTTTTTTGTTCTTTCTTTCATTCTTTCTTTAAAAAGCAGATATTAAGTGTAGAATTAAAATGTGATAGGTCAAATCGTTTCCAACAGTATTGTTTTTTTTTTATTTGTTCATCCCAGTGTGTATCAGCAGATGTCAGGCATGGGTAGAATATAGACAATGGTGGATGACTTGAATTGACACATCTGCCCCTGGTTATACTTTTATTTATTTATAATTACAGTTTCTAAATGCTTCCTTGATTTCCTTCAATATCACCTCTCACCTGATTATGTCTGCCGTTCTAATTTGCTCTTCTTTTTACTCTAGAAAACTAATGCCCAGTCTCATAGTTGCCTACTGGTTATTAGATCTCTTGTGGTATTTCCTCTGGATGTCTTCAAAGCATCCCTTTCTTGGTATTCTCCTTTCTCGTTCTGCTGTGGTAATCACTGTTCCTCCCATGCATGACCCCGTCACTCCAGTCAGTGTTTTTCAGAGTCTCTTTTCTCTTCCTGCTCTTTTCGGTGCTTGGATCTGAACTTTCTCGCTTGGAACTCTGAGAAATCATTCCTATTCTCCCAGCTTTAACTCTCAGTTACTCTGACAGTAAAAGCATTCCTAAATTTGTTTGAGCCCTAAACTCAGTTCCTGTTGTCTGCCTTGAGCTACTCCGTGGGCATCATGAAAATGTAACTAACTGTCTTCATTAGAAGTAAATTCTAAGAATCTTTGTCTCATTCCATGCATGGTGTCCTTCAACTTGTCAGTAATATTCTTTATTTTCCTCCTGCCCCCAGCATAGATTGGGCTCTTACCACAGTGTGTCTAGCTGCTACTCTCACTTTCACCTGCCTTCCACACTTCCTCTTGCCCATTATCCACTACATTCTGTATACTGCTGCACAGTTAATATTACTGAAATAATTGATTTTGATCACTTGCCTACTCTATCCAAAATATTTTCCTTACTGGTTTTTGAATATTGTATAAGTTTTCCTGGAGCAAATTGCTGGTGTTCACACTGTACCTTGTCCTGCCTCATTCTTACTCATCCTTATATTTCCCCCTCAAAACTCACCTTTATTCTGTGATGCCTTCTTCCATTATCTTAATCCAAAACGATCTTTTTCTCCTGTGAACTTGTCTATATTGTTCTCAGGAGTTATAAACACAGCCCCTAGAATATTATAGTTGAAAAACCTGTTCAGTAAAATTTCTTTTAATTTTCTGGGAGCTGAGGAGACACTATATAGATTAAGGGAAATTAGAAAGTTAATGAGGCTTTAATACTAACCAGATGAGTAAAAAATGTTTAAAATGTCATGTGAAGGGAATATGTGTATATATATATATACTTTCTTCATAAAAATAACCCAACCTTCGTCATGAGCAGATTCCTATAAGTTAGTAAACAATTCTAAGGCTATTGGGCACATAGTAACCATCTTAAAGAGACCTTTGTGGTTAATGTGGGAAAAATAGGTGTCTTTAGGAACGGTTGTAGGATATTTGGTGCCTTTTTCTGCTTCCTGTAGCTGGTTCTACACACACTCATCTGTGTGCATGTGTACAGAATTTGTATCTCTTATGATGTCTTTAGCATAGTAGTTACTGCTGAAGTATGGACTCATTGGAACTCAAAGCAAGTTGAATTAGCTACACGTGGAGGAAATCTGAAGTGGTTTTAAATTCATTTTATGTAAATCTGAAGGGAACTGAGTTTTAATTATCTTTCCACAGTCTGTTTTCAAGAGCTCACCACTTATGGGCTGTTTTCTCTTTGGCCTGCCACTGGGTGTCATCAGTATCATGTGCTATGGAATCTACACAGCTGACACAGATGGTGGTTATATAGAAGAACGATATGAAGTGTCTAAAAGTGAAATTGAAAGCCAAGAACAGATAGAAGAGAGCAAAGAACAACAGGGGCCCAGCAGTGGAGGATCTCTAGTGCCTACAGTACAAGAGCCCAAGGATGTATTAGAAAAGAAGAAAGATTGAGACTTTTACCACTATAAAATATTTGATAGGATTTCAAATTATTGAAGAGTCTATTTATTGGATTTAGACATTTAATCATGATCTTTACAGAAGAGAACATGTTATTTGTATTTTGCTAATATCAACTGCATGGATTAAAATAGTCCTTCCATAAATGGGGAGATGTTTGGAGCAAAAAGATGAATGGTTTGTCTGAAACAAACACAAAGCATTCCATCAGAGCTTACCTTAGAGATGTTATAACAGATCAGTTCTATTTGCATGTTTCTCTATCTGAATATTCTGTGAGAAAGTTAAGATTCTTTGGCAGAATATTTTAATTGGCCAGTCAGGTAGAAGATACATGTTTGATATAGAAAAATAATACCTCCACCTCCTACCAACCATTCTCCTCATATATTTTGGACAAGATTTATATGGACAAAATTAGGTCTTTAAAATTAGGCACTTTAAAGAGACCTAATAACTTTTTCCATGTATCAAATTAAGATTGTGAGGTTAAAAATAATGTGGTTTTATATAGCATAATGGTTTTATTTTGTTATTATTTTTAAAGGGGAGGAAATGTTACTTTTTAACTTTATACTCAGTTGCATTATTATAAAATTTTTGTATGAGCCTGTAGTCTTGTCTTTGAAAAAGTAGTCTTGTGATTGACCTTTGCAAAATAAACAGGATTTACTGGGAGCAGTAGTTTCAGCCCATGCCCTGGAATACTCTTAATAGGTGTCTCATGGTTATTGTAGAAAGAGAAGGTTCTTTGTTAATTCTACCCTGCATTAGCTAGAACAGCCTAGTATTTTTGTTTTGTTTTATTTCTATTTTATATATTGACATTTCTTCTAAAATTTTCTTTGATAAAAGCTGCTTTTTGAAAAGTAGTATATCATATATTTGTTTATGGTATGCAAACTTGATAACTTACAGTTCAAAATATACGTATGTATGCAGACACAAAATTTATTGACACATCTATATATAATATTGCGGGTGTGTCTGTGTTCATAAATGAGTGATGAGTGACATAATCAGCATGTCCAATGACAAAACTTACAGCCAATGAAGAGATTGGTCTGTAACCTCCATTCTCTCAATTCTGTCACCCATTTCAGTGAGTGACTTTTCATATTCTGTCTATAGTGAAATAATATAGGAATTCTATCCCAGGTAATGTCTAAAAATTTTGGGTTTTTTGATAACAGTTTGGTTTGTTTATTCTAAATTAGTTATTTCTGAGGCCTTTATTTTAGCTAAGTTTAGAATTTTTATTAGGTAGCTATTTGAGTAGTTATTCATTGAGTAATTTAGTTTTCCATTACAAAAGATTCTATTGGACATTTAAGCATGTTTAATCATTTTAAAGTATTTAATCCATGGTCCTGACACAGGTCACCAGATTGCTTCTGATGCCATATTGATCAGGACTAAGTGGAATTACTAGCAATTGTTTTGTTGTATCCATGTGTTCTTTTACTAGTTAATAATTAAATTCCTATCCTTTATGTTTGACTCTCCATTATTATTTTGTTAATAATGAAACAAATACTCCATCAGGGAATTTCAGGAAATACTAGAATGAAATGTTCTTAAGTGGAAACTGGAGATAAATGCTGTTAAATTAACAAGTAGATTCTTCTGCACAGAATAATGAGAGATTCTTTTGGGGGGATAAATATTAATGTTTCCAATGTTCCCAAGCTTCAGTGGTGAAGCTTGTTTTGCAGTAGTGAAAAGCGTAGGTATGTACAGATGCCTAACTGGAGACAGTCCATCAAGGAAGTGAAAACTTAGCAGTTGGTGACATGAAGAAATAGGTATAGAAAATGTCATATTGATTTTTTTTCTTCATGTTTATCACTATCAAATGTTAGTCTTCTGCATATTTTTATCTTGTTGATCATCACCTGTAAATAAAAAAGACCTCAATAGGGAAAAAAAAAAAAAGGATAGCTCAATGTCTACCAGCAAACAAAAATCCAGTGATCTTCCTTTGTATTGTGTGATATCCTTTATAAATGAATGCCTTAGTTCTCTGTTACCCTTTCACAGCTTTGTACTATTGCTTCATATTCTGTTTGTGCTTTTAAGGTATGTGTGTTGGGAAAAGAAAATGTGTGGTTTATAAGTGAATTAATTTTATTTCTTTTTATATTAGAATTTTACTTTTGTCTTTATTTTGGGAGATTTTTATTTACAGTGTAAGACTGCTCACAAAACGAATTTTAAAATTTGTTCTCTCGTATGCTTTTCCCTTCAATGTGATATCAGCTTACTATGAACATTATTTTCATTTCAGGAAAAAATACTTCAAAATAAAGGCAGATCTTTTAATAATTGCATCTAGTAGAAGAACATAGATATCATTCTAATTCAGTGATGAGTCTTATGATCACATATTCATAATGAGGTCCTTCAGTAAGTTGAAGTTTTGCCTTCTCTTTCAGTTACAAGGAAGTTCTATTTCTAACTTGTAAAATTCGAAATTCTACATCTTTGCTGTTGCTGAATCTGGTGCTCAGACAATATTTAAGGATATTTCAAAAAGACAAAGTGCATGTTTTTATCAAGTAACCTATGCTCTCCATTAGCTTGCAGTTCTTTTTTTTTTTTTAATTTCATTGTGTGCATCAATATTTTCCTAGCTACTATTATCTGAAGCTTGTTTGAGGTACCTTAGGTCTATAATTTTCATTTTCTTCCTCACACATACTGCTTCCTGTATCTGGTTTAGAAATAACGTTAAGATGCCAAATGTCCAGGGCTTGGAGGGTCTTATATGTGTAGTTAAAACAATTAGCTGTATTTTTTATTTACTAGATTTTGTTAATGATGTTTCTTGTTTTTTGCTTTGGTGCCTTGTTAGTTTTGGTTTTGCAAAATAATTTAAATATTATTATCATTGCTTGATATGACATTGGGGGCAGGACAGGGAAAAAAATCACTCAGCCATTCTTATGCAGAAATTGTTCAAATAAATCAGTGTGGTGACTATCAGTTGGTGAGATTAGGTTTGCTGTTTTATTTTTATAAATCTATATTTTTTCTGAATGTGTTTGAGTCCAAGAGTGGGCAAAAAATAATTTTCTACTTTGGACTAATCTATAGAGGTTTTTGAAAGTCTGTATTACTAACTTGCTGAATTTCTGATATCCTGCCTTACGGCTGTAAACCATTGTTTTTCTAAAATAAAGTAATTGAAAACCTCTAATTGTTTTTGCTGTGTATCTTTTGGTTGTTTGTGATATGAATAGTTCTCTGCACAAGCAGACAGGAGCTAAGACTGATATTCTACAAAGTGTTTTTTCCTGTTATTAAAATTATAAGTTATTTGTAATTATAGAAACATAGACTTGTAGAATTTAAACAGACTTGAGAAAGATCGTATTGTAATCTGATTCCATTATATAATAGATGAAGAACCTGAGAGTCATAGGTTTTATATATTTTGTATTTATAAAACCTAATAATTTTTCAAGATTAATTTTTCAAAAAAAGTATCTCATCTCTTTTTATAGAGTTTAAAGTTAGAAGAACTGGATTTGAATTCTTAACTGCTAAATTACAATGTTGGCTACAACCTTGCCCTCACTTTCATTGTTGACAAACTTGGAATTTTTTTTAATAGCATCAAGGGTGTTGTGGGAAAGCAAAGCTATACACAGATGTTACTTTTTAAAATAATTTCCTTTTTGTATTTTTTACCAAGGGCTTGCCTTTTAATGCAAATAAGTGGCACAGGAATAAACAGCCCAAAACATGGAACTACAAATTTGTGAATTTGCACAGACTAGCTGGTTAGGATGGACTCCTGTTGGAGTGACAAAGCACATTCAAAATTCCATAGGACTGTGACGGAGGCTTCCCATCCTCTCTGTTGAGCGGCTGTATTGTCCTGAGTATATGGAGGCTCTCATGTCACGCTCCCTGGTTCAAACTTTTGCTCCATCACTTACCTGTGTGAAGTTGAGTAAGCCACTTTGCCTCTCTGCTCCCAAGATGGCTGTAATTTGAGGATGATTTCACCTATCTCATTGGATGGTGTAAATGAGTTACATATAAAGCATATTTAGAACAGTGACTGGCACATAGTAACGGTTCAAAATTAACATCAGATTTTTTTTATTTGTATAAATTTATAGAATGCAAGTGTAATTTTGTTACATGGCTATAGTGCATAGTGGTGAAGTCAGGGCTTTTAGTGTATCCATCACCCAAATAATATAGATTGTGTCTGCACCCATTAAGTAATTTCTTCTTCATCCTCCCATGCCCCCACCCTTCAGAGCCTCCACTGCCCATCATTCCACACTCTACATCCATTTGTACACATTACCTAGCTCCCCACTTGTAAGTGAGAACATGTAGTATTTGTCTTTGTGTCTGTTTCACTTAAGATAATGACCTCCAGTTCCATCCATGTTGCTGCAAAAGACATCATTTCATTCTCTTTTATGGCTGAATAACACACCATTGTGTATATTTACCACATTTTCTTTATCCAGTCATTCATTGCTGGACACTTGTATTGAGTCCTTATCTTTGCTTTTGTGAACAGTGCTGTGACAGACATACGAGTGCAGGTATCTTTTTGATGTTTTGATTTCTTTTTCTTTGGGTAGATCCTCAGTAGTGGGATTGCTGTATCAAATGATAGGTCTATTTTCAGTTCTTTGAGAAGTCCCCATACTGTTTTTCATAGAGGTTGTACTAATTTACGTCCCCACCAGCAGTGTATGTGTTCCCTTTTCTCTGCATCCTCGCCAACATCTATTATTTTTTGTCTTTTTAATAATAGTCACTCTAGTATAATATGGTATCTCATTGTGGTTTTAATTTGTATTTCTCATATGATTAGCGACGTTGAGCCTTTTTTCATGTGCTTGTTGACCATTTGCCTGTCTTCTTTAGAGAAGTATTCATGTCCCCTTTGCCCACTTTTCAATGGGATTATTAGTTTTTTGTTGTGAAATTGTTTGAGTTCTTTGTAAATTCTGGATATTAGTTTCCTGTCAGATGAATAGTTTGTAAATATTTTTCTCCCATTTTATAGATTGTTCACTCTGTTGATTATTTCTTTCATTGTGCAAAAGCTTTTTTAGTTTAATTAAGTCCCATTTGTCTATTTTTGTTTTTGCCGTCTATATTTTTGAGGCCTCAGTCATAAATTTTCTGCCTATACCAATGTTCAGAAGAGTTTTCTCTAGGTTTTCTTCTATTATTTTTATAGTTTCAGGTCTTGCATTTAAGTCTTTAATCCATCTTGCGTTATTTTTGTATATGGCGAAATGATAGGAGTCCAGTTTCATTCTTCTGTATACAACAGTTTAATTTCCCAGCATCTTTTATTGAAAATTAATGTCCATTCCCCAGTGTATGTTCTTGTGAAAGATCAGTTGACTGTAAATATGTGGCTTTATTTCTGGATTCTCTATTCTCTCCCATTGATCTATGTGTCTACTTTAATACCGGTACCATACTGTTTCGGTTACTATAGCCTTGTAGTATAATTTGAAGTCAGGTAATGTGATGCCTCCAGATTTGTTCTTCTTTTTACTTAAGATTGCTTTGGCTATTTGACATCTTTTCTGGTTTCATATGACTTTTAGGATTTTTTTCTAATTATGTGTAAAATGATGTTGGTATTTTGATAAAGATTACATCGACTCTGTATCATATTTAATTGATTTCTTCTCTCACTTCATTTAAAATTTATATCATCATTTACCACAGAGAAAAGCCAAATCATTAGGAATATGAAATCCTAATATGTTTGTTTGCTTCACTACTTTCTGCAATTTAGATTTTAATATTTTGGATAGAAATGAAAAAACTTATTTCTTGAACATTGAAATCAAACTTAATTACAAATATTTATGATCAGACATCTCTGAGAGTCTTCTGGTTTTTGTGCCTTGAGTGGTAACGAATAAACTGGATGTAAGTATCCAATAGGATTATTGATTGATATGTGTGAATAGTTTAAGTAGATATGAATGGGATCTAGGCAGATTTAAAATAGTAGCTATTGAATATAGATGGGAAAATTACTTGCTTTATCCTGCATGCATTCGAGACTGTATAGTCAAGTCCTCAACTTTTCTCTTAGTTCCTCTCCTGTAAACTGAAAAGGACTGTTAATCAGCTGGTGAAAAAGTGGCAACTATTTTCTTGTGATTTATTCAACAAATGTTTATTAAATGTCTCCTCTGTACTACTGAGGATACAGCAGTAAAAAACAGTCCTAGCATCAATCCTTATGGAGTTTTTAGGCTACTGTAATTGATGATCAGTTTGTACTTAAAACACTCAATTGTAAGTTCTTAAAATGTTTTTTTTATCTTAGTTTCTCTTCTTACACGGTCTGTTGTTCAACATAAAAGCATCTTTGGGATCTTTGGGACTCAGAGGGTTAGTGACCAGGATAAAACAGAAGAACATACCGGTTTTCTTCAACTATATGACGGGGTCAGATTTACTCAGCATGTCCTCACCTGTGGCAGTAGTAAGGGTGGAGATAACAGGTAGATTGGATACAGTTCAAGGTAAGGAATCACTCAACAAATAGAATATCCAGGGATAGAAAGGACTGCTGGAGGTTGCGAGTTCCCACATTGAAAATGTTTTTCAAGCCAGACAACTCTTTGGTATTTCCTTCAAGACTGAGCTGCTGTGAGTCCATAAATGAAAGCATGCAAGCTACACTGTATGATCATGTGCATGACAGTCTCTTCTTTCCAAGAATAAAATCCAAAACAGTTTTTAGCCAACTGTTATATATTCAGTTTTAGTTGGGTGGCTGAAAAAGTCCAGTGAAGCTGAAGAATTTATAGTAGAAACAGTATTTCTGCACTCATTCAAATTTTTTACATGAATCTTTGCATCATCTTCACAACTGATTATGGTCACTTATTGATTTATGTGACAATGGTTTTCTTCCATCAACATTGATACACCACAGTTTCTGAATATGTGTTTGATGCTATCACTGGAAATTCTAAATCCTAAGAATCCAGTCAAAAATATAGTAAATGGTTAGATTTTAATGACTCATGTATTGCATTTAATAGTTAAAATTGTAAGGATATACACACAGACATAATCTGTGTAATCTGTGTAAAATTCTTATCTCCTTAAACTGTCAGGAAATCTTTATAAACATTTTGAGGTTCTAAGATACGACTTTTCTGAATAACATTGTTCTAAATCAAATAACCGAGAGAGTAACTTAAAATCTGAAAGATTTATGTAAGGACTTAAGTAAAAGGTGACTCCTTTTTCTCAAGGGATAATTTTAGAAAGAGTAAATAAATTCACAAAATTCACCTTAGATTTCTGATATGGGTTGGTTAATTCTCATTTTTCATTAAAGACGAATTTAGTAGCTTAGCTTCTAAGATTATCGCATAAACTTTCACCCAAATTATCCAACATGTCTGATATAATCACAACTTTGAAAGGATAGAGGTACTGTTAACTTAAATGCCATGCATGGTATGTTTAATTTGCATTAAAGAATATTTAACGATTGTGTAGTATTTTGTGAATGGGCACACTTCTGAATGCCAATGCTTTAGTGATATAATTGCAATACAGGTTCACTGATTTTATAGGATGAACATATGAATTTCACACACTCTTAATTCTGGATTATAAAATTGTTTAAGAAAACAGGAAGGTAGCATACACTTTGCTAAGAAAGAGCCTTCTGTCTGGAGACGATAATATAGCATGACTGAGAAATAACCATTTTCCTTCCCTTTTTTAAATGCAAACAACAAATTCCTTGCTACAAGCTTAATTTAAGGAAGAGAGGGAAGTCAGCAACCTAAAATTGATGCCCCTTAGGAGCTAGAAAACTGAAGGCAGCCTCTAACCCACTAGCCCCCAGCACCTTCTACACGCTGCCTTTCGTATAAGCTCCCTCCACCAGTACACAGACTGCCGGCAGGGCACAGATCACCTGCATCATCTTCCTGACCTATGATTTCATTTTATGTGCAAAGATCAGATTAGAAATAAAGTGATGGGTAAGGTGACAGGAGAGTGTTGAGAAATTGAACCTATTGTAAAGATGATGCACAGATTTAATGACCAAGACCCCATAAAATCCATGGCTTTGGTCATTAGCCCATGAATTCCCTAGGAATAAACAAGTAGTCAAAAAATTTTGTGGGAGCTGTATTGCCAGAGAATCTTCTAAAACTCAGCATCAAAGATCAAATAATTCCTCAACACTGACAGTAGTTCTCAGTCACTGATAATCTATTCTGGAATCTTTCCACACTCATATATGGCCATGGGGAGAAATAAGTCAATGGGAGTCTCCTAACCACATAGCCACTCTACTGCCAAGCTGAGCTCCCAGCTATCTCAGTCTGGTGAAATACGGTATTTCCAGGAGGTCGTAACCATCATGTTTTCTTACCAAATTTCTGCAGGGGAAAAGAATTTCAATTAATGGTATTGATTTAATTAGCTAAAGTGAAAGTTGACCTCTAGCTAACATCACACAAAAATTAACTTAAAATGAATAATAGACCTAACTATGTAAAATAAAACAATAACTTTCCTTGTTGAAAACCTTACAGGGTATCTTCATGACCTTTAGTGGAAAACAATTGCTTAATGAAGCCGCAAATAGCATGACTAACTATGGGGGGAAAGTATCAATTGGACTTCATTAAAATTAAGAATTTCTGTTTATCGAAAGGCACCATTAAGAGAGTGAAAAGGGGGCTGGGTGCGGTGGCCCATGTCTATAATCCCAGCAGTTTGGGAGGCCCAGGTGGTTAGGATCACTTGAGGCCAGGAGCTCAAGACCAGCCTGAGCAACGTGGAGAGACCCTATCTCTACAAAAAGTTTCAAAAAATAAATTAGGTGCTGTGATGCATGCTTGTAGTCTCAGCTACCCAGAAGGCTGAGGCAAGAGGATTGTTTGAGCCCAGGAGTTCAAGGCTGCAATGAGCATGATCACGCCACTTGTACCACTCCAGCCTGGGTGACAGAGCAAAACCCCATCTCTTAAAAAAATAAGGATGGGGGAGAAGGGAAGACACAGACCGAGAGATTCATAATACAACCCAATAAAAACAATGACATGAATAGGAACTTTACAAAACAGAATATTCAAACAGGTAGTAAGCCTATTAACAGGTGTTCAATCTCATTGCTCAGTTTCTTGGTTTTAAAAATCTGTGCATGTACATTTCACAAATTTTTATCTTCCACTTAAACTCCAAACTTGTATATCCAACATGACATCTCTCCACTTGGGTACTTAATAGGTAATTCAAAAAACATGTCCAGAATGCTTTTAATTTCTCCACTAGATGCCTGTTCCTACTCAGTCTTTCTCATCTCAGTAAATGGTAAGTTCATTATTTTAATCACTCAGGTTGGATCTCTGACTTATTTCATTCAGCATCACTTATCTGTGAGAAATGCCTATCAGTTTTATCTTTAAGATATGTTCAGAAGCCACACTTCGCACCACTTTCAGGATTAGCATCCTGGTTCAGGCCACCGTAAACTTTACCAGGCTCTGCATTTTCAGTATTGCCTGACTGCAGTCTACTGTCTAAAGAACAGCTAAACTGATCTTTTTACAGTGAAAGGCAGATTGTACTATTTTTCAGCTCAAAACATTCCTGTCTTATTCCTGTCAGTGTAATAGCCAGGGTCTTTACCAACACCTATATTCCAGGTTGAATTGTGTCCTCCAAAAACATGTGTTGAAGTCCTAACCTCCACTACCTCAGAATGTGACCTTATTTGGAAATAGGGATGCCATTTGTTGAGGTGAGATCCTACTATGGTGGGCCCTAATCCCTTATCGCTGGTGTCCTTATATTAATATAAAGAGAAAACCTGGAGACAGACACACAGGGAGAACACCATGTGAAGATAAAGGCAGAGATTGGGTGATGCTTCTACAAGCTAAAGAATTGCAAAGACTAGCAGCAAATCACTGAAGCTAGGAGAGAGGGCTGGGACAGATTTCTTCCCCACACTCTTCAGAAAGAACCAATCCTGCTAATACCTTGATCTTGGACTTCTAGTCTCAAAAACTGTGAGACCATACATTTCTGTTAAGTCACCGAAAGCACCTTGTGGTATTTTGTTAGGGCAGCCCTAGCAAACTCATATAGCCTATAATGCTTTCTAACAACCTCCCTGCTTCCCACCCTCTACCTCCTTCCTAGGCTTCCCCCACCCTCTGCCTGCCTTGCTCAGCTCATTGCAGCTCTCTGCCTCCCTGCTGCTCCTGGAACACCAAGCATGCTCTTGTACTTGCCGGCGCCTCTGACTAGAATAATGTTCTCCTGGATGTCCACAGGACAGACTTCCTTACTTTAGATCAGCGGTCTCCAACCTTTTGGCACCAGGGACCATTTTCACGGAAGACAGTTTTTCCACAGACCGGGGAGCAGCGGGATAGTTTCAGCATGATTCAAGCACATTACATTTATTGTGCACTTTATTTCTATCATTATTATATTGTAATACATAATTTAATAATTATATAACTCACCATAGGTTGGGGACCCCTGCTTTAGATCACCTCATCATTAATGCCTTTATGAACCACTCTATATAAATTAGACCTCCTGGCCTCTAGTTCTTCCTAACCATTAACACAGCTGCTTTATTTTTTTATAAGCACTTCTTTATAACATTGTATATTAGTTATTTGTTTACTGACTGCTTCCCTCTTCAAATGCACTTGAACTGTAAGTTCTAAATGGTCTGAGACTTTATCTGCTTGTTTTTTCCCCCTAATGCTATATTCCCAGTTCTTAAAACATGCTTGGCATGTAGTATGCATTTGATAAACATTTGTTGAATGAGTGATTGAATCTATTGTTTTTATATATTGATGTTTTTATCCCAGAGTGTTAAGAGTTGAAGATTTCTGACTTAAAAAAAAAATCAAAAGCATGCATTTTATTTTAATTGAAGGTTTTAGATGATTCATAGTGCAAAAGTATCTAAAAGCTTACTGATTGCACAATAAGAAAAGTAATTAACATAGTAGAGTCATAAGCTTTGAAAATATTTTAAGTTTTAATATGGAAGACTTCTTACCTTAGTTAGCTTAGGATCTGAAATCTTTAAATTTATGTAGCCATTGAAAATAAGAACAAATTTGATGTCAAGTACTACGTAGACTTTTATGTAACCAAATAGTTCTCTATCCTTCAAATCCTATGAAACAATGAATAATTATCTCTTTTGCTAACGTCAGTCTAAAATTGTTAGCCTTTGTGGTAATAATTACTATATGTTAAGTCAGAGATTCTTAACCAGTGGTGCTTATCAGAGTTACATGAGCATCATATCAGAGGATTTTTGAAAATACACATACATCTTAGAAATATCTATCTGGTTGGTTTTGGATGAACTTCTGCTTGAAGCCAGAACAGAAAGAACCTTCCCCTGTAGATTTTGATGTGTGCTCCAAGTTGTGAACCAGTGGTTTAAATGATTATTAGGAGGGGTAAAAGTGTCAGTGCCTTTGAGAGAAGTTGTATTTGTTGTGATTTCCTTCTGCGCGCTCAGAGGTCAGATGAGTACAAGAGCGTGATACGCTTCAGCAGCCTCATCATGACATCTCAGCCTCGGCCGACAGCGAGGAAACCTGCTTGCACAACAGTAGCAGCTTCAGGAGAATGATTTTTATTCTTGTAAACAAGAAAGCAGGTTATGTCCAGCTGGGATTATTTACTTCTCTTTTTATTCTACCATCTTTCCTCCTCTAGCGATGAGCAAGAGCTCAACTGACTTAAATCAGCCTCTGCCATTGAGGACGTTCCTGGTAGAAGGAGCCCTAGTGAGGTGTGTACATCGATCGAAGTTTCGTGCTTTCCGGGTTCATACTCATGAGTCATTTGTATAGAAAACAAAATTTAAAACACAAAAATATATTCATGGTTTGCATCTTTATTCTACAATATCTAACATAAAACAGCTGTTTATATGACTGGTAACTGCTCCCAAATATAAAGTGTGTAGCAGGACGTCTACTTAGTAATATAAGGAAAAACCCAGAACTCGACAAAGCACATCTGTGTAAGAGGGTGTTTCTGCTCACCTTTTTGTTGGTTATCAGGTGCAATTTATTTCCAGAGAATTGGACTTTTGTGATTAAAAGCAGTTTCTTCCCTAGGAAACTGAGTTGAATAACTTCAGATTGTAGAAGAGGAAGAAAACAAGAAAGGAACTAAAATTCCCAGCTCCTGGGGAGGTGGGGGGGATGATACCTGTTGCAAAGAAAGGCAGGAAGGTACCATGGCTTTGACTCCAGTTGTTCTGCTTTTAGTCAGTTGTGTATGTTCTGTTTTTTTTTTAAAGAAACGCCTTATAAAGACATCTTATTGTACATATTTAGACAAATAGGCAAAGCAGTTGTGGCTAGATGTGTACAATACCTATGTACCCTTCACTTAGAGGGTATGAATCATGAATTGTATTCTTCTTGCAACTTTTATGTAGGCTTGAAAAGTTTTAAAATAAATTCTGGGGGAAGAAGTAAATATAGTAAGCAATATAATAAGTTCTTTTTTATTGTGATAATCTTGAATATATACCTAGAAATTTTTTTAAATATCAAATGTAATGGAAATATACATTGTGGCTTTAGATAAAATGTACTATGGCAGCATTGTACGTGGATTCTTAAAAATACTGTATTAAAAAACTTAGATGCAAAATGGTTTTACGTGAGAGGCAAATCTTGATATCAAAGCTGCATCTGAAAAGTTTGCACAAATTGGCTCATGGATACTTTCAAAAGGCTTTTGATATTAATAATAAATGAATAAATTATGTTCAAAAGCCCTGAACACAGATTAAAAGTTTTATTCCTTTCATTCAACTTGGAAAATAACCAATATATAATTAAACAACTTATTTTTTTTCAGGAAATTTTTTCAAAAATGTCTGACTACTATTGCTTAGTATATATGAGTATCGCTAATCTTAACAAAAAATAATTCAGCTCAATTTATAAATCAACACCTCTTTGAAGTGCTCATTGACTCTTTTAGAGGTATTAATTTTACCCTCCATCTTGGCTGAAAGATTGCGGGCTGATTCCCACAGGGAATGATGCCAGATTAAGGGTTTGGTGTTTGGTCTCAGCTATTGACTAACGATACATTTAGCAGTAGCACCTTGATCTCAGACTTAGCCTCCAGAATTGTGAGAAAATAAATGTCCATTGTTTAAGCCACCCTGTCTGTTAAGTTTGTTATGGCAGCCCTAGAAAACTGATACAATCAGCATAATATCATTAATATAATACACCAATGTGGTATCCTGGGAAGAAATAAAGCCATAAGAGTACCCTCCAGCTAGATTCTGGTATAGGGCTGAAGAACTGATAAATCCCTGAAGGGCAGTGCAGGTGTATTGCTGGCTTTGCCAGCTTAAAGAAAATGTTTGCTTATGGTCTTTACTTACAGGTATAGAGCAAGAGTCTTAAATTTTTAATATTCATATTTATTAATTTTCTCCTGAATGCATCCATAAGGTCTCTAGAGCAGAGTGGATAAATCATTATTTATTTTACAGCGAAGAACAATTTCATGGTTGCCCGGTGCCCAGATTCTTGCCCCTGGGGCCGTGTGATGAAAGCCTGAAGCCACACTGCACATACAGAGTTTATACTGCAGGCAGGAAACCTGCAAAAATGAATCCAGGTGCTTTGGTACATGCTGCCCAGCTCCGCTCCTTAAATAAGGGAGAAAACTTTCCCTGCTTCAGAAGGACCCTGAGTTCTCATTCTAATCCTTTGGGATGTAAATAGATCTCCCCGGGGGAAAGATAACACCAAAGTCTCCAGCTCAGCAACCCAGTGATGTCTCCAAGCCCAGGTCTCAGCATCCCCTTGAAATGAAGACACATACCTCCAGGAGGTAAATCTCTCTGAAGATTTATATAAGCAGTCAAAAATTATTTTCCAAGGCTATATTTAGTCCAGGTACCCTTTCAGTAAAATATGTTCATAAAGTCCTCTCAGTGCAGAAACATAGAAATATTTTCTCTAAAGCTCCACAAGGGGTCAGCAAACTTTTTTCTATAAAGGGCATGGGCACCGCATATGGATTCTGTCACATTTTCTTTCTTTGTTTTAACTCTTTAGAAATGTAAAAAACATTTTTTAGCTCAAGACCCCTTCAATGAGATATCATCTCATCCCAGTTAGAATGACTATTATCAGAAAGGCAAAAAACAACAGATGCTGACAAGGATGCAGAGAAAAAGGAACTTATATATTGCTGGTGGTAATGTAAATTAGTACAGCCATTATGGAAAATAAGACAGCAATTTCTTAACTAAAAATAGAATTATCATTCTATCTAGAAATCCCACTACTGGGTAGCAACCCAAGGGAAAAGAAAATAAATATATCAAAGGGATACCTGCACTTGCATGTTTATTGCAACACTATTCACAATAGCAAAGATAGGGAATAAAACTAAGTATTCATCAATGGACTAATGGATAAAGAAAATGTAGTACATGTACACAGTGGAATACTACTTGGCCATAAAAAAGAATGAAGTCCTGTCACTTGCAGCAATGTGGATCAAACTGTAGGTTATTATGTTAAGTGCAATATGCCAGGCACAGAAAGACAAATATCACATGTTCTCACTTATATGTGGAAGCTAAAAAAGTTGTTTTTCTGTTAAAAATTGGAAAATATGTGGTTATTACAGGAATTGAAAAATGCATTTTGGAAAGCTTTTATCAGTTACAGCATCAACAAAATAATTGTATCTATGGATTCCTGCTAGATAAAGTCATATTTCATGGGAGTAACTCCTTGTTCAATTACTTCCTAGATTTGTAACCTTGGGGGGGTTACTTAACCTCTCTAGTTTTCTGTTTTCTTGTCTGTAAAGCAGAGGCAATTCATACTATTGACTGGAGGATTAAATGACATGATATACTATTTTGCACTAGCTGGCACATATTAAAATACTTATTATATATTAACTATTAGTATCAACATCATTATTATTAAAGTTTCCAAAACCATTCAGTTTAACTTAATAAATTTATTCTGTTTTCCTAGAGAATTTAAGAGAAGAAATAAGAATGATAATTTAACATGTTATATTTTTCATTGCCTGTCTTTGATATTTAATAAAAAAATTAATGTGATTAACTGTTTTAAGCAATAATTCACTCATATTTTCTTAATCTTAGATTCCTTCCTATCCTTTAACCATCTTACCTCATTTGACTTGACTTGTTTTATAATTAAGTTGCACATGAAAATAGAATCAATATGCTAGAAATAAAAGTACTTTTTTGTGTATGTTAACTTCTCATACTTATTTTCATTACACCTTGTCAAGGCGAAGCTAGTGATTAAAAATTAAATATTCTACTTTCTCTCAATGATGTAGAATTGCAATGTGGTAAGTAATATTGTGTATAATTTTTAAGTTTAGGAATTTCACTCCTAAAACCAATATTTTGATAGTTTCATTGTAGAGAAATATCTGTTGGTCACATTTTCTCATCCCTAGGAAGTAGATTAGAGCTGCTACATATTTATATGTGTGAAGAAATTAAATTTAATCAATGTTCACTTCTTTGTTGCTCAATTTAGTTATTATATTTGCAGAGACCAAAGAAAAATGCTCAATAAATTAAATTACACAAAAGAAAAGGACACACAGAACCAAGAACCAAAATCAAAGCAAAGTAACTTAAACTATAATGTCATTTCATTTGTACAGATATCTTAATTGACTCACTTGTTCAGACATGAGAGACATGAAAGGAAGTGAATGTCTCAGTGATTTTCACTTACAACAGGTGTGTTAGAATCAGATGAACGCTGGTGTTGCAGGTTGTTGGTAAGGTTGCTGGATTTGGTAAAAACAAAACAGAATATCCAGATAAATTTGAATTTCATACCATCATCAAATAATATTTTAGTGTAAGTATATCATTTGAACACACTAAGTAAGACTACAAAAAATGTATATCCCATTTGGCTAAAATACGTAAATAAAATGGACATCACCAGATTAAGGTGAGGTAGACATACTAGGGATATAATTGTATTAAAATATTATTCACTGCTTATCTAAAATTAAAACTTAACTGAATACCCTTTATTTATTCTGTCAATCTTAGTCAATGAGCAAGTCTGGTGCTCCTTATGTTTTGACTCTCTCTTTTGACACTGTTCATCTAGAAATGTGAAGGCATAGAAGCTCATATCTATTTTATTCATTTTTTTTAGCCCATTGGGTGTTTGTTGTTATTGTTCTTTACTTAATGTATTCATTTTAAAATTATGTATTGTTCCATTCATGTGAAGGAATATGTGCTAGTCCACTTGTAAGTTATAAGGCACAATGATAAAGAAACACAGTGCACTCTCTATCTGTAAAGGAGCTAGGACATTACCAATAGCACTAACCCCCTGTGTCCTCCTAGAGGGATGGGTTCGCCTGCCCTTCCCACAGGGAACCAGTCTCCTAAATTGTGGGTATATCATTCCTTCACTCTTCTTTTTTTAATGATTTATCACATGTATATATCCCTACAAAATATTTCATTTCTAATATTAACCTGACAATACTCTTTGGCCAGCAAGAAATAAACTATTATGTGTTTTTTTTTTTATTATTAACATTATACATTGGGGACTAATCGTTACAGTTACTTGCATTAACCTAAACACAACACTATTTGTTACTTTGAAGTTCATGACTGGAGGCAGGATTCCTATGTGAAACCCTAGATAGATAATTACAATGTGATGAATTATAAAAAGTGTTTATTATGTATCTACTTTGTGTATATGTAAAATAGATAACGATGTGAATAGGCTATCTTCAAAGTGAAGGATTTCAGCATTTAGTATCTGAAAGCAAACATACAAAGAACACATAAAATGAATGGCATGTGGTAAAGAACAATTAAGTCATTTATCTCAACTGTTTATTACAATTTGGTTCTCAGTTTCAGAACTGCAGGATATGTTCCTAGGAAAAGATGTTGACCTATTCTGAATCCACCTTCTTCAGACGTGTTTCTATGTAAATCATGGCAATCCCATTTCCCTTGCTGGCGATTGATTTAGAAATGGGCGTGGGACAAGTCTGCCCTCAAGGCACTTACTCTGAGAAAGAAAGACACATGGGAAGATAATTCATCTCTTTCTACTAACTGTTGTGAGGGAGGCGTGTGATAGCTGGAACTCTGGCATCCCTTTTGTGACCATGTGAAACCAAGCAGGCAGTGTGGAAGGATGAAAAGAACCCAGGGTCTTGACGATGGGTTTAAGCTTAAGATGCTGGATCATCAATCCTGGAACTTCTTAGGATTTCTTGTTCTATGGGATAACACATTTTTCTAATTAAACTGATTTGGGCTGTGGTTTTCTGTTACTAGCAGTGATAGTCATCTTAGGTCTCCCCCCATTTTCAACAGGTTTATGAAGAACATTCAGGAACAAATAAAACCCAGACACCTTTTCTTGAAATTTTCCAAACTGCTTCTCACTTATTCTCTATTTCCTAATAGCAGTATTTAAATAGAGAGAGAGGGGAAAAATCTTTGAAGCATGGCATGTTTAAGAAAATAAAGCTTTTATGCTCGTATTCTTAATTTAGTGTGATAAGGGTGGGTAGTAAAGAAATTGCTTCACAGGATGAAAGTCTAAGCAATCACTGTCATATTGATCAAATGCGATACTAAGCTGTGTACTCACAGATATGTTTCTGCTTTGTGATTCTCCTAGATGAACTGACAAGCTTAGAATTCTTGACAACTGAGTCAAAGCTGAGCAATCCTCTTAATTTGCATATGTATGCTACCAGTCACTTTTCATGGAAAAATCCAATATTAACATACTTATTGTCTAACATTATTTTTCCTAACAGATCTTTCCACAGTTAGCTTTCAAACAGATCGTCACTTGCCTGGGTCTTAGTGGAAGTCAGAAATAAAAATCATAATACGTGTGTGCTTGAAGGTGTGTATTTCTCATTGCTGCTGTATTGTTTCTATTAATTGGTTATCATTATTTTAGATATGTATAGCTGTATTGTTTCTATTAATTGGTTATCATTATTATAGATCAACAGTGTAAATTATACAATGTATAATTTCCCAACAGTACTAAAGTATATTTTAATAAAGAGTCACTTTTATATTTTAACATACTATTCACAGTTAGTTTTGAAAATAAGACATAAACCTGGATGTATATAGAGGTGGTATAAATTTAATCCTTTTGAGAAAAAGATCAGCACCATTTGGGTACATATTTGCCATAGTCTGGTTTATGCCAAGTGAGCAAACAGGATTTGTATCCTTGGAGTGTTCCTTGGAGTTAAACACAGACAAGATACAGCCAGAAACCAAAACCAGAGCAATGAGAGAAGGAGTTATTATGAATTGAAATCAGGTTTGGATGGGTCTGGAAGTAAGGAATTTGAAAACTGATTTCAAATAACTGCAAAGGGGAAC
This sequence comes from Lemur catta, assembly GCF_020740605.2. Lineage (NCBI taxonomy): Eukaryota > Metazoa > Chordata > Mammalia > Primates > Lemuridae > Lemur > Lemur catta. The sequence goes on along the minus strand of NC_059143.1, from coordinate 48,976,573 downwards.
AAGGTCAGTTACAAAGAAGGTTGGACAAAGGAGGGTTCAGGAAATTCAAGTTTCATGTTTATAGACTGATACTGGAAGGGCCATATAGAAAGAACCTTGAGAAACTGAGTGCAACTGGTCTGCTCTCCTTCTCGGAACTCAGCTCAAATGTTAACCTTTAGCATAACTGGTTTGGAAATTATTTTAAAAGTGATTAACATTTTATACCTACTTGTGCCCTCTATGGAAAGGTGCATTCGTTATAATCGACAAGCATACACAGACACATCATTACAACCCAAAGTCCATAGTTTACATGAGGGCTCACTCTTGGTGTTGTACATTCTTTGATTAGGACAAAGGTGTAAGGACATGTAGTTACCATTGTAGAATCATACAGAGTAATCTCACTGCCCTAAAAATCCTCTATGCTCTGCCTACTCATCCCTCTCACCTACCTGTCCCCTGGCAAGTGCTGATCTTTTTACCATCTCCATAGTGTTGCCTTTTCCAGGATGTTAATATAGATGAAATCTTACAATATGTAGCCTTTTCCAATTGGCTTCTTTTACTTATTAATGTGCATTTCAATTTCTTTCATGTCTTTTCATGGCTTAATAGCTCATTTCATTTTAGTGCTGAATAAGATTCTGGATGTACTACAGTTTATATACCCATTCTCTTCTCTGACATCTCGGTTGCTTCAAAATTTTGGCAATTATGAATAAAGTCACCATGAACATTAATGCTCAGGTTTTTGTGTGGACATATTTTCAAACCATTTGTGTTGAGTTTTTGTGTAAATACCAAAGAGTGTGATTGCTGGGTCATATGATAAGAGTATGTTAAATTTTGTAAGAAACTGCCAAATTGTCTTTCAAATATTCTGTACCATTTTGCATTCCTATCAGCAATGAATGAGAGTTCCTGTTGTTTGACATCTTCTCCAGTATTTGGTGTCAGTATTCTGGATGCTATATTCTAATAGGTGAGTAGTGGTATCTTATTGCTTTAATTTGTAATTCCCTAATGACATATGATGTGAAGCATCTTTTCATATACCTGTCTTCTTTGGTGAGATGTCTGTTTAGATTTCTGCCCATTTTTTAATCAGGTTGTTTTCTTATTGTTGAGTTTTGCATTGTTTGAATATTTTAGATGCAAGTCCTTTAACAGATACGTGTTTTCCAAATATTTTCTCCCAGTCTATAGCTTATTTTGCCATTCCATTATTGACAAGTGTCTTTGGCAGAGCAGAAGTTTTAAATTTTAATGAAATCTAACTTATCAATTCTTTCTTTCATAGATTGTGCCTGCCTTTGGTGTTGTATCTAAAAAGTCACTGCCAAATCCAAGGTCATCTAGAATTTCTCCTGGGTTATTTTTAGAAATGTTATAGTTTTGCATTTTACATTTAGGTCTATGACCTACTTTGACTTAATTTTTGTGAAGGGTCTAAACTAATAGTTTTACAGAAATTTAAAAAATTTTATTACATGGAATTTTTACAGATGGCTGCATGGTTTATTTAGTGCTAAAAACTGTTTTTTAAAAAGACATGCCACATAGGTAGGAGATAAAGGTTTAGTTTTCAGTTAATCATGAAGAAAAAGCCAAGACCGTGTACTTGCTTAATTATGTCAGCTAATTACCTACTCTGAATTGACTGTTTAGTTCACTCTTCCTAAACTACTGAATGTTTTAGAGGGGATTTGGCAAAATTAGAGAATCAATCAGAGAGCTCGCTTTTTGATAAAATTAATAACTGCTAAAATTATTTTCTACTTTTATGACCCGGAGGTATTACGTCCCATTTTGTAGATGCAGAAACTTGTAAATAGAGAGTTTAACCTACTTGCCAAGGTCTCAAAGCAAGAGTGTGATGGTCACCAAAGCCCATAGTTTTTCCACAGTTTCCCAACCCCTCTCAGTGTAGCAGGAACTTGGAGTTGGGCAGATTATTTTCAAATTCTCCTATTTCCTTTATTGGCTAACTCCTACTAAGCTCTAGTTTTTCTAATTGATTTTCTTTTCAATGACTTTTATCCTAAAGCACTATTTAATTCCCATCACAAAAAAGTATGATTTATGGTTGTTTGTTTTTACTTCCAATGTTTTGTTCCATAAAGAAATGCTTTAACAAATAACACCAATGCTTTAATCATTTTTGGGAAAAAAAGATAATGAAATGACAAATGAGATGCATCAAGTTAAATTCATTTGTTAACTTATCTATTCAGTCATCAGCTGAATGAATAAGAGATGAGTAAGGATATCCCATTAGATCTCTATTTATCCTCCTTAGCAATGTACAGAAGCAATCAGAAGGTAATAAAGCACATTTAATATGTGGCTTCTTATCAAGAGTATGATAGCCAATCTGTCTATAATCAAATTTTATTGACCAAGTTGTGTGACCAGCATTGTACAACACATCATTCACATAATAAAATTCCTGTACATGTTTTTAGGCCTCACAAAGATTGCAATCTATTCTGAAAGTTAAAACAAACAGCATACAACATGTTTTGTAACTGTCAGGTAGTAATCATAGACTCCAAGTGTGGAAGTAACATGTGAAAATTTAAAACCAATTTATGTGTTATAACTTTTGAGGATACTTTTTCTTGAATTGCTTCATTTTAGAATAATTAGAAATTTGAAAACAAGGCTTTTTCAATGAAACAATACTTTTTACATACTTTTGCAAATGAATAAAATGAGGTTAAGTGAAATAAATTACGTGCCTACTCTTACAGTTAAGTCAGGACTCAAAATCAAGACTTCCCACTGTTTTTTCATTGCACACTCCTGAAAAAACCTGTGGGATTGCAATAGTTGGGGTAGGTTCATGAAGTGAATAGTTCCTACGTTGGATATTAAATGATTTGGGGGATTTAAAGGAACATTGGTAATAGGGAAAGAAATCTAAGATAAGAGAATAGAATTAAGAAGATGACGAATCAATGTGTTGGTAATAACAGGGCAATTAGCACTGTCTGTGGGATTTATGATTGAGAATAATAGTGAATAATATTGTATTGTACAACAATGATCAATACTGGTTGTTGATTTGCAGTTTCAGTTTGTAATATTGTTTATTGCTTCCAAATTCTTGAGATATACTGATATATAATCTGGGTATATATAAGCAAATGATGCTGAAAAATGTAAAGCCATCATGATTCATAACTGATGTATTTCTGAAACAGTGTACTTACAGAAAACTCAGCAAAATTTAAATGTATCTTGTATACACCTAGGTTTTTATTCCTTTTAGTTGAAATATGATTACCTCAAGAGACACAGAGTCCATGATGTGATATAAAAAAAGAGAAAAAAATAGCATAGTATCTGAAAAATCATCAGTGATTTACTGACAAATCTGATACAGCAGAAAGTTGAGTAGCTTTAGAAAGTTGAGTACCCTGGAGAAGGCTCACCAGTTTCACATGAGTAATAAATAAATCTAAATTATAGGAAAGTAATGGTGATTTAATTCACGGGGTGCTCTTTATTCCAAAGTTTTCCACTTGGTTGAAATATTAAAACTCTGAATAAAACTCTCAAACTAATATTGTATAAGGATATCCCACTAGATCCCTATTTCTCCTCCTTAGTGATGTACAGAAACATTTAGAAGGTAATAAAGTACATCTGAAATGTGGTTACTCTTCAAAAGTATGATAGCCAAGAGAATAAAAATTAATATAAAGCACTTAGCAAATCCAAAGTGCTGTACGAATGCTAAATAACGAGCAAAGCTCTCCAGGTGGGCAACATATAATGTATTAAGTAACTCAGGATGTATTTCACTCTTTAAGGGAGAACCAGCTGGATTTCAGTAGTAGAATTCAAAAAGAACCAGTGTGATATGAAGAGCTGGTGCAAGAGGGGTATGTGTGTGAGTGTGCATGTGTGTGTGTTTGGCTATGCCTATGATAATGCACAGAAAGGTAATAATAGATAAATAATTTCAGCTACCTTCTTTAAAAAGTCTGTGTCATACAAGGTGGGTGGTTTCATTTGAATTCAATGTAAGTAGGGTTTGTCATCCACTGTACACTAAATACTATGTTTGGTAATTAGAATTAAAAAAAACAAGAGGGATTTAGACATATGATCCCTCTCAGCCTTGAGGGAGAAGACAAATACATACATAAGAATACTATAATTGAATGTGTTAAGACTGTTTCTTGGTCCATTTTGTGCCACTTAAAACAAAATGCCTAAGATCGAGTAGTTTATAATGAACAGAAATTTATTTCTTACAGTTCTGGAGGCTGGAAAATCCAAGACTGAGGAGTCAGCACGTGGCGGGGCCTTCTTACACTGTCACATAAGGGCAGAAAGGCAAAGAGAGGGCAAGAGATAGAAGGGGGTCAAGTTATCCTTTTATAACTAACAGGCTCCCAAGATAACCAACAGACTCCCAAGACAATGACAGTAATCCATTCATGAGGGTGGAGCCCTCACAGCTTAATCACCTTCCATTACATCCCAACTCGGAACACTGTTGCATTAGGGATTAAGTTTCTAGCACATGCTTTTGGGGGGACAAATTTAAATCATAGCAACCTGTAAGACAATTCTTCAGCTGTGGAAGCACAGAAACCCGTACAACCACCATAACCTACATCCATGCCCTCCCTAAGGGCAAGAGCTGGGACTGCACAATGACTTTGGTTTGCTGTTATTGCTGGGGTCCTCTATTAATGATCTCTTTACATTCTTAAATTATCTTTAGTTGAGATTGCTGAAGTTGTACCATATTGATAATTTTGAAAGTATGAAAATAACTTTTCACAAATATTAGAATAAATTGTGAGAATCTTACATTTACAAACTACATACATAGCTCCAAGAAAATCAGGATTTATAAACTATTAATACTCTGATTTTTTTGTATGACTTAGAGTGGACATCTTATCAGAACTAAGCATTTTTTGAAAAATAAGAAGGACCCACTAGTACTCCTTTTATATGTATTTTAGGGGATTTTTTTGCTACATTATATAATAGCATTTTTTTTCTAGTTACATCTTCTGCAGATTGGTACATTGACATGTTGCATGTTATGATTCTGACTATTGAAACAGGAAAAATAGAAGTTCCTCAGCCTTCTAAAAAGCAAAAGAAAACTCTTCAAGGTAATTCCTTAATATTTAAAGATCTCCTGATTGCTAATAAATAAGTAATATTTAGAGCTTTCCATATTTTTCTCCCTGCATCTAGCATCCTGATTTTATATTAATAATAAAATAGATTGTTGTTATCTTATATTCCGACTAACAAATGTATCATTTAATTTTAAGCTTTAATCAATAAATATTAGCAAATTTGAATCCACTGGCATTGATTTTAAATCATAAAGAAATTCAGTCTGATCATTTTCTTCCATTATTCTATGTAATTATTTCAGTCTTAGCGTTTGCCGCTCATTTTGATCCTACTTGAAATTTTAGGATCAATTCTTGGCAACTGATTAATTAAAAACCAGAGATGCAGATTATGCAGTTTTAAAGAGGAAAGGTACTCTCTGGTGTGCTAAACTTTTCCTCCTGTTGTTTATACTTATTTTTAAAAATGGAATCCTGGCAGCAAATAATACCACAATCTGTAAGTAATAACCTGTTGGGATGGCTGTAGGGGCAGCAAATTGATGACAATGACTATAATCAATAGTGCGGGAGTCACTAATGTTACATGAATTATTTAGTTTTATATTTCTTCCTTAGGAAAAAAAATCCAGTGGTTGAGCAAACAAATGTTCTCATTACATCCTGTCACTCATCTCTAACCACACATTATTGGGTGGTTATTTAGAGAAAGATTATATCTGGAGGAACAAGTATGAACTCTGTGACTCTCTAATGAAACACCACAAAACTTTTAAAGAGCAGGTTTCCAGGGGCAAATCAACCCCTTTGGCTCCCCAGTTAAGCTTATTATCTGTAAGCCACGCTGAGCAATATTTCTTAAATAAAATGGTGGCTTTGCACAGACCCTCTTAAAAGAGTTCTCAGAGTCGGTGGAAAGATATTAGGCCAAAGTGTACTGACCAAAGGGTGACAAGCTCTATGTAAGATTAGGAATTCATTAAAAACAATGAGCAAACCCGAGATGGTCCTGGTCCAGCTGTTCCTCCCTGGCTCTCCAACCAGATCAGAATATTCTGTTGAGAACCAAAAGGAAACATGAAAAACAAATAAGAAAAGCAACTCCTTTTTTGTCCTTTCTTTTCACAAGGCTCTGCTGTCACCTACACTGTCCTAGATTAAAACATAAGACAAACAAACAGGCATTGAGCTAACAGTAGAAGAGAGGTTCCTGGGAAGGGAAGGATAGCATTTCCAGGGTTTGAAAAATAAGAGTTTTTATATTGTTGGGTGCATCTCTATAAAAGAACTAAAATAAAATACAATGGGAGATGGTGTTGAGAATCCAAGAAAGCAGTGCAATTAGCTGGATCTAGCTCTCAACTTTGTCTGCAGAACTGCAGGGTGACCACATTCTTAGACAGAAATATGGGTGTCTAGCAACTACCAACTGAACCTCAGTCAAAAAGTCAACAATGCAGGGCACTGTTGCAGAAGAAAGTTTCCTTTTTAATGCCAATTGGTGCCCATAAAAGGCTGAGGATGACTTCACTACAACAAGAACTCCATTTCCACCTTCAAATAAATGTGTTATTATGAAAAAAAAAAAAAAAAGTGCAGGTTACTTTCATAACCGTTCCATCTATCCCAACCCATTTCTCCCAACCAAATTGTGGTCCCCAGTTCTCCTCCTCATAGACATTCTGGAGCTGCCACTGCTCCAAATTGGATGCTATAGTTAGAATTGAATCTATGTAGTGCTGGGAGCATGGAATAGTGAGTTAAATATTTTAGAATTATGGGATCAAACAGCCACTCAACAAATTCAATTTGACAGTGTAGGATAAAAGGGGTTATCTGTAAAGGTGCAGATTCTGGTACAAAGCCCAAAGCATGCTGCCTCCTCCTGACTCCGTATGTTAGCTAAGTGAAAACTGGTAAAATAAAAATCAAGCAGCAATTGTAATGAAACGATCCCCAAAAATCAGCCCAGGGGATATCCATGACGGGAAAGATGGGCAGCCTGTCTGTTCCATGTGGGACTGTGGTGGAACCGGGAACTGTGTGTGTAAGGGCAGAATGTGTGGGGCAGCGGGAGGAACTCCCGGCAAATTGCAGGAATTTCAGTCATGACGTCCTAGCATAGCCTCTCCCTGGCTCCCTTATGGAACTGCCACCCGAGCATCCCAAGGAGAGGCAAAGGTGCAACCTTGGTCCACTGAGTCAAAGTCAGCTCTGTCTGGAGAAGCAAAACCCGTTGATCAAGGTTTAGTGAAAGAGACTAGATGTACAACTTAGGTTTTCTGCATTTAGATGATATCCGCTCCCTGGCACAGTAAAATTTACATATTGCCCTATTTCTGTAGATTAGATCAAAGTGACAGTGTTATTAGGCATGGAATGCCTTTTCCAACTCACCTCCTGCTGACATATCTTGTAACAGCATTTGTATTCTGTGATTAAAAACTAGTACATAGCCAGGCACAGTGGCTTATGCCTGTAACCCCAGTACTTTGGGAGGCTGAGGAGGGAGAATCACTTGAGGCCAGGAGTTCGAGTCCAGCCGGGGCAACAAAGCGAAACCCTGTCTCTATAAAAAAATATAAAACCTTAGTTGTTCAAGGTGGTGCATGCCTGTAGTCCTAGTTACTCAGGAGGCTGACTCAGGAGGATAGTTTGAGCCTAGGTGTTCGAGGCTGCAATGAACTACCATGGTGCCACTGCACACCAGCCTGGGTAGCAGAGTGAAACTGTCTCTAAAAAACAACAAAAACAAAAACTAGAAAATGATTCCAATTTTATTTCACCTAAAAAATCAATCTCTGCTATTATTCACAAATTCTTAGTTAAAAGTCAGGGAATTTTTAATATTCCAATGTAATAGGGTTGATAACACATGGATAGAAGCTATTTTTCTGTGACAGTTGGCAAAGACAATTGTGAGAACCTTAGTTGAAATGCTAAGATAAATATTTCCACTATTTTCCTGTAAAAATAGCAACTATCAGGGCTTATCCTAAAAGGCAACTGGGCAAATAACTTTCATATTTAGAAACCAAAGAACAGTGGTTTTAAGAGAAACTGAAAACTGCATACAAATTAATTCTAATCTATTTAGCCCACACCATAGCATTTCTTAATTTGCATATTGTTGAAAATAATAAGGGTTGAGTTTTGATACAAGAGGGAATAGCTGAAAGATAAGCTAATTATGCATTAGAAGCTATGAACCTTTATATAAAAAGCTTTCACTCTCTTCCATATGACTTGATTGTTTTTATTATTTCTTAGTGGGCACCTGTCTTGGAATAGACAGATCCATGGAACTACATTTCTTAAATAATCTGTTAACTAAGGCAGCATATACACAATTGCTTTATAGGATATTAACATATCTTAGTGAAAGGGCCTGTGGTCAAGCAAATTGAGAAGGAAGTTAAATATATCACAAAAGTTTTTCTTTACCGCAAATTTTATAGTCTTTTATATGTTAATGTGTATTATAAGTACATAAGGTATATACATATTCTCTTTAGATTTTATTTTATAATAATTTATTATGGAGCTAGTTTCCCCACAGTTTTGTTTTCATACTATTTTTTGAAAATTTTCAATCTAATGGGAGAAAAGTAAATCCCATTGTTTGATTTTGCAAGTGAGGTTAAATGCCACTTATTATGCTAACTAGCTCTCTTATTTCCTTTTTGGTAAACTGTTCAATTTTCTACTTGCTTGTTTCTATTTATGTCTTTCAACTCCATTGTTTTCAATCTTATCATGTCCTTCCAATTTGATGCATCACTTGCAAAGGAAATGCGACTCTTTAACCCTGTTTGATAGTCAATGTTATTTGATATGCTAATTTGATACTTTATTAAATTAGTGATAATGATCATTGGTCTTATTAGTGATACTTACTTGATATTTCCCTTTTCAAACACTTTCTTGTTTCATGTTTTTCCTTTCATTTCAGCTTTTTGCTTGTTAGCACTTCCTCTGTTCTTTTTGATTCTCCTAGTGATATGGATACTCTTCATCCTATTTCAATTATTTTAGCAGATGTTTAAAAAGCTTATTCAAAAATTAGCTTAAGTATCTCATCAATAATCATCTATGAGTTTAAGCTAATACCTATTTTTTTCACTGGGCAAGGCATGCCCCTGTAGTCCCAGCTACTCGGCAAGCTGTGGCGGGAGGATCGCTCCACTGCAGGAGTTCTGGGCTACAGTGTGCTATGCCAGCTGGGCGGCCACACTAAGTTTGGCATCAATACGGTGACCTCACAGGAGTAGGGGTCTGCCAGGTTGCATAAGGAAAGGTGAACTGGCCCAGGTGGGAAATGGAGCAGGTCAAAACTCTACTGATCAGCAGGAGAGTATTGAATATTGACTCAATAATCTTATGAAGTAAGTGCTATTATAACAAATGTTTATTATTCAAGATTTTTCTTATGTCTCAATAACAAATCAAACTCAACTCCCACTGGCTTTATATACAGAGATTTGTCTCTTGCCCAAAGTACATATGCAGCTTGAGTCAGAAGGTGGAGGACTCTGACATACCCCGTCACTCAGGGACCCAACCCAGACTCATCGAGACTCTGCTGTCTTGTGCCTAACGGAGAGTCTCCTCGGCTGCCAAAGCAATTTATGTTCATAGCCAATTGATCAGGACTAGTTTACACAGTTCAGCCCTACTTTAGGGGTGGAGGAAAAAATAATCTGACTACATAATAAAATGAGAGGAGAATTGGCCTGGATGAGCACTAGACGTCTCGGTACACTCTGTTTTACAGTTTGGGAAATGAATTTTGGCAAGACTTGGTGATTTTCCAAAGTCCATATATCCAGTCAATCATGGTATTGGGATTTGAACATGGGTCTATCTGAATTTAAGGTAAGAATGTTTAATAGGGTTTAGGGAAAAATAGGAAAAATTTTAAAAATGTGATTTCTACAGAAGAGTTTAAAATGAGTCAACTAGTACTTTTATATATTTTGAGATAGAGTAATGAAAATGATGAAGTTTTTACTCAAGAGTGATGCTGTCAAATCAACATGATACCCATCCAAGGTTTTAAAATTACTTCCAACGAGAAGAGTATTCTTTTGTTCAGTTGTAGCACATATCTTGGTATAAAACATAGTTGTTTGTAGTTATTTCAATATCAGATCAATTAAAGGCCACAGCTTTAGTTTGTAGCAAGTGGTTTCATGCAAAAAATTGAGGATATTTTTAATATGCTGTGGCTATGTGATAGCTACTTCTGGAAATAATAGCTTCCTTCTAAGATATACTTTTAAGGCAGATAACTTATGATTGCTTGTGCATTCAGTTTGTTTATTTAACAAATATTTAGTGAGCTCCACATATGTGAGTCACATTTCTCAGCTCTGGGAGCACTGTAGTGAGCACAAAGGACTTCCATTATTGAAGGCATATTCAGGTGGGGACACAGACAAAAAATAAGGTAAATATTATAAAATTATAGAACATTAATGAGAGCTAATGATAAAAAAACTAAAAGCTGGAAAGAGGGATGAGAAATTTGGGGCTGATATGTCCAGGATAGTTTGTATTTTTCAGGTAGCTGTCTGCAAGTCAAATTGCCCAGTAAGGTGCTAACATTTATTGCTTTTCTTCCAGGCCCATGAACAAGAATATGGTCCTCCAAAGCCAACATGATGGCACAGTCATGCATAAAGTCCTTCACCTAGGTAAAAAAAAAAATCCCTTTAGATGCTTGTGTTCATTAAAACTAGGCTGATATAACCATAGAGGTATTTATTAAATTCTTCATCAACAGATAAAAAAATAATATGTTAATTAGTTTCATGTTCTAGTAGACAGTTTTATTGTTGAGAAGTAAACTGTTGGTGTTACAGTGTCACTTAGCATTGTGTAGCAAAGTGTCATTGCAAAGAAATAGTGGTTTATGTTTATCATAAGTATCTCAGACTTCGATATCATTCACGGTTCAATGTACCATGCTACAGAGATTAATGCCTCGGGTTGCACTCCTTTCCCGAAAGGTGATATGGTTCAGTAGCAATGATGTCCTTTTGGTGGAAATGGACACTATAAAAACTGAATACGTTCCTAAAAGTCCCAAGGTTCTTTTACTTTCCTGTTTTGTGCTTTCCTTTATAATGAATAATAATATTTTTTTCTTTTTAGGATGGATATTAAGTTCTGTAATTTTAAATAATAATTATAAAATTATTTCTTTTGAATCTTCATATGGATTTATAGAAATGGATGTAATTCAGATAAATGCTTTCATTATAAGAGTTATTATTACCTGAGTAATTCCTCTCAAGAAGAAAGATTATGAATAACATTGGAGAAGGTTAGAGTCAGTTAATGACTTTTAAAACTAGACATGTCTGCTGACTCCTTATGAAAAATGAGGAAACCAATATTCTTATGCCTCCTCCTACATCCATTCACCTACAATGTTGATTTTGTTATATTTTTATTTTTAATATGGTTTTTAATTTTTACATTCTGTTTAGGAATCATAGTTCCCAGAATTGTTTGATTATGGTTTTATCTGTAAATCAGTTTAACACTCATCCCCAAACTCCTTACTACAGATGCCTTTCCTGAGTTCTTTGTTTTATATCTACTCTGGGTTGACCAGATTTCACCTTTAAATAGATTATTTTTTTTAAGAAGACCTCATGGGTGCTATGTTCCTCCAGTGATATTTTAGAAAATTATATGCTATAGTTATATTTTAATTTTTAGTTGTTTATTTTAATAAATTTTATTAATTAAAAAATTTTTTATTGTATTTATTTAGTTAGTTATTTTTATTAGTTACATTTTATACTTATATTTTAGGGCATTATATGCTTGAAAATGACTATTTTCTTAATACTTTTAGAAAAAATAATGATGAGCAGAAATAAAATTAGCTTTTTACAGTTTCTTTTCATCAAAATATTGCTGAACTTGGGAGTTTAGTAGAAAGCTCTGAAAAACCTGATTTTTCCTTCATGTAAGGATTATATTTTGACTCCTCCACCTCCATATCAATAAATAGATATCTGAAATTAGTCATGCTTTATCAGTTTTTAATCTGAAAATTCAAAACTTTATTTCAGAAAGTTTATTTTTCTATTACGTATCTGAGACGTTCAATAAAATGATTTCAGTAGAATAATTAGAATTTATATTAAAGTAATACTAGATGCTATAAGAAACAAACTCCAATGTGTATCATGGCTCAAAATGATAGAAATTTATTTATTTTTCTCATTTAAAATACAACTTGGGTGTTTGTAGTTTGGAGTTTTCCTCCAAGTGGTGATTTAAGAACCAAGGCTCCTTCTACCTTGCAGCTTCTACAACTACAACATATGACCGTCCAAGGTGTTTGTCTAGATCAAACCAATGGAGAGGGAACAAGTGAGGGGGATCTTCAATGGGAGGACCTATTTGGTAGGCAGATCTGGAAAGGCTTCCTCGTGCATTATTTATCATTTGCTAGAGCTCATTTGCATGGCCACACTATCTGCAAAGGAGGCTGGGAAAAAAGAGTTCTGTATACAGGAGGAAAAAAACTTGTTTGATGATCAGTCAGCCAGTCTCTGCCAAATTGCAGTGGGCTTAGGTGAGAATAGAAATAGAATATTATAGTCAATGAACCAAGTAATCGGTAAATATTTGTTTTATGAATAAGTGAGTATCTATTACATCCTCAATTTTTATATAAGGTATGCTATATAATGCATGTTATATCATCTCTGTTATAATACCTTATCTTTGTATGGTACTTTGCAGTTTATCAAGCAGTTTTTGTTCAGTTCTTTAATCCTCTAAAGTAGACAGGGCAGGAGCAATAGTTAATTAATGTGAGACTTGGAGAAATTAAATTACTTCCCTAAGATGTAATTCCCAGCCCAATTCACTTTCCATTGAAACATATTACCTCATGCATAGAATATCTTTAACAATTTGCCTAAGTTGTAGAATTCTAAGAATTGAAAACAAGACTAGGTCTTTTCTCATTATCGTATTCCGGGCCTTGCCACATATACAAGTCAATAATACCTTTGTATATCTAAATTAGGTTAGATAAAATAATAGAGAAAGTTGCGATAGGCTCTTTTAGCTGACATGGAAGAAAAAATATATATATTAAGTTACCTTAAATAACATGGGGTTACTGTAAGGACAAATTGGGGAGTAAAAAAGTATAGGGAATTATTTCAGTGATCCCTAGCCCACAGGTCTCCTGGAACTGGAATTCCTTTTGGGATGTAACAATAGCCTTAGTGGCCCAATCATTTGTGCACCTCAGAACTGATAGCTTTTGCTTGCTTTAGTGGATGCTTTTTGTAAAATTCACTTTTCTCTCTGGTGTTCTTTTTGTAACAATCTCTGTTTTGGGCTTTATTCAGTTTTTACCCGCTACTTCTCTTATTTCCTATACTGCTCTCAGTATGTCCTGCAAAGTAATTTAATCATCTTTCAACATGAAGTGCTTTTATTGTGCAGTTTTGTATGGGGTTTATATCACACAGTCTGAGTTGTGCAGACTAGGGAGATGGTTGCCAGGCCTAGGGAGCACAATGTGTGGGTGCAATCAGATAACACGCGGTGTACTATTCACAAGGCAGGATCCTTAACGTCAGCTTTCTCCATAAGAAACCAGAGGGCGGGGTGGCCTTGGAGACTCACAGACTCTCTACAAAGGTTTTTTCATACACCATATAAATTGCCCTTTGAAATATTTTAGACTCAAGCCCTTTTAGTAGTCATGCTTCTTTAATACCTGTTTTTTTCTTTCTTTTTTCCTCCTACTGCAAAGACCAAGAGGGGGCAGCAAACCCTCTTGAGAAAGGAAACCTGCACCAAATTGTGCACAATGTGTGATAGCAGTTTATGGGTTTGCCCTTACTGCCCTGATTTTCTCACATTTTCATTCTTTTCTCCTTATTTTTAGAAATAAGTTTTGAATTTTTAAAATGATCAACTTTGTCCCTTGCCATACATGCTTACTTTCAAATCTGCAATGTTAAAAATTTTGTCCCTATTTTCTGCAAAGTAGAGGCGGAAGAATTGACAGATTTTGATTTGAAATTTCATTAGGGTAGAAAAAGTATGAGATAGTTTAGATAATTTTTGTAAAATGATATTTATTTTATAACAAGTCTTTGAATCATAGCTGAAACTCTTCTAAAATAATAATACTTGGGTAAAATATTATAGATTCATAATTTAGGTATCTAGAGGAATATTTTAAATAAATTTAAGATAGAAAAGATATTTTGATTAATTAAAAAGAAGAAACTCATTCATCTTTCATTTTCCCTTTAGCATAATTGGATTTTTTCCACAGGTCTTTTTTTATTATTTTATGAAAAGAACACTGACAGTGAGAAAGCAAAAGAGCAACAGAGAGAGAAAGAGAGATAAGAAAGAAAAATAAGCTCCGGCAAACACTTAAAATTAGTGATTTGACAATATTCTTTCTCAGCATAGAATTTGATATTAAAAGTACCTAAAGGGAATTCACAGAGAAATATTTCATATTGATAAAATATGAAATCCAACAAGTATGAAAGTCCTGAATGTTCATGCATATTACAAACTTGAAGTATTTGAAACAGAAATTGATAAAAATACAAGAATATGAAAACAAAGTGATCAGAGTGAGAAACTTTAAACATTTTCTAGACAATGGGTAGACCATGCAGAAAAGAAATAAACAAGGAAGGAAACTGCAAGTTGAATCGTGCAATTAAGAAGCTTGAACATTCATAAAAAACAAACATCCAAGAGAGATTTTGTATTATTTTTAAACACGTATGAACAATCACAGGAATTGACCTCATATAAGCCGTAAAGACTAGCATATGAAGTCCTCAAAGAAACAGTTATACAATTATTATTCTCTGACTACTATGAAATCAAAATAAGGCCTATGTGTTATATTTAAAATATATTTCTAAAAATATTGTTTATAGAGTTTATCAGATTCAAAACTGGAAGCTATTTGCAGATCACTGTGATAGGACTACAAGTTAAGTACCATGGAAAATAATCACACCAATACTGAAAACACATTGGATAGCTTTAAATACATTTTTTAGGAAAGAAAAAAGGTAAAAGTAAATAAGTATTCAGTTCAAGAAACAAATGAACAAAATCTCTAAAGTAAGTAGATGTCAATATTAGTATGGAGATAAGAAGAAATGAATAAAATAGACAATAGACAATTACAAAAATGCAAATAGCATACTTACCTAATTAAACCAAAAGCCAGTTCTCTGAAAAAAAGAAAATCTGGGCAAAAATAATCAAGGGTGGAGATGTGGGGGGGGGGGAGAAATGCAGTGCTTGAAAAAAGAAAGAATTAAAAATATGATTACTTGAAAAAAATGACTACAGACTGGTTTCTTAAATATTTTATGTATATATTTAGAATTTTAGAGTTTTAGATGAAATGGACAATTTCTAAAAAAATATAAAGTGTCAAAAATAGAATAAAAAGATGTCAAGTTTAAGGAGACAAAAAGCATATAAGATATTTAAAAAGTATTCCAGGTTTAATCTGTAATTATGGAAATTGGCACAGTTGACTTAAAAGGACAGTTGTACCAAACTGTCAAGTAATGTTATTTGCTTATCTAGATGATTGAAAAAGGTAGAAATTTTCTCAGTCTAATATATGACGCTGGTGTATTCCTAATTCCCAAACTGAACCAAGAACAAAATTAACTACAAAAAAATGCACATCATGCTTAATTCTAATAAAGATGTAAATTTAATCATGCATTTAAGGCATTACATGGTGACAAAATGAAGTTTATTCCATTAATCAGTTCCTTTTATTCCCCTAAATTATCTAACCCTTTTAACTACTTTATTAAAACATTCTGTCCGATTCCTATGCCACCTACTCAATAATTTCTTTTTTTTTTTGACAGATGATCCATATGTGTGCTTGTTCTCATGTCATTTTGTTTTACCTGTAAATGGTAAGTGGGAGAACTTACCATTATTTATTATATTTTACATGACATATGTATGTATACACACACACACACACACACACACACACGTATTTGCCTTCCAGCAAAACTGTGTTCTACTTGAGGATGAAGATATATATTTTATTTGCTTCTGTATCACTTGCAGTACTCAGCATGGAGCCTTGTATATAACAGGTGCTTAAGTAATGCTTGCTGCATTCAACTGAATTAAATATTTGCAAGGGAAAATAAGGAAAATATACTTAAAAAATATGTCACAGAAATAAAAAAGAGGACGAGGGAAAGAGTACACAATGATAAGTCTCCAAAGGACATAGGTCATAGGTTTGCATCCTCAGTGCCTAAAACTTCATAAATGCCTAAGTGAGTAAGTAAATACTAGTCAGGAGTTAAGGTAATTATTTCCTTTTTCTGTCATTGTGCATGAAGCATTCACTATAACTAATGACATTGTAATTTTGTATATATATTTTATTACAAGATTTTTTCCATTGTTTCCTAACAGTGTGGAAAGGAAGAAGATGCAACATGTAAAAATGGCTGGAAAATAGCATATATTCCTTTAATTTCTGAATGCCATTAAAGATGTCTACTAAGGAAAAATGGGTAGGAATCTCCATACCAAATGCATTTGGAATACCTTGATTTCTCACAAAGAATGTGATTCTTGCTTTTGGTTCCAATCTTAAACAGTATTTCTTTCCATGTGCTATGACGCTGTGTAGTTTTTTAAACAAATTAATATTTTATTTTTGAGTAGTTTTAGCATTATAGAACAATTGCACAGAAAGTACAGAGAGCTCTCATGTACCTCTGAATGCCTCTCCAGTTCCTCCTATTATTAACCTCTATTGCATTAATGTAGTACATTTATTATAATTGGTAGTAAATATTGGTACATTATTAACTGATGGCCATAGTTTGCATTAGTGTTCCCTCTTTGTGTTGTACATTCTATGGGTTTGGACAAATGTATAATGACACGTATCCACCCTTACATGTCATACAGAGTAGTTTCATTGCCCTGATAATTCCCCTGTGCTTCTCTACCTACTCATTCTTTACTTCCTCCCTCCAAACCCCTGGCAACTACTAATTCTTTTTCTGTCTCTATAGTTTTTTCTTTTCCAGAATGTCACATAGCTGAAATCATACAATGTGTAGCCTTTTCAGATTGGGTTCTTTCACTTGGCAATGTGCATTGAAATTGCATCCATGTCTTCTTTTATGAGCTAATTTCTTTTTAGTGCTGAATAGTATTCCATTGTATGGATGCACTACAGTTTATCCATCGACCATCGAAGCATATCTGGTTGCTTCTGAATTTTGGTGATTACGAATAAAGCTGCTATAAAATTTCAGTGCAGGCTTTATGTGATCATAAGTTTTCAATTAGTTTGGGTAAATACCAAGGAGTGTGACTGCTGGTCAGTATAGTGAAGAGGATGCTTGATTTGTAAGAAATTGCCAAATTGTTTTCCAAAGTGTCTGTGCCATTTTGTATTCCCGCCAACAACGAATGAGAATTCCCATCACTGGTTATCCTCAACAGCATTTGGTTTCACCAATGTTTTTTATTTTAGCCACTTTAATAGGTATGCAATAGTATTTCTTTGTTGTTTTAATCTGCAATTTCCTAATAATATATGGTGTTGAGCATCTTTCAATATGTTTCTTTGCCATCTGTGTATCTTCTTTGGTGAGATAACTGTTTAGATCTTTTGCCAATTTTTAAATTAGGTTGCTCATTTTCTCATTGTTGAGATTTAAGAATCCTTTTTTTATTTCGGATGCTAGTCCTTTATTTGATATTTGTTGTGCAAATATTTTCTCCCAGTCTGTGGCTTGTCTTTTTATTCTCTTAACACTGACTTTTGCAGGATAGAATTGTGTATTTTTAAATAATGCAGTTTATGAAAGAATAAGGTATAGACCCAAGGTCATATCTCAGAGGGATGTGATAAGGTCCAGCAAAGTCACTAGGGTGCTGTTGACAGAAGCAGTGACCTCGGGCTAGTGGTTTTGCATGTCTGTTTTTCTCTTGTTTGGATTTTCTCTTGTCAGCAAAATGAACTCATTAGGGTTTTACTCTAAAACTGGCTTCAAGCCCAAATTTGTTTGACATTTTTACTTTCAAATTTACTGTTTCATTTTTCTGTTTGTATCAATTCTGAGAGAACATTTTATGTTTAGTAGCTCTAGGTGTGACTGAAAGCAGGAAAAACTTTTAGGAAAAAGAAAAAGATCCATTAGTTTTCTTACTGTTCTACCATTAGCAGAAGGTGTCCTATCACAAGGCAAGCTTGAGAACTCGAATAAGGTTAAGGGACGATACTTACTGAGGTGTATCAATGTAAATGCACCTGCATCTTATCAAAGGAACCAAAGATTAAACCATCTAACTCTTAAGTATTAAAAACATGCAAAATAGATCCAGCAACACAAGCTAGTCCCTTCCAGTCGAATGCATTTGATTTGCAAAGTGCATAAAATGTTTTCACACTCTGAAATCATTTTCAGTTATTAGATTCAACAATTTCCTGAAATGGTTAGCAGTTCTTTTAAATGAGATAATCACCAGCCCTTGAGCTGTAATGCATAAAAATATGTACATATAAGGACTATTTTGAAAGGGCAGAATACAAATACATCTGCTTGTGTCCCACACATCATCAAACAATCGCTTTTTCCTAATACATATTCTGTTGCTGGAGAAAAGGAACACAGCTCTAGTCTCTTCTACTATGTATTTGAGATGATTCACTCCACTCTCAACTTAAAGCTTCTTAAATAAATGATACATTTAAAGGCAAATACAGAAGTAAATATATATTTGTACCATTTAATTTCAGCTACAAATAATGTGTTGAGCTTTCTATTTAGAAAAGGCATGAAATGGAGTCCTTTTGATGCATGCAGTAACTAAACTTGTTGTTTTCTAATATTAAAGATGGCAAAAGTCCCCAGAGGTTTCCAGGAAAAATACATCTGCATGCATAGAGAAAATCCGTAACGTGATCTTGTTACAAAATATTTTCTTTTATCTGTTTCCACATCTATATCTACTCTTCATAATTAAATAATTTTCCCATATCTTGTTACTTCTACATTTAGTAACTGTTTTAGTCTTTTGTGTGGAAGCTGTTGACACCAAAGCTCTAGGTGTCATTAATCACGGCTGCTAAGAAATTGCCATTTGAACTAAGACGTGGTTCAGCTCTTGCATTCGTTTGCTAGGACTGCTGGGAGAAAGTACCACAGACTAGGTGGTTTAAACAAGATACATTTTTTGTTTCACAGTTCTGGAGGCTGGAAGTTCTAGATCAAGGTATTGGTAAGGGCTGTGAAGGAAGGATCTCCTCCTGCCTTCTCTCTTTGGCCTGTCTTCTTGTCTTCTCATCTTCTCTCTGTGAATTCACATCAACATTCCTCTGTCTGTATATGTCCACAGATACCTCATATAAGAACACCAGTTATGTTGGATTAAGGCCCACTGTAAGACCTCGTTTTAACTTAATTATCTCTACAAAGACCCTATCTGTAAACATTGTTATAGTCTGAGGAACTGGTATTTAGAATTTCAAAATATGAATTATACAAATTCAGCAAATATGAGTTATATATATTAATTATGTTGGATGTAATTCATATTTGAACATATGGGGGGGGCACAATTGAGTCCATAACAACCATTTTACAAATACCTTGGAAAAATTTAAGGTTATTGAAAGGTGACTTTTTCATGTTTCTACTCCCCATTCATTTTCCAGGCATTTAACAAAGTTAGGATACAGAAAACAGTATTAGAAATTGCAGGATATTGAGAATAAAGTACTGGCATGTACATCCTGTAGTTTCCCTTGGAAATATACATTGGTGATATAGATTTTTTTTCCTCCCCAAAACCTTAGCTTTTTTTCTGAAGGTAAACATTTGCTTTATCATTATTCTCTTATGAATACTCATTTAGTTTTGCAAAAGCAAAATAAAATGATGGAGTAGTATTTATATTTTTTTCACGGAACATTATCAGGTGGAGCCGTTGTAAATTTCTCATCTATGGGCTGCCTTAATGAAACCATGATGCCTTCTGTTCCCTTTCGTTTTTCTTCTCTTTCCTGTTTCTTCCTCCACAGTAAATGTCTTCATCAAAATCGACTCTTAGGAAGGATATGGTGAATCCCTTTACACTGAAATATCTGAAATATCACACCAGGACTTATAATGTCATTTCATCCAGGAGTACTCTGACTTTAATTTGAAATCACTTCAGTTAAAGAATGAAACCTTTATTTCCACCCATGGACTTATAAGCTTGAAGGGCTTTGTGAAGCCTCCCTCACTAGATGGTAGATCTTTCATGTGGTTCTGTGAAGGTTAAATCAATTGATGCAAATAAGCACTTGAAAATCATGCCTGGAACATAGCAAACTATTAAAAGTCTTAGCTATTACCATCGTAGCCAAACATTGCAAATAATATATACAGCAATGAGTCTATTTAATGATGAAGAATCTATATAAAACTTTTCTGGAGAATTGAAAAGGCATTTTGTTAGATTAACCCAGGGGTGGGGAACCTTTTCATGTTGGAAGGCCGAATTTAGTAGTCAAATAAGGCCACATTCAAGAAACTTCAATTAAATATACTTAAAAATGTGTATTATTTTGTAAAAATCTAATCACTATGTAAATAATTTCAAGAAAAAAACTATTTGTTAATTTTAAAGTTAACTAACCTTTTAATGACTTTGTTGTGTCTGCTTTTTGTTGGAAAGCATTTGAATATTTGGTGGTAGCATGGAAGTCCACAGTTTCAGTTGATCCCTAGATGAGTATCAGTCATTTGTGACCTTAAGTGAATCTTGATTTGGGTTAGGCAGGAGAATGTAGACTGACAGCAATAAAGCATTTTTTGGGCACGTTGTGGAAGGTGTAGGTATTCTACTGCATTTTTCCACATTTCAATTGGATCTTTCTTAGCATCAAACAATGACTATAAAATGTCATCTACTGAGAGCTCAATCAATTCCATCTGTAGTTCCTTAGGTGCCTTGGTGATATCAACTAGGTGAGGCTGAAATGCTAATATGAGTGTTATTCCATGATTCTAAAAGCCATTGAAAATTTCATTGTATTCTCCAACTAATAGGTCCATAACAGCTGCATATTCTTTAAATGATTCATATATATCATCCTGCTCATCAATGACCTTTGCTAACTGGAGAAAACATTAATCCAAATTTCATTTTAAAGAAGTGTTTTGAAAAAAGATAACTTTTTTCAAAATGCTTGGATTTTTTTTTTTTTTTTGCCACATAAAAGGACTTGTTCTGTAAAATTTAGATTTGGTCCACAGGCTGCACTGAAGGACCTAGTGGCCTAAAACTGCAGCTTCCCCACTCCCGGACCAGCCCACTTGATGTTTTTGTTTATCTTACCTTTTCTATTTTTTTTGGTCCCTCACTTTTAATTTTGATTTATTTTTTCACAGAATATTCTTTTCATTCCTTTCCTGAAATAAGGCTGTAACATACATCTGGTCCTGTATGACCATATCCACTAGTATTTGCATAGTCACTTTATTAGTGTGCTAATCTGTGTTTGTTACACTTGAGAAGCAGGTAATTTAGGGATTGTGTAAATTAATGTTGCTGTGAAAATAATCATTTGTAAGGTTATCTTGGGTACTTGAAAGGTATCTCATCACGTACAGTACCTTTGTTTATTAATTTGTTTATTAATTATTAACTATGATTAAGTGATGCTGCCGAAGTCAGAGTGGGTCAGTGACAGCTGGAAACAACAGAGACCTTTGCTCTTCACAGCTGCAGTTCTGTCCAGCGGCTTCTTCCTACTTTGCTTCAGAATATATGTGCTGCCAGTGTGGGGAAGGCTCCAAAACCATAAAAAACAAAACGAAACAAACACTTCCTTACTGCATCAAATTACATTTTTTGGCACAATAATGTTCTGAGAAGAAAATTCAGAGCTTCCTTATTGAAACTGTAGTAGAATAACTATACCAGGAATTTTGAAATGATTAAACTAGCAGAAGAATACATGACTGCAGCATATAAAGTGTCCATCTGTCCAACGAACTGGCTCTGTGGAAGACAGCCATATTTATTTATCATATTTATTAAGATATGATGCTTGCATTTTTCAGTTTCCCTTTTTGTTGCTATTATTATAGTTACCATTGGCCACGTGTTTACAATTGCCTGTTTCTTAACCTCTGATTTGCCTAGACCAGACTTTAGTCAGGCTTCTCCCCTCTCCAACCGAAGCAAGCGCTACAGTGGAGGACAGGTCCCCTGGCCAGCTTCTCCTGAGCCGTGGCTAACCGCCGTGAGACATGAGTCCTGTCAGAGCCACCAATCATGCTCCTGTGTATGCCCATTTCTCCTTAAAAATTTCTGTGGTCTTCTTTCTTTTTCATATAAATTAAGAGCCTTTCCTGTTTCAGTAGGAGACATGTGCAGATTTCTAGGATGGAAGGGTTCTCCCTCTGGCAATAGTCTTTCGGAATAAAGTCTCTTCTTCTAAGTCTAGATTCTGATGGTGTTGGAAGATGATGATGATGATGATGGTGGTGGTGATGGAATGATGGTGATGATGGTGATGATGATGGTGATGATGCTGGTGGTGATGATTGTGATGGTGACGATGGTGATGATGCTGCTGCTGCTGATGGCGATTATGACTGATCTTAGGCAAATACTAATAAAATAATATGCTAAAATCTCCCTTTAAAGAGAAGACAATTCTCCTCCATTCCTTCTCTTAGAGCATTTACTTTAACTGTTACTTTTTTTTCTGTCTCTTTGAAATGTATATAAACCTTTTTAAAAGCTAAATAATTGCCCCCTTACAACTTTTTTCTCTTTATGACTCAGGACTGTCTTTCTCAAGTACCCGAGAGCTATCTCTTTGAAATGTAATCATCCAGGAAGACAGTGCCCCATCTCTCTGTTTCCTAGACGCGTAGGAGTCTAACTTTAGCAGGCACCTCTCTTCAAAACCACCTTTGATTATAAAGATATGAGAAATTTATTTTTCTTTTATATAAAGCCCATTAGCAAACTCAGATGGTCACCCCAATTATGAAGAGAGTTGAGGATGAGCTACATGTGACAAATGGTGCTGCCAAGTCCTCTTACGGGAGAACTAGTGATTATTTATCTTGAAAACATATTAACGAGTTGAACCTGCTGGGCTATGTAAAAAAGTGAGAATTCTTTTAGTACTTGCAACCTTTTAGCAGAAGACCAGCGATGTGCACCACATCTGGTTTAATGTTTATTCAATAATAAAATTGTTTCCCTTTCTTCTATCTTTGTGGAGAGATTTTCTGGGTTGGGAAAAGATTTTTAAAATATAGTTCCCAACACTGGGCATAATATGTATGCATAATATATTTTGCCTCATTTCGTCTTCCCAAGAACTTATCGAGGTAGGCATTATTACCCCAGTGTACAGACGAGGCTACGGTGACTTGGACGTTACGTCCTTTGCTCTGTGTGGGCACGGACAGCCTCCACGGTGGGTGTTCCGGCACCAAGGCTGTGCGTTGTCACTTCCACTGCTCTCATTTAGTTTCGGGGCTTAGAGCTTAAAGAACTTTGTTCCAGGCTTGTGTTGCTCATATTCTACAAAATAACACATATGCTTTATGGTAATTTATTGGCCCTCACATGAAGAATAATATAAAACCTTTGAAAGGAAAGCATGAGGGGGCACGAACGGTTAGAAACATTACACTGTTCTCCTCTCAGCCATGTGCTGGCCCAATTCCATCTGGTTTTATATCACTATTTAACTCATTCGCTGCCACATGTCCAAGTCTCCCTGGAAACTACCTGGGATTCACTTAAACGTACAGTTCTGAATATCCTTTATTTTGACCCATCCCACCGTCGTGTTCTAAACCCTTCCCGTGGGGAGCAGACTTCCTTCCCAGTACTATTGTAGCTGTCTCTTTACACCCTGGCTTTAACTGAAGTCTCTTCCCTGAGAATGCTGTTTCCCTGGAAGCCCTCTCAAATATTTTCCACACAGATAATCTCCCAGCAAAAAAGATGAAGTCTTTCAGACCCATGCAAACATTCTTTGCTGACATGCAACACTGACATTTTACCCTCCTTATTGCTGTCAATTACCAGATTCTTGGTTCTCTCCCTTCATTCATTAAAGATCATGGCTCGGATTTTTCTGCCTCCACTCTTGCAATCCTCACAAATGGCTCAGCCTGAACTGCAGTTCTGTAAGGCTCAGCCACATCTCTCTCCCTCTGTCTCTCCCCCCCCCCTCTCTCTGTCTCTCTGTCTGTCTCTTGGCTCTCTCATTCTCTTTGTTTTAAATATTCTCTAGTTGGGAACAACATCCAAATTTTTATGTCTCGTCCAGAATTCTCTGAGTTCCTAAATCATATATTTAAATGCCTATCTAACTGTTCTGCTTGGCTGAATCATAGGCATCTCAAATTTAACTTGTCAAAAAAATAGAATTTTTTCATTGGAGCCTCCCCTAGACTTGTATGTTTCACTAAATGGCACCACCATCCATCCAAGCACTTGGAAATCAGAAACTTGAAAATCTTCCTTGATTATCCTTTTTTCTTAACCCTTCACATCTAATGTATCAGTAAATCTGTTAACTAAAACTCCAACATGTATCTCGTATTTATTTCCACCACCCTAGACTGGGATTCTGGCATCTCTGCCTGGTGGCTGGAATAGCCTCTATCCACACCCCGTCTTCTGCTCTCGAGCTATCTGTTCCCTGCCCCTCTTAGCCGGTGGAGTTTTGCTGCACATCTCACCCACATAAAATATTTCACTGTTTGTTCTTTGTACTTAGAAAATACATAATCCACTCTATATATTATGTCTCTTTGGGTTACCGGCCACAAAAGTCTACTTAAACTAATTAAGTTAATGAGAAGTTATTTCCGCCCCTTAGGATACAGGGAGCTCTCAAATGTTCTTTGGGAAATATGAACAAACAGGCCTCAGAGATGCAGAGATGGAGAGAGATTCAGAGACTGACAACTTTTACAGTTTTGTCTACTTCATTTTGAAAAAACATTCTGTGGATTTCTGCTCCGTCCTCTTCTTTCTTCCAACTCTCTGTTCACTCATAGTTTCTAATCTCCCCTAACTTTGGCTTGCCCTGGTACCTGTCTCTGTCAACTACTTCATAAGAACTTTCAGCCCAAGTATGCAAAACTCACTGAAAAACCGCACTTATAAATCTTACACAATTTTACTGAAAGAAGAATTTCAGTGGAATAGGGTATCGTGATTCTCCAGCTAGGCTATTGTTTCAGGAGATTTGTGTGGTAATCTCTGAATAGGATCTGAGACTTCTGGCATCACCATGGAATTATTTGTCCTTCCTGGTTGAACAGCACTTACATATTATAATCAAAGTTCTTAAGCAAGGTTGGTATGGTCTGCACACTCTTTTTAAAAACATAATTTCGTATAGCCACTGACCGTGAATAAAATCTGCAAATTGCTTTTTAAAATAATTTTTGTTTAGGAATCAGCTTGATTCTGTTTTTTATTTGTATGTCATTAATGAAAGGTGCTTTCTGCTTTATATTCCAAATAATACAAGAGAAAGTCCTAATGGAATTTCACCATAGGTCCCCAGCATTTTTTCCTCAGGAAAGGCTAGAAAATGAATAAGCTTGGTCTTAGTCACACTGATATGGCAAATTGCAATTGGATGTTTTTATCAATTAAGAGATCACAATATGGGACCCTGGCAACCTTTAGTAGTGACCCATTAGTTTATTTATTACTATTATCAGTAGTAATCATAACTCATGTATTTTAACATCTTTGATGTTTTTTTCATCCCTGTCGTCATCATTCTTTCTGATCCTTGAATTCAGAGTGCTTAATGTTGTTTCTTGTGTTGTGTGGCACAATTCCATTAGTCAGTAGTAACTTCCTTACGCTCTGGTGCACTAACATTTCCTGGGTTTATTGTGTGCATTTCCTGCTGTAGACCTGGTACCAGCCCATTTCTCTAAAAGATATTTATTTTTTATAATTGAAAATAATATTTAAAGAATACAATTCTAGAATATGATGGTATTTATTACTCCTAATTTGTCTTTGTTTCTAGGCCTTTTTAAGAGAGCTAAGAAATAATTATTTCTCAAAGAACATTGTAGATGTATCAGGTTTGTTTAATCCCTACCAATGGTCATTTGGATGATTTTTTGATGTTTTACTGTTACTAATAATCTTGAGATAAATATCTTTACACATGTATCATTTTGAATAATTGCAAATGTATACTTAAAAGGTTTTTCCATATGTAGGATTGCTAGATTAAAGGGTAAGTGCATGCACAATTTTGATAAATACTGCCAAATTTCCTCTCGTAGAGTTTTGTACCAGCTGTCTTTGTTCAGCAGTGTGTGAGAGCGCCTGCTTCTCCACTGCCTCACCAGCGAAGAGTGTTATCAAACTGGGATATTTCTGCCGCTCTGATAGTTGAGAAATGGTACCTCAGTGTAGTTTAAATTTTATATTTCTGGTATTTTTTTGTCAGGTTGAGTATCATTTCATATGTTTAAATGCTTATTTTTCTGTGTACTGTCCATATTGTTAGCCCATCTGTCTGTGGAGTTTCTGACCTTGTTCTTGATTTTTCTGGTGATTCAAAATACCATGAGTGTTTTAAAAGATTTATTACTCATATTGTCAGAGACCACACCGTGTGGCTTCTACGTCACTGCTTTGGGATGA
Organism: Lemur catta; assembly: GCF_020740605.2. NCBI lineage: Eukaryota > Metazoa > Chordata > Mammalia > Primates > Lemuridae > Lemur > Lemur catta. Next base: position 48,949,721 of record NC_059143.1, on the reverse strand, counting down.
GGTACAGATCGTGGATGCTATTCCACCACCGGCAGTGGTATGTTACCAAGATCTTGGACGAGTATTTTGTGTGCCATGTCACAGGAGGTGAACAAATTGAGCATTCCTGAAATTATGGACTAACTGTGACAGTTACATTAGAGAGTACCTTTAAATACTCTTGTGTTAAAACCACAAATCCTTGTACAAGTACAAAAGTATTGTAACTCACAGCGTCTTATGTGAGTTGCCAAATGATTTTACCAGTTTGTCATCTGTCTTTTGACTTTGTGTGTGATATTTACTGCTATGTGAATATCTTCACTTTTGAATTATATAATCATATTATCTATTTTTTTCTCTTATTGCTTCTAGTATAACTGTATTGTGATGTGTGCTGACTTTTCATGGAAAGAGGAATTTTTCTGAACACGCATGATATAATATTTAGAACTTGAGATCAAGTTGAAAACAACATAAGTATGGGGTAAAAGTGACTAGAGTTTGCAAAAAAAAAAAAACAAAAAAAAGAGAATGACTTAATTTATACAGTCGGAGTGATTTGGCAGGAACCTTATGTGAGAAAAACATCCTTGTAATGCTTAGGAGAAAAAAAGAAGTAAAAATATCTACTACTTTACCTTAGAGGCACTGTGAAGTTAACTAACTTCGTTCTCAAATGATAAATCACACTACAAATGCAGAGTGTTATAACTCACAATGTCAGAGGAAGGTAGCATCTTGAGATAGCTTCTGTTAGTGATTCTACATGGTGCTGATTATGCAGTTCCTCCAAAGGAATAGAAAATAAAGATGGAGGTAAATTGCCTGCTTTCTATGGCATGTTTTTTGCATCAATCAAATCTATCAAGCAATGAGTACAGTGTGAGGCCATGTGCATGGGAGCAAAAAACAGTATTTGTTAACATTCTTCTGTCTAAATTCCCCTTAGGCTGAGAGTCTGTTTTATGGCTTTCTAATGCCACAACGGTAGCACTCAGTGTGCTCACACTCCTTATTTTCCACCATTGGCTTTGAGTGAGTATTGATCATCTTCAGAAATCACATCCACTTTTAGAAGATGAAAATTCAACAATTTCAGAAATGCAAAAAAAAAAAAAAAAGAAAAGAAAGTTACACAAATTGTAAAGATACTGCCCATTGAGAGTTTGAAAATAAACAGTATTGGAATACTTGAAATACATGAATGACTTCCCTAAAACTACAGAAGACTGCTTTGAACATTTATTTAGATATAAAACTTTACTGATTTATTTATCAAACGCTGACCGAGCTATACCAATGAGTGCCAACAAGTCAGCCAAGCATAGAGAAGGCAAAATGTAATAATTCAGAGTTGCAACCTTGGTGCAGTTTATTTTGGTGCATTTGTGAAAATTCTTGTATGTAGGCCAAAAAAATCTCTTGCAATGTTATGATCAGTGTTCTGGGCAGTAAAGCATACACAAACAGATTTCACAGTCATTAGCTCTGTTACTTGCTTTTCCAAGCCTTAATTTGATATCTCAAAAGTAAGATTATTCACAGATTGGTTTTGAGAGATATGTGAGGTAATATAATTAAATTTTTAGGCCAGTTTTAGACACATAGGTACCACTCAATAAATAATAGTACTAAAGTTATTCATTTTTCTTTTTAGATTTTTTAAGCATAATATTTTTTATCTGCTTATATTTTTGTGTTTATTTTCTACTGTTTTTGGAAGCTACAATTTACTGATTTTCTTTTGATTCTTAAGCCTCATTTTCATTTATATATGCCACCTTCATCATTTTGGGGGTCAAAAGATATGGATTTGAAAAGCAATCATGAAATTGTTCTTTTGTATGTCCCCACTAGAACTTTAGGTCCAAGAAAGCAAGAACTCTTTGTGCACACTGTCTAGCCCTTACTAATCCCTCAATAAATATTTGTTGAATGAATACATGGAAGATAATTAGAAGCTAAATATGATCCCTATATGAAGTTGATATAAAAACCTGTACATGGGGAATTGAGAGAAGGTGGAGGGAAGGATGTCCCTGAGGCAGAGTGTCCAGAGAAGACGTTATAGAATGTGTGGTGGGACTGACGCTTGGGAGGACCAAGTGGGGAAGAGAACGGAGAAGACTTTTCAGCCCTGTGACCTGCATGTCCAAAGGTAATCTGTGTGATCTCATTCATATGTGGAATCTAAAATAGTTGATTTCATAGAAGTAGAGAGTAGAATGGTGGTTACTGGGGGCTGAGGTGGTAGGGGTGGTAGGGCTGCAGGGAGGGTCAAAGGAAACAACATTTCAGTTAGGTGGGAGGAATAAGTTCAAGAAATCTATTGTACAGCATGGTGACAATAGTTAATATATTCTTGAAAAATGCAGACAGCGAATGTGAAGTGTTTTCACCACAAAAATGATAACAATGTGAAATAATGTTTATTATTTATTAGCTAGAATTAATCTTTCTATAATGTATATATACTTCAAAACATCATGTTTTACACAGTTAATACATACAATTTTATCTGTCAATTAAAAAATAACTAAATAAAAAGGTAAGAAGGTAGGAAGGTAGACCAGTTGACTTGAATAATTCCTGCCTGTGGCTGGAGAAAACAATGTCCGAGAGTGATCTGTAGGGTAATTTATTTTTACAGGTCCTTGAACATCAAGCAAAGTGGATTGACATCTTCCTGTAGACCATGTGGGAGAGTGGAACTAAATAAGGAGTAGAAAAATTTCATGGTCACTGAGAGCCTTTGGAGCAAGCTTCTTTGCTTGTTTGTTTGACCTCCTTTACTTAATTGTGTGTCTGCATAATCTGGGAAACTGGCTACGCGTTCTACTAATATGGATGTCCAGTACCATCCAGAAGACAAATACAGAGACATGAAGTGATGTGAATGCCTTCAAAGGAGCTATGAAAGTCAGTAGTTTCTAGTTTCCTTACCCCCTGCAGAGTTATCTTTCTGGCCAAAAGGAAAGGTTCCTTGTAGTTATTTATGATGCAGTTTTTCTGAGGAAGGACTGACGGGGAGATCAAATCACTTGCGTTTTGTTGGGCGCCACATTGTCCACAGGAGCTGTGCTGGGCCTCAGGGCTACTTTCACATTCGCTGAGTTTACTGCTCTCCCTTGCTTGAAGGAGTGTAGTGATACCACTTCTGCAGAAGTGTAAGGATGCTCCTTGGCCAGCAGCTGTTCTGAGTGGGAAAATCAGCAGAGGGAAGAAGTGTTATCTTTGTGAAAATGCAGTAGGTGACACTGATTGTGCAGAACACAAGGAGAAAAATCCCAAACACTAATTCCTTTTGATCTGTTTGAATATGTTTCTTAAGGGCATGTTTAGTGCCTCCTGGCTACAACATGCTGGTCTATGTACTGGCTGCCATGTACCCTTATACTCACTGAAGTTGTCTGCGCATCTCTTCAATCTAATAAAAGGAAAGTATTTCCTCAACTGTCTGGCTTTGTCCCGCTAGACTTTTCTCATTCCTTCCTTTCACAGACTAGTTTGTGGAAATAGAAGATTCTGTCAACACAGGGCTGTCACCAGTCATGTGGTGCTTTAGTGGAAATGTTTTCCCAAGATGGTTAGAGCTAGGGGGCTCTCTCTCCCCCAACCGCCCGCCCCTGAATGCAGTGCAAGAGAATACTTCCGTTCCTATCTTCATTGACCTCCTAAAAACATTTCCCGTTTTTCTTTTATATTTTTTTCTCTCAGCTTCTTTGCTGACAGATTTTCCAGATTTCCCACCTGTCTGGCTTCTTGTTTCCAGTCTTTGTGGGTATTTCTTTTCTGCCCACTCCTTAAATGTTGGCAAGCCTTCAAATTCCATCTCTAGTGCTTCTCACATTGTTCAGTTAATCCCCTTTCCTCCCGTGTGCTACTAATTTTCAAATCCCTTCTTAGACTTCTGATTGGTCTCCTGAAGTTGTAAGGACAAAAGAACACAAGATTTCCAAAATTTAACTCACTTTCTCTTTCCTTTCACAACAGCTAATATTCCTGTATTTCCTAACTCATCACTAATATTTTTCCAGCTGTACAACATGGATTCTGAGACTCTTAAAAAATCCTTTCACTGTCTTCATCCACATACCCATCCCCTTCAAATCCCACCACAAACTCAGCTGGGTGGAATACCTTTTCAAGATAGTCTATACACTACAGCTAGAGTTATCTGGGTGATAATAATAACCCCGACTGCTTTTAACCTCACTGCCGGTCACTGTGCTTTAAAAACCTCCACTTCCCATCACAGCCCTTCAGGTCTGGGTGCGGGGCCTGTGGTGACATGATGATGTCCTGCTTTCTGAACTCATCCAATCAACCTCCAACACCTTGCAGTTTGGGGGACTGTACCTGGCTCCAGAGTGGACCTTGACAAATCTAATCAAGTGTTCCACTGGTAAATCCTAAAATCAATTTAGTTTGTGGTGAAAAGAGATAGAATAGAAAATAACACAGTACGTCACACATAATTGTAAGTAGTGTTTCTTGAAAGCTTTGTTGAAATCCAATAATCATTCCTCCTTCCAGCAATATTTTTCTGCTTCCTTTAGACATTGTTCCTTTTGAGTGTACGCTTCGTAACTGCTGTAGCCTCATTGTTACTAACCAGATGAACTGAACACACAAAGGAGGGCAGAGATGGAATTATCACAGAGAAAGGGATGATTAATACAGAATTATATTAAGGCATCCCTGATGCCTGCTATTCCTCTGAACTTCCAACTATTTGATGCAGTATATGTTCTTATTGTTTAGGCTACAATGGCTTACATTTCCTGCTTGCAGATAAAACGTTGTAATTGATACAAGACTTGTTATACATATTCTGTTACCACCATATACTACTTTCCTTAAGATCTTATTATACTGCATGATAACTGCTCTTTTGTTTGTCTGTGATGTCCATCAGTCACAACAGTATTTGGCTCAGAGAAGGCATTCAATTAATAATAATCACATAAAAGGATAAAGACCCTGTATGGGAAAAAAAGAGAAAAAATAAACACATTTTGTGAAATACCTAATATTGATTAAGTTTGGGGGCCAAATATTGGGCACACAAAGCAGTCCTAGGAGGGATATTTATAACTGTAAATGTGCACATTAAAAAATAAAAAAGATCTTAAATCAACAATCTAACGTTATACCTCAAGAAACTAAAAAAGAACAAACTAAACCCAAAGGTAGCAGAAAGAAAGAAATAATAAAGATTAGAGCAAATATAAATCAAATAGGGAATATAAAAATAATAGAAAAGAATCAATAACACTAAGAGTTGGTTTTTTGACAAAATCAACAAAATGGACAAAACTTTAGAATAGCTAACAAAAAACAAAAGAGAGAAGACTCAAAGAGCTAAAATCAGAAATGGAAGAGAGGACATTACAAATGATGCCACAGAAATAAAAAGGGTTGTAAGAGACTATAATGAGCAATTATATGCCAACAAATGTTACAACCTAGAAGAAATGGATAAATTTCTAAAGAACACAACCTACCAAGACTGAAAAATGAAAAAAACAGAAAGTTTGGACAGACCAATGATAAATAAGGAGATTGAAACAGTAATAAAAAACTTCCCAGCCAAGAAAAGCCCAAAACCAGATGGCTTCATTGGAGAATTCTATCAAATATTTAAAGAAGAATTAACACTAATTCTCCTAAAACTTTTCCAAAAGAATTGAAGAGGAGGGAACCCTTCCAAACTCATTCTATGAGACAAGCATTTCTCTGATACCAAAGCCAGCAAAGACATCACAAAAAAAGAAAACTACAAACCAACATCCCTGATGAATATTGATGCAAAAACCTCAACAAAATACTATCAAACCCAATTTAACAACATATTTAAAGGATTATATACCATGGCCAAGTGGGATTTATTCTTGGAATTCAAGGATGATTCAACATATGAAAATCAGCCAATGTATTATAATGTATTACATTAACAGATTGAAGAACAAAACCATATGATCATCTCCACTGATGCAGAAAAGCATTTGACTAAATTCAACACCCTTTTATTATAAAAACTCTCAACAAACTAGGAATATAAGGAAACTACCTGAATGTAATAAAGGCCATATATGAAAAGCCCACAGGTAACATCATACTCTACAATGAAAGACTGAAAGCTTTTGCTCTAAGATCCAGTACAAGGCAAGGATGCCCACTCTTGCCACTTTTATTCATCAAAATACTGGAAGGCGTAGGCCGAGCAATTAAACAAGAAAAAGAAATAAAAGATACCAAATGGTAAAGGAAATAGTAAAATTACCTCTGTTCACAGATGACATGATCTATTTTTAATGTTGAAAACCCTAGAGAGTTTAGCTTCCCCACCTCCCCTTTAGAACTAATAAACAAATTCAGCCAAGGGTAGGATACAAAGTCAACACTAAAAATCAGTTGAGTTTTGATACACAAACAATAAAAATATCTGAAAAGGAAATTAAGAAAACAATTCCATTTGCAATAGCATCAAAAAGAATAAAATACTTAGGAATCAGCCTAATTGAGGAGGTGAAAGACTTGTACACTAAAAACCAAAAAAAACCCCCAAAAAAATTGCTTAAAGAAATTAAATAAGATACAAATAATTTGAAATACATCCTATGTTTATGAATTTTAAGGAAAATTTAATATTGTTAAACGTCTATACTACCCAAAATGATCTATAGATTCAATGCAATCCCTACCAAAATCCCAATGGCATTTTTTTCAGAAATAGAATAAATTCATCTTAAAATTCATGTGGAATCTCATTGTTGGGCTTCTATTGTTCCTAGGAAAAGTTTTGTAAATAGTTACATCTCAAGTATACATGGGAAGAAGTAAAGGAGGATCTTTACTAGCACCTGTATTAGCTGGGGTTTTCCAGACAAACTGAATCAGTAAGATTTGTGTATATCTGTATCCATCTCTGAATGCACATATGCACAGATCCTATTGATTTTGTCTGTGTGTATGTGTGTGTACAGAGAGAGAGAGAGAGACAGATTTTAAGGGATTGGCTCACATGACTGTGGAGGCTGGCAGGTCTATGGCAATCTGGTGACCCAGAGAAAAGTTGATGCAGTGGTTCAAGTGCGAAGGTTATTTGTTGGTGAATTACCTTTTGCTTGGGGAAGATCAGTCTTTGTCTATTAAGGGCTTCAACTGATTGGATGAGGCCCACCCACATTCTGGAGGGCAAACTATTTAACTTAAAGTACACAAATTTAAATGTAAATCTCATCCAAAAACACCCTCACAGAATAGCTTTTGACCAAATATCTGAGCACTGTGGCTTAGCCAGGTTGACACATAAAATTAACCATCAGAACACTCAAATGCTGCTGAGAAGAGCAAGGCAGTCTTTGGGCTCCAGCTGGTCAGAGGTCTGGGGAGACACCGGCTGGAAAAGGTGACATGTGACCGTGGGAATGGATTTGTGGAACAGAAAAGCAATCTTTGTGAATTCATTGAAATCTCCAGGGGAGGACTATCTAAGAAAAGGACAAAATTCTGAACATAACGAGGGAAACCTAGATAAATTTTGTTTCTCAGTCATTCAGGTGACAAGGTTGCATGTGATTATTACTTTTGTTTATTTATTATTCTAACAATCTCAAGTTTCCAGAAAAACTGTATTTAAACTGCCTGTGACTTTTCATCTAATGTATTTCAGACATTGTGCATATCCATAGTGCATGAGCCTTCCCTCACCTAAGCTGCCTGTCACCGCCCACTGAAGAGCAATCTCTCACCAGAAATCTAGCAGGCAACTACATGGTGAAAATATTTTTCAAAGTATTTGTTCATTTAAATTTTCTAAACCGGCTGGGCACAGTAGCTCATGCCCGTAATCCTAGCACTCTGGGAGGCCGAGGCAGGAGGATCGCTTGAGATCAGGGGTTCGAGACCAGCCTGAGCTAAAAATAGAAAAATTAGCGGGGCGTTGTGGCATATGCCTTGCAGTCCCAGCTACTTGGAGGCTGAGGCAGGAGGATCACTTGAGCCCAGGAGTTTGAGATTGCACCGCACTCTACCTGGAAAGACAGAGCCAGACTCTGTCTATAAATAAATAAATAAATAAATAAATAAATAAATCTTCTAAACCAAAGATTTTAATCTTTTCTAATAAATGCAATAAAAATTTCTGAACAGAAGCCTTAGTCCTTTAAAGTTTCTGCAGCAGAAATAGATCTTGCTCTGAAATATGGAAGGCTGTTTTAAGCACTGGTGGTTGTCTTGAGAAAAGCACCACTGTTAAAGGACAAATTAATTTAGATTTGGATATTTGCTGCATTAAACCATAATCCCCAACTAATATATATGTATAAAATTTCATCATCTAAGATATTTGTTAAACTTACAGATTTTTTCTCTATAAGTTTCTTTTTAAAAAGCCATAATTAATTTCAGCCAGTCATAAATTTTTGGGGGTTAATTCAAAGCTAAATGAGCCATTGGAGTATAAATAATATATGTCTTATTCTTCTCCTTGTCTTAATTTATACAGTTTTGAATAAATAATCTTCCTTTCTCATATCATTAAGTGTCTGAGAAACAAAATTAATAGGAGATATATACAGTACAATTATTATTCAATTTCAGTTGCTTATGGTAGAAATATTTGGAAATTCAGTCATGGAATTTTTTAAATCATTGTTTTTAAATTTACTTAAGAATGAGAAGGGATAATCATGTTATTGAAATTCTTGCTTCTATATTAACAAATATGTGGATGTTACTGTACACTTGACTCTTGGAGTAGTAATAAGTGGCTGGAGAAGACGCTAATGCAACTAAAGCACTTTCACGCAGGACTGGGCTTTTACAAGTTGCCTGGGGCAAATGTCATTATCAATTCATTAAAAATCCACCCTGTGCAGAACACTGTGGTATGTGTTCTTTAACCAGGTCAAACTCTAATGATATGTTGTGAAATGTGCCTTAAAACAATATTCATTATAAGTAATCACTTTTGCATTTGTAAAGATATTTGTTGCTTGCCTTTTTTGGGGGGTTGGGGGTGGCACTGGACCAAAATCCTAAAATAATATCAGTACTTGTTCATCTATTGTTGAAAATTATTTTCTAGCTGCTTCTTGTGTGCTTTCACTTACATTATAAACTCCTCAAGAAGTAAAATGTTATATTCTATTTCATTTTACTCTTCTTCAGCCTTCCAAGTATCTAACAGAAAATTTGAGATTCATTAACACTCTGTGGAAAGTAATATGAAGATACATCAAAGAGCTACAAGTAGAGCTACTATTTGATCCAGCAATCCCATTACTGGGCATCTACCCAAAGGAAAAAAAGATATTCTATAAAAAAGACATCTGTACTAGAATGTTTGTAGCAGCACAATTAGCAATTGCAAAGATGTGGAAACAACGCAAGTGTTCATCAATACATGAGTGGATTAATAAAATGTGATATATGTATACCATGGAGTTCTACCCAGCCACAGAAAACAATGGTGATATAGCACCTCTATAGAGAGGTGCTATAGTAAAATGGAACTCATTCTACTATGTATCACAAGAATGGAAATATAAGCACCACATGTACTCACCATCAAATTGGCATTAATTGGTCAACACTTATGTGCACATATAGTAATAACATTCATCGGGTGTCAGGCAGGTGGGAGGGAGGAGGAGGAGGGGATTGGTATATACACACCTCATGGGTACAGTGCACACCGTCTGGGGCATGGGCATGCTTGGAGCTCTGACTCGGGTGGGGCAAAACCAATACACATAACCTAAACATTTGTACCCCCATTATATGCTGAAATAAAAAAAAATGAAAAAAAGATAAAAAAAGAAACTATCCAAAATCAAACACAGAAAAAAAAAATACATAGAGCATCAGTGAGCTGTGCATCAACTTCAAGCAGCCAAAATGTGTGCAATTGCAATTGGAGTCCCTGAAAGAAGGGGTGGGGATAAAAATTCATTATCAAGGAAACATAATTGAGTCTAGATAGCGATTTTCATGGATCATAACGAAGCATTTCAACAGAGTGGTTTGGGAGATAATATCTTCTCTTTTCTGGATGTGTTAAAGGTAAATTCTTAAAAGCAGATTGAAGTATCCCATGTTAAAGTCACTGAGTCCCATTCAAGACTTAGTGACCGTTAATAATTTCAACCTGATTTCTCATTCTTCCTACTATTTATAGACATTTTTCCATGGCTTTGGCTATCGTTCCTATGTCCCCAAATGATTTCCTCCACGTCTGTGTGTCTATGGTCATCTCCAGCTAGATGTTCCAGTGGCACCTCAAACTCAACATGCTGCAAACTAAATTATCATTTCTCCCGGTGATCCCTTGTTCTTCTTGTAGTCCATATCTTAGTGGATAGCACTGTGCTGCTCTTTAACCAATTTCCAGGTTAATTATTTTAGATGAACCCTTCTTCCAACTTCCTTCTACCATTTAACCAGCCACAAAATCTTACAAGTTATACTTTGAAATAGCTCTAGATTCCATTTTCTTTTCTTCTTATCCATACCACTAGTTTAACCTAGTTTGTCATTCTCCTTTCACTGTTGCTGAGGTACCAGAACTATTTTCTGTGTTACATAACACTTGCTTACTGTGTCTTTGAATAAGACCTTCTCCCTGCCTGAAATGCCCGTTTTCTACCTTGCTAATTATCTTTTCTGCTTTTCTATTCTTACCCCACATGTTTCCTCCTTGAATACCTCCTTTCACTCACAGCTGAATAAAATGTCCCTACTATACATATTCATAGCACCCGAATTTATACCACAGCTCTTATCTCCATATAGATTTTGACTTATATGTCTATATCCTACCTTAGTCAGTACCTTCATCCAAGGAAGAGGGAGTATTTCTACTCTTTATCTCCAGGGCTGAGCACAAATCCTGAAACCATAATCATTGTTAAATAAAGATCTCAGAAATCTAAAGACTCCCTATTTGTATTCTTGTAAGTTATGTTGGAATAAGATTGCTTTTATAAAAACCTTTCATCTAATTAACTGACATGAATACATGATTGGTGCCATTGGGTAATTATTTTCAGAGGCAGACAGTGATTTCATACTGAGGTGGATAATGCTAATAGTTTGTATGTAATTTGGAAGTTTACATTTTACTAATTGGTAGACATATTAGACATGTATTTGAATAGGATAGGGTGTGATCCCCTCTCAATTAATTAGAATAATCTGTCTTAGCTATAGCATCTTCTGCACAGTTTAGTTAATGTTTTATCTCATGAAAGAGCAGATGAGTTCACTTTTTAATTTTTTAATTAATAAATTTTCTGTGATTACAAATAGTGTTCTAACATACCTACATTTGCAACAAATGGATGTGTGAGTGCCCTCCATTAAAATTGAACTCAATTAATGGTATCAAAGCACTATTAAATTCAACTTCAGCTGATCATACTTAGAGATTTCTTTTAAATCTTAAACTGGAGTTACCAATTAATTGTTCCCTTCCTCTTTTTTAAATGCACAAAGACATGAATCAGATAGTATCCAATTCTCCTTAATTAGTAAAATATACAATAATAAACTGGACAAAGCTTCTGGAAACTTTTTTTCTAACTCCCTGGTTCATATTAAACTGCAACATCTATAGTCCAATTCAAGGGAGCATTCTGTGATAATAAATGGCCAAATCTGGGTAATTATTTGCTCCACCTTTGATCTAGTAATAGAATATACTAAATGAGAGAGTGAAAAAAGAGCCAAACATTTTAATGAAAATCCTCGGACTCTCATGCTATATTTACAGAAGTAGCTGCAGTGAACTCATACCTTTGTGGGGAAAATAACATCTTGAAGTAAAATGTCGAGAGTGAATTAAGTTCCCTTCAAGAAGTCCCTAGATGAGGGTTCTCGTTCTCCTTTAAGCACAGCTCTTAGTTGTCTGCAAGTTAATATTTAAGTCTTATCTCTCTATGTTTAATTAATGCTTCATCTTTAATATTTTAAAGTGACGTTGAAATAAAGTTAAAAGCTCCAGGAGCCTTTTGTAATCAAGTGCCTTTACTTCCAGGAGCAACATTTATTTTATCTAATGAAATGCAAATCTCTGTGGCAACGAAATATAGTAAGTATCCTATTAATTTCCCAAGGCAAAATTTTTCTGTTTTGTGTAGAATATTTATTAATAGCCACAGAATTTTTATCAAGTACTTCTCAGCATCTATTGATATCATCATGTTTTTTCTTCTTTAGTTTGTTGCTGTGGTAAAATGTGCTAAAGAATTTCTGACATTGAACGAACCTTGCAGTTTCTATCAGTGTCTGATATAGATACAGCATAAAGTATTTTTGTATCTTCTTGGATCTTTTCACCAATATTTATTTGTTATATATGCATGTCTACTCTTCAATCAGACTAGTATTTGGTATTTGTCAGATATTTGGGTAAGCTATATTCATAAAATAAATTGGGAGTCTTCTATCTTTTCCATGGTCTGGGATATTGTAAACAGTATTGGAATTTTCTGTTCTTCAAGAGATAGGGGAAAAACACTCATTTGTGAATGATCTGTTTGTTCTCGGTGTCCCTTTCAATGGTAGAGCTCTAATAACTTCTTCAATTTTGTCAATGGTAAATGGCTTATTTACTGTCTCTTATTTTCTTGGCTTGATTTCAGGAATTTATATTTGTTAAGGATTCAAAATTTTTTCTAACTTTTAAAATTTACTGCTGTATAGTTTATGTACTATTTGCCTATAATCTCTTATTTTTTTCTGTATCTACTCTGGGATTCATGTTTCATTGTTGATCTTGTCATCCATGCCTACGATCATTTTTCCTTGGTAAGACTTGCATGCAGTTAGTTACTCTATTTTATTAATCTTTTTGAAGTATCAGATTTCAGACATTTTCAACTTTTTAAAAATATTTCAATTGGCATCAGTTTTATCTTGTTTTTTTTTTTTTGTTTGTTTGTTTTTTTTTTTTTTTTGAGACAGGATCTCACTCTGTCACTTGGGCTAGAGTGAAGAGGTGTCATCATAGCTCACTGCAGCTTGGAACTCCAGAGCTCAAGCAGTCACTCCCAAACCAGCCTCGGCATCCTGAGTAGGTGGGACTACAGGCATGCACCACCATGCCCTGCTAATTCTTCTTGCTCTTGTTCAGGCTGTTCTCAAACTCCTGACTTCGAGTGATCCTCCCACCTCAGCCTCCCAAAGTGCTAGCATTATAGGTGTAAGCCACTGCACCCGGCCAGGATCAGTTTTATCTTTATTAATTTCCTATTCCTAATTTCTCCTATTTTCCTAAATTGTTTTTTGAATTTCTTAAGATGAAAACTAAATTCATTATTTTTCATCTTTATTCTTTACTAATTAAGGTTATACAATTAATATTATATTTAATTATATTATTATTTATTATGTATTATAAGATTATACAGTTACTAAGGTTATACAACTTCTTTTAAATACAGCCTTTTCTAAGTATCATAGTTCATGGTATTAAGGATTATTCTTACTTTTTCTGAATATCTGTAAGTTATGTTGGCCATTAGCGTTGACAAATATGTTTTAAATTGACATTAAATATTCAAGATAGAAACTAGACTTATTATTAGTTATTAACTTTTAAAAATATATTGTTTCACTTAATTTTTACCTAATTTTCCATTGTATCATATGGACATTTTTAATGTTTTCCAATAGTAATAATTATAGGGTTATGAATATTGCAATGTTATAACATTTTATAATATTGCTTTTGTAAATATTATTGCTGCTGCATTTTGCCCTGCTATTCAAATCACTTCATTCCATTTAAGCTTTAATCACACATCTATACTTGTTTGCTTTTTAATTCTACTGCATTCATACATAATAGCAAAAACTAACACAGAGCACTTACTACTATATGCTAGATCCTCTTCTAACGTAAATAGTTTCATACCCATATTATTCACAAAGCAACACTCTCAAGGGTCATGATTATTACTCCAGTTGAGGCACAGAGATGTTACATAAATTGTTCAAGTTTATACCTTTGGTCAACGGTGAAGTTGAGACCCAAATCCACGTAGCCTGGCTCTAGCAGTCCTACAAAATAAGCCACAGAAATAATCAGAAAACACATACTAATTTATGGAACTACACATCTGAAACTTCTTCCTTTTTGTCTTTGTTTTGAGATTTTAAACTTTTTACGGAGTAGTGACATCGGTGCCTTCTTTTCCCAGCATCTCAGTTAGGGTCTATTGTGGATGGCCCATTTCCACTTTCTTTGTGCTTGATTCTCTAAATAAGGATTAATTTATCCATAGTTCACATTGTTGTAACAAACCTAAGGGCAATTATCACATTATATAAGATGTAAGCATTCTCCATCTAGGATAAGTAGGACAGAAATTAGTTCAGTCCTTAGTAAATGGGTTGTCCCTGGTTTTTACTCATCTGCTCACATCACTTAACTCTTCCCAGCTCTAATCACAGACCTGCTCGTGTGCACTCCCGAAGTGCTGACCTACTTGGCATCTTGGCTCTCATAATAACTTCAAATGCTTCATAGTCATCCACTTTCAAAGGCTTTTGGACTTGAGGGTGTTATTTATCTATAAAAAACACAATTCTAAATTACTTTGCTTCAGAAATTACGTGAATCTTAAATGTGGAAGCCAGTCTCAAATGGAATTTTATTGTTGCATTGCTTCTTGATTATTTGGAAAGCCATTCCTTATCCTGGAGATTTTTCTTCAAGCATAAAAGTTAGCTGGGTCAAGGATCGCTTTTGTAAAAAGCAATGCTTTTATCTACTTACTGTGCTAAAGAGTTAGAATTTATGCTAAAAAGAAAAAAAATATATTCTACTATTGTAGAGTTTAATGAGCATTGAAAGTTGTACTGAAAGGAGACAGGAGGGTTCCTTTGTGTGTATTTGCAGTTCTGTTGTGAATTTGCTCCTCACTTGCACTGCAGAGGCAACATCCCGCATTCTTCAGCCTGCTCTGTGAATTCAAAGGTTTGGTCTTTGTTATTATTATCATTATTTTTATTTTACACTGTAAACAACAACAACAACCTGTAACATACCACTTTTCTTCACATCTACATGGGTTTTAGGAAATTATTGCCTTTTCTCCTAGAAAAAATAACCTATAGACAAAAAAGAAGTAATAGTATCACATTGCAAAATCTGCAAATCCCAGAAGTCAATGGCGTGAAGACAGTCCCTTGGGGCAGCGAAGAAAACAGTGTCATGACGAAAGACACGAACACATTTAAGGACAACAAATCCAGGAAAGGACTGTTTTCAACACCACAGACCCAGAATACACAGCAGGGACCCTTTTTATCCATTGCCACGGCCACGGGAGGTGGATTTTGGTCCATGGTCTGAAAAACTCTGTACTTACAAGGTTTTAGAGAGTGAGATGTTATTAAATTTAGGTTGGCAGATTTAACATTTATGAAATGTTAGAACTGTAAGTGCTCCAGGGGACCATAAAGATTTCTCTAATTTTGTAGACGGAGACATATATGGCATGTGTTGTAGGTAGCAGAGCTTTTTCACCATCGTCCAGGTGGCTGGTAGCCCATACAGAAGAGTTGATCAGAATAAGTCATTAATTTTAAAACACGATGATTGAGAGGTTGAAAAGACACATGGAAGAATTTAATAGATGCAGATCTTGCACGGTAGGTAGGAAAGCGGAGGCAGGTGCAAAAGAGTTAAGAGTGAGAGATCACAGCTTAAACTGGAGTGGAGGTAGGAGGAAGGAGGGGGTGTGTATTGACAGGTTTCTCTCACAGCTTCATGCTCTGAGCTAATTACATCTCAACTTTTGCCATTAACTTTAGTGCAATAAATTTTAGTTGGTAGGCAAACCCCTCAGTCCATTTTTTAAAGTGTTTGTTTTTAGCTATGATAAATGCTTAATGTATGAAACGCTTATAATCTTAAAATAGCTAACTTAACATGTGCAGTACAAGCTTAAGCATTTTTTTTATTTTAGTAAAAAAATACCTTGGAGGTTACACATATTAAACAGCAGGCTCACTTTTAAATGACATAAATGCTTTAGATTTTTGCTTTTTCCCCACACTTATCTATGACACACCACCAAATGTAATATAGTGGAATGAAATGTCATTTATTTAAAAATCTTTTATTACCTGGAAGAAAAAAATATTGAATTTCATAATTCGATGAACAAAGTTTATATTGCACATTACTTAGAAGTAAATGAAATTCAATAAGTCAGGTTTCAAGATTAAATTAAAGCTAAGCTAAATCTAGTTTATTCTTTGGGTGGGAACATACCATACTTATAAAAAACCCCAAATGAAAAGAGTAACCTAAGATAAGAGACTTTAATACATAAGATAGCAAGAGACACTTTTCACTGTATTGTATTTTTCTTCGTACTTTTCATTATACACATAAATAATAGCTTACAATAACTTGTGTTTTCAAATGATTACTTTTTTCTTTATTTTTTAAAACTTTTATTTACTTTTTAAATTGACAAATGTACATATATTTATGACACACAACATGATGTTTTGTTTTGACATACAGGTATGTATACATTGTGAAATGGCTGAATCAAGTTAATTAACACGTCCATTACCTTACATACTTATGTACATACTTTTTTCTCTAATTTTTAAATTGAAAAACCATAAATGCTGTTTTAAAGTCTTAGTCAATACAGGATGTTGGGAACAGAACAGACTTTAGGGTTCTGATTCTTTCTCTAACTATACATATGATAAATTTTTATTGTATGTCATATTATATTGACAGTATACATTATTATATAATATTTATATATAATACCATATGTAACATCATATGATGATGATGTTACATATAATGTATATAGTATTATATATTCTTTAGAAATCTGGCTACAATACTCTGAACTTCGTACCTCCAAATGGGTACTAGTACCAATGTAATAGAATTATTGTGAAGATACATAGTGTCACCCAATGCTGATGCATTAACTAATACCAGGAGCATAATTAGTGAATTTCTAATATATACTTCTTGTTAATTTAATCATTTACAGTGTTGCAAATGATTTTACCCATAGTCAACATATTAGCAAATTAAGTGCCCTTGCTACTCTATTGATAAAGTCATAGCTTTTATGACAAAACTACAATGCAAACATCATAAATTTTCTGGCACATATTTTTCTCAAAGCTATTGATGTATAGATGAGAATCATTGAGAGTATTAGAGATTAAATTATACTTTCATTTTTGGACCTGTAGTGTCATTCAGGAAGAAAATGACTTTCCAATTTCACATAGTTATAATATATATACATTAATTTGCAGTTTTTTTAAATATCCAATAAACCATACAGGTTTTCAGATGTGTATATATGTGATATGCAATGAAAAAAGTTTGAATTACAGCACTTTTAGAAAATTAGGTTTGAGCCTTTACTCTTAACTTCGCAAAGAGGAGACTACTTTGTCAATTCACACACACACAATAATTCTATTATTTAATAGAATCTGATTAGGTTAGAGATACAGAAATTTTACAATTCCAATTCAATCTAATAATCGTATGTTGATAGATCGTGCAGTGTATAATGTAATGGGGCCAGTTGTTACAATGGTATATACAATAAATTTTATATTTCTTCTTCACGGTGAATTTTATCCTAATATATGTGATAAGTTGGCTATAAAAATATGTATGATGCTCTTCAGACTATAATAATCATATAGTTTAGGAAAAATGAATTCAATAGATAGTAAAAATAAAGAGAAGTGATGAAATATTGTTTTGGTTCAGTGTTTATTCAGCTCCAGATGCCATAACAAAACATCACAGACCAGGCACCTTAAACAACGGAAAGTCCAAGATCAAGTTTCTGGCAGGGCTAGGTTTCTGGTGAGGGCTCTCTTCCCGGCTTGTAGAGGACCACTTTGTTCTCACATGACCTTTCCTATGAGCAAGACCAGAGGGAGGGGGCAGGGAGAGAGAGAGGATGAGAATCCATCTCTTCTAAGGCCACCAGCTCTATAGGAATAGGGCTCCTACCTTTACGGCCTTATTTAACCACAACTACTTTCTAAGGAGCCTGTCTCCAAATACAGTCACATTGAGGGTTAGGGCTCCAACAGATGTTATTTGGTGTTGGGGGATACAATTCAGTTCATAGCAATCATGACAAAATTTGATGAGGAAAGCAGCACTTGGAATGGAATGGGAGTCTTTGTAAGAACCCGGTATGTCGATGTGGAAGTCATACTCTGAACTAAGTGGAAGAAAGACCATGAATATATAAAGACCTGAAAGTTCAGGCATGCTTGCAGAATAGTGAATATTATAATTTTGCTGTAACAGAATATAAATTGGGGAACAGTCGGAGAATAAACAGGAAGTAATATTTAGTTTGTATGTTGGAGGATCTTGAAGGCTAGTCTGAAGAATTTTATATAATTTAAACATCAAAATGAAGTCATCGATGTTTTTGAGCATGGGAATGTTACTATTTTATCTTCACATTAGAAAGATTCTTAAGATGAGGTATTTGAAATAGATTCAAACAAGAAGAGTTTGGAGTACAGGAGACAGATATGATGAATTATTGCAATAAACTTTATCAAGATTAAGTAAAATCATG
The DNA here is from genome assembly GCF_020740605.2 of Lemur catta. Classification (NCBI taxonomy): domain Eukaryota; kingdom Metazoa; phylum Chordata; class Mammalia; order Primates; family Lemuridae; genus Lemur; species Lemur catta. The sequence continues at coordinate 48,931,116 of NC_059143.1, read as the reverse complement.
GCTGGAGTAATAGCTTTTATCTCTTTTACTCTACCAAAATTGCTGACCACATGACCAATGCCTTTCCGTACTGTCTAAGCAATTTAATTTTCACCCATACTTCTCCATAACAGTCACTTTCTTAAATCTCATGATTGGACTCTTAATGCCTGAATCCAAAGGTTCTTTCTTAATTTCCTTACCTTTCAGTGAATTATTTCTCCTGACTTCAGTAACTTCTTTTCCCTTCTTCTTTCCCTACACCTTTGCTACTTTCACTTGCTCTTCTTTCTTCTCATACCCCAAAATGCATGTTTCTCTAGGGTTTTCAACTGAATTCCTCTTCTTTGTTATCACCCATCCATGGGCACAGTCACCTGCCCTGTAATCTGAGAGCTACCTTTGCCTGTTACGTATCCCTCACCTCTGTCTGTAGCCCAGTGTTCCCCAGAATTCCAGATCGCTCCTCCATCAGCTGCCGGGACCTCTCCAATCTGTCCACCCTCATCTGCTGTTCATTTTCCCTTTCAAAGCAAACTGTGGGTGCTCTATTTTTTTTAAGTATGTTGCCATTTTTTGTATGATGGGGGGGTATCTAGGCTCAAAACCTCAATGTAACTCTACCTTTTAAACATGAGTCTATAATTTCTCATATATTAACTGACAAAATAGCTTTTGCATCATTTTGTTTTGTCATTAGTGCTAATATTGTTATTATATGAATTTTTTTAACCCTTCTTATACTTCCTTTCATCCTTCATACCTCTCCAGTCAACTGAAGCATTCAATCTCTGGCTTCCTCCTAAGGTGGATGTGTTTGCCTTCTATTTTCCTGAATTAGAAGTTACCCTATCTGTGCTTCTACATTCTACAGCATCAATTTTTACTGCACTGCAATATATTTCTTTCTTTTTTTCCCCCTTCTTAAAACTACATGATCAAAGCTAATTTGTCTGCTGGCAAAAAAAAAAAAAAAAATTACCAACGGACTGAACATAGCAATAGTAGCAAGAATAATGATAAAAGTAGCTAACAGGTGTTGATTACTTAATCCATAACAGGCTGCCCTTTTAAATACCACTTGTTCATTAACTCATTTAATCCTTACAACTTAAGTGAAATAGCTATTGCTATCCCTACTCCTGCAATTTGATTACCTGCTTTTTTAAAGCGCCCCTATATAATTTGTGAAATATTTATCCAGGTAAATTTGACACACTGTCTGCCTTTTGGTGTTGAAAATGTCAGCCCATCTCTCCTGACACTCGTGTAGGTCAATCGGTAGAAGCACTAGAAGAAACTTAGGATGAGTGGCAAATGTTATTGTGGAGTGACTATTTTGGCTTTGGGGAAGAGGGCACATGGGTAGATCCAAGTTTTGTGTTGCCAAAAGCTGATACAATTTTGCTGTTGTCTTCAAGGAAAATGACACACATTTTAAAAATACCAAACTATGCATGGGACTTGGAACGGGCATTTGTAACTCAGGGGTCCTGCAACTTAAGCTCTATGATCTCTGCAGTCAGGGGATTCCTCAAAATATGACTTACCCCATGTGAAAACATTCTTGGGTGATTGCCCAGCTTTTTGAAGTTAGCATCCCATAGCTGAGAGCTGCAGACCACCACCATTTCAGTTAGGTTCTCTTTATGCATAAAGCTGATGTCTCTCGTTTGGAGGTTGGAAACTTCAAGCAAGGGGACTTAGGAGGTGAGGAGGACAGACCACTGAGTGCAGGCTAGGGCAGGTTCCTGGACTGCTGCTACCTCTCCCTCTATTTTCTTTGTCTCTTAAGGTCTTTCCTAAATTTTATAATCCTATAATTCAAAGGAATCCAACTGTAGTAATTCTATAGAGAGTTGATGCCTTAGAAATCTCATAATCAATTTATATATGCACTCAAGGGATTGCTGAAAATATGGACTTCATGTGAAAACATTCTTGCGTGATTGCCCAGCTTTTTGAAGTTAATTTAAAGGTTTATCCTTTTCTGTTTTACATAAAAAGGAAAAAATAGTGTGGTTCCATGGATATGTGAATTCAGAAGTGCTAACATATTATGTCTTATCGGAACTTTCCTTATTATTGATGTCTGGACTTCCTGTTGATCCACTTCTTGCTTTGATGGTCTGGTATCATTTAATTTTGATGTTTTGGGTTTTCTATTTGGGGCAGGTTTGCCAGTCACAATATAATTAAGTAGACAACTTTCACATGCAAATATCTATGTGATTACTACATCAAGCTATTATATATTATTCTGGAGAGAAGTTCCTAATTTAAAAAGTTGGAGATAAAAGCAAGGTTTCGAAATCTCTTTCTGAGTAAATGAGATTTTTAATATAATGATACCAACTGATAAAAATCGTTCTGTTCTGTCTTCAGATCATGCCATCTTATACTTCCTTGCTGAAGTTTTGTGTATAATTAATGAAAATACAAGAAGCATTCACTATGCATTATAGATCTGAACACAAACATATTGCACTGTTGGCCAACACACCAGGAAATATTATCCTATGATATTTTGTGTACCAAAATTATAAACAGACTTTGAAGTAGATAAAAGGTTAAAAAAGAAAAAGTTAAAGGGAAATAAAAATTCATAAAAGCTTGATTGATATTGAAATATGATTCTGTTTTTTCCTCAGTTATTTTTCTTTCTCTTCTCCACTAGCAAAATGGAATCTTTATGTGTTATTGTTATTTCAAATTACAATGAAATGTGATCTCTTTTTCCTGCTTCATTTATTTATTCTCTTTTATCCCCTCTCCTATTTCCCCTATTCTATCATAAACAATTATTATAAAGTGTTTGATCTGTATCCTTATATTTGCATGTATCATTAAAAATGTGGGGGCCTTTTGTGTGTATGTTTTTAAAATTTTTTTTTGTAAAATTTACAAAACTGCAGAAATGTTGAAAGATGAATAAAATGAAGAACTTAGATTTAAAATTAACAATTTTAAATCTCAGCAGCATATTGGAGGCAGCAGCATATTGGAGGCTAACAGCATATTGCCTCCTCTCTCTCTCTCATCCTCTGAATCTCTACTCCCTCCCCCCTTTCTCTGTTTATACATATATTTAAATTTTTGGCTAAAAATAATTAAAGACATCTTAACTCTTCACCCTAAATAATTTAGCTTAAATCTTCTAATAATACTCACCAATATAAACACAATAGCATTTTCTCACTTAAAATAATTAATATACATTCAATATATAATCCATATTCAAATATCTCTAATCCCCCCAAAAGGTCTTTTATTATTTATTTTTTCAATCCATGATCCAAACTGTGTTCAAACTCTGCATTTTACCTTTCTTTAAAGCAGAAGGATCTTGTTCTCACCTGTGATGTTATTTTTTTAGGATGTTAGATTTTTTTTTTTTTTGGAGTGGTCATACCACTCACTGTCCTGTAGAATGTCTATATTCAGAATTTGTGATTATTTCCTGGCCACTGAAGTTTTTTTGTAATAACACCACAAAGATGATATTGTTTACCTTTATAGTATCGCATCAGCTGGTGTAAAATGACAGGTTGCCCTCAGCATCTGGTGATGCTGAGTTGATCACTTGTATGGCATGGAGACTGCTAGCCTAGTCTCCATGTATGGAGACATTTCCCAAATGTATGAAAGTACATTTCCCCCTTGTAATTCGTGGATTATCTGGGAGTAATATTTTGAGATTTTCTGAACATCTTTTTTCTCAAAACTTTTCACCGACTTTTTTATTTTTAGTATCTATTGATGATCTTTACTTGAACCAATTATTACCTCGGGAGTTCTGAAACAACGATTTTCTAAATACTGCTCTTGCTTGCCTTCATCTGTAAAGAACAGCTTATCCTTTTCCTGCCCCCTCCACTATTGGTCCATGATTTTTTTTGTTTTTGTTTTTAATTTTACTTTGTTTTATTTTTTATTTAATCATAATAAGGGCGTAAAATGTTTTAGGTTACATGGATCGCTTTTGTGATGCTAGAGTCCTGGCTATAGGTGTGCCCATCACCCAAATAGTGTTCATTGTTCACCCATTGTAGGTCTGGGTTGCAGAAAGTAAAAGTGAATACATGAAAGTACAACAACTTGTTGACCCAAAAAGCTAGAAAGTGCTTAAAGAGATAGTAAGGTCATGTCAAATGCATATGGGAGCCAGCCCCAGGGGATTCTACATGCCAAATTTAGATCAATTTAAACACACAAAATTTAAACGCACAAACAGAAAGAAATGATAACAAGGGATGGTGATACATTATTAAATTTTCATACAAGTATAGTTTAAAATGTCAGTCTCATGTCTTTTTAAAGTTCCTTCTCTCTACTTCCCTTATGTTAGCTTGAGTTTGAACCCATTTACTTAAGGTTAAAGGGTGTGTGTGTGAGAGAGAGAGAGAGAGAAAGACAAAGAGACAGAGACAAGAGAGATAGTGAGAGACACACAGACACAGACAGAAAGACAGGAGAGAGAAAGCATGTGGTTTTTTTTTTTAATCAAGAGAAGTTTAAAAGTTTTCTCCATTATCATATCCCATATGGAATATTGTTTGTGGCACAGAGAATATAAAATGGAATATTCAAATTCAAGGACACTACAGAGTCAAGTAAACAGAAAAATACCTGATCAGGGTGAATAATTAAAACAGTTAACATTTTGCAGCTCATTTTAGGAAGAAGAAATACATCAATAAAGATTGTGCTCCTGGTAAATTTTGAAGGCCTAAAGAAGCAAACATTTAAAACTTAAAATAATTGCAGACATATATAGCTAACTAATGTGATAGACGCTCCTCTATGTATTTTACTTATTTACTCTAATCTTCATGAAAAGGCTTTAGGGTATATACTGTTATTATCTCTTATTATTTGAGATTAGGGAACTGAGGAACAATGATATTACTGATACATAACCTGTTAAAAAAAAGAGGAACTGGCACTCTAAATCCTGAGCATGTGCTAATTAAACACTATGTAATAGTGTTAATACTTAAATGTTGTTTTGATTTTAAAAGCAATACTATTTTTATTGAGTATAATAATGCTAACAGCATAGTAACTGGGAGATAATGAGTCCTTACTATTCATTATCTCATTTATTATTTACAACAACCCTGAAAGTTGCAAAGAAAGTTGCATCTTTTTATCTTTTAGGTAAAATGAAATAGGTTCAAAGGTAAGATTAGAAAATGTTGTGAAACAGAGATTGGGATTAGGTCAGACAGTGTTGTGAAAAGAAGAAACTGTAACCAAAGAACAGGAAAGAGTGAGCAAGACTTTCAGGTAAAAAATGATCACAACGTACGAAGACAGCCTAAAAGTTTTGCAAAGAAGCCAGATGTCTCACTGCATGTGGGTGTCTCAGCCATTCCAAGGTTAGTTGTAGAATCCTATGGGAGGGAAGGCTCTCAAGTGGAAATAAATTGAAAGCAGTTTTAATTACAATGTTCCTTGACTTGTTACTGAGGAAGGCAGCCAGTTGTACGTGAAGAGACTGGTAAATCGTATTCTGGTTGTGTTCGATTCCTCAGTCTAAGTTTGAAACCTCATAGCTACATGCTGCCTGGATAGAGAAGCACCAGCTGTCAACCACGTGGCAAGGCGGTACAATCTATGTGCTCAAAGAGGAAAAGTTGACCTCCCAAAACACTGATCATTAATCGAGAGAATCAGGAAGCTCAGGCTACAAAGGTTCAATTAATATTTTCATTAGTTTCCTTGGATTACAGATCCTTTCATTTGCATTAGGAAGAAATTATAATTTTTCTAATCCAGCACCTAAATACGACTCTCTTTACATATTTTCTTGACTTGCCTCTTTTCATGGCTTTCTTCACTTATGTAGGCATTATCAATTGGGTTTTATTATTTACCAGGTGTGATAGTTCATTTTTTTGTATCGATTTGACTGGGCTCTAGGGTCCCTAACATTTGCTCAAATATTATTTGAGCATGTCGGTGAGGGTGTTTCTGAGTGAGGTTAACGTTTCAGTGGGTAGACTGAGTAAAGGAGACCGCCCTCCCCCGTGTGGGTGGGTCTCAGCCATCAGCTGAAGGCCGTAACAAAAAGAAAGACTGACTGTCTCAAGAGTAAGGAGGGAGTTTCTCCTACCTCCCTGTCTTGAGCTTGGGCATCGTTTTATGTCCCCTGCTTTTGGACTTGGACTGAAACATCTGCTCTTCCTGGGTTTTCAGCCTATCGGCTTTTTGGACTAGAACCCAGCTCTCCTTGTTCTCAGCCTTCAGTCTCAGACCGAAACTGTGACTGGCGCTTCTGCAGATCATTGCAGTCGTTCGCCAACTGCAGACGTTAGGACATAGCCTCCATAATCATGTGAGCAAGTTCCTTACAGTAAATCTGTCTATGTAACATATACATCCTATTGCTTCTGTTTCTCTGGAGAACCCTGACTAATACACCAGGTTGTTTTTTTTTTTTTCTTAGATGTTAGGAGTAGAGCAATTGAAAAGATGGTCAAGTCCCAAGCACTTCCAGAGTAGTGAGCGTTATCAAATAATTACATGAATTGAAAAAATAATTTTAATTTTTCCTATGTGTTTAATGGAAATTCATGTTAATATTATTTTTTTCTTGTGTGTCTTTTGAAGGTAATTTTTAAAAGTAATGGCATTTTTCTGACTGAAGGGGATATTTCAATATGACTGAAATGCCAAATATTCTGCACTATATGTTTTCTATATTGGATATTTAATCCTGCTAATATAGTTTGAATTTCCCCAGGTTTGCATTTGATAGCAACATTCTAATCCTCACATTGATAGTAAGTAGAATAGTAATTCTCTATTCTAATATAAATTCAGATTTAATGCTATTTTTTAAATGGGAATATTTCTAATTTACATTTTGAAAGATATGACAGTAGAATGAACAAAACTGCACAAAAATGATGGAAAATATCTTCAGGCTACTATAAAACAAATAACATCTGTAGGTCAAATCCCACTTCTGCCATTAGCTGACTGGCTAACGTCAGATAATTCACTTCTTTTTTTTTTTTTTTTTTTTTTTACTTATAATAATGGGTTTTACTCTTCTCTGAAGTTTTCTTTCTGACTCGAAAGGCAGATTTAATGACTTCCTCCTCTGTGTTTTTCTTTTTTTGCTTATTTACATTTATAATTAGGCATGTCTCTTTCCCATGGGACTATTTTGATGTGTCCTGTCTACTGCAGGATGGTTGAGGTTCCCTAGGGCAGCCACCCTCACTCTCATTCTCTCTTCTAACTCCAGTCACCAGGAGAGCCTGGCACACATTAGAAGTGCCAGAAATGCTGGTGGAACTAAACTGAATGCTAAGGTCACTTTAAGTCCTAGTGTTCTGTGATATTTTGACACTTTAATTTTATCATTTCCTGCTTCTTCTCTAGAGGCTGAGCTCCTTTACACTGTCTGTGAATGCTGTATGTTCTTCCTGACCCTTCTTTGTTTCGATTATTTTTTTCTCACAGGTGGAACAATCAGAATATAATTAACTAGATGCTTTTCATATGTAAATACCACAGTGATTACAATACCAAACTTTACTGAGTATCACAAATAATGAATATTTTCTACATGACTATTCAAAGATTAGATAGAAATACTTTCTATCTTTCTTTTCAGATTTCTTTTATTCTTTCCTGTGGACAATCATATCTGTTCTTTTACTTTTTCTTTTGAATAGGCATTCTGCTTAGTAAGAAAACTCTTTCCAGTCTACTGGCCCTTAACATCTTCCCTTCCTGCGCTATCTGAGGTGCCATCTGCCAAACTTGATGAAAATGCTAATGGAACTTCCTTTGGGCTTGCCAAGTGATTCTTTGCTCCTCTGGGATCTCATATTGAAAACAAATATCCTGATGCAAAATAAGAGCAGGGAAAGGTTCAAGAATAAAGAAAGGGAACAAGGTTTTATCAGTCACTGCCAACACTAAAAATCCAAGTCAGCTGTTTAGCATAACTAGTACTGATTTCCCAAAGTAAAATGAACTGTGGAGATAGCACTGACTGTCTGCCAAGCACTATTCTGTGCATCCTACAGGTATCAATTCATTTAATCTTCAAAACGAACTTGTTTCTAAAAACACTATCATTATCCAAATTATATAGATTAGGAAATGAAGGTGCAGAGAGGTTTAGCAACTTGGTGATATCTCTAACAAGGAACCTAACAAAGGTTGAAATCCCATCCAAGTGGTGATAACCAATGTCTACAACTTCTAAAAATGCTTAAGAAACGCTGTTTTCCCACATGCCTCATGTTGCAAGCCCATTGTCTACAGCTGCCGCTTTATTCGTTCACATCAACCTAGGCTGAAAGAACGTCCTCTGTGTAGGACATTGTCAGTCTTGTGGCACATGGAAAGGACTTCACAACTATGAGCTGGTTCCTAAAATATCTGCTCAGAAGTGACACACATCAGTTTTGTCCACCTTTTTTTTTGATCTTTCTTTTTTAATTTATTTATTTCAGGATATTATGGGGGTACAAATATTTTGGTTACATGTTATGACTTTGCCACACCCAGTGAGGTATCGCAAGAGTGGAAGGATAGGCTCCACATGTCCACCTTTTATTGTCCAATGCAAGTCACATGAATTCAACAGTTTGGTCATATGTAATTCACCCTCAGCTTAGGGTCTATATATCACATGGCCAAGCCTGATGCCAAGGAGAAACACTGTAAGTCACATGTAATTTAAACCATATACCAAGCCTGACATCAATGTGGTAGAAAAGCATGCTCCTCGTCCAGGGAGTGTTACTTCCCACACACAGGGTTTGGTTCACTCACTTGGTGGGTATCGAGTCAATACAAGCATCACATGTACTCACCAGAAAATTGGTTTCTCTGATCATCACCTAAATGCACATTGGGGAAGGGTACCAATTGGATATCAGACTGGGATGGGGGGTGGAGGGAGGGGATGGGTGTATGCCTACATGATGAGTGCGTTGTGCACCATCTGGGGAATGGTCGTGCTTGAGGGTGCTGACTCGGGGAGGTGGGGGAGGGGGGAGGGGATGGAGGTATGACTACATGGTGAGTGCCAGGCGCACTGTCTGGTGAATGGACACGCTTGAGGGTCTGACTCAGGGGGATGGGCAGGACATGGGCAATGTATATAACCTGAACTTATGTACCCCCATGATGAGCTGAAATAAAAAAAAAAAAATAGACATGACCAAGTTGGTTATAGCAAGTGTTTTGTTGTTTTGTTTTCACTTGGCACAAGTAAGGAGCATACTGGGAATAGTTCTCAAAGCAATGTGTCGTGTGGCTAAACAAAGGCATTGGGCTGGTTTTGTGGTCAGAGGATAATGAGGTGTGATCTGATAGGATCTTGCCATGGGGGTGACTCCAAGGTTTGATCTAATTCAATGTGATTGGATTCTCCATCCTGCCATGCCGTGTCCGCTTCTTAATTTAGTCCCCACTCCTCTGTCCAAGCACTTAGGTTCCACTCATGGTTGCAGGCTGGTTCATCTGGGCATGTTCAGGTTGTCTGGCCTGTGACCTGAGGGCCCGTGGCAACTGAAAAACAACTCATAACTTTGCACCATAAAAATTGAGCAAGATTGGTCTGATGTGGTTACAGGAGGAGCAGTGCATGTTTTGAACAGGAATGTAATCTACTGTTCTTGTGACACTCATGCCTGTGAAATCTCATTGGCTATCTTTTTATATGTTTAATGACCGCTGGAATTTTGTCTTCTCTAAATCACCTGGGAATATTATTTGCTTATTTTTCTATGGGTTTGCTTGCTTTTCTTATTGAAGATCTACATTTTTTTTTTCTATTTTGTGCGTAACAAGAAAGGCTATATTTTAAAATGGGGACAAAAAATAAACTTAAATTACAGGGATATAATTAGGTTCTATAGTTACATAAGGAATACATAACTTAGTAAAGACAAGAATTTGACCATGCCTGGAATTTAATAAATTCTCAATAAATATGAGTTATTATTTTTTAATATTGTCTATATTGTGTGTCAGCAAACTACAGTCTATGGGCCAAACCTGGCCCTTTGCCTGTTTTTGTGAATAAAGTTTTATTGGAACATAGCCACACTCATTTGTTTAGGTATTGTCCAAGGCAGAGGAGAGTGACTGCAACTGAGACTGTATCTCCCACAAAACCTAAAGGGTTTATTATCTGTCCCTTTTGTTGGGGCTCAGAAACCAATACCCCAAATATGGCACTTTGACACACTGAACTGAAGGAGGCTCAAGGTCTCTCTGACTGTCACCCCCTTCCTCCCACCATCTTTCCCAAAGCACAGGCTTTATCTGCCCAAGATCCAGATCCACCAAGGAGAACAACTATTTTTCCTTCCCTCAGAATGCAATGTAATGTTTGATTTACTATCTTGGCTGCAGAAGGTGGAAGTGATTTCAGAGACTTCTGCATGGTCTTTCCCACTGTGAAAGTCTTACCCACCAAACCAAAGACCCCTGTAAAGGTTCTGCCAACTATTAATACTAAACACGTTCAATACACTAGTAGAGTCTATGGTCCCAGTGGACCCAATGTGAGTTGGACATAGGCCAGAAGTCTATTTCTTGCCTGGCATATACATCCATATACATCTTGCATATACATCCTGCCCCTGGGAAAGTCATCTTCTGTTAACTATTTCCACACCTCCTGTGGCTCACACCACTTTGGCTGCTCATTATGATAATTGCAGCCATAGAGGTTAAAACCTCCACCTGTTCTCTATTGCTTTCCGGTCAGTTGCTATCAGGAAGCCCATTTCTGTAGGAGCCTTGCCTACCACCATCGCTGGTCTACTGAAGATAGCTGCCGCTTGCCAGCAACGATGCTGGTAAGACACATATTCTTTATTGCTCTGATAAACGAAGATAAGCAGTCCTTATTGCTTTGATATTGAGAGTTTCAGGCAGGCCCTTCTGAGAAGCAGAGTCAGCTGGCAGGTATTTGGGTCTCAGCTAGCAGAACCGATTTAGCAAATCCTCTTCTGTAAATCTTTTGATGCCATCCTGCGTAGTATGCCACTGCACAGTTCTGCTATTTCAACTACACTTAATATGGGCCATCGCTTTTTCTAAGCTTTGAAGTTACCCAGCAGTAAAATTAGAACAGTTTCCTGGAACCCCTGGTAGGGGATTAAATGCTATCTTCTGGGAGTGTTCTCAAATTGAAAAATTCTCTTATCCATCTTTATATTCTTTCCCCATCGATCCAGTCCACCACCCTCGGATTCTCTGCAGCCACACACAGTTCCTGGGGTCCATGTTAGCCATGTCCTGCAGCTCCTCTGGTGTGTACCCCATCTCCTCCTTGGCACGCCTGGCAGTTCTCTTGTCAGTTACTGATCTGGCGGCCAGAAGAGAGTAGGGGCTGAACCGAAGATGGAGTTATTGGGGAAATATAACAACAACAACAAAAATTCCTTCTAACCTAGAAAACCTTTCCACGAAGGTAGAAGAGAAAGAAAACAGTTTTATTATTGAATAAGCATTAAACCAGAATGTGATCCACATCACAGGAAATTCACTAAGAGATTGCAAAAACAGAAAGAATCTCACCCTTTGATATAGCCAGGCAGGCACAACTCATTACACCCATGATTCCAAAATAAAGAATAACTAGTCCTCAAGTAAGCGGCCTTTTTTTTTTTATTGCATTTCTTTTCATCTTGTCTTTGTCAGGCAAGGTAAGAGGACTTGACAACACCATTTCTCATGTACAGTTCATCCTAAATTTACCTGGTAATTGGGGTGGCCATCTGTGTTTGTGAATTGACTTTATCCAAAGTAAAGATAAACTTCTCCTATCTTTATCCCTAGATGTAGTTTTGCAACTTGGAGCAAGGAGCAGCTGAAGTTAGGTTCCTAACTTCCCCAGACGGGGAGCTAGGGCTGCTATTTTCCTTAATACTTACATTTCAAAGAGATGATTCTCAGGTTCTTAAGGAAGACAGAGCTCGGGTTGTAAAGTGGGCTAGAGGCTAACTTAGCTTTTAAAAAGATTTACATACATTTCAAACAGAGAAAGAATTTGACACATTTTCTGAAGTCAATGTTCTAAGACAAGGGGGTGAGGGAGTCTCTTCCCTTATTCTAACAGGGAGAATTAAGCCTCTTATTTTTAACTTGCATTTGCCCTTAAGGGCCACATATTTACCTTCTAGACAGTCTTCATCATCTTTAAGAAATGGGGGACAGGGCTATTTTTAATCTGAAGCACTTGGCCAATTTGTCAGGCCCGGAGGGTTCAAAGATATCTGAGCGTTCTCATTCTGGCTTTCAGGTGCATCAGCACATGCCCAGCGCTTATTTCATGCTGCCACTGCTATCAGTCAGTGTTCTGACCTTGCCATGGAAGATCTTCCATGGTTGAGAATACAGCATTTCCCCCAGTTCTGCTACTCTAATGATTAAGTCCTGGGTCTGGGCCTTTTCTATTCTCAATTGTTGCTAACAAAGCCCTGGGAATTTCACCTTGAGCCTTAACTGCTAATCTCTGTTGATTAGCAGCTTCCTATTGATTACTTCCAGCAACAGCCATCCAATTTCATTATCCTCATGATTACTGTTCCTCACCCCTCAAACTTCTCCAATGCCTGATTGTGTGCATCCTCTTCCATAGGTGCACCAGCCCCTTTACTCCAGGTGAAAGTGTTAACAATTGTGTAACTACTTTATGCAGGAGTCTGTCAGTACCACCTACCACCAGCTGGTGATTCTATTCCAAAACCTCATGTTAGAGTCTGTTTCTCAAACCACCCCTGACACCAACCTTCACAGTCTGAGTTCTTTATATGCAGGCTCCAAGATGGAGATTTGCATTCAGGAGTTTTATTAGAGAGTGGTCTCATGGATAATACCAGTTGAAGAGTGAAAGAATCAGTATTGGGCAGAGAGAGAAGTTGTACTACCGGGAAGTCCCAATAAGGGCTTTGGCTGATTGCACAAGGAGCTTTGGAGCCAGGTTGCTTCCACATGATTGGCTCTAACTGGGGCAAAGGTGTTTGTATTCCTTTATATCCCTGCATTGACCATTTATTGGCTACAGACTTCTTTCAGAAAGGGAACATGGCCCTGAGTGAGGTAGCTTTTTAGCCAAGGTTAATCAGGGGAGGGATGATTCAGTTGTCAGCTGTTACCTCTCAACACACCCAGGAGGTAGGGAATAAATGCTTCTGTCCTGAAAGGAAGAGAGAGTCCCAGGTAACATAACAGTGCCCACTGTTGTGCCACTCATCACTTGGCCCTTGAATTAATTTATTTTTTCTGAATTGTTTAAATGAATAGGCAGTGGTGATTTTCATTTTAAAATATTGCATAGCATCTAACATTTACCTAGCTCTTATGTGTCAGACCTTGTGCAAATTATTTTTATAGTTCCTTATTTAAGATCACAGAGATCCTAGAAGTTAGGCATTATTATTATGCAATTTTAGAGACGTATTGAATCAGTATTAAAAGTTCCTTATTTAAGATCACAGCGATCCTAGAAGTTAGGCATTATTATTATGCAATTTTAGAGATGTATTGAATCAGTATTGAATAAGTATGAGCCAGGTGCCATTAAACTTTATTATAAATGAGACATCTGAGCAAAGACTTAAAGGAGGTGAGAGAACTAGCAATGCAAATATTCCAGAAGAAGTGCTATCTAAGCTGCAACTTGCCAGGTGATAGGGAGAAAACCAGACAGTAAGTAAAAATTCATGGAATTCCACTCCAAAACCAGAAGGTATTTGATGGCTTCTTAGGTGGAGCAGGGTGTGTCTGAGCACCATGGAGGTATGAGAAGAGTAGGAGAGAAAGGGGATGGAGAAGATAAAGAGGGGTGAAGCCACAAGAGACTTACTTAAGGGACAGAAGATATTCTAAGGCAAATGTGGATCATTGATCCATTTTATGTGAGGAAGAAATCACGTGTTCATGTTCATGTTTCAGAAAGATCTTTGTCTGACTGTAGAGAATGGATTTTGTTAAGGAGGTTGGTTAGCAGGTGTGCAAGAATAGAGGAATGAGAAACCAATATGGAGAATATTTCATTATTCAGGCAAAACTGATAGATGCCCAAAAGTGTGGTAGCAGTAATAATAGAAGTGGAAAAAGCTGGATATGACAAATACTAAAAAAAGAATGGGAAGTTCATAATAATTATTGGATGAGGTTATAGGAGAGAATTAGTAAAAGATGATATTTAATTATATGATTTGAGCAACAAGGTGGCTAATAGTGCCATTTCCTGAAAAGAGTGTACATTTTGGAAAGTAAGGGACATGGTGACAATTTTACCTCGGTTATGTGAGTTTGAAGATCATTGACCTATTTAACAACTATTTATTAGTGTCAAATACTTCCTGAGGTGATGGATATACTGTCAGGAACACAGAGTCTTTCTCATGCAGCTCCCTGTTTAATAAAGAAGAGAGAGGAAATACATGAATGCAGAAATAAAATATGTAATTATAAGTCACAATAAATTTAATGAAGAAAAATTAGAGTACCATGAGAGAGAGAATAATGGTTTTGGGGAGGAGGTAATTTAGATTGGTTGGTTATGGCAGAGCTTCTGAAAACGTTGCATTGAAGTCAAGACCTGAATAGTGCAGGGGAATCAGCCAATCCAAGGAGCAGTACGGCTTGCTGTGATTCAGGACGCAGAAGACGACACACAAAGATCAAGAGGAGAGGAAACAGCTACGCTCAAGAGGTAGATAGGGCTTAACTCATCTGGGGTCTTATAGACCTAGGCTTTGTTAGGGGATTTTAATTTTATCCTAAACAACTGAAGCATTTTCCAGGGAGTGACGTGATCCCATAGAGATTTTAAAATGCTATTGTGCTGTGTGGAGAATAAAAGTATAGAACTATGAAAAGAGATATGAGAGTTATTGTGTACAGATGTCACTGAATCCAGAAGAGTAAATGATATTGGCAAAAACTGTGTGTAAAAGAAAGAGATTCTAAAAGAGAACTGAGACATACGAGCAGGGCCAGTCCTGGCCACTGGATTTGTCACCAAGGTCATTGGTGAATGCTAAAGTCATGAGTGAGAGTCCAGTTTTAAGTGGCGCGAGGAGTGACAAATGGAAACCACTAGATGGACAACTGTGATATCTTTGATCTCTATGTTCAAACAACCTACAAAGTATGAATAAACACTCATGTGACTATATAATTGTCTTATTTTGTTAACACTATTTTAAACTCTAGTAAGCAACAATTTTTAAAATATCCCACAATACCTAGCATAGTGCCACACCTGATAGTTACTGTATTTCTTTATATAATATAAATCCACATCTATATCTGTATCTACATCTACATATATAAGGTGATTAGATGAATAAAACACTGCAAGATGATTGCTCTGACCTCCCGTGGTTTTCAGTAGCCACATGTCAAGAATGCCACATCTTTTCATAAGACTTAGATACTGTTCCTGGGTGAATTCATAACAAAAAGACTATCTTGTAATTACACCTATATCTTGGATTAATACAATAATTTTCTTCTATGGAAGCTCTTCATACTTTCTGAAATATTATCTCCTTTATCTCTCCAACATCGCTAGAGGACCAGAGTTAACCTTATTGCTCCTTTCTCATATGTGCAAAAAATAGCTCACAACGTGTAAGAATGATTTGCTGGGTCTCCAACAGACGAAGCATATTGATAATTCAAACTAGTAAGTTATCTTCAGTTGAGGATGAAGGAATTTTCCACACGCTGAAATCAAGTTTATCTTTACTGTTATTTTCTATGCTTGTCTGGTGTTTAGCTATGCATCTACATCTTTCCTAAAAGAATTCAGACTTTGACCCTATCCACACTCCCTTCCCCCCTTGCTTGTTTGCTCTCGATCTGCCTCTTGATATAAAAATCAGTAATAAGGCAAAGGCTCGTCTCCGTGGGCAAACTAGTTGTGCATTAGATATCAGCGAGGTCAGAACTGTCATGCTATGGGGGCTGCATTTTAATTCAAGTATTCTCTGTGAGCACTGGGATAATTCCATCAAGCATAAGACAACATATGAGCAATAACTGGAACCTGGAGGAGAAAAAGTTGTCAAGGTAATTAGAAATGTGACAGGGTTTGTTTTTTGTCTGTGAGTTTTCCTGTGCACCCGCTTCTTTGTTACCAACCCAGCTGCTCAAATCCTAGGTCCTGCTCTGTGAGAACAGCTGCTCTAAATGGCAAGAGCTACCACTCACTCACTGTGTGGCCTTTTGTGTCTTACCTTTGAATTTTCCACGTGACATCCATATATTTGCTATGGAAATACACAGATATTGATGAATGCTGAAGTGGTGAGGTCAGAAGCCATTTTATATGTCTTGAGGTGTGAAAAGTGGAAACAACTAGATAGACAACTGTCTCAGGTCTGTTGGAGAAAGAAAGAGGACAGGTGGCAGGAGGGGCCGGGAGTGTTCAGGAGGCCATTTGGTTATTAGCTAGGAAATGACCAGAGATGGTCCAAATGTAGACAAAAAGAAAGCAGTTCCAGAAGAAGGGGGAAGATATATCCTTGATATATCTATCAAACAACTAACTTAAAGCAACTCAGTAACTAACTTATTGATATATTTATTGGACATGCTGTTAGTTTCTAAATAATTTTTGCAGGTGGATCTGACCCAGAATTTTGTGATACAGTAACACTGGAGATTGTTTAAATTACAGACAAGTACTGTAATTTAATGTACCTGAGTACATATTTGGAAAATGTTTCCGATGCTGATATACACCCTTGGTTAAGATCTAAGGCTGAGACCATGTGCTGTGCAGATCTGAAGTCTTGCCTCTCACAGGTCCTTATTAAGCATGACAATCTTGGAATAAAAGGAAGAAAATAAAAATAATAATATAAAAATAAAATCCTTAATTAAGGAAAGTGGAAAATTAAAAAAAAATCACTTGGTCATTTGACATATTTGCAAATATTAAATTGCAGTTATTTTTCTCTGTAACAGCAAACTCCATGTCTATTATTTATTTTCTTCAGTTCCTTTGGATTTGAGTGTGGCTATTGGCTGCTCTTGTGAGAGCTTTGATTTTCAAAGAAGAAAGCATTTGGGAATATAAACAGTTGTTGCTTATAAGGAGCTTTTACTAATGAAACTTATTTGCCTTGCAGTGAAAGATAATTAGAATCTTCCTCACTAATATTGTCACTTATACGTCTTTCTTAGCTTCCTCTTCTTTTTGGCCTGGGTTGAAAAGGTTAGCAAGCTACTTAAAAATTTCCTGCACAGGTCCCAGGAGATAAGTCCCTCCCACTCTATGTGAACTGTGCATGTGCGTATACACATAAACTATGGATATCCTATAATTAAATATATATGATATTATGTTTGTAACAAGTAAACATGAATGATAATATGAGCAAAGACTGTGCCACTTGAAGAAGGAAATAAAAAAAAATCAAAGCTTTTCTATAAGTCTTAGATAAAAAATAACATTTCTAAGAGAAATGTACTCTAAACTTCAAACTTAAAAGGAAATAACGTTGTCCTCATTAAATTTATTCTTTAAGTTTTAAGAGAGAAAAATACTATTTCTAAAATGACTACTGTGAATGTTATTTCTACGTTTGCAAGGCATGAATAGATTGTAAACTATAAGTCTTCAAATCTGAGGCAGCTTGTATAATGATTAAAGATTATTGTTTTAATTAATTGTAACAGACAATGTGAGTTTAATTAGAATGTTCCATCTTTCTAGTGTTGGTTATCTTTATCTCAAAATATTCTCAAAATTAGATTATTTTTCTGTGTTTGTTTTTGTGAGTCGGTAGAGATGATTTTACACAAACAACAGACTGCTTAAATCCCAAAATGTAGTGACTCATAACTCTTATTGCTTGTTCTGTTTTGATTATATCTTGTCTCCCAAATTCCCAGAAGTCAGACATTATATCTTGTACCTGATTTCTCTCTTTATATTCTACTAAAAATATACTTTGAAAAATTTGCTATTCATCTCTCAGTTATCACACCTAGTGATCTTTGATTTTTTTAACCTCTCAGAGACATTGGACTTTTATTGCTACCTCTTCTCTTTTAGACATTATTTTATCTTCCTTAATTCTACGTATCCTCTTTTCTCTGAATGCTTCTGTCTTCTTAATTGGTTTCATTTTCTCTTTCAATACCCTAAATGCAGGTGTTCTTAGGGTTTAGTTCTGAAACTTATCACACATCTAGGAAAGATCTCTCCTGTGCATGCCACCTTGCAGGTGTTTTGGAAAATACAAGATGAATAAAACATGCCCTTGACTCAAGAAACTTATGACAAAGTAGGGAAAGAATTCATATTCAATGTCCAAAGCTGAATTTAAGCATCCTAGTCTCAGTTCAAGGTTCTCCTCAAACTGACTCTTTTTCTAACTAAACTCACTTGTTTACTCTTCTGTAAAAAGGGATTTGTTTGTACTGTTGGCCTTTTTATATGCTCAGGATGGATGCTTAGTCTTGTCCATCTTTCCAAAGGCTGTGTGTCTGGAGCTTATTTGACCTTCCCAGGTGATCTCAGAAAACAGGCAGTCAGGAAGGGGCACGGTCTTGAGTCAGGTCCAGGCACCACTGTGGGGCATGTGGTAATGGAATTGACCAAGATATAGATGCTGACAGGAAAAGGGACAGGGCTTGGGAATGAAGACGGCTGGTCTGCCACTGAGTCACTTTGTAGACTTCAGGACAAGTTTACTTATCCTCTCTGTGCTTATTTTCTTTTCCTGAAATAATCTTTTATTCAGATAATTGTTTTGAAAGTTACAGGAAGTAATATCCATTTTTTTTTCAACTTGAAGAGCCATATCTTTCTTCAATTCTGGAAAATTCTCAGCCAAATTCTCTCTATTCTTTCTTTTTGGAATTCCTCTTAGATAAATGTTGAAGTTTTTGGATCTGTCTTACATTTCTGTAATCTTTGACACTTTTCATGTCTTTTATCTGTGTGTGGCATTATGATATTTTCTTTCAATCTACCTTCTTATATCCTAACTTTTTCTTTAAATGCCTCTAGTCTATGTATAATTATCCATTGTCTTTTTTGCTTCAATAAGGAAAGTTATCCTTTTGATAACTTTGTAATCGAGTTCACTGATAATTATCCTAAGAATTGAGCTATGATCATAAGAGTCTATTTATTGTTTTAGCATTTGAGTTTTATTCACAGAAATAAAATTAAAATTGATAGAGATACCATCTGATATATAGAATAAGGAAATATGAAACATTCAATAAAAAAGGGGTGATAAATATTATGAAGCAAGGTGAAAAGAGCATGGATTTAGGTCAGGATGCCTAATGTGTAATTCTTACTCTGCCATATGGCTGTCAGCCTCCAAGATGACCTCCACTGATCTCCCCTTGCTGGTATTAACATCCTTGTGTCATCTCCCCTGCCCTGACATTTGTCAGAATTGGTCCGTGTGACCAATAGAGTACACCAGATATAATGGTACATCACTTCAAAGATTAGGTTATAAGGGACATTTTAGCTTCTTTATTTTTCTCCCTCCCTCATACCCTCCCTCCTCCCTCTCTCTCTTTCTCTTTCTCTGTGTAAGAGCATTTGCTTTGGGGGTCACCAGCTGGGCCACATGATAAGGCCTGGAGGCCACTGGCCAATGATTTTGGATCAGAGCCTCCAGCCCAGTCAAACCTTCAGATGACTACGGCCCTGACTGACATAGTAACCACAACCTGATGAGAGACCATCAACCAGAACTAAGCTGTTTCCAGATTCATGACCCTCAGAAAATTTTGTGAGATAAATAATTGTTACTTTAAGCATCTAAGTTTTATTATGAAGCAATAGATAAATACAGCCACTAATTAAATGTGGGTCATTAAGCAAGTCAATTAACATTTGAAGTCTCCTATTCTTTCGTTTATTAAATGAGAGTCTTGATTTTGTCCAGTCAAGGGACACTTGTCATTTTAAATCACTTTCATGGGAGAACATTTAAGGGTTTACAGGGTTCTATCTATATAAGAAAGTTGGGGCATAATCAAAGAAGGCAGGAAGAAAAAGTGAAAATATTCTAAGGGTCGGCTGTGCATGGTCCCAGTTGAAAAAGGCACTGAGTGATGTTCTAGTGTTTAAACTGGACCTAAATGCTTCTTTTATCACACCCCAAAACACCCTTAAGTTCTCTGGAGTTTATTCATATCCCAGTGCCTATTGCAGAACGCGAGCGTTCCAATGTGTCACTTCTAGATGAGCAGGTAAGAATTCCCCTTTCTACACACAGACAAGTTACACAAACTTTACTGAAACTTCTATAAGTTTCTTTGTGGGTTTTGGGGGATCTTTGTGTAATACTTCCTGATCCCATCAGAGCTGAGTGTCAAAATTACTTCGAGCCATGATATTTCAAAGGGAAATACTATTTAGTCTTACACATATTTTGTTTTATTTTCCAAAAATAGACAAGCCTTAGTGAATCCAGTGGGACTCAGTTAGCTCTCCTCTTGGTAAAAGCACGGGCTTGAATTGCTGGCATAACGTACACACAATCGCCACCCCTAGTCAGTCAAATCAGGCTGTTCTTTTAAGTTATAGCCCACAGGTAGATGCAGGTCTTGTGCTGTGGACATACACAGGTGAATGCCTTCTCATCCCCTTTAATCTTTGGGATTCAGATAAAAGATGAGGTGTTAGTAGAAATATAAGAAATATTTTTCCCTTTTTGTTTTTAAGAAGTTAAAAGTGGCTTTTTTTTTTTTTTTTGATATAAGGTCTTGCTCTGTTGCCCAGGTTAGAATGCAGTGGCATTATCATAGCTCACAGCAACCTCAGACTCCTGGGCCCAAGCAATCCTCCTGCCTCAGCCTCCCAAGTAGCTGGACTACAGGTGCGCGCTATCCTGCCCGGCTAGTTTTTCTATTTTATTTTATTTTTTTTATAGAGATGGGGTTCTCCCTGTGTTGCTCAGGCTGATTTCAAACTTCTGGCCTCAAGAGATCCTCCTGCTTTGGTCTCCCAAAGTGCTGGGATTACAGGAATGAGCCAACATACCCAGGATGTGACTGTTTCTAATAGATCATCAAATAAGTTGAAGGAATTTATTATTTATTTGAGAAGTATGAACCTGCGGGAACATACCTGCTTTTAATATAAAACACAGCAAAAAATTTACTGAAGCCAGAACAACATACTGTACACAAATTTGTGTTTTGTGGACCATGCTTAATTGGTTTTTGCTTCTTATTTAAAAAAATCTCCCAAACTGAAGTTAGTTTCTCAAAGGGTGATGCTTGGTTCAGATATTTAATCTGTGGTAAGGTAAGGCAGTGAGGAGTGCTTAATTAATCTCTGTATATGAATTTGACACCTACAAAAGCATAAAAACCATATTTATTAAATTACATAAACTGTGATGATATTTATGACTTCTCCCCTCATACTCTTTTAAGCATCTTTAATTTCTTATTGTATGATCTTCTGTTATTTCCTTCATTTAGTTACTCAGACCTTAGGAGGAAAATTTTCCATTCTGTGGAGAGTTTTGTTTGGAAGCGGGGAATATGACAAGGTAAAAAAAAAAAATGATAATGGTAGGCACATATGTCTATGAAAAGATTCTCAACATCATATGTCATTAGGGAATTGCAAATTTAAATAACAATGACATACCACTACACAACTGTTAGAATGGCCAGAATCCAAAACTCTGACAATAAGAAATATTGACAAGGAGTTGAAATCTCAGGTCCACAAAAAAATCTGCACACAGATTTTTATAGCGGATTTATTCGTAATTGCTAAAATGTGGCAGCAACCAAGATGTCCTACAATAGGCGAGTGGATAAACAAACTGTGGTAATTCTACAATGCAATATTATTCAGTGCTAAAAAAATGAGTATTAAGCCACAAAAAAACATTGAGGAAACTTAAATATTTACTGCTAAATGAAAGAAGCCAATCTGAAAAGGCTACATACCATATTAGCGGTCCCCAACCTTTTTGACAACAGCGACCAGTTTCGTGGGAGACAATTTTTCCATGGACAAGGTGGGAGGGTTGGTTTAGGGATGATTCAAGTGCATTAGATTTATTGTCCAGTTTATTTCTATTAATATTACATTGTTATATATAATGAAATAAATATACAGCTCACCATAATGCAGAATCTAATGCCACCACTGATCTGACAAGAGGCGGAGGCTAGGCAGTGATGCAAGCCATGGGGAGCAGCTGTAAATACAGATGAAGCTTTGCTGGCTTGCCCACTGCTCACCTCCTGCCGTGCAGCCCAGTTCCTAATGGGCCACAGAATGGTACCAGTCTACTGCCTGGGGGTTGGGGACTGCAGTACTACATGATTCCAACACTATTTTCTTATATATCTTCCACCAATTTAAGATTATAACAGTGTTATATAAAATTATCTGGCTCCTTATATTCATTTCATCATTGTCCTAAGAAATAAAGCCTTTTTTTAAAACTAGGAAATTATATTTTATTTTGAATTTTTTTACACCTAAGTTATTTTTATTATTGCAATCCTTTAGGAATTTGGAGACTGATACAGCATTTTTTCAATGCAGCATTTTCTTCACTGCTCATCTGGCAGGTTTGACAAAAAGTAATATTGTTTCCATGTTGATTTACACAGTGTTTTTGTTTAAATAAAGTGTTACTAATATAATTAATATCTCATCTTTTGATCCTTTTTCTCATTATTGCTTGCAGGAGAAAACTATTCTCTGAAGTTGGAATCTGTCATTCTCATTGGCATTTTTGTATTTGTAGATTTTTAAAATAACAAATGCCATTAAAGGCTTTATTTTTTTCATATACATGTGGGTATTTTTTTAACTTTCTTCGTAGATTATATGTTCATATATTCGTTGCTCATTTTTCTCTTGATTTCTAGTTCATTTGTAAGCAAGGAAATAACTGGATAAAAACATATAGACAGATATTATCAGGGGATCAGCGTTATCTATTACTTTTTCAATATTTTCCAGTTGATTTATACTTAAAGGAGAGAAAGCTCAGGAGACAGCTCCGCTCACCTGTGGCACTTCAGACAAGTCAGCACAAGGCTGAAAATACATTGACATGAGCCAGGTTTTCAGTGATTTCTAAGTTCCCAGAGATCCATCCCACATCTGCATCATGTTTTCAAACCTTTATATGCAAAGAATCACTTGGAGAGTTTGTTGAAACACAATTCCTGAGCCACATCCCCTGAGATTTTGACATAGTAGGCCAGAGTGGGGCCCATTTATTTACATTTCTCACAAGCTCACTGCCAGTGAGGACCACACTTTGAAAATCAGTGATGCAGATAATGGCTAAAGATAAGTGCCGAATCAAAATACGGTCTCCATATTAGTTTCTCCTAGATTCTTTATGTTTTATATCAATACCAACAGATACGTATCTGTGATAAAGCTCACTGAAAATTTTTGATGAGTCTATCTTTGCTATCAATTTAATGACTTAGTATTATCATATTATTTTAAAGATTAAAATTCAAAGACTCATATATTTTGGAAGGAATTAGTGCCGAAAAGCACCAGGATTATCAAAATATGTATTGGTCTATAGAAAAGACAGCCTGAGCTGCCAGTTTCTTCTGTATCTATTGCTGTGTGGTTTCAATTATGCATAGAAAAGTGGATGGGTACAAACCTGACATCTTGTGTCTGCTCAAGGATACGTAACTCTTGGGTTTTAGAATGAGAATACGTAGGGCAAACTATGTCTGATGGAATGTTCACTTGTCAAAGTCATTTTCTGCATAATCTCTGATTTAGTATCGTATTACCTCTATGGGCTTAATTACTGGATTTTCCTTTGCATGGCATGGGAATAGTTTAAACAAGAAAAGCTGCAATCCTTGCTAGTTTTTCAAGTTCAAGATTTCAAAAATCCTCGTGAGAAGTATAATGTCCCTAGTGAATCTAGCTAGAAATTTTTATTCTAATTCAAACCTGCTACTACATATTACCTCTCATCCTTTATTTCTTTACCAGTCTAATACAGTCATTTCTCTTGAATCAAATACTTTGATTTTCAATGAAAGAAATATTTTAACTTACTTTTTCTTGCCCTCCCAAATGGAAACTGAACTCTCCATCAGAGTTAATCTCTTTTACTCATTAATAACCCATATGTTTTATTTCTTCCTTCTACAGAATCAACTCTATGTTTGGTTGAACTTAAGGGAGAATTACAAATAGTCAGTTTCCAAAAAAGTTATGTATTTTGTACTAAATAAGCTCATTTGGGGCAAGATATTCATTTTCAGTGCAGTTCAACAAGTCTCCTGCCAAAACATTATATTTTTATCATAGTAAACCCAAATAATCCACATTCTTATTTACTATTTGTCTTTAATTCAGAGTGAATTCCCATAAAAGAAAAAGCTCTATTTTTTTCCTCATGTAATACTAGAGACCTATTTACTATCTCAGGCAAATATATGGTTGTTAATTGTCACTGCTAATCATTTTATAAAGAAATATGCTTCAGTTTCCTCATCTGTAAGACTAGTGGGTTTCATTGAATGATTTTTAAGCTTTCTTAACAGATTTAAACTATTCTATAATTATTCTATTCTCTGTACTTTGTGATTTTTAGAGTCCATTGTTATGGATATACAAGGTCTCTTATAGGAAATTAAGGGGGGAAAAAGCAAGGCTTAATGTATTTTTAAATTACCTTAGAAGTACTTATTAATAGAAGTGAAACCAGTGGAAAAACTTAGGGACAATATGGGGTGGGGGGAGGGCTAAGGACAGGCGTGCTGGATCTGGTGTATTAGATAGTACGGTTCCTCCTTCCTGCTTGTTTGAGTTCTGCCTGTTGCTATTATAAATCCTTCCTAAGAAAAACACAGTGATCTTCATGGATGACGCTGCTGTGTTAAGCTGTGAATTTTTGCAATGCTAATGACCCTCATGTCCGAGGACATCAACCTCCCTGCCTAGATTTGTCTTCCACATCTCCATACACTCAGTGCTTTGGCACCACCAGGCAACATCCTGCTCTAATTCCATACCCCACACATCTCAGCTTAGTGCATGCTGTGCCCTTCATCTGAAATCTGCACTCAGTCTGGCTCAGCCTTTTAGGTTTCCAGCCATCACTCAAGGCCTGGCTAAAAGTCCACCTCTGTCATGAAGCCCAGATTGATGTGGTTTCTCTCTCAAGACCATTTCATGCAGCTTTCTATCATAGTTATCTATGATCTGTTTTTATTCCTCTTCTTAAAATTGTTTTTATTTGAGAGGGACTAAAATAGTGAATATTACTCATTTTTGTTTTCTGTCTCTTCCCTTGCCTAAGCTCTCAATTCAAAGCATATAATAGGTAGAGAATATATGTGTCCCCCAATGTCATAACTCTCCTTTGCAATGACTTTTTCTGCATTTTATAGGCATGAGAGAGATCACAGTAGGGCAGATAGTTTCTGATTGACAGTGATGGAGTCAATGTCTTAACATTTTAACATATTCTAGAATTAACCACATTTTTCTAGAGTGTCCTTTTTTTCATTATTATCTTATATATATGTTCATATAGACAATGGATTTTATTATAAATCTTTCTTTAGAAATTTCATATGATGGCTTACAACATATTATTTAAAATTTTGCTACTTATAGATGTGACTGAAAATTTTTGATATTATACCCCATGTAGAATGATTATTTTTGTAGAAAAGATTTCCAAAAGTGGATGTAGTAGATCAAAAGATACCAATATTTTTAGTTGACAGATTTTGCAAACTGTTCAGTCAAAATCCTTAATAATAGTGGTTGAAAATTCTCATTTCCTCACACTGTTGCCAACATCAGTTATCAGCCTCTACACTTTTTGCAATGTGATAGACAAGATGTGTCTTCAATATGTAGTTGTCTGCTTACTCATGACAATTTTAATTTCTTTATCTAAGTCTTTCCTTTATGAATTTTTGTTATAATATTTATCTTTTGTCTTGTTGATTCTAAAGGTTAATCATCTACTATGGATATCAGTCTTTTGTTAAATATATTACCATATTTCTCCCCATTTTTCTCTTTTAGCTTTATGTCTTTTGTAGAATGGTAACATGGGAGTTTCATATAATTATGTACTTAAATTTGTCAATGTTGTGTTTGTGGCTTTTGCCATAGGAGATCACACCAGTATTGTCCTATGTTTTCTTCTAGTGCTTTTTAGGGTATAAAAATATTTAACTCTTTATTCTACCTTTCTAGGTATTTTTTTCATTTTTGCATATGGTGTGAATTAGTTTGCACATGTACCTTTTTATATATATATATATATTTTTTTGCAACTGTTTCAATCCCATTATTGAAGTGTACTACAATAAAATTCTATATATCCTTGGATCTGTTTCTCTACTCTCAACTCTGTTACATTGATATATTTGTCTATTTTTGTACCAATATTGGACTAATTTTTTGATAACTTGAGTATATTTTAACAAATGTTAGAACAAATCATTCCTTATAGTTCTTATAGAATATAAACAACAATGCCCATTTATTTTTCCAAGTGAAACTTGAGATCATCTTGTCAAATTCTGTTTTAAAAATTCTATTTAGGTTTTCATTGAATGAATACATTAATTTGAGAAAGACTGAAATATCCATAAGGTTGAGTCTTCTCATTCACAAACGTAATATAATATGTCTTTCTTTGTATTCAGTACTGTTTTGTCTTCCAATGAAGCTTATAGTTTTTTTCATCAAGGTTTGGACATTTCTGGTTTCATTCAATCCTATGTACAATTTAATTTGTTTACCATTGTAAATTAAGATTTCCTTTTAATTGTTTTTCATTTAAATATTGCTATTTTATAGGATGATTTTATTTATTTATTTTTTATTTTTTTAGTTCAGCATATTGTGGGGGTACAATGTTTAGGTTACGTGTATTGTCTTTGCCCCACCTGAGTCAGAGCTTCAAATGTGTCCATCCCTCAGACAGTGCCCACCGCATCCATTAGGAGTGTATATACCCATGCCCTCCTCCCCCCTCCCATCTGCCCAACACCCGATGAATGTTATTCCTATATGTGCACTTAAGTGTTGATCAGTTAAAACCAATTTGATGGTGAGTACATGTGGTGCTTATTTTTCCATTCTTGTGATATATACATATGTACATATTGTGGAATGGCTAAATCAAGCTAATTAACATATGCATTACCTCACATACTCACCTTTTTTGTTGTGGTGGTGGTGATAACAATTAAAATCTACTCTGAGCAGCTTTCAAGTATATTATATGTGACATCTAAAAAATTCCGCTATGTGAATGTGTATTCTTATTTTAAACTCTCTCTCTCTATAATCCAATCTGATGTTGGTTTCTCACTAGGAATTGGGAAATTCTTTAGCCAAGTATGAAAAGAACATTCTGTAATTCTTTGTTTATGCCTCCAATTCTTTCTCTCATACTTAAAAAAATCTTCGAACTCATAGAAGCATAGAGTAGAACAGTGGTTACCAGGGGCTGGGAGGGTTCTGTGTGGGGGGGAGGATTGGGGAAATGTTAGTCAAAGAATATATTAATAAAATTTCAGTTAGAAAGAATAAATCCAAGAGATTTGTTGTATAACATTGTTAACTATAGTTAATAACAATGTATTCTATACTTGAAAATTGCTTAGAGTAGATTTTAAGTGTTCTCAACCCAAGAAAATAATTCTTTGTACCAACGCTTTTTTCTAACAAGAATATAACAGCTGGCTTCAGCCACTCATTTATTTTAATTTCATATTTGTCAAATAAATGGAAAATCTTTAAGCAAATTGATATTTCTTTGAAAGACAATTGCATACAAATTCAAATTCTTTTAATTATAAAGTCACTGTCTCATCATGTGAAACCTTTGATCCTAAAAAAAATATGGTAATGTTCTAAGTAAGTGGAAAACACTTTTTTCTTTAGGACAGAAAGTGTACACAAAAGCAAACGTAATGCATGTGGGGTTGTAAAATCATCTGCCAGTCGAGCATGCCAAGATACCAGATGCTGCCATTGGAAGAGATGCATTCAGTGACTTGGCATCTGGACATGCTTGATTTGATGAGGTGACACATTTGATCATATTGCATTTAGACATTTTCTGGGCTGTGTATCCAAGGATGAGCACAATCTGCATAGGAAGGGCTATGTGATCACCACTCCCAGTGAATCCAGAATTGGTATAGAGCAATGGAAGGCAACAAATGTCATATTGTATGTAATTCTGCATATGGTACCCAAAATAATTGAATTATTAAGTTTATAAATATTACTTCCATTTATTTACATCTCCTCTATCTGCATAAGTGCACTTTTGGCCTAAATATCCCTATAACTGTATGTACACATGTATTAAATGATAGAAAATACAAACATTCAAAGCACTAGTAGGGTTAAGTATAATAAAATTTTTTTTTAAACATGAAATTGAATATCTGGTAACATTTTCTATAAGGAGCTCTTGAGGTGAAGGAGGCATGTGAAGGTATTTCTTTGAACACATTTGGCACTATGTGGTTAAGTTGATAGTCAAAATCTTGTACTTTTTCATGGGGATATATGTTTTATAAAGTTATACAATTTGTTGAAAAGTTTTTAGTTTCCCATGTTACATAACTAATTAATCTCACATATTTTAATATTTCTTGCCAGTTGTAGAAGTGTTTATAAATTTTATATAATTCAAATAAGTATGCTAGTTATGTGTGTACATTCAGTCAACTTAACAGCTATTTCATACTATGCAATGCTTAGCACAAGACACACTGTCAGGTAGAACAGATGTTCTTACTGCTTATTGCACATTAGAATCACCTGCAGAGTTTTAGCACCACTGATGTTTTAGCACCAGACCAAAGCAATTAGGTCAAAATACCTGCAGATGTGGGCTGAGCCCTGCATTGTTTTAAATTCCCCTACTTATCCTAACGTGCAGCCTGTGTTAGCTAGATATAGAGAAGGTGTAATTTATTCATCTAAGCATTTTTTAATAATAAAGAGAATTTAGAAATAGATTAACTGTCTAATAAAATAGATGTTGGTGAAATAAAATATAAACACACGAAGGGATATTATGCAGGTATTCGTATTCTTAAGACATGTCTATAGCTGTAGGTTACTGTTCCCTCTATATTTTTTTCTTGTAGCTACTGTAACAAATTGCCATAACCGTGGTGGTTTAAAATAACAGAGATGTATTTTCCCACAGTTCTGGAGGCCAGAACTCTGAAATAATGTGTAAGCAGAACCACCCTCCTTCTGGAGGCTCTTTGGGAGAACTTAGGGAAAAGTCAATTTCTTGCCTCTTCTAGTGTCTGAAATTTTTGTTCTATTTTTTGGATACATTCTATCTTTTTAGAAAAATTTTTAACTAATTCCTGGGACATATGTATGCAACATATACATGAATATGTATCACAGTTGTTTCTGTGATTAACAAAAACTGACACTTCTTATTGAAATGTTTATTTAGTACCTACTGAATGCATATTTATATGGCATTTTGGATGGATGCCACATAAAAACAGTATTGGCTTTCTGAGTGCTAGCAGTGTATCTAGTGAGAGAATAAACACATAAGATAATGTGAGATAAAACAATCAGAATCTATTACCAAAAAATGCAGTATACCCTGATAATCTTGTAGGTGAGTTCTACTAAACTTTCAGAGAACAGATATGTTATTTCTATGTTTCTTAAATTGTTTTAGAGACCTTCAGAAAATGGATGAGAAAGATCTTTCTTTCTGTAAGTATAGATTTTCAAAACTGGATATGTTTGGCACAAACAGCCCAATCACACACAAAAACAGAACAAAATAGCATGCATAAATCAATTTCATTATTAATGTGGCTGTAAAGTATTAGCAAACTGAATCTAATTGTTTTAAAAGAATACTATAACATGGATAAAAACCGTTGTCTTATTAATTCTAGAATGCTTTACATTAGGTAAATTAAAAAATAATGTATGACATTTAGAGATAAAGGAGCAAATATTTTGATAGATTCTTGATAATCACTTGATAAAATTCAATAATTCAAGTTTTTAAAAATAATAAGAATAGAAAGAACTGCTACAGAAAACAACTTACATGATAAAAAAGAAAAAAATCCTTATTAAAGTTATACACTTGATAAGAAAGTTCACTGAACCAAAAATCACTCAAAATTGTCCCAGCCAATGCAATCTAGGGAAGAAATGAGAATAAGAAAATCAAAACCAAGATAGAGAATCATAACGGATAGGAATCTGATGAATAACATTCTCTTTATGACAGCACTGAAGCAAGTATAGAAACTATTCAGTCCCAAAAAGTGCAAAACATTCACCCTTTTATGAAGCTTTCTTTGAAATACCAAGAAGAATTCTTTATTCCTTGCTTGGGGAGCTAATAGACTTGGTACGCACCTTGACTATAGATTTTTCCTCAATATAATGCAGTCACTAGTGTTAACATTACATTTATTTTCAACTCTTTAAAATTCAAATATTACAAAAATTAAGAAAATAGGCTTTTAAGCCCATTTATCTATCACTCAGCTTCCCAGCTTTAATTTCATCATAATTCTACCATTCTAGTTTCATCTAAAGCCCCTACTTTTATTTTTGAATAGAATATTTTAAAGCAAATTTCTAATATCACATAGTTTCACCAATAAATATTTGAGTATGTATTTAACTTACAGGAACCTAAAAAATATGATCTTTATACCACCCAACAAAATACATATTAATTATAAATATCATGTAATAAGTAATCTGTGTTCAATATTTATTCATTCCTCAGAATGTTTTTCACCATCAGTTTATTTAAATAAGTGATAATGTATTTGGGGGCTTCTAAAACATGTAATCTTAATGTAGTCTCTGGGCACCACTGTCTAGAAAGTCACTTTCTGGGATGCTGGTTTGAGACCAGCCTGTGCAAGATCAGCAGCTTGTGGGCAGTGAGCGGTGGTGGGGCCACACTGACCACAGCATGACCACGAGTTTCCCAGACAAATTCCAGACAGGAGGAGGTCGCTCAGAAATGCCCAGGCTGCTCAGCTGGGAGAAGACAAAGTCCGAGGCGAGGCCCAGGCTCTAGCACGTGGCTTCTGTGACATAAACTTATCTTGGTGGTGCCAATTCGTAAACAGTCTCCATGGTTATTTTACAAGTTCCATGTTTATTGAGCATCTTATATGAGACATTTGAGCTGGGGCAGGGGCCCAACCGAACTGGCAGCTATTAATAGTAAAACTCAAAAGTCACTGAGCTCTTCCTTCACTTACCAATGGAATCAGTAATGAGTGTGTGGTTCATCTCTGGTTTCTGTATCTCCCCCTCTACTGCCCTTTGTGAATAAACACAGCCCCAAGCACTTCTGCAATCAAATGTTATGAAGAGGATACTTAACTACCTACATCTCAAGGGAGTAACGAGGGAACAAATTTAGAGAATAGTACCGATAGGGACAAGAGGCTGTATGTCTGGTGTAGAAGCCTGTTATCTATGCAACTTCTGGGGAGGAAGGTTGTGGCAGGAGGAAGGGGCAATGGATAAAGTGAGAAGGGGAGGGGTTAGAACATATATTTGCTTTTATATGCCTGAATCTTCAGATACAGATACCTCCTTTTGCATAGGTCTTCCCTTGAAGTCTAACAGAATGCCTGACATGGAGCAGCTACTCAGTAATGTTTGGTAAATTGAATTAAATTGAACTGATCAGCTCAACTAAAATGAGAAGTTAAAGCTTACAGCATTGAAGAAAAACAAGATATGGGATACAGGGCAAGAATTTCTTGAGTTGTTCAGAGGATGCACTGGGGAAATCAGCAGAAATGATATTGATAAAGTGGTAGCCCAGAATTTAGTGAAAGATCTTGAACGCTAGACAACTGTTTGGATTTGATAGGATTTGTCCTGGTGCCAGAGTAGAAAATTTGCATATATCTTGTGAATCCATTTTATTGCATAACTGATGAGTTCTAATCTACGAAGGGTATGTGAGAAGGCAGCAGTGGAGCGTGGCAGGGTTTCCCCTGTCATAGGCTAGCTGATAGGGATGGGCAAGCCACCAGCATTTTAAAGGAGCAATGCTTTCAACAAGAATAATCTTTCCATTATAGTCACTGTGTTCTCCTGGGCCTTCTATTAGCTTTTTCTCTTCAATTATTTACTGAATATGTAAATACTTGTCAAAATATGGACATGTGTTTCTAAAGTATTTCTAAGCCAAATTCTCTAGTCTCTCATTATCTCAGAAACGTGTTCATAGAATTTGAACACCAAATGTGGATGTGTGAAATTTTTGCTCTCCTTGAGGCATTGTGTGTGTTTTGTGAATGTGTCATAAGTCTGAAGTGCAATATTTCAAGTCTTAAATATAAAATCATTCAGCAGGCTGTATAAGAAGATAGGAATGCTGTTTTTCAACAGAAATTTATGATATTTTATTTGTAAATGATAACTATGATAAATTTATTGAAGTTTTGAGAGACAGCACTATTTACATAGACTTAAAATTTTATATTTTAAATTTAAAGGTAAACATTGTAGTCATTTTTTGCATTAAATATGATACTGAGATGATAGAGATATCAGTATTCAATGATACACAGGAAAAGTTGGTTCATATTAAAAGGGGGGATAAAGCAGAGTATTCAAGATATTGGCAAAAATCAACTATAATCTGAGTGAAATGAGTAGAACTAGTAGTCATATAAACATTTCGAGGTGAGCTCATTCATGGTGTTACCTGAAGAACAAAGGCCTGAAATTAAAGGCATTTAATTTCTAACTTCATCTACTATGTGATGATGGAGAATCTCTTCCCTAAGATTTCTCATTTGTAAAATTAAAATAAAGTGAGACTTAAGAATGAAGTGAGGCTCAAAAGAAATAATGTATATACCGTAAACTATCCCAGGTGCAAGATAGAATTATCAATCATACAAATATTCTTTCTACAGCGTGTTTTCTGTCAATGGACTTAAGGAGACAGACCTCTGTAGATGTAGTAGATTTGTCCTGTGGTCCTGTGTCAACTTAGCTAAGAAAAGAAACTAGAACTTTCCAGAATTTCCTTCTCTTTCTGGACCTATGTTAATATGGACCGCATTCTTGTTTTGTATTTTTTGCATGAGATTGGGGAGGAATCAGCAGGCATATTTTGCTGCTTTGCTGATGTAGAAGGCAAGATGTTATTGCTGCTGTGTGCTGTCAGATGTCATTTGTCACCAGCTCACCTTGTGGCTTCCTTAGCTCCTGCAGAACCCCCTTTTATTTTTGAGATGGCGTCTCACTGTGTCACTCAGGCTAGAGTGCATTGGCACCATCATAGCTCACTGCAGCCTTGAACTCCTGAGCTCAAGTGATGCTCCTGCCTCAGCCTCCCAAGTAGCTGGGACTACAGGCATGTACCACAACACCAAGCTAGAGACATGGTTTCAAATGCTTCCCAGAAAAATTGTAGCATTTACACTGTCATCCATGATATGCAGGAGTACCCATTTCTGGGGCTCTCGAGAGTACAGAGTTTCATAATTCCCTTCATAGGTAACTTTCATGTGGAGTCTCTCAGAGGATCACCCTGGAAGGCCCTGCAGGGACTAAGAGGTGAGTTCTCAGAACGCTGAGGTGAGGAAGCTGCACTCTGAACCAAATCTCCCCTATCAGCTGTGACTGTTTGATTTTATTTTTTTTAATTTTTTTATTTTTAGAATATCATTATTGTATCTGTACTATGTTTAGATATGTTTTTTTTTTCAGCTCTTCATGGGGGTGCATGTTTATACGTGCCCTTGAAAAAGGGCATTTTTATTGTTTTTATTCTATTTTTGGACTCTCAAAAATTAAGAATTTGTAAATTGATGCTGATTTGATAGTGAAAAATCTCTTTTCACAGTTCTTTTTATTTTTTTCTTGATTAGTGATGAGAGAAAATACTTCATTACACATTATCATTCTTCTTTTGTGAACTGCATATTTATCTCCTGAACTCAATTTTACTTTGTATTGTTTGCATTTTTTTAATGGTAAGAACAACTTTTAATCAATGATATTAATACGTTGATTGACAGGATGTGGCAAAATAAGTTAAAATATTCATTATAGGAGAATTAACATAATATGTGTCAAAATATACACACACTATTATATTATAAATTACAATTGAATTTGAAAGTGCCTTGTAAGCAGTTTGGCAAAGATCATACAGACATAAATACTTGGAGGGTTTATGGTTTGTGCCAGAATTATCCTGGTCAGTAAGATAAGGAGAAAGAATAATTGGCTGACAGAAAAGAGATACAGATTAAGACTCAACTAAGTTTACAGATAAGCAAAAGGACACAGTAGGATGTCAGTTAAATGGGAACAAGTTTCCATGGGATTAAACTGGGAAA
This sequence comes from Lemur catta, assembly GCF_020740605.2. Taxonomy (NCBI): domain Eukaryota; kingdom Metazoa; phylum Chordata; class Mammalia; order Primates; family Lemuridae; genus Lemur; species Lemur catta. The sequence goes on along the minus strand of NC_059143.1, from coordinate 48,896,742 downwards.
CCTCCAATCTGGCTGCTCTGGTCACTAAATCGCATCCTCATGGTGAGGCAATAATGTGGCAAAGGATTCAATGCTTGATTGTGGAATAAAGGAAGTATATCTTAAATATTTTTCAGGGTTACTTAACAAATAACACAAAAGCTAGTGAGAGAATTTATTTATATTGAAATAAGCATGATGCTTAGAGTACTATGACACTTGATAAATGTATCTTTCTGAAACTTTCTTCTTTAATTGCTTCTATTTTCTTTTATCTTTACTTTTCATGCTTAAAATTATGTTTAAAATAATAATAATAATACATGTTTACCATAGCAATATAAGAAGTGAAGAAAAATGTCTGTTTTATTTTTATCAGTTAGGCATGCTTGGAGATACAAATATTTTCTCCCATTCTGTAGGTTGTTTGTCTACCTTGCTGATCATTTTATTTGCTGTGCAGAAACTTTTTAGTTTAATTAAGTCCCATTTATTTATTTTTGTTGTTGTTTTATTTGCTTTTGGAGTTTTATAAATTCTTTGCCTAGGCCATTGTCTAGATGGGTTTCTCCTACGTTTTCTTCCAGAATTTTTATGGCTTAAGATCTTACATTTAAGTATTTAATCAACCTTGAGTTAATTTTTGTATATGGTGAGAGATAGGGATCCCGTTTCTTTCTTCTGCATGTGGCTATTCAGTTTTCCCTGTTTATTGAATAGGCTGTCCTTTCCCCAGTGTATGTTATCTGCTTTGCCAAAGATCAGTTGGTTTTAGATACATGGTTTTATTTCTGGGTTCTCTATTCTGCTCCATTGGTCTATGTGAAAAGACATAAATATTATCACTTTTAAAAGATACTAAAAAGGTTGTAGCAAGTTATGCTTCTACCAACACATTATGCAATTTTCTATTTTTCCACATTTTTGTACAGCTTTGAAGAATAGTGATATTTTAATGATTGGCAATCTGATGAGGTACGTAGTAAACAGATTTATTATACATATTTATAAGTGGTGAAACCACAGCTCAGGGAGCTTAACTGAGAAGCTCAAGGTCATAAATTACTGGGATTTGGGAAATTTGTTTTGTTTCATTTTTGAATACTGGTCCATTATGTTTCTGAACAAGTGCATGTTAACCTCAGCTACCTATGAATTTTTTAAGGCCTAAGTCCTATTCTTTATCCACATTTCTTTCTTCAGTAAAAGAAACATAATTTATTTCATTTCCTCTTTATCCAAGAGCAGTGCTCTTTGGGACTCTACTTCTTCCTTCATTCAAATTATCTTCTCCAAAATAGGCATAAATTCTTGCCTTAATTTTGGTATTTGAGAAAGATTCTTTGGATATACATTCCAGCTATGACTCAACTTATGATGTTGCTAGTCTGTATGCACAAAATAAATGACTCAGTCCCTTCTGATTAGGTAAATATGGTCTCTGATACTCCTTTGTAGTACATGCAATATTTGAGTATGTATCTCCTGCCCTTAAGGGGTACACCTGCTGGGTATTTATAACTTAAAACAGCCTTATGTTGATAAAGTTAGTGATGGAATAAATAGGCAAAAAGAGTATTGTTTTCCCGATTCTCAAGGCCTGGCATAAATAGATTTTAAGATCTTATGTGAAGTCGCTGGTTTGTGTGCAGAGATTTTGGTACACACAAGGGTTTCTCCATGGACTGCTATCTCAAGGACTAATCCTTCTCTTGTTGCTTTCAATAGACACAAAGCAACTTAACTTAGTTCACCCAAGGTTATTTTTTCCTTGCTCATACTATGTTTCAAAGTTAGTTACACTGTGCATGCATGCTCTAAGAATGATTTTATGATATATACTATTTTCTTGGAAAAAAACTATTTACATAAATGTCAAACACAAATTATTGTAGAAATAACCACCTAAAGTTAAGGACACTTTTCTGTGCCTGAATCCCTTTAGTTCCTCTAACAGCTGCAGCTCTGGAAGAACTACACCTGTGAGACTATAAAGATTTCATTTGGGTGTGGTGGCTCCCGCCTGTAATCCTAGCACTCTGGGAGGCCGAGGTGGGCGGATTGTTTGAGCTCAGGAGTTCGAAACCAGCCTGAGCAAGAGCGAGACCCCGTCTCTACTAAAAATAGAAAGAAATTATATGGACAGCTAAAAATATACATAGAAAAATTAGCCGGGCATGGTGGCGCATGCCTTAGTCCCAGCTACTCAGGAGGCTGAGGCAGGAGGATCACTTGAGCCCAGGAGTTTGAGGTTGCTGTGAGCTAGGCTGACGCCACAGCACTCTAGCCCGGGAACAGAGTGAGACTCTGTCTCAAAAAAAGAAAAAAAAAGATTTCATTCTGAAGTTGCTCCATCCCCATTTCTCTAGTACCACCATGTTTCATCAATAGCTTACTCAAGTGGGGTTAAGTCATTGGTAAGTTTTACCAGAGGCAAAATGCAGTAAAAGTTGTTTTTAGAATCTGGCTTATTATACTCTACATTATTATATTATTAAAAGTGTATGTATAAGAATATAATTGTTTTGCATGCAAAAATAGATTTAATCATTTTAAAATTTAAAATTGTTAAGTTATTGATTACTGTTTCCCTTCATTCTGTAAGGAAATAAATTGAATTCATAATAAATGTATTTAAGCATACCCTGTGTTTATATAAGTTTACATAATAATTTATGTATACGATTTTAAAGCAACTTTTGATAATAGGGAATATGTTTCATGTTTGAAAATATAGCATGGGAAAATCAATATCCAATTTTATTTTCAAAGTGATACATGAAAAAGAGTTTCATGATTTATAGAATTTAAATTTCCAAATTACATTAAAATTTTCAAGTCTAATCACCCATATCCAAAGCAGAATTTTTTCTAGAGTATTCAATTTCTGCTTGATTATTTTTTGAGATCATCTTTCTATAGCAGCTGATTCCAATTTCAGGAAGTTAAAAGTGCTGGAAAGTTTACTTTGTCAAAGTCTACTTTACTATAATTTCTACACATTGGTCCAAATTCTATTCCCTGGAGGCACATGGGAATACATTTTATCTTCTTCTCATATGACAGTCCTTCAAATATTTGTGAATGGTTTTTCCCATATGACACTTCTGCTTCAGCTAAACATTTCACTTAATTAAACTTTTCCTTGTGTAATAAGTTGTTTAACCCTTTTATCATGGTTACCCATCTCAGCATCCAACCTTTTATTTCTTTTAATGTTATGACCAAAATTCATAAGTAATGTTACTGATTTTCCTCACAGAATGTGGAAACAGCCATAGTATAGTTAATAAGTTTAGGAATGACCTGAAAACAACATTTCAGATCATGTCTTATCAGACAGAATATTCCAGACTAATAGCTTTCTTCATTGCAACACTGTTTCTATTAATTTTGCCCAAGGTTGCATCAGTTTTTAGAATATCCAAGTAAAATGGAGGTTAATATTGATTGTTTAGTTGTCTAAAAGCTAATCATTAATTTTAATAAAACTTATAAAAACTATACAAGTTTAATAATCATATTCAAAATTTCAATTTGTTTCATAGACAGAAAAGTGAGGAATTAATATTAGCCATAAATCTAAAAAGAGTTATTATCTTTTTAAATCAGACAACCACCATTCTTTCCATTTAAGTAATTTTTATTTTTTAATTTAAGTAGAGAATTTATCCTGTCATTCATTCTTGAATCTAGTCATTCAAGAATAAATTCATTTGGCAGATATTTAGTGAGGCTCTACAGGTCAGACATTTTGGCTGATGCTGAGAATATAATTGTGAACAAAAATATTGTCCTTGCTCTCATGAAACTTATATTTTAGGGTATGTATGAGAAGACTGACATTAACTAAGGTAACTATTGATTGTCTTAAGTGCTGTGCAAGAAATAGAAAGTGTGAGGAGACTCTTAGTTATTCTAATATGTAAATAGGGTTGAATACTGCTATATTAAGCTAACAGAGAGGTAGTTTATATTTTGTTAGATAATTAAGATTAATTAAAAAAGAAATAATACTAATCATGTAAGGAGATACTACAAATTAATGTTAACATTTTGTTTACTTTAATATTTTATATCCATAAACTTTGGAGAGAGGCACAAACTCTGTGTGTTTTTTAAATGAACATTTTTTAATTTTATGAGATATGGCAATTAAGTTTATTCAAGTAAAGCAGCTGGCAGAGAGAATTAGTTGTACCCTATCACTCATATTTTGCATAGCACTGAAATGATTATTTAAAACCTAAATATGTTTTACTCCTTTAAAACTCACTGGTGCTGACATTGCCGGGAATGGAGAAGTGAGGACTTCCAAAAATCCTCTCCTCCATAAAAACAATGAGAATACTGGCAAAAATATTTGAGTCAATGTTTCACAGAACTATGGAAATTAACCAAAGGCTTGTGGGAATCTGGATGGACCGTGTGTTAGGCTATAAAACAAGTCTCAAAAAAATTAACAGTATTGAAGTCATACAAAATATGTTCTCTGACCACATGGAATGAAATTAGAGATTAATAACAGAAGAAAATTTGGTAAACTCACAAATATGTGGAATTCAAACAGCACACTCTTAAATAACCAACGGATTAAAGAGGAAATCAACAAAGAAATTAGGAAGTACTTGGTGATGAATGAAAACAAAACCATTACATATTGAAATGTATGGATTGAAGAAAATAGTGCTTAGAGCAAAATTTGTAACTGTAAATACCTATATTAACATGAAGAAAGATTATCAGTTAATGCCCTCACCTTCTACCCTCAGACACTTAGGAGATGGAGAGCAATTTTTGGAGTGATGAAATAATGGTGTTGGTTTCACAACTTTGTGAGTATACTAAAAGCCACAAAATTGTACATTTTAAAATGGTGAATGTTACATATATGAATTGTATCTTGACAAAAGCCATTGTTTTAGAAAAATAAACTCATTGGATAGTTCCCATTGCTTTTAGAGTTAACTGAACTTCCCGCCATGACTGGCAGAGTCCTCTTTAAAATCTGTCTACCTCTGCAATACCAGGTGTCCACTTCCTGTTTTCTTTTTACATTAAAATTAAAATGGTCTCCTTTTTTGTTCTTCAAACTCAAAACACTCTTATTGCCTCAGGCTCTTCCTACTTCCTTTGTCAAGAAAGCACTTTCCCAACTCTGGATGTGGCTGGTTCTTTCTCATCATCCAAGCCTCTGCTTACAATGTCACCTCCTCAGAAAAGCTTTCCCTGCACCTTACTTAAGGAGCTGCCACCCACCCTTCCCCTGCACCTGAGACTCACTTAGCTAAAGAGTGGTAGGTACTTTAATTGGGTTCCTTAGAGTGGATTTATACTGGCTGCAGTTGCTTAGCAGTTTAGTTGGTTTTAGTTGGGTTCTGCTGTTGTTTATTTTTGCCTAGGTCATTGCAACATAGCCCAAGGCTGAGTAAAGCATATTTTGGGAATGAAAAAAGAGAGGCAGAGGAAAGTGGCATTGCAAACAAAAGGACTGAATTAACACAGCCACTGGGTTGATGAGGCTAGAAGGTGTGTTTTCAAGCTGAGTGACCATACATAGTGATGGCCTTAAGGGCATCCTTGGGGGAAAGGCACATGATGGGGATGGGATCTTGTTCACTTAAATGTGCTGGTGAGACATCCAGGTGGAGATTTTTAGCAGGTCCTAATCCATTCTTTTTTTTTCAGGTTAGGACCAGACATGTAAGTAAAATTTTTCTATGAAGTATTTTTAAAATAAATTTTAAGTCACTTAGTATGGCTTGATTTAAAGAGATTTATTCTTAGTTTTAAGAGAGTGGCAACATGTCTAATATATTTTAAATGATACTGAAGTTTCCATATCTTGCTTCTTTTTTGCTTTAATGCCTCATGTGAACTCCTTATGTCAAAAATATTAAACTAAGATGAATTCATCCATATCAGTTTTTTATTTCCTAAAATAGAAAATTTTCTCAAATAATGTGATCTTGCTATAATTTTGAATGCAATGGGAAAAAGAACACCAATAATTTGTGTAAAATATTATCCTATTCTTTTAATTTGAAATGTTCTCAACTATTTTCCTTCAATTATTTCTAAATAATATGTTCATAGGAATTTTAATTAGATATGTTTGTCTTCAAGCCAAGATTTTATTTTAATTGCAATGTTGCCTTTTATCTAGCACACATAATTTAAATATATTCATTAGAAGAAAGCAGTCTTTTCTTTCTATTGAAACAAATGTAGGTCAGGTTCAAAGACTTCTCCAGGATACAATTATTCAAATATGATTTTTCAGGCAAGGCACCACAGCGGGCCTTTTTTACTGAAGTCATAATATCTGGGTATCTCTATTTTCTAAACTAGTTCCTGCAGATAAGAGTTCTCTTTTTTCTTTACTTCAGCCTTATGATTTGTAAACTCTCTCCAAAAGACCACCCAGCCATTCCAGAAAACCTCTCTCTGAAAGAGATAAACTGCTAGAGTCCAAATTCTGGCTCTACCACTGTGGTCCCCCCGGAGGCTATAGACCACCCCAAAAAATTGTCTTTCATGAAACTTAGGAACTTAGGAAGGGGGTGGGGGGGAACATAGCAGGTGAGCTTTGGGCAGCCGTGGACAAGTGAAGAAAGCCTCATCTGTATTTATAGCTTCTCCCCTCCCCATCACTAGCATTACTGCCTAAGTTCTGCCTACCCCCACCTTCCATGAAAAAATTGTCTTCCATGAAACTGGTCCCTGGCGCCAAAAAGGTTGGGGACCACTGCTCTACCACTTACTAGATGTTCTCTTGAGTGAGTTGTTTAACCTTCTTTGCCTTAGTTTCTTCATCTGTAAAATGAGGGTAATAGTGCTTATTTTAAAAAGGTGTTATGTAGATTATATTGGTTAATCTTTTAAGACTCTTGAGCAATACCTGACACATAATAATGATCTTGGATGTGAGACAAACACTTTAGTATTGACACTCAGTGCTTTACTGGGGATATAATCACGTTGACTAGATATAAGTTTACTTCCTAATACAAGGTTTAAGGTCATATTCCCCATCTTGGTATATCTAGATTTTTAAGCTAATGACAGCTTTTATCCAGTTTCTCTATTCAGCTTAATGTCAGATGTCAAGGAACTAGAAAAATAAGAACAAACCAAAACCCAATCTAGCAGAAGCCAAGAAATAATGAAGATCAGAGCAGAACTAAACAAAATTGAAAGAAAAAATACACAATACGATAAATTGATGAAACATAAAGTTGGTTCTTTGAAAAGATAAACTAATTTGATAGACCACTAGCTAGCGTAACCAAAAAAGAAGAGAGAACATTCAAAACTCAATCAGAAATAAAAAAAGGAGATATAATACAACCAATAAAATAGAAATACAAAGATCATCTCAGATTACTTTAAGTATCTCTATGCGTACAAACTAAAATCTCTAGAGGAAATCAATAAATTCCTGGAAACACATAACTCCCAAGCTTTAATAAGGAAGAAGCAGAAATCCTACACAAAACAATGAGTAGTGAGATTGAATCAGCAATAAAAATTCTCCCCCCGCCAAAGCCCAGAACCAGATGTATTTACAGCCAAATTCTACCAGATGTTCAAAGAACTGACACTAATTCTACTGAAACTGTTCCAAAAGATTCATTCTATGAAGCCAATATCGCCCTGTTCCCAAAGCCAAGAAAGGACACAACCAAAAAGGAAACTATAGATCAATATCCCTGATGAATATAGAAACAAAAATTCTCAACAAAATAATAGAAAGCCAACTCCAACAGCACATCAAAAAGATAATTCATCACAAGCAAGTGGGTCTCATCCCAAGGATGCAAGGATGGTTCAACATACACAAGTCAATAAATGTGACTCACCACCTAAACAGAATTAAAAACAAAAACCATATGATACTTTCAATAGATGCACAAAAAGTATTTGATAAAATCCAATTTCCCTTCATCATAAAGCCCTAAACAAACTAGGCATAGAAGGAACATACCTCAAATTGATAAAAGCCATATATGACAAGCCCACAGCCAACATCATACTGAATAGGGAAAGGCTGAAAGAATTCCCTCTAAACACTGGAACTAGACAAGGACACTCAATTTCACCACTTCTATTCAGTATAATATTGAAGGTTCTAGGTAGAGCAATCAAGCAAAGGAAAGAAAGAAAGGACATCCTAATTGGAAAAGAGGAAGTCAAACTATCTCTATTTGCTGATGAAATGATCTTATATCTAGAATATACTAAAGACTCCTCCAAGAGAGGAGATTTGGTAAATGAATTCAGTAAAGTCTCAGGTTACAAAATCAACATACTTATAAAATCAACGTACACAAATCAATAGCACTGCTAAACATCAATAACAACCAGGCTGAGAATCAAATCAAGAACTCAATCCCATTTACAATAGCTGCGAAAAAATATATAGAAGTATACTTAAACAAGGAGGTGAGAGATCTCTACCAGGAGAACTGCAAAACACTGATGAAAGAAACTGTAGTGACACAAACCAATGGAAAAACATCTCATGAAAGAATCAATATTGTGAAAATGACCATATATCCCCAAACAATATACAGATTCAATGCAATTTCTATTAAAACACTAATGTCATTTTTCACAGAATTAGAAAAAACAATCCTAAAATTCATATGGAATGAAAAAAGAGCCCAAATTACCAAATCAATCTTAAGCAAAAATAATGAAAAAAACTGGAGGCACCACATTACCCAACTTCAAATTATTCTACAAGTTAATAGTAACCAAAACAGCATGGTACTGACATAAAAGTAGACACATAGATCAATGGAACAGAATAGAGAACTCAGAAATAAGGCCAAATACTTACAAACAATTGATCTTCAGCAAAGCCAACAAAAATACACTGGAGAAAGGATACCCTATTCAATAAAAATTGCTGAAAAAATTGGATAGCCACATGCAGAAGAATGAAAATGGATCCCTATCTCTTACCATATGCAAAAATTAACTCAAGATGGATTAAAGTCTTAAATGTAGGACCTGAAGCAATAAAAATTCTAGAAGAAAACCTGGGAAAAGCTCTTCTAGACATTGGCCTAGGGAAAAAATTCATGATTAAGACACCAAAAGCAAATGCCACAAAAATAAACATAAATAAATGGGACTTAATTAAACTAAAAAGCTTCTGTACAGCAAACAAACAAAAATACCCATAAACCCCCAAAAAAACCACCACCAACAATTAAATATGCTGTAATAAAAGTTATGTAAATGTGGTCTCTCTCTAAAAGTATCTCACTGAACGGTACCACTGATAACTGAAACCATGCAAAGGGAAACCAGGGTTAAGGGAGAGCTACTGCATTTTTTGAATTTTTTTAATGAATGAGGAAATCCTTATGTTGTCAAAAGTCTGAATAAGCAGACTGTTTACTCTCTGTTTTTAGAAACTGACATTAAATATGTTTAGATATCTTAGATAGTTTATGGATGGCATTTGATAAAACTACATAACATTTCAAATGTGATTAACCCTTAATCCATTAATTCTACTTCTAGGCATTTTAATTAATATACGTGTAGAGATGTTCATGATAGCATTTTTTATCAAAAAGGGACAGTCACTTAAAGCTGATACATCCCCAAACAACAGAAGAGTATACAGCTATTGGAAAGTAACAATAATTTTATATATACTGACGTAGAAATATATTCATAATATATTAAAGCAGGAAAAACATGTTGCTAATGATCGCAATCTCAGTTTTTGTTTAGAAAATATTGAAGTCAATATACTTAATAGTTACGCACTGTCCCCCCATATATGTTCTATTTTAACATAAGCTTAGGTGATTTTTCTTTCTAATTCCTTTCACTGATGTATCAGAAAAGTCTTTATTTATACATTGACCTCAGTCTAGGGTTGTTACCATAGAAATATGTAGAGAAAGAATCATTTCCCAGCTTTGAATGTAGAAAAATTGACTTTTGAAGTCCATAGCAGAAAGAAGAGCTTTGAGAGAATAAGGCTTTGTATTATAAGAGCCATGAGAAATTGAGTATGAAAAGGCAACGTTTATGCCATAAATAATAGATTTGAGAAAGACAAGATGAAAAGCCAGATGACCTTACAAAGGGTAGGTAAGCATACTGAAAGGATGCCTGATTTGGGGATTCCTTAGCAGCTCAGTGGACAGGACCCTGATAAGAAATCAAAGGGAAGTAGGAAAAGACATCTGGAAGAATAAACCCCAAAGTGTTAATGGCAGTTATATGTAGGGGTTTGTATAATAAAAAAAATTCTCTCTCTAGTTTTTGCCTTCTAATATTTTTGGTAATTTACAATAAGCAAGAATTGCTTGTGTAATTTAAAAATGATCATAAAAAACACACAAGAAAGAAGTACTGAATTTGGAATGAGCAAGATTAATCTAATAAAACAACTATGTGATCTGTGTGATTTGTAGAGTGTTTATGAAGTTGTTGCTATAATCATCATTATTATTATTATTATTATTTTAAAAGACAGGTTCTCACTCCCTCACCCAGGCTGGAGTGTAGTGGCGTGATCAAAGATCACTGCAGCCTGGAACTCCTGGGCTCAAGTGATCTTCCTGCCTCAGCTTCCCAAGTAGCCAGGACTACAGGCACATACCACCATGGCTGGCTAATTTTTCTTACTTTTCAATAGACAGATTCTTGCTATGTTGCCCCGGCTGGCCTGGAACTCCTGGCCTCAAGGGATCTTCCCACCTCCGCCTCCCAAAGTGCTGGGATTACAGGCACGTGCCACTCTGCTGCCAGAAACGTTATTTTTCTAATAATTTTCTTTTTTACTCCTACTTATTTTCCAGGAAGTCCTAAATAGTTAAATTACTATAACTAAAAAGGACATCGATGTGAAACTTTTAAAAATTGGCAGTGTGCTCTATGAGGAAATGTGCTTCATGATCCTCAGTTATTTTTGAGAGGTCAGAAAACTGAGAAGAAAAGAAAGGAATGAATAGACAATGTATGCACAGGGCCGTCCCAGGAACTTCCCAGAAGAGTAGAGCCTCGGAGGGTTGGGGATGGAAAGTGTACCTCAAGTTTGAGGACAGTGAGCTTTTGGAAAGAGCTTGCCAATAAATCCAACGGTGGCTGTTAGCATAAAGGAGTTTGAAATGATGCCGAGTCTGGGGCTACTGCTGCTGACCGGTTGCCAAAGAAGAGGCCGTTTGGGCTGACTGGGGGTGGGGGTGGGGGGGGAGGGGATGGAGGTATGACTACATGGTGAGTGCCAGGCGCACTGTCTGGGGAATGGACACCCTTGAGGCTCTGACTCAGGGGGATGGGCGGGACATGGGCAATATATATAACCTGAGCTTTTGTACCCCCATAATAACCTGAAAGAAAAAAAAAAAAAAAAAAAAGAGGCCATTTGTGGCAAGAGGACATTGTATGTGTGATGAGTGATGAGTGTTTTTAGAGCCAACAAGGAACTGGTGTTGCAGAGGTTCCTGGAGCTTAACAGTTTGTACTGAGAATTACTGTTGTGGTATTATTATATTAAAATATTATAGAAAATATTTTTTTAGGTGAGAAAGCAGTATAAACTTGAGTACATTGTGCAAGAGAATGATATTGCTGGTTTTGAAATTTACAGTGTGACTATGGGCAAGATCTCTAGGCATTTTCTACTTTAGCTTCTCCCTACCTAACTTGTCGGAGATATTCATTTTCTACCAGTAACGTCATATGTATGTTATTAGAATAAATGTGATGGCACTTTGGGAAATAGGCTTCTTTAAGGAATTGTTCCAGATCATCATTAATTTTTTAAAAAAATTCATGTACATATCGGCTCCTTCTCTCTGTGGTGAGAAACCTGCCTTTCCTACCAAATGGTGACATCATCTCAGAATGTCACAACATGGTGGTTGTGACATAATTATCACTTTGAAACCACCTATCCTACTGTTTATCACACATGAATTGGAAAATTGTATGGTAAATACTGGAATATTTGAAGGTGATGACCTATATTAATACTAATGTTATTGTTATAATTACTCTATTATGAATTTGATCTTGGATAATAGCATAGAGCAAACCTAATTAACTGCAATTAGTAAAATAATCATCGTAGGTCTTTAACCTAGAAAGGAAAACAATTTTTTTAGCTTTTAATTCATTCAATCCTTGAATAATAATAGTTTTTCTCCTTTTTAATCAAGAAAATAATTGCTTCAATAATTAAACAAATAGTGTTAATGGACTATGAGTTCCTCCCCCACAGAAAGGGACAAAAAAGAGCAAAACAATGAGACATTAATCAGCATATTACTATATATGATATCTAAGCAGACATACCACATTAAAAACTTTTATAAAACAGAATATCTTTCTTGACCTCAATCTGATTATTTTGCACATTTTAATGACATACTTTTCATTTAACTAACTTTATTATGCACATATAAGTATGAAATAAGAAAACTAACTTCCAATAATGAGCTATGTCTAGGCTGTGTCAAAGTTCACTGTCTTTGTTTTTTGAGAAGTTTAAACTTTAAAATGAGGATACTTTTACCTTCCTCTGCTTTAAAAGTTTATAGATATTAAGATATGCTTTTAATGAGTTATAAATATTTCCTAGATTTATCTATGTTGTTATTAATCCTAATCATCTTTATAAAAAGAGACAGTTGCCCCCTTTTACAAATAGTTAGGCTGGGCTTTGGAAGTAGCACATAGTTACGAGTGTCAAAACCATATTCAGAAATATAGCCCCTCTGACTCAAGTTTGTGCTTTTCTCTAGTTTAAAGAAATGTTCTGGGATTTATAAAAAGCAGGAAAGTAACACATTAGACTTATACTGTATAATATAACATTATACCTCATCTCTTCAAAATAAGAAATTATAATTTAATTTGTAAGACACATGTGACTGGATCATGTATGTTTACTGTTCCTTTATTTTCTATGCCTTATCTAATCTATATCACTAGACTTAAGCAAAAATACAGAAGGGCCATCTTCTTATTGGTAATTTTCAAAATATTGGCCTCATACCGGAGAGGATTAGTTCTTCCATCCAGATGAATATTGCATCCCTTATCTCTTGAGCCTCAGTATCTAAAAGGGCTATTTCTATGCACTAAAGTCACTCTATACCATTTCAAGTCTTTAGTCACTTTCCCAGAAATGAACTGATGATTGGCCTTGGCTTGCAGATTTATCTAAAAGAGCTGACGACTGCAGGCATGGAAGGACGTTGTCAAATGAATTCAGCAATACAAAGAGTTTGGAGAGTTCTCCAATGCAGATGAATTAGGCTTCCTTATGTTTTACTTGTTTTTTTTTAATTGGAAATATGTTGCCAGAGTATTAGTCAAATTCGGGCTTAAGTGCAAGTTAAAACTGTATTCTAAAACCTAATAGGAAAGACTTTGGGTTATCCTAGTTACTTTTGATTGGTTGCCTGTTGTCCTCTGAGAATGAAATAAACTGGGTTGTAAGAAGATTTTCCTATAAAATTTATACTATATGATTATGGATCTGTGATGAGGAAAAAACACACTAATAATTATAAGAAAAGTATAAATGATGGTTTAGTTGAGCCAAAAAATCCTGCTAATGTACCACTATGCGATGTCTGGTGAATAACTAAGTGTTTGCATTATTTTTATTTGAGATGTTCACATCATTTTATTCTTTATAGGATTTCTGCTGCATGTTAATTGTCAAGCAATTTTGAACTCTGGGATAGCAATTGGTGAATTTTTGTTTTATTCATTTAAAGAAGCTTACTACTTAAATTGCAGAACATTAATCTCTGTTAACAAGATATTAATGATATTTATATTTACCAAGATGAACTTGGCAAAAATTTATTCTGATCCAGAGGTTTTGTTTCTGGTCTGGTGGTGAGAAGTCTAGAGTTAAATATTTATAAAACACTGGCAATTTGCTAACACAGCACATAAACAGGGCAAGTTCAAGAACATTGATTTGCATGACTTAAGCCAGATTATTTTCTGCTACAATTATCTTTACAATGAAAGTTTCTTTTGAGTGACTGTAAACACATTTTAAAGACGAATTAGTGTGAACTCCATCATCATATATTAACTTCATAAGAGAAGGGAACACACTGACCTAACAAAATGATCATGGAAGTTGTGGGCCAATGACTGGCCACTACTTCCTGTTCATGCATTTAGCTCTGTCAATAAACACATAGAACAAACAAGAGATTCGTGCAGCACTCATATTTCTTAATAAGCATATGTTGGTCTATGGTGCTTCAACTATTCATGACATTCAGCTTTTAGAAAGCAACAGCTTTAAAATCCAGAGCTACCATTGGAATAGGGCTTTAATTAATTGACTTGGAGTTTCTAGCCATCTCCCATTTCTTCAGAACGTTTTTAAAAGAACAACAATGTCTCCCTGAAATAAGCTTCAGGGAAGCTAGTTTTAAAGTGATTTAAAAAAATATATTGTTTTTCCTATTTTAAAACAGCATGTAAATAATCACAACAATGAAACTATAGTTCTATAACAGATGAAGATATATAGACATTTCTCTCATTTTAATTGCTTAGACCTAATTATATTAAAATATTCTAGTGAATTTGCTTGCACAAGAAGATTCTATCTTATTTCTTCTGGGTGACACTTGTAGTATTCTAAAAAGTAAATAAAATATGCTTTTTATTGTGAATTTGCATAGATAATTTTATCCAATGTAAATAAAGCTAAAGATTAATGCCTTATTAAAAAGGGCTTTGCTTAGAAGATCCAGTATGATTCACTGGTACATGAGTATTATAGGCATATAACTGATACTTACTCCAACATATTATGATGTAGATTATAATAATTCAATAATCATATTCAAGGAACTAGAGAATTGAGAATGCAATGAAAAAAACAGAATATAGCAAACCATAGTAAATGAGATCTGGTCACGAATCACTTGATTTGCTAGAGTTAGAAAGATTTATTTGGCAAGTCTTTGCAATCAAAATTATGTTTTCAAAATCAGCATCAATTTTGCTTACATGAATTTGAGACTATAATTTTAAATATCTAAAACATGTGCACCTGTACTAAAATTGTAAATGAGGATAGATATCCCCAATGACTGCTTTAAAAGTCAGAATATCTAGTAGTTAGATATTAAATACCATACATTTGTAAACCTGTCCCATCACTCGTATGTTTTTCACAGAGCTGCCTTGGGAAAACACGAAAAGCTCATCAGTATTCTTGCAATTTTATTTACATAGGGATTCTAGAACTTTAAGCTGTGTGTGTAGATGGAGGGTGTGGAGGTGGGGGTGCAGCAAGCTGAGCAGTAGTATGGGAAGCACCTGCACATGTACATTTATTCCCGGGTGGCTGAGAGTCTCTGAGAAGAAAACATTGCTGCGGCAAAGCACCATCAGTGGGGAGAGCTAATGAGGCACAGTAGGTAGGCTCCACCGATGGCCCCAAAGAGGAGTGGCAGAGAGGTTCAGCTGGGGAGATCAACACTACAACACAGAAATTAGGGCAGAATATCTTTAACATTAGGGAGGGGGGTAGATAAATATTCGTCTTTCAATATGTTCCTTCTGAGCAGAAAAAAAATATATCCTGCCAGGAAACATGGTGGGAACAGAGGCTTTTAAGCACTTTGTGTGAGCTGGAGGCAGCTACAGAAGCTAACCTTGAATTGATACCCAGTTCTTTGAGTTCTAATGAAAGATATGGCTCAGACAAAGAGCATTAAAAAAAACTCACCATTCTTGACTCTGTTCTTTTTTTCTTTTCACAAAGTGCATGTTTTTGCTATTTCAAAGGTAGATGCCTAATGCAGTAGGGGAAGAGCAGGCACCAGTCGAGGAGCTCTGCTGAAGTTAAGAAGCAGAATTCTGAAGAGAAGCCAGGAGGGACAAACGGGTTGGGAGGGTGGGCGGTGGGCACTGCCTCAGACTCTGACGAGACCTCCACGTTCTAATTCTAGTTGCAAATGGTCACGTTAAGTTCAGTGCCTTTGAAAGAAGACATCTCAGTTCATCTCTAGGCAAAAGAGTAAAGTTGGAAATGGTTCCGTTTTGTGAATGTTATCTTTGTTTATGGAATCAGGTGGATGTATTCTTTAGTCAAGGAGGGAAAAGCCTCAGTCATATTGAATGCGTGTGACCTGGTGCAGAGTGTGATGAGGATGCTGTCTGGTGCCACCTGCAAGGGCATGACCCCAGGTGTCAGCCCACGTGGGGAGTTCCCGGCTCTGCCTTTGCTGAATGGCTGTGTGACTTTATTCTCAGCATTTAACCTCCCTGCCTCTCATGGATTTATTTTTCTCTGCAACATTAGGGCCTTGGAACAGATAATTTCTAAAGGTTTTCCACCTGAAATCATATGATTGAATTCCTCCCCTTTTACTTACTCGGCTGTTTCTTCTATGACATCTGTCATCATTGAAATGCAGCGTTTCAATAGAGCATAGTCCTGAGAGGTTTAGAACAACTTAAGGGGTTTTGTGCTATTATTCAGCTTGTCAACAGCCAACTGAGTTGTCAGTTTAGCATTGATTGAAGGAGCAGATGTCTCCTCCAGCATCGATAGGTCACGTACTTATCATGGCTGATTTGCCTTTTTTTTTTTACTAACTCAAGTAAACTACTTTGTGCACAATTACCTTTATAAACCTTGCATTTTCTAAGCAACTTTTATAATAAGTGATGAAATTCTGTTCCAAAGCAAAAATAATTGCTAGTATTCCTTG
This sequence comes from Lemur catta, assembly GCF_020740605.2. NCBI lineage: Eukaryota > Metazoa > Chordata > Mammalia > Primates > Lemuridae > Lemur > Lemur catta. The sequence goes on along the minus strand of NC_059143.1, from coordinate 48,880,024 downwards.
ATCATGTATGAGGTGCTAGGTACAGGTGTTATTAAGTGAGTTCCACAAATTAACTCAATCCTACAGTTACCCTGTGAGTTAAGGCTTCTTTCCCCATTTTACAAATAGTAAAATATTACGCCCACAGACACACAGTCCTTTGTAAGTGTGTGGGAGGGGGATGTCCGAACTCAAGAAATCTTGCTCTCGTGTCTATGCTGTGCCCTCACGTTGGCTCTATGTGAGCCCAGGCCGATAATGTCTACATTAAGAAAAATCCTATTATCAAGGGCCCCAGCTAAGAGTTCTCACTTATATTATCTTTCCTTTTATATCCAGTACCTCACACACTGAGAGATTACTTAATGTCTGCTTTTATCTTTTGGCCTGGCAGGTCTGATGACACAACCTCAGAATTACTGTGAAGCCTTATTTGTGTTAAGATTTTTAAAATTAATTTTCTTCAAAATTATTGGCCTTTCTTTTTTCTTTTTATTTAGAACAGGAGTCAGTTTGGGCCCATGTGGATTCTTCAGCTATTTCTCCTTAAACTGACCAAGAAGATGTTGCTAAAATTGTCTCTTCTCTTCTCCCACAGCTGTTTTCTTTCCTGTTGCTTCTAGACAGTGCTCTCCTGTTTTTACCTGCTTTATCTTTGCAGTGTTAACACACCCTACAGAAAAGCCCTATTCCCTCTGCTTCCATAGCTCAGGCTGTTTTTGTTCATGACCCTCATGGGGAATTTTCTGCCTTTTTGAATCTAGGAGGCAGTACCGCTGTCAATCAGCAGCCACTGACAAGCTGCTTCCTAATGGCATAAAAAAAAAAAAATCGCTTTTAACAGAACACAGCTTTGGAGACGATTATGCAGAACTACCTTTTCTCCATGCTTCTAAATGGCAGTAATGGCATTTTAAAAGTGGACCCCTGCAGAGGGACTGCTTAAAGAATGAACCACAGACAGTGAAATGACAGATCATCGGGAGAGATATTTTGGGGCAGGCAGCCTCCTTGCTGTCCCTGAAACCAGGCTATATGGATGCCCTTTTTTTGAAACACGCTTTGATAGAACATCTGTGAATAAATGATTTCAGAGTTTTCAAAAAAGCCTGCCAGTTCTATAGGAAACTTCATTTAAACCAAAAATACATTATAATGTGGCATTTTAACTTTGTATCTAAGCTAACAAAGGGAACTGGATACATGTGGTATTTTGTGTGCCTTATTTTTTGTTCTTAAGTCTTAGTTTTTGTTCTTAAACCTAAAGAGAGAAAAAAATTGTATTTCTTTCTGAAATCTTCAAACAAGATAAATAATCCATAGTAACAAAATTTAATTGCTATTAGCTAATATTTTAGAACAGAACATTGTAGCCTTGATTTCATGGAGGAAGAGTTTTAAGAAAATGTAGCATTTCTCATTTGGGTGGTAAGATCTGTTTTTAGTTCAAATGTCAATTAATGCTTTCCAGGTATTTTTGAAATGTTTTTTCATGTCTGAAGATATATTTTTGTTTTACATAAATTGAAATTTCATTTGTAGTGTTAACATAGTCTCTATTTTAAGACTCTGGCTTTCATGGGGTTTATAAACCCTGTAAAATTATATGGAAAATTTTATATGAACGTGAAATGTCTAGATAAAAGTTTCATAACTTTGATAAGATTCTTAATGAAATCTATGTACTAGAAACTAAAAACCGGCAAGCTCAACCAAACTCTTCTAAATCATTATTTACATTTCATCCCATTCCATGGCTGGACTCTGAAGTGTTACCCCAGTTCTTGGGCTCTGAGCTTGGAAGAATCACGAGCCTTGGCCCACACAACGCGACTGAGAGAGATGACAGACACTCAGCAAGCATGTGTGAAGAATTTATTATAAGACAAGTTTAAGGGTGCAAAGCGAAAGTATGTTTCTTAAGGAGAAATGGGTCTGTCTCCGCGAGTGGAGAAGACCCTGTCTACTTCTATGTTTTTCTTTTTATACGTTAGGTTTAGGTAAAGGTTAATTATAACTATTCATAACTATATGTCACTGCTTTGGGGACTGAATTCTTTCCAGGTATGGACATGACTAAAGATTATGTTCCAGTCATTCTTTTCTCCCATACGTGTGATGGGGAAAGGCACTATTTATGGTGTTTTTCATTCTCTGATTGGTGGTCACTGTTCCATGGTCTAATCATTCCATTCTTTAAGACTGAAATAACTGTGTCCCCCTGGTTGTTTTTCTGTAACCATTTCCTCTCTATTGTTTTTCTGTAACTGCTTTCTGCTTTCTGTTTTTCTGATTTCCATCACCTCTCACTTGTCTTTCTGTCCCTAACATTCCCCCCCGAGAGACAGTCAGGCCTGAATTCTTTCAGGGAAAAGGGTCGATGGTCAATCTTCTGTAACTGCTTCCTGCTGAAAAGGGGTGTCGTTCTTACCTAGAGGCCATGCCTGTCTCTCCTGTTCTTTCCCTAGGAGTTTGAGTTTGTCCTAATGGTGGAGGCAGGTATATCCAAGGTGTTCATAGGTCTTGTTCCAGGATCCCCCTGCAGGTATGGGTGAGAATTGTTGAGCCACCATCAGATTTGCATGGAATTGTTTTAACCTAGAAGATATGAACTTGACTGAGAGGTTAAACAGGCAAGACCCCAAAATGAGTAACAGAAGTAAGGCTGTCAGAGGTCCTAGGAGAGGATTAGACATTTGATTTAAAATTCTGCCAGTTGAATCCCCCAGAATTTCTTTGTTCCTGAAAGTTGTTAGCCTTTTTGAGAACATGCTGTAAATCAGTTTGTCTATTAAAGTGGTTTCAAGAGTTGTCCATTCACATAATGGCATGGGGGAATAGTTGTAAGTGGAGACTCAGCTTGATTAAAAATCTCTGTCCAATAGAGAAATTGGGATCTCTGGAATAAGCAGGAATTGGTGAGTGATTAATATTCCTTCCCAGCTACATAATAATGTAAGTGTATAATACCTCCTAATAAGGCATCCGTCAATGTCTACTGCCACAGAGGAGGAGGGTGACGGAGGCCCACCAAAGGTTTATATGACAGAATAGCTGGCTCTTTTGTCTATTAAGAAAAGTATTTGCTTACTGGCCACATCCAAGGTTGCCTTGGGCTCTTCATGGGAGATGCCAGTGGGGTGGGAGACTGTGCCAAACCTGGGCCCCATCAGGCCTGATCGTCCTGCACTGCTAGGGCTTGGGCAGACCCCCAGCCCACAGGGGCTGAGGGGCAGTCCCTACCCCAGTGGCCAGACTGTCCACATCGGGGACAGGAGGTTTGGGCAGTGCGGCTTTCCTTGCTCTATTTCCTGCATGGCCATCAGCCTCCGGGCATTTGTTCCTGTAGTGTCCATGTTTCCCACATTGGCAGCAGGTTTTGCCGCCTCCCCCTGGGCCTCTCGGAATGGCCGGGCGAGCCTGTGCAGCAATAGCTGCTCCCAATAATTTGGCTTTTTGGCGTTCCCTCTGTGTCACCTCCAAATCTCTGTTGTTGTAGACAGTGGAGGCCACTGTCAACAACTGACAATCTCAGTTTGGGGGCATAGGGCCAGTTTTTGAAGTTTCCTGTGAATATCAAAGATTGGTTAATGAAATGAGTATTGATTACTGGCCTGGTTGCCCCGGGGGAAGTCCCTCGTTCATTGAGTGGAGCTGATCCCCATACACTTCACCAGCAGCCTAGATTTTATTTCTTTTATCTGTTGAATAGCAATGTGAAAGTAAAACCCACACATCTTTCTCAGTTAGGTGAAAGACAACTGTTAGGTGTTGAAATGCCTCTATAAACCTTCCAAGGTCAGCTAAAAAGCTTTCCAGTTTTTCTTTACATGTTTTAAAATCTCTCACGGAAAATGGAACATGGATTCTCATAAGCTTTCCTGCAGGTGCTGACACTTCCTGCAAGGAGCATATTGGAGGGGGGTTAGGAGGGGGCCGAGGAGGAGGAGGGTAGAGAGGAGATGGGGTGTGAGCTCTGGGGACTGTCCCGGAGCTGAGGCTATAGTTTCCCCTCTGCCTCTTTTTTGTCCTCCTCACGCAGGGCCTGGTGCTCAGAAGGGGCCTGGAGCTCACCCTTTGTCCCTCTCTCCTGTTTCTTAATCTGACACCTCTCCACACAGGACTCACAGTGTTGGGGATTATCTATTAAAAACACAAAAGCTTTTACATACGGACCTCTGACCATTTCTCTTCCCCTCCACAAAGGTGGTCTAACTGGCTGGGGGTGTTACTTGTTAGCCTTTACTTCCCAAGTCCTCTGGCTCGAATAGTGTCCTAGTCTGCCTCAGCCTTTACTGGGGACCAAAATGAGAGGGCTGACCATTGGCTCAGCCTCAGAGAACTTTTTGGTCCCTCTTGGAAGTGTTTTAGGGAGTCCAAAAAGATATTTAAAGCTACCCATTTTTCTCCTGTTGGGAAGGGTGTAGGCAGAGAGGCCCTGAAAGCCACTGTAGAGCAGGCCCATGGATGTGTGAAGAGAGCACCCGTGAGCTGACAGGTAGATAAGTCCCAAGTAAAGGTTTTGTCCATTTGTTGGAAAGACACAAAGCAGAAAGGAAGAGGGGTCAGGTGTTCCAAACCTAACCCACAAATGGACACCGTCCAGGCTGGGGTGGCCCGAGGAAGAAGGAGAGGGAAGAGACTATGGTGGAGGGCTGTAGTAGCCAAACACAGGCCCCGTCAGCCTACCTTACCGGGTGCCAGTGGAGATTCAGAGTAACATTCCAGGCTGTCCCAGGTAGGCAGGGGTGGCAGTGAAAATAGAGCTCCCAGGACAAAAAGTAGGGACGTCTTGGGAAAGAATAAATTGTTGGTGACAGAGTCAGGAAATGGGAGGAGTATCTCCCCTGGGCCGGCACCAGAGGGAGAGAGCAGTTTGTGTCTTAGGGTTTCGTAAGTGTGAAAAGTGGTGGACGAAATTAGCTTCCAGAATTACAAAAGTGGAACATTCATAACCCCACATTTTACTTCATTCACAGGGTCCCCAAGAGCTGGAGGCCTGCCCTCATTGAGCACGTGGCCCCTTCCTACTTTTAGATCTTATTCAATAAAGCCTATGGCTGACCCACATGCCCCATGCCGGGGTGGACAGCATGACTGCAGGGGTCTCTAGACCCAAGAACGTTTTACACCTCCTCAGCCTTCAAACAAACATTCTCCCACAAAGAAACTACTACAGCCCCTTACTCCAAAGGACCTCTAAAAATTTCCTCAAAACAAAGAGTTTCCCTTTTTAATTATAACCAACTTGGTTACTTACAAAATTATGTTAAAGGAAGTTAAATGGCAAGCACAGGAAGGAATGAGCAAAAGACCTGCTCTCCCAGCAGGAGAGAGATGGTAGAGTACACCGGGGTTTGTAGTTTACCACCCACTCTGACAGTGGAGAGAGGAGAAAGAGGGAAACAGAGGCCCTGAAAATTCAGGAAGAGCAGAGTGACCGCTCAGAAGTTAATCGAAGTCTATTTGTTTACCTGTGACAGAGAGAGAGTTACCCAAGGCTCCGCCATCCCGGTGTGACAAAGTTGAACTTGTTCCAAAGCCGGGTCTGTTCACCAGGATGAAGCCGTCCTGGGGGGTCCCTGGGTGTGGAGGATCCGGCTTGGGCGGGGTGGCTCTGGCAGTTTCGGACTTGAGTGCGATCTCCCGTTGTAGGAAGAAGGCGTTCACTTTCCCAGTGCCCTTGCTTTTTACCGTGGGAGCACTGTCTCCCGGAGCTCCACTCCCCGGGGCATTTCTCTCCAGAGACCCAGCTGGTTGTAGAGGAAGCAGGAGCTTTCAGGGTATCTCTGTCTCTGAAAAACCTCTCCTATGGCGGGAGCCACTGGTTGAAAAGTTTCCTTCTGCTCCCGGGGCTGCTGCTCGCTCTGTTTCCTCTCTTTCTCATCTCAGTTATCAAAGACCTTGAAGGCCAGGTCTAAAGTTCCACTTGTGGAGTCTGTGGCCCCTTTCCAAACTTTGGGAGTCTATGCTGAATATCGGGGGGCCCACCGGGCGATGAAGTGCATGGCCAGGATGCATTGTCCCTGCAGCCTCCCGCAGAGGAGGTTGGTGTACAGGCAGGAAGGGAGTTTGGGCAGCCTGAGTAAATGCAGTAGAGACGAAGGAGGAGGAGGAGGAAGAGAGTCAGCAGCCAGGTAGACAGTCCGCACAGCACCAAGGACTGAATAAAACAAAGAGCAGTAGATACAATCAAAGAGAAAGCAAAGAAAAGGAAAACCAAACTCTCCATCACCTTACCTGTCAAGCAGATTTTTCCTGTCCCCAGTTTCGGCACCAAATGTCACTTTGAAGTGTTGCCCCAGTGGGGTCCCGGTTTGGAAGACTCACAAGCCTTGGCCCACACGACAGAGAGAGATGACAGACACTCAGCAAGCATGCGTGAAGAACTTATTGTAAGGCAAGTTTAAGGGTGCAAAGCGAAAGTATGTTTCCTAAGGAGAAATGGGTCTGTCTCCGCAAGTGGAGAAGACCCTGTCTACTTCTGTGTTTTTCTTTTTATATGTTAGGTTTAGGTAAAGGTTAATTATAACTATTCATAACTACACGTCACTGCTTTGGGGACTGAATTCTTTCTAGGTGTGGACATGACTTAAAGGTCATGTTCCAGTCATTCCTTTCTCGCATACGTGTGATGGGGAAAGTCACTGTTTATGGTGTTTTTCATTCTCTGATTGGTGGTCACTGTTCCATGGTCTAATCACCCTATTCTTTAAGACTGAAATAACTGTGTCCCCCTGGTTGTTTTTCTGTAACCATTTCCTCATGATTGTTTTTCTCTGACTGCTTTCTTCTTTCTGTTTTTCTGATTTCCATCACCTCTCACTTATCTTTCTGTCCCTAACACCAATATTTTGGTTTCTTCCATCTCTACCAACTCTACATTATATAATGTTGGGCTTTGTCTCAGAGATGAGATGATGGTGGAAACAGAGAGAGCACACTGATGGCTGGCGGCTTCAGCAGGTGCTGGTTCTAGTCCCTGTGAAGCAGGACTGTACTTTCCGTCTACGAGTTCCATGAACTCTCTTGATTCCTTATAAGAGATCTTTCTCAAGTTGGCTCAGTTAGATTTATTTGTGTTGTAATGAAATCACATCTAAGACTTCTCAGTGTGTTTCCATTTTGTCCCACTCTCCATGTGTCTTTACTGACTTCAGCACCAACCAGGTTCACCTCTCAGAATCAGTGTTCAGTGTCTTTGTAGGCCATTGTCCTGCATCAGTAGCTCATTAACTTGAGTTTCTAAGTATCAATTCCCAGTTCCTGGAGGGAGAGCAGGCCTAGTTTAACAGACACTTGCCACTAAATCCACAGAGTCACATGGGCACTTGCTCACTATGGCGGGATTGTGAAGCTAGATTCCCGCAGAAAGGGACCTTCAGCACAGTCTAATTGTCATATTGACAACATTAATAGGATACGATTAAACCTGCACTAAATATGGGAGATTAGAATCCAGTCAGAAGACTTATTTCTGAGAACCATCATATTCAGTGTGAGTAGCTGAATAGAATCAAATTGCTTTCTCATATAAAATCAAAGTGAATTACCACCATTTAGGAAGTAAAGACTGAAGAATTACTTCAGAATTTTTACATTTAACATGTATTTGACTACTTTCCAAGTGACACATACTGATGTAGGCCTGTCAATAGATCAGTGAATATGACATGTAGACTAAAACACAGAAATTTAATCATTTGCTCAGTTTATAACAGAGAGCAACAGAGTTAGAGTAAAAGCCCTCAGTACTGGCCACTTCACTATTGGTGACAATACTTATTAAACAGACACGGCACACTGGGGTCCTGGGGAATATCATCATTGTTTTTAATTTGTGTAATCAAGAATAATCATCACCTTTCTCAAATATTGTGAGTATTTAAATTACAATAGTAGAGCAATATTAAACATCTAATTCTGGCCAAGATGGTGTAAGGAGGACCTGACATAGACAACTAGGTAAGAAGAAAAATATAGAAAATAAAATAATTTTTTTCAGACATCGTACAAAAGGAAGCACAAGGCCATAGTCTGTGATGGAAAGGAAGGAAATGAATTAGCCCTAGAATTGCTCTGGCTTTCTGTCTGGAACCACTTTGTGGATTGTGATGTAGAAAGGGGAACTAAGTTAAAGGCAGTATTCTAGGTCAATTAGTATGACAAATTTGAGAACTGTGGGAGGTGGGGTAAGGAATCCTGGAAGAGAAACCTGTGCAGAAAGAACACTCCAGAAACTTGCAATTTTGTTTCCTGAGTCTTGGGCTGAGTACTCAGCTGTGCACATGGAAGGCGAAACCCCATGAAGTACCCATAAACTCAACAATTCTCAGGACTCATACAGAATTGGAAATGTATGAGTTCTGACAGGTCAAGCCCAGAAGGGCCATGTTAAACATATAGGGAAATTAAGGAGGATCGTGCCTTTCATGGTAGGACTGATCTAGCCCTAGAGCAAAAAATACTCTAGATCTAACATAAAATGCTTAAAGTAAGTATCAAAAGGATCAAGCTGATCTACACACTACTTAAATGACTACTCCAACCAAAAGAATTTTACCAGTAAGATTTCACTATAGGTTGAGTATCTCTTTTCCAAAATGCTTGGTAACAGTTCGTGTTTCAGATTTCATATTTTTTTGGATTTTGGAAAAATTGCATATACATAATGAAATATCTTGGGGATGAAACCCAAGTATAAACATGAAACTCATTTTTATTTCATATATACATTATACACATAAGCTGAAGGTAATTTTATACAATATTTTTCATAATTTTTTGCATGAAACAAAGTTTGTATAAATAGAACCATCCAAAAAAACTAGTGTCAGGTGTGGCATCGTGTCAGTGATCAAAAGGTATCAGATTTTGGATTTTTGGATCAGGGATGCTTAACCTGTATGAGAAAAAGGAAGGGTGTTTTCCAGATTGTTAAAAATAATACAAGGTAGAAACTTGCATCAACATAAAGAGAAGTGAAATTGATAACTATAATATGTGTGTGAGTAAATATAAAGATATTTTCTCATTTAACAAAATTTCTTTAAGGATAATTATTAAGTAAGTGAGATAGTGATAATGCATGCATGAATGTAAGCAGCTCCCAACTTTTCAGTGTGTCCTTCTATCCTTCTTTCCCATCCTTTTAAAAACTGTTTATTCTTCAGTTCTTGGCCGTCTGTTTGTTAGAAAACATTAAACAGTTCTCTTTTTTTAAGATAGGGTCTTGATTTTGGAACAAGTGATGAAGTACATGAGGCCTTGTCACTGATGCTTCATTTTCAGTAAAATACTGCAAAATCAAATGTTTGGCACCTGAGTTGTTGATGTGCATGCTGATCATCCATTCCTGTGGCAGTGACAGTTCCACCATCAGACCTGCTTTGAGATGTGTTTTGGGCAGAGCTAGTGTTTTTCCAAAATCTGCCTTTGCCCCACTACCACATCAGCTACCTCCACTAAGGCTTCCCAGATCTCCCCTAGCATAAGAACTACCGCTGCAGGAGAGCGCCTTCAGAGCCCTTTTCTGACTCACAATTGCCTGTGCCTTAATAGTTAAGTACTTCTATAACTCTGTTCACTTTCAGAGGCTTCCATGTTTCCCAAGATTCTGAGAAGCAAAATAATATGCTACAGCTGCTGACCTTATAAAAATGCAGAATTCTGTTAAGGGCAAAATCAGTAGACTGGAGCTTTTATGGAAAGAAGTAAAAAGCTCACTGACAGACTGTGAGGGAAAAGAGCGAGGGTGTGGACACAGTGATGGATGGATGGCTTTCCAGCTTATGGATCCAGTCTCACTTGAAGGATAAGTAGGATCCAGCTTTTGCCCATGATTACTCTGATTCCTCATAAATAAATCTCACTGTCTGAACAGAGGACAAGTCACTTTCTATTTCTTATAATCAAATCATCCCTGAAATAAGTTCAGACATAGGTAGTCCAGAGATTGGGATGCTAAATGGAACAAAATATTGGAATGCACAGACTCAGCAGATTACACATAGCTGAAAAGAGAATTACTGAGCTGAATAGACTGTGGTAATAATGCAGAATTTAGCATAGATAGATAAACTGATAGAAAATAAGTATCAAAGAGAATCTGAGAATTTTGATTGATAGAATAAGAATTTGCAATGCACATCTAATAGAAGATACAGAAGGAGAGAAGGGAGGAAATAGAATGTGGACAGGAGGATATTGAAAAAACACATTTCCTGAGAATATTACTGGATTGATGAAAGATACGCATTCTCAGATTCAGTGATCCTGAATAAGAACAAAAACAAATACAAACCAAGACCTCACAGTGTGAAACCGTGGAACTCCAGAGAGTAAAAAGAATCTCAGAAGCACCCAAGAGAAAAAGTACCTTCAAAAGGACAATAATGATTCTATGTCTTATAGACAATAACCTGTTCCTATTTTTTTTAGAAAAACTAGAAAGACAATTTTTTCCCTCCTGAAAAATTATGTATTCTCCCAACATATCTCTCTATATATCTCTATTTGCCACATATATTTATAACATATATATGTAAAATAGGGCTATAACTTGTTTGTTTCTCTATACACTGTGAGATCCCCCAAGGAAGGTATTGGGTTTTATTCATCTTTGTGGTCTATCAAACACAGAGCCTGGCATCTAGCTGAAGCTCTTTCAATGGCTGAGAGAATGAATGAATGGCCTATTCAATGGAATTTGCTCAAATAGTGTAATGAAGATGGTTCAGTCTTTCTCATAAGCAAGTGCGAATAGTATTCCTTTCCCTGTGAGAATTTGGTGCGATGTGATATACAGGATATATTTAGGAAGGCCATCGTATCAACACATCTTATCTGCTAAAGCTTAAATTTGATGCCCCACAATTATTTTGTTCCTACCTGAGGACTTTTGACTATGAGAAGGCCAAAATATTAAGTCTTTTACACCTAGGATGAACTTACAGTAAAGGTAACTTTTCTTTCTTTCTTTCCTTTTTTTACTTTCTAAACAGTGAGTAGAAAATGAGATTGGCATAGAAATAAATAAAGAAAAGAAAGAAAACAAATTGGGAAGGCTGAGGATCACATAGCTTTGTGTAGGGCCAGTTTTGCTTCCTGATAATTTGAGTACCTTTATATTGGCTTAAGCTTCCTTAATGACTCAGTTAATGTAGAAAATAAGCAAGTAAATGAATGAATTTTTGACATGGGAAATTGGAGTGAAGCAGATGATCTGACAGCATTATTCTAATCAAATTACATATCCAAATGTAGTACTCATGCTTAGTATCATTGAATTTGTCAGTGGGAAATTCCTCACTTTAGACTCAGGAGACAGTTGTTTAGCTATGTCTCTGTTTATTCACACCTACACTACCCAGTGATATCTAGGAATACCTCATTAATTTCAAAAGTCCTATTGACTAGATAATCTTTTTGATTTGTAAAATGTCAATTTATGTGTATTTTCAGACATAAAAACTCTACTGTTTCAAGAATTTACATCATAAGAGACTGGCTAAGCCTCTAATGCTGTTATTTATTTTATTATAAACAAGTACAGATTCTCAGCTATAAAATTTTACCTCCTTGAATCTGAACAGTTTTAGTAAATGGAAATTTTTGTATGTTCTTTGATGGTGTTCTTACATTTTTTTTTAATTTAAAACTTCGAGAAATTAGAATCTTTATATATCAGTAAAGACCAGGTGTGCTTTTTCTAAAACGCCTCAGAACTTCAGCATTTTCTCTACCTTGCTCAATTTTATTTGGGTAATTTACATTTTATCTTTGGACAATCAGTATGGAAATGCTTCCATTTATAAGTGGCCTAGACAGTGAAAATTATGGCAACATATGTAACTTTGGAGATGTGCATGTTTTAGTGACTATTTGGTGTAATGTTCCTTATGTTTCACCAAATAAAAGCTACCAGTGAAGAGAAGAGTGAAAGATCTCTTGTGTCTTTAAACATGGAGTTCAGACTGGCAGTGTTTGGAACCAATATCCGTTATTTACTTTCACTGCAGCTGTTTGCACTTTGAAAACGTTATCTACTTTAAATGAAAAGAAAAAAAGCTTAATTGGTTTTCTTTTTCATGTGAACAGCAGAACAAAAATAAAAGGAGGATGGCAAGTAGAGGAACATGCAATGAAAGAGCATGTAAAACATAATACAATTGACTTATTTTTTTTAAATGTAGAACCATATTTGTTATCATTCATACTGTAATGGAATGTTGCCCTCCAGGATAACATGGCTCTGTTAAAACCATAGATTTAACACTGCTTTGCTATTTTCAAGTCAGCCAAACATGGCTATAGAGAGCAGATCTGCAGCACTTTCTCTTTTAGCACAAATTTGAGTCTCAGTATGAGACTGTCTTCCCATCCACTTCATCTGTTTGGATTTGAATCCATTTACCCCCAGCCAACCTAAAGAACCTAAAAAGGAATGAGTTTCTTTCTTTCTCTCTCTCTGGTACTTCACTTGCTTTTGCAGTAGCAAAAGCATAGAAAATGAATCTGTTGCAGCAGCTAGCCCTAGTTATAACAGTAAATAGGTGAATTTCATTTTTTCCATAATTTCTTTTTTAAAGCCTTCTCTATTAGGACCCCTACGTGTCTGGAGTTTGCATTTGCTCCTGATAGTTTAAGATTTCCTGCTATAATTCTCACTTACTAGGATCTTACAAACTCTTCCTTTTCAGTAAAAGTATTGCCTAACAATGTTCTGATCCAAATGGACCTGTTGAAAACTAACAGGGCAATGAGATATTACAATATTGTGCAATATAGCCATGATTCTAAATTCAAAATGCATGCTTTAAAAAGCTTTCTAATGAGAACATTCATTAATGTTTGAGGCACTATAACAATATTCGAGGAATATTTGTGGGGTACAATAACCTGTAAGTATCTTGAAACATACCATTGTTGATCTATCCTGCCTTCCATTTCCACCAATACATTTCTTATATAAATTAATTCAAACTTTTGGATTAGAAAATCAGTGGCTGCAGTCTACTTAGAGAAGGATCAGGTAGCTTTTGTTTCACCACTTTCAAGGTATTGTTCTTTTATTTGTAATATGTTGTTTTGCTTTCAAGAATTTTTCTTTACCTTCTCTTTTCATCAGTTTTTCTACAATATGCCTAGGCATAGCTTTTCCAGTATATAGTCCACTTGGAGGATTCCTAAACATGTAAATTTATGTCTTTCAACAAACTTTAGGAATTTTCAGTTATTATTTCTTCAAATATTTTTTTCTACCTTATTGACTCTCTCCTCTCCTTTTGGGACTCTAATTACAGGTATATTAAACATTTTCATGTTGCTCAACAGATCCCTTAATATATGTTCATTTTTTTCAATATTTTTTCTTTTGTTATTTAGAGTGAATTATTTCTATTAATTTATCTTCAAGTTCACTGATTCTTTCCTCTATTGTTTATATTTGTTGCTGAGCCAATCTAGTGGGTCTCTTTTCCAGATACCTATTTTTATTTCAGTTCTAGAAATTACATTTGGGCATTTTTTAATTTTTTCTGATGCTAAGGTGAAAGTTCTTTTTTGTTTTTTACTCATTGCAACAATATTTTTCTTTATGTTATTTGTCATTAAACATAATAAGCATGATTTAAAAGCCTTATTTGTTAATTCTACCATTTGTGTTATCTTAGTGTCATTGCTAATGATTGTCTTTTCTCTTGAGAATGGATCACATCACACTGTTTCTTTGTATTTCAAGTGATTTTGAATGTAGCCAGGATATTATTAATATTATATTATATTATGCTGTGGGAAATCTGGATTCTGTTCTTTTATTGCTTGCTATTGTTTTATCAAACAATTAATTTGCTAAAAAGTATATATATATATATACTTTGTCTCTTGAATGGCAGTTCAAATCTCAATTCCATTTATTTAGCCCTAGGTGGGCTGCATGGTGTCTATTCTGTGACTCACAGTTCAGAAGTCAACCAGAACCATGAGGAAGACTATAAGGAGAGTTTATATGCAAAATTTGTGACTCCCCTTGTGTCACCATTATGGAATTCTTTCCTAATTTTCTAGCAGCCATGCTTACCTCGAAGTCTGTCCTTTGAAAGACTACATATACATCAAAGCTTTCCACGTTGTGCCAACAGTGGCCTGTCCTCAGACTAAAATTATAAAAACTGGAAAACTCAATTGTCTTTAAATTTAGCTTGTTTTTCTTTACTCTTTGTGCCTTTGGATAATTTATTTTTGTTCCAAGTTAACGGTTGTTATATATCGAAGTTTGATCTAGTAGGAGCTTACTGTGGCACACTGGAAGCAGAGCTCTCAGGTTGCTTTAGGAAATTTGAACTCTAGCAGTGATTGAATCTATCATGGAAGGCTCTGTTTTATCAGGGAAGGAGTGGAGGATTTGCAATAAGGGAGAATTGGGTTTGATTCCAGATTGATTGGTTGTTAGCTTTTAGACCAAGTCATTTAATCTCTTCCTGTCTATAGCTTTATTTGTAAAATGAAGCCATAATGCATTCTATGAATGGTTGTTTTGAGAATTACATAAAGTAAGGAAAATCACTAGCAGAGTGCTTGGCACAATAAATGGTATTTATTATTATTTAAACTATTCTTAGCAACATTAAAATGAGTACATTAGTATTTAATATGATGACTATATCTAGAAATTTTCCTGCTGTCCAAAAGAAGAATCTAAGTCATACTTACATTATTACTACAGACAAAATATACCCACGCCAAAACTTTTGTATTGTAAGAATATAATGATTTTGTTTATTTATTTATCTATTTATTTATTTTTGAGGCAGAGTCTCACTCTATCACCTGGGCTGGAGTGCAGTGGCATCATTAGAACTCACTGCAAACTCAAACTTCTGGGCTGAAGCCATCCTCCTGCCTCAGCCTCCTTAGTTGCTGAGACTACAGGCATGCAGCACCATGCCCAGCTAATTTTTCTATTTTTTGTAGCCTGATCTAGAACTTCTGGACTCAAGTGATCCGCCTGCTTCAGCCTCCCAAAATGCTAGGGTTATAGGTGTGAGCCACTGCACCTGGCTTCATGACTCTTTTTACATGTAGCAATATGTTTTTCTATTCTGCAAATGGATCACCATTGCACTATTCTTGTCTTCATTTTTAGATCAAATCTGATTAGAATGAGTTTCAGAATATGGTGTCTATAACTTACTGTCTCATTAGTTCCATAAATATTTATTAAACCAGGCACCAACTAATTATTGCTATTTTAGTAACTAAAATGATTGCCATGTCTGTCATCAGAATTTTAAATTTAAGATTCTATTAAAAAACAATGCAGCTGATGAAATGTAGTACAACACTATATTGTATGTCACTATAAAACATAAGCCAACAGAGGTGATGCACACAAAACCAAGAATGTTTGTTATAATGATTATGATACTAGAGATGTACAAAAGTCTTAAGGACCATAAATGCTATAACTCATAATTCTGATTTTCTAAAACTGAAAATAAAAGAGCACCTGCCTGATTTCTTTCTACTGGTATAAAAAAATCTCTATGGTAACTAAGAATGTTCTTGATCCAAAGACATGAAATATTATAAATATATCTTTTTCTTACCTTCTCCTCCTACAAATCCTCCAAGACTCTTGAATTTGTGTGTGCGTGTGTGTGTGTGTGTGTGTGTGTGTGCACATGCCTGAACCACATTCATTTGCTTTATGGTGTTTTAACAGGTTGTTTTGTAGTTCACTTAGGTGACAGTATGCTTGGAATGTTGAGATGTTAAACTTAAAGTTGAAGTAATATTTTTCTTGATGGAAAACAAAAAGAGAAGTCCTTTCAGAGATGTAGTGATCTTCTCTGGGAACATAAAGAATAGGCAGTTAGGAATTGTCTCCACGTTAGTCAGGAATTGAACACAGGATATGGTGAAAATTAACAGGGCAATGAGATATTACAATATTGTGCAATATAGTCCATGATTCTAAATTCAAAATGCATGCTTTAAAAAGCTCTCTAAAGAGAACATTCATTAACGTTTGGGGCACTATAACAATGCATTTGAGGAATGTTTGTACGGTAGAGCATATGATATTATTTGCATTCTAAGCAAACTAATGTCAGATGATAAGTGCACTATTGACATATACATCCATTAAACAGCAACACATGGATCACTTTCCTTTGTGAAAAATCCAGAAACTAGTTGAAAGGCTCCTGTACCCCATAAGAGTATGAATTTAGCCATATTGAAACTGGTGGGGAAACAAGAGACCCCTGCCATAATCCCACCCCTGACACAGTGCCATGTAATTAGGAGGGACTCCCCAGATCCCAGCTTCTCCCTGAGGACTGGAGGGGTTGAACTATACATCGAGCATCCAGACTTTTCTGGATCATACCTGAGAGAGTGGGCTTCTATGTCGCCTGTCTTGGAGAGCTGACAGGGCTCAGCAAATGCCTGTCCCTTGAGAAGTACAGAGAACAAAATGTCAGTTTCAGCTAGCATGTGCACACTTGCCACAACTCCTCCCCCTGACCTAAAGCACAGTGAGTGTATAATAAAAATATTAGTTCTTTAATACCACTCTTCCTGTATTGTCCAAACATTCTTACCAGTGTGGCAAAAGTGCCTGACTCTGGAGTCTGACTCTAAGGTTGGTTAACTGGCTTAAAATTTGCTTTGGTCTTCTCGGTATTGCTCAGCTTTTAGTACTTGAAAGGAATTTTGATTATAATTTTACATATTCCTGAGACTATTTTCATAGTGTAAAACATTGTATTAGTTTCCTATGGCTTCCGTGAAAAAGCCACAAACAGTATTAAATAGCAGAATTTTATTTGCTTACAATACTGGAGGCATAAAATTAAAAATCAAGGTATTAGCAGGCCCTGCTGCCCCTGCAGGCACTAGGGAAGGATGTGCTTCACGCTGCTCTCCTAGCTTCCGGTGGTTGGCCAGCATTCTGTGGCATTCCTCGGCTTATGGCAGCATAACTCCAGTTTCCACACAGTGTTCTACTTGGGGGGCATGTGCCTTTATCCAAATTTCTTCCTTTATAAGGACATCAGTCGTATTGGATTTGTAGTCTACTCTGCTCCAGTATGGTCTTAAGTAAATCTGCAATGACCTTATTTCCAAACAAGGTCACATTCTGAGGTACTGGGGATTAGAACGTCAACATATGAATTTTGGGGTAACACAAGTCAACCCATTAATCTTTATTTGAAATTGGTTTATAGTGGGACTTACTTATAGTTCTCAAAGCTAAGAATTGTCAAAAATGGAAAGTCTGCTGCAAGAAATCTCGTCACTCTAAAAAGAAAAGAGTTAATAAGAAGTGGTGCAGGATGAGAAATAATTACTCTGTCAAATCAAAAGTTGGAATCTATAGACTGTTTTTTTCAATTTCAGGCTTTTCATTGGTGGAATAAAAAGAAAATAACAAAACCTTATTATGAAGGAGTTTGAATTTAAGATTTTTCTTTTATTCATTTAATTTTTTTAACTAAGAATGTTTATACTTTAAAAATTATTCTTTTTACCTCTTCATTCTGAACTAAAATTGTCATCCTTGTTCAACACAGACCTCTGTGCTGAAGAGATATGAGGTATATTCTATTTTTTCTGTTTCAAAGTGTACTTGGAGCTTTTCACTTTTGACATAACACTACAGAGCAGCACAACAAGAAAAATGGCATAGGTTTAATTTAAAAGGAGAACATAAGTGTTTCATTTAAGAATACTTCTATTATGCACTGTTCATAATTTAAAGAAAATGAAAAGAATTGTTAAAGAGAATGGAAATTCCATTTGGAATAAAAACTATGCCAAAAGTAATACACATTTTGCCTTGTATCTCTTGCTTTCCAATACTTGTAGTATTGATTGAAAAGAAAAGAGATAGCTTTTATTTTATATGAAATGTTTCCAATGCTTTGCATGCCAGATTTTTAAAATGTGATTTTGTAAAATTCAATTGGTATAATTTCATTTTCTTTTCCTTTCTTTTCTTTTTTGTTGTAATGTTGTTAGGGGAAAAACTCAAGAACAAAACAGCAAAGATCATACTTTGGAAAGCTAAAAGGAAACCAACCAAATTCTGTCTTACATGATTAATCTCACCAATATTTATCGAGCCCTTACATGGGCAAGTCATTGTGTAGAAGTCTGTGATCCTCACCGTGAGCTGTGGGTTACAATCTAGGTGGGGTCTATACAATTTATAGAAAGGCAACTACATACAAGGCTGCACTTAAAAAGTACAAGAAAAAGATTAAATTTCCACAAGTTTAGCAATGTCAAGATTTATTCTGTCTGAGGAGAGCAGAGAAATCCTCACGGCCAATGCTATAGCCGGATTTATAGGTCAGGTACAATTTACATAAGCCATAATGGAGGGAAAACATTTTAAAGGACTAAACAGCATTAACCATAGCCTAGAAACTAAAAACATAAAAGTGTTCAGAAAATGTCAAGAAATATAATTTCCACTAAAGGTCGGAAATTGGTGGCAAGACTCAAAGGAGTAGGGGTGGGAGAGTAGCGGGCTATGCAGGGCGGGCAGGTGTTTAGATTCTATTTGTTGGAGAAAACATGACAGCAAATAGTTCTTATGCTGGGGAGATGTATTAACTGTAGTTTTAGAGATTATGTGGTGGCAGGCGTGACCGACAGAGGCAGACTTACCTGCTTCGCTCACCAGCTCTGGGAGACGAAATAAGAACCTTAATTTGGCTGATAGTAGTAAAAAAGGAAAAGAGGGACAGTGGTCCTGCTTTTGTGTATATATGCCCTTTAATTTGATGTTTCATTTACTCATTTATTTATTCAGATACATCGCATGGACTTTGCTAGATAGCATGTCGCATGTGTTCATGTGTCCTGCATCACTGAGTTCTGGAGCTCAAGAAACTTGTGAAGAATTTATTTATCAGATAATGTATCTCACCGGTTGATGTTCCTGGTTGTGGAGGTCATGAGAACGTGCCTCACAGACTTCTGACTCCAAGGAACATTGTTGATCAAGGGCTCCCCTTCCTGTGCTTCTGATTCTGAGCTCACAGTCGTGGCGAGGCTGTGCTTCCTACGGGCTGCTCCCAGCAGTGACCGTGCACTCCGCTTACATGCGCGGCAGGCCTGGCCCTGGTAGACTGGGGGCCCCTCTGAGGACAGCTGTGGCTCAAGGACTCCTCAGTGGTTTCGAAACGTCAGCAGACTACACAGCAGCCTAGAAAGCTTCCACCCTAACTTCTTTCCATTCTTTTCCCCTTAGGGTTACACTTGGCTCACGACCTGGCAGGTTTCCCAGCCTTTTCCAGTACCTTCCGTCTTTTATCACACAAAGACATTTTCCTTAATAAAATAATTGCATATTTAATCCTATCTTGGCATTTGTTTCTCAGTGGACTCAGGCTACTGTGAGTAGTATTAGGAGTTGTCCGGCAAAATGTGAGGTAAAAGAGGCTTTCGGACTGACTTTTGTGTTATCTGGTGGGGAAATAGGATGCTGTGCTGGTTGCTAGGTGGAACACACATTGTTTCTGAAACGAGTTGGCAGCTCAGTTGCTAATGATATCACTGGAGATGTCCTAGGAAAATGTCCCAGTATAGGGGAATGCTATGGCAAGTACAGTGATGCAGGCATTTAAAAAATATGGGTGTGCTTACAGAGACAGTGGGATTGGTTGGTGACTAAGTTGTACTGACACCTTGCAGCAGGATAATGAGAGGCTGAGAGCCTGTTAACAAGTGCTTAATGGCTCAGCCCGAGAGCTAGAGAGCCTCCGTGCCAGCCCAGCGTACAAAGAGGCTCTCATTTCCTGTAGTGGAAGGTAGGGACCCACTTAAACAGAAGACTGAAGGCCTGGTTATGAGAAATGTATAGCACAAGAGATTTTTAAATAAGAAGGGAAGGTAGGTCTGCTAGTAAAATGTCAGGCCTCTGGTAGGGAAAATCTGAAATCCTTTAAACTTGGATGAAATGCCCGTGAAGATGTTGACTCCACAGCCTCAGCCCCCTGGCATGTCACCTTCCCTGGCAAGGGTCAGCGCTTCCACCGCGTTTGAAGATGCTACGGAAGCTTTTCCCTCACAGCAACGGAGGCCTCCTTCACATCTCTGCTGCGGCTGCCGGGTGGCTAATGAGAGTTAGGCCCTCGCATAACCCTGCTGGGGACATGTTGGGCCTGATAAGGCAGAAAAGGATCTATGTACCTGAAGAATTGCAAACGTTTTCCGGAAGTTAAGTTTCCTTCCATGTACTGGGAGGAGCCTGAGGGATGCCCCTGGGATACAACTCTGAGAGTGCTTAGGTCAAGGAGGCCAGATGTTAAGGCTGGCAAGCAAGGATTCATTGGCTCTGAAGCATTTCCTGGGGACACAGGGCATAAGACATGAGCAAGGACACAGGGGATGAGGCAGAATCTTACTGGAAATGACTGAGTTGCTCTGTCAGACAGGAGATGAAGGAGGGACCGAGGGGCATAGACGTGCTGAAATAAATGTATTAGGTAAGGCCTGAAGACCTGCCAGAGAAAAATCCTGAGGGTCCATCAGTCACCAAGGCCACAGAATACTGGTAAAAGTTGATGGTGTACAGGGATGTGGGTAAAAGAGGTGGTCACAGAGCTGGGCCGCGTGGGGACGATGGGACCCCCGA
Source organism: Lemur catta (assembly GCF_020740605.2). Lineage (NCBI taxonomy): Eukaryota > Metazoa > Chordata > Mammalia > Primates > Lemuridae > Lemur > Lemur catta. The sequence continues at coordinate 48,859,392 of NC_059143.1, read as the reverse complement.
GCGTCACAAGCCAGGTTGTGGCACTTAACTTCCAGCTACAAGGAGGCCATGATTACCATTAATATTGTCAGAGTAAGAGGATCGGCCTAGCACACTTAACCTGTCATGGGTTGCAGAGATGGTTAATAGAACATGGTGTCCCTGGGGACAAAATAAACAGGCAGAAAAGGATATTGCTTAATCTCTGCAATTGAAAATGCAAGAATATGTAAATCAGTACAGCCATTATGGAAAACTGTATGGAACTATCTCAAAACACTAAAAATAGAATTCTACTCAAGTAAGTAGGATGGTAGTTAGCAGAGGCTGGGGATCTCAGGGAATGGGAAGATGAGGACAAAGGGTACAAAGTCTCAGTTAGACCAGAGTAATACTTTTTTTTCTGTGAGATGTATTGCTATTGCACAGTGTGAGGAATGTAGTAGAAAAGAATGTATCTTACATTGCAAAATCACTGAGAGTAAATTTCAAATGTTCTCACAAAAATGATAAGTATTTGAGGTAATGGATATGCTAATTAACTTAATTTAATTATTCCACATTGTATTCACAAATCATAACATCACTTTATATCCCATAAATATATACAAATGTCCATTTGTCAATTTATAACTAAAATAAAATTTGGAAAGGAAAGGAAAGAAAGAAGGATATCTGGAGAGTCAAGGACATCACCAATGAAACATCACAACCCCTTGTGCGGTTGGCAGAGCTGAGCCAAATTTTCAGAACTGGAACCCAGTGAATGAGGAGATCCTTAGCAGGAAAAGCCCTAAGACATCATGAAAAAAAGTATATATTCTGCCAGTTTCCCAGTCTTTCCCCAAAGGGATCTGTAGCCATTTAATCAGGTGCCGTACACTAGGAATAAAGAGGGATATCAGGCATTTCTAAGACTTTTGGAAACAGAGTCTGAGTTGATCCAGAGACCAAGTGTCATCAAACCCCTCTGTGAGAGTGGGGGCCTTTGGAGGTCTGGTTGGAATGGAGTCCTGGCTAATGTCTGGCTCACAGTGGACCCAGGTGTGGGAAGGTATCCATTGGTTATTTTTCTGGTAACTCGGTGCATAATTGGAATTGATACAGGTGTCATTTGGTGAAGCCCCTGCATAGGGTTCCTATCACCCTCCATAGTGTTGGAGGTGTTAGTAGTGATACAAATGCAGCAAGATCTAGTGGGAGATTCGCAGTGCAGACCCCTGGGATTCCATATGTGCATCAGCCGTGGCGGTTATGCCCTGTGAGAAGCCACTCTTGGTATGCTGCCTTGGATTATCTGGGTGGGCCCTTGTGTTAGTTTGCTAGGACTGCTATAACAAAATGGCTCAAACAACAGGAATTTATTGTCTCTCAGTTCTGGAGGCTACAAATCTGAGATCAAGGTGTTGGTGGGGCTGGTTCCTTCTGAGGACCGTAAGGAGCAGGATCAACTCCAGGCCTGTTTCCTCAGCTTGTGGATAGCGCCTTCTCCTTCTGTCTTCACATCATGTGTGCGCTGTGCCCTCTGTGCCTGCCATGCCCTCCAGATTTCTTTTTTTTATTAAGAAAACCAGCTGTATTGGATAAGGGAACATCCTAATTACCTCATTTTAATCCAATTTCCTCCACAGGGAATGTACTTTCAAATACAGTTACATTTTGAGCTACTGGGGGTTAGGACTTCAACACATAAATTTTGGGCCACAAAATTCGACTCATGATAGACTTAAATGGCATCACATGAATCCTTATGAGAGGAAGGCAGGGGCAACGTGACCACCAAGGCAAAGGGTGTGATGCAGACGTAAAACAAGACACGTGGGCAGCTGGAATGGTGAGGACCAGATTCTCCTCTGGAGCTCCCAGGGGGAGCATGGCCAGGCAACACCTTGATTTTAGCCCAGTTGATTGATACTGGCTTCAAACTTTTGGTCCATAGAACAATGAAAGGATGGATTTTTGTTATTTGAAGCCACCCAGTTCATGCTAATTTATTACAGCGGCCTTAGGAAATCAACACAGGCCCCAACTGCTGTTCTCTGAAATCCATTGACAGCTTTGCCCCGAGTCAGTAATGGAGTGTGGAATACTGAGGCAGCTCATGCCTGGGGGACCAGGACTCCCTAATGGGAGATTTTGGCTCAAGTTCTCTCTGATCACTTTGCTGAACTTCACTTAGACCACACAGAAGGTTAGGGTGCTTTCATCCAACTCCTTTGCAGTCTGACGGCTCTTCCAGACTTAGGTGTCTGCCTATTGCCTCTCATACAGCCATTTTCCCTGATGCAATCCCCCAGGCTTAATCTCTTCCTGACACTCACCTCTCGAAGAACCTAGACTAACACATTGGAATTCCAATATTTTAATTTAAAAATTGATGTGCTTATTTAAAATTTTCAGCTCTCAATTTTTTTCCCTAAGCCCAGATCAGCATATACCACTGTCTGATTCATATGTATTTATTTCTCACAGATACTTTATATACTACATCATGTATAAAAATGAACTCAACAAGTCCCTGTCCCCTTACAGGAGAGCACATGTAAACACACATGCACACACACATACACTCACGCATTTCATCGGTAATCTCAATAAATGGCACTATTATGCACTCATTTACCAATCAAAAATTTGTCTCTGTGGCTCTTTTCCACACACCCCATATTAATAAAAATTCACATTTTATGAATTTTGCTCTAATGTTTCTATGTCTCCTTCCCAAATGCCAATGTGCAGTCCTGGCCCTCATTATTGCATATTTAGATTACTACATCATCTCCTTAATAAGCGTCTCTATCTCTCATCTTGCCTGCCTCCAAGTCATTCAAAGTCCTGAATTCAGCATGATGAAGCTAAAATCCAGATCTGCATATTGTACTGGCATCCCTGTTAGAAATCCTCACAATTTATTACTGTCATTAGGACACACTTTGAGTTACTTAATGTGGCTTGCATAGGCACTCAGAACCTGGCTCTGGCAGGGTTTTGTATCACCAGCTTTCACTCCTCGAACAGCCAGCATTACAAAGCACGTGCCTTTGTCATACCATGAACTCTCTCTCGGTTTCCCGGCTATTCACATGTGGTTCTCTGCCCCAAACACCCTGGTTTGATCTTAAATGCTTTGTCCCCTCAGAAGCCTTCCTTAATAAGCCTCTCAAGCAGTGCTTTTTCAAGCAGGAACAATTTTTTCCCCCAAGGGACATTTAGCAATGTCTGGAGATGTCTGTTGTCACAACAGGGAGGTGCTACTGGCATCTAATGGGTAGAGGCCAGAGTTGCTGCTGAACATCCTACAGTTCACAGGCAGGTCCCCTCCCCAGCGAGGAATTATCGGATTCAGAGTGTCAGCAGTGCGGAGGTTGAGAAAATCCTGCTGTAGACTCGTCTAGTTACCTGAGCTTGCTAAGGGCAAAGGCTGCGGGACCAGACTCATGCCCACGGTCGCCCTGCCATCACAGCGCCTCACTGCATATTCGTGGACTGAGCGAGTGGATATCGCTCAAATGCCTGTACCACTTTGGTGAAAAGACAAATGCATGTAATTCTTCCTTGTCTTCTGAAAGTGCCCTACTGAAAATAATTTGGCTTTTAAAAAATTTTTGTTCTCCATCTAGCTCCACCCACAATTCAATCCTGATTATTATCTGGGTTTGTGATTTGGCGGTAATCTCGAGGTTTTCAAATCCAACAGCCCACACGTCTTTGCTGTCTTAGTGAACAGGCCTATGATGTCATGTACGTGATGGTGCTTTTGGGGCTGATTCACAGGCTTATAGATACTTACCTCCACACAGAATGATTTGATTATTCTGACTTTAGACTTTTCCTAGTATTTCAGCCGTCCCTCCTCATTGTAGTCACCTCATTTGGGACATTGAGCTTCTATGTGCCCCTTGGCTCACTGTCACTGAGTTGTCACTGCTCCTTGGGAATCCAAACTTTTGTACCTGTGACCTTCCTGAGATAACATAAAGAAGGGTCAATATTAGATTGGCTTTCAAGGAATGAAAAAATTTCTTCAAGACCGACGGAAATTGATCTAGGCCAGAACATTTAATGGGCTGGAGGGTCCTATCCGGAAAGCCAAGCATTCTCAATAAAATGCTTGAGCAACATTTGACATTAATAAAATCAAGAGCCCTTGCTGGGAAGTTAGATAGAGATTTACACGCCCAACTAGCTTTGACAGATACACCAATATCTAGCCAGTGTTTAACCGTGCTGATAATCCGAAATCAGAAATCCTCTTGTGTATCAAATCTAACAATGATTAGCTAGCATTTTTTCTGTGATATGTCTCTACTAAGAGGAAACCTTTGTACTGGCTTTCTGGGGAGCATGTCCCTTAATGACAAGCTTGAAACAAAACTGGACACATGCTTGCAATGCTTTTGAGAAGTCATTTAACAAGAGGTATTTTGGGCTTCAGGAAGGCAGCCAGCATCATGGGGGCAGGATGTGCAGTCAACCCTAACTCAAAGGAGTGAGTTTCTTAGTATTTCACCAGGCCCGATTTTCATAGTGTAACATTCTCCCAAGTCACCCTTGTCTCATCAATACAACAACATAACAATCCGTATCCGTTAATTCTCAGTCAGAGGCATTTTTAATACAGGCAGAATATGCTGTTGGCATTTTGGCGGTACATATCAGGCTTAAGAGTTCCAGATGCATCTGTGCTTCCTGACATTTTAGAGCCTGAGAATGTCAGCTGAAACCTAAAGGTGACTCCCTCACATCCAGCAAAGGTACATCAAAATCCTGTTACAACATTCCTGTATAGTAAATAAGGAGAAATCAGGCTCCAACTCCATATTCTGATATCTAAAAGGCTGTAAACAAAGTCCTTTGTGTCATCCAATAAGATTACCTCCACCTATCTCCCTTTATGCAACTAATGAAGTTATTACTCATTTTGGAGGGTTTTGCCGGATTTTGGAAAGAAAATAAATGAGAAATGAACAATAAAGGAGAGAAGCATTCATTCATTCAAGGAAAATTCAGCTCTGTAAATAATTGTTCTTTATATGGGGAATCCAAAATATCTCACCATAATTAGGTTTAAATAGATTTATTTTAAAATTAACATAATAAGATGGAATAAATTATGTGACACTAAATAGAGTTCCCAAATTTTCAGAGAAAAATATCTAAATATATCAAATATGAGGTCACGAACTATTGTCTGAAGCTGCTTCCTAATGCCATGCTACGATCTCTGTAGTTAGTTTAAAAAATAAAGTTGTGGTGAAAATATCTTTAGTAAAATCTATTTTGTCTTTTCCGGAGCCTACAGCCAGTCTACGTAACCCACCTTCCATTGCAGTTAGGTTTAGCCAATAAAATATGAGCAAAAGAATGTGCCATTTCCAGGCTGGGCCCCCCAAAACCTCCATAGGGGGCCCTTCTATTCTCTTGTCTCTTGATCATCTGGATGCAGATGTCCACAAACACTTAGGGCTTGGTGGATGCACCAAATGGAAGGGGTTTCTGCCCTGAGTTATGGAGTATTGCAAAACTTTGTCTCCTTCCTTCCACTGAAGCAATGAGCCCTCTTATTCTCTCAAGATTTCGAGCAAGAAATTAACTTTTCACATGTAAGCCACTGAAATTTCTGTCTATATATTACCATAACCATGTCTGCCCTAAAAAAATCCAGGGATTTGAAGGCTTAGTTTCTGCAATTAGAATTTTTCATCTCTTTTTGTTTTCCTTTTTTTCTACCGTGGCTACTTGACTTCACAAATTCCTGCTCTCTTTTATTTTTTCTCTCATGTTTCTGATATTGTTGTCTCAGTTCTTTCCTTTTCTGACCAGCAAATATCCCAATCTCTTCTATAATTTTGATGAGATAATCAACAAGGCAATACAAGAAAGTTTGAAATTTTTTTTATAAGCAAAAATGGGTATTTTAGTCTTAGAACCATATTGGGATAAATTTTAAAATTTCAGATTTTGATATTAATCTACTATGTTGATATTTCTTATATTTTAGTAGATCATGAATAGGTTTCTTAGGGAAAAGGGTGGGATTTTGAATTGAGATGAGTATTTATTTCACTTTCCATCTCTGAAAAGGTATACTTCATTAGGTGAGAAATGAAAACCTATTGTGCCAGACTCAGAGAAGAGACATTTGCTACAACTAGGTGATGGATCTAAACGTAAAAACCTCCCTTGAATATATTTGTGAAATATTAATGTTATTATATCCGTTCTGTGAACTTCAAGTAGTTTTATCACATGAAATATGCCACCAAAAGTACCACAAATTTTAGGAAACCATAATTTAGATTGGTGAATCTTATCACCAAATGGCATAATATAAAATAAAAATTTGATGAGCATATGTATTTTTATATCATTGTGATATTTAATATTGATTATATATATTTTATTTTATATTCAATTTATTTCTACATTGTTTCTGTGAAGATTATTTTTTTAATCTAGTTTCATGCAGACAGGCCATAATGTAGTACAATGTTACAGAGGACTTATTTTGTACCTTAATGTGGGAAATTGTGCTCTGGCTTTGCTCAGAATTTGATCAAGTCATCACTTGTAAAATCTGGATTTAACTCCTTCACTCACATATAGTCTATTACTCAATATTTGGTTTCTTAACAACTTAACAGCACAGAAGCTGTATGTTAAATGCATAGACAATCCAGACACAAGACTGAGTTAAAGAAGGAAAATATTCGTTTGAAGTGGATTGAAGTGTAGACATGTGGAACATTATGTAATTCCTTATTGAATCATGTATCTTGGGATTATGCTCTCCGAAGTTATCCAATGTAAGAAAGCAACTGATTTTATCATTCTCTACATTTAAGTGCATGTGGGTGTGTGTTGGAGTATTTATTTGTATTTGTGATTTTACTGTTGCCTAGAAGCCTACATTTTCTCTGTTTTTCTGTTCTCTCCATGGAATCCTCTTCCTTTTGCCTTGTTCCAAAATAATGCCTATTGCTCAGGTAGCAACTCACTTTTTAGTTCCTTGGGGTTGACTCTTCTGTTTACCCTGTCAGGAAAAACTCCCAGTTATATGGTCTTGTCATGGTTAAAATTTTACATTTTTTTTATTTTGTTATATGATTAGTGACAGTCTCATCTACTAGGCTCTTTTTTACTTAATATGAGGCCACTATATCTTTGGAGTCACCTGGGATGTTGTTAGAAAAGCCAGATATTGGGCTCAATCTCAGACCTACTGAATCAATCTGCATTTTAACAACATCCCCTGGAATGCACACGCATGTCAAAATCTGAGAAGCACTGCACTAGACAATAAGCTTCACGAGGCCATGGGCTGTCAAATCCCCGATGCTGGACACCGTGCTAGAAATTTATTTATTGAATACATTTCTTTATTGAATTACTACGTGTGAAATGTACCAAATGTCCATGGGTTCATTGAAAACTAAAAAGATAGTCCAGCTAAGTATGATTCTTTCCAACTTTTTCCATTTGTTCATTCAACAGATATTTAATTAATGCAAATCACAGGCCATGGATGGTAATATTAATAGGTGCTTGCAGCATGTTTATTAATTAAATTATCATCTAGCCCTTTCTAATGGATAAGTAGTAGCATCTGCCAAAGGTTTAAGAAAGTGTACCAGAGAACTGTTTAAATTTGGCCAATCAACCTAACTCTTTCTACTAATTTGAAAAGACTATTAGAATATGATTTTAGCAATGAAGCACCTCAACTAATTTATTAGAACAATGGCATTAATTGCAAATATGGTTTATGGACTGCCCTCCTATACTGTGGGCTCATGACTGTAGTAGGAGTCACAAAATAGATGCAAATAGATACATTCATCCTGATGTCTTTAACCTGGTGCATGGTGTCTGCCTATAGTTGTAGAGAAGGAATGTTAAGGTGAAATAATTGGGGAAAAATCTTCTAAAGTGAAGTTAAAATAGAAATTCAAGTTAATTTATAAATCATTTATAAATAAAAATGTTTCTGTCATCGACTCTAGGGAAGAATGCTATATCAGTAACTTCTTTCAAATTACTGCATCTTTGAAATTCTGAATTTTGAGTAGATCTTAAAGGTCACAGTCTAGGAAGCCGACTGAACCAAATGTGTGTGATGAGGATTAATGGACTTTTCTTGGTTTCATTTGCATATATGCAATGTAATGACATCAGTATGCAAAATATGCCACCAACTACAGTTTGATGGAACTAGAGATATTCAGTTCTAATTAAGCTAGAGTATAGCAAACTTTTCTAAACTTATGCTATAAACTTAAGTAATTAGGTTTTCTCTTCATAGAAAAGCATATGTGGTACAACTTCAAAACTGTATGTACAAACATTTATCATTGCTAGAAATGTAAGTTTTTCTCAAAGGATCCAATTAAAGTTCTGGACATTTATTCTTTTGATATGATACAGACTGTGAGATCACAGGGGATATGAATATGGCTGATAAAGAGTCTAAAAATATTTCAACTGATATCATTTTGAAGAGTCAAATTTTTAACTAGCTGAGAAGAAAAATGATGAAAACTACTTGAAAGAAATTATCTACTGATTATTACATTCTAATGAGCTCGAGTCTTTAATTCCTTGTTAAACTTTTACAATTAAATCTTGATAATATATATTTCTTTCTGTGTAGGGGAATAAATGCAGAAGAAAATATTCTCATGAGACCCATAAGACCATGTATAGTGAATCCTTGACCATTTTATAAGGATTTTTTTTTCTGGAGAAAATTTTATCAGACTCAATGTAATTTGAACTAAAGTCAATTTTTAAAATATTAAATATTTGCCAATTTTTAAATTATAGACCTTAAAGAGAAGGAAGGCCTTTGGAGACTGATTTGGATAATGTTTTCATATCTTTCCTTCCACGTGGTGCATTCTCTACTTCCTTCCTCTCTCAGCTTTCCTACAATCCCAATTAAAGCTCTAGTTTCCATTCCTTTGCTCAGGCTAACTCCTCAAACTAAAATTCTATCTCCAATTGTCTCTGTCAATTTAAACAGCATGTTTCACAAATTATCTCCTACTGAAAATGGGTTTCCCTATTGTGAATCATTTCAATGATATAATCTATAAGATTCATTTACCGTATAATAGCAATTCAACCAACAAATATTTATTAAATGCCTAACAGTTGTATGCTTTCACTTCTCTCTATATAGATTGTGTGCGTGTGTGTGTGTGTGTGTGTGTGTGATAAATAAGAAAATATGGGAACATAACTTTATATATAAGAACTCAGCTTTCTATTAGGGCCAGATTTTCACTGATGTAATTCCCACTTTATTCAATTTTGAGATTGGAAATTATTTCACATATAGAGATAAATAAGATACTGTTTTTATGACTCTGCTACATCAAATATCCTAAAAATCCTAACAAAGTAGGACTATTTGCCCCATTTCTTCTCTGTATTGAAACTGACTCAGAGAAGTATGAACTTTGTCCATGTTGAGATTTGAACTAGTGTCTTTCTGAGTACATGAGCCTCTTTTGCATGTACTATGTTACCATTTTAGTCATTTAAAATTTTGGTATACTGCTTTCTTTAATTTTCTTTTTTTGAGACAGAGTCTTACTCTGTCACCCAGACTAGAATGACATGGCATCATGCTAGCTCACAGCAATCTCAAATTCCTGGCCTCAAGCAATCCTCCTACTTCAGCCTCCCAAGTGTCTGGGTCTACAGGTGTACACTACTGCACCCAGCCAATTTTTTCAATTTTTAGTAGAGACAGGGTCTCACTCTTGCTCAGGCTGGTCTTGAACTCCTGACCTCAAGTGATCCTCCTGCCTCGGCCTCCCAGAGTGCTAGGATTCCAGGTGTCAGCCACCTTGCCCAGGCTGCTTTAATTTTCTCATTGTTTTTCAAAATACATAAAATTTTTCCAATGTTTAAAGTGGCATAAAATATAATGAGTTAATTTTTATATTGTATTTTCTATTATTTTATAAACATACAATACTAAAAAATTATGCTTTCTTATCACTCATCATTATGTCCTCCCATTCAAACCTAGTCCTTCTTGAGTAATTTCAGATGGATTCGTCCTAACTTAGACAGTGGAGCGTTGTCACTGGCTACCCCCTTTTCTTCACCTCCTGATTCTAGTCAATCTCCAATATTCTATGCATGGAATACTCTTATTTTCACTAAATATAAGTCCTCATAGCAGCATTAATGTAACTCCACTGACCCCAGAGTATATGTCATATCCTCATCTGTCACCCTGGTTAATTCAACATCCATCTCCACCCCCCCCCCCCCGACCCCGGTCAAAGTCAGCTGGGGTTTTGTTCAGTGGGGTAGGCTCAGCAACTAGCCTGACATCTGACATATAGTAAGCATTTGATGACTATTTGTTGAATAAATGATTAACATACTCTTGGGCAAGATGACTTTACAGCCATATTCTTATAGTTAATATTTCTTTGTCCATATATACTATTAAGAATAGCTCACAGATGAAATAAGTTATACAGGACTTAAAGGCATGTGACATATAAAGAAAATTAAGAATTGTTTTATCTATAACTTATCTTTTTTAAGCTTTTCTCTTATAGACAGTGTTTCAGGTTTCCTGTTTACTAAATTCAAAATAGAGAAGGCACCTTAACTTTCCTCCTCACTCATTATTTAGCATTCTGGATTTCATTTGCTCTTTTAACATAATGGCTCATGAACTGAGAGTTATTTAGATTCTTCTTACAGCTGCCCCTTTTTCAAATCCTATTACCTCTCAAGAATTAAAATTGTTTTTCTCCTTTAGTTTTTCCTGTCACAGCTATCAGATTATTCTTCATTAATCAGAGTTTATGTTTGTCATTCCACTCAAGCCTCTGAATGGATTTATGTAGTTTACTTGTTTAAAATTTATTCCTGTTTAAAATTTCCAGCTAATGACCAGTATACTTTATTACATTATTATTTTATCACTCTATCTCTAACTAGTATACAAATGAGCTTTTGTACTCCACACTTAATGATGCGTATGCCACATCTAATACTCTTTTTAAAAATCTTTATTCAGGCTCTTTCTTTATTCTGATATTCTCATTCCTTTCTGCCAGTCTACAATCTAGCAGAATAGGGAACTTCTCGACGAAGCTTTTCTGATTATGCTTCTATATGAATTGTCTTTCCCAGGTCTGGATTCCAGGAACTTACTCATTGGATTACATATTGCTTTGTACTGCTAGAATCATCTTGGCTTTGACACTTATCAGATGTGTGGCCTTAAGTGATTTAACCTCCTTCCTTTCTCAGTTTTAACATGCATAAGGTGGGCAAGGTAATAGAATCTCTCTCACTTGTAAAGATTAAATAAGTTAGGACATGTAAAACCTGTCACATACTAGGGTTCAATAACAGTTTTCTTAAATTCTTATAATTATTCTGCAAATGATTCTATATGCATCAGCCCTGCAGTGTTATCATAATGAAGTTTCACAGACTCATGAAGAGTTGCCTTATAAGCTCAAGTTCGTTTGACTTGAAGTCATCTAAATGAGAGTGGAAAGCAGAATCAGGGAGAAAAGTGTCACCATTTCAAGACAGATACAGGGATTATACAAAAGATTCAATCAGCATTTTTGCCCACAAGTTTTAAGGTAGAGGGCTAGGAAAAGACCAATGGACAATAAGTGGGTCTTTAGATCCTAGCAATCTCAGGACCAAAAGGCCTCCAGTGTGAACAGTCTTTCTGACAGTTTTCTTTATGCTTTATGGTTTTCCCACCTATTCTAAGGTGGGGCTGTTGGCTTTGAACCCTATGACAGAAAACTCTTTAAGGTATTATCCTCGACTAGAGATAAACAATCTCCCTCCTTCTCAGTCCATGGTCCATATATCTAAACGCAGGCCATGGTTTCTGAGCATGTTTGAATCTCTGTAGGAGTTCTTATGTTCTGTGAGAATCTAAAGGAGTTCAGAATTCAAGAAAAGCAGTCCCATTTTGCCAACTTTATTGCACCATAGATCTCTCCTGTAAACAGAGCCGGACAGCGTTCAGCTTTGAGCACTGTGGTACTTACTTCACGTGAGCTCAGCAGTTTGTGGCAGCGCACACTGGAGGCCCCCGGTGGCTTCGCCCCGTGCGCAGTGTGTTACTCTGCACCGAGGACACGCGTGGCTGACTGCACCTCAAAGGCAAAATCATCTTAGGCTTGGAAGCAGCTTGGTCATTTATCTGTGTCAGCAAAGAAATAACTTTGCCTCAGAGCTCTAGAAAGAACCTAAGGCAAGTTACTTAGCTCTTATTTCTGTAACCATTGTCCACTGAATAAAATCCAACCCACTTCTGTTGTCTGCCTTCCCCTCACACTTGCTCAGTAGTTCCCCCACCCCCACCACTTACTGCTTCCCCCTCTCCTCCTTGGCACTCTCACATTCCCCCTGCATGCCCAGGACCACTAAGGCACAGTGAGTCAGGCTTTATTATTATTTACTACTAACGTGAGCTTGGATAAGTTTTCTAAACTTCTATGTGCCTAAGTTCTACTGGAAAGGGGCCTCATTCTACAGACCTGACAGGATGGTTGAGAGTACTAGCACCATACTGTCTAAACGACAATTTTTAGAATTGAAAACTAACAGTCCTGCTATGTCAACCTTCATAATCTTGTAGAACAGCCATCTAACACCTTAGCCATGTGGTGTGTACCTCAGCTCCAGAAAAGATTACTTGCAATCACCAGCTAATTTCTACAGCTATATCCCGGACAGTCAGATATAATGAATCACTTCCAAAATATGTAATTACCAATGCAAATGACACATATGTTTAGTGTTTGAGAAAAGATGTATTATTTTTCAAGAACAGCATTATAACATTTTATCATTTCCTCATTGCTTTTTTTCTAAAATCTATTATGTCTTAATGACCTTTCATATATCAATAACTCTAGTGCGTGTTCACATACCTACCCTGTTAACCGCCAGAAGAGAACTTAGCTGTTTGAAGGCTCAAGGCGCATGGGAATCTTACCATACAAAAATCAAGCTCAACCTTCCTTCAACTATTCAAGGGAAACAGTTAAGAAAGGAATCTAATTCGATTACTATATTTTCATTGACTGGAATTGGCAGAGTGAGAAAAAAATACCTATAAAGAAATAATGCCCTAGTTGTGAAAATCAAAATGATACTATTTTCATTTTTACTATGAATTTACTTTTGTTTTTTGCCCCAAACGCCTATAGTAGAATATGACTTTACTTCTTTTTATCACACATAATACATTTTATAAAAGGCCACATTATTTTTGTGCTGCATATATGAATTGGCAGATTGAAAAACAAAATCACAAAGATTTTTAACGTCCTGTCCAAGTTCTCAGAACTTCTGTTAAATTCCATCTTCTTTTTATTTTCCTTTCCAGAGCTTCTTTCTTTCTCACAGCTAATTTATACATCGACTTCTTGAGCCACATATGGTAAATATCCAGTTTGAGATATAAAATAATTAGATAATTTAAATAAATTGGCAACAGTGCCCTCAGGCAGAGTCTGAAGCTGCAGAAATTTTCTATCATTACTCTTACATCCCATTTTTCAGTTTTTTTTCCATTCCTTCAACTAGTACTGATTTTGTTGAGTACAAGTTGCTCATTGTCATGAGGAAGGAGATGTTTTCATATATTTAGGACAGTGCTCTATTGTTATGGCATTTTCTAGCCCATTAGGAAAAAAAGGGCCAGAACAAAATTCATATCAGGTAGTTATTCCTCATTCATCCTTCCTCCCTCCCTTTTTTCCTCCATCATACTGCGTCATTATGCATTCATCTATTCAAAAACTGTTGTGCACTTAGCAAGCAGTGGGCATTGCCCTGGGCACTGAGGCTGGAGTTCCTCGCGTGGTTTTTGCTGAGGTGGAATATGCAATTTATCTGACTGTCTAACCTTTCCACCAGCACCAGCACCGCCAAAGTGTGTGCATTCACATGTGCACAGACACACTTCCACTTTGATTTGCAGTATCTCAGATGATACCTAAATTACTTTTAGTAGGTGATGTTGTGTCAGTTTTCCACAAATGTTGGTTTACTAATATACTGCATATGCATCACTGAATCTTCTCAATAAAAGTAGATTCTGGTGCCCCATCCACATTTACTAAATAAGAGTTTTTGCAAATGAAGCTTGAAAACTTTTATTTTTAATGTGCTTCCCAGGAAATTATGGTGCACAGCCAGATGTGGTCAATTACTCTTAAACTACTATGAAATTTGCTGTTCTTACTACTGATGTCAAAACTCACTTGCTCTGTTCCTGATAAAATGAATCTGTCCAAGAGAAATTATTAATAACTGCTAATGGTTTAGTGTTACTATACGGAAAATTTGCATTTGAAAAAGAGACACTTGAGGACAAATGTCTTACAGTAATGGAGTAAGTATACAATGTGGATGGTTTGGAAACTAAAGTGTGCTGACCAAGAAAAATATTTTCAGGAAGCCAGCATTGCTGTTATGCCTCAAAATCCACCATAGGATGGGGACAACCTCCTACTCATCAGGAAGAATTGTATATTATGGAGAAAAAGAAAACTTGTATATATACTAATCAATCTTTTTTATTACTAAAGTTGTGGCATATAATGGAAGGGGGAAAATATTCTAACAAACCCATTAAAATGAAGTGGTTGAGTCACTATTTGCAGAAATGCATTAACATGAGGTTGATGACTCATGTGCTGTCTCACTTTCCTGGCGAGGCAGCTGCTCTCCATTAATGACCAGCAACAGTGAGGAGTGATGCATCTGCCCCGTTCTGGCACAGGGGAATGCGCCACCTGCTCGATCTGTAACTACAGCCTCCACAAATCAACATGAAAATGAAGCCTCTAGATTCTTTGAAAAATTGTTGGAATTACCAAGCCAGAATGGAAATAATGTGTGGCTTTTATGCAAAAACATCAAGAAAGCTAAAAGCCTTTGTTTGTTCTCCCCATTTAGTGTTTGGAATTACTTGGGAGAAACAGTGCTGTCACTGTGAGACATGAATATCTCTGACACAATGAAAATCGTTAAGTGTTCCATATTAATAGAATGGTTTCAGATTCACTGGAAACTTACCGTCCATGGTTCTATCTGAAAAACACCTGTGGGAAAATCAGTGCACTTTTGTGAATCTGTGAGTGTGTAAATCTGATGTAACTGCTTTAGTCTTAGAGAAGCAACAGAATTCAGTAAATAAGAAAATAAGAAAATTGTTCAAAAATTTTGAGATCATAATTTTCTCTGTTAAAGTTTATGCCATACAAAACAACTGATTCTGTTTTGTTTTCTTTTGATTATCTCAACTACAGTTCTTATCTTTTCTGTGAGTAAATGTCTCATTTTTTTCCATTACATATTTTTATTGATATAAATTTACTCATGTTATTCTCTTAGCTACATTTGCCCCACACCATTATCCATTTCAGCAAAGTCACAGTCACCCCTGAAGGCCTGGCAAACCTGATATCTCTTTGTGATGAGGTCTCCAAGCAACCTAGCTCAAGTTTGTTTCTAGCTCTTCTAAATATTAATATTTAGAGATTCAATTTTTCTCAATAAACTTGAATTTTTGAAGTACATTGATATAAACTTGGAAAATGATTAAAATATTTATCAAGTGCTCCTCAATTTCTATATAATGCGACACTTTTTTGTTCTTTAATGACATAAAATCTAATAAAATTAATGTGTATTGCATTAATCTTAGTAAAATCAAAATATTACATTGTATTACTAAAAATAGCACTAATGTCTGCCAAGACCTCTGAATGGTTTGAGATTTTCCCTGACTTGTGATAAGCAAACGTGCAAGTCTTCACAGTTTTATGAATCCTGTTAAAAGACATGAGATTCCTGGGTCAGAGATAAGGAAATTTATTACTCACCACACAGCATGAAGCATGAGCATCTGTATATTCATACTAGTTTCCCTTGTTTCCATGATGTGCCCAGATAGATGCTTACACACATACTACAGGTAAGGATCTCTTAGCTTAGAGAACCCAAGTCTTTAAAATGGAGAGTAAGCATGCCTGACCTTTGCCATGGAAAGAACAATTACATTTATTCCACTGAACAGCAAGCATGGCTGCTTTTTGTTCCAGAACAGAGGTCAATTAGTACCTCTGCATCCAAGTTATACAGAAATGAGAGAGATCCATGGAACATTGTCTGCCAACAGTCATCTCTAAGTTATTCTGGCTTCTGAAGAATTTTCCCACAAGTGCACTACTATGTCAGACATTCTGATACATGTGACCAACAGAAACTGAACCCACACCTGTTCAATTCAACTCAAACAGCCTTTATTTAAGGCTACTAACAACATGATCTAAATGTCAGGATGAGGCCAGTTGGCAGTATGGAGCCTAACTAGTCCTTTATTTCTTCATCCTCTCAGGCTCCCAGACTCAGCTGAACAAATCTCATTGGGATCTACTCTAGAAACCCAGGCAATTTTCTCCTTAATTTTTTTATTGATATTTCCACTTGGCCTGAAATATAATCCAGGTACAGTAGGAAGGATTAGAGATTCCAAAGGCTGCACCATAGCCAGCTTGGAGGAAATCTAAGACAATTTTATGATCCATAAACTCCCTGACAAGTGAGGTGAGGATAGTCTGATAGCCTCCCGAGTTCAAGGTGGTATAATTCATCAAGTCAGATAATGTCAGAGACAAATGTAATGATTTGATTTTTTTAATTGGGGGACTCCCAATTGTAATGCTAGGTAACTACAGGGTAAACATAAATCATAGCAATATATGAGTAAGTTATACCTCTGGGAATTTTCCATGAGTAAACAAAGTTAGCCTTGTTTTTGAGACATCTGCACATTTAAGATGTATGTGATCTATTGGTGGGATTTTCTTGAACCCTCAAAGGTCTTTATAGCCACCTTTATACTGAAGTCCACATATTTTGAGAAGGAAGGGAAGGTAACAACTGGCTTCAACACAAGGAGTACTCTTGAGGGTGCACATGATATCCCTGGAAAGAAACTGTTGTTTACAATCATTGGGGCTCCTAAGAGGGAACTACATCAGTTGGGTTGCAGGGCAGGTTGATTGTCTCCGATGTGGCATCTTGGCCAGTTGGTAGGCCTTGGAATCTCAGTTGAGTCTGAATAACTGAGTCTAGTCTTTGTTTTTTGATGGATGCTTGAGACAATAAGTCCAACCTATCCTAATTGTTTATGCCATCATCTTATGGCATTCATCTGTTCCACAGTCTGAATGATGAACCACTTTGGGAATGGGGCAGGGGAGGACAGCCAGAAGATGCTATCACTATAGGCATTTTTTCTCATCCCTGTTCTAAAAGAAGAAGGCTACCTAAATTTTACCTATTGTTTGTGTGTGTGTGTGTGTGCGTGTGTATATAAACATGTGTATACACTCACACACACACATTCCAGGACACCCTTTATCAGACTTAGGAACTTCCTAAAGGGAATAGGTTGGAGTGTCTTCCTCACCTGAAACACAGTGAGAGATGTTTTGTGGGAACAATGAGAGCTAAACTTTCAATGCCTGGTGGCTGCACTGATACCAATTTGCAGTCCAGGATTTGTTTGGGCAAAGGGTGTATCTTTTACATGGACCAGGGATAGGACAAGTGCAAAAGAGTACTTGTGTAAAATTGTATTGGGTCCTGTTCAGCAAAGCCACAGGGAGAGGTGTCCTGATTTGGAGAGAAAATGAGGTGTCATCAAATTCTTAGGGGCTGGGATATGAATACAGTTTACTGTGTTACAGATCCTGCTGGTCATAGAGCCCTGGTGATGGGAACGTCTCCTAATAACTGAAAATGGACTTGTTTGGAACTGAACATATTTAATTACTGAATTGAGACTGTTTGTCGTTTTGAGTGACTATAAGATTTTCTGTTTTATAAGACTAACCAAAAAATTATGTGACCAGTTTTCACATACTGGCAAAGAAAAAAATTAGCTCCAAAGGGTCAAAATAAAGTTATCTTCTGATCATATTCACAGAATTATGTTTGCACAACATTATGGTTACATAAGGTACTGTGCGATTTTCTTAGGACAAATAGGAGTTAATACATGCTACAAATTATACATAATATTGTATAGTATATATGTGTTATATATTGGTGTTGACATAACTTCTAATTTCTTTCCACTAATAATTGATGAAAGACCTTTAATTAACCAGATAAGGAAAAGAAAATAGTCTAAATTCTCATTCTGTGTATATCTGTATAGTCTATAGCTTCTATATCTGTAATTTTTAAACACTCATAGCAAATAAATAACCAAGTATATTGTCTTCTTTAAAGTACTTTTTTTTCTTTTCCTTTTTCTGGGGGCACACAGTGAATATTCCTACTGCAAGCTATTTATTACCTTTAAATGAATTTTACCTCTTTTTTGTGTGGCTCAATGACAGTCTACTTTTTTTGTCCTGAATAATTTGAATTATGTGTCTGTGCTCTCAATTCAGCTCCTTCTGTAAAATACTATGTTCTGCATCATGAAGTAGGTTTTATAGCCCCACATTTTAGGCGGAAAGTACAAGATTGAAGTTTGAGCTTTTTACGGCACTTGATTGACAGTCATGGTCACTTTGATCATTCCTATGTGACTCCATTAAATGTCCCTTGAACTGTGTTCTGAAATGTTGAAGTTTCAATGTTTAATCACTATCTCTTCTGTGTGGGTTGTACTCACCATGATCACCTGTTAATTCTCATATTGGGTTTGAGATCATAAGAACCCACTAGGAAAGCTAAGCTTTGTGCTTAAAATATAAGGGGTAAGAGTGTAGCTTCTAGAGGTCTTCAACCAAGATGACATATCATTAAGGAATATATATTAATATTTGATAAAGCAGTAATACAACGATGATTCCCAGGACAAAAAAATCTGTTTTATTCGCTGACTTCATATACAATGATATTTGCAAAACAATTTTTGTTTTTAAAATGTAAAAGTGCATTTGAAACAGATATGTCATTATTTGACAATGAAAGATAATTGTGTATGTTTTAAGAAAATAATGTATTCTCAAAATTCCAATCTATAATTTACATTGATTTTATAAGTCATGGAATATTTTGTGGTTATTTATTATTTATACCCCTTATATGTACAAAATATTCCATTTAATCCTGCTAGCTATGTTCTTTGCATCAATGCTTTCAAATTGAAGAATTATATTTAAGACATGTCAAAGCACCTTAAAATATTTTTGCCAATTTTTGATACTAATCTGTGATTTCTTACTATAATATTATATTATACTCATCAAATTGTGTGTGAGAGAGAGACAGAAACAAAGAGAACAAAGATACAGAGACAATAAGGAGGAGAGAGAGACTGAGACTGAGACTGATTTTCTGAGACACTGCCAACATTTCATTTCCTAGCCTATGTAGTGGCGATATGGGTGTTTTTCTTAAATTTCTATTCTTTTAAAATATGCATGTATTTTATACACTTTCCTCTTTGTATTATATTTTTCACAATATAAACTAAAATAGTTTAAGATATGCATAAAATGTGCTTGGAAAATTGTTATTTTAAATGCACATATTGAAAATAAAATGTTCCTTCTCTAGGGAACAAAAATTCAATGTCTAGAAATATTTTCAGAAAATCGTATGAAAAGTTAGATAAAGCGAGAGACAATAATTGCAATATCTAACTCAGAGCTGTTATGTGATTGCTCCAAGAAAAATAGTGACATATAGTTAAATAGGTGTTTACAAAATGAAAAAAGTGTTTTCTTTGCATATTGTGTTCCTTTTGTTATTACATTGGGGGTTAAATTGAAGTCAAATCCATTTTACATATATGTTGATACAAAAGAGAGACCACATCTTCTTTATATTGGTTCAAAAAGATTTTTAAATATGGTTTTAAGTAACAAGGCAAATTACAGAAGATTAAATATAGAAAAAATAAAATTGGGAGTATTCAGAATAACTGGGTAAATCCTGTTACTTCTGTTTAAATTCTCCTCTTGAAAAGAGTAGCAATCTGAAGAGTGTAAAGATCTGTATTTTGATTCCACCTGTGCAGCAATACTTTACCTAACATACATTTCAAATATGTCAAAATAAGTCATTCATACTTTTGCTATATCTTTAACAAGATTATCTATGGACATTGTACTGAGCTTGAGAAAGTAAATCTCTCATGTATTTAAACTATTTTAAATTTTCATTTAAGAAAAATGGTATCTATGTCTTAGTTGAAAATCAATTGAATTTGATCTGTCGTAGCAATTTAATTGTGTAATAACAAAAATTAATTAAAACAGATTCTATTCTTTCTGAAAAATACAGGTAAAAGCTAAAGTTTATTCTTTTTTCAGACTTTCCTCTGTCTGATCTTAATTTTTCTTATTTTGAAGACATCTAGTTTCCTGATAAGTTTGCAAATATCATCACTACGTATTTCATATTGAAATTCACGATACATGTAATGTTATGGAAAATAGGGCATTGGCATCATTTCCAGATCTGCCAAGCTGAATCGCATATTTGCTAAGATAATCCATACAAAGAAATTTAAGATAATTCACACACCGTAAGCTTTCTATTTGTAATGTTGCCATTTTTTTAAGACATTGAGAAAACCCTCAGCATAATAAATAGCTTATACATTCAGATTTAAAAAAGCTAAAGAAATTTACGCTAGTGCATAATCCAGTTGCATAGAATGGGCCCTGACTCATGAGGAGGGGCAATAGCTGGGTGTACTTGCCGTCTTGTAATTACAGAAAGTAAAGGCTTCGTGCCTGACTCTGCAGGCAAGATGGACAAACGCCATCATGGTGTCAGCCACGACACGGAAAGTAAAATCTTAGCTGGCTGCTTGGCTCTTATGTGGACAGTTCTAAGAATCTCTAAACATATTTATTTCCCTTTTGCATATTTTCCTTTGTTCTCTACACATCCTTAGTTGCAGAGAAAACAAAAGACTCATTTTTCTCCTCATCATATCATCCTGACTATATCCACTTCTCATCAAGAGACTCCTAACAGACTGATGAAGGCATTTGAAGAGGAAAAAGTATATTTAAACCCCACACTCTGAGACTAAATGACAGGCCATAATCCCTGTACACACAAATTCTTCTGCATTTCTGATATATATATATATATATATATATTTTTTTTTTCTTTCTTTCTTTCTTTTGAAAGAGATTGCAAGTACTGGTGATCAACACAGATCTCCGAGGGAAGGCTACCAATGTCAATAACTTAAACAACAACAGGAACAACAACAAAACTAAAATTATTGAAGGTGTAGAAATGGAGCAATCAAAACCACAGTTATCAATGATACCTTTTGACACACAATTTTTAATGTGACCTATAAATAAAGCCTAAGGGTGAGTGAGTTTTTCTGTAAGTAATGTCACTAAAAATGAGGGTTGCAAAAAACTGTTAATATTATATGCAGATCTATACACATCATAATCAAAAGAGTTCACATTTTTATTGAGACATAGCACTTGTGTGACAAAGTATTGACAACTAAAGAACTTAATAGTAACAATGACCTTTTATAAAGAATGGTAATACAATCAGGAGCCAAAAATTGTATACTTTTTTGGAGCAAAAGAAAGGCATTGGGGTACTTTGAATTGTTGAGAAGTATTGCTTCTTACATGAAGACATATATATTTCTTTATTTATGCAAATATTTTATATAAAGTATAGGATGAGGATGCTAGGGCTATAAGTATGACTGAATGGGGGTCATACACAAGTAAACAAATATTTGGATTACAGTGCAGTAAGATGCAAAGCAGTTCTGCTCAGGGAGTACAATTTTACCCACTGTTTGGACAGGGGAGATGGTTGAGTTGAATTCTGAAGAGAAGGTATACAACGAAGTGTAGATGCTGTGGGGGTATGAACACAGGAAAGGGATGTGCAGAGAACTGCAGGTCCTTTGAGTAAAGAACCTGAGAGAGGCAAGTCCAGGGACATTTCTGGGAAAATGGGGAGGGGCTAGGTCAGTAAGGAAAGAAGGTACCCTTCACAAGCTGTATGTCTTTTTGTGTTACATGCTGTGTTTCTGGGAAGGGGAGAAGATCAGTCTTACAACCTGTGTCCCTTAGCACAAATTAGACCAACTCCCTGTCTACCCACAGAGTAGTTCACTAGCATAGTTCCTCAATCACTGTTTTTCCAGGTTTTAACTCCTGACATCTAATGGCAGGTGCTAAAAGCTGCCTGTGAAGCATGAGTGACATGAAAAAGAGGAAAACAGCATTTGTTGCCTGAGTAAAGAGGCTATTTGGAGTCTCAAAGCACTATATTCTTTGAATTTTTGTAGATGTAGGTAAGGATTTTCGAGCTTTAGGTGAGAATGAGAAACGTTTTGAAAAAAATATAGTGTTTATTTTTGGAGAATGATGACTCATCGGAATTCATGAAAGCAGTTTTTCTCTGAGGATGATGACAGCTTAAAATTAAAGCTATTATTTTTCTACTAGATGTATGTCTCGTCCATTAATTATGCATTCAACATGTCATGTGCAAAATGAGTTAAGGGCTAAGGAGTAATGGTTCAAGAAAATCATAGTTGTAAGTAAAAAGATCTCTTAAAAATGATTTCATAACTTTGTGATAAGCTTAATGCAACATTTTCAGGTTTTTACTAAGTATGTTTTTTCCCATAAAAAAAATTACATCTCAAAAGTTATCAAGCATTGTGGCCATGGCCAGAAATACAGACTTTTATTCTGAGATAAATTGAGAAAATTTCTGCGGTTGGAATTTCTCTGTATGAGATCTTTTGGTCACTCATCAAAGCCTGGCTCTGCTTCACTTGTTGCCCCACACTCAGCACTTGTCACTACTTTGCTGTGGAATATTAGACACCATCAGGTCGACCACTTACCCTGTTGCTATCATCTAGAACCACATTCTTCCAATATGGTAGCCATTAACCACATGTGGCTATTGAGTAATTGAAATGTGGTTAGTCCAAACTGAGATTTAACGAGACTTCAAAGACTTAGTAAAAAACAGATGTGTGAAATACCTCATTAGTAATTATTTATATTGATTACTTGCTAAAATAACATTTTGGATACATATAGTATGAGGTAGGTATAATATTTTAAATATATTATTAAAATAAATTTTACGTGTTTTTTTTTTTTACTATTTTTAATATGGTTACTAAAAAACTTAAAATTACTAAGTGGTTAATGTTTGTGGCTTGCATTATACTTCTGCTGGACAGCACCAATCTAGGATATTTTTGTTGGATCATTTAATGTACATATTGTGTTTTTTCTTGATTTTTAAGACATTATACATTACAAAATTATTTTATCAGCTCTATTTCACATTTAGCTCATGCAGTCTTCATGAATTTATTTCTTTCTCAGCCAAATTAATTCTTCTAAGAGAGTTTTCTAAGAAAGTTTTTGTGTTGTAGACTTAAAAATTTTATGTTATAACATCCTTATTTTACCTTAAAAATATTTGGCTATAACATTCTACATTCGAAGTTATTTTTGTTTAATACATCAATTTATTTTTACATTGGTTTTCTTATATGCTGATTTGCCATTGAGATATCCAATTAGAAAGTTAATTCTGTTTGCACATGTGTGTGTGTGTGTGTGTGTGTGTGTGTGTTAAGGTTGCAATGGTTAATTTTACGTGTCAAATTGGCTGGGTTACTCTGCCCAAATATGTGGTCAAACATTATTCTGGATGTTCTTGGAGGGTATTCTTGGATAAAATTGACATTTAAATTGGTGGATTTAAAGTAAAGCAGATTGCCCTCAATAATGTAGTGAGCCTCATCTAGTTAGTTGATAAGGCTTGGATAGAACAAAAGACTGACTCCCCCACTCCCACACCCATGCACCGAGCAAGAGCAAATTCTGCGGTGGACTGTCTTCAGACTTACACGGTAGCAATGGCTCTTCTCTGGCCCTTCAGCCTGCTGACCCTCCCCATAGAATTTGGACTTGCCAGCTTCTATAACTGTCTGAGGGAATTCCTTAAAACAAATCTCTTTTTCTATGGTCTGCTCTTTCTTTATGAAGTGCTTCAAAAATTTACTGTGAGTTGATGCCCATACAATTCTCTAAGTTTTATCTAGATTTTTTTCCCTTCCCAATTGTGCTATATGTTTTAAAACCAACCTTTTCAATTTTTCTTTACTCAGAGTAATTATGGGTCAGTATTTCTTCAAATTTCCTTTTTTTAATTTATTTTTCTCTCTTTTGAACAGATATTGGTTGACACTTCGTTATTCTTTCACATTTCCTATATTTCTTTTATATCTTCTATTATTTTTCCTTGATCCAGTCTTTGAGCTTACTAACTCATTCTTTGACTATTTTCATCCCACTATTCAGCTCATTTGTTGAATTCCTTATTCAGACTATTCTAAATCTCATATACAATATTTTAGTTTGAACCTTTGCAGATAAGCTGATTTATCTCATTGTGAGACATTCTCAAGACCAGATACTAGTTTATGTACCTTCTGCTGAATTTAGATGAGAGTGGGTGTCAGGGAAGTTGTCACCTCAGTTGTCTTAGTCCTTTTGTGTTGCTATAAAGAAATACCTGAGCCTCAAGTATTAATATTTCTTCAGTGCAGCACTAAAGGGACCAAGACACCTGAAAAGCATTATAACCACCAATGTTGCAAAGACAGGTTTCTTGAACTTTCAGTTTTGCCCTATCCAGGATTCTACCTTAGCTCATAAATCTTATGAATAAATAATGTTTATGAATTATTAACAATAACTCTCAGCATGACACTGTATTTCAGCTTTGGATGTAGACTTTTATTCTTAATAACATATTATTTCTTTAGCCAACTATGTTTATTGTTATACTTTATTACAAATTAATTGGATATTATCAAATGCCTTTTCTACATCAATTGAAATGTTATATAAATTTTCCTCTTTAACCTATTGGTATGGGAGATTATATTGATAAATATTTGAATACAAAAGCAGCCTTGCAAATCTGAGATACATCTCACTTTTTCATGTTGTATAATTATTTTTATACAACCTTATTTGATTTACTAATATTTCATTGAAGTTTTTATATCTAAGTTCGTGAGAGATATTGGTCCATAGTTTCTTTTTTCAGTGCACTGTCATTTTCTGGTATTGGGATTGAGGTGATACTGTATACATAAAGTGAATCGGGAAGGATTTTTCCTCTTTTCTTTCCTGTAAGTATTGGTTAAAATTGGTAATTCCTCTTTAAATGCATGGTAGAATTCTTTATCAACCACTACTTGTTTCTTAAAACAAAGTTTTGTTAGAACACTGCCGTGTTTGCTTGTTCATTTGCATATTGTTCATGGCTGCTTTCCTACAATGATGGCAGAGATGAATAGTTGCAATGGAAACTTTATGACTCACAAATTCTAAAATATTCACTAGCTGCCCCTTTACAGAAAGCAATTTGCCATCCTCTGATTTAAACCATTTTTTTTCTATCCAAACTTTTACTATGACAACCAGATTAACTTTGTTTTTTTTTTTTTTTGTCCCAACCTGTCTTCTGACAAAATAAATGATCTGAGGCAAATTATCAGTAGAAGTGAAAATGAATAATTAGAATCCTAACAGCTCAGCAATAGGATAATCAATAGCTAAATAGAATTTGTTATTTTGCCATTTGTAATACTCTTCAATAATTCCCCATTTCTGTTCTCTGATTTGATTTCATAAAAAGTTTTTCCCCCAATATTGCAAGAGGTCAAAACGTTAGTGCTCTTTTATGTGCATACAAAAATTGAAATTTGTAAGTGGATACAATTATAGCTGAATTATCTCAGTGGAGTACTTGAAGATTGGTATTAATATGCTCCCACAAATCTCCCAATGGTACTTACTGGAAAAATATCTTTATTCCATTTCTGAATCTAGTAAACTGAAGCATCTTATTGTTAGTTCTGTCCTTGGTATGGGAGCCAAGTTTCTTGTTTGTTCTCCTCTGGTGCTTTGTTCTCTCTCTATTCCCCAATGTGATTTTGTTACTGCAAATCTCTTTTCAACTGTCAGATAAAATGGATTGGGCCAAGGTCCCTGAATCAGACAATTTCTCTGCCTGAACTTGCAACTTCAGCTTAAGTTGTTCCAGTTGGCTCTTTCATGCCTATAGAGGACCCACTCCAGATGATTAATTTTTATCCTTTTATCTATTCAGGAGAGAAGTACATTGTCAGTGGTCAAGAATTTTCATATTGACCCTGAAATCTCTCTTCACTTTTACTTGTGCTCTTAAATCTTTCATTTCCTCACATACATATTTTCAATCTGGTTTTATTATAAACCTCACTAAGGCTAGTTATATGCAGATCGTGCATTCCAGAAGTTGCAGCCAAACATTTCTCTAATCTCCTCAAAAGTAGTGGTCTAGGAGGAGATACAAATTTTGTAGGTCTAGGAGGAGATACAAAGAGAGAAAAAGGAAGATTGGCTAATAGCTAGTCAGGAATTGCTGTCTAGAAAGATCTCCTCAAAGACAAATATTTTGGCAAAAGTTGGAAAGAAAATACAACTTAAATTCTATTCTTTGCCACAAGTGGTTTTACTTAATGCTTATATTGTTCACTAATAGGTCTGCCTCTCAAGTCACTTCAGAGGGCAGTGTTTTTATTTTACATATGATTTTAACATGGATCAGTATTTTATTTATGACCTATAGTGGCTTAGAAACAGCAAATTATAAGGATATAGAAGAGGCATCTAATTCAAGCATATTGGTCACAATGAGAAGTTAAAGGTTTGCTAAAAAGGAAAAGACAGTAAATGAAGACAAATGTATTTCTCTAATGATTAGAGATGTGAGAGGCAGTCATAAAATGTAACCAAAACGTTTTTACCCTCATAATATCCTGAAATAAAAAAAATAGTACAACCTCTGTGGAAAGCAATATGGAGATAACTTAAAGAGATACAAGTAGAACTATCATTTGATCCAGAAATCCCATTGCTGGGCATCTACCCAAAAGAACAAAAGACATTCTATAAAAAAGACATCTGCACTCAAATGTTTATAGCAGCACAATTCACAATTGCAATGATGTGGAAACAACTCAAGTGCTCACCAATACATGAGTGGATTAATAAAATGTGGTATATGTATACCATGGAGTTCTACTGAACCACAAAAAACAATGGTGATATAGTACCTCTTGTATTATCCTGGATAGATCTGGAACCTATCCTACTAAGGGAAGTATCCCAAGAGTGGAAAAACAAGCACCACATGTGCTCACCATCAAGTTGGTATTAACTAATCAACACTTAAGTGCACATATAGTAATAACATTCATCGGATGTCAGGCAGATGGGAGTGGGGAGGAAGGGATGGGTATATACACACATAATGGGTACGGTGTGCACTGTCCTAGGGATGGACACCCTTGAAGCTCTGACTCGGGTGGGGCAAGGGCAATATATGTAACCTAAACATTTGTACCTCCGTAATATGCTGAAATAAAAAAAATTAAAAAAATATATGTGCATAAAACATGTTTGAAACGTAATATTTATTAAAACTAACTGAAAGTTACAATAGTATTCATTTTATTATTCTGTATTATTTACTGTATGGATAAGGTGAAATCCATCCTCTTAATGGAAAATTACCTTACATAAATAATTTGCACATTACTGTTTTATTTTAAAATATCTCCACTTAAATAGGAATGTGCACATGTGTTACACTAGAATTCTTTGTAAGGAAGCTTTACTGCTTTTATTATTTTTTCTTTAACCTATGAATAATGTAATGTAATAACCCATGAATAATGAAATATTTTTGCTCCTATCGCTTGACCTTGGAGAAATTTGTATCTATTTAACAACAAAGCATTCAGCTGAAAACACAAAAACTTTAGTCAGTCTTATAGAAATTTACATAAGGTCGAACATCTGAATAATGGAAACTATTCAGATGATTGAGTTTGCCGTCTTTATAGTCACAATCAACTACCACAACTAGTGACAAATTGAGCACTAGAAACTTTTGTCATTATTGTGCAGGTCTCTTACTATGTGTGTGTATGGGTGCTTAGTCATCAGTTCCTTAGATGTAATTGGTTTCTCCCCATATGGGAAGATAACAAATTGAAATTAATAAAATAATTTTATTTAATTAGTCACAATTTTCACATTTTAAAGAGATGCAAACGTTAGTCATTTTGAGTGTATAACACTGTACTCGATCATAAAAGTCTCCCTAAAAATAACTCCTTTTTTAGTTTTCTGGATAAGACTTGATTCCTAAATCAGTATGCTTATTTATTTATTTAGTCAGGCAGTCAGCTTGTTAGTTAATGTTATAGTCACTGATAACTTTTCCATGATAATGTCCTGTCATTCTTCCTATCAACTCTATACTTAAAAATACTTAAAAATTATTTTGTTTTGATGAATTAAAAAGTAAAATGAAGGAAAGAAGTAGAGTGAGAGCTGGAGGGATATGAATATTTAGGGAATGTTTAAATTCTTATTTGCTTGTTTCTGTGTGTAAGTATGAGAGTGGCCTGAATGTGTTGAAAAGCTACAGGCAGAAACCAACATAGAAGCGTGTGGGTAAACCAGGAGAGTAAATGATCTGTATTCTGGAGGATAACAAGTTTTCAGAGGCACTGAAGAAGAAAGGACTGGGAAAACAAGCACAGAGATACACCTAGAACAGAAGGAACACTTTTTCATTTGAAACTGCAAGAAAGGATATAATTTTGAAGACAGATAATTATAGCTTTATAGATACGTGATGAACAGGGTGTAGTGAAATGATTTTACTCTTGACAACTTCATTTTATTCTCTTCGCATTTGGAGGCAGTATCATCACTTGATGGAGTGTGTGGGCTATGGGTTGTTAGAGGAAAATTTTTTAGAAAAATTGATCCTGAGCACATGTCAAAGTATATTAACTTGTTAATAAAGGAACTCACAAGAAGATAACAGACTGTGTCAGGTTAAAGCAGTTTGGGGAGAAGAATTTTATATATCATAAATGAGAAAACATTTATATAAGCAGCTAGTTTGCTAAGGGCAGATGCGGTTTATTTCACTTTGTAAATCTGTTATAACTGGAAAATTACTCTTACTTTATTAGTTGGTTGGGGTTAAATTTGGAAGCTCAGCAATTAGAGCCAAGTGCCAGTGTTGTCAGGCATGAATCATTGCTCAGAAATAACAAGTCATGTATCTGAGAAGCAGACAATACATAATTGACTTGTGACTGTTAATCAGACACATCAAATTAGAAAGTTCTATTCCCTTTCAAGGACATATTTAACACAGAGATACCAAATAATATCACAGAGACAATGGTTAGGAGAAACAGTTATTACTGAATTTCTCCAACATGCATCCAAATATACTAACCATACAATGTTATTTTTCAGGTTTGCAAAATTAATTTTTTCCTTTTTTGGTCTATACAACCGTAGATGCATCTTGGCATGACACATTGAAGTTCTCATTAAAAGTTTTTGCTAAAGCCAACTAAAAATGTCTTGTTGAATTAATCACTTTCTGAAATTCCAGAATGCAATGACAAATTAAAATACTTACCTAATACAATATGATTATGGTCATAATTATCAGCAACATCATTACTTTTACTCAATTTTTCTTTGGATATTATTCCTTGAACTCAATTTTTAATATTGGGAAAGAATTTCTAGTTAAAACCCTAAGATTTAATAGAGACAGAAAGGAAGGACGTGACCATGGATACAGAAAAAAGAGCTTTTATATGTAAGAAGATACTGGAGAGATATCTCACAAATGCCACTTCTCAGAACCTTCTTTTTTTCATTCAGTTTGAAGACAATATCATGAGTTGATGGGATGCAAGAGTTGTGGTATAATGGCACAGGGAAAATAATAAGATTTAACTTATCTGAAAGAAGCATTTTCCTTTCACATATTCTTACTTTCCAGTAGTCTTTTCCCACTGGACACCTGCTGATCATATATTTATGTTCTTAATGTGGTGGGTTTTTTATTCTTTTCAATATGTACTTCCTGACAACAAACATAGAGGATATTCAGCTAAATTTCCTTTTATATAATTATATTTACTAGTTTTAATACACTTCGCCAGAATCAGTAGATTCAGATTTTCTCACTAAAGCTTATTCATTCCTACAGTCACTAAATAGGCCTGAATAGGTCAAGATGAGGTAGGTTATGCTCTGGTAACAGCGACTGCTAACGTGTCAATGAACCAAAGTTTATTCCTTATCTATGTGACATGTCCATTCCTGGTTCACCGGGGAGCTCTACTCCATGTCTAGGTACTCTCTGGGGCACTGCTTTAGCAGAGTGAAGGAGAAAAATGACATCCATAGTCTCTCTTGTCCACCCATGAACAGAACTAGTCACATGGTCTCTTCTGACCACAATAGTGCTAAAACATACACCACGCTACTCAGTACCCAGAAGGCACAATATCAACAATGTTTCATGAACAGCAATAATGACCACTATTAAGTTCTACCATTCCTGTTGTAAGTTACTAAGGGAAATTAAATTTCAAAGTATAATTTTAATCTTTTAACATAATTATTTGGTGAATGTTATGAACTGAACTGTGTTTCCCCCAAAATTCATAGGTTGAAACTCTCACCCCCATTGTGACTGTCTTTGGAGATAGGGCCTTTGATGAGATAATTAAGGTTAAAAGAGGTCATAAGGATGGGGCCCTAATCCAATAGGACTGGTGTCCTTGTAAGGAGAGGAAGAGATGCCAGCATTGCACACACAGAGGGCACAATGAGAAGGAGAGAGGTCCAGGGAGAAAGCAATCCTGCCACCATCTTGATATTGGACTTCCAACTTCCAGAACTGTGCGAAAATAAATTTCTGTTGTTTAAGCCACCAAGTCTGTGGCATTTTGTTATAGCAGCCAAAGCCAACTAATACAGTAAACACGATTATTTTTATAAATAATTTGGTAAACATACTCAGAACAAACTAATGTGTTATGTTAGCTTCCCAGAGATGTATTATTTTATAAATTTATCTAGAGAAACCTGTAATTAAACACAAAATATGCAACCTCAATTGCATTGTTTAGTTGAATTACCCAAAGTACGGCAGCAAAATTTATCTGGCAGTGTTTGTGTGAGTCAGGCAGGGTCATGAAATCAATCTAATGTAATGTAATTTTCAATAACTACAGAAATGTTCTATTTTCAAAAATCTCATTTTATGAAAAGATTTAGCAAGATATGTGCATTTATATACATTGATATTTAAAAACTCAAACAAATGTGTTAACATATATGTTATATCAAATTGACATGCACTTGAAAAAACTTTAGCTTAGGGATGCTAAGGTGAATTTATATTGCCACTAATTTTTGAAGATTTAGAGAAAATATTTTTTATAAATTCATTTTTAGTTTCTAAATAAATTCAACATGTTCTACTATGTAAAAGATATTTTCTATACAGCATAGTAGATGCAAAGCATTTTCTATTTCAGCATTATGTTTAAAATTTTTTCTCCTTACAAACATTTATTTTAAGTCAGTATTATGAGATGAAACTTAGTGTAATTACTGTATTTTATACAGAAATTAAACTTCAAAAAAATCTTTTCTATATCTGCTGTACTGTAATTTATGTATACACATGGGTTGTAACTTCGAAGCATTTAAATGCCTTACTTGTAGCCCATGCTAATATGCTATAAATTTAGTACCAGCTGTCAGAAACTTGGACCATTTAGGCATACACCCATTCCCGTTGTGCACCGTCTGGGGAATGGTCATGCTTGAAGGTGCTAACTCAGGAAGGTGGGGGGTGGGGGGAGGGGATGGAGGTATGACTACATGGTGAATGCCAGGCGCACTGTCTGGAGAATGGACACGCTTGAGGCTCTGACATGGGGGACGAGTGGGACATGGACAATGTATATAACCCGAACTTTTGTACCCCCATGATGAGCTGAAATAAAAAAAAAAAAAAGGAACTTGGACCATTTAAATGAACCCTCATTAAAATGCTTTCTTTTGTGTTCTCCTAATCTACAATAGTTCAGAGTAATAACAGTAATAACAGTAATGCTATTAATTCTGATAAAGCAGCTAATATATCTTGAGCATTTTCTATAAGCCAGGCCTAGTGCTAAGCACTTTGCATTAATTAATTTACTTAATCTTGTCAAAAACTATATAATCTAGGTGTCATTACCAGTATCCTATTGCACAAAAGAAAATGGAAGCTAGCAGAGTTAATATAAGTTTTCAGAGATTAAATATTTAGCACGAGGAGTCCAGACTAGAACAGAAACATTCCCTTTATGATCCCTGTTTTTCAAAACTGTACATTCCCCCCCATGTTTATTGTGCCCACGTATCACCAGGAAGTTTGCTTCAGTATCCATTCCCAAACTCCACCCATAGAGATGCAGATCCAGAAAGTTTTGACTCGCGGACTACTCATCTTTGGAGCTACAGTTTAACCACAGCTGCAAGGTGCTGTATGCCTCTCTAAAATTTAAACTCTTTCTTCCAACTGAAGGTTTGGAAATTCTGTACATTTCCAATGTGGTGGAATGAATAATGCGCTTCCACGACGTTTACATCCTCATCTCTGTAACCTGTGAACATTACCTTATTTGGCAAATACTTTGCCATTGTGATTCAGTTAAGAATCTTTATTTATTTATTTATTTTTTATTTCAGCATATTATGGGGGTACAAAAGTTTAGGTTATGTATATTGCCCTTGGCCCCCCACCCGCCCCCGAGTCAGAGCTTCAAGCGTGTCCATTCCCCAGACAGTGCCCATCATACTCATTATGTAGGTATACACCCATCCCCTTCCCCCCCATCTGCCCGACACCCAATTAGTGTTATTCCCAAATGTGCTCTTAGGTGATGATCAGTGAAACCAATCTGATGGTGAGTACATGTGGTGCTTATTTTTCCATTCGTGGGATACTTCACTTATTAGAATGGGTTCCAACTCTATCCAGGAGAACATAAGAGATTCTATATCACCATTATTTCTTATAGCTGTCTCCTTGGTCACATTACCTATTTCTCATCTGTGTGAAATCTCCCTCTGTTTCCTTCTTAAAAGGACACTTATAATTACA
Source organism: Lemur catta (assembly GCF_020740605.2). Classification (NCBI taxonomy): domain Eukaryota; kingdom Metazoa; phylum Chordata; class Mammalia; order Primates; family Lemuridae; genus Lemur; species Lemur catta. The sequence continues at coordinate 48,826,278 of NC_059143.1, read as the reverse complement.
TTTAGGACCCAGCCAGGAGATGCAGGATGATATTCCCATTTCAAGATTCTTATAGCATGGAGTATTACTCTGTAAGTATGTTGCAGGTGTTCTATTGTCATTAAGCACATAGTCTCTTTAGCAGGTACAGACAAGTGTGAAAATCCAGAAGTTTCTAACAAAATAGTAGTTAAACCAAGATTAGAAATAATGGATGAGCACAGGGTTATATGTAATAACCATGTAAGAAAAATAAATCTCACAATGTTGCAAGACGCTAAATCAGTTGAAAGTCCAGATGGTCAGCTCAGAAACTATCCCATATTTAGTTATGATATAATTAGTGTAAAGGTTCTTGGTGACACCAGTGACTCTAAGGAGAAGCTAATCAGGTCTAATGAAGAGAGTAGGAGGCTCAGGTGGAATATGCTCTGCATAAACTTGGGTGCGCTTCATGTGAATGGGTTGGCAGAATGGATCACACTGTTAGCAGTGGGGTTGGTGGGTGGAGGGAGGGAGACATGCAGGCAATAAAAGAGCAACATGAAGCATCCTTGTCATGATGGAATGTTCTCTATTATGAAAGTATATGCCTTTTCCTTTCTATCTGAGTCTACCTGGATCCCCTTCTTCTGTAGGCTGAGGTGCAGGGGGTTGTAAGCTATCCTGCCACTATGTTGATCCTCCAGTCCTGGGTTCCCCAATCAGTTTACCTTCCCCTTTCCACCTTTAGGAGTTTTTCAATTGTCTCTTGCTATTTCCAAGGTTTATAGTTTAATTAGTGGGGAAAATAATATTTTCCAGATTGGGAGTCATGTTAAATCATATTAATTACTTTAAATATATTTTTGAGGAATTCTAAAATATTTTTGATTTTGTCATAAGATACTTGCACATGCAGCCCTTGTTATCTGAATATTTGCATCCCAATGTTTATGAAGTTGTCTAGGAAGAAATACTCACATCAAGGAGATATTCACAAATAAATAATACAACTATAAAACAAGTTCCCAGTCTTCTCTCCACTCCCTTCCCACTTAGCAATACGAGCAAATCGAGCATTTGTAATTGCCTGTCTTTGCTGTCATCAGGTTTTTTCTAAAATCTAATTTACACAATGTGCAAGCCTAAATTATGGTGAAATGAAACAGCATTTAAGATGTGATTCATGAAGTCAAGGAAAATGATAGTGGAGAACTACTTGCCTCACAAGCAAAGTCACTGGTGCTCCAGGATATGGCAGAATCACACTGGTAAACAGCCAAAGAAAAATAATTCTACAAGACCATGATGTGGTCTTGCATGTCATGGATACGCATTTACAAAGGACATATTTGATTATCGAAGTTTGAAGTAGAAGAACTTCTGAGAATGATGAAATCTTCACATTCTTTTGCAAAAGGTAGGCTCCTTGGGCTTATTAGTGAAGGCTAAAATTGAAGTAAAGGGTAATGAATTATTCTACCATATAATTTTATTAGAAAATTTAAACCAACCTTTATAGAACTTATTTCTACTTTTTTCATTCCAATAATTAGCATAGAGTTCCTAATTTAATCTAAGTTTTAAGAACAATAAAAAATAAATTTACTGTATTAGCTAGATTGGCTAGACTATCCTGTAGTAACAACTGAATCTTGAACTCTTAGTGATGTCACACAATAAACAAGTATTTTTCATTCAAGACGCAATTTGATGTGGATGAAGCATCCTTCCCCTCCAATCTTGCAGCGTGATCATCACAAGCACATGGCCTCCAGACTTGCTAGAGCAGGGGAAGAGAGAGCCAAGTAATTTCACAGTACTTTTTTTATTTGCTAGGCTTATAAATGGCCTGTATCCCTTTGGGCCACATGACATAATTAATCGTAGTCACATTACTCCAACCTATATGTGGAAGGCAGAAAAACAAAACATTGTCTTTTTGTTTTATCAGTGAAAAACTCAGCATTTTTTCCTGCCATCATTATTTTTAATTTATAAAATATAATGAAAAGCAACGTTTTTACTATTATTCTGACCTTTGGATACAGTTTTAATTACATATTTAAGAGAGTTTCACATGACGATTTTCTTGAAATAATTATGAAGTCCTCCCACATACATGAATCTTTTTGCTTTAATTAAAAAAAACCCTCTTCAAATCATGCTGTTCTGCAAAATTTCATAAACAATGTCTTAGTAAAATGTCAATATAATATGCTGATGAAATATAACTGAGTTAATTAACATTGCATGATATTAAACTGCTTCAGAAAGATATCAAAGAATTATGCTATTCTTAAGCCAATATGAGGTTTTCTTTTAGAGACTGTGGTATCAGGATCCTTCACTAAAGTGTGAAAACTGACTCAGCAGAAAAAGGATCTGCTATCAATTGCATTGCTAGCTACACGGGCAACCTTTTTTTTTTTTTTTTGGTCAGTTCCCAAGAAATTAATGAGTAGATTTGATTTTGCTTAGCTTGGAGAACTGATAAAAATCTCACTCCAAGGTAATGTGAAGGAAGCTATAACCTTTCATTTCCTATTCTTTTAAGAATAATTAAAAGACTTAATTAGAAAACCCCCTATACCATTCAAAGTTCATTTCCACTCCAAACTGTAATAATGCTGATTTATCAGATAAGCCCAACTATCTATACTCTAGGCTGTAATAATCTTTTCTTCGTATTCTGACTTTGTGAAAGGTTGAATTTATTGTTAATGGCAAAGTGTTTTTTCTTACTTCTCTTTTAACTTGCATAGGCATTTCTAATTTATTAAAGCAATGAAACTTCTTTTCCCCATAGAAGAGAAGTACATAGGACTATTACATCATGATACTATACATACAAAAAAAACCCAAAACCCAGGAATAACTGATTTTCCAGGACTAAAATACATTTAATTATGGTAATTTTTTTATTATTATTTATTTATTTTTTTTTTTGAGACAGAGTCTCGCTTTGTTGCCCAGGCTAGAATGAGTGCCATGGTGTCAGCCTAGCTCACAGCAACCTCAGACTCCTCAGCTTAAGCGATCCTACTGCCTCAGCCTCCCGAGTAGCTGGGACTACAGGCATGCGCCACTATGCCCGGCTAATTTTTTCTATATAGATTTTTAGTTGGGCAGATAATTTCTTTCTATTTTTAGTAGAGATGGGGTCTCGCTCTTGCTCAGGCTGGTCTCGAACTCCTGACCTCGAGCGATCCACCCGCCTCGGCCTCCCAGAGTGCTAGGATTATAGGCGTGACCCACCGCGCCCGGCCTAACTATGGTATTTGAAAATTACTTTTATTGCTTAGGATATACAGATGAGGACCAATTAATTTGACCTGGAAAAGAAATGTCAAAGAAAGATATGGAGAAATTATAAAACTTTTACTGATCTTTAAAACGTGAATGTTAGAAGTGCTCAGCAATTAAGAAAGGAAGATGGTATTCCAGGATAAAGGCATCAAAACAAACTTTGTATAATCTAGTGTTGTTAGAATGTAGGACATCTGAAAGGTATAAGTGGAGAAAAATCTGGAAAAACTGTCCAAGAAACTTCTCGATATAATTATATTTTATTGAATCCTTTTCTAGTGACCGAGTATATGTATGCAATCTAAAAGAGTCAGTTAAAAATCAGTTTCCCAGAAATGAATGAGAACACAAGACATTTCTGTTCTATATTTTGATGCAGTGACTTTTGCAGCATTACTTAGTTACTATGAAAACATTCAACGTCTCTTTTTAAGACAATTTCCCAACTGAATGTGAAAGTTCTCTTTGATTTATTCATGTCAGTGTTTTGAATGTTACAAAAAGGCACCAGGACATGAAAAGCAGGTTGGCCAGCCAAGTCAAAGCCGGTTTCATAAGAGAATCACATAGAATCCATTGGCATCAGTGCCCCACAGTGAGAAGCAGCCCAGAACCCCATCTCAGCATGCTGATAGTGCTTAGATTATTGCTGAACAGTTGAAAGGCATTTTGCAACCATTTACCATTCAAGACGGTATTAAACATTTAGATGACTCAAATTACTTGTTCTAAATGCAAGCTTTAAATGGTAAACACTCTTCAAAAGTCAATTTAATAGGCTTGCCTATATTATTCCTTTATTCACTCATTCACTCTTTCATTCATTATCCATTTATACACACACACACAGACACACATCAATTATGTTCAAGGCATCTTTCCAGGTACAAAGATCATTCTCACAGCAACTTGCCCTCAAGGATCTGATAATCTATTAGTGAGAGAGAAATGTAACCACACACACACAAAACAAAAGGTTAATAAAAAGAAAAATAAATGTCTTTGGGAGAAAATGGATAAGAATTCATTTAAATTAGAATTTAAAGAATCGGAGAGATCTTGACAGAGATGTTGAAAAAGCATCCCAAGCAGTGGTAAAAAGAAGTAAGTGGGAATTTCCTGGTGTGGCGTAGGCTGGAGTTAGCATTCAGTTGTAGGGTAAGGCTGCACAGCAGTGTTCTAATTACCATCAAAATTACAGACATTAGAAAAATATATGCTATGTGCCCTGGGGCTGAAATTTTCTGGGTCCCCCCAAAATTTTAAATTTGGAAGAAAAAGAGATTTTCAAATCAAGAAATATTTTATGTTGCATTTTGAATATGGCTATAAACATATATACTTGTATATATTATACACATTGAGAAGATGTAACCATTTTCACTTAAAAATTTTACAATTGTTATCATGTTATCTCTAATTTGTGCCTAGAGACTATTTCTTTTTCATGTTCTGGGATTCGCCAGCTGTTTTACAACTTACTTTAACTTTAATGAGCATGGCTCTGCCACCATGACCTCCATTAGGTGTATGTTGGTGATGTGTACTTTAAAGCCTTTCTACTTTCAAAGCTTATTTCTACAGAAGCTTTGAAAAACATGGTTCTGGCTATACTATAATCATTATTCATTGATGAGGAAGCCAAACACATTATAAGAATCATTGAATGACTGAGTTTTCTATTAATAGTCTCTGAAACTATTTCAATGTTATTTTGCTCAAAAAGGGAACTAAAAAGAATAAGAATAATCCACAATAAGAGTAAGAATAACGTTTCATGCTTTATTTTATGATTTAAACTAGAGTGAAAATAATGTTTCAAATCTATCTCAAAACCTTATCTTGAGAAATGAAAATATGTTTGGCATCAATAGAGCAGTCATTCACAATTTCTGCGTTTGTATTTTTCCATTACTCTTTGTAGTCCAAAGAGTATTTCAACGGCTGAATATATAGTTTATATATTTGATTATGATATACAGTAAGAAACAGATTTCCCCCCATGATGTAGTACACACACTCACACAGGCACAGATGATGCTCTCTGATATTTTTCATTGCATTTTGCTTCATTTTGTTTTATTTTGTGAAAAAATGCTCTAGGTGAGATCATTAAATTTATTTTACTCCCCCATTAGTGGCTTAAAACCTACAGTTTGAAAAGTTTTTAAGCAATCTTATTTTCTGCCCTCCTCCTTTGTTTTTGAGATAGGATCTCATTCTGTCACTCAGGCTGGAGTGCAATGGAACGATCATAGCTCACAGCAGCCTCAAACTCCTGGGCTCAATGTCCTCCTGCTTCAGCCTCCTGAGTAGCTGGGACTACAGGCATCACCACACTCAGCTAATTTTATTGTTGTTGAGATGGGGTCTTGCTATGATGCCCAGGCTGGTCTCAAACTCTTGGCCTCAAGTGATCCTCCCCTCTCAGCCTCCCAAAGTACTAGGATTATAGGCACAAGCCACCACAGTGACCTGCACTTTTGATACAAAAATTAAAAATATTAGGATTTTATTCTTTAATTGGTGTTTCCTTATAGTCTCCTTTACTGAAATGTATTCAGTCAACATTTTTGTATTTTGTTAAAATGAAAGCGATTTTAGCTTGACTTGAGGCTACATGTTTTCAAAATAATAATACAAAATTGTATGTCAAAAACCAAATTGTGTTATTTTCTCTTTGTCAGTGAAAATGTGAATCATTTTAATTATTTTGATACTAAGAATTACTTTATAGATTTGAAGGCTATGACATTGAAGTACAACATGGTTGGTTAGCTTCTGTGGAAAATTGATTTGCTAAACTAAGCCAAAATGCCAGAGAGCTTCGGATAATCAAGAAATTCTGGGCTGTGTGTTTTAATACTAATGAAAACTGCTTTTGTGTGGAACAAAAACAAGTCACTATATTGCCTGTGGGAAAAATTACATTCTGAAAACTTTTAGTTATTACACTCAGATTCTTATCATTTTGTAATTCATGACATCTATTGGATCTCATATTGATCTGTCTTCTCAAAACTTTAGAAAACTAAAAATGATTACAAAATAGATATTTAGTTGACTAGCAACAAAGAGTATTTCTGTGCTGCCAAAGAAAGTATGTTGGTGGTAATTTCCAAATACACATGTATTTCTTTAAAAACCTCAAATAAAAAATAAAAATAACATTTATAAGCATTTTAAAAGGTATATGTAAGCTGTGTGTCAGACAATATGCTAAGCATTTACACAATGTATTTTTAAATACTTCCAAAAACTCTTAAGTAAAATATTACTTTTCCACATTTTAAAGATGACATAATATCAAAGGAAATGATATTGACACACTTTGAACTTAGTCACATCTGAGCTTTTAGCTACTATGCTACACCTTTATCCACCACTTTATTTTAATTATTAACAAAGATTCAGACAATTATGGCACTAGAAATTCAGAATGAAAAATACGCACCCACGACATGATGACATTTTTACTTCAGTATGTTATTCAATTCTTCAAAGCATGCACAAAATCCTATCTTCCCTTACTTATTGAAACCTGACAGAATGACCTCATGGAAGGAACATAACATGATGGAGTTAAAAGCATAACAGGAAAAAAAAAAGTTATGTGGGCATGTTATTACTGTTAATGCACATGGGATATTGAGAAATTAATAAACATCTGCCATGCAAACATATGCAAATGTGCTCACCTTCATGTAACTCAAGGGGAACATAATAACTAATGTTCATATTCCTGATACTTCCTAGGAGTAAATACATAATTCAACATCATTTTTCTAATGTCATTCATTTAAGTCATAGTCATTATCTCTGATTTTCAGTATTTCATTAATATGGATTTACAGCGAGTGTTGTTAGTAGGAGTCACTTGCAGGCAAAAGGCAGTGGGCATGGGAGGGTGGGCAAGTATTGCCATGCATGAGGAAAACATGATTTGACCCACTGTCCTGCTCACATTGCCTTCTTTTGTCCGGTTTTCTTCAAAGAGTTCAATCTTACTAAATATGTATACTTTGAAGCTGTAATGAATGCAAGTAGATTTATCAAGTTTTTAAAGTGTTTATTGATTAAAGATATTCACTGAAACTTTTTCTTCCTTAGGACAATTTAAAACTTTTGTCAATGACCAAAAAGTCATTTCAACTTAATTTAAGAACAGATACTTATTTTATATATACATTTTCCCCAGGCCATTTTATTTTATCATTTTTCATGAGAATTGTGAAGGTATATTAATTCATTTTTAAATGAATTACCAGAAGTGTATACTGAAGTTAGTTTTGTTTATTATCATAAAATGATAGATAAGAATTTGCTTAGGGTTTTGGGGGATACAAAGCATGAATTATACAGACATTGGTATAATATACATTCCAGTAAAACTTTTATTTCTAGCCAATTATCCTTTCTACATCACACAGTTAATAGAAGACATTATTGTATACTATCTTAGAATTAATCAGGAGAGCAAATGAGATAATAACATTATCTACATTTGGACAAAAAATCTAATTGGGCTTTGGCTGTCTGATTTCTTCCTACAAACCTTAGAATTATTTGATCTTTAAGATTTTTAAATGTTTATTGAAAAGAGAAGACACTGAATTAATTAGAGTCACATTGGACCCTGTGACATACTTCAAAGAAATTTTATTGATGGTCATGTGATTCACAAGCATTTGAACTGACATTTACAGAATGGTTAGTTCAAATTTAATAAGTTTAGAGTTCTCATTTGATTTTGAAGATAATTTTCCTCTTGATCTAGACCATATGGTGATTATTATAAAAACTGGCTTTTACAGAAACTTCACACAAAGAATATACGTTGGTGTGAAGAAAAACATTAAATAAAATACTTATTAACACAGTGACATAGGAGGTAATCAATTAACGAATGAGTCAATGGAAGCTAATCCAGAATTGATTGTATTTTTTATGAAATTCACATTGTAGCAGTTTTAAAAAATTATTTGGGTGAGCAGAAATAGTGCAAGTTATTTTCTATCTCTCTTAATTTTTTTTGTTTTGAAGCTTTGAAAAACATAAAATAAACATTATTTTATTTTTTTATTTATTTAAAATTTTTTTTATTTCATCATATTATAGGGGTACAAATGTTTACGTTACATATATTGCCCTAGCCCCACCTGAGTCAGAGCTTCCAACCTGTCCATCCCCCAGACAGTGCGCACCACACCTTCCTCCCGCCTCCCATCTGCCCGAAACCCGAAACCCGTGTATTCTTATCTCCTCAGTTACAATGGTTGAGACTTAAAGCATTTCTCTCTCTATTTGTGCCTGGAGCCATCATTCCCTAGGTGAACACCTTGGGAAACAGATTGTTTACATCAACGTGCTCTTCAGAGCAAAATTCCTTATGAAAGATCTATAGTACACATACCATGTGAACTTAATGGTTTCATTTATTCCTGGTTCATGTATTTTCCTGGTTCTAGTAGCCCAAAAGATGAATATCATACTTTATCTTTCATATCTTTTAAGGTGAGATATTGTAAATACATGTTGCTGTCTCTATAAGGTTTGGGGAACAGTGACCAATTAAGCAAAAAGACTGTGAGGTTTTGCTTTGTTTTGTTTTGTTTTCGCCTTGCTTAGACACTTAAGCAGACAGTCATGCTGATTGCAAAACAGTGATAAAATGGTGCCGAATGACCCCGGGTCGATATTCCAACATTAACACTGAGGAAATGCCTATAGTGCTATTTAATGGGCACAAAAGTAGCCTCATGTAACTCACTGTAAAAGATGAGAACATATCAGATCTATTAGATTGAATTATGAACTCATACTTTATTAAGTAGCTGGTTCAGACACATAATTTTGAAATAAAACAGTTTGCTACCCAAGAATGTGATTTTATGCTTGATATTCACGCAACTTAAAGATATGGTTGTTTCCTCCCAGATAGACTAACTCATAAAATTGGTTTCATTTTTAATTAGTCATAGAAGACGACAAAATGACTTTTATTCTTATTTTCTTCTAATCCATATTTTTTTATTTCTGAATATAATTCTTTTGCTCTCAGAATATTATAATGGTGTAATTATTGAATTGGATACCAAATAGAACTCTCTTTAAATCATGTAAAAATAGTCAATAACACATCTTAAAAATGTAAATTAAAGTAAAGGGAGACAGTCTGAAAAATATGAGGCTTACCTCCTAATCTGCTTGAAAAGCAGGATATAAATATTATTAGTACTTAAATTTATTTAACTTGCTTGCAATGCTTTATGGAAACTTTAAGTTAATCCATTTCCAAATGTATCTTCATACATTAAATGTCCTAAACTAATGTGCAATGTACAAATCAGCTTAGGCAGAAAGCATTTAAGGAATGCTTCATCGATAAAGCTGCTCCTACATAAATAGATCCAGATCACCTCCGCAGAGGCTTTAAAATTTCTGAATTCAGCGTCTGCTATGCCTTAGGCACTCCACTAGCCATTTATCCTCAGAAAATTCTTCTCTTTATTCCTGCATGCTTTTTTTTTTATATTCCACACAAGTATCTGCTTAGTTGATGAAAGGTTCATTTTAATCGGTTGGTCATGTAGAATCTTGTAGCTGGCATGTTAACATGGGGGAATTAATGATTTGGAGGAAAAAAAGAGCTTTTCTCCCCTTATCATTATCTGGCTCATCTTGGCAAGCTCCAGACAAATGGATCACCCAGTGTGTTCAGTGGAGCATCTGCATGAGGAGACATGAGAATCTATTGAAAAAATGAAACCATTTTAAACAGAACTGATGAATAGGAAATAAACTTTCCCCTCCCTCCCTCCCTCCCTCCCTTCCTTCTTCCCTCCCTTCCTTCCTTCCGTCTTTCCAAAATATATATACTCTAACTTATATATCTAGAATTTATAATATTTAGTTTAAGTATTCCTGTAGTGTTACAGGTTTATATTGTTTTATTTCTCTGAAGGCTTTCACAATAATGCCATATGGTCTGCTCTTTATTTTAATATGTTATAATTCTCTTTTTTATTTCCATAGATTTAGGAGGTAAAAGTGTTTTTTCCTCATGGATGAGTTGTGTAATGCGGAAGTCAGATCTTTCAGTGTGCCAGTCACCAGAATAACACGCACTGTACTCCACAGGTAGATTTTTATTCCTCACCCCCACCCACACCCTCCCCTTGTTTAGTCCCACTTATAAGTGAGAACATGTGGTATTTGTTTTTCCATTCTTGAGATACTTCACTTAGGATGATGATCTCCAGTTCCATCCAAGTTACTGCGAAAGACATTATTTCATTCTTTTTTATGGCTGAGTAGTAGCCCCTGGTGTGTGTGTGTATGTGTGTATCTTAATGTATTATAATTTTTGAAGCTTCTTTATTTTATCTTGTTCTGTCTCACCCTCATCGGCCTCAATACTTAATATATACCTAATGTACTTGTTAGACTTCATAAAATGTATAATCTAATCCCAAATTACTCTGTAATTATCTCTGTGTCTGCCTTGGGCCCCACTTTCTACCTCAGCAAAAGTGAATGTATATATACACATGCACATATGTTCTTTAATATATGCATACATGTAAATTATATATGTATAATTTTATGAATGTTTTGCACCCGTAAATGCAATGTCTGAAACACCTACCAGTATGAAGCCTCTAAATGAAGAACTCCATATTGAAGGGTGTAAAGAGGATGGCATAAATAGGGCTGACTTGCTTTATTGATCTTTTTGAGAAATCAGTTTTAAAGGTCGTTTTAAAAAAAATATTCTCCCACCAGTTTCTGAAGATTTCTAATTTTAAATCCTTTCTAAACTAGTTTTTTCTACCTCCGTCTTTCCCCCCAGCCCCCAGAAGGAACTTCATAACCTTAGAATATCAGAGTGATGTATTTTTCTTAGTTTCCTCAAAACAGCGTGATTCTTCTTATGAACGAAAGTAGTTTACTTGATGTTTAATATATGCTCTAAATACTCTGGATTCAACAAAGTATTTGTCAGTTCTGGGATCCATTTCTTCTCCCACTAATTTATTTGTCTGTCTTCATTCCCTACAACATCAAACTTGTGATTAAATGTCATAAATACATAATTACTTATGAGTTAATGTATCTAAAGACATTGCTACTCTTTATGAGCCATATGCATTCAACAGTGGGTTTCAGTTAAAATATCACAAAAGGAATAAATCTAAAAGAGATGCTTTATAGTCAGCAATCTTCTGCATCCTTAACAACTTGAAGCTGCTGTTGCTGTTTCCCAATGGTCAAAGACAATTTACCATTTCTAGTCTTGTCTTTCTTTGAAAAAAAAAAAGGATGATTTTAAATATTTTATATACTTGACCTTTATTTTCTTCTTCACACTCTTTCCTCTTGGTTTTCTTGATTCTTGCCATCTGTGGCTCTACTTCACTTCTCTAGTAGGTTCTGTTTAATCCACTTTACATCTATCACTCCTCACCTCGCCCTCCCTTAAATACTAAAGTTTTGAGCAGTGTTTTCAACACTTAAGTCATCTCAGAATTACCTGAGATTTTTTTTAAAAAGATGCATTTCTGGGCTCCTAGCTTGGAGATCCATATTCAGTAGATCTGGGCTGAGGTCCGTATAGTTTGCTAGGCCTGCTCCACAAAGTAGCATAGACTAGATGGCCAAACAACAGAAATTTATTCTCTCATAGTTTTGGAGGCTAGAAGTTTGGAATTAAGGTGTTGGTGAGATTGTTTCCTTCTGACAGCTGCGAGGGAAGGACTTTTTCCAGGCTTCTCTCCTTGGCTTGTAAATTGCTATGTTTTTCTGTCTTTTCAGGCTGTCGTCTCTCTATGTGTGTCTTTGTGTCCCTATTTCCAGTTTTTGTAAGAACATCACTCATAGGACTCACCCTAATGACCTCATTTTAACTTTATTATCTATGTAAAGAGTCCATCTGCAAATAAGGTCACATTTTAAGGTGCTGGGAGTTAGAACTTTCACATATTCAGAGGGCGGGGCATAGTTGAACCCCTAACAGAGTCTTAAGGTTGGTATTTTTAAATTGTATTAAACCTAGTAGACAAATTTTTGGAAATGCCAGAGGCTGTGTCTTTGGCCTTTTCTCTATGTATTCTTTGTACTCTGTTACTTCATGCAAACCTGAGCCATTACTCCGGTAAGCACACGTCTCCCCGACCTCGCCTCTGCTGGCATCCCGGGCACCTGGGAGCAGGGGGGAAGGGGTGAGATGGAGAGATCAGAACTCACCAGTCATCCCTCCTGCAGGTGCAGAAGGGCTGCCGGAATTATTAGAGAGAGGGACTTTGAAATCTATAGCCACTGAGACTTTAATGACATCTAGAATATTCAATGTTATTATACAAATTATTAGACCAGTTGAAAATGTATTAACTGGTATCTTTGCGTTCTCTGTATCACCCCTTTCCATTAAGATTGAAGTGATGGGGGCTTTAAAAAAATTACTTTGAGATCAGTCATTATGAAAAATAAAAACTCCCCATTTTTGTACCTTGCTGTGTTGAGGTTGCTCAAAATAAACCTTTATAATTAGTGTTCAGCGCAGTTTTACTTTTAGCTATCCTTTCAGGCTTTGGGTGAATGATCAAACAAAAGACATTTTTCTAGCCAGTTATCATATTTTTATTATACCATGCACTTTTCTAAATTACCTTTTTGCTTTCACTTTTCGTGTGAGTTATATTCAGAGACTGGCTCTGGAGCACAGAATTCAGAGACATAAAATAAGATGAATTTTTTTCCACTAATAGCTTTCACACATTGAGCCAGAGACAATGATGACTGCTGCTCTTATTCAATAATCACAATAACCTCCTGGGTTAGACACTATGTCACTGTTTTATAAATTTAAAAGATGAGGTTTGCAGAGGGGGAGTAAGTTATTCCCTCAAGGGAACAGAGACTTGAGGTCAGAACCACGCACAGTTCTCATAACTCCAAAGCCCACAATTTCAGCCGCGGTATATTTTGTTACCTTGATTTAGAAGAACATTTTATCAGTCAAAAGCAGTATTTCATCAGATCATAATAACCACTCTGAAATCACCAGGACATATATTTCTACTCTGTTTTAGGACACAAGGAAGCTCGGTTCAGAAAATTAAGTGACTTGACCAAGACAGTGTATCATCACATAGGCAGGACTAACCCCCACACATGGCCTTGTATGTTTCCTGCCTATCAGCTGTTCTGTTTAATCTATGTTTTCCAAATTATTTAATATAAACTTTAATTTTACTTTGGTGAAAATTTCGGAAAAACATTGGTTTTTTCTTTGTTTTAGGCATGTTTTTTTTTTTTTTCCATTCACTCCACTGAAACAACTATCCTTATAAAGCCTTTTACTAAGGTACCTTTGTTTCACAGAATTATGTAAAATGAGTACTTATCTAGGTCAATTTAATATATCAGTATTTCATAAAAATAAGAAAATAGAAGGTATAAAATTTTTAAAGTAATCACATTTAATTATGGTGAACATCACTCCTGTGCCTGTCAGATTAATGCTGTGTGTCATCAGTCCTCTTAGAATCACGACTTTTAAGAAGTGGTGACTACTTCCTCCACCTAGAAATGACTGTGTCTTTTCATTACTTCACCAGCCACTTTTCTTCTGACACTTAGCAAGCTCAGGTTCCTCCCTCTAAATTTTAGAAAATCCCGTTTTCTTTTTTCCTATTTCTAATCATTAAGTCTTTTGTTAGGTAATTTTAAACATTCACAGGGCCTTAAATACCTGCTAAATGCTCAAAATATACAAAGAAAATTGTAGTCTGGACTTTTCTACTGACCTTCTAATCTGTATATCCAACTACCTGCTCAGGTAATCTCCAAGGACGTCTTATAACCTTCAGAAATACCGTATGTCCTAATCTCCAAGGACGTCTTATAACCTTCAGAAATACCGTATGTCCTCATCTCCTTCACCTACACGGACGTTTCTCTCCCTCTGGCAAAGTTTCCATCTACTTCCACCCATTTCATTTAGCAAATGATACCTTAGCCAGTTACCCAGAATTGCCCAAAACAGTAAATGGAAATCATCTTTTGTTTTTTTCTTTTTCCTTTATGCATATTGGAATGGTCACCAAGCTTATTAGATGTAGCCAGTAAAATATATAATAAATTCATCATTCGCTCATTCAGGCAATATTTTGAGCACCATGTACCAGGCACTGGATTAGGCACCAAATTATACAACTGTGAACAAGACAAACAGGATCCCTGCTCTCATAGACTATCTATTACAGTGGTAGAAGCAGGAAAAAAGTAAATAAGTAAAACTAATACAATAATTCTACTACTCAGCCGCAAAAAACAATGGTGATCTAGCACCTCTTGTATTATCCTGGATGGAGCTGGAGCCCATTCTAGTAAATGAAGCATCACAAGAATGGAAAAACAAGCACCACATGTACTCACCATCAAAGTGGTACTAATTGATCAATACTGTGCACATATGGTAGTAACTAACATTCGTCGAGTGTTGGGCAGGTGGAAGCCGGGTGGAGGGGATGAGTATATTCACACCTAATGGGGACAGTGCTCACTGTCTGGGGGATGGACACGCTTGTAGCTCTGACTCGAGTGAGGCAAAGGCAATATATGTAACCTAAACATTTGTACCCCCATGATATTCTGAAATAAAAAAAAGAAAAAATAAATAATTCTATAATAGAATGTCATTCAGGAAATAAATGGTGTGCTATGATAAAGAATAATGAGAGTGTATCTATTTGAAATATGGTGGTTAGGAAAGAACTTTCTTGAACTGTGACATGAATGAGGAGAATGATCTAGCCATAAAAAAGGGCCCAAGAAAGGGCAACTCTGGCATATTTGATGTAAACTTCATTGTTTCCTTATTGTAGACTTCAGTTTCCTTACGAGGACCCGTGGGGTCTTGCATGAATTGGCCTCTGCTAACCATATATACAATAAAGGTGTCAGATACTGGACAGGCTATTGCAATATAGATGAAAATAAAAAGAGAGAAGTTTGGTAATTGTAGGACTTATATTGGATAGAGTTAGAAATAAACTAAGAAAAAAAGTTAAGAAAAATGTCAGATAGTAATAAGTTCTACAAAGATTCAGTGGAGTCACTGAGAGGTCAAGAGAGGTCCTTTGGTATGTGACATTTAAAAGTGAGATTTAAATGACAAGAAAGTGTCAGTTTTGCAAAGATTAAGGGAAACATGCTTTAAAGGAAAATACAGAATTAAAGGTGTTAAGGCCATCAAAATCTTAGTGTTCTTATATGACGGAAGGAGGCAATTTGGCTGGATGTGGGGGTGGACCAGAGAGAAGTACAAGGCGGGCTATATAGGAAGCCAGGAGGCAATCAGGGTAGGGGCTTGAATTTGATTTTAAGAGTTTGGATCACTTTCAATGACATAACATCATACCTGTTACTTCTTATTTATTTTTTTACAAAAGTGTGTTACTCTTTATGCAATTCTAATTACTTAGTTTAACACAAAAGAAATATGTTTGTCCTGATAGGGTTTTAAAAGTCATATGCTGTCAATTATTTAGTAAACATAACTTCTTTAACTGTGCTGTGTTTGGGGTTTTTCCATAATGAATTATAAATTTCCTTCTACTTCTATGCAACAGGAATGCAGCTATGGTGAGGCAGTCCTTCGATTTGCAATTTCATCTACAATTTGACATTTGGATTTGTTGACATCATTAAAAAGTGCTGCTATCCTGGCAACAAAAGTAGAGATCAAGTGAGTTACTACACACCTGATTCTTCAGAAGAGAATATTTTGGCTCATTTGGAAAATATGGAAATATTAAACAGCACCAAATGAATTCACCACAGGAAGATTGCTGTTTACATTCTATGAAATGAATTCATATTCAAACAATTGGAAGTGAGCCATCTTACAAAGATTGTAGAAATTAACCAAAACTAACCATGCCCTGTATAAACCTAAATATTTTAATAACTATGTATTGCCTTTTATAGTGTATAAATATTTTTGAAGGTAAAACACACAAATAATGATAAGAACAATTAAACATAGTTCACAAGTATTATATTATGAGGTCAAACAGTGATTCTTATTTATTTTTTATTTCCCAAGAATTTATCAACTTATGAAAATAGCTTTGTTCTCTGAATCATAGGAGTTGTAAGATGGAATAAACAAACACAGCAGGGCATCCCTGTTCTTTATATAAATGTGCACAGAGAAAAAGATGTGTCTGCAAATTTCTGAGCTTTTCTCTCAATTTCTAGACAAATGAGAAAAAAATGTTGAAGTCAAAACTAAAGAAGAACATGACTTCTATTATTTAGGATGCATAAAACAATTAAGACACATTATTTGTCAGGTATAAATCATAGCGAGAGCCGCTACTATGATAACATAAGGGTTATAAGAGGTGCTAGGTCACTCTTGTTTCTTATAATTAAGTAATATTCCATTGTATACATATATCAAATTTTAATAATCCACTCATGAATTGACGGGCACTTGGGCTGGTTCCACATCCTTGCAATAGTGAATTGTGCTGCCATAAACATTCGGGTGCAGATGTCTTTATTATAGAATGTCTTTTGCTCTTTTGGGTAGATGCCTAATAATGCTGTTGCTGGATCGAATGGTATTTCTATTTTTAGCTCTTTGAGGTATCTCCAAATTCTTTTCCACAGAGGTTGCACTAATTTGCAGTCCCACCAGCAGTTTATGAGTGTTCCTCTCTCTCCACATCCTCATCAGCAATTGTTGTTTTGGGATTTTTTGATAGAGGCCAATCTCACTGGGGTTAGGTGATATCTCATTGTGGTTTTGATTTGCATTTCTCTAATGATTAGAGATGTTGAGCATTTTTTAAATATGTTTGTTGGCCATTATTCTGTCTTCTTTTGAAAAGTTTCTGTTCACGTCCTTTGCCCATTTATTGATGGGGTTGTTTGATTTTTTCTTGTTGATTTTTTTAAGTTCTAGATAGATTCTTGTTATCAGCCCTTTATCGGATGTGTAGAGAGCAAGTATTTTCTCCCATTCCGTAGGCTGTCTATTCACTCTAATGATAGTTTCCTCGGCTGTGCAAAAGCTTTTTAATTTGATCAGATCCCATTTTGTGTGATTTAGATTTTCTCCCATTTATAGAGCTTTTTATTAATAATATTAAAGTATAAATTACCACTAAAATTCTTCATTATTATTTTCCATTAATAATGGACACTTTCCTTTAATGGTCCCTTTTCTCCTGAGCTACACAAAAATAGTGCAGCAGGAAGCCCGCTGTCCACTCTCAGCTTTACCACCTACTGCCTGTACGAGGCCAGGTAAATACATAAAATTCTTGCACTTCAATTTCCTCCTTTGGCAAATGGTCAATAATAATAATAGTGCTGCCCTCTTGGGTATTGTAAGGATTAAATGAGTGATAATTGTAAAACGCTTAGATTAGTGCCTGATATGTAACACATGCCATTTACACATTTGTAAAATAAACGTATTACTAGTCAAGTAGGGGAAACCAACCTCCTTCTAGATAATGCCTCTTAAAGGGGCTATGCAAAAGAGGAAAAGGCAGTATAAGAAAGAGTAAATTTTTGGCCGGGCGCGGTGGCTCACGCCTGTAATCCTAGCTCTGGGAGGCCGAGGCGGGTGGATCGCTCGAGGTCAGGAGTTCGAGACCAGCCTGAGCAAGACTGAGACCCCCGTCTCTACTAAAAATAGAAAGAAATTATCTGGCCAACTAAAATTATATATACAAAAAAATTAGCCGGGCATGGTGGCTCATGCCTGTAGTCCCAGCTACTCGGGAGGCTGAGGCAGTAGGATCGCTTAAGCCCAGGAGTCTGAGGTTGCTGTGAGCTAGGCTGATGCCACGGCACTCACTCTAGCCCGGGCAACAAAGTGAGACTGTCTCAAAAAAAAAAAAAAAAAAAAAAAAAAAAAAAAAAAAAGAAAGAGTAAATTTTTATCAGGAAAGTTTTGAAATAGAAGCTTTTTGTAGAAACCCTGGAGAGCTCTTAGATCTTAGAACACATTAGAAGGAAAAGCACAGAAGGTTTGAACAGCACTTGTCTCTCTCCCAACGTTAGCCCAATTCTGTTTTGCATATTAGGTTTCTCTAACACGGATGGTCAGTTCATTTCGTTGCTGGATCCTCTGCAGCACATGTGGTCTGGTTCTTCCAAGGCACCTCTTCAAGTACTTTTCCCTTTGCCTCCTTTGTCTTCTAATTATGGGGCATTATTGATAATGAGTGCTGCAACAAGGTTATCCAGGGCTTCTCATTTAAAGTATCAAAGCATCCTAACACTTGATTTAGAATGTATAGAAGAAACATTATATCCACAAACATGGGTAATAAGTCACTGAGGAAGGGAGATGCCCAAATTCCATCTGTTCTGGCCTCCATGTGTTCTCGGTAGGGCATCTTGATTTACATGATTGTGCCTTTAAACCAAGTCTAGGAAGCAGCTGGCCTTTTCTCCTCAAGACACATTCTCACTGTGTGGGTGTAGAAAGGGAATTAAGAGAAGTTTGCCTCTCTAAGTCCATATGTAGAACTGAGGATTTGAATCTCTAGAGATTAGATAATAGCAGCAAGCAGTGGTAAAAATTGGCACCTTTGGTTTGTCTTTGCAAGATATCTTCATTAAAACTTCACAATTACCTTGTGGAAATAGTTAAAAAAAAAAGCTGAAGTGCTCTAATTGACTACACATTTGGGATGTCTGCAGTTAGAGAAAATTCTCACATTGACAGTGAGAGAAAATGTGCTGATCAGTAAATATTAACTGCCAACTTAGCAGTAGTGGAGTCAACTGAGAAACTTTAAAACCGGAAATTTCCATATCAAGATAGAATATATTCAATCTTCTGGTTTTGTAAATAAGTGTTACTGACTCTTTTCATCAAGATTCTCTATTCCTGTTACTGTAATATCAAGAGAGTATAATATTTCCAGTGGAACAGTCTATATATTTTGTTATAGTCGATAATAACAATAGCATTAAATATTATGATTTTATAAAAAGGGAATAGGGATTCATTATTTTTATAAACTTGATATATTAATATTAGTCCAAAAAAGATCTTTGTAGTAAGAAATAGGAGAGTTGTCAAGAACCCTAAAGGCAATGCCTTTCATTTTGATAAAAGAGCCTT
The DNA here is from genome assembly GCF_020740605.2 of Lemur catta. NCBI lineage: Eukaryota > Metazoa > Chordata > Mammalia > Primates > Lemuridae > Lemur > Lemur catta. Next base: position 48,806,849 of record NC_059143.1, on the reverse strand, counting down.
GATAGTTTTAAAGATATCAAGTGGAGGTACAGCAAACCTTTTATCTCTAGTTTTCTCAAAGAAATGACTTTCTATCTCACCCAACTGAAAGCAGTCACTTCATTACAAATTTGCTGCATTTAATATCCTCAATCTGAATGAAACGCTTTTCTTTAATCCAAGTGACATTTTCTACTTTGCTCTCTGTATTATATTTGTAATTACATTAAAGTTACTATTTGTTTATAATTTGGTTATAATACATGATATAAGCTAAGAGGAAATAACTAGCAATGTTACAAACCATTAATTTTCATGGACAAAGTTGGCACTCTACAGATGTAATTTGCAAGTCAAATATATGCTTTCTCCCTCTTGAATACTTTTTTATTTACAGGAACTCTTGGTTGAATTAATAAATAAACAGTAGCTGAAATCTTTCATTTTAATTAGTATAAGGTGGCATTTGTAGAGGAATGTTTAACCAAGAGATCTGAGATGCTGTCAGACAGGGGATTAATGCTAAAACAAAGATCTGAATAAATATGTGGTTTTTCAAACCTAATTCACTAAACACACCGGGGATCACACTTTAGATACGACTTTTGCATTTAATATGAGATAGTATAGCCAAGCTCTTTGGACTGTGATAAATTGCTCAGCAGGTGTCTTTGGAAACATGAAACAACAAGATACTATTCTTACCCCTAAAACTGTCTAACCCTATTATTTTCTTAGAAGCTAGACAGTTTTTTAAGTGAAATGAAAAGACTAGTGCTTGGAATTACAACACTCTACAGGTATTTTATTCAGTACTAACATCAAGGTCATTCTTTGAAAGAATATATATTAATGGTAGAATGGAAAAGCATGGGTCTTCTCTTTCAAGGATGATAAAAGTAAAGTAAGCTAATCTTTCCACTTCTGACCTAGGTTTTTGCTTTTTGTATCCATGTTGTAAAAATTCCAAATTTTATAACAACTAGTCACTTTCATATTTGTAAAACTATTCTTCTCTGTTTTTTCCCCATGCTATTTTTATTTATGCCGAAACAAAGATAAATCTGCCTCATTCTTATGTTTTTTATACCATGTTGCACATGTTCATCCATGGGACAACCATTCCTAGAACAATATCTTTGCTTAAAGAGTTTTTTTAGGTGCTGTCTAGAATTCAAAGATATATGAGATGTGCTTGGTATCTTTGTTGAATTTTCTATTTGGGGAAGTAAGACAAGTGCACAAGATTAGGTTATACATATTATAAAAGTGTTGCAGATAATGACACAAGAATTCACCAAAGGCAGATATGAATTCCAGTTGGATCAAGCATGGAAAGGGGATTTATTGGTAATTTTTGAGTGACATACAACTATCCACACTTTCATTTAGGTAACCCACATACCCATTGCATACGCATTTATCCAGATTAACAAAGAAAATGTCAAATGACTCTGATCTAGAATGTAGGTAACTTAATAAGTAAACCAACATTTTCTCCTTTCAAATCTCACAAGCCTTTACAGCTATGCATTGTACACAAAAATCATCTACTAAAAATTTTTCTAGATTTACTTTTCTTTTTATTAGATCCCCAAATTCGTAAGTTTTAATTACATTTATAACCAGTATTTTTACAATTATGTTGATTTAGTGTCATATTTAGTGGGGTGTATATGAGAAGCAGAAGACTAACCAGGAGAGTTTACTAGCCTGATTATTTCAGGTTTGGACAATGTAGAAAACGGCATTTGGCAGTTCTATGTGAAAAATTTCAACTTCCACAGTGTGTGGAAAAAGAAGCTGACATTTTACTTGTCATAAGAACTTATTTGCTTGTGGAAAAGGGCTTATTAAAGCTTTAAATAAAAATATGCTTTTAACATAAGCATCTTAATAAAATGCAATAGTTTGGATTCATTCTTTAGAAACTTAGAGAAAATACATGGTTAGGGTAAAATATCTACCATTAAATTTTGCCAATTCAATTTACTAATTCCTTACTTTTGTATTTTGGTTATCAGTGGAGAAGATAGAAAATTTGCACGAATCATATTTTTATTTAAATATAATTCAGATAATTTTGTATGGTTCAATATTAAAAGTAGTCTTCATTATACATACTTTGGCTTAAAATAAATATATTTGTTTTCTCAATGCACATATTTTTAATGTCTTGATTTTCAGTTATTTTATCTTCTTTGGAAAAAAAGGCAAATATAAAAAAATATCTATCTTACAGGTACACATTTTTAAAGTTATGAAAAGAAAGAAAAATGCTAAAGTTTATTTAATAAAGACCATGAAAGTGACTGAAAATATTCCAGGATCAAGGAAACAGCAGCAATTTCAAAAGTGCAGTTCTAAAGATTCTTTATATCCAAGGAGGGAAAAGTTTCTTTTCATCTCTCACAAAAGAGCTTTTATAATCTCATGATACACTAAAACAAAACTAAGAACAAAAGATTATATGAACTTAGCCTAGAAGTTTGCAAGTCAGAGTTCACTCTGACACTTTTTTTAGTAGCCTTAGAGGACATAATGAAACAGAAATCTAAGGAACCAAATGCTGTATTGTACAGATTTAAATTTTGTTACATATAATTCTTCTCAGACTGAAATGATTTTCAAACCAAACCAATGACCTTTTTTTAAAAAATAAAACATACACATTTGTTCCAAAATTTTAAACAAGTAATTCCACCCCTATGAGCTTCCCCAACATGTTGGGTCCTCAGGCTTTTCATCAGTATTATCTCTTTTTTGAAATATGCCTGTACCTAGAGCACCAACAAACAGTAGATTCAAGGTATTACTTCTAGAGCCACTATTAGTCTTAAAATATTTATTTTATATCATTTCATGTCTTTTTACTGTATTTATAGCACCCAGGAACTATCCTGTCTCAAGATTAGTTTTTATGTACTGTACCAGCTGGAGTGTTTTTAATTATGAGTCAGAGAAAAGAGACTCACACTGGCTTACACAATAAGAAAATTTTTCACCTCTCGTACCAACAAGTTTACTGGTAAGGTGGATTCCAGTTGTATAGGAAGCATCTGAGATAGGAGAGAATGTAATTATTGATGCTACATTTTTTAAAAAGAAGAGTCCTAAATTTGAAATGATTCTCCAATAAAGAGAATTCTGCAATTAGAGATACATCATGGAATCAGGTTGTACTGGCAGAAATTATGCAATGTGTATTTGTGTGTGTGTGTGTGTGTGTGTGTGTGTGTTTTCTTTTAAATATATCAATCCATCAACACAGGCTGCATGGACTCCTCTTACATGGGTATATGGGCAACACCTGCTATAAAAATCTGTTCAGAAATCTGCTGCTACAAAATGAGAAAACCAAAGAGAGTTCATCTTTATCAAGTATTTTTGGAAATATACGTTCTTAATGCCACCTAATTGACAAATGTCAGAAAAATCATGCAATTATTATTTTCATAAAATTACCATAGATTTTTTATTTTGTAAATTACTAAGTTCCAAATATCATTATTTGTTGTACCAGAAAGAAAGAATTTTCAAAATTTTATGTGAATATATTTTAGAATTCTGTGTCCATTGTTGTGATCTGTATACAACCAATCTTCCACTGCTAAATATAAATTAGGAGTTTTTTTCTCCTATTTGTATTCTGAACTTGTCCATTAGATTGTTAGTATTAGCATTCAGGAGTACAGGTAGAAATTACAGTGTAAACAATCTGAGATCTCAATTAAACAGTTCTGTGTTTTAGACCATTGAATATAAACTATGTGCTAGGTACTGTGTCAAGAACTGCAGGGTTGCATGATCCTTGTCAAGTATTTTACAATTCTTATCACAGGGGGGTTTGAAAAACATACTGCTGTAGCATCTGACAAAAGAGTTAGATTCTAGAATCATCCTATGAGTTGAAAACTGCATATTTGAAGAATCACTCTTGAAAAACTCTAAGAAAAAATGTTAATGTAGAGTAAACCTAAACTCAAGGCAATCCTCCAGCATTAAAATGAATAACTATTTCTCTGGCTAAATCATGCTTAGAACAATGAGCATCTGCTATTATAAGCATTACAGAAATCAAAAAGACTTCAGTGAAAAGAACATACTTATTCTCCCTCTCATATTCCAGTTGGGCTTATTATATTCATTGACTGGCCTATTTAAATAATTATCTACTCCCATGCTTTTATGTTTTCTGTTTGTTTTATGTATATAGGTATGCATGTATTTCTATCTGTCTCCATTTTGCTCACTTTCATGCTCTTCTCTTTCCAGGTACCAATATTGCATCCTTAATGCCTGGCTAATGCAGTAACACTACCAACAGATGATTCTGCACAAGATGGCTAGAGGTGAGTACATCTGTCTTTTCCAACATTCTTTGGGATTCAAGAGGATAATGGATAACCTCCAGTTAGGTAGGAAGTAGGAGAAACTAGCATGGTAAGATGATACGGAGATAAGCTTCTTAGACATATGGGTAGGATTTTGAATGGCAGAAGCTGTAAAGGAAATACCATTTCTAATGAAGGGAAGTGCACAAAGACACAAGTAGAAAAGAAGACATATCTCCAGCATAATGTAAACTTGGAAAGGCATTTGAAGACATATTAAATACACTTGCATATGAAATTTATGATAAAATACAAATTTATTTTAGTCTTTTAATTGGATGCACAACTTATCAACTATGATGTACCCATAATAATTATAAATAAAAATTTAAAAATTATACTAGTTTGCAAGAATGTTAATGGATAGCAAAATTTAATTAAGCAAATATAAAATTGCATGACATATATTTACTCCCAAATATGCCTTCTCTATTGCCCATGAAATTGGTACCTTGAAAGAGGGAAAGAATATAAAGTTTTATCAACTTTGTTTCTTTTAAACCTTTCATAAAAGATAGTGGGTCAAAATGAAATACTTCCAATTACTAAAAAGTCAAGTTTTATGTCTATTTTTGTACTTTTTTCTCCTTTTCTTCATCAAAGTCTTTTAAATTTATTGAAAAAGGAGCACATCCTTGTGCAAGCAAGAGAGAAAAAATAAATTAATTTTCCTATGATGGGGGGTGATATTTACACATGGTATTTAGTTTCCTGTCAGTGCTTATCTTTGACCTTGGTTCTAGGTCAAGGTGAAGGAAGGTCAGCAAATGGTTGGAGTTCCAGCACCTCATCTTTAGCCAAGCAATACAAGATAATGAGGAAAGAGGCAAAACTCATGTGGTTAGAGGTCTTAGATGGGCAGTATTAACTCCCTATTCTTTGATTCTGCTCCAGCTAGGAGCAGGCAACTTGACATTCTCTTTTTTAAAGTAAGAATAATAATAATTTCAAAATGTGTATATTTTGTTTATAAAGACTGTGTGGTTGCTTTTAAATGCAGGAAAAAAAGAAAGACTTTTTTTCATTAACGTCTTAAAACAAGTGTATAAAATGTGTGACTAAAAATAATACACTTTGCTGAGATGAGTGGTTTTTAAAGAGAAGGACAAAGGCAGTTTTAAAAGAGAACTTTCTTCTGGATGAAATGCTCCTACAGGCTGGGTATATTCGGTGAGAGGAATGCAGAAACATTGTTCCTTATTGAGATGCATAGAGTTAGTAATAACCTCTAAATTATCTATAAACTCTTGACTGATATTAAAGCTGCTATATTTTTATCTTGAAAATGCAAGTCTCATTGTAATGGGTTTTTCCTGTCTAACCATTGCCTATCAAGAATTGTGTTTGTTTTCTGAAAGAATGAATATACCTGCAAAGAATAGATTATTACTTTGCCTCATGAAAATCAATTAAGGATTTTGTCTAAAGCTTTATCAAACACAGCAGAATTTATATTAATATACCCTGGAGAGTATATACCTATCAGGGGTTGCTACTGGGACATGATTTGCATATGCATCCTACACAGTCTGAGCATGAAGTGTAACAGAATTTGGGGCTACAGCCAAGTCCCCCAGGTTTCAGACTGCAGGATTTCCAAAGAAGTTACGTGGACTCTATGCTTCAAAAATATGGCTAGGCTTTCCTGGGAATTAATATTACTTCATCTTGAAATGGGCAATGAAAAATGTTAATCGTTTAAGATGTTATGGAGCTCATGGAAACCCACATACAGCTGAAGCCTTCAGGGAACTTGGCATTTAAGAAATGGCATCTTTATTTGGGATTTGAAAGATGCAAAGTTGTTATCAAGGTAGACAGAAGAAATAAATAGCGGACTCATTTAATGACTTGGTTCATAGAGTGAGGTAGAAAAAAAGTGAAATGAATGTATTAATCTTGCTTTGTCTACTTCATGGGTAGCTATAGAACTTAATTAAAATCAGAAGAGTGATAAGGAAGTATAAAAGTTATTTATGAAACAGGATTGCATCTTATTCATTTATATATTTAGCATGCAATACGCCCTTTCTAAGAGCTGGGAGGGGAGTCACTGCTCACGGGATGTGTAGGAGCGGAAGTTTAGGCTTCTCAGCAGTCCTTCGCTGATGGGGTGCGGGAGGCTATGGTTTTCCACATTTATCTTTGACTGGAGAAGGGTATTTATTGCTAAAATTGTTGTTGTTTTCGTAGATCATCCTTTCCCAGTCCTTTGGCTAGAGAAAGTAGTCTTTCGGGTGAGTGCTGGTTTCCCAAGGGCTAGTTTCTCTAGGAATTACAGGCTAAAAGAAAAACCTACAAACTCACTACAGTGTTGTTCCTTGGGTCTGAAGGTTTCCGGCCAATCTGCCGTCTCCTCTTCATTTTTCAGAGTTTTTTAATAGAATATTCAGGTATTTTAGCTGTACCTAATGGGAAGAAAAGAGAAAATACGTGTGTCCTGGATCTTGTCTGGACTGGAATATCCTTTTTAAAGTTTGCAGCTGCATTAATTAAACTGCATTTTATTTATTGCCATTTTGCAACAGTAACTATTTCAACTTATAACCACTATATTACAATCAACTCTACAAGGACACTGGGTATTGCCTAGGGCTCCAGGGGAAGCTTACTTATTCCTGAGGTGCCGTGCTGTGCTCTTTCTCAAGCTTGTGTTACAATTTTTCCCACTGCGGTAGGAGTTAAATGGTTAGTCAGGAGATTCAAAGCAACTGCAGGGTATGTGAATTTATCTTCTCTTGACATTTTCACTGTCAATCAGGAGCTCTGGGGAAAAACCTCATGAGTGAAATTTATTTGATTTTCTTTATCATGCAGTAATACTACAGATAAACTTAATCGGAGCAATGTTATGAAATCACTGCTTTAAACTTTCAATGTGTGTTTCTTCCAGGCAGTGTTTTCACGGACTATTCTCTAAGGTTTACTGTTATATAGAGAAATGTGTTGAGTGAATAAATAAAAAAAACCCCTAATATATAGATATATTGGTAAATGTTGAATGAAACTGCACTAGCCATGTTTCCCTTCAGTTTTGAAGATTGTACCCACGGGTTTTATTGGTTTTAAAATTCATCTTTATGACTGTAGAGGTGAGTTCACTTTTATACCTTCTTTTTCTGCAGAAGAGATAAAATCATGTGTCTCTACACTAAATATTTTTACTTTTCTCTGGTAAGTTTCTTTCATAATTCAACAGAGAAAAGGTTTATCAGTTTATCATTTATAATGTCTCAATTTTTGTAGTTTCATCTGTGGAGATGTTTCAATGTGGGCAGCAGGAAGCACACATTCTGTGAGTACGAAAAACTGCTTTTTTTCTAAAGTTGTTATTTAAAATGTAAAATTGTCTTCATATTTTATTCAAATTGCTTTTCTACATCATCTGCATCATCTTGGAACAAAGAAGCACAAATGACAGGAAAACTCTTTGTTACCATGATATATAAGAATAAGAAAAAAAATCACTGCATATGATTTTCATGTCTAACTCTGTTTACTCCCTTTCTGGGATTAAAAAAAAATTAAACAAACAAACAAAAAATCTCCCTGTATAGTAAAAGCCATAATTTTATCTTTGGTTCCTAAGATGGCTGCAATGATCTTTCTGCTTCTAATAAAATTTTCCAAACATCATTTGTATAATCATCTTAAAGCTAATCAATCATTGTTGATTTTTAACATTAATCGGGATTTATCTCCAGAGGGTGAATAATTTATATAGTTATATAATGTAAAATCTTTACATTATACATGTGTAAGATCATATATATACATATAATATGTATATACATATACATAATATACATATTGTATACACATTATATATACATATATATATAAAATGTAAGATCACACCATTATGAGATGAATACATAACTTTGAACTTGAGCTTAGTGATCATTGCCTGAAGCAGTATTTCTCAGCTAGGAGGTAAAGGTAATTTTTTGCTCCAGAGACATTTGCTGATAGACATAAGGTAAATGTCCAGAGATGTGTTTGATTGTCATGAAGGGGGCTGCTATTGGCATGTAGTTGGTAGGGGCCAGGGTTGCTGCTAAACAACCTAGAACATGCAGGCACCCCCTACAGGAAAGAATTACCTGGCTCAAAATGTCAATAGTGCTGCTGTCAAGAAACCCAGGATAAAAAGAATAATTCTAGAGTTTGGTAATTTACGGATGATTGAAGCCTGAAAGAATAAATAGCTGGATCATGCTATGAATTTTGTTGTCTGTGGTCATTTATGCATAATAGAGCACAATACATAACCGTTGACCTGACAGAGGTCTTTAAACATTCTAGTAGCAGTGATTCCCTTCCAATGTACTCTCCAATTGTTTACTTTGCTTCTTCTTGCTTTTGGACATAAATGTTACAAAAAAGTTCTGAGTGACTCTTGATGAAATAGAAATGAGGATAATCCTTCACGTGTGGCTTTGAAAATCACTATGTATCCCTAATGCATCTACAGGGGATAAATTGAGGGTATCTGCATTGTACTGGATGCCAGCCCTTACCTTTTTCAAACAGACTTGCTGCTCTTTGTACTTTCCCGCCGGGTCCATGTACCTCCGGAAGCCCCTAGAGTGTCCCGGGGGAGCCCACACTGGGCAGCTTTCCCCGCTGCTAACGCCCTGGTCACTCCGTCCCTGTTGGTACCTCCCGCTGCCAGGTGCAGCACAGCCTGGGCCTGATGACTCCATGCACATCTCTGCCTCTCTGAAGGGGCAGATTCTTGCCAGTTTGCCCCAGACAAAGATGATCTCAGTCTTCCTCTTCTTGTGATTATTTCTTGCAAAAGAAGAATTTGCACAATTCTTGCTTCTGCATAATGCTCTTTGGGAGGTTTCCCATTAACAGGGTTCTTGGACTTCATCATGTTCCAGACTCAAGACAGACAGCTTTCCATTTCACACAGACATTTTTCTCCCTAGGGTAACTGAATGTCACCAGAATATTCTGGGAACCGGTTTAAAAATCTCAGGCCAGGAAGCACCAAACTACTACTTTCTTCCAACCCTCAGGCTCTGTTGCTGAGTCTGGTTTCCCGGCAAGACTCTGTCTTTCTTTAGGGTGAATTCTGCCTCGGGGCCTCCTGCGTTCTTTCCTGCCACCACATGCCAACTGCGGCTCTGCCCTGTAGTGCATCAGACTCTTCTATGTACGTATAAGTTTAAGTTCAGGAAAGGACCCGTCTCCCCCCACCACAGGTAGCTCCTAAGTAGAGACAAAGCATCCTTTAGGGGATGACTATCTTATGATGCATCATGACAAAGTTAATCCAGTATTATTCTAACTTAGTTGAGACCCCGTTATGTCTTTAATCAGCAAAATAAATAAAAATGAAGCAAACAAACAATCATTACAAACAATACACTCTTTTACCTGGCTATGAATTGGCAATTAATAGGACAGTTAGCAAGCGATAAGGTAGGGAGCACTGAAAGGCTTTAGGAGTACTTAGCTAACATGTTTTTGAGACCCGAAAATGGTCTGATGACTTGTGAGAGGGACACAAAGGGCTCAAAAATATTGAAAAAGTTATTATTTTGTGCTTAAGATATGTACACATTTATACATCTATGCATTTATTCTTTGTATGTATTAATATTTTATTTAAAAACAACGGGCCTGGCCAAATACAACTGGCAGTTTCTTGAGAGAAATCCCATATCCAATTCCTCAGGGAATCCAGGGCTTTATCGACTGAACCAGTAAAAAGAGAAGGATTCTTTGGAATTCATGAAATAGAAAATGGAAAAAAGACATTGAGTAGTATTTGATACATTCTGTCCAGGCCTGGTAAATAAGAACTATTGCAAGTTCTCAGATTGGTTATTGTCACACAGGTGCAATGCTACCTGAATGCGTGGTGTTCAGTAATCGCTAGGAAAAGGACACCTGGGGACAATATGGCCCTAGAGGTGTGTAGTAAGCAATTAAATCTGGATGGGCTTGTCAACAAGGCTGGGGGTCTAAGAGGCTTAGTACCCTGTGACAGACTGAATAACGGCCTCCCAGAGTCCTAAATCCTAATTCCTGGGACCTGTGAATTTTACCTTAAATGGCAAAAGGGACTTTGCAAATGTGACTGAGTTAAGGATTTTGAGGTAAGGAGATTATCCTGAATTGTCTGGGCCTGCTGTAGTCCAAAGAGCCTTATGAGAGGGAGGCAGGAGATGAGAGTCAGTGCTAGGAGATGTGAAATAAGCAAGAGTTCAGAGTGTTGTGAAAAAGGGTCCATGAGCCAAGGAATGCAGGCGGCCCCTGGAAGTTAGACCCGTAAGGACACAGATTCTCCTGTAGATTCTCAAGAAGAAACAAGCCTGACACACGTTTCACGTTTGCTTTAGCCCAGTGGGCCTGGTTTGGGGCTTCTGTCCTCTATAACTATAAGAGAATAAATTTATGTTGTTTTAAGCCAATAGGTTTGTGCGTATTTGTTGCAGAAGCAATAAGAAACTCATACAAACCCCTCTGGAATCTCCCACGACCTGCACAGTCTCATCTCCCAGAGGCAGAATGGCCCCGGCCACCCACCCAAGCTGATCTCTGTTGAAAAGTTGAGGCAACAGGAAAATGATGCTCACAGATCTTTCACCATTAAATGGCGCCCTTGGGTTTGTTTTACAGAGAATGTTTTCTTCCAATGTTTCACAGTAAATTCTATAGGATTATATGTCCTGCAGTGAAATTTTACCAATTTCTTTGGGTGACTATTTCTGTACAGAGAGACCTTTCTCTCCTCTTGACTCAGGAAACAGTTTTGGGACCAAATAGTCATGCCTTTGAATGCCATATCTGTCATTGATCATGGTAAACTTAACATCATTGACCCTCAGTTTCTTTTTCCATAAAATTCTTCATGCCACTCTCTCTCTCTCTCTCTCTCTCTGTCTTTCTCCTGGTGATGCTTTAAGGATTAAAGGAAAGGCACGTAAAACCTCTATCAAAAATATTTTTAGTAAATAGTCACCATTCTAAATGCCATGGCATTAAGATAGCGATTGCAGTTGGTGCGACAGACCCTGAAGGTAGTTTACTGCCTACATTATGGAACCACGGAAGGCCAGAGGCCTCTCCTTGCTGGAGCTGCATGATTTATGTTCCCGCTGCTCCTAGTGAGAGGCGGCACAGCATGAGAGTGGCGGGTCTTCGCTCCAAAGGCAAGCTTGCCCGTGCTCAGAGCCCATCGCCTTTATTTATTCCTGTCTCAAAAAGTGGTTGCAAAGATTTTGTGAATTGATGCACTTAGATTCACTGACTTGTTGCTAGTAGTCAGTAAACACTGCCATTATCATTTCTAGTGCTATACTAAAGGCATTTTTTATTGAGAGTAGAAAGAAAGAGAAATACCAAAAACACTTAAAAGTGATTCCATCAAGATACCTGAAATGCTGAATCAAAGGCCTTTGCACACAGGGAGGGAGGCAGGCAGCTCAAGGACATACATGTACGGAACTGAGAACTGTCAGCTGTGTCAAAAAGAAATGTCTTTAAAGGCTGAAGGATAGGAAGGTGATGAAATGTACAGTAAATCGCGAATTCTAAATTTTATTGAAGTTTTAGCAATTTGCTCATTATATGTCATATATTATTTGAAAACGTGCTTCATTCATAAAATCATTCTATTGCATTTTTAGGTGTTTTATCACCTTTGTTTTTGCTTGTTAGTTTTAATTTTCTACCATTTAAGCTTCTTTTAATGCTGTGACATTAATAACTGCCAATCTCTGTTGCTGAATTTATCTTTTTTGAGCCTTCGGATGTTTGGTTCCCATTTCAAATTCTCTCCTAGCAGGATCTTAACCCTTCGTCATAGTTAGGAATTTGCATTTATTTGTGTGATTATGAAATAATGTTGGATTCCTCCCCGAACTAGAAGCACTATCATAACAATGGCTTTGTGTATTTTCAATGCTGATGCCCAGTTTTAAGCCCAGGACTGACGCATGGCATACGCTAAATGAATAAAGTCATGTACCTTCCAGTCAATATTAATATTATTTCATAATTATGCTGTGGTAGCCTATACATGATGATGTAGCCAACGGATATGTTATAATGTTGTCTTTTACCAACTAGGATTGTTGCCAATTGATTCTACATTTTCCTTTGCATCTCAAAAAATCCTTTTCCTACATGGTTTTGAATCGGATTCTGCTAATAAAAGATATTTACACAAAATTTGGGATAAATAATAGAAGCAGAATCTCTGTTGCTCCAGGAAGCTGAGGCCATCATCAGAGGACTCCAGCATCTGGTTCTGAGCCGTGCAGTGGTTTTCTAAGGCTCCAATTTATATACTAAAACTTTTTTTTTCTGGGAATATCTGGAAGGGCTTCTGTTTTCCTGACTTAATCCTGAATAACAAAATTAGTTTGTGCGATCTCTATTTTACCAAAGAAAGACATTGAAAATACACTATTTTATAAGATTAAAATATCAAAAATTCAAATTCTTACCTCGCATAATATTTTCAGATCCATATGCAGTGCTGTCCAAACTCTGTAAGCAGTTTTGTGTGATAAAAGCTCCATTATCCATTTTATACTTCCTTGTAGACATTAAATTATCTTGAATACTACTTCAGTAATTGTACTTTTTCCCCTTTTAATTTTGGTATTATATTTTCTAAGTATATTAAAATGCAATAACAGATAAATGATTTAGAATATTAAAATTATTTCCTTAGCAAAATATGATATTCCTTGAATTTTTTTCTTCTTGATAATAAGTTGGTGTTTTTCATTACTTCTCACATTCAAATAAAGGCCAACTAGACAATTTGCTTTTTTAAAGATAAAAGACCTAAGAGAAATCAGTCATTTTGTCATAGAAAATTGTGAGTTTTGTTGCTGTCTTTATTGTTGTTTTTGTTTTCTGTAGTAGAAATCTGCTAGGCATTAAGATCTAACTGGTTAATCCCTAAAGTCATTTTGCACAGATTCATTTGCAGTCATCTAATATAAGCAATTTTAGTTTTTGTCTCAAATTTGTTTATCATTTGCTGTTGCTACTGTTATTTGCTACAAATCTACCAGAGACAATGCAGGTAATGTTTCAAAAAGCTCTACGGTTATTTATTTTGAAAAACTGATTCCTTTATAAAGGGAAAAAAAGATTTTTTGCTCTTCCATGAGTATTACTTGTTCAGATCTAACAGAGGCACCACATCCCATGAAATTTTATTTTCACTTCCTTCTGAATCCTGTCCCTATGGTTTGTACCATGCCTGTGTGCTTAACATTTTTGCAAGATGCTTCCTTTTAGATTGAGCTATCAGAAGGGTACCCTGTTTAAGTTGTGGTTCCTACTAACCTTTTTAAAAAAGAATATATGTGCTTTATTTCCTGTTATTACCCAAATAAAACTCAAAACAAAAAATTAAAAATTATATTTTTAAACTGTGGTTTATATCTGAATGGAAAATATAAATCACATATGAGATCAAACAAAGCTCAGGGCACAGCAGACTTCAGGTCAGCTAAGCAGACAGTGCTAAATATGAATTTCCAGAAGTGAGAATGTTTAGTGGATATTAAATGGAGACCTTATTAAAAGTGTATAATGAGTGATTTATTGTCTGAAATGATGATTTTGGAGAATATGAAAGAAGCTAGAAATAAAAAATCATAAAGTGAAAGTAGCAAGGTGGAAAAGTGGAGAGTGTCACTGAGCAAAAAGTATACATATTAAAGCTGTGCTATAAAAATAAATGAATACAGAAATGGGTGCACTAATATTCAGCAATAAAAAGACTTGCACTGCTAATGCATGTGAACAACATGGATGAATCTCAAAGCAATGTATTGAGTAAAAATAGCCAGACACAAAAGATATGATATGATATCCATATGATTCCATTTGTATGAAGTTCAGGAAGGAAAAGTGATCTATTTCCCTAGAAATCAGATCAGTGGATGCTTCTGGGATAGAAGGATTCACTGGGAAGAGCCCAATAGTCCTTTCTGGGGTTATGATGCTGTTCTGTTCTGTACCTAGTTAAAAGTATGGGTTGCAGTGTTTGTATTTGCATTTGTAAAAAAAAATTAAATTATTCACCCCCAAATCTGTCCATCTCACTGTATGTAAAGTATACCACTATTAAAAGAATAAATAAAATTTGCACACATAACAGTATATTTTTGACATTGCCATGTCAGTACATATAGATCCACAATTCTTTTCAACAGCCACACCACATGCATTTGTATTGACATGTCCTAAGTTGAATAGCCATCCACCTTTGATTAGGCAATTCTGTTGTTTTCTGTTATTTCTTTTTGTTTTATTTATTTCTTTTTTATTATTTATCATTTGCAATTTGCAGTAGGGCTGCAATGGTCTTCCTTAGAAACCTATACAGTCACATATTGGAAGTCATTCCTTAAGATAAATTCCTAAGAGTTTGACCTCTGTGATCTCTCCAACCATGTCTGTTTTGCTCCCATTTTATCCTTTGTGACAAGCCCAGGGCTTGAGATATGGAGTAATGATGATAGAATGGGTGATGAATGGAATTACTAGACCAAGAGATATAAACATTTTTAATTTAAAATCTCACTTTACAATCTAAAACAAGTCTGTTCATTTAATAGATAATATTTTGGAGATCAAATCCTTTAGATTAAATTGTCCCTAATAAAAGTTTTCCCACTTAGGGCTGATAGCTGGTGTAGTCACAACATTAAGATACCAAAATACTTCCCCATCTATTGATGGTCATTGCCCCAAATGCCCTGTTCCCCAATGAACACTCACCCCACCCTGGCTGCCCCATTTTTTCCCAGTCCTTACGATCTAGCAACTAAAGTTTCAACACAGCTGAGGAGCGAGCCCATTAGCTAAGGGCCCTGCTCCAGTGCAACAGCTGCTTTCTGTTTTGGTTGCCCAGTGTTTGTATGTTCCCTGTTCTTGAATATTCTGATTATCATTTGCTCTGTTGTACCAATTTAAATGAAGTAGTCCCCTTATCTATGGGGGATAGTTTCCAAGACATCCAGTTGGTACTTGAAACTTTGGATAGTACCAAACCCTATATATTCCATGTTGAAACCCCCTGCTAGGCTTAGGGCTTATGCTGAGAGGATGTCTCCACTCTTCCTATCGGTTTCAATGTGGCTGGTTTCTCACTCACTCAAGATACAGGATACTCTCAACTTGCTTCTGGATTTCTCACAAAGGAAATAGTTCTGTGTGTTGTGGTTGAATTGATGAGTCTATGGTTATAGGGAGGGTCCAAGACTTCTTATTTTGCTACCTTAGTGATGTCCCTCCTGCACAGTATCCTATAATATGGAATTATTATAACTAATTATTATCTGTTCCCTATTTTAGCTTTTATGTTTTTTAAATAAATAGTATAGCAGATTTCTTTGTCTATATAAGTGAACACGGGTGTGTGTGTGTGTGTGTAATTTTTTTTACCTTAAAAAGAAAATTACTTGGCAAAGGGTTATAAATATTTTATGGGTTCATGTTACATAGTCTCAAATTGAACTCTAGAAAGTTTGTGCCATTTTTTTTTCTAGGAGTAATGTATGAGAATGCATATTTCACCACAACTTAGTCCATTCCAAGTTTCCTAATATTAATAGGATGAGAAAGCTATGAAGCTGCAGGCAAGTTTGTATATCACATAGTCTCCAGCAGGGATTTATAACTATAAAACCACATGCACATTTTGTTTGTATGACTATTTTTCAGATGGAGAAAACACAAAGGCTAAAGCTTTTTGTTGGTCCACAGTTTAGTTTTGTTCTTAATTACAAATTACTGTCTCTTTCTATCTATCCTTTGACCATCGTCTTTACCTGTTATTAAAGGTCAGGCAACCACCATTGACGGATGGTGACTGTAAGACCACTGGAGCTCAGGTACACCTATGACTAATATTTAAAGGTAATATAAGAAGCACTGGTTTAATTTCCACATTGTCTTAGTTGATATGCTAATATAAACCTCTCGTGAAAAAAATATTGCTTAACAAAAATAAGTGATTAAACTTTGTTAGCTTTTTAAAAAAGATTTTGATAAAAACCAATACAATCATTTTCAAAAAGGCTATAGAATTTACACTAGAAACAAAATCGCAGTAGTTTGTGCCACATTCTTGCTAACATCATAAGAGGTTGTGCATAATTTATAAGAAACTAATTTAGTCTTGAACATAAATTTTCTGGTGGTGGGGAAAAGCTCTTTACTATGCATGTTTTATGACTTAACTTTTTCTCCTGTCCCTATTAAAATGTATGGGTTTTGCACTCCCATACTTTAACTTCTGACTGCATGGGTTATGGACCAGAAGGGACAGCTGGGAGCATCTCTAGATACATGCTTGTTACAGTTGTGGATAAGACTATTTTATTTATAATCCAATAAGAAATTGGATTAACATTTTAAGTTTCTCTCTCAAGGCATCTCACTTTACAATCTAATAAAATTCCATTCACTTAATAGATAACATTTGGGAGATCAAGTCTGCAGGAAATATTTTGTCTTTCAGATTAAAAAAATACATTTCTAATAACAAAACCAAATATTCTGAGTCATATATAGATTTTATCTTTTTGGCTTCACTGTGAAACGTATTTTTAGCAGTAGAGACAGTGAGATTTTTGCAAGCATTAGGTGGCAATATCACTTTGCATGCTTCTGTTTCTGTCACCCCAAAGCTCTATTGATCAAGGTACTCAGCATATCCCAGGCTCAGGTCCAGGAATGACTGCATGGCAACAGAGGATAGGGCTGACATGCGAAAAAAATTCCTGTGTCTCAAGGACTATTTCCAGTCACCAACCCCTCCAAACCCTAACCCCATCATTTACTCAACCTCCCTAAATCCATTAGTCATAATTTAAATACATATCTTAAGACAATCTTTCATGAAGGAGAAAACACATTAATATAATTAATTTTTCTTGGTGATAACAGAGTATTGATTTTGAGCGTATGAAGGAATGGTAGTTTGGAGCAATGTTCTCTGGAACATTCCCAGAGATTGTGAGGAGCTAGGTGGAATTATGCAACCCCAAACATGAAGACACGCAATATCGGGGAAAGAGACGAGAAGGCATCAGTGGCTTGATGGCTGAGTCCACAGTTAGAGGATATGAGTGTGTATCTTCACTGTGGCTTGTAGTAGCTGTTTGATTTTTGATTTAACACTCAACTTTCCATGATTCCATCTGGAAGGGTGAAAATACCTAACCTAAGATTTTATTGTGATTGCTGTATCAACTAATACATGTGAAAATCTTATGTTAACTACAGAGTTAACATACACATACAAAAATATTATTTTACCAAGTAGGGAGGAGGAAATGCACAGAATAATCAAAAGAAAAGTCTGACGTGCTTTGCCTTTCTCACAATATTGCATAGTTGTTGTGTTGTTTTTCTACATAAAAATTGTTTTTATGACATATTTCCTATCCTCTTGGATCAATATATTTAGAGGTTAAAAACTCCATACAAGTAAAGGGGGAAACATGAGTTTTTTTTGTAAAGATTGCACTTCTAGGCTCAATTATGCCCTATGATCTATTTTTCATCTCATTCAGTTATACTAAATAATTGGTCATTAAAGAAAAGGGATTAATGCCTCACAGCACTGCATTTTTTGGCATCCTTGAAGTGACTTGGCAGAGAAAGCTAGCAGAGGACACTGAAAATATTAATAACATGAACATTTCATTATAAGGCAAGGTCTGCACAGCTTAGGTGCTTAATAAATAGATACTTGCTGTCCAGTTTATAACTTCAGATATTCAAGCAGTAATAGACAAGTGTATAAGTACTTATTCTAAGCAAATGCTTAATTTATAATCATGCACAATTTAAATAAATTCATCTTGATTTAAATTGGGGGTTGGTTGCCACCATGTCCATTTTGCTTTGCTACTGTTTATTTTTCCCTGTTGCTAATTGAAGCTGTCACAGTTTCGAACTACACAGAATGTGCTGGAAGTGTGTCTCAGGAGAGATCTAGGGAGTAGGAAACAGCTACGGGTGTAATTTGTATTTACAATCAGTATTTCGAAGTTTCCCCAAGCCGAGTTCTTTTCGGTAGCCTGTGGGAAGCGGATGACATGCACAAGTGAAGCTGATTGCACAGAACCTGCTGCGGATGCTTGGGGCATGTTTGTGAAAAATCGGGTGAAGCATCTAGTCACTGAAGTGAGGTAGGGTGTCAGGTCGACTGGAACTGTCTGCTGATTTGTTCTTGCCAAGCAGCTTTGAGGACATGCAAGATGGATTGTTAACACCTGACTATTTCACTTTAATGGACAAGTGATACTTCTGACAAGAAACATGCAAAATAATTAGCATATCTCCTATAAATATATATGAAACACATGAAAAAGAGGAGTCCGCTTGTCATTATCTTCATTCCTGACGTAGGATCTGGGCTGTGTAAAATCACGTTATTCATCAAAGCAGAGAGCAGACTATCAAAGTTGCCAAAAAGAAACACAGAAAAGGTTCCTAAATTATTCAAGAAGAGAAACAGAGCTTTAGACCATGGGAATAGCTTAAGTCTAAAAACAAACCTCAAACTTTGAGCTTTTATGTGATTTCGTGCCCCCTCTAAGGCATTCTAAATTTGATTCAGGGGTGTGTGTGTGTGTGTGTGTGTGTGTGTTTAAATCTATGTCATATGACAGATTTAAGTAGGGCCTCATATATGATTAGGAAAAATATGCAGCATGTGAATTTGTGTCTTTTGAAAAAATTAAGTCTACATAATGTTTTTAAATACAGAAACTTAATTAAAAAATGTTACTTATAAATTCTTGTCTCCTCATCAAAGCTATTTCACCATTAGTGTATTTTAGTTTGTATGGACAGGGGTCCATTTGAGAAAAGACAAAAAATGTATATGTACTTCTATACTTCAACTCCTAAAAGGATGTTTCCAAATATTTCTAGTAGCATGTATTTTTTATTATTTCCTAAATAAAAATTATAGAGTTGAAAGATAAACCTTAGATTAGACCTGTGAGACTTTAACATATTGTGAGCTTTGGTCTTCTAAATAGATCTTTATATTATTACTGGTTATCAAAGACATTTTTTTAATTTTCCTTCTCTATTAGTTACCTAATGTTTTATTACACAATACCACAAACTTAGTGGCTTAAAACAATAAATATTTATTTTCTCATAGGTTCTATGGGTCAGGAATCCAAGCCTGGCTTAGCTAAGTCCCCTGCTACAGGGTCTCTCTGAAACCTGCTATCTGGTGCTGGGTCTCTGCTTCCAAGCGCACTGGGTCAGCAGGATTCACTTTCCTGCAGACTTTAGACCGATCTCCCTCGGTTGCTTGTTATGTGGGTGTCTCAATAGCAAAGCTTCCACTGTGGCAACTTCCTTCTTTGAATCCAGCAGGGGAGAAAGTCTACTGGCAACAGGAAAGTTAAATTATGTAACGTAATCACAGAAGTGATATCCTGTCACCTCTGCCATACTCAATTTGTTAGAAATGAGTCACAGATCTTTTCCACAGACAAGGGGAGGAGATTACACAAGGACTTGACTACCAGGAGATAGGGACCATCGGCTACCCTAGAATGGGTCTACTACAACTTCCATGATCCAGATATTAAGAAAAGTTGAATACTGAGATTGCGACATCACTTCTTAACGTCCCATCAATATTCAAATTGGATATTTGATCTCAATTATTTTTAGAAGAATTGTGGGAAGACATAGTTGAAAGACTCGTTCTTATACTCACTGATACCCCTTTCCTACCAGATTTTCTGGTTTACAACTTATTCTCACATATGTTCTGACTCTTTTCTTAAATTAATTTGGCTTTTAATACATTACTCACTTGTTTGTGGTTATGCTGATATAAATAAACCTACTGCACTGCAGGTCATATAAGAGTATAGCACAATTATGTATGACACATAATACTTGATGATAAACAACTATGTTACTGGTCTATGTATTTACTAGACCATACATTTTATCACCATTGTATTACAAAATGTACTCCTTCTACTTGTATAAAAATAAGTTAACTGTAAAACAGCCTCAGGCAGGTGCTTTGAAGGCATTCCAGAAGAAGGCATTGTTGTCATAGGAGATGACAGCAGAATGCATGTTATGCCCCTGAAGACCTTCCAGTGGGACAAGTTGTAGGGGTGGAAGACAAGACAAGGGATATTGATGATCCTGACCCTGTGTAGGCCTAGGAGAATGTGTGTGTCTTTATAAACAACAAGTCTTAAAAGTAAAAAAATTTTTAGAAATAGAAGAAAAGCTTATAAAGATATTATTTTTGTACAGTTGTACAATGTGTTTCCATTTTAAGCTGTGTTATTACAAAAGAGTCAAAAGTTAAAAATATTAAAAGTTTATAAAGTAAAACATTTACAGTAAGCTAAGGTTAATTTATCATTGAAGAAAGAAAATGTGTTTTATAAATTATGTGTAGCCTGAGTGTACATTGTTTATAAAGTCTGCAATAGTGTACAGTCACGTCCTAGCTTTCACAGTCGTGCAGCAGGTGAGTTGTGAGTGAACTCCTAGTCCTACAAGCTCCATTCATGGCAAGTGTTCTATACAGGAGTATTTTTTTAATCTTTTATGTTTTTACTGTACCTTTTTCTATGTTTAAATATACAAACATTTACAATGTGTTATGATTGTCTACAGTATTCAGTACAGTAACATTCTGTACAAGTTTATATAACCTAGGAGCAATGGGGTATATCATATAGCCTAGGTGTGCAGTAGACTTTGCTGTCTAGGGTGGATAGGTACATTCTATGATGTTCCTGTAAGGACAAAATCCCACAAGGACAAAATCTCACAAGTACAAAAATCACCTGAGGAAGCATTTCTCGGACTGTATCCCCTTTATTAAGTGACTCATTACTGTATATTGTTCAGTTAAATAATTGCACATATTTAGAAGAAAAATAGAAAGCTTAAATGTATCTAATTATGCTAATAATGTAAAATGAAAAGGAAAGATACAACTGCATGTTAGAGAGACATCTGTGTAAAAAATTCTGGGAGACAGGAGCTCGGAGTTGGATTAGCTATCTGTGAGATCTTGGGCAAGTCACTTAATTTCTCTCAGCATTTCTTGTATCAGCTGTAAAATGAATGGCCAGATCTAGACATTCTCCAAGATCCCTACTTATACTAAACTCCATGAGCTTATTGTCTCTGTACTTCTTACCTATAGTCTAAGCATGGCGGTGTGACCATATCACCTTCCCGATCCCTCACTTTAGGTGTATTGCATCAGCCAGACATCCCTGTCCTGCAGGTGTGGGTGAACTCCAAATAAAAAAATGTAATTTTAGCATCTCCTAATACTCTATATAGAGGCAAACATGTGGGCAATTACATTTTAAAATTGATGATATTAGCACTATTCTTAAAATGCTCTTTCAAAGGTAGATTTAGAACATTAGAACACTGTATTTTTATTCTCTATGTCTTCTCTCCTCTCAAAAACATCTCCCATAAAATAAAAATAGAATCAAACTGTAATTAAAGTGATTAAAACTTTGTAATATATATGCACTAATGATGATTTATGAAAAATAAGAGAAAAAGAAATTCCAGGGTAAAAATGAAACTGGAAATGAGGTTCATTTAAACCTTAATATTCCTGGGAATAAATTTGCAACAGGAGTTCATTTAGAAATCTCTTTTGATTCATAAAGAAGCAGCTTTAATAAAGTGATTTTACTTTTCTCTTTTACAGCCAGTGATCACTTATTTTTATAACTTTTTTTCTATTGAAATTGAGTTGTATTGTAGTTATAGGAAAAAACATTCATGGATTCTAACTGAAAATAACTGCAAAAATAATTTATTGTGCCAATGACTTAACTCTTTCACAGGAAGTATGTCTACATGCAAAATACAAACAATTGGCTGAATATTTCAAATATAACCTTCTTTCTACTTGATCCTTCACATACACCGCCCCCCCCCCACGGATTATAAGTCATGAAATTTGCCCTCAATGATCAGATGTGTCCTGTTAGTGGAGTGACAGCCTGAAAAGTTAAAATTTTGGTGGTAGCTGCATAGATTCATTTTTAATGTCAAAAAGAAACATAAAATGGTTGTCATGGAATATTTTTATGACTTTTGCAAGAAAATGTCATTCATATCTTAAAGTTACACGTTTAGGACATTTATATTTTGAAATAAACTATCAAATCAGAAGTTAATTAAAGAATGGAGATTCCTCTATAGTTTGTTTTGTTTTTCTCATGAGTACTGTACTATTTATGACTTGGTTTTCTGAGGCCCTGCTTCACAAGACAAGTACATGGCTTTTCCCTCTAACAGAAATGTTGCGTTCTCTCTGTCAGCTTTCAGTGCCATCATTAAGATTATTTATAGTGCTTTTGTCTAAAAGTCACAACCTCTGAATCTAATAGGAACGAAGGCAGAAGCCAGATTAAAGGACAGAACTGCTACCCTACAAATCAATATGTAGGTGTGACAGTTAATTCAGCTGGTGTAATGAATTGTATCAATACATCAGTCTACATTTAGGAGCCCCATTATAAATACTGAGGATTTTATGAGAGAACGAGCAGAGGCAGTGGAGCAAGGACCTAAGACTAATTTTAATGAGCTATATTGTTATATAAGCCATATGATAGAAGCTTATGTTGAGACACAATTGAGTTTTTTTTACTTTTCCCTAACATGATGTTACTATACTTGTCATTGTTTCAGGTTAACCATTATTTTATAGGAAGTTGAAAAGAATAAAATGATAGTATTATTTAATACAATACATGACCTTCAGCAGATGAAGCAAGGTGAATACAATTTAAAAGTAAAAACACAGGCTTTTTTTGTTTTGGCTTAACATCAACATAAGTATTTTAATGGAGCCTACTAATTATGCATGAACTTTTTCAGAATGCAATAATCATTTCTATGCTTTGCTGTGCTGCAGTGTTTTAAGAGCAGATGGCATCACATTATGGGTAAATGCAGGAAGTGATGAAAGAAAGGTATGACTGCATCTGAACTTTGGATGAGAAACCAGAAAAGTGCTTATTAGAATAATTGTTTAAAATAAAAATATTGAGCTGAGAGGTTTGAACTAAATTTATCTAATAATGATGAAAGTAAGTCCATGGATTACTTAATAAATTACTAAGAAATAAACATAGCAAACAAGCAGGCAGTAATTTAATGAAAAAAATTGTGTTCTACTTCAACCATATGTCTACACTGATAAAATGTTGTTAAGTTCTAAATTAGTTTTATAGGTTTTTTATATATCTAATAGATGAAAATAATTTCAGTATGTCCATCTTTTTCCCCTTTACTCTTACTAATAGTAGAGGCAAAATTTAATTAAATGTTTATGTTCACCCCATATAGGGATTAGAAAATTCTGAGTCATCATAAGTGCACAGAATTTTGCCAGATACTTTATAAATTATCTCTTTTAATCAGACTACAATGCTGGGAGCCATGAACTTTTAAATTTTTATCTTTCTCAAAATTAGCAATTTTTATGCAGAAAATAATAGATAGTTTTCATGTATTTATTTTTTCTAGTTGCTCTGTTTCAGAGTTATTGGTAACTCCTTAGTCAAAAAGACTGCACACTACGAATACACACCCCTGTGATTTCTTCCTTCTCTATATTACTTCTGGTGATGAACAGTATATCCTGTTTATTTCCTGTTTTTAAAAAATAGCCTTCTGAAGTACAAAAGAAAAAAAATCTTTCTGTTTAAGTAATTGGACTGTGTGCCCAATGGCCAACTGCCTCCCTCCACCCACGCACTGTCCCCTATTCTCTATCAATAGTGAGTGGATGGATCATCAGGATGTGTTTCCATATCTGGGTTAAATGGCATCTATGAAAGGGAACTATTTCCTGGGCTCCTCGTTACCCTTCACTGCTACCTGGCTGCCCATTTATGGGGGAAGAATAGCAGCAACCTTAATAAAGCATTTAAATATTCTGCTTTTCCTTACATGGTGATGTTGTAACATTTAAGTTTAAATTTAGAGGACATTTCATTTCCATGCTGGGACATGTGTGTGTGTGTGTGTGTGTGTGTGTGGTGAGAAGGCAAGAGGTGATATAGTCAGGTATCATGATATGATATATTAACAGCATTATTTCTGCTAGTTCAGTTTCATAAGCCTAAGGATTATTTTAGGATCTGAGCAAATCAAGTTCCCTTCTTTCAGATGTAGAGGTAGGATTTTTCTAGCACTAAACCTTCCTATTACTAAATGCATATGCACTAAATACATATATAGTTAACTTTTTATTATCTGCTATCGAATTTAGTTTGGAATCTTCTTTTGCTTGTAACTGAAGCCTCAGCTGTCTGGAAGAAGCTCTTCTCATGATGACAGAGGTGCACCCGGGCAAACAGAGGGTGTGGAATAGAAACTGAGAGACGAAAATGAGCCAGGAAGGAAAAGATAGCCTACAAAATACTTATGCCTACAAAATGCAAACATATTTTACATATAATTCTTACTGTAATCTTATGAAGTGAGAGTATCTGTGATTAGTCTGATTTTACAAATGTAGAAAAAGATGCTCGAAAAGAATGAGTGACTTACCAATATCACAAACAAACTAGTTGTATATGTAGGAGTAGTTCCAGGCTGTTTTCTGGAAATTTAATGATGAAGTAGGGCAAATTCCTTTTATTTCATCATTTATTTTCAAACTGTTTCAAGAAAAGTCCTTAAAAATATGAAACTACATAATAATCTTCCTGTCTTAAGGCTTTCTAAATGTTTCCATTAAAAATATGTTCCACCTAGTATAACAAACATAAAATTTTGTATAAGTTTTAAAGTGAACAGAATACATTAGAAAAAAAAAGTTCAGTACTAAATTATTAACACTTAAGAGTTATGGCACAATGCCTGCTAAAGGCCAAGCCATTTGTGGTTTACATATTTGAAAGAAAGTAAGAGCACATTCCTTTACATTTGCTTTAAAATTGTCATCTCCTCTTTCCATAAAGCATAGTTAAATTTACTTCCAGAAAACAGATGTGGAGGTGATTTGCCCTCTTTCAGTTTAACAGAGAAGTAGTTTAGAAGACTTTACTATTTCCTTCATCCAAGATAATTCGTACCTGAATCTGAATGATGTAAAAGTTTGTCACATATCAAGTAAAGAACAACATCTAAAAGTTATCTAAAGTACTAATATTATCTCACTAAAAATATTAATATTAAGGATATTAAAGAACAAGAAAAACAAAGAAATCATCCGTCTTATGAAATTCATCCTTCTTATGAAACACTAGAAATTTAGAGACATTTTTGCATTTATTCTGTGCTACTTCTAAAACACTATTTAAAATATTGCCCTCAAGTATATACATTGTTGCTTTTCATTGCTTCACTAAGAGTATTCTAACTTAAGATAATTATGTATGACTAAACCCCATTTTAGTCAATTTTGAAGCAGTGGTTTATAATTTCCTTTATTCTTCTCTTATACTACCTGATTTTTTCTTTCCCACTTAAGCTGTGTGCTTTAGGCAATCAATCAAGTACAAACGAATGCTAAAATATTACAACTCTCTTAATTATAGCCTTAAAAAAAGCAAAGTAAGGACTTCTGATTTTTTATTAACTAAATTATTATTAACCCTGTATTTAATGTTTTCTGTGTATCCTTCTGCCTTGGGCCAAAAATGAAAAAGAACACATATAAATTTTGTGTGTGCTATACCAAAAAGAACATAAATACCTTGCAAACAGACTTAGCTTAGAAATCTTTATGAAGACTTTCAAGTCTTATGATTTTTAGGAAGTCAATCACTCTCCCTCAGCGAAGCTCATTTCTATCTTAAAAGATAATAATCCTTGAACATATCATCAAATGATTGTGCATGAATATCTTTTTATAATACATATCAAAACCTTAGAAACAAAACTCTTCTATGTAACTATCTACTTATTAAAATAATTCCACTGTATATTAATTTGACTGAAGACAGCACCTTATTTTCTCCTGTATTTTTTCCACTGTTTTGTACAGGGCCTAACACAGAACAGAGCACAGTAAGTGGCTTTTTCATTGACAATATCATTTTTGCACAGCCTTTTTCATTTGCCTGGAATGTTCTTTCTCCTAAAGTCTTCATTTGGCTCCATTCTTACCCACCTCAGAACTCAGCTTAAATATCAGTCCTTCAGACAGCCTTCCTGAATTTTCAAACTACATTAGATTCTGCTGGTATACAGAGTTTTAATATTCTGTAATTGCTCTCATGATATTTATCAGAGTTGGAATCAATAAATTGCTTGTGTAACTATGTTTTAACATTTTCATGTACTCTCACATGTAAAGTTTATAAGGGGCTTTATAACTGCCATTTCCACAGCTGTAGTTTCTAATAAAATAAATATTTGATAAATATTGGGTGGTTTGATGAATGAAAGAATGAATAAATTAGAGTTATTCAGTAAAAGAAAAAGATGTAGGGTCTAATATTTTTATGTTATATTGATTACAGACAATTTAATCCACTCTTGTTCATTTAAGAATAGAAGGCTTTAGTAAAGGTTATTTAACAGTTGACCAAAGCAGTGAGAGATCTAGAGAAAGAGGGTCAGAGCTGAGCTTTCAGGAGCAACCTCACTCTTTAAATATTCAGAGCCAATTTCATGACCACAAGCACGCGAGTCACTGTGTTGAACTGTCCTCATTAGAAATATGGCAGTGCATCTCCCCAAAGAACCATGATGCCCATTCTAGTTTTGGAAAAGACAGTTCTCTCACATGATGTTCTTCTGTAGTCAAAATAGCATGTATTCTATGTTGGTAAAGAATTTTGCTCATGCTTAATGCTGTCTTTTAGTTGATGCTGCAGAACCCACCAGACTTCATGACATGAGGAGTTTAACAAAACCCATAATGAGAAGCTTTAACTATATATCCCGTAGTCAGGTGCTCATTTCTAATAGGTCTAAATGACACATCAGACATGTACCGCATTCTTACTGCAGATGGCATTGCCTTTCTTTAGAAACCTAGGCTTCTAGATTGTGATTTTATTTTGGGAGAACTGTCCAATCTTTATTAAGCAAATTTTCCCATCTCATACAGCTCTAAAGCCACAGGGTTTACTGCTGTGAGCGGAGTTATATGATACAAGAAGCAGGCCACATTCAACGTATCTTGGAACTACAGCAGAGGGCTTTCCTGCTATAAGACTTCTTTGTCTCCCATAAAATGATTTGTAACAAGTGTCTGAAATATGTCCTTCTAAGACTGTAAAGGAACCTAAAAAGGCATTGTGTTCTGTCTTAGGGACAAGATGGGCAAGATGTAATAATTCATCCTTTACTTGAAAGGATATTCTGGCATAACCAAGACCACTACATTTCACTTGTGTGGCAGACCCCCTAAATCTGTACTTGATTAACCTTCCACTTTCTGGATTTCATGCGTCTAACCAAAGCCTCCAATTCACTCGCCACTTCATGGTCATCTGGTCATGATACGCACACAAATATCTGGACATATCTGGACGCAAATGAGATGAGAAAGAAACCTCCAGCTTCCATTCAACATGATTAAAACTTTTGTATACCTTGTAGAAATGGAATCATGCAGCATCTGTCCTTCTATGGCAGTGATTCCATGTTTATGAAGTATATAAAAGTCAGAGAAGCAGAGAGGATAACAGTGGTTGCAAGGGCTAGGGTTTGCGGGAAATGGGGAGCTGCTGTTCAAGTGTACAAAGATTCAGTTATGCAAGATGATTAAGTTTTAGAGATCTATTATAGAGCATTGTAACTATAGTTAACATTACTGATTGTATACATAAATATTTGTTAAGATGGTAGATCTCATGTTAAGTGTTCTTACCATGATAGAAAGAATACTATGCAGTTGCTAAAAATAATGGTTTCTAATAATATAAAGAGATTTTGGAAAATATTAAAGAGAGAGTTTTATATTTTAAAAGCTGGTTTAAAAAGACATATAATAAAGATAATCATGTTATTATCACTGAATGGTAAAATGTCAAGGCTTTTCCCTTATTTTTTTGTAATTTTCTTGTATTTTTTACAGTAGCAGTTATTACTTTAATAATCATATTTTTCAAAAGATTAGAATGAACACTGGATTACACTGATGAAATATACCAGACATCTTATTGTAATATTGCCTCCAAATTTATGTGACATATAGACTTTGAGTCAGATGGAATTTGTTTCACCTGGCTATGAATGCTATCTATACTTTTTCATGTCGTGGTACTTTTAGTTAAATATATCTAAGTAGAAATTATTTAATACTTTTTTTGTTTACAATGAGCACAGTCACAGAACACAATGACTTGAGCACACTCCTCTAGAATTTGCTTTCCCTTTTTTGTGTCTATACCAAGCTTCATGTTAGTAACTGCAGATGGTAAAACATAAATTCATTCTAGGAAAAAAGAAAAAAATCCTCCCTCTAAAGGAAAAGCTATTTGCTCTAGTGGATGAACACAATTTTGCAAAGTTCTTTTTGTTTCTGGAAAGGATTTTATTTATTTTTGAAGAAATAATGTGGCCATTTAGAATCTGAAGAGGTTTGTTGTCTCAGTTCAGTAGTGAACGATTTGACAAGTACTACACATTGAAGTTCTAGACATGGAAAATTATGTGTTGCTGGAAGGGAGGAGAGAGCTCCAGCAGTAATTTGATGAAGTAGCTAATGATGTGAAATTACAATTTTTTTTTTCTGCAGATGGACCAGACTTGGGCATTTTTAGTTAAAAGGTTTCTGTATACACAAGCAACAGAGTTCTATATAGATAGGATCAGAATTTTGTATATCCTGCCCACACACAGCTACCCTTGATTAGTTAAAGTAATTTTGAAAGCTGCACTTCCTTTTTTTAGGATAGCTTGTTCAAACTTACTTGAATACAATAAATATTTGTCAAAAATGTTAATTTTCAGGACTCTCCCTTTGAATGTCTGATTTAGTAAGTTATTCCTGAGATCTGGAAATCTATTTTTAAACATTATCCATGTAATTCTTATCATAAACTAAAAATAAGGCACAACTCAGAACTAGCTATTTATTAAGTGATTCTCCACTAACATTGTCTACAATTTATCACTGATGTTCAACTCCCTTTATTTCACATGCAAAATGAACAATCATACTACATTCAATTTTTGACATTATTTTTTACCTTTAAATTCAAATATGTTTACAGTTTGATTTTCCTTATATATTTGTTTTTTTTTTTTTTTTTTACAGTTTATGGTTGTTTATACTATTTTTCTTTATTCTCTTCTTAGAAAAACAACCCTGAGGACTGGGGGAAAGTTAAGCAACACACATTATAGGTGTGAATCCCACTCTGATCCCAGAGTACTATTCATCTCTCGCTAGGATTATAAACAGAGTGCTAACTTTAATAGTTCTTTTCCTGTTAAAACAACTCTCACTACTGTATTATATTTTTCAAAATTGCTTAAAGAGAGGATTTTAAGTGTTCTCACACAAAGAAATTATATATATTTGGGGTGATGGGTGCTCTAATTAGCCTGATTTGATCATTTCACGATGTATATAAATATGGACACATCACATTGTACCCTGTAAATGTATAAAACTATCACCTGTCAATTGAAGATAAAATAAAAGTGAAAAATTAGCTTTCAGTAGCGAGCATTTTCTAGGTGTGAGTCGGGGAGGCTTCTGAGCCTTTGAGAGGACGCTGTCGCCGGACACCGCAGGCAAAGGGAGGCGCCGGGTTCTAGACCAGGCACGAGGCTCCGCGTTTACCCTCTTTGCGTATGTTCTAGAGCAGGGGCAGCACCTACCACGCTAAAAAAAAATGACGTAAAAAAAAAAAAAAGTGTTGGTTGAAGGAAATAATGGAAACATTTTAATGAAATCTATAAGAAAACATAAAGGTGAAAATGTATTACATCTATTGACTCCACTGGCAAATCACAAAATATAGTGGTATCACACTGACTGTACCACATTTTCTATGACTACTTTTAAAAAACACCCACACTTTATATTGGAAACAGTTTATTGTGGCATCAGTGATGTCATTTGAATGGGTAACGTGTGTGTGTATACACACACACACATAATTAATAATGCCATTTTATTACTTTAATTTAATGGAGCTCCAAATTAGTAAATGCACCATAAATATATTTGCCCTATTTCACAAAGGTGGGCCATTTAGTCTTTAATGGTACTCAAAAATATTGAAATGACTGTTATTTAAGGATTGATGACTTTACCTCCATTAAAGCTTTATATTACCTAAAAATTTGCAAAACCTTGCATAACTCGCTTAGTAAGAGTGTGAGGAAAGAGTAGGAATCAGCAATGCAACATAACTTGAATGCTTACTCTATACTATGTTGTTTTTTCACTCTGTTTACTTCAATCATGAGAGCTAGTTACATTTGCATTTTACAAATAAGAGAACTGAGGTGGGGAAAAGCTAAGTTAGCCTGTGTCACTACATCTCTAAATTATGTACCAAGTCTCATTAGCGCCAACGTAATTTTTGTACACTTCACCAGACTGCATTCTGATAATTATTTCTCACAACAGCATTGCATGTAATTCATTATTCAAGACGACTTTTTTTGGATAAGAGATAGGATACCACTTTATGTTGTTCTTTTTCATTTTAGTGTGTTAACATGGATATATATTTTGCCATAAAGATGTAGATGCTTCTGCATTAACTAAAGGTTAATAAATACCCCACTGGTACAATCATGAAAATAATACTTGTCTCTTTTAGTTAATAATAATTGTTGAGTACATGTGCTGATATAACACAAGGATCTTCATAAGTATAATCATGCATGACTTATACAGTGAATATTTCTGAAAAGCGCATGAAAACCTCTTAGGCAAAATGTAATTTTAGGACAAACTTTCAGTAGCTGTTTTTAAAATGAAAAAAATAAAAATAAAAAACCTTTTTATTTGTTGACCTATGTCTTCCTCATCTTAGATATTGGATAAATAAATAACGTCCAGACCTTCCAAATCCTTTCCCTCTCAAATCTGCAAAATACATAGAATGAAATAACACCATGTTTCCACATCTGACTGTATGTCACAGTAGTTTAGGGTAATTCAATGAATCCTATTTGAAATTTTATATGGTGTCATCCACCAGACCTAGGCTTCGTTGAAGCAATTTTGAAACATATTGGTTTAGTATCAACGAGGTCTGGAAATTCAAGCTGTCATCTGAATGAGTGAATGGAAACTTTATTCATTGCATCTGTTATTTACATGGGCATATTCACATGTGCACATTACTGTTGCTAGGAAACTCAGAGCTAGATTTTGCCACCAGCCAGGAGAGATGCATAAATAAGTGTCATCAGATCACCCCAGTTATCACAGCACGCTCTTTTTTTCTATTGCTCATCTTACTGCAGCTGAATTATACTTTAAAACCCAAGCCTGTTTAAATTAGCCCAGGCTGTCGAGCGTCTGAAATATCTTAAACTAAAATTAAACACACTACAGCTAGTCATTGTGAATTCTTCCATCTATAAATGATTTGCTGGTGTGCATTCTTACATCTAAGGAAGTACAGTCAGTCTCTCTTACTGTATCTATATCTGTCCATTGCCTATTCTCTTAGTCACATAGCCCAGAAATTATAGTTTTTCCAGAGATTTTTTCCATTCATTCAATGTATTTTCATATTACTGTAATGATTGAACTGATGAGTGCTCAGCAGCTTGGGCAACAGAAAGATGAGCTAGACTTGGCTTCTGCACTGAAGGAGTTTGCAGTCTAGTGAGCAAAATCAATCATATAAACAATTAAGTGCTAACACCACAAGAGAGGTGGAAGTGTTTTAACATTCAGACTAGTGGTTGTGTTCTTCTATAGGAGGTATTGAAAAAAACACTACCTAGAATATGTGGTATTTGGCTTTATATTTAAAGGTGGGTAAAATAAGAACTTATGGAATTGTGGGAGGAGCATTCTAGTAGGAAGAAACAATGTTAGCAAAGTTTGTTATGAAATCAGAGGTGAAGAAGGTATTTGTTATTAAGTGTAAATGAAATTGAAAATGCAGTAAACTGTCCCCAGGCACCACAGGTTGAGCCACATGAGGAAGAATGCCCGTAAGTGCTTGCAAATAGGAAGTGAAACGGGCTCCCTTAGAAGGGCGATGAGTCTCTTCTTTCTGGGATAATTTCCTGTTAAATATATGAGATGACTAAGAATTTATTGACACTTGTGTGCATTTCACTCCAGTTCCATGCTTATAGATTAGGCTGCCCCCAAAATGGGAATCCCATAGGAAATTGCTTTGGAAGCAAAGATGTATCTATGGGGTAGAGCTGGCTCTTCCTAAAATAAGAATATAAGCCCCCTAGGGACCAGCTAGTATTTTCATTAATCAAAAATACAAGCTCAATAATTTAAGGAACCCACCCTGTGACTTAGCCTTAAAACCTAGAAAAGTCCATAAGGGACTAGAGATTCAGTGAGACCCTAACTTAGAGGGAACCCTATGGAAGGCAGGCACGCTCTGGAAATCCTGGGTGGACTGTGGGGTGGGACCCAGATTAAATATTTCTTCAACTTGAATATGAGGGTAGTGCATTGCATCAAGATGGAAGATTGAGAAAACTTTTTTTGCAAAATTAAAAATCAAAATTGGGTTAGAAACCTAAATCATATGTCTAGACTCAAAGCACAAGTTTAACAGCGCTAGGCAAAGGACTTGAGTCCGGTTATAAACCAACACCACTGAGACCAGAGAAACAGACAAGGGGGGATGCTTGAAGAATGAAGAAGAAAAGAGACCCTGTAAGTCTTCTGTTCCCAGTCAAAGAAAAATTTGTGTTGCTAAACAAATGAGAAATCAGTTAGCATGTATGGAAAAGTCCTGGGCTGAGCAAGGTGTGGATACTCTATTAATAAAGAATAAATGTGTTGCTAGTTGCTCCACCCTAACTCTCTTTACACACAGCTCCGTTTCTCTCTGCCGTCCTCCAAATGCCAGATAACGCTGCATCCAAGCTGGCCTCAGCTTTCTCTCTCTTCTCAGACCTTTCTCCATTCGTTTAGAAACTTATTTTGTGGACAGACCAATCAAGACTAATAAAATCATGGCTCACACAGGCTTAAAAGGTTAAGTCTCCAAGTTAACAGGCTTATGCTTTAGAAGGTGCTTACTAGAGATCAAATGTATGGGATCATTGGATATTGTATTTTTTATACTTCCTGGCTGATGGAGAAATTTTGAGATTTAAAAGAAATTCTTCAAAAGCTTAAAATCATACCAAGTAAACTGATAACCTGCTCTAACCAGGTTTATGGCTCTTTTAAGCTCTCTCTGATGTGTCATCATGACAGTAGTCTCATTATTAGAGGATGTTTATTATACCAAGAAACTGTGATAACAAAAGCAGAGATACTTCTACAAGGCAATATACGTAACCTAAACTTTTGTACCCCCACAATATGCTGAAATAAGAATAAAAAAAATTAAATTAAATTAAATTAAAAAAATAAAGAAAAAAAAGAGCGTATGCTTCATGGACTGCAAATCTTCTTTCAGATTTTTATTATAAGGTAATCTTTTAGGTATACTCACTGCCTACTTCTCTGAGGCCTACTTTTTCCCCCTAATAAGAAGAAATGAGAAGAAATAAGTGGCCCTGAATTTTCTTTTTTAAAAATTATATCAGCAAAATCTATCTGTTTGGTTGGTAGAGCAAAAGTCAGAGAAGCTTTCTTCCTGCCTGGGTGATTTCCATCCTTTGCTAAAGGGTAAACCGCAAGGTATCAGGATTTGGTACCAGCTCTGTTTTTTTTTTTTTTCTTTTTTTTTCCTTTTTCTTTTCATTTCCCTCTTCTTTGTTTTTTGTTTTTTTCCTTTCTTATATTGAAGAAAAATATTTTTTCTCCTAAAAGTTTTTAAATTTAACCATGAGAAAATACCAAATATATCCAAATAGCTAGGCCCATCCTCTTCCTTCCTTCTTTTCCTTTTTCATCTTTCTTCCCTTTTGGATCTTTATTACATTTCCTATACATCAGAGACATATGGCTACACAGGTTTAGAATGCAAAATAATAAGAAAGCAGTCAACTTAATATAGCATGTTCTTTTTTTTCCTTTTATAACCACAGTTATCATGTTCTTATAGGATCATAATGCAGACAGCACGCTGTGTGATGTATGTTCACCCAAATTAATATTAATCCCTTTCACCTGTTCTTGGGATACTGGCCTTGTTAATATATTGTTAATACCATTTTTTCAAAGTTGACAGTTGAATATGTATATACTCTATATATCTGTGTGTGTATCTTGAATATGTGTGTATATATTACATACATATATATGTACATATATATATCTTTTAATACTTAGGCATTTATCAGAAAGAGAAGGATATTTCCTTTTCTGTTTTCCTTTAGAATATCCTTTTCTAATTATCGCTGCAGCCTACCCTTTGTTCTGAGAGATTTTCAAGGCTATTGTCTGTTTAACTATACTTCACCTGGTAATGCCAATTTCTTACGACTGGAGAGATAAAACAAGAATTAAAAATCATTGTTGCTTTCATTTTTTCAGTAAATAAAATGAAGCGAAGCTTTGGAGGCTGTGCAGTGTTGCATAGGCAGTGAGTGAAACAGGCAGGTCTCGAGCCCTGGTCAGCTGTTCCCGGAGTGCTCTCTTCCCATGCTGACGTGCTGGACACACTGTCCTTCTCATAGCCTGGCCTTGCCGTGGAAATTCTTCCACTGAAGACTGAGCACATGCATTGTGTATGCACATTGTGCCTGCTTTAGGGGACTTATAGCAAAATAAAGCTATTTCCTTCATGTAAACAAATTATCCAGGAGAGTCACTGATAGCATCTGGTGATTACACCGTGTGTTCCAGAATGTGTTTGAGAGCAAAAAATGCTCTTAAAGAAAATTACCTTTTAAAATGTCAGTATGATTATCATCTCTTTCTTTAAATATGGATATATATGCTAAAATTGAATACATATATGTATTTCTAAATCATTCCCTTCTGATTGTCCCAGGTTTTTTTACTCACAAAATAAACCTTCAGAGATATCCTTAATTCTCTCCTGCCCACACTTCTTCCCACCTACCAATGTTATTCAACTCTTTGTGTTTCTATCTCAGCAATATGACTCATTTTAATCCTTTCATTTTCTCACAACAACCTCTATAGTTCAAACCTTCAATATGTTTTCATTATTTTTTGTCTGAAAAGTTTCCCATTGCACAGCTATGCATTTACAAATTCAGACTAGTTTTCATGATTGGACTGAAGGTGATAAGATATCTCTACAATTTCTATCTGTTCTATCATAAAAAAAAGAACAAGGAACTTCTATCCAAGATGGAATAAACAGTATAAAGTGAAATGAAATGTTCTGAATAGGGTGAATAGAATCATGTGAATAAAGAGGAAGTCAAATATGACCCCGAGGGAATATAAAGAAAGGAAAATAAAAGAGAGAAATGTGGCTCTCTTCAATGACTGACTTACTTTTCAGATAGTAAAAAAAAAAAAAAAAGAAAGAAAAAAAAATCTTGTACTGAACCTCTGAAACTGTATATCTGTGGAAAAATTACAAGGATATTAAGCAAAAAGAATACTGGAACACTTCACCAGCACAGGAAGAAAGGTGATATATATTGATGATAATTGACTCTGCTGATGATTATTCTTTTTGGGTGGAAGTTACAAGTTTTAGTTGACTTGGCCAGTGGGGAAGAGCCGTCTGTCTTGTAACAGACACCTGTACGATAAAGAAAAACAATCTTTGTCTCGCGGAGCCTGCTAACTACAATGCACTACTTATCAACTGGGCGTAATTAGCACCCTTAGAATATGTCTAGGCAGGAAACCAAGTAATAAGGGACCTGGCCATTTTAATGTGTTTTGAACTAAAACTTGTAACTTCCACCCAAAAAGAAGAGGAATCTAAAAATTGGCTTTAAAGATGCAATGGAAGAGACTGATCTTGGTCATCAAAATCCATTTCCTTTGCTTCTGGCATGTACAGCTAGACTGCATTTCTTATTCTCCCAGGGAACTTGATGTCACCAACACAATGGAGAGAGGTTGACTTCCTCCACCTCCACAGCTGCTGTCAAAACTCTCCCACACATGCTTTTCCATGCTCCTTCTCCTGTTGCTAGCTGGATGCTGACATCCAGAGCAACCTTTGAAATAATGTGGATAAGGTGGCAGAGCATCTGTCAGTTAATTCCTGGAGGAGCCTTGAACTTCCTTGAACTGCTTCGGGCAATTTAACATGAGTGAAAATTAAATAACCAATGTGCTTAAGCCATTATTCAGTTAGAGTTTTAACTGCTAAACCAGCTAGCATAGTGGTAAATAAAATAGGTAGAACATAGACGTATATCTATGTAACTAATGTAGACGGTACAGAGAAGTGTATACATACACACACATACACACAAACTGTCTTGTTTATGGAGTTAAATGATTATTTTTTTTTTATTTTGGCTTGTTTAAGAATATAGTTTGGAAGACAGGGACTGAGTATATATTTTCACAAGAGAATCATTAACCTGAATAGGAGGGAGCTAGAGTGAAAGAAAATTTCCTACAAAGTTAAGAATTACTTTAGTAGTTAATAAAAATAAAGAAAAAAAACTAAAAGGCAGGATAAATAATTCACAGGAGAAATAATGAGTCATTAATTTAATATATCTTTTATGCTTTAAGAAGCTTATACATCAAAGAACAGGTATAGTTAATACCTTAAAGTGGTTTTTATATAGGGAGGTAAGTAAAACTTCACAGGTATTGTAATAATTTTAGATAGTTATATTCCAAGATGATAGAAATTTGGCAGAAATGAATCAAGGAGTGGGTCTATTTGAAAAATATTTTATCTAGTGTTATCCTATTGCCTTGTTGTTGATATTGATTTGGGAAAAGAATGAAGAATGACATTTATGGATAAAGACATTGTTTTAGTAAGGATACCTAGCTGCTAAATTAAAAAGCCCGCAAAGCTTAGTACTTAACAAAATAAAATTTTATTTCTCACTCAAATGAATGCTAATCCAGATCTAATGGCTTTGAAACTGGAAATGATTTGAGAAACAAGAACTTGCTCTAAGTATTCCCTGGATCAAGAAGCATGCTGACCTCCCAGCAAGGTCAGTCTGGTGGTGGGTGGTGATTGGCAAGGGAAAGGTGATAAGCATGTCCCCCACTCCTTCTTTCTTCGTGAGAAACCTGGGGAGGAGTTATACTAGTCGAATCTTTTTATAATCAATCTAGTAAACAGAACTTCTAATAAATTGAAGAATGGTATTTACCAGTGGAAAGATAACAGAGAAATTTTTTTATATGAAATATTTTTATCAGGACATACTAGGTTTATTTACTGTAAATAAACCTAGAATTTATAGATTTATGGTCATAGCTGACTGAGAAATATGGGATAAGTTACATAAGCCATGTTATTAATGTGATAAAATATGAAGATGTTCCTTAACACCTCAACAATCATTGAGCACACATTGCTCGGAACAGATCTCACTGATTGAGCCTAAGCCAGAATGCATCTTGAAGCCAGAGTTAGAGAACCATACTGGGAAATTATTTCTGACAGTCTTGGATGTCTTCAAGAGAAGACTGCTTTGTGTCTGATGATTGCTTGTATCCTTTGATTCACTAGTAAAATGAATGGATATTTTTATTGAGCAAGTTCTATGATTCTTGGGAGTTCTATTGATAATTCAAACTTTTGTGCCATCATAGTGATATAATGTGAAGATGTAGAAGAAGATACATAGAGCTAATAAATTTATAAATTACTTACCTCTTCTTTGTGGGAAGAAATGCCATATTCAAAAAAGTGGATCAAAATTGAGACCATTATATATAAGTTTAGTCAGAAAATTGCAAGAGAGCATATAGCTTCTCTACAAAAATTCTAGTCTTTTTGTCTGGATAAGTGTGCCAGCTGGGTTACATTTTGGCTATAAGTAGCATGGTATATCTAGATAGAATTTTACTAATCACACTGGAGAAGAAATCAGAAAGTAGACATTTCAGATTTCCTTCAGAGTTCTCAATAAAGTGGATCCTCACTAAGGATTCAGCTACTCATATCTTTTGCATCTAAGCAATTCTTAGCAGGTGGCTTCACCATCCTGGTCACAAGATGATTTGTCTATCTTGGGCATCATATCTGACCACTTTCCATGGAGAAAGTTGAAGAGGGAGAGAGGAAGGAGATGTAGTGAACAAAAAGGTATACAGAGATTGCTAGAAGAATTTTGATCATGTCTCATTGAATAGGACTTTGT
Organism: Lemur catta; assembly: GCF_020740605.2. Lineage (NCBI taxonomy): Eukaryota > Metazoa > Chordata > Mammalia > Primates > Lemuridae > Lemur > Lemur catta. Next base: position 48,768,120 of record NC_059143.1, on the reverse strand, counting down.
CACATGATTACCACTAGATGAAACAGTGTTTGAGATATTAATTACTTTTAACTATGCATAGTGCCACATCAAATAAAATCGTGGATACGTTAGTAAGGAAGATATTTTAATTAGATTCTTAATTTCAGAATTCTTTTGTGGGCACTGCATTCAGGAATCTTATTTCTTTCAGGCAGTAATATTTCTCTCATTGGACACAAAGAATATTTTGTATGTGTATTAAAATATTCTACATCTCTTACAATACTATGTCTTTTAGTATAATTTTGAAATATCAAAATTTTATCATATTTTTGCCTCTTTGGATATTTTAGAAAAGGAATTCTTATACCAAGCATAATATAAATTCAATAAGTAGTTGATGATTTTTTGAGAAAAAAAATTGAAAGATAATTAGAGAGGGGGAGATGAAAAACTGAAATTTAATAACCATTTAAAAACATGGATTGCATTCAAAATTAAACTATGCCTATTATTTGTTATAACACACAGTCTATTGAGGTGAACGTATAGGATAGAATCTGTAGCAAAGCACTTTGTAGATTCTCATAGAAATCATATGTTTAAAGGCAAATAACATGATTTTAATGGACCTATATACATAAACATTGCTATTTTTTATTTTGAGGAATGATGTCTCTGTCTCTGTGTATGTATATATTTATATATGTATGTATATATAAATATATGTCTATGTGCATAAATACATCTCTCTTTGTGTGTAAATATATATATAAAGACATCTCTAGTATATAAATGTATATTTCTTTGTGTAAATATATACATATATACATCTCTCCTTCTGCGTTTAAATATATATATATATACACAGCACACAATATTTTAGTGCATAATTGGATTGTATTATATATTATATAATATTTCATATGATACATGTTGTGAGCTCACCAATAAAAAAGCATTTCATTTTGATTTCAGTGTAGTCATTAGAAAAATGCAAGTGGGAGAGCTCAATGTCAAAAGGAACATTCGCAATTGTAATGATTGTAATGGATGGAAAAGGGAGCCTTTGAAATTAAACTCATCAGACTTCACATTTCTTTTTCCATTTGCATGTTTTTCTGCATCTGGGGTCTGAGATAAGTATAAATTAAGAAATCTGAAATGACACTAAGCTTGATGATTAACTGCTGGGATATAAAATAATCAGTATGCAAAAATCAACTGGGCTGAATGAAATATATTTTCAACCTTCAAGGGTATTGTTTTGTTATCATAACCCTAGCAAAAAGAAAATGTACAATATAAAATGGATTTGCACTGTATAATTAATGTAAACCTTGGATACCAACTGAAAAATAAAATGACAGAACCCTTAAGAGAGAACTGACCTAAAAATAGAGAGTCTCTCCAGCTGGCCCTTAGGAGAAAGCTGAAGACAAATGTGAAATTGTGTAATATAACAGTGCCGTTGACAGGTTCCCCACTGGACATACTTTACTAGCATATCTTCTTAGGCAAAATTTTATTTTTTATTTTGCAGATTTCAACAAAGTTATTGGAAAAGCCCTGAATGAGTCTTCGTGCCATGTCTCTTCCCCTCCCCCAACACATCAGTGCTGAGGAACCCAAGGCAGCCAGGAAACAGGAGGGGAGGGATCCTCTAAGTGTACAGCTTCCTCCTAGTTGGCTAATAAGCCTTGGGGCTCCCACATCAGTTTCAGTAATTAAGTCTGTTTACTGGTTTTGCAAGGCATTTCCTGAGGACAATTAGTCCACCCTATCCTGTGGTTCCATACCACCAGCCTGGTGACAGTCACTGAATGACTGAGTCAAGGCTAAGGCAGTGGTTTCAACATTGTGTTTTGCATGGGAGATAGAAGTGGGGCCATTCTGTGCTGTTTCCGATAGCCTCTTGGTAAGTCAGGAACAAAGATGATCAGATGATGGTCAGAGCTTGGGATTTAGCTAGTGATGGCAGTAAAATTTAAGACATGTACAACAGTTTTGGAAAGCTGCAACAGGACATTTTCCTTATAAAGTCTTCCTCAGCAGGCTCTGAAAGAGAAAGGTTACTGTGTCCCAACGTTCTCTGAGCTTTCCAGTACCTAAGAAGCTCCCTCCACAGATATTGGGGTTGCTGCTCTGTCCCACCACCTCGCAGTCAGTGTGACACATTTCAGTAGTAAATGCTTCACCTTTCTTCTGTGCATTTCCTACTCACAGCCAGAACTTTTGACCAAAAAATCAGGTGCTAGAAAGACTAAGGACATATTTATAAAACATAACCAAAATTTTATTTGGATATCCTAGGATCTCTTTTGACCAGGCTGCCACCTGCAGCATGTATCTTTGGTTAAGAGTTTGACTACAGTTTGTCTGTGTGTGGTTATTATTTTGTATCCTTGAGAATTATTGTTCATTTTGTATCAATAACTGTGTCTTCCTCAAACTGGAAGGATTTGTACATTATTTCATCAAATACTTTTTCTGCCCTTTTTCCTCTCTCCTCTCTTATGACTTCATTTTCATGGTGGTTGTACTTGTTGGTATTTTCCCATACATCTAAAAATGTTAATTTTTTTAAACAAACTCCTCAATGCATAAACATTTTTGGGTTTCTTATTAAATAGCTTCATTGAGGTATAATTTCTATGCAAAATTTATAAAGTGCACTTACTTTACGAGTACGGTCTGATGTATTTTAATATTCGTATATAGCCATGTAACTTCCACCTCAGTGGAAGATCATCATGCTAGAGAGATCCCTCATGTCTCTCTACAGATGAACCACCACAGCCATTCCTACACAACCCACTTTGCTTCATCCTTATGTAGCTTGTCTTCTCCGTGAGGAAGAAAATCACTTGGTTAACTTTCCATTTCTCTCCTTTATCACTCACATTCTTTTGTTACTAATATTGCCTCTTCTATCATATTTACCAGTGTAATCACTTACTTCCTTTAGAGTATCCTTAGAGCCCAGTTCTTTTCATAAAATTTCCTTTGGTTATATGAAACTAAAATATTCACACTCATCTTTTATTGGACCCTTTGGGAGGTGAAATGATTATACAAGCTAACAAATACCACTTTACAAAAGCAAAATCACCATTTCCCAAATCTTTGCAGGTTTTGTGTTTATCTATAAATAAGCATGATTCTCTTGGTAAATTATTTCAATGTTTCTGTAGAATTGGGATTCCTACAAAAGATGAAATCTGTTTGAATTGTCTATATGTATCGTAGCACAGAACGGTCCCCAACTTAATGGTGGTTCGACTTAAGACTTTTCAGTTTAACAATGGTGCAAATTTGATGAGTAGTCACTATTCTCCTGGATTTATGATAGGGTCACATCCGAGAAACCCATCATAAATGGATCAACTTATGATGGGTTTATCTGACATAACACCCTGGTAAGACAAGGAGCATCTTCTGTATGGAATTTTGCAGATGATGATTTTAGACAAAGGTATGGGGAGAGGTAGATCCAGATTATTGAGCTGGGTATGCTACACTAACATGGACTACTGAACACAGGCTTTGGAGGGGTGTGCTAAGGGGTTGACCATATGATAGACATAGCTTCTAGTCATTCCCAATGGTTGAAAATGAAAACTGATCTAATATAATAGTTTTTACATTTCACTTTACTTCCTTTTTTTAGATAGATTTCATGTGGACCTATATTTACTAAAGATAGCTCTTAAAATATTTCATTATTTTTTTCTTCCAATAAAATGCTCTTCTAAAAATCCTATGGTATTTTTAAGTCACGCATTTAGATTTTCATTACTGTTTATTTTTTTATTCTTTGCCTCTTCTTTAAGAGAATAAATATTTTTATTCAGTATACTCATTATATACACTGTCTTTTTAAAAATTTTTTTTATTTCAGCATATTATGGGAGTACAAATGTTATAAATTATCTTTGTCATTGAAAGTGTAATCACTTGGAAATGAAAATTGGATTTAAAACATAAATGCTAAAAGCCCATAATGGTCAAGTTTATAATTAATAGCACTTTTGTATTATGGAGAAAAAAAATCGGTTTTCCATTTTGTTTAAATAATCTTTTCTTGTTTATGTCCTGGATTCTTCTTGTCAGATAGCCAGAATTAAAATAATTGATTCTGTGAAAAGATCCAGTGGCGTAATGCTTAACAGTCCATATCTAAAAGGTCAGACACCAATTACTGTAATTTTGCATAAAATGAAATAAAAAAGCTGCCCCTTTCACTCCAAGTGAAAAACGTTAGGATAATCAGAATTCTCACAAGGCTTTTTCAATCAATACATGCTTCAGTGAATGATTGCAGCACCAAAATTGAAAGAACATTCTATTCAGGCCTATAATTTTGGTCACACAAAATATAAGTCATTTTAGAAGGACTTTTTTTGTGTGCTTGAAAAGATTGATTTTTGGTTGTCCATATTCCTCATGTTTTCTCTGACACTGTATTTTGGATGTTTCCGGCATCTGCCACGTTCATTCCCTTTTGTGAATGTTTACACTCACCAGATTGACTCTTTCCTGAAATGCTTGCAACGCTTTGCAACAAGGGTAATATTTCTGTTTAGACTTTTTGGTCTTTAATGATAAAACCTAAAACTCTTAGGAGAATGTAATACTGCAGCCTTGAGAGTCCCTTTAAACTCGATGTACGGAAAACAGCATTCACGTTAAAATAGCTTTTTGAGTCTGCATAAATGCAATTACTTTTTTCAGTAAAATATCCTTTTTTTTTTTCTTTTAGAACCAACTACCCATAAGCTAGGTTAGACAGTAAATATTTAAAGGGTAAATTTTTAGGTGAAGGATGAGAAGTTTCAAGAAACACATTATACACATGACTAAGCAAGTATTAGCTTACGGCAATTTGTTGGGTGCTGAAGGCACTGAATCTGCCTCTTCCCTACTTGCTCAAACACTATTGTTGAAAATGCTAAAACACAAAGTTGAGCTGGAATAAGAAACTTGTTTAATCTATGGAGTAAGAAGGTATGGAGTAAGAAAAAAATTCTTTAAGGCCTCGCCAAATGGCTTGTGTTCACCTGCTGACGTTTTCTATCTAAAATTCAATTTTCACTTGGGCTATGAATGATCAGGTATAAATTGGTGGATAATGGCGTTTTATACAGAAAAAAAGAATGAATTAATTTTGCTAGAATTATAGATTTGTGTGGAATTATTTCAAATGGCCCCCCTCAAAAAAATAAAAAATAAAAAGGTACCCTATACAGAAACCAAGGTGTCTAAGGGTTGGTTCCTTCTGGAAGCTTGGAGAAAGAATTAGGTTTTTACCTCTTTCTAGCTCTAGTGGTTGCCTACAGTCCTGGGCATTATGTGACTTACAGTTTCATCACTCCAGTCTCTGCCTTTGTAGTCACATATTTCTGTCTTCACTGCATGCCTGTGTCTCTGTGTTTCATATTGTCTTCGTATAAGGACACCAGTTACTGGATTTAGGCCCCACCCTAATCTGCATGATCTCATATTAACCTGATTAAATCTTTAAGAACTCTATTTCCATTCCAAAAGTCACATTAACAGGTTCTGATTGGACATGAATTTTGGGAGACACTATTTAATCCAATAAAAATTGTAAGTATAGTCATAAAAATCACGTGTCCTAGGTGATCCAGCCAGTAAATGAGACAGATCAGATTTAAACTTAGTTTTGTTCGGTTCCACACATAGTTTTTGGCTACTTTCACCTTGATAATTGGATACACATTCTAAACTTTATGGAGAGCTCAATGTTATTCAAAGCCCTTTATTTCCAGTACCAAAACCCCAACTCAGATACATGCATCATCTCTAATCTAATTTTAAGACAAAATATTCCAATATGGGGCCAGGATATGAAAATGATATGTTTGACATTTTTGAAGTATAGGAATGGAATAGAAAGTTTCTGCTTTGTCAGGCTTTATCTGGGATTGAAGCTTGCAGGGACATATTTTCCTTTTCTCTCTTCTTTTAATTGAATTTGATGTGGTATGATTCAGAGGGCTAATCCCACAATGAGACCTTACAGAAATGGTTCTCCGAGTCTGGTGCCTGAACCAGGGATATCAGCATATCCTTGGACCTTATTGGAAATGCAAATTATCATGCCCAGCAATCTGTGTTTTAATAAGCATCCCAAGTGATTGTGATGGACACTAAAGCTTGAGAACGACTGCCCTACGAAGGATTAGCTTTTCTTCTTGGGCAAGAAAAGTTAAAAGAGCTAGAGAAGTCCTTAGTGGCTCATCTGGCTCAATTAGTTTCACCATGTCAGAGACTAGAAATATATTTGTTTTTGAGGCTTAGTCAATAATATTAAAGTCTATGTTCTTGCTTTGTCTCTTTTACATATATTCTGCAACATCTTGTTTATATTGTGACATTAAGGAGTGGTTGGGTTGTGAGATCACAAAGAATGAACTTTATATATTATATCTAACACACATCTTAATTTCAGTTCCTACCTCATAGTATAAATATTTGGGTACATGCTTTATCTCTCTTTTATGGATATAAACTTTTTTTAGAACAAGGATAATAAATATATTATTATGCTTCTAATCCTTCTATAATGCCTACATATAATACACTCTTCTTGTACATAGTAGCCATTCACTGCAGTTTTTAAGTGGCAGAGAATTAAATTAAACACATAATCTTAGGAAAAAATAAATCTACAGAAGCAATTTTTGTGCCCATGTATTTAATCATATTGTCATTTCACAGTATTTATCTGTACATTTCAAAGCTAATGCCTTTCATGGAAACAAAATAGAATTACCCACTAAACCCATTTCCATAGTAGGGAGGAAAAAAAAAAACCTTTTAGAGCAGCATAAATCAAAATTTCCTTTTGAATACGAAGTGCAGTGACAGTAATAATTGAAGTTTCTAGAAGCAACATAGCCATAATGAGCTCCTGCCACAGCTGTCATATACTTACTTATTAAGCACAGAGGAACTGTTTGCTGCTATGGATAAAAAGAGGTAGACTCTTTGATCATTTGCTTAACTCCACTTTAGATAAAGTCTTTAGAAAATAAGCTTCCATTAACGAGAATTTCTTAAAACCACTTAATGGGTCCCCGCCTTCTATTTAATGTTTAAGATGTCAATAAATGTGCTCCTTTAGGAATCTCTCCTGCTAGTTCATTTCTACCTCTTGCAGATATGATATTTCTCCTTAACATCAGAAAAAAAGATACACCATTCCTCCTCCATCAAAAAACTTAAATTATTCTTTAGTTCTCTAAATTAAAATATAGATACATGTTTCTGATTTCATTATATTTTTGTTGATCTAATTTTATCCTTTACAAATAGAAGTTCTTTCAAAAGCTAGGTATTGCCTGTGCATAGATCTTAGCATATCATGGAATTTATCTACAATATAATATCCCAAAATGTAGAATTTAGAATTTTATTGCATTTATCATTGATTACCAGACTAGAAGACAGACACTCAAAAATATTTTTAAAATTAAATAAGTTAATTTTACTAGAGGTGAACTATAGTTAGAAATAGCCTGTCCAAGGGATAAAATACTCTAGAAATATCATGTGGTGGGGAAGAGGATAGCAATGACTTAAAGAGTGAATATCAAACACCAGCTGTGTGGAGAGAAAGCTATTGTGTAATTTTACAGAGTGTCCCTAAATAGGTAGATATGGTTGAAGTTATGTCAATAATATAAATCTAGTCACTCTTGGGTTAATACTTTGAGTATTATATAGCATTATGAAATTTAAAAAAATCATTATAAAGCAATAATAAGTAATGTCAGTATATAGTGATAGAAACAACGCCCAATTTGCTACTATCTTTCTAGAGAGTAGATTTTGACCTTAAGAGCAGAGTAAGCAATTCAGGATGATGATTCATCCATCATTTATACTTCGTTAAAGTTTTCTCACTATTAAAATTGTTATCAAATTCTTCAGGCCACCAACTGCATATAATGCAGTTTATCTATAGGTGAAGTATAATCACCTTAAAGAAATAAAAACAACTTCTTAGCATGAGAAGATGCTTTTCCTCTGATATGTCTACTAAATACAGATTCGGAGTTAAGAATGGCCAGATTAAAAAGATCTCACACATATGAATTAGTCTGTTTGACTCTCTTTCCCTTTTCCCCAGTCCAGCCAAGCCCATGGTTCTGTTCACATTCCTCCTCACCTCATTTTCCACTCTGCAAGTTGATCATTAGAACAGCTCTTCCAGATCCATCCTTCTTTATCTTACTTTACAAAATTATTTTCTTTTCCCTATAAGATATATTTATATAAGATCATGGGTCAAAATTTACCAAATTATGACTAAGTGTAAGACATATGCTAGGAATATATATGAGTTGACAAAATCAAAGTATATGTTTTGAATAGAAACTAGATTTAATAAAGAACCATAACCATCAGTCAGTAAATTCCTTGAGGGATCACAGAACTCTCTCAAAATCAGCATTTTTATTTCCCCCCTTATAATCCAAATAACTTTTACTTTCCTTGAGCTACAATCTGTAATATTAAAATATACCTAATTTTTAGTATTTTGGATTATCTGGATTTTTATTGTCACTGTTTTTCATTATTTTTCATTTTAAAAAAGCATTTATTTCAAATTTAATATATTTCTTAGAATATAAGAAGCATTATTTAAAAAATTAATACAAGTGGAAAACATTACGGTGATCTAATTTGGGAAGCAGTCCATTCTTTACTGTACTGCTTTCCTAGGAAAACAATTCCAGTTTAGACAAATGAATTATAAATGGAATATAAGAGCATCAGCAAATGTCTACTATTTTAGAAGTATTTGCTGATTCAGAATTGCTACTTAGAAAACTTCTTGTCCAATAAATATTTTTATTCTTATTATATATATTTTTTGAGACAGAGTCTCTCTCTGTCACTCCTGGTAGAGTGCAATGGCATCACTGTAGCTCACAGCAACCTCAAACTCCTGGGTTCAAACTCCTCTGCCTCTCTCTCCCAAGTAGCTGGGACTACGGGTGTGCACCATGATGCCCAGCTAATTTTTCTATTTTTTTAGTAGAGACAAAGTCTCATTCTTGCACAGGCTGATCTCGAACTTCTAAGCTCAAGCAATCTTCCCCACTCTGGCTTCCCAGAGTGCTAGGTGTATAGGTGTGAGCCACCACACCCGGCCCTACAGAGTAATTTCTTAACTTACATTCATATTTGTAGAAAATGAAATGTCTGAATAATTTCAAGGAAAATAAAATTTTGCAGCTTCAATATGTGCATTATAAATATATGGATATTCATGAATACTTCAAAAGCAGAGGAATTTGCTCCTATAGAAATATATATTATACAATGTACATTATGTATTTTACACTTCTTATTTTACATGTATATGCAATATCCTTATCACATCACAGATTCTAAACACTTTTATACACATTTGTATCTGATATGGCAAAATATCAAGTGTATTCAATTAGTAACTCATCCGTTAGAAAATTTTATGTTGTTAAGGAAGTAGACAGTCTCACATTCCTTAATATAATTTAAAACAAATTTACTCTGAGGCATTTCTGACTTTATCATTCTAAGTTCGATAACTCCCTTTTTCATTATTCCATATTATGTTTAAAATTTGTTGTGAGGTGATTCAAAGTGTAAGAGCCTGCAGCCATGTTTAAATGAGAGCAATAGTTCCATAGAAAAAGCGCTCTCTTCCACTCACATTGCGAGGTCTAAGTAAGTGCTGCAGTTATCAAACTGTTGTTGTTTGTAATAATCAATATGATGTGATGTTTAATAGTACTTTCATCAGGGCTAAACCTACAATATAAAACAGCATACTCACATGCTATCATATGTGATTGTGTTTTTTAAAATACTAATCAAGAACAGAACAATCCTTGGCAATTTAAAACTCTTGAGAATGACTTCGATTTCTGTGAAATAGCTACACATTAATCTAGAACAGAATACTATTTCCTAGCTACCAGCACACACTTGACAAGAAATGGAATCATAATCAATAGCATATAATATCCCTCTTAAACTGTTGTTAAGTCTTGGAACTAATATTTCTTTTTAACTACCAGCATCTGGTTGTCAAATTAAGAGATTGCTTTCTTTGTGTTTTCACTTTTTATCTATAGACCAATATTTTACTAATCTTATCTTCATGAATAAGGAGAATTATTCTAGTTCTGCTGCAGTCACTTTATAGGTTAAAAAAATAGACATTCTACATTGGATAAATAAATCAATAACAGAAATTGAGACAAGTATATTTTAAAAGATATCAAATTGAATCTAAAATTGGAATTTCTATCTTCTAGTATACCTGTTTCCAAAAATTAATATATAAAATATATGCAAATACATACATTAGTTAAATTTGTGCTAAAAAGAAAAGGAAAATTCATATGCATATTTTAATGTCCTAGAGAAAATAAGTTGTATAATATAGAAAATAAGAAATAATATGTTAAAGAGTAAAGGTGTTTCTTCATTCCTACCAAATTTCTAGTTTTCTTATCACCTATCTTATATATAACTGGCAAAAGTCTAGGCTGTTTCCTAAATCGTGTGATTATACAGTTATTACTGGTCTATAAATGTCCCAGAGCATTCTGCTGAGGTTACTTAAATTCTCTTTTGCTGGAATAATGTCAGTTAAGACTGTACTTATAGAGAATCTCTAGCAAATGTTAAGTGTTTTATTCAAGTTTGCCAAGACCATTATATCATTTGCTAACATATTTGTGTGGCTTATATGAATATTATTAAAACTTCTATTTTTAATAAGCACAACCTTACTAAATATCCAAAGAATATTTAAAAAAACAGAATCTTTGAAAAATAAAAATTTACATAACAAATGGAACCAGAGATACACCAATTTAATTAAGGGAAGAGACCATGAATCATATCAATTTTCTTTCTCTGATCTGACAGCATCCCAGAGACACTTTAGCCAAATCCTAGAGAAGGTTGAAATAAGGTTTGAAAACCATTAGTTTAGATGTTTGGATTAGATGGCTATTGCTTAGAATAGGACAGACCATATTTATAGAGTGACGTGCAAATGGACTGTCTGGAGATATTAAAGGTATAAAAGTATATTGCTTTAGGCTACTGTTAGAAGGGACACCTAAGGGTGTTGATGTATAGGTAGCCCTAATAAAGAAAATGCTCCCAGGACATTCAGAAGAAACATATTTGCAGTCGATGAGACCTTGAAAGCAGCTGACTGATCCTACAGCCAACCCCTGCTCTTCCTGCCCACTCTTACCTCATCTTCACATGGGCAGCGCATTCTACATGGAGCCCTGATCAAATCCAAAATGAGTCATGAAACAGTGCTGAGACAGAAGATAATCATCAAAAGATAAGCCACATAATCTTGAGTTTATTGTTAAGACTGCATAAAAGTACCTTTAACAAAGGGGAATAAATTCACAGAAGAGGTGCAATGTGGAAACTATGTATAGTGTGTATGATTTACATGAAGTATTTGGTAGTAATAAATAACACGTTTTTAATTTTTTCCATAACTCAGAAAATTCGTTTGACCTCCAGCCATTCACATTTGCATATCGAGGTGGAAGGACATTTAATATCAGTTTTTATCGAGGTCAAGTTTCAACTAGCACCGATACAGGCACGTTCTAAAAAACAATCTTAAAGGAAGCCAGGAATCCATTAAATGAATTTAGTCCTTGGCCTACAGAGACTGTTGCCTTCATACTCTTTTAGCATCCGTATGCTGCTGTGGAACAACTGTGCTCTCTATGTCTACACAAGACAAGTCTAGGGGACTTAAGTAACCCACCAGTGGTCCATCCACTTAACGCAACTATTTCACAGAAGTCCCACATGCATCTTTTCTGTGAATGTGTTGATTTGAATTCCACGGTGCAGAGTGCATCCTCTAATATTACTTCTCCAGTGTTAGCATGCAGACTAACCACCTGCGGGCTTGGTAATGCACAGACTCCTGGGTCCAAGCCTCAAAGATTCAAATTCAGTAAGATGAGGCAGGACCTGAGAATTTGCATTTCTAATAATCTCCAGAAAACGCTGATGTTCCTGGTGTGTGGAACACAGTTTGGGTACCCCACTGTAGAGGAATCCCCTGGCAACTCTTCGTCTGAGGAGATGATAAATGAAAGCAGGACAGGGTCTTCTGCAGTGTGTGAAAGCATTTCCTTTGATCTCTTCTCAATTTACACCACCACAGTGTGCTACTTCAGTGTCTGTGGACACTCAGAACTCACCATCATCTTGCATTTTGTATGTTGGCCCCTATTTCCTCAATTTAATCTTCCTAGATGGGTCTAAAACACAAACATTGTTTACCTGCTAATGGATAAGGAGTTTTAAGCACCTTCAGAAATAAGTCATTGGGTTCTTGTTTCTGAAATGAGGGTAGGGAAAGAATATGGTAACACTACTTAAATGTTTCTGGGTAAATCAAACTGTGGGATGTAGAAAATACAGAATTAGAGGAGTTAGAGTTGAAATTTAAAAAAAAAAGTGTAAGAAAAAGAATTGTCTTTGAAATAAAACTTTATACAAAAATAATCTAAAATACAGAGCACTGAAGAGATGGAATGAGAACAGGAAAAGAGTAAAATCATTTCATACATGTAAAACACTTTATAAAATGTGATTTGAAGGATCAATGATTTCTGAAAAAAATGGGCCAGTATATAGGAAAAAAATCATGAAAAAATACAAGTGTAGAATAGAATAAGGAAACATTTAGAATGTTTCTCTTCTATTGTATGTAAATTACATTCTGCTATTTGTGCTGTAACTAAACATAATTGTACTTGCTAATAGAATACAACTGGTAAAGTCAATAAATTGAATGTAGACAATTTGAGAAGAAACAGATATATTTTATTTTTGGAGATTAATGTTGCTTTCTCTAAAAGTGATACATATTAATCTCTTAGTAATAAACTCAGTTTTATATCAGCTATAATTATTATATGCACACATGATTATTCACCTTGTAAGTAAATAAGGTAATAGGCTAAAAGAAAGTAAATTATGAGTGTTTAAGAACTTAAATTAAATAGATTGTGTAACAAAATTGCACATGTACCCTATAAATCTGTAAAAATAAAAAAGAACCTTTTAGCTTTTCTCCTTCTTTTGAGAAATTTTGACTGTATTTTAAGCATATTTTAATACGAAATTATTTTATTTATAAACATTTTTCTGATCCTCATTTGATAGTTATACAATGAAACAAGGATATTCACTCTCACCATTTATATTTGTCATTGTACCAGAGGCCCTGACCAGTACAATAAGGCATGAAAAGAAATGAAATTAATAATAAAAACTGTAAAAGAAACAGAGCTTTCATTCCTCACTGATGCCATGATTGTCTAGTAGAAAATGCAAAAGTGGCTGTGGACAAACTTTTAGAAATAAAAAAATTAAGCAATCTTTCTAAATAATGATTTAGTTCTAACTTTCCCACCTGACTGATGCCACTATGGCAGCTGGGAGATCCTACTCAGAACTGGTTGCCAGGGCATTTGAATGATACCGTAGAGGATATAGCTGGAAAAATTAACATTGAGGAAGATATGATTGGACATGATTATATATTCTTTCTTCTTTGTCAGGTCTTGAAAAACATTATTTGATATCTTTAAGAAAACTTACTTAGTTATGGTTTCCTACTCTGAAAAATTTGATCAATAATTCCTAGTTGCACAGGATTGGAAGAAAAAGAGAGCACACGAGATGTCTGGCCAATAGGAGGATATAAAAAGACGGTCATTTTAAACTATGTGTGTTATGTATACTCATTGAAACCATCTTTGTGTATAAAAATATGTCCCCTCTCATTTAATTAACATGCCTTCCCACCAAGTGAAGTAACCAATGTTATTAACACAATATAGCTCCTCAATTATTCAAAATTCATACAAATAAGAATTTAGGTACACTATAGTTTGAAAAACTTATACTTTCAATAATTTTAAATTTTAATATGAAACTCTTTATCCACAATTTTACCTAATAATAGTTCAAGTGCCATAATTTTAAAATGTCCAACTCAAAATAGGAACTCAATCTTGGTTATGAAATAATGAATATATAAGTTCCTGACATGTTGTTTTCCATAGAAGGCATTATATTATGGTGGGAAAATCCACTAAAAAGACATAGGACCACTGAGGATGGATTGAATTTCAACTATTTTCCTCAATATTTGCATTATCTTGAAAAACTATCTTAGGATACAGGATACAGCACAGAAACAAACAGACAAGAATCTCTGCCCTATAGATACTTACACTAGTGAATGAATGCTTTTGGAATGAAGTGGTTATAACAACATTTATTTAATAGAGATGTTATGAGCCACACATAACAAAAAATCAGTTTTGGAAACTAAAGCTACAAGCAACAGGCATGCTGATCATATGATTACCGTTATTTAGAACATACAAGCAGAGTTCCTTTTCTATACAGAGTGGATATTGGTGAGTGAGGGTTGTGTCTTGCTCCTTGTTAGCATAAAGTGTGTTAGAAAGCAAATAAGGATAATAAAATAGTACTTGTATATTCATTATTATTTAACCAGTAAGTCAGACACACTACAATAATAGTAGCCTTAATAAAGATTACTTTTTATTATTGTTGCTGTAATTACTCATTCCTTTCTAAACCTGAACAGGAGCAGGCATTATTTTTTCACTCCTTTATTGCTATTGCAGTAGGATTAACAACCATAACGTGCATGTTTGTGGTGGTTTAAGGCTTCCCTTCACTCACCCTTCCTAAAGGTTTAAGTGGATTCCAGGATTTCAAGTAGTCTTTGCAATTTAAGGCTAATGATGTTGTACAAGTAGAAGCTGTAGTTTCTAATCAATATTTAGAAACTGGTTAGAATGTACCAGTGCTAATGAATTGGACTTATGGCAGAACACAACTTCTCCATTACTAAGAGAACAAGACTTAAGGACACTAGGAGTTAATGTTATACTAGTGTGAGAACAACACTTATTGAAGTTTAGTAAAAGGCAGTTGTCACTATGTGGCTTTTAGTGTTTTGCATTAGTACTGAGCTTTCACTAGTGTTTTCTTTATATGATTTGGTATAATTCTAGTTTTAAAACAAAAGAAATTATTTGTATACAGTGAAGGTATCTGCATATGTTTCATCATGCTATTTTGATTAAAATTGGTTCTGATTATTAAAACATAAAATGATTTACACCCTAAATATTTCCTTGAATTATTTTTATTTACATTTAATTGTTTTATATCAATTTTGAAACATTACCGGTAAAGAATAGAGCAGAGTACTATGTTTTAATCAGTATGAAAACTTAGACAATATTTATCCTGAATCCATTTTTCTCTATTTTCATTTTTGTTTTCCTGATTAGAAATGCAATGTATGTTTATGGTATGAAAAAAATAGAAAATACAAGTAAGCTAAAATGAAATAACACGAAGTGCCATCACTCAGATACGAACATTGTTAATGTTTTGGTGTATACACTTTCAAGTTTTCAATGCATACGAAATAAGGACAAGGCTTCACTTCCTGAAGTTAGCACTGAAGGGAAGCTGGGTTATCTGCCCAAACGGAGAAGTTTTCCTACTGAAGTCAGCAGGAGCCTAAGGGCAGTGTAGGATGGGAAAGCTCTGAGCAATTATTTTGACCCCACTCTAAAAAATTGAGGATGGGACTGTTGAAACCTTACTTGCAATATAAACTAAACTATGTTTTGAAAGTTTCAGTCTGTATTAGGGGTCTTTAGAGAGACGGAACCAACAGGATATAGATGGATATAGATATAGATAGATATAAACTCTTTAAGCTGAAATTCCTAACAACTGCATTTTATTTACTTTGGGACTGTGTCCAAAGACCTTTCCAAAAGTAGTACATTTATAATCACATGTAAAATACAAATTCCTTATATATTTTTTCTATTATGAGAAGCCTAAACTGGTTTTACTTCCTTGTCTGCGGTATGATTCAGCCTATATGGCAGTGCTGGTTTGTTTTTATTGTTACATGTTGACCCCTTTCTTCTCTTTGTTTTTAGTCTTCTAGGATTTGGAATCCATCAATAATAGTCTGCCAATCGTATTTCCTTGGTATTTTTGCTCTATGGATATCTCTTAATCCTCAGTCTTCACGTTCTTTTTCCTGTGGACTTCAGACAAAGTCTTTCTAAATATTGCATATGTACTTTTTTTCCTAAAAGGTTTATCTGTTTCCTGCTGTGCTCTTTCTGATTGTATTTTTCTTCCACAGGCACACAGTCAATTTTCTTGAGAGTCAGAAATGTTTTAAAATAGTAGAACAATTTCCAAGGCTCTTAACCTTGTGCAAATTTCCTAATCTCCCTCTTGATGATTTTCCTATTTTTTCTTCTCATTCATATTGTAACTTGTAGGTTCATTACTTTAAAACCATTAGATATAATTTTACCTATTACATTTCTATAAAAATAAATTAGGTACCAATATATTGTTCAGAAATATTATGCCTGGTAAAAAAAAAACCTGAGCTTTATGAAAACATTACTTTCAATTGCTTTTATATATTGTAATATCCAGCAAAAATAAAATTTTTGAATTCTTTTCATGCATAATGTTAATTAATAATGTCACAGAGTTTCTTTATGTAAGTTCTAAAGTGTTTCCCTCTCAGGGAAAACTGAAGATGACACTTGGTGATCATAAATTCAAGTATGGGAAAGAGTTGTGATATTACTATGAATTCAGTTATCATTAATAGATCATAACAACTATGATGACTTTTCCTATTTTTCCCCACAGTCAAGTAATCATCAAATATTAAGTCAAAATTTTCTAATTATATAATCATGTTGTGAAAGTTATATATTATGCCCAATTAATTATTAAAATGTTGTTTTCACCATACAATATATTTTTACATGGACCTGAGTCTATTTCTGGGCTCTTCATTAGTATATCAACTTGTATGGCAGTTATTTTTACAATCTATTCGTTTAGTGCCATATTTTATATCCCCCTCTGCGCAGCTGATTTCAGTGTAACAGTGGTCCTGTCTAATGCCAGCTCTGAACATATTTTTTGTTTCGTTTTGGTTTTTGCCTGAAGTCAAGGAAAGTGTTCCAGCCAGCACAAGGAGACTGTGTGAAAATCTTGAAAAATTAAGGTCTTTGGAGGCGGGCAATGACCAATTAAATGGAATGGGAGTTAGTGGAGACCCTGCTTCCCATCATATCAGAGTAAACATGTTAAGGTGCCTCCTCCCTTGATCTGCAGAGGATCCCCCATAGGAATGGGCACCGTCTGCTCACAGCAGGGGGCCAGGGGGCCAGGTCAACAGCACATACTTTCTCCCCTTTCCTTCCTTCCCTGTCCCACTTGCCCTATTCTCTCCTCCTGTTCCTGAAACTACTTCCCAACTAATATGCTTGAAACTAAATCTTGTTTCAGGCTCTGCTTTAGGGTGAAACAAAAATGAAATGGTTATAAAGGAAGTGGCCCAAGAAAGCAGTCCCTTGCGGTGGGATTTTGGACCTCAATTGCTCAGAGGCTCCTAGACAAAAAGAGGCAGTTTATTGTTGGTACCAAAGGCGGTACAGGCTCTGGTTTACCGTAGTGTCACCAACATCATGGCTTTTCCCTGTGCTAAATCTGGAAAAAGTACAGGCAGAAGAAGAAAGCTTTGGAATTGTTCCAGCTCTTGAATCATGTGGAGGTGATAGTAATTATTAGAATGGTGGCATTGGCTCTTTTAATAAGAGAGCCTAATGAGCCTTGCAAAACAAGAATGTCAGGCCGAAGCCAAGACCCTAAATTCCAGGCACACTGTGAAAACCAGAAGGTCTCATGGAAGTGTTTGTGGAGACACTCAACTCTCGCAGATGGAAAGTAAACCGTGATGAAGCTTAGGCCTTGAATTTAATTATGAGGCTAGAAGAATTTCAAGGGCAAATAAATGTGCAGACTCCAAAATCTCCTGCACTAAAATTAGGGCCCTGATATGAAATGAGAAAGAACCCAAGAGTTGGGATAGAAACAGATTGGTGAATGAATCTGAGAAAGTTGAATCTAGAGACACTCTTTAAAACCCTGGAAAAGCCAAAATGGACTCTTTCTCACTGCTAGAGCTGAGAGGTTCTCTCATTTCCTGGAGACTAAAATGAATGCTTCACGAGGTGATGCTGGCTTTCCTCACGATTCATGCCTGAGTGTCGTCATGACTTCTAGATCAATAACTAGAGCTGGGTTTCTGGGCAGCCACATCCAAGACATACTGTCCCTGACATAAGAGACAATAACTGTTTACTGATAGATTTTCAGGATTTGGCTCATAGGTACTGGCATTCACTCAGGTTACAGCTGTCCTAGAGGAACGTGAGAATAGTAGACAAGACTGTCGGGAGGAGTTGGCTGGGGTGCGTCACAAGGCTAGGTGAAAAAGAGTTTATTGTTATTGGAAGCTTTTCCCCATGACTTGAAATTTATAATACCCTGGGAAGGGCAAGTGGAACAAGTCCTAACGTGGCAATATGGGAATTGTAAGGGTGCCCTGACAAAGGGCACTGGCATTTTTGAGGAGCTCAGTGGTGGCTGTCCCCTAGGCCAGGGTTTCACCGTCACAGGTGTTGATGCGGAAGTGGGCTCCCTCACGTCAATGAGAATGACAGAACTCTAAATGAGCAGAATCCAGCTGGTGGCACTTCCCTGTCAGGGCTATGGCAGATGTAATTACTGTCATGGCCAGCAAGGTTGCAGTGGTAATGAGTGTGATCTCTGGCAATGTCTAATAGACCTTGGTGTCCTAGAGATGATGGAGATGAGCAGTTGAACAGGGTATTTCTTACCCTGCATAACTAGAAAAAAAATTAACTACTGCTCAATAGAAGATTATGCCATTTATTAAAATTAAAAATGGTGATATCCTGACTAGTTTTCAGACTGTCAGCTCTTAAATCCATGGCCCGTTGATTGTGGCTTGGCTGGTTAACTCTGAGAAAGACACCTGAAATGCCATTATGAATATAAACAGCACATACTCCTCCAAATCTTAAATAAATTTGTCTGTGCCCATTTGTCAGCTTGACTGTACACTGGGGGAAAAGGAATGCCAGATTTCTGAGAGCAGTTGGTGCGGATAGAAGGGGGCCCCACGTGCCAGCCTGGCCGTGCAGTTAGACTGGAGGGTTAGGGAGCTCATGTGTACATGGAGTCCTGGCTCGAATCTGCCTCACAGTGATGCTCTGTCATTATTGCTCTGGTCCTCAAGTACATAATTGGGATGAATATACTTAGCAGCTGGCAGCACTCTTAAATTAATTTCTTTTCCCGTAGAGACAGAGCTGTCGTTGTAGAACAGGCCAGACGGAAGCCCTGGAACCTGCCCTCCCAACTCTAGCCATGACAATAAATCATAGCAATTCTTTATCCCAAGTCAAATGGTAGATAGTGACACTCTCCGAGATAGATCATCCCTGTTGTATCCACTCATGTGGCCCCTGCAACTACCAAGTGGCTTTTGGCATAAGACCATGAGCTGTTTATGAATATAATCTTGACTAGGTGGTTGCTCCTGTTGCAACCGTGATGCTGGATGTGTCTTTCCTAATCAGATCCGCACAGCTTCTGCCACTGGACGTGTGCGTTGATGTGCCAAATGCATTCTTTACCAATCTGTTCGGAAGGGAGAATAAGTAGTCATTTGCTTTTACGTGGGAAGTACAGCAAGGCTATTTTAACCGCCCTTCCTCTTGTCACAGAATAGTTCACGGGAACTTCCATTGTCTTGAGATTTTGAGGAACATTGCGAAACAGAGCTAACTGTACCTGCTGAACAGGAAGTGACAAGTATTCTGGGTGTCCTAGCAGGACCCATTCTGGTGCTGGTGTCTGGCGAAGGGTATTTAATTAGGCTGGTTATTCAAGTGGTAGAAAAACCATAGTTACCAGTCGTTACAGAAACTGCTGCCAGGGTGTAACCACAGCCTGTTAAGAGGATGCCAACAGGATCAGCAATGCGAGGCAAATCCGATGGCAACTTGAAGCAAAGAGGAAGGTGCAAGTGCCTCCTTTGTCTTCTTTCCCTCCTGCCTTACAGCCTCCCTTCAGCATTCCCGTCATCTGAGGCTAACAGTGAACAAGCTGGCAAGACAGAAATGTGGACTTCTGAGCCCCAGGATAGTCTGCAAGATTGATTTGGAACTCAGAGACAGTAGCTTAATATTAATAAATGGCATAACCGTCCTGGTGGCCAACTCAATGATGTGCGCTTTACTGGCTTTCTCTGCTTAACCGACACTGTTCCTTCTCCTTAACTCCGGCCTCTCAGGAGCTGCCTGTGCCCAAGGCCTTGCTTTGGTCTCTGTGTGCAGGATGGAACTCAAATTAATAAAATAAAGCAAAATAGTGAATCCATATCTAAAGTACACCCAACTGCATCATTCATATAACAAAAATTGCAATGAAAAATGCAGTTTTCAGAAAATATCACTTTCCTTATATAATCTCCATTCCATTATGCCTTAAGTCAACAGTCATCATTTAGTTCACTGATGCTCTAGTATGCCTGAAGAGATTCGCTGGAATGCAGTCTTACATGATATTCCAACTCCTTCCTTTTTAATTATGCTTAAATTGATTGGTGATTTTGTCAATTTTAAGACGCATTGAAATTATGCCAAATATTAACCTTAGCATTATTGAGTCAACATATCACTCTGAGCTCAGAGCAGTGCAGCATTTTTCAATCCCTGTCTCTGACTCTGAAGCCCCTGACTTTCTTTATGAGGGTCTTTGTGATTACACTGGGCCATCTGAATAATAAGGATATTCTCAACATCTCAAAATACTGAATCATATCCGAAAAATCCCCTTGCCACATAAGATAACGTTCACAAAGTGTTCAAGGAATTAGCATGTGGACATCTTTGGGTGGTCATTATTTGATCTGTCATATCTGCAATGGTTAATTAGGGTTCTATATAATTAACAACTATTTATTAAATGCATATTGATTGTTCAATTTTTAATCAAAAGTCTATTTGATCTAATAAGATCAGGGAAAGGGTAGTTTTAGAAGTGTCTGATAATAAATATTTACGAGTCTATTATGTATAGAAACTCATTTATTATTTATTGGCTCTTATTGAGAAATTTCTTTAAATTATTTTGGAGTCGATTCAACTGTGCTTGTTAATCCACAAATAGTTATTGAATGATTGGGGACTAGGCACTCTCATATAATGCAGGTGTGAGTAGAAATTGTTACAATTTGGAACAGCATTTGGACAGCATTTATTTAAGTAAAAACTGTGCATATCTTATGAACCAGCAATAATTTGTATTGGTGTGCATTCAAGAACAACTCTTAGATGTGTAACCAAGTGTCTTTTTTAGTGATCCTGTTGTAGAACTTTAAACAACTAGAGGATGTTTATACTACAGCATACCATTTTGCAGGTGAAAATATTTAAATTAATTCAATGGATCTGGATGTGTTTCTAAGAAAAGTTTGATCAACAAAGTCTTGGATATAAAATTAAGTCACAAAGTGATACATACAGTACTATAACTGTTAGTTTAAAAGAAACCCAGAAACACAACACTGTCTCACATACACAGATGGAAATTGATTATTCAAGTGATTAATCTGTTGGTAGGTCTAATAATGTCCTACCACAAAAAGCCTTTAGTTATTAACTAATACTGTATTGCTATTTTTCTTAAATAATTTTAACTAAACTAAACTTTGAAGAAAGCATTATGCTTGATGCTTAAGAAATTTTTATTAATTTTTTTGTGGAAAAATAACTGTAATTATTTGTAATTAACACTAGATGCATTGATTTACATCTTTCAAAATTTATCTTTGATATTTGATTTTAAACCAGTGAAGTCCATTCTTTGATAGGTTCTTACTTATTTTTTTATTCTATGACACCTTGAAAAGTTTAAGGAGACATAAGATATTTATATAGCCTGAAAATATTTATTAATTAAAATACTTATTAATTACTAAGGGAAAATGGTAACTTTACAGTGGAGAAATCTGACAGACACCACCTTAACTCCAATAATCAAGGTTAACGTCGCCAGTAACAATGACATATTGGCATCACGTAATACCAGGTATGGGATGCTGAAAAGCGCACACTAACCCTGTGGTATTCTTCGCCCAAATTTGTAACTTCAATCTGATAATGAGAATATATCAGACAAACTTGAGCTGGGGAATATCTACAACACACCTATCCAGTATTCTTCTGTACTTGACATGTCATTTTAGAAGTGTAAAGGTCATTAAAAACAAGGAAGTACTGAGAATCTGCTACAGACTAGAGGAGAAGTGATGACTAAATGCAATGTGGAATTTTGGACTGGACCCTGGGACGAAAAAAGGTAAAAAAAAAAAGTGGAAAAACTGGTGAAATCCTACTATAGTGTAGTTAATAGTACTGTAACGATGTTTTTTGATTTTTTTTTTTAGTTTTGATCATTGTATAATTGTTTTATATAATTATTACCTGAATTAAATCTGAGGAAAAGTCTGGGCTAACCAAATTTGCTTTGTAACAAAAGTAAACACACTAAATGTAGGATAAACCATGAAGATGTAGAGGTTTCATTTCTGCTTCTTTCTTTTGTCCTGCTTTGTGGTTCCCGAAATCACTCTAGCCTGCCTGCCAATGGCAGTAGCCTGGCTCTCTGTCTGGGGCAATTTTTTTTAACTTATGCTCTAGAAAGCCATTTCCCATTAGTATGCAAAAAGAAAAGAAATGATCTTTGAATCAGTTCACTGGAGTTTAAGCGTAGCTTTTCTCACTGGTACACATAATTTAAGTTAACTTCCTGCCAGACAACTGTGCTTCATCTGCTTTTTCAGCCCTTGTGTAATTCATTGGAACAGATGGAAAATGTGGCCAAATGCAATTCATATTTCCTTGGTTAAAAATGCCTGTTAACAGCTCATTACATTTCTTTCTAACTCCACACATCACAGCTACATCCAATTTGTGGTAAATACGTTTTTGTCAAAATTTCTACTGAACGTTTTACATTTGTCTAAAGCTGTAGCTGTTATACTTAATTAGGTTGCACTTTTATTGGAAGAGCTGGAGCTTAAAATCAATTTATTCTGCTCATTTAAACCTTGACCTCCTTTTCTTATAAAACCAAAGACAAAAAAAAATCCTGTATTTCATTTGATAACTTCATAGCTGTCATGTTAAATATTAATAATGTGAATTATTGTGGCTCACAATGCTAAATGCACTTATAATTAGTTGAAATTAATCAAATTTGCATGGTAATGGAAGAAGGTTTTAATACTTTATCTTGTTCCCTTAAATTATTAAAAATACAATTTTATTTAAGAATCTCTAAATAATTGTATCATTTTTTTCCCATTGATGAGTCATGGTTGTCTAATTGGTTAACATAAACTAGAACGAGAATCTGTCATGGAAGGACATGGCGGTGGCCCCTAAGAATCCCCGTATGTGTCCTGTTGCCACTGCACCTCTGCCAGCCTCAACACCACAATCTTAATACTACTAGGGTGACCAAGGGGAGATCCTTCAAGCTCTAGCAGTTATTTATAAGATAATGGCTTCTCTACCCACCCTACACCATAGCTTCAGCTTCGCCATCGTAATTTGCCTTAGAGATTATTCTAACTTATTCTTCTGGTCTCCTGTATTTCAAGAAGTCCTACATTCCCAGGTTTTCTCTTATCCTTGCCAGAATTCACCCCATAAAGCAAGATCCTTTAAAACTTAATCACTCATTTCCTTTAGTCAACCTCTTTTCCTAACTA
Organism: Lemur catta; assembly: GCF_020740605.2. Lineage (NCBI taxonomy): Eukaryota > Metazoa > Chordata > Mammalia > Primates > Lemuridae > Lemur > Lemur catta. The sequence continues at coordinate 48,744,320 of NC_059143.1, read as the reverse complement.
TTACCTTGGCTGTCCTCAAGGATGCGGCTATCCTTTTAAACATCTCTGGTGATGCTATTTTCTGTTCCATAATTCAGATTTCAAACACCTACAAATAGGAGTTGGGTTTTCTGTGCCAATTTACCAATTTAATATTATTTTACCAATTTAATATTATTAAATATTTTACCGATTACCAATTTAATATTATTTTCCTTCTCTCCTTCCTAAATGTCTCCAGGTTTTTGATGCTCAAGTCTTATATTATATGGCTTTCCTCATTTTTCTAGCATTTCACAACCAACTCTTTCACAGCAGTGCTTTTTGTGTTTTTAAAACAATATATGCATAATCTGGCCACTTCTGATCATTTTCAACCAAGCTACTCTTTCTAGATCACCATTATTTCCCATTTGAAATTTTGAAATAACTTTCTAATTGGTTTCTGTTCTCCTGTATTTAATCACCACAATTAGTTTTCTTCACAGCATCTGGCCCAGTGGTTCTCAGCAGTGAGGGGACCAGGGAACACTTGGCAATGTCTGGAGACATTTCTTCCTTATCTAAACTGTTACAGGCAACAGTGGGTAAAGCCAAAAATGCTGCTTAACATCAGACAAAACACAGGATAGCTTCCTACAACATAAATGATCCACCTAAATTGTCAATAGTGCCAAGGTAGAGAAAACCTGACAGACTGATGATTTCAAAATATTTTGCTTCTCTCCTCAAAAACTTCCAATGACGCCTCATCTCTCTCAGATTAAGTTCAGAACTAAAAGGCTTTACACGATCATGGCCCTAACAATCTCTCAGATCTACTCTCACCATATTTCCACAGGGCCCACTCTTGCCTCAGAGCCTTTGTATCTGCAGTTCCTTTTGCCCAGATGGATCTTCCTTCACACACCTATCTGAACAGTCCCCTGGATTGACCCAGGCCTATGTCCAACCACATGTCACCTTCTCAGAGCATCTTCCTCCTTACCACCATCTGTCACTTGCTCTCCCCTCGTGGCTATCTAGTGTCAGTGCCCAAAACTAGAATGTAATTTCTGTGAAGGCAAGGATTGGTCTGTTTTATTTGTACTTCTATATTTTTAGAAAGGGGCTAGAACCTATTGAATGGTCAATACATATTTATGAATGAATAAATAGTAAAATTTAATAGATAATTTAGGAGCTATAAAAAGTAGAATTCTCTGACTTAACAACATAGCTAGTTTTCAAAAATAACCCCAAGATGGCTATATATTGAATAATATGGAAACTAAAAAACAATTTCTAGATAAATTACCCCTATAAGGATACGAAGATTTAGGGATTCAGAGAACACAGAGTTAAGTCTGCGTTGAAATATCAAAGTAGACACAGTTGAAGAATCACGTTTAGAACTGGCTATTTTAGAGATGATTTAACCAAGTAACTTTATTTTTAAAAGGAATCAATTCAGGCAAAAGCATTTTGACCATTTCTGCAATTCACCAAATTCGGTTCTATGTCCAACTCATATTCATGTATTCCCATCAAAGCTATGAAATTTTCAGTAAGAGTAAAAATATCATGAGCAAAGAAAACTATATTTCTGAGATTTCTCTTTGGCCCCAGTATCAAATTTGCCCTTCTTTTTGATAATTAATCTCTTATTTTAGCTGGACTTGGTGTGGCCAGCTAACTTCATGATGGCCAATGTGCTGTAAGTAGAAATGGATTTTGAAACTCCGTGGACATATCCTTAAGAAAAACATTGGTGCTTTTCTTCTTCCATTTATTTAACCTCCTTGCTGCTAAAATGTGTATATAATGCCTGCACTGAACCAGCCATCTGGGACAATGAGTTCCCGTTGGGAAAAGAGGCAGACAGTACATGTTTAGATCCATGACACAACGGAGAACCATGTTCCCTGTGCCTAGACTTTCAGATGAGAAATGATTATACTTCGTTTATTTGAGCAAGTGATATTTTAACTTCCCTATCAATTGGAGCTAAATCTATCACTAATGCAAGGGAAAGATTGAAACAAGGACATTGACACAAGCCAGAAGGCAGATGTGATGCCATATGTATGTGCAATAAAATTAATGGGAAGAAAAAGGCTACTTCTGTATGATTTTGAACTGTACTTGTACTTTCAAAATTTTAGAATTACCAAAATACCAAGAACAAACTGAAGACAAGTGAATATAAATTAAGAATATTTTATAGTGATTTATATACGAACTAATATTAAAAGGTGTAGATTAAGTTGATGGTATTTATAAAAGAGTTAGGAGAAATTCTAAGAGGTTTGTTGAATTTTAAAAAGAAAAAAGATAAAGAAGGGACAAAAATGCTATTATTCTGAGTTTTTATAGCCAGGGAATGGTAATACCAAAAATGAAAAAGAAAGGCTGATGTAAAAATTTCTATATATTAATGAATCTCAATCCTGTTTGGATGACGTGACCTTGAGATTGCAAACATTTGTGGAATAAACATTGCTAAATGTCATGTAACTAGGGGATATGTACTTAATTCTTTCACAAAATTTTCTAACGACATTATTATGGTTTAAAATGACTATTTTATGTAATAAATTATAAAATTAACAATTTCTAACTAATAGAAGAAGGGAAGAGAATTTTTCAACTTACACTGGTTAGACATTTTAGACATTTTATAACTTTTCCATTATCAACTACATGTTGATTTATTTTGTCATATGCTAGCAGTAATTATCAGACACATAAATAGTTTTCAAAAGTTAAAGAAAAATTTTGAAGATAATCCTACCTTAAGAACATTTTTGTGTTGTAAATTTATAAATGTTTACCATTATACAAGGTTGGAAATGGAACACGATTATATAAATGTTATAGAATCAGTGTTCCATAAGAATTTGAAAACCAATTTTGAAAGGATTTAAATTATTTACCCAGGTATTTCATTTATACTCTGAGCTTCCTGGCTAAATTTGGATCAGATACTATGAGATGACATTGTTGTTCATTGGATAGTGTCGACTGTCGATTTATTCATACAGTCATTCAATATTTACTGAACGCTTACATTGTTGGAATTAATGGAATAGACTGAGATAGATTCTGGGGATGCAATTCTGTATAAGTCTTCACCCTTGTTCTCAAGGTACTAAAAATATTTTATGAGATTCCTTTACTGGTAATCCAAGATAAAATATTCTGGAATATATAGCCCTTTATTATTAACAGTATGAACAGAAATTGAGCAGGATATAGACAGAGAGTTACACAAAAGTAAAAGTCGTATCATTTGGATCAAGCACTTATTTGCCATAATTTTACATCATGTAGAGAATTCTACCTTTAGAATACAGATATACATAGAACATGCAAAACTCTATGATGAGGTCTGTGGCAGATGCAAAATATAAAGCACTCATAGATATTTTAGATTTAACAAAACATAATGTGGTTTCATTAAAGGTTGGTAAGACTTATATACAAATTAATGAATGCAATAAAAGTGTTACTTCTGTATTCACAGGGTATTTTATGGAGCATTTGATTTTCAGATGTGATTTGAAGCACAAGTAGGAGTTGTATGTAAGAAGATTGGGGGAACAGTGAAAGTTAAACATGGATTGATAAGTGGAATAAGAGAAAACCACAAAATTTGTATTAACTTGAGTATAAAGTATGTAGAAATGAATTAAAGAGGAACCCATGATTAATCAGATAGGAGCAGGTCCTGGAACATGTTATATATTAGTCACTGAAGACTCACATATATTTTTCCTCAAAAAAAAAAAAAGATTTTAAAAATATCATTATTTAGAAAATGAATCTAACAACATTTTAGAAAATAAATTAGTTTTGAAAGAATCTGGAAGTAGAATACACAGGTATAGTGATACATACTGCTGAGGTAAATTCAACAGAACTTGGCAAGAGAGATAAATGTAAAAGATACATTAATACTTAATTTATATACAGAAGGTGCTTGATTTAGCTGACTCTTCTCCTCCTTTTAATAACGATTTGACCAGAACTCAGCTTTCATATTTTTATATGGAAATGTTTAACATTAAGAGGACCAACTTCCTGGCTCATGTACAGCTACATGTCTTTGCAATTTAAAAATTCTTACTATGTTTATTTCTCTACACTTGTTCAAAACTAAGGCTATTCTATAAAATAGTTTGACAGTTACTTGGAATGAATAACCATCCCACACACTGTTTTCTCCATATATTAGCATTATAAACTGTGAGAGCAACTGTCCCTCAACTTGGCAGGATTTTCATGTTTAGATGTGTTTACCGATGTAAGTTGGTCATTGCATTTCCAAGAGGCCGGTTAGAGAGAAACACTGTGAAAATGCATCTCTTGATTGCAGCCCTGATGTCGTATGTTCCTTTCATTTTATACTTGGAGTGCTGCTGTTTCTCCAGCCCTCTGCTCCCTGTTACCAAAACTTGTCTCTTGACCTTATTTTCTCATAAGATTTTGTCTCTCAAGATCTATTCTCATTACTACTCAACAATTTACTCTTCTCGACTCTGACATCTTGTGTTTCTCTTCTACTTCCTGACCTTTGCCATATCGTCTCCTTTGAAAACTGATTGAGAGCTCCTAAGAGTTTCTTCAATCTTGATATTATCTCTCTTTTTTATATTATTTTATATGCTCAGCTGTGAAATTCGTTCACAATAATTCAGGCAACTGTTGACATTTTTTCAGCCTGGCTTTCTAACACTTGATGATTACCCAGAGTAGTCACTCTTTCAATGATTGGTCAACTAATGTAGGTTAAGCAGCTGTAAAGCACATTGTGGGCTCTCTACGAGCTAAAGGGGATTCTGACAAAAATTAATATATAATCAAATATCTCAAGGACAATACTCAATAACACGGAAGTTCAAAGTTTAAAAGAAAATATTCACATATAAAGTGATATTTATGAGGCAATGAATTCTTCTAATGTTCATTAAGTGCCTTACATGGTCCAAGATGTTTTAAAATCAGGGCAAACAAGTATGAATTAGGCAAAATCCATTATCCAAGGGAGTTCACATCCTCTAGAAGACATATTGGATATGAAACCCATACTTTGGGTCAATAGTTCTCCAATTTTTTGAACTTACATGATATATAGGATATTTATATGAAATTTCCAATAAACTTAGATGGTGTATTTTTTTATTTTTTTTTTTTGAGACAGAGTCTCATTCTGTTGCCCAGGCTAGATTGAGTGCCGTGGCATCAGCCTAGCTCACAGCAACCTCAAACTCCTGGGCTCAAGCGATCCTTCTGCCTCAGCCTCCCAAGTAGCTGGGACTACAGGCATGTGCCACCATGCCCGGCTAATTTTTTCTATATATATTTTTAGCTGTCCATATAATTTCTTTCTATTTTTAGTAGAGACGGAGTCTCGCTCTTGCTCAGGCTGGTCTCGAACTCCTGACCTTGAGCGATTCACCCACCTTGGCCTCCCAGAGTGCTAGGATTACAGGCGTGAGCCACGGTGCCCGGCCAGATTGTGTATATTTAAGAAAAGCAACAGAATGACTGTTTAAGTAACTTTAACTTTGCATTATGAGCTTGATTTTGTTTTACAGCCTTAGTATTTCTTATAATAATGCAGAGGATTTTGACAACTGGCCTAGAGCAAATCTTGTCTAAAGGGTCCTTCTTTTGTCATAAGTTTTTACAAAAGGAGTAACTTGTTTTATGTAATTATATTTAAATATATATATAAATCTATGTCAAAGAAGAGAATTGTTCTATAATAGAGTATTTTGTTATAGTTGTGAATAAAACCTGAATAAATGGCTTCCAGAAAAAGAGGAAATGTAAGACCTTGCACACATTTTGTTAAATTTATTCCTGACAGTTTCATGCGTTTTGATGATGTTACAATATTATTTTTAAAAATATGATTTCAAATGATTCATTGATAGTATATATAAAACTTAATCTTTTTTAAATTGGCTGTGTACCCTGCAAATTTCCTAAACTCACTTATTAGTTCTATGAATTTTATGGCAGGTTTTTTGGGAACTTCTACTTATGTGATGATGTAGATTGTAAATAAAAATCATTTTATTCCTTTCTTTCCAATCTGTAGGCCACCTGTCTTGGTTTTCTCATTCTAAATGTGGGTGTGTTAAGCAAAGAACATGAAGAAACTTTAGTTTCTTAAATGCTTAAAGACCTACTTGGGAAACATAGTGAAATTATCATCAGTTAGGAATGAAACCAATCTTTCCACTTGTATATTTTATGACTTGGAGAACTTCAGTTTCTTAAATGTTTGTAAAAATTCATGCTCAACATTTTTACTTTAAATCCAGTAGAATTATAAACAGTATTAAAACAATTATCAGATAGGAATAAAATTCCAAATCACAGTGTAGTTGATCCAATTGAGTTTAAGGTGGGATTCAAACCTGTCTAGAAATAACAACTGACCTGGTGAGCAGAGCCCAAGGGCGAATTGCCGATGACTGCAGTTGAGAAGATATGGCCTTAGACTGGACCAAGGGACATTTAACACCGTCAAATGGCAGGATCTGCTGGAGGAAGCATGGGAGGCTACACACTGGGCATAAGCAGCTGCTTCAGGACTTAGTAGAAAATTTTGATCATAGTGAGACACAAATGCAGAACACAACATACGTCAGGGCACTGAGCACTGGAAAAGCAGTTCTGCTTTCACTTCTGGGATTTTCCACCTTGGGAAGACCAGGCAAGAGTATGGTTTTGTTCCCCGAGCAGCAGGCACAGTGTTAAGTGACTCTTTTCCAGTGACTTCCTGGGCATCGAAGAGGCCAGATCTGAGGGTTGTTTGAAGTTAGTTTATGAATTCACCTAAAACTCCTGAAAGTAACTTGATAAAAAATTCCATTTAAAAAGGCTAGTATATTTGTCCTATTGTTATGGGATAATGAAATTTTAGTTATTACTTAAATATAACCACATTTTAATTGGGAAGTTTATTTCTTTTCACCAAGTTTTATGACTTCAATACAGCACTAGTTCCTGTCTGGGGCTATGTGGGGTCCTACGTTGTCTCGTAGCTTCACCATAATATAACTAGAGAGTGCTTTAGAGTTTTAGTCTTGAGCTGTACTAGTCACTAAAGGGCTGATAGTGTTCTTATATACTGCTCCAGGTGGCATGTTTTTTATACAAGCCCAGTTCAAGGTGGCTTAAACACACTGAAGAAGGTCAAGAAAATTAGGGAACAGAATCTCTGCTTCTGCAACCATCCCCACCCCAAGACCTGCACGTGGGAGGATGGGCTTTAGAAATACCAGGCATGAAGGAGCAATGAAAAACATGGAATAGTGACATATTCCCCTGAACATAGCAGGAGAAACCCTTAGGAGAAACATAAATGTGACTCTTGTCAAAAATGTGAGGAAATGATTTTGCCGAGATGCTGACTGAAGGGGAATAGAATAAAACTCACAGCGTCATCTTCTGATTCCCTGTAGTCACCACATGGCACACAAAGACATAGGAAGTTTGTGTGGCCAAGGTTGTGACCTGGTGCTGAGGAGATTGGCCTGCTGGTAGAGTGATGGGGATGAAAGGAAGAATCTGCAGTGTTTGGACCCATCAAAATCAGTGGCATTTGATGAGAGCACACATTCCAGGAGTGAGCACCATCAGATTGTGCCTGCTTCCCACAAAAGCCTGATATATCCGGTCAAACTTTAGTGATCATCAACCACTAATGGAGCCAACTAATGAAGAGCTAGCACAAAACACGAGCTGAGACACATTCGCCTCCTTCACCCTGAGATCATTCCTATATATGGGAATGCCACCTTTGAGCAGACCCTCAGGTACACGGACCCTTGAAAAGTGAGAGTTTATGAAAGTGTTTGAAACAACAATGAGATATACCTTCAGAGAGCATTGAGAATATTGGATGTGATCAAGAGTAACTGATTAAAATAAATTCATCATTTTTGTTGTTTTCTGTCTCCACTAACCAATATGATTGGGACTAACAAGGACATAAAATCAGTAGAAATTAAAACCAACATCAACAAAGAAAAAATCAAAACCACAGCAAATAAAGGATTTATAAATTATTTACACAATTGAAAATACTGTGAAAATATGTTGACATATTTTAAAAGAAAGCAAATCATGTCAACTACTTTGCATTTTTTTTCCAGAGGCAATCAGAGGGTGATTTTTTTTTAAATCAAAACTGGCATTTCACTTGTATCAACCAATAGAATAGGTACTAGATTAGAAATACCATCTGTATTTTCATGAAGCTTATATAGCTGAAAACAATTATAAAATTTATGTCAGCCTGACTTCCTTTGAATAAGCCACATAAAGAAGGCCAATGTCACCTAATAGCCAATGCTACATTATTTATGTTGCAAAGTGGGATTTTTTTAAACTAAATATTTAGATTTCAGTTGGAATAAAACATAGTAACCATTTTTACGAGGCATTTTTAGTTGTAAGCATTTTAAATTAGTATACTGTTTTGAACAAAGGTTATCTTTGCCATCTGCATAGGAAGGCAGAGTTTTCCTAGTGTTAAAGACATTGATACACTGTAGCATATTTACACTGTCTAAGAGACTTCACCGATTATGTTGATTATAAAGGTCACTTAAGTGGTTCCTTACTAAGTTCAGGAAGCATAAGATTTTCTAACACCATTCTAACATAATCTTTGAGTATTGTCACCTTTTTCATGTAAAAATAGAACAGTTTATTGAAAATGCCTTTTGAACACAAAGAATATGCATCTTTAAAATGTACATAGAGGTATATAATTGAGAGGTATTAAGTACACGATGGGAATTTCACCAAAGATTTATAGATGTTAATTACTAATGTTGGTCGAAAATAAATTAATCTCCCTTTACAAAGTAGTTACTCATGTTTAATTTTTCCTTCCCTAATAAATTTTATCTTCTACTATAGTCTACTGAATTCCTTAAAGAAGTAGCCTAAAGAAATAGTTTAGATACCTATTTGAATAGAACAATTACATTTATTTTAATGAAAACTTACCTTTTTGATTATTTCTGGCTTAGAGTAGAACATAGCATTGAATACATCAACACGCACCAAAGATATTATACGGGGTTTTAGCAGTTACTTAGCATCAAACTTTAAATTGTAATTTTTCTCCCCTATAAATGCTTAACTTTTACAGCACATTACCTCATTTTATGGAAACTGATGAAATTGAATGCTATCTATTTTCATTAAGTGAGATAATGTGACTTAAAATGATACTGTCAAATAGTTTTTCATAGTTGATTTTTTTTACTGCCTTTTGTTTACCTTCCCCTTTTAAGAGTTTAAATGGGATTTGGTTCCCTACTAATTTTATCATCTTCAATTGGAAAAAAGTAGTTTTTCCCCACCCTGTGTTTCTAATGAAGCTTGAAATTAACATTGTGCTTTTGTTGTAATTTACTTTTTATTTTTGTGGCGCTGAAAATTGGAAAATGTTCATAGGTTTTTTGTTTGGTTTTTAGAAAACGTTGCTTTAGTGTTTAAGTATGTCAACCAACTGAGAGAATTTTTTGAAATACTAAACACTGCAGATAGATTCTGACTTTGATGTTATCAAAGTATTTTAATTGGTTTCTTCATACATGAAATGTAAATGACAGCCAGAAGGTCATGAATAGGCTGATCACTTTAATCTTTGTGTGAATTCCTCCCCTTCATTAAAATGAAGAACAGGAGCTCCCTTAAATTAAAAGGGAAATGATTCCATTCCCATTTCTCTATTCAGTTAGTCTGCTGGTATCTGGCCGAATATGAACATTAACCTTCAGAAGTCAATTTTCTACACTGGCTGCACTGAGGCTGCTGTTTATAGGATTTTGATTAGTGTGTACTTAGTTTGTGCAGAGGAGAGGAGTCCAAGCATTACTGAGTAGATTCGATACTAAATCTACTCCCCCTTCATTTTCTTTCACCTATCGACCTCCTCACGCAGTCTCTTCAACTGCCTTGCCTGAAAAGTGAATTAAAAATCACTCTTCGCTATGAAGTTTCTGGTTTATTCTTGATAATGTATTACTATATTTTAACACTGAAAACTGAATGTATGGAAAATAAAGAGAAGTGATGTCAATGGGCTATTCACTCCTGACTTCTGTTAGGAAATGTATTAGAACTACTGATTTTAGCCAAAGGTTGCTGAGTTTAGTTTTAATCAGTCTAAAGTAGTGTTCTCAGTCCAGCTACTCATGAGACTGCCTGGGGAGCTGCAGTTAGTGCTCCTGCCCAGGCCCCGCTGACTGAAAACCTAGTTTAGTTGATCTGAGATAGGATGGGCTGTGGCTGATAAACATATCTCCAGGTGTTGTCACTCTCATGCAGACAGTTTTGAACCTTTGTTAGAAAATATTAACCACCCTTCTTAGCGTCTACAGCAACTGTACTGAATACTTGGCTGAATGTGGATCTTGGTGGTGTATGTTCAGAGTCCTCCATTTGGTGGGTTGGGCCCATTTTGGAAAACTGTCACCTGCTATTCTGGCCTTTTTAAAGTTAGAGTGGCCACATCTGCCCTTGACTTGAAACAGGTACAAGGTTTCCAGAGAATGGCGGTTAGATCCATGGCACTTTAGGACTTATCAGTTGTCCCTTGGGAACTAATCAACGGTTCCTGTTATATTTACAACATCCCCAGTCAGGCTAAGAAAATGCCTTTTGCCTTCTAAATTTATTTCCAACATTTACCCAGAGAGGACCTTTATCTGAGGCACTTTGTACACTTTATGGTTTGGTAGAATTTGCACATAATGTCCTGCAAAGCCTTAAATAAGGCCAATTTCTCAAACAAATTTTTGCCTAATGGTTTTAACAGCTGTCCACTCATTACAGACATAGTGTAAGTATGCAAGAAGGTGATGATCGATGAGGTAATTATAGTGAGGGTGCAGCAGTTTCAAAGTTAAAGTAGGTGTCCTGGCAAGACCCAAATTGTAGTTAATTACTCCTACCCATCTCCATATGCTAAGTAAGTGAAAATTGATCAAGTGTCCTTGTTTTTCTGCTAGCATGGCTGTGCTGTATTGGCAGGGGTGATGGTAGGAAGGGCATCTGATGGCTGAAGGTAAGGAACCACTCGGTCATTAGATAGAACATGAATATGCATATATGACAAGGCACGTGTCCACACGAATAAAGTTTCTTCTTTATTAGAAATGTCCTCCTTCTCCTTCTCAGCCAGTCTTGATCATTCTTTATTTTTATTTTTTAAAGCTATATTAAAGACTTTTTAAATCTAGGTAAATTATGTTAACTCTTCCCAACTACTTCCTTTAATTCAAATTTTCTCTGTGAATTTGGAACGGCCTTCGAACAGAATACAGCTACATAATTCCAACATGAAGTACAATAATGTTTTGACTAAAAAAAAATTACAACAAATTCCTCTCTTGTCAGATGAAAGATGTTTGAAAAGTCAGATTGTATGCCTTACATTGTTAAAACACAGAACGGTTGTCTGTAGTTTGTACAGATTGAAAGTTCAATTACAGGAATATTGTAGAAAGAATGTAGGAATCTGAGGGTCAAGTACTTCTAAGTGGTTTTGTGATCTTTATATATTGTAGCAGCTTAATGTCCTAAGATACCAGATTGTTGATCTGTGAAATAAGCTCCTTAGACTTATTTACAATACTATAGTGCGTTAAGAGCCATTCCTGATTAGTTCTGGGATGACATCTGCTAGATCTTATACAGTCATACATTGATGCATTTATCTCACACATTTGACTGTCATGCCTCTGAGGGAATAGGCAGGCTTATTTTTGTACTTACAGCACCTAATATGGTGCTCCAGTCAAACTTGAAGCTCACAAAATTATTGACAAAGAAAGTATGCGTTTTCTGTGATTCTGTAGTTTTACAGCTTTGTTGATTCTAAATGGCACTTGCCATTTCCAAATCTTTCCTAATTTGTGTCTAGTGTATAAGGAAAAACCATACCTTTTAAAATAAATTTGTACTAGAGTTTTTCGCTAGGACTCAAGCCCTACAGTGTACTCAAACATTTTTGACTGAGGTTTTGAAAACCTAAAGATCTTCCCAAAGAACTTTTCTCAGGGGCTGGAGCAATCCCTGTTCTAGCCCTTCTTTCTAGTTACTGCCATCAGGGAATGTGTTGAACCATGCGAGTGCCTTGGAAACTCTAAAACCATTATCCGACTCTGCCACAGCCAGGTCAGACCCACTTCTCTTCATTAAGCTCACTTGCTATTCATGTGATGAGGGAGCCTGAGGCTCCCCTGCCCGAATGAAGTCCTGGCAGCCTTGGCTTCTCCTCCCTGTCCCTGACTCCACATTCAAACTCTGGGAGAGGCCACATGGGTGACTAGGAAAATGAGTACCTGCTGTTTACCTTTATAAATGAAAGAATGAATGAGCCACATAAATTTGGCAATCACATACAGGAAGGGATTGAGACACTGAGCGACCATAATGTCCTCACCACTTTCGTCAGGAGGAAAAGTTCGGATTTCAATTGAATGGGACTCATTATGTTAAAATCAAACAGAAACTATTGTTTATGAATTAGTGTTTCATTCCATTAACAAAATGTGACCTACCAAGCTGCTTTAACACTTACTTTGTTGGCTGCCACACCTTAGGAAAGATCATCAGTACTGAAGCAATGGACTATTTATATTTAGCTGTAACACTCCAAGTTGCATCATATCACCAAGAAAATGTTTGTAACAATTTATTTTTAAAGTAATCATGTTTTTGATTTTTTTTCTTAAGATTATTTTTAGGACCTTCAGTTTTAATTTTAATCAAGAACGTTGCCATGGTTTAAACATTATGAATTATGGTCATCAAAGACATATTTCTTACTGAAACAAATGAAAACTGGGTAATAATGTAACAACGTATCCTGATTTTTCTAAGAATTCTATACTTCTGCTTGCTTTTCCCATATATCATACTTAGGAAAAATATAAAAATATAATAATTGGTCAATCATGAAAGCAGAATAACATTTACATTTATATAACATTCCTTCTTTTATACGGTAAAAAGTCAAAACATATTGCTTTATTAAATGTATTATTTTTAATTGAAACAAATATGAATTTTAACTCAATTTCAGAATATAATAAAAGATACAGTTTGCAGTATATAATTTTAATTTTGCATTATGAGGTTGACGCTTTTATTTTTATTATTATTATCTAGGAGAACCAATCTCATATCTAGTCATGCAATAACTTACATTTCTAAAATATAATTTATGTAGTGCTTTCTTATTAACATAATACAGCTTGATTTACAATGAATATATAGCCAATTAAGAACCATTACTAATTTTTCTTTTGGCAAATTAATATTTTGACATTTTCTATAAATGTCACTGCATGAGGAAACCATTAAAATATGATCAGTGTGTAATTTATTTCATTTCAAACCTTTTTAAAAAAATCTAATCATGTATTTGAAGAACGTATATTAATCAGAATGATTCTTCCTAAAATAAGTACAAGTTAAAATGTGTATATCTATTTATGGTAAGTTTTATATTTTAAATCTATGTAGAGTGAGAATGAACATGCCTTTGGAGTGTTAATATAAAATAAAGTCCCTTTTATTTAAGTTTATAAGTATAATTTATCAACTTTTTTTATTATGATTTAAACTCTATGTCTAGCTACTATTATGTTTTTCTTGAATGCTGTATTTCAGAAATTTAATTTAAATCTCATGCACTGTTACATGTTTTCTAGGCAATATAACAAAATACATATTTTTTTGCAATAGAGAGCATTTTTGAAAAAAGTACTTCTTGGTTATTGAAAAGAATCTCATTGTAACAACACACTTTATTTGAAAATGTGGCACTGCATAAATTCTCAGGGGTCCATAGTATTCTAACAAAAATGTTTTGTTTTAATGTTTATATTTTAACAACTGATATAATCTATCAAATCAATAAAATGATAAATGATAAAATCTTAAATTTGCAAAGATGATGTAGTTCTAAACTTTTATGTCCCTAACAGCATAGCCTCAAAATATGTAAGCAAACATTGACTACAAGGCTGCAAGGAAAATTGACAAATCTTGCATGGCCTAGCATATTGGATATTCATGAAGTATTTATTTCCATTTCTTTCTCAGTCAGAATTGTAGTTGGACACAAGGCGTATCCCCCTTGCTGGATAGTAAAGCCATGTGGCTAAGTTCTTGATAATTGAATGTGAGGAGAATGGATTTGTACTGCCTCCAGGCAAATAATAAAACTTCCATCGTGCTCTTTCCAATTTCCTTGAACCACAGCAAAATAGACATGCCACAGTTTCTCCAAATCTTTTTGGTTGCTGTAAATTCATTTCTTAATCCATTCGTTAGGAAGGCTCATGGGTACAATATTCCTTGAAGTTTTGCATATTTATAAGTGATTTTACTGTGTCCTTTATAATTGGAGGACAGCCTAGCTAAATCTAAAATCTTTGACTTAACATTTTTCTTTCCTTGAGTAGTTTGCAAATGTTACTCTCTTGTTTTCTGGCATAACATGTTGCTGTAAGAAGTCTGATGACAATCTGATTTTCTTGCTCGTAGAAGGAATTTGGGAAAATTTACCTAGGATATATCTTACTGTTCAATATCATGAGTTGATTTCTCATTTACACATTTTGCTTTCCAAAATGAAGGTTTGATTTTTTTTCAGTAAAGTTTTATGTAGTTATTCTCTCAAATGCATTCTGTTCTATTTCTTTGGTTTTCTGTTTTGGGGACTCCAATTACCAGCCTCGTGGGTGTGTAATCAATGCAATTTTACAGAGAGAGACCCATGCTCAGAAGGACCTTGTGCTTGGAGTTTAATGCTCTGGAACAGTAGTGGTTGTCTTTAATGTCTTAACAATTGTTATCTTTGAATTTGTATTTTATAAGTGAAGGCTGATGGGACAGTGGAGAATGTGTGGGGGCTTTGGGGCTGACCAGTTTCACACTGCACAGCCTCCCTGGCTCCCTGGGATGGATTCTTGGTCACCAGCTTTTCCACCCTGCTATTCCTTTGCACAGCTCAGCCTCCCCCTCCAAACACACAGCCAGTGACTGCTGCTTGGCAGGGGACAGGGCAGAATGAACAGGAGTAGGGAAGATGAGTGTCAGACATATACATCTCTGCATCTGGAGAGTGACAGGGCTGGAAACAGCATGGTGCTTTGGACAGGTAACCGGCTGGGTGAGCCTCTTGTCAACTCCTTCCTATTACCTGGTGAGTCTGGCAGGGAAGTTGCATACTCTTGGATTAACTCCTCTATTGTCAGTTAGAATGACTGGTCATGGGGAGAGGTGATGCCTGGTTGAATTTTCACTACCCACTGGGCAGCTTGTTGGTTCCGAGGCTGGGAAGAGGAGACTCACAACAATTAATTACCTTTGGCAAAGTGCCTGATGGAGTGCCAGGTGCTGTGAGGATCTGCACTGACCTCACCAGTACCCCTGTGCCCAAGGAAGTGCAATATTAAATAGCAAATAAAAAACACCATCACTCGTAGAGAAAGAGACCTCAGAAGAAATCTTAAAATCTTCTTATCGTAGTACCTTTAATGGTAATTTTTTCCTACTTTGTGAACAAAGGTTCTATATTTTCATTTTGTACTGGGCCCTACAAATCATGTAGCCGGTACTAAAATAGCCTTCTTTGCCCAGCTTCTATATCATCCACTTCTCCCCTGAAGCCTTTTTATTTCTTTTTACTCATATTTATTTTCCTCACTTTTCTCTTTTTTAATCTGTATTTTAATTACTGTGCTTTTTTGCAGTGTCGGTTCACTCTTTCTGGTACTTCCAATTTAGTTTCCACTCATAAATTGTTGTAAATTTTTATTTTCTAATTTTTCTGAACTTATCAGTGCTGTTTTCAACAAATTCTTGTCATACAATCTAAATTCTGAGCTATGTTTTGTTTGTGTTAGTTTTCATTTCTCCTAGCTCTTTGGTAATATTGTATTAGTTACACTTTTCATCTGTTTGGGGGCACATCCTTCTTGTATGTTTTTATTGGCTACAGGCGTATTCCATGGCAATTGTTTCTCTCTTCCCATGCGTTACTAGGTGGCTTTACCTGGGGAGGCTGGGGAAGGGAGAGCTTAGCGTTTCAATATTCATGGCTCAACTGCTCCATCCTCTGTTTTGAAAGACTCTTTCAAAATTTATTCCCCCTGTGCAGCCTATTCTTTTTCCTTAGCCCTCAGACAGATTCAAGAAGTCTTGTTCAAGTCCTGTGTTTCCAAGAGAACCACATTTCCTAAGGCAATGCTCTTACTCTTCCCTATTTTGTTTTGCTGACCCACTACTTTCTGAGACTTTCCTCCTCTGAACTTCTCACCCTTCACTATTTGAGCATTTTGTCTTTCTTATCCCTAGATTATAATACCTGTTCTGTTCAATCAGAGTCTTGCTCAAAAGATTTTCCTCAATTTAACACTTGGTTCTTCTGAAAGGGGTATTTACTAGATATTTCAGGAAGAGAGGATGGGGTGTGGTGGAACAGCTTAAATTGATAAAATTCCTTGACTGCTTTAAATAGACTTAGAGATTCCTGAGTGATTATTTGTCTTAAACCACACAACTTATTGTTTTGTTTGTCACATTAAGACTTCACTTAGGTTCTAATTCAGGGTAGAGTTTTCCCTTTTTGAGAGTGAATATTGGTTGCTAATGTCTGGATTCTAGAAGTCCGTGGGGATTCTTAGTTTCACTGAAGGTGTAATTTGTGGATTATTTTTTCCCTTTACATTTCCTAATTGTTCTGACTGGTTTGTTTTTGAGCTTTTATTTTTCCTCAAAGAAGCCTGGAAAGATTTTAAATCTATGTCATAGTCATGAACCTGACAGTATCTAAATACCCTGCAAGCAAGTTTCAGAAACATATGGAACACTTTGGACAATTGGTCATATATTTGGCCAGAAAGAGACTTCTAACAGATTTTGAATAATAACTATCATCTATGACAAAAGAGCAATTTAATTAAAAGTAATTCCAGAGTTGAGGAAGAGAGAGAGAGAGAGAGAGAGAGAGAGAGAGACTGAGACTCCTCACTAAATAATATCTGGGTCAAAGAAAAAATCATGGAAGAAAAATTATTAAAAACCTCAGAATTTAAGATAAATGAAAATATTGCAATAGAAAATTTGCAAGAGAAGCAGCTGAATGGCAATGCAAGGCTATAGGTATAAATGTTTATGGTCATGAGAAATATTAAAAATTGATGTTCTATGTGTCCAAGTTAAAAAAATTAGAAAAGGAACAACAGAATAAAAATTTAATAATAAGAAAATAATGAAGATAAATATAAGAGAACATGACAAGGAAATCTGAAAAGATATACAAAGGCTTAATGGAGCCAAAAATGGTTTTTTCAATATGTTAAAAAATTGGCAAAACCTTTCAAAGTTTGATTATGAATGACACGTTAACAGTAAGCAATATTAGATAATGTAAAAAAAGACACAGAGTCAGATGTTGTGGAGATTAAAGTTGTAATAGAGAAACACAATTATAAAGGTAATAGTAATATGCTATAGTATGCAACAAATTTAAAAATTGAATTAAATGAATAACTAACTTCCTAGAAAAATTTAATAAAACTATATCAATAGGATGAACATAGTTAACAAGATTATGGTATATATTTTCCAATAGCTTGAAGGAGGATATGGAGTGTTCCCAACACAAAGAAATGATAAATGTTTGACATGATGATTATGCTAATTTCTCTGATCTGATCACTTTACATTATATGTATCGCATCATTATGTACCCCATAAATATAAACAATTATTATGTGTCAATTAAAATTTTTTTAAAAAAGAACTTGAACACTAGCATGTCCTCTTCATTATTAAAGAAATGTAATCATCATTTTAAAATACTCTTACAAACGACACTTAAGACTGGCTGGTTTTCCTGTGCAAGACCGTTACATCCTTGTTCTTCAACAGGGGGTCATTCCTATCTGCTAAAAATTCTTCTGGATATTGCAAACTCATTAGTGTTATCAGCATAAACTTCTTTACAATATTAAACCAGTTCTTCAGAATTGACTTACCTCTCATTATTCATTGATATCAGTAGCTTTGTATAGACAATAAAATGTTGTCAGCTTTTCTCCTAACTTCCTGGCCATGATATAAATAGATGACCATATTGAAGTTGTTGCTGCTACCCAAAACAAGAAGTAAAATGAAGATGAATAACAGTTTGGGAATCACACTTTTTCTAAAAATTAGACCACCATCCTCACTTCTCTTTTCACTTATAATAGAACAGACTCCTGCACTGAATAGCATAGAAGAAAGAAAGATAGTGCAATTTCTATTTAATACTTGAAAGCAACAAAGAAAGTTCTGTGTTACCATGTAGATGGTGTGGCTCTTCATGTTGGCCCTTTTTTATAGTAAGGAAGATATACAAATCCAGTGTATCTAAATCAGAGTAGAATTTTACTCAGAAAGTACATTGTTATAAAACATGTAATAATAGAAGCAATATTCTATTTCTTAAAGTTGACATTGACTTCAAGAATGATCTTTTTGTAAACTTGAAAAAATTAAAAATTAAAAACTTTTAAATTGACACATAATTGTACATATTTGTGGGGTACATAGTGATGTTGCGATACATGACACATATGAGGGTAATTATTAAATAGCATATCCATCATCTCAAACATTTATTATTTCTTCATGTTAGAAACATTCAGTATCCTCCTTCTAGCTATTTGAAACTATCTTTTTTGGACTTAAACTATTTTTATGATAATATTCTCTTAATAGAAATTAACATAAAGATCATATATTAATTAAACTTATAGATATTATTTAAACATAACCCAAAATCTATTTACAAATCAAGTATTAACAAAGTCACCGACTCTACACAACATACATACAAATAAAATTTAATAAATGATGTAGTTATAAAAACGCAATGTGGTGATAACCACTGTAGCACACATCCAGCTGAGTTTGATATAACTAAGTAAATAGTTTCCACTATTTTTCTTTGCTTGTACTGTTCAGTTTTTTACTTCATAAAACTCATCTTTCTCAAGGTGAGCTCCAAGTTGATACAGAATATAAGGAAGCAGATAAGATGTAAGTTTTTTCATTGGCTCTTTAGCTCAAGGCAAATTTACTCTGTGTCAGGGTAACACATACAATTTTCTCTTGCCTCCTCTGTAGGTATATTTCTACTCAGTAAAGCATGCTCCAAGCATTAGTGACATTTCTAAACTCAGTATCATACACACGGTACTGAGTAGAAAATTCTTCAACATTGTGTATAGTTAATTTGTTTTTGAAATACCTGGTACTGCTATGAAATTATTTACAATTTGTGGGTTGCCCTGAATTATTTGTTAAAAATTTAGTGACAGAGAATTGGCTATGTTATCTGAAAGTAAATTATTTTTAAATTTAATAATATAAGGTTAAAAATTGGAATTAGGGAGTTTTCCAAGAAGAAGAGGTTTAATTTACATTTGTAAAGGGGAATTAGAGATTATGCATCATTGCACAGCAGATACCACTGCACAAATTTTGCTGTGGGAATAGAGAACAAAAGCTATAGTTTGCATACAGCAGGTGTAGCCAAAGATAAATTTGTATTAATTTTGCAACTTTAAAGAACCAACCCTCAACCTGAACATTCATATACACCTTTCAAAATTCAGTTCACCTTTTCTCTGAACCCTTCTCTGGCTGCCAGTTAGCAGATACCTAATCTGTGTTTAGACATTCCTGCATGCATATTATAGTATTGAGCACACTGACTCATAATTACTGTTTTTCTTTTCTGTCTTTCTCTCTCTCTGCCTACACCATGAGCTCTTTAAGACCAGATACTTTATCTGAGTCAAGACCTGCATCCTAGTGCTATCACCATGCCTGAATTATAGAAATGCTCAATAGAACTTTCTGATGAATAAATGAATGAACTAATGAATTTGTTATCTTGAACTTACTGAGAGAGTACTCTCAGCCCTCACATAGACAGTAGCATCCCTTGTGACTAGGATTGAGCGATATTACAAAGTGTGCTCTTAAACCCAAAGGAAGGATGACTTGTACTATGTGTATGAACTATAAGTAATTTAGATCTTTACTTATTAAAAATTACGCTTCTCTCCTTGCCACTTACTCCTCTTCCTATCTCCTCTAATACTTCCTGATTGCTTAGGCTTCATAACTTTGTGGCATACTTGGTGTGCCCTAACCTGTCCTCAATTCTGCCATTCTAAT
The DNA here is from genome assembly GCF_020740605.2 of Lemur catta. Taxonomy (NCBI): domain Eukaryota; kingdom Metazoa; phylum Chordata; class Mammalia; order Primates; family Lemuridae; genus Lemur; species Lemur catta. Next base: position 48,724,073 of record NC_059143.1, on the reverse strand, counting down.
AGGGCATTACTCCTAAGTACCAGTTGGCCCTGCAAAGCAAGGAAACTAGACAAGGAGGTGACAGAGTGGTTCAAAAATGAACCATATAATTTTGTCACCTTTATTTGTTTCTCTCTTTGGAATATTTTACCTATTTGAATGAACATTAATACATACAAAACAAAAATTGTTTTAGAGCTTTAAAATACTGCTTCAATGATATCTTTGGTGTTATTTTAGGTCTCTATATTGTAATGAGGAGTAAAATGGAAATTTAAATTTCCCTAATGAGTCATGTAATTAGAAATACACTCAATTTAAAAAAGCGAATACTGCTTTTCCTGCACATTTGCTATAAAACAAGCAAAGATGAGACATTAGCCTTCTGAAAGTACTCCTGAAAATTTATTCTCAGTTGTTACAAATGTATCACCAAGTGTACCAGAATATACCATATTATTTGAATGATATTAAGTACTTCAGGAAAAACAAGTATCCTTTGATGGCATAATTAGCCTAAGCATCGTGCAACTCCCTAACACATTCATTCTGGGTTTAAGGAAAAATCAACCATTCACATCTATTAATCTCACAAAATGCATGTAAAACATAATACTTAATATTTTAGAAATGCAATAATTATTAGGAAACAAAATTTATTGAAAATACCTTGATTTTCCCATTACAGCATTTGCAAGAACACAGTTATGTTGGTGCAATAATGAGGAAGGAGTGACAAATGTTCTTTACAGAGCCAACACATTTTATAGTTCTAAATCAGAGGTTGGGCAACTATGGTGTCTGTGACAAAATCAGCCTGCTGCCTGTTTTTGCAAATAGTTTTATTTGAATACAGCCATGATAATCTGTTTACATGTTGTCTGTGGCTGCTTCCATGCTATAGTAGCAGGATTAAATTGTAACAGAGACAGTATTACTATGATGCCTAAAATATTTACAACCCTTCCTGTTGTTGGAAAAATGTGCCTATGCCTTACCCTTTCCTAAATCATTATGGTATACTATGGCAAGGACAACAGCAAAACAATTAAGGGTGAGTTATAATGCACTGATATATCTATCAAAAATCCTACCAGAATGATTTCATTTATAATTTACATCAGTTTGTAAAATTTACATTCTGACTACAGGCTGAACATTTGTCTCTATGTGACAAGCAATTTATAAATTTATGTTTGAAAAAAATTTTCCATTGCTGGTAAAGTCCTTTGGATATCTGTTGTCAAGAGTGGGTTGTAACGTTTAAAATATAGGTACAATGTGTCATATTATCCCCCACATTGTTTTTCCTTATGCAATGTAGACTTTGGATTCTGTTTTAAGTGTAACTTGTGAACAGTTTCCTACTTTAGAAAAATGATATATGAATCAATTCCAAAACAATAAATGACTTACTATTTTAAATTTCTTAAAGCTGTTGAAAACAAGTCTCAACAAAAGATAGAAAGTTAGAAAGTACATACTAACTTTGACTAGCCATCATCAGTGGGGTTTTCTGCAAACCTGCTCTCAATGGAGAAGATACTATCATTGCATATAGGGAGAAGGTTTTGGGACACAGTGATATGAAAAGATGCTATGATGTATCTTTCCTACTTTAGCTTAATAATAATAATAATAATAAAAGAATTCCATGGAAAAAGCTAAAACTGATTTCTACATAGAGGAGTAGAAGGAGATGCCAAGCTGGGTATTGATAAACACATAGTTGCTTGGGTTGGATGTTTAATGAGATTTTCTGAGAAAAGAAAGGGAAATAAAAGAAGCAGAGTCCATAGTGAGAAACATTTCTGGAAATTAGGTTATTATTAAATACACATAAGAAAGAGAGACCCAGAAAAGAAGGAGTGTTGGGATGACAAGGGGGACAAGATGGTTTTTGGATGATTCAAGTGCATTATAGTTATTGTGCACTTTATTTTTTTAATTTCAGAATATTATGGGGGTGCAAACATTTGGTTACGTATAATGCCTTTGCCTCACCCAAGCCAGAGCTACAAGCGTGCCCTTCTGGCTTGCTGTGGATATAGGAAATTATTTTTATTTCTTTCTGGAGCTTTCTAATACTAACTGACCTCTTAACTTGGAAATGTGGCCACATTTTGTATTTTCAGATCACCTTATTTTCCTTTAGAGATCTATATAATTTTATACTTCTTTCAAAATGAACACTTTTGGGTTTGCACTCTAATTATTTCCAATTCCATTTCTATCTTCTGGTTTAGATTCTCAGGCTACCCTGAATATCTGTTAACTGAACAATGACATTTTCTGGTCATTTCTCACTACACAAATATTTGCCTGTCTACTAAAAGGTTTCAAATTAACTTTAAATTTCCTAAGACCCATTATTCTTCCTGAAAATTGGTCTATCACTCCTCAAATTTACCATTTTGTTACTTCAGTACAAAAGTATTCTTGCTTGGTGTTTAAATCGCTGTTAAACTCGTTGTAATCCCTTTATTCTTTATTCAATTGCTACTATGATAAGAGAAGCATTCTATGTACTGAAAATATTTGTTAACTTCAGAATGAAGTGGCAGTCACAATGACAACTACTGACGACATTCCTTATTACTGAAAGTAACTATGTTTCTGGCTATTAGCTTCTTCTCACTGAAACTGTCATGGGAAAGCAATCTGTTCCTGAGAACCTATAAAATACACGCCAAAAAGTTGTGGTTTTAACAGCAATGTCAATAAAGCTAAGTAGAAACAATATGATCTCTGTCATTTTCTTGCCAAGTGCTCAACATCCATCTCTATTTCACAGTCTAAACATTTATGAAGACAAGTATGCAGCATTTCAGAGCTGATGCTAACTTTGAGGAAATAGCTCCCCCACTGGACTCTCCAAATATTTTTCTTGGCTGTGCTTCACAGTTTATTAGGGCAAGATACAAGGTTCTTGATGATTCATTTTCGTCTTAGGCCATAATGCAAAACATTCACAAATTCAATTTATGATATATGTTAACAGTCAAGTGACATTGATCATCTTAACTGGGTAACTCCGGATGTAAAACAATAACAATAATTACTGATGTTAATATTACTATTGCAAAGAGTATTGACTCAATCCTTTGGGAGTTGAGTAAACTCAGGAAATTTCTCAGTGCATGCAACATAAGGAAGGAGAAATTTCTGTGAAAATGACCACCCCTTTGATTCAGTCCTTCTTTTCCTGTTTTAAAGATGTCCATATTCAGAAATCAATCATCACTGACCTCTCCTTTCTTTTTCTGCCTTATTCTTGTCATTGCAATATTATTAGAACATTATTATTAACTCATTAAAAAGAGGACTGAATACATAGCTACTACTTGATACAATAGCTACTAATAACTAACAATGTTGCATATGGAAGATGATTTTGTACATTCAAAACATCTCTTTACTAAGTAAAATTCTTCCTTCAGGACCTTCTTTGGAGGTGGTGAAGGTGTGAAGGACGCAGATTTCTCATAGCTGTAAAATTATGAGTGTGGCTTTCAGAGATAGTTTTAATTTATAAATCAGTTATTACTGAATGTAAATTGAAAATCAGGTTGTTTATAGTAAATTATAAAGCAGATGGGCACATAAATCCTAATGTAGTATTTTGTAAATAGTTGGCATTTAGATGTAATGGAGCTTGTATAATTTAATGCCTTTAGACCAATGGTCACCAACCTTTATAACAACAGGGATTGGTTTCATGGAAGACAAATTTTTCATGGACGGGGATGGGCAGATGGTTTCAGGATGATTAAAATACATTACATTTATTGTGTACTTTATTTCTATTATCATTACATTGTAATATATAATAAAATAATTATACAACTTACCATAATGCAGAATCAGTGGGAGTCCTGAGCTTGTTTTCCTGCAACTAGACAGTCCCATCTGGGGGTGATGGGAGATAGTGACACCCAACATGTGTTGTTTATGTGCAGTCTACTCCTTAATCTCAATGTTTCTTCCCTCTTCTCTTCCTCTCTCTTTGTACTCAATTACATGAAACCAGCTTTGTTTAAAGTGTGTACTTTGGATCACAAGACATGGAGTATAGAGCAACTAATTTTAGGAGAGGCATATTTGGAGTTCAGAGTACCAGGGAAACAAAGCCTTAGATATTCCGCTCAGGATTATCATCCTTTTAATCAGTAGCATGAGTTGATGGTTTCTTTCCTTCATCTTTATTTTACCACTTGTTTCTTTACATGTTTCACTGGGTGATTGTTCTATACATAAGGCTTCTTTCTGAATCATTGGTAGTTTCCAGAAACTTTTAAATTGTGTCCATAACACATCAGTGATTTTACAGACTTCTTTGTAAAGAAATATTTTCCAAGGTTTCATGAGGAATATAAAGAAGACTGTGATATTTTTGCCTTTGAACTGTTGATAATTTAGCAAAGGATATAGGACTTACTCATATAACATGAGGTAGGAATATTTGGGAGTTCAATAATTCTTTTCTCAAGGACACAGAATCCCCGTTGTTTTGCAGAAAGATTCATAAAAGCTGACATTACTATGTGCTGTGCATTTATAAAAATTATAGAATTAACTGTCAGCATAAATTTCTATGCCACAAAGATTTTGTAAAGAGCCAATTTAAGGAAAATACTTAAACTTTGATCTAAACCCAGCACGCTATGGTACTACGTTGCTTGTTTGTGTTTGTAGATCCATACCCTGAGAGCTGAGTGACAGAAAAGTACTACTTGCACCTGGAATTGCTTTTCAGAAAACAAAGAACTCATTTTAAAGCATTTGTTCAGAGCTAGAGTTTAATGATTCTTTTGTTTTTACTTTTGGCTCATATTAAAATGGCTTTGAATGTAATAAAAAAACTCCTTTAACACCATATATCTCTATGCATGACTTTAAAGCCATATTCAAAGTAATGAATAAACATTAAAGAATATACACAATAAAACAATGGAAAATGTGCAACAGTAGCAATATCATACTCCAGCTTCAGTCTTTGAGAAAATGTAAAATAGAAAATGCAGATACAAGTTATTTAGAAAAGCTAAACAGAAGTTTTTTAATGTACCTTAAATATTTTAAAAATTGAATATCTAATATTTTGATCATTCCAGCTATATACATCTTATATTTTTAAATCTATTTCTAATGCAATAAAATGGATTAGGTACAAATAAAGAGGAACACTGAAGAATGGTGCCAGTAATTTAGACTTTTTATTTGGATGAATAATGCAATTATTTAAGGTAGTCAGATGTGCAGAATATACACATTTATTTTTATTTTTATTTCAACACCAGTTATATTATGTCTCAGATTTGTGGTTCAACTTTTACATTAATAAGTTTTTTCCACAGGACTAGGTGTCTATAAATACACGTAGGAAAGAAAAATCAGCAATTTATCGAGAAACAAAAAAGAGAATACCTATATATGGCATTTATTTTCCTTTGAAGTTCCAGGTTTTGAGCTTAAGACCTTTATTTTTATGCCATATGAAATGGTTATTCTTTGAAATGTTCTGAATGTATCTAATAGCTCATCTTTAAAGGGCTGTCAGAAGTAAGGTTGAACGCCTGATATTTCAGAGATTCAGAGGTTCAGATATTAAGGTATAAGAGATTCAGATATTAAGTCACATGTTACTTCTCCCCATGTTAAAGGTTCATGCAAGCAGCATTCCACTATCTCAGTAAAGCACCTTAGGCCTCCTTGCTATAAGACGGAGTAAAATCTGGGGCTTCTGGCATATTCCATGCAAAAGACGGGGTGGCCTCGTCTGTTCTCAGTCCCTTACCAGATGCCAGAGGAGATCAACCCTTTCCCTGAACTCTTGGCTACGTGAAGAACACTTGGGGTTAACTGTATCAGCAGCAATGGGATCATTACTGATACTATTGTTGCCACCTACGTAAGTCATGGAGCTCAGCGCAGGCTTGCTGTTTTTAATCTTTTGACCAGGATGTCCCTGACAACTAGCTGGGCTCAAAGGCAGCACCACTGGCCACACTCCACACAATCATCTTAGCACTGGATTCTTTGGCCAATAAATAACCATAACTGCACATTTTTACAAGCTCTTGGGCCACTGCCTAAGAGTTATCCCCTTTAGGGTAAAGATCTTGGAATATCTTGCCTCATCAATACCCAAAATATAAATCAATACAATACAATAAGGCCACAATACTAGGCTGCACTAGGACACTCTGTACCTACTTCAGAGTTCCAGACAACATTGATGGTGATCAAGGGTCTCATTTCACTTTGTACAAGACACATTACTGAGCTCTTGAACAATGCATTCAACAGAATGTTCACCTCCCTTACTGGCCTCAGGATGCAGGCCTCATAAATCACCACAGTGACATAAGTTCAATGGCAATTAAATAAAATTTCATTTATCACTCAAACATCAGGAGTGAACTGTAATAAAGAGTCTGACTCCATTATTGATATCTGACAGCTGAGGGTGTTTAAGCCTCTCCCCTTCGTCTTCTCCTTCTGCCCCACATCTGTGCAAGCTGGGTGTTACCTCCTTCGGTCTCCTGGGAGATTCAAATTGTGCAAACCCCTGCTGCCCGGGCACCCTCCCTCTGGCCCCATCTCCTAACAGGCCAGTCTCCTTTCCTTACTCTCTCAAGCCGTTTCAGACCTGCCTGAGAGGCCTGCTTTATTTTCCCCAGAGACCTTGTTTATATAACTATTAACCTTCCATACCTCTTGATATGTCAGTCTTGATACCTGAATCAAACTTCATTTAGGAGTCTATTGGCTTCTGTAGATGTTCATAACAGAGAGGATCCCAGAAAGCACAGATATGGGAGGAGGAAATGAGATGGGAAGGGAAGGTGGATAATGCATGATGTGCTGATAAGCAGAATAGTACTGTGGACAACTGGATCTCTGTCCCACTGGGGAGCTATACACAGTTATGCAAAGTATGTCTCACAGTTGGCCCAACTGAGAATGGAAGAATCACGGAATTTATCCACCAACTCCCATATGCTATTAGGGCTGTTTGCCTAGGACATCCAGCCTGCCCTGCACATTAGACAGAGCATAGCACCATGACCAGAGAAGGCCCCTGTGCAGAGTTGCAGATTCTTGACTAAAAGGGCTTTCAGTGTGCAGAGATATGGTGCATATTGAATGGATAGGAGGTAGAGTATATAGAAACAGCATTCACTACAGGAAGCAATGGTCAAATAAATAAATAAAGAAAGAAAGAAATATAAAACACTTTCAGACCATATGGCCAATTTAAAAAAGAAACTGTCTTAGAAGAGACATTTCAAATAATCTGGCTTTTAGATATGTATATATTCATAAAACTCACTTCAGCTCACATCTTTTAAGTGTTGCCAGTAAGATCAGTCCCAATGGATAGACTCTTTTAAGTATCTATGAGACCTAGTTACTAGGAATTGCCTCCCTCCTTGCCAAATATGCTCTCCTTGACTAAAATCAAGCTCAGAATCTTTCCTTAGGACCCCAGTACCTCTCTGTTAAATTGAGTGTGAGGTTATTACTATCTCTAGCTAGCTTGCATACTTAATAAAGGGACTCATTTGCATTGCAGAGTCTTAGCAAAAATTCTCCAAACCACTTCACCATCTCTAACAACCACTTCATTAACACACAGTCCCAATGACAGCCCTACACCTACATCAATTGTAGGGAGGTGAGAGATCTCTTCATTTTATATCCTCATACATTCACCCAATTATCAAGGTTAATGGAATGATTAGTGAATTATTTTCAAAAAAATTTGGGTATTTAGAATTTAACATTTTATTTTGAAACAAAAACTTGTATTTTGGATCTTTCCATAGAATTAGCAATATTTCCTCTTCTGAGATCAACCCAAGGCTAAACTCCTTTTGTACTTAAGTGTTAGTTAATTATTCTGTTTCCAAATGTTGATTCACAGTCTGATCCAACAAGTGGCATTAAATGCATGTTAAATAAATTTTAGGGTATCTTCTGGGTGAATCCTAAACCGAGGACAAATGCAATTAACCCAGTCCAGGGGAGTACTCCTGACAAAGTCCTTAATTGTATGATTCCATTTATATATAATGCTCATAGTTGGTAAATCCATAGAGACAGAAAGCAAATCAGTGGTTGCCAGGGGCTGGGAGGAAACAGGAATGGGGAGTGACTACTTAATGGGAATGTGTTTCTATCGGGAGGATGAAAGTGTTTTGAAGCTACATAGAGGCGATTGTTGTACAACCTTGTGAATGCACCAACTGCCACTAAGTAGTACCCTTTAAAATATTACTTTTATGTTGTGTAACTTTTACCTACCTCAATTAAAAAAATAAGAATTCAATAAAAGAGCCAGCATATAATAGAAAGACCAACTTAAATTAGATAAAACTAGGTATGAATGGGTATTAGTTACCCATAAAATGATGAGTAGAATGCATCATTTATAGGAATCGCTTTAAAAAGGTTGAATTACTATTCTAATCTAATTTTTTAACAAAGAAGTTATTGCTAGGGAGCAATAATAGTTTGTTTCAGATGAGATTTCCTAAACATGTAAAAAATACAACTTTTTTCTGTTCTTTAAAATTATAAAGGATGACAATGTATTTAATAGTACACTAGGATGATGCCCTCGTTGAGAGTTCAGCTGTCTATGTTACGCCATGGAATTTCCAGCTAAGTTGTGAAAAAATGTAAAAGCCATTTAACAGCTCTAGGTTTTCATGTCCTCTTGTGTAACATTAATATCTCATCAGAGGAACACTCAGTTTTCTCCCAAGTTTAATATGACTGGATTCGACCATATGAAGAATATGGGAATAAATTAAAGAGCAGTTCCTGTCCTGTGGAATCTGATTCCCCAAGAGGACGGATGCAGTGAGTGGGTAGTGCCTTTGAGGTCAGTGATCTCCTGGGCGATTCAAGACAGATGTAAAATAAGTTGTGTCTCACGTACCAACAGTAGTCGATGGGCAATAGCTAACGGTTCCGGGAGACTGGGCTAGGGAAGACCTTGTTATATATTTAGCAGGAAATGATGCCGTAATGAACCAGTGGAAGCTGTCATGACTGGGAGAGGCTGGAAATGGGAACAGGCTGGGAGCAACTACCACACAGATGTCACATATCTGGTTTCCTGATTGAAGACGAAAAATTAACCAAATAAGGAAAGAAGCAACAAATATTAGTATGACCCATTAAGAAGAAAAAATGGTTGCAGGGAGCATTATTGTACTTATTCACATGGATCAATCGTAATAGGTTGTAGCTTATTTGCAAATTTCACATTACATAGAGTCTAATTGTGAAAGTTTGAAGAAGATACATAGATTTGTACTTTTTACTGTAGAAATAAGAGAAATTTTCTCCAGTTATTGTTCATATCTCTAAATAAAAGAAAATTTTATGCTCACCAAATTTCCCCTCATTTCTTCATTTGAGATTTGAATGTGAGTGAGTGTGTGTGTGTGTGTGTGTGTGTGTGTGTGTGTAGAATTGGACCTGATTTCTGATTTTCTTTACTCCTGTGAGCACAGCTTAAATCCAATAAGACTCAGCAGGCATGCCAAGTCGTCCCTAGTTTTTCTTGCACAGTTTGCTGTTTAATCAAAAGGGTCGATGGCATTATGCAGATCAAAAACAATTTTGAAAATGCCATATGGCAACCCCTGCTAAACTAAGGCTTTGAGCCACAGTGGGCAATAAGATTGCCTCAGTCAGACAGGAAAGAAATGTTAATCATGCTTGGGATGATGTGAAAATTGGGGTGCAACTTGGTGAGAAAATAAAAAGGGTGCCATGGGTGGGAGGAAAGATACTGTAATTGAAGAAGTATTCCCACTTGAGAAGAATTCTCTCATATGTTACCTGCCACAAGTGTTAAAGAGACAGGTGAAATGTGTCACAGGTGAGACTGGTGTCAGAGTGGGAGAAGGATGATTTTTCAGGTTCTTTCTCACATCCTAATTCATAAAATATCCTACTTTTTATTATAGGCAAGGTTTACCGAATTCAGCTCCTTTCAGTAATCTGTTCAACTTCTTAAACTAAAAATATATGTGATATGTTTAAGTTAATAGAATGCAGAATTTGAAAGCCCCTAAGGCAGGTACACTGTAAAACGTAGTTGTATCCATGCTGGAAGACCAATGGTCTCCTTGCCCTGCTGCGTAGCCACAGCCACAGCCAAAGCGAGATGGTCCTCCAGAGGGAAGCACAAGCCCAGATCTCCAGTTAGAGCTGATATAGAAAGAGTTTGCATGTATGTATGTTTCCTTCCTTCCTTCCTTCCTTCCTTCCTTCCTTCCTTCCTTCCTTCCTTCCTTCCTACCTACCTCAGGTTTAATAATGACTTAGGAATGCATGCAGAACGTTTATGGCTGATGATTGGAAGCCTTTGAGCATGGTTTTGTGGCTTTGGCTTGGATCTTTGGAGTGTTTCCCTTGCAGTTTTTAGTTTTTGGCAATTTTACAGCTCCATATGGCACATGCTTGCCTAGAGCTGTGATGCCCTTTGTCAATGGAGTTAACACTGAGGAGGTACATATGTAGGGATATTTCATGTCTTTTCACATCACTCTGTAAACTTTTAAAACCATAAAATCCAATAAACAGTAAAATTTTTAAAACATGAATACAGTAAATGAATAAATAAATGGGAGCCGATCAAAATAAGGACTGTCTTTTATAGAATAAATGAAACTATTTGACATTGCTTTCTATCTGAGAGAAGAATTTAAAAATTCTGTTGACTCACATTGTCTTGCACATTTCAGCTTGAGGGCAGCAGTGTGCATTGGGCTGGTGTGGTGCGTGGTCTACAGTCATGTTACGAGGCTGTGCACTGATCCTCCCCTTGCTGGCAGATTTCAATGTCAAAGCTACCCATTATTATTTTTGACAACTTTCCTGTGTATTATTTCTTTTTACACACATTTTCAACTAAGGAAGCAGAGAGAAAGAAATGCTTATACACTGTTGGTGGGACTACAAATTAATACAACCCTTATGGGAAACAGTATGCAGATTCCTCAAAGAACTAAAAGTAGGCCTACCATTCAATCCAGCAATTCCACTATTGCATATCTACCCAAAGGAAAAGAAGACATTTCATCAAAAAGACACCTGCACTCGAATATTTATTGCAGCACAATTCACAATTGTGAAGATGTGGCATCAACTCAAGTGTCTATTAATTCATGAGTAGATTAATAAAATGTGGTATATGTATACTAGGAGTACTACTCAGCCATAAAAAGATGAATTAATACCTTTTGCAACAATCTGGATGGAACTGGGGACTTTACCATTGTCCTAAGTAAAGTATCTCAAGAATGTGGAAACAAACACCACATGTATTCACTATTAACTTGGAACTAACCAAGAAGCACATATGTGCACAGAAGGAAGTAAAACTCAGTGAAAATCAATCAGAGGGGAGGGGGGGAGGACGGATGGGACAAAACCTACCTAATGGGTACAATGAACACTATTTGGATGATGGGCACTCCTATAGCCAGGACTCAAGCATTACAAAAGCCATCCATGTAACCTAAAACATTTGTATCCCCTTAATATTTTGAAGTTAGAAAATGAAATAAGAAGTGTGCACTTCTGACATAAAGATATGAATACCTATTGGAGATATTTTATAAGTAACTGACATTTTTATTGTGTTCTCTTGGATTATACAATCCACTCAAATACACGATTTCATTGATTGTCAAAACAGCTTGTACGGCTGATGCAGCCACTTGCCATGTCATAATGTGATGGGCTTGGCCAGGGGCATCCTGGGGCATTAGTAGTGGTAGAGGGTAAAGGCACTAAATCAGGACTAAAGTAACTGCCCAGCTATAGAATCAATTCCTTAGACAGCTTAGTAACCCATAGTCTAAGTCACAACACCTGAACGGGCACTCGCTCCTATTGAGACCAGTGCCATTTAGTAATTTCACATCCAGTAGTTGGGATTGCACAGGAGTCTCTGCCAAGTGACAACACTTTGTTGTGGGGCATGTACTGCATTGGAGGGGCCCGTTAATTTTGGCAAAACAGTCAATGATAAAAGGCACAGTATCAAATCATCAAGCAGAGTGACTCTTCAGAACTAGGTTGCCAAGGTTTCAGCTAAATGGACAGTTTTCAGAAATTGTATCTACCTATCTACATACACACACATAAAATTGAATATATAAATATCCAGTGAAGCAACTGGAATATTTATCAAAAAGTAAGTCAGAGGCCCAGTTACGTGGATTGGACAAACATGAAAGAGGTTATAGATAGACTTCAACATAGTGAATACGTAGAAGAAAATAATTCAAATAAGCCCCCTTCTGTATCCGCCATGAAACCCTCTAACTAAAGAAGTTGCACCATCTGGGGGATGGACACGCTCAGAGCTCTGACTCAGGTGGGACAAAGGCAATATACCTAACCTAAACATCTGTACCCCCATAATATGCTGAAATTAAAAAAATTTAAAAAAAAGTTTAGCTTTTTGTTAAATATAGTGAATGCCTGAATAAGGACTGGCTTAGCAACACGATAAAGTGTAACTTTCCGATAGTTAGTGTCAGTGTTCGTCCTCAACAGGAGTTGGGAAAATAGATTAATTCTGCACAGAGTACATATTATTTTATAGCAGCTAATATGATTTATACGCTCTGAAACAGATGTTTTGAAAATGGGATATTTGACATCACGTTAGAATATTAATATATTTCAGGCAATTTGGTCACTGCTCCAAGCTTTTAATGTATCATTTGTTCCTCCACAGCTCTTGCTTATGACCTAACCAATTTCTCGCTATCCCTTAGCACACAGGACACACTTGCCAATGGAGGGAGACTGCTGGACACATAGGGACCTTTAGAATACTTTGGAGATGGAGGACCCCTAGGTGATGCAGGATCCTTTCTATCATTTTTTTTCAAATTCTACTTCCATTTTACATTAACAATTCATCAAAACCTCACAGATTGGGTGGTTATGAGCAAAAACAGTTTATTAGTTTTACTCAATGCAATTATTTTTTTAAGAAAACAAGGGCTCAATATTATATACTGTTTTAGGTTCCATTTCAATTATGTGTACATTCATACAAATAAAGCTGGGATGTAAGAGATGACTAACCGGATGCATTTTAGAGAAATATTTTTGTGACCTTAGCTAGGAATTATGATTAATATGTGAAGCACAGAAACCCGAAGGGAATCATAAAATGTATACTAGCTGTGCTTAAAATACTTGCAAACCTCCCAGAACCTATTAACACACCTAATGTCTATTGATTAAGTAGCTGGGAACCCAGCTCAGCCAGGTTTATTGGATAATAAATAAATCAACTTATTTTTAAAAGGAGGTTTGCCTATTGACTACTTCTCCTGACTGTGGTTTTCAGAGCGGGGTGCAATATATCAGTGATGACACACATAATATATAAGACTGACATGTTCTCTGTAGGACAGGTCCTAAGGACAGAAAAGGACATCAAAGGGAATATGGTTAGTACAGCAACCTAAAATCAAGGCCACCTGAAGATAACCTTTCTGGACAACTTATCATGCCTGACTTTACATTAAATGTTTAATCATTTAAGAAAGATAAATATGAGTTTTAGAAAGTCCCAAATGAATTAGATATGCGTTATCTGGAAGAATTTTCAGCAATATTAGTTTCATTTTCCATATTATTTACAGATCCCCCTGGGCATGGAAAAAGTAAAATACACAGCAAATAGGTTTTAGAATAGATTTAGGAGTATAGAAATACTAAAACCTTCTCAGGACCTTGAGTTAGGAGTAGTTTTGTAAGGAGGATGGATGCTGGGAGAAGGCACTTCTGGTATTTGAATAATCATTAAGGAAAATTGTGTTTATTATACACATAGAATACATTTCAGAAAGACCTGAGAAATGGCTAAATCCACTGAATCCTCAAAAATTTTAAAAATGATAAAATCAGACATTATCCTAACTTGAACACTGCTGTCCTTGTAATCAATTTGTATATTGATTTTAGTTTATGAATTATGTATGAAACTATAAATGTTTTCTTTACAGAATCTAGTGTTAGTCAATGATTTATGTCACAATGGTATTTTCTTAACCTGAAAATATTACATATAATCAAGTATTATTTCAGAGTAACCAAAGATTGAAGTTCATTATGTATCTGGATTATATAACATAGTTTGGGGAAATTTACTCATCATTGTTTAATTGCTTCTTTAATAACCTCATATTTTCCTTTCCTCTACAAATTGAAGAGTTTACAGATTAGTATTATCCTGCAGAAAAAATTTATAAATACCTTGTATCTTTATTAGTTTAGGTCATAAATTGTGTAAGTTTAGATATGATTATTCATCAGTAAATCTGCTGTATTTAAACTGACTTTTAAAAGAAGAATTTTTGGTTAGAGGGGCAGGGTTTATTTGAAAGTTAATATTATATCTTTGATAAAACTTGTAACACATCGTGCTACTAGTCTGTAATAAGATGCAAAAAGCAAATCCAGGAAAACAATTTTGGTCTATAATACTCAAATCAATATCTATGTTAGTGTCCAAAGTTTCTTACTCTAATCATGATTTTTTTTTTCAAGCAAAGCAAACTGTACACAAAATAGCCATTTTTAGATCAGTTCAACTAGGTGCCCTTGGAGTTTTGTGGAAGCATTTATTTTTTATGAGATTTTTAATATGCAGAGAACAGTATTCTCACAATAACAAAACCATGTAAATATGTTAGGTAATCTTTTAGATGTACAGAAATACAATAACAAATCTTATTTTGACTCCTAATTAAGACATTATATATTTGTAGAAAGTTGGTTTTAGTTCTGGCAGTACTGCTTTTTCCACTTATGTTTACCCTTTGGTTTCTTATTTTCAAAGTACTTTATTCTGACTGGTTTTTCTTGTCAACCAGCCCATACTCAGAGATGATAGATATTGTCAATTAAAAAAAATAGATATTGTCTATTTACACTTGTATCATCCCTCCCTCTGTATGCCTCCTATATTTCATCCTTCTTGCATTTATGCTATTGTCATCATACATTTATTTATACTTGTGTTATACACACCAAAATATATTTTATTGCTTTTAAACAGTAATTTTTCCTTTAAAAAGATTTAAAAATAAGAAGTACAATCCTCATATATGTAACAAGGTAGTTTACTTTTCTGAGTCAATGTCAAAATTTTGTACTTTATAACCTTCTCAATACAGTGAATTGGTTCTGATATACCTGGCCAAGCCAGACTGGATTCATTTGGTTAGTCCAGTTATTTTGCCATATAAGTGGATTTGTTGATTGTAGGGTCCACGGAATTTTCAATTTTGTAAATAATTTTCATTCTATATAATTGCCCTCTTAAACAAAACTACAAAATCTTATGTGTCTTTTCTATGCTTTACCTTTAGAAGAATATGAACCTCAGGAATCCCACATAGGTAAATTTTGGCTCTAAATTCATTCATTTTTTTCCCTCTAGCATTTGGAGTAGGCAAAACATTAAAAATGTATTCCTGCATCCAAGCTGTTTATTATTTTAGGATTTCAGCACTCCATGGGAAAGGTTGAACTGTTGAGCAATTCATTTAAAATATTTATTGCTTGAATAGAAATCAGTGTTCATTTCAATAGGTAATAGCAGGAGAATCTCTTTTCCCTTCTTTGCCCATCATAGTCCTTACCATTTATTACAGTCTTTAAAACATTTCTGTTCAATGTATCAGTAGAATATATTTTATTGTGCTCTAAATTAATCATTCATTCATTATATTTCAATGAGGTAATTTAGCACTTATTTTAAAATTAAATTTATGCAATTAAATATACACAAGAGAAATGAGTATCATATACAGTTAGGTTGGAATTTTGACAAAGAGGTACTGAATTAAACTTTTTAATAATTACATTGCTCTGGGAAAAATCCCGTTATAAAATGTTTCAACTCAATAGTAAACTCATTTTATGATTAATAGTCGCTGTGAGTATAATGTAGTTTCATATCTAAAATTCTTAGATGCAAGCATAGTATTACCATTATCCATGACTCACTTTGAAACTAATGTCCAGTAGTTCTTGAATAGCATTGTAAATTACTCAGCAAATCACCAATAAAAAGATAAAGGATAGCATAAGCATAAGTTATAATATGATGATATTTCAAACATGTATTGGTTACCTTATATGGGTGATTTTAATGTTAATACATTTAAACAAAATAGAGTTTTTCCCATGCATATAAATTGAGAAATTACTTTTTGACACTTTTAATTTACAGCAGTCCTGGCATAAAAGTGAGAAATGTGAATGTGTCTTTCTTCCTACTGTTGAATCTACATAAAGATTAATCTTCCTGCTAAGTAAGGTGGAATTATCAATCATTCATGCCTCTAAATGTCAGATGCTAAGAATACACAATGTAATAAGATTTTATTCTTTTGTTGTTTAAAATAAGATGAATTTCATCTCCTTGAAAAATCAATAAAACTTTTTAAAGTAGTATTTCTGGTTTTAAAAAAATCACTTAATAATAGTATAATTCCAAAGACAATAAGGCAATTCCTTCTCCAAAAAATAAATAGATTTATAGAAAGGTACACAGATACATTAGTTCTGTTTACATGATATTTTGTTATATAAAATAAAGTTTGAGTTTTGATTTTGAGATTATTTGCACATTTGGGCTTATCATCCTCTGATCTTTCATTACTTTGTCTACATTATAGTAACATGTATATCTTTTAGCTCTCTGTTCTTACCTGGGACTAGGATTTGGCAACTATTTTATTTCTTCGGTAACCAATGATGCTAGCTAGTTTTATTTGGGCCTCTTACAAAACTAACTAGAAGCTCATCAGGGATCTAGCATTTTATAGATGTTCAAAAAACTGTTCTTTTCCCTGTCTTTATGGATGCCTGTTAATAAGGAACTACACTTTGATGAGGCAGAAATATCAAGTTCTTGATTATTTGCGGCTTTTAAGAGGTCATAGCACTTTTCACTAGGAAACAATAGTTTCCTAAATATGACAACTTTAATGTGGATAATTGCTTTGTCTTTTGATTTCCTTTTTTCAGCTTCAGTATTATAAGATATTGTTTATTTACCACCAGTCGTAATGTGGGGATAATCTTATATAACCTATGCCTAATATGTTCTCTATTTCAATTACCTAAAATAGATTGATGTAAGATTGAATTTTAAGATTATCTGGATTAAAAATGGAGCTCAACTCATATTAAAATCATTTTAATCTTTATTTTTGTATTTCTTGATAAATAAAAACATACCTGAATACAGTATTATTATGCACGCAATAGATTGCTCATGTTTAGGTTCCATCTAAAATGGGAAAACCTTGATTGACAATTTGTAAAGTTTTGGATTCGTGAAAGAATAAGCAAGAGTCCAATGCAGATATGTTGCTTGTGGGTTGACACTGGCACCAACCTTGAGGATGCTACAGGAGCAATAAGCACTTACCTCTGACAAGGGTAGACAGCTCATGTGGCAAAATAATATGAATAAATTATTAATCCAGAAAAGAAATGAAGCCATAATGAATGCAGTTTTCTGGTAATAATGGTTGACTCTTTAAGCTAAACTATTATTTGCATGCAAATAAATCTGATTGTCAGATTTATTTTCATTTTATTTTTATCTGGTTTAAAATATGCCTGTATGTCATACTTTTTTCTTATTTGCACTACTATATTACCTACTTGAAGGTCTTCAGTAGAGTTCTTAGGTTAAGATTTTGAAATTCTTTAGATAATATATTCAAGGCGTAGAAACTATTTGTAATCATAATGCCCACAGTTAAAGACTGTGGGTTCATCGCTGGTTGCACTGAGATCTTGGCAAAAATTTATTGAAGTCTGATTTAGAAAGTACTCTGGTAAACCTCCTCATTCATGATCTCACTTCAAGCTCTTAATAATTGATCAAGACAGACTATAATCTTTACATTTTTCAGATAAGGGACTATATGCTATTAAGTTTAATAATTTACTTTCAAAATTTGAAAATTCCTCAAACAATATCACTCCAAATGGTTAGCTACTATCTTATTACCTTCATTACTATATAGAAAATGTCAAAGCAGAGACTGTACCTGCTTCTGCTTATCTGATCTCTCAGGAGGCATCTGGCCTGGCACTGTCTGCCTGGCTTGTTCTACATCTCTGCATGACCAGCATCATCCACGTCATTGACTCTTCAGCCAACCTAAAGATCTTCGATTCAAACCACTTTCCTGTGTCTACTGGCATGATTACAGGCTCCCCCTTCCTTTTTGTCCATCTGTTGGACCCCCTACCCACTTACTAACAGTATAATATAACCCTTTACTTAGGCTTCCTCTTACCATCAAGCAGGAAAGAGAGCCCAGAACAAACACAGATCCACTTTTTGCTGTATTTCTCAATGGTTTTAATCCATGCTGAACTGTCCAAGAGGATTTGGTTGAGACTTTTTGTGTGTTTTCCATTATACAAGTAGTTATTGGACATATATTATGCATAAGGCACTGTGCTATACAGTGATTAAAAACAGACATATTTCCTTCCTTATGAAGCTTATAATTTAGTAGGGAAGAAACTGATTATATAGAGCATAACTTTTTATTGTAAAATAGAAGCTTCAAGTATAAAAGAAAATCAAAATGGTATTTACTTCTCTAGTGAAAAATTATGTCATGATAATGAATAGGAGGTTTTGTTTTCCTTGTTTTCATGCACAGACCTTTATCCTTCCCGCTCCCTTTTATGCAATGTAGCTCTTAACACTCCACCTTGGAAATCACTATAATTAGACTGTGGTAACTTCCCAGGCGAGGGGCTAAATTTAACCACTTTTTTAATAAGATATTCCCTAAATTGTTGGAAAATAAAGTTACCCAGAATTACTTCTCAGTTTTAAGTGTTACCAACTGTACAGTTGCATCATGTATTTGTGGCTGCAAAAGTCTCAAATTCTTTAAAGTTCTTAAATCATATTTGTAAAAAAAATATTTCTAGCCCTGCTCTTGGGCACTCCTTCCTTAGATATAACTTCAGCTTTAGCTTCATGTCTAGCGCAAATATTACCTTCATGATGCTCCATCTTCCTGACATTTACTGTATTTATTTCTAGAATTGCTATAATTCCATATCCTGTTGCTTACTTTTGAACATATTAAGCCTATTCATTTAAAATCATACTTGGTATTTCTATAATTTGAACCTGCTACAGATGGTCTATACTGTGTGTTAATTGTCTTAGGTTTTGGTCATGTTATCTTCTTTCTTTTTATTTCTGAATGATTTCGAAGATCATTTGAGATATGGGATGATGTTTTTCCTTAGCTCCAGAGCTTCTAAACTGTGAGCTGGGGCAAACTGGAACACGAAAACAAGCCTATTGTGGTGTCATGGGATGTTTTAAACTTCTTTGATAAACACAGCAACGCTAACAAATGCTGCACACTTTGCTAGTTTCAGGTAATTCACTGCTTACACACTAAATTTCACTAAGTAGAGATTAAATTGCAGATAAAATTACAGAGTCATATTTGTAGAGTTTTCAGGTGGTTGCCTTGAAAAAAGGTAAGTATTGCACAAAAATCAATGTAAAATAGGAAATGAGGGTGATGGTATTTATACTGATTCCAAGGTTTGAATAGTTGTACCCACAGGTACATCCATCCTCTTAGCATGTAATATTATTTAAGAATAATAAAATACTATAATAATAAATTATATACACAATTAACTAAAAATAAATAAGAATAATTTTTATAATACAGCATTTTTATTTTGATATGTGCATTATTTTTCCAAATAAGTATTATGTTATTATGGCATACATTCTTGAGTTTTTAGGACCTGACTGTGATAAATAAATGGAATTGTGAGATATAACTTTTGGCCTAGGAGAAACATGAAAAAAAATATACTCAGACACTAAGGACTCCTTGAAGGTAAAAAGTTTTGTAACCTTTGCTTTAGTCCCTTTTGTCTGCCAGAACTTCTACTCAGGATGCTTCAATGGGAATTGCAAACATACTTGGAAAAAAATGAAAAAAAAAAAAAATAGAAGGCTTCAGCAAAGAATTAGAAATTCTCAGGAAAAAAATATACAAAAAAGGACCAAATCAAATTATTAGAATTGAAAAATAAAATAACCTAAATAAATGATCAGTGAACGGGCTTGACAACATAATAGAAGGGATAGAGAATGAACTGGAACATAGAACAATAGAGATTAATATGGTCAACATAGAGGAAATAGACTAAAGAAGATACAGTGGGCATTGAGGATGTGCTGGACTATTACAAATGATCTAACACTCATGTCATCAAACTCGTAGAAATATAGGAAAAAGAAAGCAGAGCTAAAATGTTACTTGGAGAAATAAAGGCTGAAAAATTCCCAAATCTGCCAAAATGCATCTTCCTAGAGATTCAAGGGTGAACCCCAGACAGGATACATCCAAAAAAATTCATGTCAAGACAAGTCATGGTAAAATATTTGAAAACTAAAGACAGAAAAATCTTTGAAAACATTCAGTCAAAAATGGCACTCTGTTTACTGGGGATAAAAAAAAAAGTGAATGACAGAGAATTTTTCATAGAGGAAGGAAGGAAGTGGCACAATATTTTTTAAATGCTGCAATAAACGAAATGTCAGTTTAGGAACTTACATGCAGCAAAAATATTATTCAGGAGAGAAGAGCAAATGAAGACATTCTCAAAGGAAACTAAGGGAATTTGTCACCAGCAGATCTACCATGAAAGAATGGCTTAAAGAAAATCCTCTAAACAGAAAGGAAACTATAAAAGAGGAATCTTGGAATAGTAGGAAGGGAGAATTAAATAACCAAAGCCACAGATAAATACATTAGGCATACACTTTCCTGCAGTTTTCTAAATTATATGTGAAGGTTGAAGCAATATTATATCACTCGTTGGTGGTGTTCTAATTGTATATGGAGGAAACATTTTAAGACAATTATATTATAAATGGGGAAGGGTAAAAAAAAGTAAAGGGATTTTAGGTTTCTGGATTTCACCCAAACTTGTAAAATGATGATATAAATAGACTGTCATATACTATAAACATATAATATATTATAGAAGTATAGAAAAATCAGTAAAAAAAAAATCTGTCAAAGAGATACAATTAAAACACTATAGAGAAATCAAAATGGAATTAAAAAATGTTCATGTAATCTACAGGAAAGCCAGAAAAACAAAATGCAGAAATTAAGCACTAACTTACATTTCAAAGTGACCCATTAATTAAAGTCACAATGCAAATTAGAAAATATTTTGAATTGAATAATAATGAAAATACAAAATAACAAAATTCACAGGAAACATTAAGCCATGTTTAGAAAGAAATTAATAGCCTTAAATACATACATTACAAAAGAAGACTGAAAATCAATTAACTAAGGATCTATCACAGTAAGTTAGCTTGCGTAAACCAACTCAGACAAAGTACCAGTAAGAAAATAATAAAGATGAGAGCAGAAGTCAGTGACATAGCAGCCAAGAGACTCAACAAATCTAAAAGTTAGTCTCTCACAATTAATAAAATTATTAGAATACTGGCAAGATTGATCAAGATTAAAAGACATATGCACAAGATATAAATGTCAAGATAAAAGGGATTGAACAATTGAGCAATTGACTTGAGTTATATTCACGGTGTTTCAAAATTATAATGAAAATATAAATATATTTCAATTCTAGCAGCATGTGTCATTCTCCACAAACATATCAATGTAAAATTATGATTAGCAAAATAAAATATTGCAAGTGATATATGTAGTGCTTTTGAAATTAAGTAAACCAATTTGAGAAGAAAAATAATTAAAATAAGCAATATTAGCATTAAAATGCTTTAGCAGAAAGTTGATTTATTCTAGTTGTTTCAGCTTTGTTTATTTTAACCTTGCTTGGGATGATTTAAAAAGAGCAGTTATCTTCAAGCTGTTTGATAATAACAGATGTTTGTGTTTAAACCCTCTGAGAAAAAATACCAGATGATTAAATGTCACAATAAATTCCTTGTAAATGAGTGAATTTAAGTTCCATAGCTAAAAAAAATTCATTTAAGGTGATTCAAATAATTATGTTATGCTTTCAGTTTAGATTAGCCAAGAGAAAACTTTACAATTTTAAAATGCTCATTTACAATAAATCTTACATAAGCTTGTTTTCTGTTTTCTTCTGGGGAAGAAGAGCCTATCAGAGGGGGCCTTCCATGGAGAGTTAAGGCCTCACCTTTACATGGTGCCCTCATGCCATTGAACCATGAAAATTTCAGGGGCTTAGTTAATACGGGAAGGTATTTTTCCTATCTAGAGTAATGCATAAAAAAGTAATAAATTATCTTGTCTATGAAATAGCTAACCAGGTTGAATCTACACAACCTCTGATTTCATGTTGCATGTTCCTAAAGTGCATGCTACTAGGACTAACTTCCAGCACTGGGGGAGGAACTATAAAGAATCACATCGGGTCTGGAGATTTTGTCTGTGTTCATTGGGTCCCAAAGTTAATAAAACCAACATTGCCATGATACTCAGAGTTTTAAATAATGGTTAATTGAGCCAAAATGGTTTTAAAGGATGCAGTTTCACTATTTGAAAATGAATAGGTTATGAAACAAAAGGAAAGAGGCAAATAAATAGTAATTATTATAAGTCATTCAGTTTTTTATTTACTTCCACAACAAACATTACTGATTTAATATAAGCTACACCCTGGGCTACATGCATATTTCTTATGAATTGAATTGAAGTATATTTATGTCCTATGTCACATAATCTCTGGGGTTATCAAAAATTAAGTAATATTTCGACAGCAAAAAAAACAAAAAGAAAACAAAAATGTTTAAGAGGTATGAAATCATCTACTTCTATCAACATTACAAAATTATTAGTTTTGTTATTTTTATATTTACTATTAAGTAGCTGAATTTTTTCTAGTTCTTTCTTTATAATTGTATTAATAAGAGAGCAACAAGTAATAGCCCTGGCCCCATAATATTCTGAAATTAAAAAAAAATAAGAGAGCAACATTTCTTATGGGAAACATACTAATTCAGACTGTACACAAAATGATAACATGTATAGGCAAGAAAATAATTAACCCAATTAATTCAATCTGAAGCTTAATGATGGAACTAGATCCTATCTATTAAGAATTTAATCAGCAATTAGAATGACCTTATTATTTATAAATTGTTTCTAGGCACACTGATTAAGGACTAAACTAAAACCAATTGTCTTAAGGTCATTTCCACTTGAATGTCCCATAGTACCTCAATCTTGACACATTCCAACCTAAACTTGCTGTTGGGCCAAGCATTGCCCCACCTCACCTTCCCACTTTTTATATCCTCTCTGATGAAAGTATCCGAGGACGATATCACTAGCCTTACCCAGGTGCTTGTGAGAACCGCAGTTTGGGCTTGCCCCAAGTCTCATGAGTTAGATTCACTATATAATTCCCAGGTAGTAAGTGTGTATACTAAGGTTTGAGGAGCACCAGGGCGTGTCTCAATGAATGAAATGAACATGGTCCAACTGTACAAGCCAGAAACTCTGGTGTAATCCTTGAAATCTCTTGCTTTTCTGCTTTGTCCAATCAATCTCCTCATTCTGTTGATTCTACATATCAGATCCTTGGTCTTATTCCTTCTCCACAATTGGGAAAATCTGTTGTCTTCTTCACTTTTCATTTCCATTACCATAATCCTAATTGAAGACAGATCTCATTTGCCTGGTAAACAGTAAGTTCCTACTGGTCTCCTTGCTTCCACGTTTCTCACTCTCTGAATTTCCTCTATATAGGTTAATCACAGCTGCCTTCTTCAAACATGTACCTGGTGCCATCTCCTCCAGTTGAAAATATTTCAATGGCAACCACTTGCTCCCATAATTATTAAAACAATTCACAGTATGGCGTGTGGGGCCCAGCAGGATCTGGTCCCTGCCTACCACTGCATTTCCTAATCTAGCCTCACCATTCTTCCCCTGTAATGGCCTTCCTTCATGCCTTACAAGCATAAAACTTTCTCGTATCAGAGCTTAACGTGTGTGTCTGTGTGTGTTTCCTCTTTCTAGTGTACTCTTCTCCATATTTATCTAAATAATTCACATTCATTTTTCATCTCTCAGTCAAATGAAAAATTTTCAGAAAGGCTTTCTCTGGTTTCAAATATAACATCAACAAACACACAAAGCAATCCTTCTGTTACAGTCTATAACAACACACTGAACTTTTGTTTTTGTAAGTATCAAACAACTCATGATTGAATATTTGTCTCTTATAGCAGACTGCAAACTCCATGGTGTTGCCAGCTGTGCCTTGCTCCACTAGTGCATCCCAGCGCCTGTACGGTGCCTTGCGTACAGCACTCCTTCCTCAATATAGGTATGCAAGAACTACATCTGGCCTCTATTCTCTTTTATATAATTTTAATTGTTTTCTTTTTCAAGATCAGAGGCTGAATCTAAATATAAGTTCCTTATCAACTGACTATCCTGCTAACTTTTCCTAGGGCTGTGTTTAGTTCTGGAAGAAGTGCGTGGTTCATGGCAGGGAAATGGTTATATATTGTTATTCAAGTGCCCACTATAGTCTGGAAAACCTGGTCTTTGGTAAGTGGTGCACAAAGACAAGCACGCAAAGGTACTTCAGGGTTTGATACTTAGATCTTTCTGTCTGGCTGCTTTCTTTACCACTTCAATATCAGGCTTGGGGAATCTGCATCATTTGTTAATTTGTGTCCAAGCTAAAGCAAGGACCTATTTCTAAGGAAATATAGTACTCCTTATTTGGACTAATGCAGCCCTTTGCTCTATAGTGGCCTGCTGGATGCCATCAAAACCTACACTGTGTCTCTGATTTTCTTACCTCCCTAAAGGTAGCTTGGAGTTAAGGATCAAAAGAATTTGGTATCAGAGCTCCCATCTGGACTGTTGCTCTACACTCTAACTGTCTCCAACCTCTGTTCTCTCCTCTCAAAATTTTATGTTTCCCCCTAGTTTGGGAAATGAGTTCAAACTGATTTTCTCAAATATCCTGTTTATGTCTCTCAATTCCCCTTAGAACATTAACTTTTGGAAAACAAATGTCAGTAAGAGACTCCCTTTCTCTCGGCTCTGTTATATTCTTCCACCACATAAAATAAAAAAAGAAACAAACAAAATGAATAGAAAGACTTTCTCTGGTTTACTGAATGTCTCCACGTGTAAGAAATATTATTAAATAAGTGGAACATTAAAGAAATTGTCTTAATCTCTGAAGATGTTCTAAATGACATAGGGGACTATGTGTTGAGGGAATTTCAGAGGACATTTTTTGTTTCTCTATGTTGGTCAGGAATAGGAAAAATCTCCCTATCCCAGCTGGCTCATATTGTTTAAGTTGGCTTGTTAACTGTATCAACAAGTGAAGTAAAAGGCAAAGAATAGAAATATCACCACAGCTTTCCTTTAGCAAACTGGAGACATATGTGATATTCATGTTAAGGTTGTACCTTGGTTTTCAACTGACATGTTCTAGTCATCCTGTTCTGTTAACTTGAGACTATTCTAATTTTCATGATTTTTATAAAATGGCCTCCTAAAACTGGGACACATTTCATAAAATAATGCAATATATGGAAACAAAATTGCCACAGTTGTGATTTTTCACAATGAAAAAAATTAAGAGTGGCAAAATAGCACCATGTTCTCTTTTATGGGAAATGAATAAATCAATTACTATAGCTTTCAAAATTCTAAATACCTATATGTAGTATATATAAAAATACACATATTTGTATTTTCTACAGCAATGTACAATTCAGAAGGGAAAATTGATAATGCTATAACACAAATGGATAAAAGATATTAAGTATCTTAATTTTAAAATATGTTTCCACTTAAATATTTTACCTTCCTTTCTTTTTTATTTTAAAGGTTATTTTAAATTCTGCCCCCTGTGTATTTGACTTCTGCAGAAATGGATTATGCTAACAAAATGTTCTAACAGGTGTAATTAGCATCCAGCTCCCAGTGTAATGCAGTCAAATGCCACTCTCAATTAGTCACCGGGGCCACACATTGCCCCACTGAGTGCACTGCATAAAAATTCAACACTTTGATCTCTTTATTAAAAGATTCTCTAGGGTTAGAGAAGCATATTAAAATTACTTTATTAAAGATGTTTTTAGTCTGCCTAATGTGTTTTACCAATCTAAAACGCAAATAAAAAGAAGAAAAATAATAAAAACTTTATGCTTTGCTGCATGCATTAAAAGGACAATAAAATGCAGTTCAATTAATATTTATTGAACAACTATTATACACAAAGTATTGTTTAAGGTACCGTGTGGCCTTTCAAAACTTAATATTTTGTTTCTCATCTTGAAAACCTTATAATCTAATAATGAAAAAGACACGTAATAGTTTACAAGAATATAGGCATGCCACAATATAAGTAATATCAAAAAGCCTTGGGGACGCAGAAAATAAGATATATTCCCACAAGGTGTACGAGGAAGTATCTCTGTTTTAGAAGGTTTTCTTTGTATTCTGTCACTATTTTCTTGTATTTTCCTAATTTTAAAAAATTATTGTTTATAACTTATAGACATTTTATAATAAATCTATTTTATGTTGTTAAAAACATATACAAGGTAGTATATCTCTCTACTTTCTTAGAAAATAATAACACTGCATATTCTTTGTAGGATCTATATTTATTAATATGTATAAACTCTTTGGCATATGGTGGCAGAATTACATCTGCAATGCCATGTGTCATAGCGATACTATTGAATTGGAATGGGAAGACATGGGTAATTGCTTTCTGATACAATCATGTGATATCATACACATGCATGCTTGTATTTGTGTATGTATGTTATATAATTCTGATAAATACTTTATATTATTCCTTCAAAAATAATAAAATATTTTAATTAATGTCTTTTACATTCTGTATGCCTTAAATTTGCTATTATATATGCCCAAATCCTTCCAAAATTTGTGTGTATATATGAATGTGAGTGAACAAGGCATGGAATCTTCAATAAAAAACTAGATACAAAGTAGATATAGCATCTTTTGAGAAAGCAATGGATATTTTAATGATTATTTTTAAGCTCTACTTTATTTCAAATTTTTCAAAACATTAATTTTTCAAAACATTCTACTCTAACTTCAAAAAAGGCACTTTCCCAAAGGTCCAATCTCTCTCTCTCTGTATATCTCTCTATATATTTCTATCCCTATCTCTCTCCCTTCTCCCCCTGCTTGGCTAAGCCTATCCCTGGGAGCTCCCCCTATATGGCCCACTCTAGAAACTCTGAGTACAATAAATTTAATTTCCCTAACCCTAACCCTAACCATACCCTACCCTAACACTAACCCCCAAACTCTAACCCCAACACCAACGCCTAAACTTAACCCTTAACCGTAACCCTAAGCCTAACTCTAACTGTAAACCATAACCCTAATCCTAACCCTAACCCTAACCCCAGCAACCCAAACCCCTAACCCTAACCCTAACCCCTAACCCTAACCTTACACCTAAACAGTAACCCTAACACTAGCCATTGACCCTGCCCAACCGTAACCATGGTGCAAACCCTAGCCCTCACCAAAACCCTAGCCAAAACCCTAACGATAAACCCTAAACCCTAACACCCTAAACCTAACCCTATCCTACCCTAACCCGAACACTAACACTAACCCCTAACCCTAAACTTACACCTAAACAGTAACCCTAACTGTAAACCACAGCCCAAGTGACCTTCAGGTGACCTTAACCTGACCTCCACGTGACCTTCAGGTGACCTTCAAGTGACCTCCACGTGGCCTTCAGGTGACCTCCAAGTGACCTTCAGATGACATTCACGTGACCTCCAAGTGACCTTTGACCTTCACGTGACCTTCACGTGACCTTCATATGACCTTCACGTGACTTTCAGTTGACCTCCACGTGATCGGCCACGTGACCATTTCACAGCCATAGACCCTGACCGAAACCTAACCGTAACGCAAACCCTAGCCCTACTCAAAACCCTAGCCCAAACCCTAACCATAAACCATGAACCCTAAACCCTAACCCTAAGCCTGCCCTACTCTAACCCTAACCCTAACCCTAACCGCTAACCCTAACCCTGAGCCCTAAGCACAACCCGACCTTCTAACCCTAACCCGAACCATAAAGCATAACCCTAACCCAAACTCTAGCCATAAACCGTAACCCTAATCCTAACCCTAACCCTAGCAACCCAAACCCCTAACCCTAACCTTACACCTAAACAGTAACCCTAACCCTAGCCTTTGACCCGGCCCAACCGCAACCATAGTGTAAACCCTAGCCCTCACCAAAACCCTAGCCCAAACCCTAACAATAAACCCTAAACCCTAAAACTAACCCTAAACCTAACCCTACCCTACCCTAACCCTAACACTAACCCCTAACCCTAACCTTACACCTAAACAGTAACCCTAACCATAAGCCACAGCCCAAGTGACCTTCATCTGACCTCCACACGACCTCCACATGACCTTGAGGTGACCTCCACGTGACCTTCACGTGACCTCCATGTGACCTCCACGTGACCGTTTCACAGCCATTGAACCTGACCCAACCCTAACCATAGAGCAAACCCGAGCCCTAACCAAACCATGACGATCACGTTACCAGCCACGTGACCATGCAACCCACCCACATGACTGGTCATGTGACCATCAGGTGATTATCACGTGATCGTCAGGTGACCACCACATGACCGCCACTTGACCATCACGTGACCTCCACGTGACCAGCCATCTGACAATCACGTGACTATGTGACCAGCCCATGTGACCCCCACGTGACCACCACATGACTATGTAAACCAGCCCACATAACCAGGCCACGTGACCATCACTTGACCAGGTGACTGGCCACTTGACAATTTCACAGCCATTGACCTTCACCCAACCCTAACTGCAACCCTAGCCCTAACCCTAGCCCCAACCCTAAACCGTAACCTTATCCCTTTTTTTTCCAACAATGTCAAAGAATTTTTTAAAATAAAAACAAAGTTTGCACTTATTCCTCACAAAATCTTCACTTTTAGAACTATTCCAATTGATGCTATATACTAAATTTATTAATACAGCATTAAGTTTCTTTGTGTAAAAAAATCTTTGTACACAGTAATAAAAAAAGATAAGGCAAGATGCATTAAACAGAAACCGTCTGTTCTTTTCCTCTGTGTTCTTACAGAGCCACCGATGACTATCTGCAACAAAAGAGTTAAGTTTCTGATTTTCCGTATCAAGCATGTTATGCCTTTGCTGTGATAAGAATTCTGTCCAAGCAACCTGAAGGACAGATGCTGGTGATGGTCTTTGGCACTTACGCTCGCAAACTGAGCTTCTTTCCCTTGAGTACTTTTGTAATGTACAAGTAGAAGAAGTCACAGTACAGAATGGTCTGGACTACGCCGGCCACCACAGCAGTGAGGTCAAAGAAGCCCTCAAAGTAGAAGTGCCAGATCCAGTTGACAAGACACAAAGCTCGATAGAGGCCCAGGAAGAACAGGTAGTGGGTGGTGCTGCCTCTTTGTGATGTTATACTGTGTCTACACCTTACTCATCATCAAAAAAAAAAAAAAGACAGCACTTTAAGAAACAATTATTCCTTATAATACAACTATTATACAATAATGTGGCATGTATTGACAACAAAACAGACAAACAAACACAACAAAGCCATAATTCCTTCTACTACTGTAGGTAGAGAGGTCTTTCTAAGGAAGGCTTTCTGCACTCAGATAATAATCAGTGAAAAGATCATGGCACTCGCATTTAAACAAGAAGTTATCATTTTTGTGGTGAAAACACTTAAAATCTACTATCTTAGCATTATTTCAAGAATACAATACATTATTAACTATACTTCCATGTTGTGCAATAGATCTCTGAAACTTATTCTTCCTAACTGTAAATATGTATCCTTTAACCAATGTTGCGCCACATCTCCTCTCCCCATGACCCCAAGACCTGGTAACTACCCTTCTATGGAATAAATATTTAAATGTGTATGAAAGTAATATATCTTTGCAAAAGATAATAAATGTGGACTGTCTATCACAATGTCTGGCCTATGATTAGCGTCCAATGAAAGGAAGCTGTCAAGTAGACAAAGCTCACAGCAGAGTGCTGGGCACCTTGCTAGTAGCTCAATCTTAGTTATTGTGTTTCTCCCAAACAGTTTCAATCAACTTCTTGACATGGGTATATGGCCCTATATCACTTTGATTAACTGAGGCACAATAAAAATAATTATGACTATAGTCACTAACCTTATCATTTTCCCATCTAATTCTAAATATGCTATACTTGAAATATAGACTTCTTGTTAAATGCTTGATTTAACATGTAATTTACATTTTGCAAGAAGAAAGTCCCCTTGACATATTTGGATGATTAAATTATTTGTCTCTCTTTGCTAATATAATGCTAATTTGTAATATATGAATTTTCTCAACTAGTGAATGAAGAATATGTGAAACATTTTTGTTATATTAATAAAATGCATTTTATATGCGAGAACTTCATGATTCTATATTTCATTTAGCAATAAATGTGCATTGTTCACTTATGACCTCCTATTGGCATCAGAGTGCTCTTCTCAAAGGTATGAAGCTGTGAACCTTCCTGTTCTTCTATTTGTCCTACAGAGCTGGTTCTTTTTAGGATATAAAGATGGAGCAACTGCTGTGACTGACATGAATTCTGAGTATAAAAGTCAACAGGTCTCCTTAAACAGCAATTTTTTAAATTCTTCCTGTCAGTCTACAAAACCGTGGAAGATTGCAGTTAAATGTTCTCGGTCATTTTAAAAGATGTCACAGGCTCTTGAATTATATATCATTCCAGTCAATTGGTTGAAGTCATATCTGGCACTTCAAAGCTCACCCTTGGAAAAGAAAAATGTAAGTCAAATCTGCTTGTACTATATATACACATTTCTTTAAATGTATATTGCACGTCTAGCAGTAATGAGACACTAACCCTGTACAACACACAGAGTGACATCTGTGCTTCAGTCTCCCAGTGTATCTCTTTAATATGTGAAATCACTTTTAGCAAGCAGATGAGCACAGATTAGGCAATTGTGAGAAAAAATGAAAGTAGTGTTTACCCCTTTAACACAACTCTAAGGATATTATAAAATCAATATTGAATCTCTTATGCACGTGATTTTTGATTAATATGCTTATATTAACATAAACAGATGGCTCATAAAAAGTTCAATAAGACACGTGTGTTTTTTTTCTGATGTTATGATTGTATTCACATTATATGATTGTATTGTTTTCAAGAAACTAGGCACCAAATACAATCAAAAATAAAGCACATGCTTTAAGTTGTATAAACCTATAATAAAAATATGATTGGCCTTACTAAGAAATTTGGGTTTTTTCAGTCTATTTCCAGTATTATGGGAATAAAAGTGATAAATATACTTCCTGATATGCTCCTAAAGCATAGCAAATGACTATAAACACTTAATTGCTTTTTAAACGGAATGTTTCTACTCCAAATGGTTAGTGTTTTCAAATTTAAATTTTCAAATAGCTTGATTATGTCATTTGGATACTACATATGTAATCAAAAACATATATAGTAAAAGAATGTGTAGCTTGACAGAATTTGTAATCGATCATGCACCCATAGCTCTGCATCTACATTCTGCTGCATGAGTAAATTACATGTGAAGATTTAAAAAATCTTGCAAAAGGTGACAATATTTAAGGGTAGAAATGATCTAACAAACATCAATTGTACAATCAGGGAAGGGAGTAATATCATGAAATTTGACATATGAATATGTGAGTAAAATGTTAGGAAATCTGTATACTTTCAAGGATTAAAGGTCTAATGAAAGTAGAGAATTTTCCAGTATCATTAAAGGAGTTCCCAGTATCATTAAAGAAGTTCCCTGTAGTTAAGGGAAAGGCCACTAAAAATATCTAATTGCTTTGTTATAAATGGTCTATAATCAATAAAATGACCTATATAAGCTGGGTGGTAGAAGTGAATAGAGAGCTAAGATATTCTTAGCAAAGGTTCCTTACATTAAGACTTTTGCAAGATTGGCAACATTGATTAAGAATGAAAATATTTGAAGGATTTACAATTTTTCTTTATTTTCTTATATGGAGAGAATATATAAATAAGTTATGGTAAATTATTTGATTGAAATGTTAATGTACTGATGGGGCACAAGACCATAGGTAAGTCACTAGATCATGTGAACACAAATTCCATATGTTTTTTATTGGTAATAAGTGAAAAACAAAACAATGGATGTTCAGGCAAAGTATGCGACCAGTATACCTAAAAGCTGTTAGGGTCATCAAAACAAGGAAAGCCTGAGAAACTGTTACAGACAAGAGGATCCTAAGAAGACATAACTGTAATGTATTATCTTAGATGGGAATATAAACAGAAGAAGAACATTAGGTGAAAACTAAGGAAATCTGAATGAAGTATGGGTTTTAGTTAGTAAGAATGTATCAACATGGTTCATTTATTATAACAAATATACTATACTAATGCAAGATTTTAGTAATAGAAGACTCTGACTGAGGTATGTGGAGACATTTGTAATAACCTTGCAATGTTTCTATGGCTCTGAAACTATTTAAAAATAAAACATTTATTTAAGAACACACAGAGAAAAAAAGAATAACCACAACACATTTCTATAGATACATAAAATCAGGTACACAAATTTTGATTCATACACCACAGCTCTAATTTTCTGAAACAGAGTAAAGATACCAAGATTTTCATGAAAATAGGAAAACTGTAAAAGAGAAAATGAGCATCATTTCATGGAGAACACGACCACACCACACTCCAGTTATTGGATCTCTCATACCATTGTTTTCGGTCAACTGAGTTAAGCCTCACTTTCCCAGGAATGCTGTAAATCTTTCGTTCCTATGAGCACTACCATGTGCATGATGCATGTAAATCCCTTGAAATAGGGCCTAACCTAGAGTAAATGAGTGATAAGTGGCAGCAATTATAATTATTAAGGGGAATAAAATCATCCTACAAAATTAAAGTTTCATTAATTGCTATACGATGATATACATAATCACAATGCAGAGTATAAAATTTAATCAGGCTAAATATTGGTTTCAGTTAAGTTCATAGTGTAACCAACTTGAGTAAACTTTATTTTTTTCAAAACTCCACCCTGTTGCAACTTTATCTTGAAAATTTGTTTATGTAAATTTCCTTTTTTGTTTCTCTTTTCTGCACATGCTGAGGACATTGTTTACCTGAGGAAACTCTGAGCCTGGAGGGTATTGACAATGTTAGGTGACCTGAGACTTGGTCAAAAACGTGTGACCCCAGCGAATGAAAAGCTGAGGGCAACAGAATATTTGCTAACTTACAGGTCAACAAATATGGGGGACCACTGGGAGACAACACTTTGGAGAAGGAACTGGCATTCTTGCGAAGTACAATAGCAACTGTGGCGGTAAACAAGTAGAGCCATCTGTGGGGAGGAAGGGCAAGAGAAGTGGATTTGTAGAATCCACATTCATGCAGGACAGGAAAAACTATGTTTTTAAAACAAACCTGCAAGTTGTTTTAAGGGGAACTTGATGCTCACATATTTGCAAATGAATGAAATAAGCCAAGAAACTTGAGTTACTATTTTAATACAGCCAAGTTTGTATTTCCAACCCTGACTGGGGATCAAGAGAGCCACAGCGTAGCCCTCATCTGACTAATCCTTAGACAGGACTCTTCCTGACTATAGACTCCAAATCCCACTCCCTTTTGTTAGAACATTTACATTAGAAAACTTGCAATTATAAGTCCTTTCTCTTATCCTTTGAGATGTAATTTTTTAAAAACCTCCTGATGGTTTTACAACCCAGGATGTCTTTCTTAAGGACCTGGGAGCCATCTCTTTAAAATATAATCAAGGATGATAGTTTCTATCTCCCAGTCCCTGAGGGAGGATAGGAACCTCACCTCAGTGAGTGAGCACTTTGCTTCCAGCTGTGAAGCCAACTAGCAAACACAGAGGGTCTATCATGTCCACCTTATTCTGGTTCTTAAAACCTGCCACCACTCGCTTCAGCAAAGTTGAACTCAGATTCAGTTTTGGCCTCTTCCCCCTATTGTAATGGGGGATAACATCTCCCTTACTTGTTTAACATTGCCTGGTGGGTGTAATTTTGCTTTGAAAGTAGAAATATTTTGATGATGGATAAAATAAATGGCATGACATGATGCTGACAATTGTGTACTGAACCAAAAATTAAAAGATATGAATTCTAGTTCTGAGCATAAAATTTTCTTTTTATTTAGGCTGTGGCAAGTGACTTGTACTCTCTGAGCTCCAGGAATTTTTGGTCTTATATAAAATGCATTGTGGGCCAATAAACTATTTTGTCCCATTTGTAGGTTTGAGTGACTCCCTCCCTTTGGGAACAACATTGGATTTTGTAGATTGAGCATATTCTGTACTTTAGTGATCCTGTCATTGTTTTGAGAGAGGACAGAAATTATTTCTAATACCTTAATTTTTTTCTTTCATAGAAGCTATAATTAACAGAAAGCAATACCTTTGCTTGCACCCATTAAATTCATGAGTTAATATTCTGCAGACATTTGTAGGATATGTTTGCTTTTCACAGAAAATGATTCTGAAGTTTCTCTAACTTGTTTCTAGAAAGGACATCCCTTAAGGGCGATTTTGGGTTAAGGTTGTTAAATCTGATGCCAAAAAATGCCTTTGGCCCTAGAGCAGATTTCTCTTATATTTGCAACTACACAAGTCAAATAAACTAGGCTCTAAACAAAGGAATGTTGCTATTTCTTTTGTGTAGAGACTAGATTCAGAACACTTCAGGTGGGAATGAAAGATCCTTGGTAGTGTGTTAGTTCTATGATGTGCTAGCTTTTGTGTCTGTAACTTTCAAGAGATAAACGGCTTTGTTTTCCCGGCAATCTCCAATATTCACAGGGAAAACTTCTGTCCTGTAAGATTTGAGGAAAAAGAGAAAGGAAAAAAAGAAAAAAGACAGAAAAAAGGAAGAGAGGGAGGAAGTGGAGGGGGAAAAGGAAGGGAAGAACAAATGAAGGAAGAAATAAGAGTGGTGATGAAGAGAAAGAAAAATAACAAGAAAGCAAGAATGTGATTAAGTATGAATAAATAATATTAATTAGTTTAAGCAGGATACTTCCTCATCAATGTATTATTAGATCACATATATGAGATGTGTACATGCCCAACCTAAAGAAAGTTAGTTAGAAAGAGTATTAATTACATGTCATACAGCACCCAAAATAATATGCTACACACTGAAATAAAAAAAAAATATTAAGGTGAAAAAGGAAAATCACAGCCCTATAAGTGTTGATTGGCAAGTGGATTTTCCTCTGGTACATAAAGAGTTGGTCGTCTAGGTAAAACCTCTGGGTACCTTAGCATAATGGCTTGAATTCTTAGGAAGGTAGAGCTTTTCTTTATTTTTATTACTTTTTATTACTGTCTGTATTTTACTATAGGGTATTTGTGGGTTTTTTAAGAAATGAAATTTAAATTAAAGCATGTACTAGAGAATAAATTACATCATTCTCTGCCAATAAAACGCTTTAAAACCCTTTCCTCACTAAGCCTAAGCAGTGCAGCAGGCTTTAGAGCACCTGGTCATATCATCAGGAGCCTAGGATAATATCAAGAGTGAGAAGCAATCATGAAAAAGGCTTCAATTTCTTTTCCCAGGTTTACTTTTATTACATGCAGAAAAGAAGAGAAAAGAAAAAAACCTTAGTATTTTGCTTAACTGGGCCTGTTCTTTCAAAAACAATCTTATGCTTTATTTTGAACCCAGTTTTTTCCAGGAGACAACTCTCCTCTGAAATAGATTGCTATTTCAAAAGAAAAGAAAAGGTTTATTTGTTTTTTTAAAAGATAGAACTGCACTTTCATTGTATATGATCACCAATATTAATAGAGGAGCTCTGGAAAATGGTGTTTTGATAATGAACAATATTATCTAGTAGGGAGTTAAAAAAATTGTGTTCTGGAGCCACAATTACTTTGTTTGCAATTTTATATTATAAATCGTTTTTGATGCTTTTCTTAGCTTGAAATTTAGGCAAAATATTTTTGAGGATGCCTGATCCACTATTCCAGTAATATGTAAAACGTTTATGTAAGTTGCCAAAAAGAATAGAAAATGAAATGAAAATTCCCATAATTGTCTCTTTTCCTCTTAAGTACCATGACAGCATTTTTTGAACTTAAGAAAACATACATAAGGAAATAAAAATTAATAATAATTTGGGAGAAATAACTGTACAGCATCTATTTTACTTACATTGTGTGCTATATGTTGCTAGTTTCCAACTCAGAAAGGTTTGTTGTCTTTGTTAACTAGAAAAAGGAAAGTTTAATGAGCCAAAAAATTCATTAAGTTAATTTCTCGTTGTGTTTGTGTGGGTGTATGTGTATGAAGTAGTATCAGGAGAAGTGCACTAAGTTTTTCATTTTCTTCAAGGATTTATCTTTTATCAAGCCTATATGGTTTATATGGTGGATTAGAGAGAATGCCTTGATATTTAAAAATCAAAACTTTCTGATTATTAATTAATTGTTCAGAATGGCTAATTCTATGACTGTAGTATTAATTTTAGAAAATTTAGAAATCTTTTGGAAATGATTATGCATTTTATGAGATATTTATATGCAGAGAAACCAAAAAGGGGAAAATATGTCCATAACAACCCAGAAAAGGCTAAATATTAGATGCTTTTAGACAAACGCCAAATTTTCCAGCAGCAATTCACTTATAAAGTTCTCCTTTTCTATGTTCACTCTCAAGCATATGTGTTCATATAGAACAAAAACAAATGGCAGAAAAAATGGTGTGATCTTTATACTCATTAATTACAATGATTTCATCAGTTACAAATGATATAACATTTATTTACTATTGCTGGCCTTTACTTTTGCTTCTCTTTTCTGGAGATCCTTGCTTTGATTTAAAATCTGCTATAAACAAAATCAGCTACCTAATAATCCTTACATTATTTTTAACATATTGATGAATACATTTCCTAAAGTATTCATTCGGTTGCAATATTATTCAATGAATATATAAACAATGAATATTTGAATGGGAAAGAAGAAACAGAAAAGTCTTTAGTATGAAGGCAATAAACTTAACGTTTTGATTGTCCTTTAACACCTTGGCAACATAAATAACTTAGAAGCAAGCCATACTTTTGCTTTGTAAGTACAAGTTAGTCAAAATATAGCCAGATTCACAATTATGCCTGCCTCTTGTTGCTCTCAGATTGTGCAGAGCTAGGTTTGAAATATCCACACTTGCACTCCCAGCAGAAACATGGATGGTTTTTTTCTAGGAATACTGAAAGACCCAAAGGAAAATACTAACAGAGACAGACAATTGGAATTTCCACAATTAAAATATAAGTTGTCAAAAATAATAACCTTGGCACAAGACATGTAGTGAAAACCCAAATGCATAAATGCAGGTTTTAAATAAGTTATTTAATTAAAGAAAGAAAATAAACATATGAGGGCTGTCTAGAAAGTATCCAGCCATGTAACAATTCTTGTTATATTAAAAATGGCTGGATACTTTCAGACAGCCCTCATGTATCTTTAGTTCAATCAATAATTCTAATGTCTCAACTGGGCTATCTCCAATCTACTTTGCACCTCAAGTTCCTATCCTAAATATAATCAGTTTTCCTATCTTTGATATTAATAATTTCTATGTGCTTCCTTATACTTTTTACCCTTAATAAAACATTTAAGTTCTGCCAGATGTTGACATGGATGTGTTGAAAAGGGAACACCTCTACACTGGTGATGGGAATGTAAATGATTACAACCTCTGTAGAAAACAGTATGGAGATTCCTCAGATAACTAATGTAGATCTACCATTCAACTCAACAATCCCACTACTGGGTATCTACTCAAAACAAATGAAGTTATTTTATCAAAAAGACACTTGCACTGGAATGTTTATCACAGCATAATTCACAATTGCAAAACTCTGGAATCAACCTAAGTGCTCATCCACTAATGAGTGGATAAAGAAAATATATTTAATTTATACCATGGAATACTACTTACCCATAAAACAGAATGAAGTATTGTCTTTTACAGCAACTTGAATGGAACTAGAGACCATCATCCTAAGTGAAGTACCTCAGGAATGGAAAAACAAATACCACATGTTCTCACTTATAAGTGGGAGCTAAACAATGGGTATATATGGCCATAAGAAGTATAAGGAACATTGGAAACTAAGAAAAAGGGAACTTGGGAGGGGAGTGAAGGATCAAACTTTACCTATCAGGAACAATGTACATGATTCTGCTGACGGGTACACTAAAAACCCTGACTTTACCATTTTACAATACATCGGTGTGACAAAAAACAGTTGTACATCCTAAATCTATTCAAATAAAAAAATTAAAAAGCTTTAATTAAACATAGAATAATGGTAAATGTGATAGCTCCAAATGCAGGCCAACATAGGCATGCATGCTATATTGATTACTGAAATGCATGGAAACATGACAATGACACAATTTTCTAAAATGATCAATGACAATTGTTACCTTTTAGAACAAAGCAAAGTGCAAGATAGATGTGTTACTGGAAAAATCAGTGCACACAAAAACTGTAGGTCAAGTACTTTAGGTTTATGCATAACAAGCATTTGGGCTAAAGGTCAATTGTGGGATGAGATTTTTTTAATAATCATAAGCCTTCTACTTAGATATTATTAAATAAAGGCAAAAATGCACACAATATATTAACTCTTACAATTTGATATTGAACTATGTGCAACATCCTGGAGTAGTCAGTATTTTAGCAGAGAGTAAAACTGTAAACCATCTCACCCTAAATAGATCTCACCCAGAATAGATTAGAAAGATATTGAAAATAGCATTAATAATGTTATATAAATACAAACCATATTATAAACAAAAACTTGGAAAATATGCTACTTAGATATAATTAAAGAAGCTAAGAACAGTTGTGAGAAATTGAGAAATGATAAATGCATAAGGAGAAAGAATTAAAAATGTTATAGGAGTCTTACACAACAGTTTCATTTTAGAAATCAGCTTAGCAATATATGTCAAACACATGATTATCTGTGTGATATTAACAAGTAATTCATTCTAAGAAGATAAATTAATAATGTGACTAGAGGTATACAGAGAGATATTCACCATGGTGCCATTATGCTAGTGGACCCAGTAAATAAAATAAAAAACATAAATTAAATGACATGTAATTTGTGAACTTCACAAACATCACTAAAATGCATGGTAGAATGATTTCTACAACATATTGTTGCATAATATATTTCCATATGTATAACTGTATGCTTAAATATACATGTATCTATCTAGGTAGTCATACTAGAAGTATGTGTAACAAAATATTACTTGTCACTATTTCTTCTTGGTAAAATTGTAGAAGAATTCAGTTTCTTCATTATTTGGTGTGCCTGAATTTTTTTTAACAAGGGAATGTTCTCCCAAAATAATAGAGTTTTTGAAACTGC
This sequence comes from Lemur catta, assembly GCF_020740605.2. Taxonomy (NCBI): domain Eukaryota; kingdom Metazoa; phylum Chordata; class Mammalia; order Primates; family Lemuridae; genus Lemur; species Lemur catta. Next base: position 48,684,432 of record NC_059143.1, on the reverse strand, counting down.
ACCATCTATGAAAGAAGAACAGGACAATATTTATGTCAAAGTCTGAATGTGGGGAGCATAGTAAGCTCAATTTACAAAATAAAAAAAAATGGTTCTCTGACATGATTTCCTAAATGTGAACAATGCAGATGGAAACCTTTCACAGTTAGAAAGCAAATCCCCATATCGTCATCTCAAATAGTGGAATCTATTTTACATTGAATATTTTCTCTGTCAGTAGTTGGCACCATCATTCCTCAGTATACCCATGTTGAAAACTTGGCAGTCAAGTTTGACAGCTGACTTTCACCTATCAAGTTCCACAAACTGCTCTCCCTACTCAATTCTGAAAACAGTCCTTTCTTTTATATTCTTATTTAGGATCACTAAATTGTGGGGAAATATTCTGCTTTTTCCTTTAGAGGAATTGAGTTCAATCTCTTTTCCATATTGCAATAGCCTTGAATGAAGTCTTTCCTGCCTGTGAAAGAAGCAGTGAAAATTAAAGAGTGAAAGGATTAGGCAACTACATTTACATTATGGTTGGCTGGGAGCATTAAGGAATTCATGAGGGTTGTAGTCATAAATTTTAAGTAGAATCAATTAGTGGCATCGCGAGTTTGCCTCTTATCACAATCTACTGGTAGAGCTGTAGGGGCATGTAAATGGCATTTAATTTAACTGGGTTTGAGTTTTTTGTTTCTTTGTCTCACCCACCACCACTCCCCACTCCTGCAAGACAACATGTAGAAAGAAGAGAGGTGAAAAGTTTGGAAATGACAGAAAAGAAAGTACCAAATGGAGAATGGTCAGTGGAAAGATTGCAGGCTCCATCCCAGTGAGTTTGAAGGATTTTGGAATCAGGGTTCTAGAGGAGTGAGCTGAAAAGAGAGGAGGTGGTGGTGAGAAGGTGGACATTATAGAGCAAGTGGACATAGTGTGTGGGACCAGACTCAGGACATTTTCTATAGAAGTACTTAGCTGGTACACAATGGCGGAGAAGAACAGTTTTATTAGGGGAGAGGAACTCAAGGAAAAAAGGTCCCAAGTTGCATGAAGAAACATCTGTGGGTATATTGAAATTGGGAAGAATTGAGAAGAGAGTGATACGGAAACCAGTGAAGAGACGGTAATGAACCCAGACAAAATCTTTGGTAAATGAGGGGTCTGTGGATTGCAGCTTTAATGATGGGTAGTAGCTGATACATAACCTGAAGACATGAGATTCAAAGCTTGGTAGTTTTAGAAAGGAGGTGTGGGCGGTAGCCGGGTTGAGGGGGAATTACTTGGAAGAAGCAAAGGAGAAAAAGGAGAACACCTATCCTGCCCCTAGGCCCAATAATCAAGAGACGAGAACATTGATGAGCCATTAATTTCCAAACAAAACCTCTTTCATGGTAATCACCTATTTCAAAAAATAATAATAATAATAAAAATTTCAAAAATTCTCCCATCCACCTTCCCATTGCCCATAGAATCATTTTCAAAATTGTAGCATAAATTAATTAATAAATTATATGACTTTTCTTGACTTAAGCTTACAGGACATTTGTAGCCTTCTATTTCAGGCTTCCACCCCCATCCCAATAAGTATCCTGAGTCTAAACTTGATCTTGATGGAAGGCATCCTCCACGCCCCTTTTCTGAAAAAGTACTGAGACGTTAAGTGCTTTTTCAACTTAATACTAAGTTCAACTTAATGTGCCTGGCATCATTTCCAAAATGTTTACCTGCAACATTTCCAATCAACTTGTTAATCATGATAAAATTGGAATTTACATTTTTACTTTCAATTAAAGATGGATCTAGAATAGAAACATTTTGTACCTATGTTTTTTTCCCCCCAATATCTACATGTGAATATTGTGATTCAGACTTGACATATGAGGCATATTTTGATCACTGCTTGCTAGCAAACCAACACCAATATTCTTTTGGTATTTCTCTGTAAAGTAGCCAGCCATTTTTCTGTGTTTCAACCTTTGCCATAGCAGAAGGGATATGATTTAGAAACATTTTAAGATCCAAACAACCTATCTTCCCTGGGTGATAGATATCTCTGAAATATTTTTTCTCTGTATGTTTTAACATTCACTCATACATTAGGGAAAAATGTATGTCTACTGAGGGAAACCTTTTTTCATACAAAACAATTTTACTTCTTTATATAGAACACCACATCAAGTATAATTATATATCAAAGTATAATTACTATTCTATAAAAATTCAGGGAAAACCATCAAATTTTTGTCCACACACATAGACCTTCAGCTTTATTTTGTGTGAATATGCAATTTACCCAAAGGCACAAATTTGGCAAATAATTTGAAGACATATATTTAGCATCTAAGATAATTTAATAATATTAAACCAAAGCCACAGTTTTCAACTTCACATCACCTACTAGCTCCTGTCTAAGTGATTTTGGGTGTGTGTGTATGTGTGTGTGTGCGTGTGTGCGTGCGCATGTATGTGTTGAGTGGCTTTGCTAGTTCAATATAATATTCACTAGATCATATGATCTTTCTCTAGCCTTGTATTGATATTTGTTCAACCCTTGGGCATAGTTTCTTCCTGATTCTATGTATCCTGGTTCTGCCTTTTATTAGTGTTTTGAGAAACACAAGTGATTTGGAAGAATATTGTATTGCTGCATATGGATTCTCTAATGCAGTCTAACTTTCTACATTCCTAGAATTACTAAAAGAAGATAATTCTGTGAATTTTTTATAAATAACTTCTCCTAAAACATGGTAATATTATAGTGATATAGATATATACGTGAATAAATAACTTACATATCCTATCTTCTTGTCCTTGGGATATTTCTTTATAATAGTAAAAAGTATCTGTTTTATGCATAATGAATTATCATTCTATGCCTTCTCTGTGTTGTGTTACACAACTGTGAATAGTTTTATTTTTGCTTTCCAAATAAAATAACTAGCAACACAAAGCAATGTTGCTAGTTTTTTCTTAAATCTGAAGTTAAAGTTTAATAAAATATATAAGATTAATAAGACTTATTACACATATGAAATATAATAAATGAACACAACATAGGCAAAGAAATACTTACATTATCCCAGATTTTGTAGTACTGTCTTATCATAATGTCTATATTGCAATATCTATCTTACTGCCTATACAAATAATTTAAGGCAATTATGTTTCCTTTGAAATTATGCTATCCTGTGATTTTGAAGTTGCTTCAACATGTTATGAGGGGCAGATGTGGGTGGGGGAGGGGATGGGTGTATATGTACATAATGAGTGCGATGCGCACTGTCTAGGGGATGGACACGTTTGAAGCTCTGACTCAGGGACGTGGGGGGGCAAGGTTAATATACATAAGGTAAACTTTTGTACCCCCACAATATGCTGAAATAAGAATAAAAAAAGTATTTACTGAAAAAATAAAATATATATATATATATTTTTTGAGACAGAGTCTCACTTTGTTGCCTGGGCTAGAGTGAGTGCCGTGGCATCAGCCTAGCTCACAGCAACCTCAAACTCCTGGGCTTAAGCGATCCTACTGCCTCAGCCTCCAGAGTAGCTGGGACTACAGGCATGCGCCACCATGCCCGGCTGTTTTTCTATGTATATTTTAGTTGGCCAGATCATTTCTTTCTATTTCTAATAGAGACAGGGTCTCACTCTTGCTCATGCTGGTCTCGAACTCCTGACCTCGAGCGATCCACCTGCCTCGGCCTCCCAGAGTGCTAGGATTACAGGTGTGAGCCACCACGCCCGGCCTGAAAAAATAAAATATTAACCATGATTGCTTTAAAAAAAAAACATGTTATGAGGGATACATAGAAGTTCTATTCTTTCTCATCTAATACATAATAATATAGGGAAACTAAGGATAATTGGAACACTGGGATAAAATGTATTTTAATATCTCTTTCAATGAAAGATATCTAGAATCGTATCTTACTCCCCAAATATCTCCTAAAATATGCTTAACACAAAGAAACTATTTTTTTGAAAATGCCTACATTTATGTGTGAAAAATAAAGTACCCATTAATATAACACTGCCACAAACATGCTTTCTGTGTATAACAATGTGACTATCAATAACCATGGTTTTCAATATGGAGTGCTACAGCAGATCTCTTAGCTGGTGTTCACAGAACTCATGCAGAGGCCTGGGGCACAATACAAATGGTTTTCCTCTAGAATACTTATGAATTAATGAATGGAGCAGGGAAAAAACACTGGAAAATTGTGATGAGTCCCTAAACCAATGACTTTTAAGACTTATTTAACACTGTCTTCTCATGTTATTCAAAGTACACAACACTTTGTTGATCCTCGCTGTGTTGGGTCAATTCAAATATATTCATACATCAAAATAAATATATTCTATTTCAATATGGTAAAATGATTACATATATCAATCTGGATATCCTCCTGAAGCCACACTAAAACAATAGTAAAGGAAGGAAAAGGTACAAATGCAATAGAGAGGAAAAAGAAAAAAAACAGGTGGGAAGATCATAACATAGGAGATATCAAACACTTTTGAAGATGAAAAGTAAATGAATTTAACAGAGAAGAGAAGTCCAAACTGAAGCAGTTAATGAGAAGCCAAATGCACCAAGGTGTTTCCAATTGAAAATACCAGAAAGTCTTGGAATTGAAGGCACAAATCATTCATTTGGAAAAAAAAAAGAAAAAGAAAAGAAAACATGAACATGGCTTGAATATTAACATAAATATTAATTAGATATCTAGATTGGTTTACCTTATTTCTCTCAGCGGTAAAACTAATACTCTCATCAAAGAATAAAATCAATGCTTAAAGTATTAGGATGAAAACTTCAGGACACTAGGCATAATGGATTGAAAGGATATCTACTGCAAATGTTAAGGTTAAACCAAAACTTGTTTTCTGGATGGTTGGACCTCCCAACTCCTTTAGCATCCAGCTTTCAGAATCCTATCCCCATGGCACTCTAGCCCAGGCAATAGAGCGAGACTCTGTCTCAGAAAAAAAAAAAAGACATTAAATATATATATATACATACATATAGATATTTATATGTGGTATATTACACATAAAATATATACACATATATAGTATATTATATATGTTTTGATTTTCTTCAAATTTACACATTGAGAAACTTTAAAATCATTAATTTTATACTGACCCATCACTCATTTTATCATTCACTTTGAAAGGTTCCAGGCTAAATTTTTTGGCAGCTATTAAACTATTTTTTAAGAGAAAAGTGTTAAATTCTCAAAGCATAATCAAAACAACACATTTTAATGAATGAAAATTGAAATATTAGAGAAAAAATTTAAATAGCTAATTATTAAGGCATCAATAAGAGTGAAATTATATAATTATTATTAAAAGACCAAAATAAATATCAGTAGATATAGGTTGTGTGTATGTATGTTTTAATGTAAATCAATTTATTATGTATTAAACCTAAAGATGTGAGACCTGTATATATACCATTGTGAACAAATCTATATATATATGGTATCTTTATCCCAGCCAACAAAGCACTTAATTGCCTTATTGGGATGTATTCAGAGAGAAAATAATACAAATAATTCTTAGGTTAAAAAATGTACTCTATAAAGATATACAACTATTATGTACCCATAATCATTACAAAGTAACAAAATGCTTTAAAAATTATAAACTTATTGTTGCTATTCAAGCAGTTAGATGTGGAGTAGGAAGACTCTAATTCAATCACAAAAAACTATATATTTCTTACAACTTTCTACATAAAAGCCTGGATTCCAGACCTAAGATAGCATTCTTGTCATTATTCATTATTTTTTAAAATATTTATTGCTTGTCTAATAAATGCAAGCATTTTCTTAGTCACTGGGATACAATGATAAGTTAGATTTAGAAGAATGTTCACTTTTACATTATTCTCAGTTATAACCACAAATAAACTTTTCACATAAATTGCTTGATTTGTTTCTTCCCAACTGAAATGGATTTTTTAAATTTTATTGTTTGCTTTTCTAGGCACAGCTCAATTAATTACTAGATTCAGAATAATATATTTGATGTTTTAATATGTTTTCTTTTTTATTGTCTCCTACACACCGTAAAAGACAATTGTGTCTTATCTGTGGAATGATTGAAGCATAACAAACATTGCCAAAAATATAAAAAGATCAAAAGCGTAACAAATTCTCAGCATAGACATGAATATCAAAGCCTCTATTTGGTATGGTAACTAAAGCAAAAACCTCCCCTAAGTGTGCATTAAGTGTCTGAATGTCATAACTTGTTATTAAGGCCTTGTAAGCAACATAAAAGATTATTAGAGATGTCAAAATCTATGTTTCAAAAGCAATATTTTTTTATCAGGAGGAACAGTATGATGTCACAGGTTGTATTTTCTCCAGCAGCTACAGCTGAGAAAAGCGCATATAAAAGCAAATAGCTGCAATAATAAGCAGGTTATGTTGAAAATTAGCCAAAATGCTTTTTGGAGTGCAGCTGTGATGCCAAAATAGGTGGCTTGGTCTGGAACAAAAATTTGTCATTCAAAGGATGGCAACATTGTTCAACCAGTGAGGCATTTATTTACATCTTTTTCACTGCTGAACAAATTTTCTTAGATTATTTTAAGGAAATAAAACTTCATATTTCATTTCAATGGCCTTTTCTTCTGTGATATGCCCATTTATCTACTTTTGCCTTTAATAACCTTCCAGAAAGTTCTAGACACAAAGAACTATCAAAAGAAAGATTTCAGTTAAATGTGTTAGTGCTTGTGTTCATAGTTACACAGATCAGCTCACATGAAACATAAAAACTTTGGAAGAAAAATGTAAAATGTGGCTATCGACATCCTAAAAACAGTTTGTTGAGAGGTGAAATTAAAATATTTCTTATTTGAGACTGTCAGGAGACAATTCTCTGTGGGTCTGTCATGTTTTGATGTGTCTTGGGAGCACACACTGACAGTTTTTGTCCTGGACTATCTTTCGTTAATGTTTGTAGAGCAATCAGTTTCAGAAGATAGAAATAGTGTCTCCCTCCAGAGCACAGGGCCAGTCACTTTGCCTTCCAGTTTAGTGAAGATAATGTCCCCCACCTTGATGAGGGCCAGGGTAAGCTTGCTTGTTTCATATTAAATTTATAATAGTTGTAGATGCTCACCTCAAAGTTGTTCAATGCAGATTAAACATCAAAGTGTCTGTTGATATTTTTATTATTTTCATTGAATCAGATATTTTTAGAACTGAACATGATTTAGAGATTAACTCTCTTTTTCTTTCTTTCTTTCTTTCTTTTTTTTTTTTTTTTGAGACAGAATTTCACTCTGTCGCCCCGGGTAGAGTGCAGTGGCATCAGGCTAGCTCACTGTGATCTCAAACTCCTGGGCTCCAAGTGATCCTCTTGCCGTAGCATCCTGAGTAGCTGGGACTACAGGTCTACAGGTGCAAGCCACTACGCCCAGCCAATTTTTGTAATTTTATTAGAGTTGGGTCTTGTTTACCATCTATTATTTTGAAGTTAATATATGTGATACTAATTTGCTCTTTTCTGTCACATAGTTTAGCTTTTATTCTGAAACTTTGTTACTTTGTTTCCAGCTTATTTTTACTTCTGTCATTTCATTTGTTAATTTACCTAATTTTAATTTATTTTGCTCTTATAATAATGATTTTTATTTATATTTGTTTTGTTTGTTTTTATGAGAAATAAATTATACTAAACTTATAATTGGGTGGTCACAATATCACTTTTCATATCAAAGCTCTAGAGCTAACTCTCTTTTTTAAATTTTGCAAATTGATTATTTTTATTTTTTTATTTTTTTGTAGATTTTTGTTATTTTTTTTCTTTTTTATTTCAGGATATTATGGGGGTACAGATATTTAGGTTACATATATTTCCCTTGCCTCCCCCCACCCCCAGTCAGAGCTTCAAGCTTGTCCATTCCCCAGACGGTGCACACCACAGTCATTAGGTGTATATATACCCATCCCCTCCTTCTCCCTCCCATCTGCTCAACACCCCATGAATGTTATTACCATGTGTGCACTTAAGTGTTGATCGGTTAAAACCAATTTGATGGTGAGTACATGTGGTGCTTGTTTTTCCATTCCTGGGACACTTCACTTAGTAGAATGGGTTCCAGCTCTATCAAGGATAATAATATAAGAGGTGCTATATCACCATTGTTTTAGTGGCTGAATAGAACTCCATGGTATACATATACAACATTTTATTAATCCACTCATGTATTGATGGGCACTTGGGTTGTTTGCACATCTTTTTTAAAAAAGAGAAAAATGATCCACTTACTCTTAGGTCTACCTTATCCTATGCCCTCTCTAAGTTTTGTCTGGGCATTCTTTTCACATTGCTTTTGCATCCCTTGTCCTGTTAAATTTGGATTCCATTCCTAGAGGTTTTTCCTTGGAGAGTGAGTGGCTTTGCCCCAGAGGAAGAATTCTGCTTGCTGTTTAGGAGAGTTCATAGGGCTTAGATTGTGCCAATCCTTTGTATTTTTTTATGAATTGGAATGTACAAAAAAATGTAAAAACATGAAGAAAACCATACCTGTTTCAGCTGTTCTTTCCACATTTTTCTGCCATATATAACAAAGCATGCTATTAGTGATCGGGGGTTCTTTTTTCCTTAATGCCATTGTTTTCCATTTTTGATTGGTGGTGAAACATTGTTTTCTCACAAATTGGCCAAAGCTAGGGGAATCATTATGTGTATGCAGATGTTGGCATTGCAAAAGTCAGATTTAAGTTGTTTGTGTTAGGGAATCTTCGACTTACAAAATAAAGCCAAGTATTCATGACTTTATGGCAACAGTAACTCATGAATCCTCCCAATAGTATTAATTTATGGGCTAATTTATGGGCTTGATAAATAAGACATTTCTCCAATTAAGTTAGTTAAAAATGTGGAGAATACATAACTAATCTAATTATTTCAAGCATCTATCATTCATGTGTTCCATACTATGGATTCTTAGGTGAGAGAGCGAACTTTGTGCTATCCAAAGATCTAGGTAATGCCAAAGATAGTGCAGGTCTACAGAGCAGTTTGAATGATTTATTTTTCTGAATTTGGGTCCTAGTTTCAGTGACTTTGAACCTTGATAAAAGAGATTTAAATAAGAAGCCAGGCTTTGAGAAACATAAAGTAGCCACAGCCTTGATTGTGATATAAACCTAAATACAAACACTTTGTAATAATTATGATGGGATTATTTTAAAATAATTAGAAAAGCTTATCTGGAAGTGAGGATTCTATTATTTATCTGGTTTTCTTTTTCTTTTTTATTGATTCAAGTGTGAGAAAAAAGTACATGTTGTTAATGGGCTCTCTTGGGAAGGAACCTTTACTGTATGGCTAGAATAAACAAAAGACATATTTTTACTGGTTGTTACTAAGAGCAGACTGTGTAAACTAAGAAAAATTTTTATTTAAAGCACTAATTTGCTCCTCATCCAAAGTATTAATTCTCTACTCATTTAAAGCATTAATTCTCTTCTGTTTTCCATTTCTAAGATTCTTGCATATTATACATTTAATATGCTCTTATACATGTGTTTACACACACAAATTTATAGCAATGAGACTATATCATTTAGAGTTTTCAACTTCAGCATTAAAATATAATCAACCTTATTAGCATATTATAAGCACTTTCTATATTGAATTTACTATCTTTGTTGGAGTTTTGGTAAATGTAAATCTACTTTTTATAGATAAGAATGTACAAATAAAAATAATATCTTTTGGTCCAGTGCTTTCTCATATTTTGTCTTTATTACCTTAATCTACTTAGACATCATCTAGGTCACTAAAATTGCTCATTAATTTATTCAACTTAATATTGATCTAAGTTTAAAAAAGATCTTGGAAATACTATTTAATGTGATATTACAGAGCAACACAATTTTTTTGATATCAGACTTTCATCATAGAAATGGCATTCAAAGATTTACTTAGAAATACTAAGTAAAAATGATTTGCCACATTATTGTAGTTCAAAAGAACATATTCTTCATTATAACACAATCTTGTTGAACACATAAATATGTATTATTTTAACTGTGAATATTCTGGAAATAATGATAACCTATATGATCCATAAACCCTGAATATGGACTTTTTCCTTATTTTAAAAAAGAGAAAACAGGATTCAGAAATGTTAAGTAATTTGCTGGAAGTGGCCCCAATAAAGGGGACCAGAGTGAGGATTCAAACCCCTTCTAACTCGGCCTAAAGCCAGAGTTGCTTGCACTATACTTTACTATGCACCCCTACTGTGTCCATCCTCTGGTCATTCTATATGACAGGTACAAGAGCTGAAACAAGAAGGCAGAGAGGCAAATCTATTGATGTCAGCTATGAATGTTTCACTACTCTGTGCATATCTTGGAATAACTGTGAAAGTGGCTGGAGTATTGATTTCAGGGTTACAAATAATTTTTAGCAAATAGGCTAATTCACAAATAGGAAATCTGAATAGTGAGGATTTATTACAGATGATATAGATAGATGATAGAGACATGGACATTGACATAAATACTAGGCATTAGATATGTATCTTTACATCTCATTATATATTATGATTCATTTATTATATATATGATGACATATATATGATAAACATGTCATATTACATTTACTATACTACCATCTATTTGCAAACAATATTATACCACTTGTGTATAAGGTAAGTCCGTTGTAACAGTGTACTTCAATTGCAGTCAACACACACTGTGCTATTTTCATTATATATTCTACTTACACCTTTTTCGTGCTTCACAGAGTATATTTTTTCTCTTTGCCTTAATTATTTTCTAATTGTTTATAGTTCACATTGAATTGGAGGATGTCAATCTAGTCATAACAGTAGTGGGAATAAATGCCACAACTGATCCTTTGCTACTTCTTAGGAATTGCTGTAAGTGGTTTACGTGCATGTACTCAATGTAACAACCCAGGAAGCAGTGCCCTTATCATCTCCATTTTGCGAATAAGGACACTAAGCCACAGAAAGTTAAACACATTTTTCATGGCCATACAGTTAATAAATGATAGGTGCAGGATACAAACCCAGGCAATCTGACTCCAAAGTATATGCTTTTATCTGTTACATAACGATATTTCACGAGCAGTGAATTCTATTATAGGCTGCTGGTAGTAATCACTATAGAGGGCATCTGACCGTCTTGTGACTGCAGTTACGCCATTTGCCCTCTCAGCCCTTAGTTTTCTCATCTACAATATTATGAAAAATATCTAGATGAACTTTAAGGTCCCTTCTAGCTGTGTTACTGCATGCATATATCCTGGCCTAATGTGTCTGTGATCATTAATTTCTTAATTTGTATATACTACCTTAAATATTAGGAGTCATGTCGAAACAAAGTTACAACTAATTGAATAAGATTGTACTGCACTGTTATCACCATGCATATTTCCTAACAAAGTCAACAAGAAGCAAAAATTACAAAAGAGAATACTAAGTTCCAAGGAGGTAAAAAGAAATTGGGATGAACATTTAATTGAGTAGCCCTTTCTTAAATTGGATAGTGATAGAAGGGGCTCCTTTTTCTTTTCTCCTTCTCCTTTCTTCTTCTTTCTCTTCCTCTCCCTCTTCCTTCCCCTCCTCCTCCTCCTTCTATTCTTCTTCCTCTTCTTCTTTTTGTCTATGAGACACTCATTGTGTGCCAGTTCAGTACATATGTTAGTTCAATTAACTATCTACTTATTTACCATTTAGCAAACATACATTTCACACATACTATGTTACAGCCACAAAAATCCTTTCATTTTCTAAAAGGGAAAATGGCTCAGAAATACGTGCTTTCGCAGAGATCACATAGCTAGTGGAGTGAAAAATCAGGGATTAAAATCCATCCAGAACTGTCAAAGCCCTCTCAAATTGCTGGTGACAAAGTTCTAATTGATGATATACCAGTGTAGTCATTGGGCATGCCAATTGGAATTGGAATAGCAGAAACCAAAAGAATATGCTTCCCAATTCCAAGCTGATTCCAGAATTTTAGAGAATATATACTTCATTCTCTTTGTCCTCATCATACCCTGGATGTTGCAAAACTTCATGTGGGCCAAATCACTTGTTCCCGACACAACTGTATTTGTGAATTACACTCTAAGCTGAGGGTTAGAATTTCCTAGAATTTCTCAAAGGTAGGGAGGCGATCAGATTTTATGCAAAAGAAATATTTGTATCACAGTATTTAGATGTTACCACCAATGGATTTTTAGCTTTTCAGCTTTTCTTCATTCAGTGATTCAAGAAAACAGCTCTCTCCATCTCAGGGTGTAGCTATTATACTTTTACATTTTGCTTTCTTCCTTCCTGACATTCCAATATTCCTTCATATTATCCTTCTCTCTCTGTTGTTATGAACTTTCTTCAGTCATTTTTCTAGTGTAGCTCTGCTAGTGTTAAAGTCTCTTGGTTTTTCTTCATCTGAGAACATTTTTATTTCATCTTCATTCCTGAGAGATATTTTTTGCTGGATGTAGAATTCTGGGTTCACAGATCTTTTCTTTCAGCACTCAAAAAATGTATCACTTCCCTATGTCCTCTAGCTTCTGATGAGAAATCCACCGTTGTCAAAATTGATTTTTTCCAATGGGCAAAATATCGTTTCCCTCTCACTGGTTTCAGAAATTTTTTTATTGTTAATTTTCAAAAGTTTAACTATGATCTGCTTTGATGTGGATTTCTTTGACTCTGCCATCTCATGGGCAACTCCTTTCTCTATTTTTCAAAAACATCAATACAGAGCCCCACAGTTTCCTAAGGAATGTAAACGGTCAAGTGTTATTTAAGGTTGAACCATCTGGTGGCACTAGAATATACTGGAACAGAAGGAAGATTTGATAAAAGAAAATCAGAATGGTCAAAATTATGATGCTTATTTTATATATGGAAATGAAGAGTTTTGGCTGAGAGGTTTGTGAAGGCGTGATCCATTGATGATCATAAATTTCCAGAAATAAAACTGGCCTGTATATTGAATGAGGCATATAGAGACACATCAAAGTTAATTCCAAATCAATAAATATAAAATGATGCAAGACATAGTGGGACAATTGAAGATGCTGGGCAATTTGAAATAGCTACATTGAAGGAAAAAAGATAATGACCAAGAGATTTTTGTTAGTTTGTATCTAGTAGTATAAGATTCTCTCTAGAGAAATTCTAATGAAAATCATAGGGATAAATCTAGAAGTGAGAGAGGCCAGAGCAATAATTCTTTCTTTTGATAGAAGTGAATTCAGAAGTAGATGAGCAGAAGATAAAAGACCAACCCAAAAGACTCATATTCAATCCACAGAAAAATCTACCACCTGCTATTCTTGTCCCTTTTTACATTTCTGAGGGTTGCATATAAAAAAATTAGGTATTGACACATTTAACTTTTTTTTATTAAATCAGAGATTTGCTTATTTATCTGTTCATTTATGTATTCATAACTTCCCATGGGAAAGTTAACAATATTTAAATTAAGTGCTTTTTATGTGCCTAGATAAAGTACATTTTTGAAGTAGGTGTTTTTTTAATAAGGTTTCCTCTAAACAAATACTTGGGCATAAATTTTCTTCTCATGTTTACATAACATCATAGTAAATATGTTCACTGTGTGTTCTGGTTTAAATAACATTTGTACATACATGAACTATTTTCATCTAGCATGCTTTTTATATCTTATTTCAAAATTTTCAAAGAAATTACATAAATACAACTTTAGAATGTAGAAAATGTCACCTTCCTCATAGTTAAATGGATTAAGAATGAAAACATTTAAGTACTTAGTGCTGAAAAGTCCCAAACTAATGTTAATTTTTTTATCATTAATAATTTAAATGATAATTTTACCTGTTTTGCACATTATCCTATTTTTTTCTATTATTCATTTACATTCTTTGTTAGCTCTTTCATAACCAACGTGCAGGAAATAAGAAAATGTGGATTGTTATTTAAACAAACACTACATTATTTGGGTTTACATAACAGATATAAGCATTTTATTCACAAAATAAATAGTATGCCTTATCAGTTTTATTTTCCATCTGGTTTCAAAAACTAAAACATAAGAAGAAATAAACAAGCATTGACTATAAGGAATTTTCATTAAGCAGCTACATATGATGATTAAGAGGTACTTGCAAGGTTTTAAAGCTATTTGTCAACCACTAAAATGTCCCTGAGCTCTTAATTATGGAAGACAGTTATTTCACTAGCAAAAGATGCCTCATTAGAATGACAAAAGATAGATGTTCTCATTATATAAGTCTTTGTTTTGAGAGCTACCTGCCAAATTTGTCTCCTTAGTAAGAAATATTAATGGCAAGTGAAAATTTTGCTCAAAGTGTATCCCTGTGTTGTTTTACATAGAATTTGTGAAATCACAATTCAGAAATTAAACTTCATATTGTTTTAAGAAGGACTGTTTATTTAAAAATTCACATTGATTATAGAAGAAAAAGGCAAATTATTTAAAGCTTTTGTTATAAATATTGCCTAAATATGAAATCTAGAAGAGGTAAAAAAAAAAAAATTTAAACAAGAAATACCTCTTGAGTGTGGGGGAAATTTAGCTAACCTTTGCACAGTGCTGTGTTACTATTAAGTTATGCAGCTACATCAAAATGTCATTGTATATCATCAGGTTAGAATTATGTGAAAATTCAAAGAAATATGTTATTATATATCTTTTATCGATTTAGTACTAGTTTATACACTACTCCTTAGGTAACTCCTAAAGTTAAGATTTACTTTTTGACCTAGAATATTATCCTTCTTCGTCAATGTTCCATGTATACTTTAATACAATGTGTCCTCCACTGATTTTGGTGGAGATTGCCATAAATATCAACTAAGTCAAATGGGTTGATATACATTGGTTCAGGTCAACTATATCCTTCCTGAGTATTTTTATACTTGTCCTACTATTAATAAGTACTGGGGGGGGCACTATTAAAGTTTCAAATATAATTGTGGATTTGTTTATTTCTCTCATCAGCCCTATGAGTTTTTGCATCATGCATCTTATCATTGCTCTGTTGTTGGAAGCATAGATAGTTAGGACTTTTTTGTTTTCCTGAGAAATTTCTTTACTCAGATTCAGGAGCACCAAGATGGATGGGCCACTGTCAATGACCTATTTGGGTTCCAACATGCTAATGACCTCTCCAAAAAATAAAGAAAAAAAATAGTAAGCTCTTCACTCATGCTGCTCATTATGCCTCTGATTTCTGCCTTCAGCACTGCCTTTTGCCTTCTTCCAGCCATGAGCTCTAACATCCCCATGAAAATCAGGGAGACCTTTCCCATGGAGGCATCACCCACGGCCATTCAGAGCCTTCGAGGACAAACACCACAGAGTTTCTCAAAGATGAATTTCGCCAACGTATTTCTGAATGACTTAGTCAAGAGTATGTTCTCTTGCCAGTTATCTTCAGAAGGTGGGTAAGATGATCACACATTCTAAATATTAATACATTCTAGGATCTTTAACCTATAAGTTTTTGGATTCCTTCCTCTAGTCTATGTTATCACAAGGAAAGTTTTGCCTCCCAACCTTATTTAATGGATAGCATCATTAAATACAGGCTTTAATCAACCTATTGATTAACTCAAGTACTATTGTCAGAGGTTTAGGTTAAACAATTCAGTCAAAATACATGGCAAGTGCAACAATATTGACAAAACTGGCTTTATTCATGATTTTACTCTTTAATTTCTAGTTTATTTCTTTTCAAACAAATTTCCCTGATTTCTGCCAATATAAACTGTATTAATCGGGCTCTCCTGTGGTGAAGAATAAACCACAAAATTCAGTGGTTTGATGCACTAAAGGATACTGAGTCCTGTCACTACTGTGTGATGTAAATCAAGTGGAGTGGCTTTCCATGGTAGCTGTGTTCCATGCATTGATTCATCAATACCAATTTGTTCCAACCTGTTACAGTGCCATCTTAAATATATCACCTTCAAATCTGCTTTGGAAGGGGAAGATAAGAAAATGGACAGTGTGCAAATGGTTTTATGAGCCAGCCTGGAAATAGTTTACATTACTTCTTTTACCTAGATCTCTTTGGTCAAAACCTTATCATGTGGACCTATCCGAAAGCAAAAGTGGATGGAAAATGTAATAATTCTATATACACAGAAAGAAGAAAATGTCACAGGAAGAATTCAGTATATAGCATTATCTCTGGCACAGGTGCATTTGTTTTCATTAATTATAGAGAAATATTGAATGCCTGCAGAGAATAGAAAATGATGAATAAAGGTAAAAGTACATCAATGCCCATAAATCGATAAGGGGCAGGACCTCAGGCTCTGGAAGACAGAGTGGGAATTAAAAAGACAGTATCAAGCCAATGAGCATATTCATCACTTTAAATGCTTATTATTTTTTGTGGTAAGAATATTTGAAATTTACTCTCTTAGCTACTTTAAAGTGTACAATACAGTACTATTACTTGCTATATTCACCATGCTATTCAATATATCTTAAAGAAAAAAATACTTCCTGTCTAATTGAGGCTTTATACCCTTTGACCATCATTATATTCATAAACAATAACATAATTCTGTACCCAATAAATATATACAACTACAATTTGTCAGTCTGCAATTAAAAATAAAAATTAAATCAATAAAAAAATAAAAGAATAAAATTAAACATTAAAAAAGACATTTGAGTTCAGTTACAGAGGAAATGTGAAAAAAAGTGCCAAAACAGAAAAAAAAAAAAAAAAGAAATCTTGCAGTTTATCCTTATTTACAAAATGAAAACTTGACTATCTGCTAGTTAAAAAGATGTGGAACAACTGGAGTCTGAAAAATTCTAGACACTGTTGGTTCTAGAGGTGAGTTTGTGGATGATACTTGAGAGGACCCACTGGATGAAGTGGAGGCAGGAGATTGTGGGCTGGGGAAGCCAGCACTAGAAGGAGACCACTGTTCTCTGGGTTCATCTTTATATACAAAGGACTTTCTACAATATTAAAATAAATAATACATTGTCACTGATTTTGCAGACTAGAGAATTCTGTTTTACCCTGCTGAGATTTTGTTGTTGTTGTTGTTATCTCAAATAAACTCAATCTTCACATCTCGGTCTGTTAAAAAGGGCATTTATATATGAATATACATACTTTCTTATTTTTTACATTGTGACTTTTCAGAAAAAAATATAATATTAGTAAGATGAGGAATACACAGAGAAAATAAATAGAAATGACCAAGGAGCAGGTAAACAAATACTGCTATTATGTGATATTTATAATTTTTATTGTCAAGGTTTGGGTTATTATTATTTATACCTAATGTTAAATGTTATTTTATGCTTGAATAAAAATATTAATCTGTATTTATCTCATCCAAAATTTGTGTTGAATTCAGATTTCTGCTGAGGCTAGCACAGGACTCTGAGATTTCAATGTATTTTGATATGAAAATTATTAGGGTTTTTTTTGTTAACAATATCAATCAACAAAATGGTTAGAGTTTTCTCTGCTCTCTTCCCTTAACTTCTTCACACTCCTGGATGTAGGTTTTTTGGAGTTTTATTTTTGCAATAGTCTCTTACTCTATAATCTTCCAGTTCCTCAGGGAAACGGGTTTTTTTTCTGGGAATACAATGACACAAAGTTTGGATTTCTTGTTATTTCACAGAAGTCTCGCAGATTTTTTCATTCTAGTTTCTCTCTGTTGTTCAGGTTGGGTAGATTCTATCAATCTGTCTTCAAGTTTACTGCTGCATTCTTTCATCTACACTCACTATTGTGCCCATCTGATGAGTTTGTTACTGTGTTTTTACAGTTCTACCATTTTCCCAAGAGGGTTTGGTGTGTGTGTGTGTGTGTGTGTGTGTGTGTGTGTGTGTGTGTATGTGTCTGTCTGAATATATTTTCTCTTTTACTCATTTTTTCATTCTACCAACCTATTTATTTATTTATTCTTTATTTCAGCATATTACAGAGGTACAAATGTTTAGGTTACACATATTGCCTTTGCCCCACCCAGGTCAGAGCTTCAGGCGTGTCCATTCCTCAGATGGTGGAGACCGCACCCATCCCCTCCTCCCCTATCCCATCTGCCTGATACCTGATGAATGTTACTACCATATGTGCACTTAATTGTTGGTCAGTTGATACTAATTTGATGGTGAGTACACGCGGTGCTTGTTTTTCCATTCTTGGATACTTCACTTAGTAGAATGGGCTCCAGCTCTATCCAGGATAATACAATAGGTGCTAGATCATCATTGTTTTTGTGGCTGAATAGAACTCCATGGCATACATATACCACATTTTATTTATCCACTTGGGTAAATGAGTGATGGGCACTTGGGTTGTTTTCACATCTTTGCAATTGTGAATTGTGCTACTATAAACATTCTACTGTAGATGTCCTTTTTATAGAACATCTTTTGTTTTTTTGGGTAGATGCCCAGTAATGGGATTGCTGGATCAAATGGTAGTTCTACTGGTATCTCTTTGAGGTATCTCCATATTACTTTCCACAGAGGTTGTACTAGTTTGCAGTTCCACCAACAGTGTATCTCTCTGTATCCATGCCAACATTTATTGTTTTGGGACTTTTTGATAAGAGCCATTCCCACTGAAGTTAAGTGATATCTCATTGTGGTTTTGATTTGCATTACCCTGATTATTAGAGATGTTGAGCATTTTTTCATGTTTGTTGGCCATTAGTCTCTCTTCTTTTGAGAAGTTTCTGTTCATGTCCTTTTCTCACTTTTTGACAGGGTTGTTTGATTTTTTTCTTGCTGATTTTCCTAAGTTCTATATAGATTCTAGTTATCAGCCCTTTATCTGATGTGTAACATGTGAATATTTTCTCCTCTCTCTAGGTTGTCTGTTTGCTCTTGTGATAGTTTCCTTGGCTATGCAGAAGCTTTTTAATTTGATCAGGTCCCATTTATTTTTGTTGTTGCTGTGATTACCTTTGGGGTCTTCTTCATAAATTCTTTGCCTAGGCCAATGTCTATAAGAGTTTTTCCAACATTTTCTTCTAGAATTCTTAAAGTTTAATGCCTTAGGTTTAAGTCTGTTATACACCATGAGTTGATTTTTGTGAGTGGTGAAATGTGCGGATCCTGTTGCAGTCTTCTCCACGTAGCTATCTAATTTTCCCAGCACAATTTATTGAATAGGATTATTTTCTCCAGTGTATGTTTTTGTCTGTTTTGTCAAAGATTGGATGGCTATATGAGGATGGTTTTATATCTGGGCTCTCAGTTCTATTCCATTCGTCTATGTCTCTGTTCTTGTGACAATACCATGCTGTTTTAGTTACTACAATCTTTTCTTTTTTGTTGATGATCTCCACATTGTCAAATGTAGGTAAATGATGAAACTGCAATTGTAAAACTCATTTGTGATATTCTTGTGAGAAATTAAAGGTACATTTAGTGAATAAAAGTATAATTGGCATGAGGGGTTGGTTGGATAGCTTCAATAAAGGATGCTAACCACTAGTTTAATTTACACAGACACTAAGGTGACAAGAAAGTTATCTCACAGCCTTACAGAGTGTTAGAGTGTGTTCCCCCCCTTTATAGTATTGGTAGTACTGATTTCATTAGGATGAAAATAATTTCTATTAGATTGGTTAATACAGCACAGCTTATACAGAGAGTGAGTGCTTTTGATCACAGAGTCCTAATCCTATAGACATATAAATCAATTATATAACTCAATTAAAATTATGATATCAACCTAGCAAAATATATTAATGGAAGTAAACATAAATTCCAACACTGTGGTTTAGAAAACAGTAACTTCCTGACAAGCATATACAAGGAATATATGTCAAAGGAATCATTTGTTGAAAATTATGAAGACAATTTCTGGGTTGCCATATGGTTCACTCCTTCACCTCCCTCAAGTTTTTCTAATTGATTCTCAGTGACATTACACAAACATTCTTTTGAAAATTGCAAACACTTCCTATATCATTGAAGTACCACTCTCCATTCATCTTTTCTGGATTTTTTTTGGTGACATTTATTGTCTTCTAACAAATTACAAAATTTAATAATGATATTTTTATCAACCTTCCTTATCTACACCAACACACCGGAACATGTTTCATTAGAGAGGAAATTTACGTTTTTGTTTGCACTTGGCAAGCACATAGTAGCTGCCGGTAAAATATTTGTTGAGTGGTTAAAAAATGGAGTAATGAAAAGAAGTATTTTGTTGCATTTGCCATATTTATATAAAGACATTAATAAACTTAATGCAAGTTAGAAAAGGTAAACAATCTGGAAATATCACATAATGAATCACTAAATGATGATCTTCATATTGTAGATCTAATTTGGCAGATGACATTTATTTGCCTTCCTTTGAGTGATTGATTAAAACATGGAAGAGCCATTAAATTATTATGGTTGACTGGAGGTTTAAAGTTGTGAAAATTAGGTAAAAATGTTTATAAAACATGTTTTGCTTTAATAGAAATAGGAATTTGTCAAATTTTAGAGATATTATGCAAATGGAAAGTACTACTTAGGAGACTACTTAGGAGTACCTTTCACTGGAATTGTTTAGAAAGTCATCTATTTGAAACATTGCAATGGGTTTAATGCAAGGGTCTACCTGAGATTTCAAATCTTGAGATTTGCTAGAAATAAAAGGCCTGTGGATAAGAATAAATATAAAATTATGGTTGAGTCTCTGAGTATAGTAAAAATGTCTGGTTAAACATTATAGTGGAATTGTAGTTGCAATAACAGTAAATTTGATTGTAGCTTTCAAGTACGAGAAAATAACATTTAACAATATCATAAAAATGAATAGCTATTCACCATGGATACTTTCTAAAACAACTAGTCAAGCACTCTCAGATACATGTTATTAAGAAAAAGAGATAAAGAAAGCAGTGTACATACTGCTACCCAATGATCCAAAAGTAAAATCCCAGTACCCAACAGTTTGTTTGTTTGCTTATTTTCTAGCTCAAATGGCTTCCATCAGCTTATGACATATACAATTTTTAATTTTCTAAACTTTTTTGTAAAATTACTCTGTATTCAATGAAAATGAGAATATAGTAGAAAGACATATAAAGATGGAAATTAAGACAGCTGGATTCTAATCCAGATTCTGGCCCTTAGTGTAAGGCCATGGGAAATTAATTTAACTTTCATGCATTTGTAATCTTCAATTGTAAAGAGAGAAGTTTAAGTTATATATATCTAAGATTCCTCACACCTCTAAGGTTCTGTGACTCCTGGAGGTTTTACGCAGTAAGAACACTCAATTAAATATACAGCCAACCTTTCTGAACCTCATTATATAAGTCTAAATTTATGGGTGTGGACTAAAATAATCCCTGACGTTTTTACCAGCTCCTGTTCTTTCCAATATTTAAACACTCTTGGTTTCGGCAGTAAGTGACTAATCATTTTGAAAGTTTTTATTTATAATTTTATTTTTAAGAAAATGACAATTTTGGATGCTAATACATATATGTAACTTCAAATAGTATTATTTAAGGCACATAATCCAAATGGAAGTAGTCAAATAGTCAATAGAATGGGTAGGCATTCGATAATAAATCATGCAAAGTTGGAGAAATAATTCTTATTCATTGTCCGTTACAGATGAAACTCAGTACTCATAAACTTGCATATTTGGTATTGTCTTCAGGAAAGCATAGTGAAATAGATGTCCATATGGCATGTTTATTAGATGAGGAAACTTACAGATTTAATGACTTAATCTTATACAAAATGTCAGTATATTCTAAATGGATTATAAATTTCTGTCTTAGATACCAAATCCTACAGGATATTATGGATCTATTCTAATCTTTCTTCCATTAAGTAGATAAAAAGATGATTTTTAAAATATATAATTATTTCTATTAGAAAACATGTCTTATTTTAAAATAAGTTACATCTATTAACTTTCAATTATGTATGAGGAAGGATATATTTGGAAGGTGGAGAGGTAGAGTCAAAAGTACTTCCTGGGAAGTAGGTGGGATGTGTTCAGGGAATGGTAAACTTGAAGTTAATTGCCTCAGCCTAATCCCTGATGAATTTAGTTTGAAAAATATATCCAACCTTTTATAAGCCTGCTTCTAAAGTATTTTTGTTTTATAACAAAGTATTTAGTAATATAATTGTAGTTAATTCAGACCTAAGCAACACAAAACAAACAAAACAATTTTTTTCTCGTCTCATTCAAAACTAATAACAAATGCAGCCACTCAAGAAATATTTATTGGGTACAAATTTGTTATTCATCAGCAATGAGAGAGAAGCTCTAATGTACAAACATGTTTCAAATCTCAGCTAGTGTCACATTTACTATTTTCCCATTGGCAAAAGCAATACACATGTCAGAGCCTGGAAATGTTATAGGTTGTGAGGTAACTTCTTAAGATGTGGATAAAGGGAACAAAATTAGGGCAAACAGTTTGCAAAACATCCACTACAGTTACATCCAAAACCTAAAGAGGCCTATGGAACTTGGCTTCTTTTTTTTTTTAATATTTTTCTTTTTTTAATTTCAGCTTATTATGGGGGTACAAAAGTTCAGGTTATATATATTGCCCATTCCCCCTAGGCCCCCCCGAGTCTGAGCTTCAAGTGTGTCCATTCATTTATAAATTATAGATGTTGCAATATGTTTTCACATGGACTTTTAAAGACATCACTGATGATGCTCAGGAATCTCCAGAAGTTTAAATGTTTGCATTCGTATATTTAATATTTTACTGTGACATCAGGATACTTATTATTTTCTGTTTACCAGATCAGATAAGCATTATCCAAGCAGGTTTTGGGTTGTAATAAAGGAATACAAATATGGAAATCTGATCCTAAGGGGAAAGGTTAGAGATACAGATAAATATTTGAGAGTTATCAGCGTATGGATGATATTTAATGTCTTGTGGCTAGATAACATTATAAAGAGTGTCATTATACATCAATTACCTAAGTCCTGTCAAAAACAATTTAAACTATAATAAAAATAAATATATTTTACCAAATCCATATATTCACACACACATGTACATATATTGTGTGTGTGTGTGTGTGTGTGTATATATCTTTTCAGTTAGGTTTAGAAAAACAAAAGAGAATTCCTCTCTCATTCTAAAAATGAGAAAATGTCATTGGGTAAATCCATAACCCATCAGAGAGTTGAAGTGGCAAGGTCACTTAGTGAACTGAATTTCAGAGATTTCTAAGTCCAGTAAGACAGGGTACATGGATTATGTCACAATCAGCACAGTGGGGAAGGAAAAGTGTCTGTCATAAAATAAGATCAGAAGGCAATGATTAAATTTTAATGAATTCTTAAAGGCTACATGTGGTCCAGTTTACTCCTTTAAAATAGCTGGGGAACTCCAGACTCATCAGGGTCTACATTCTCTTGCAAGCTCTTTTTCATGAGAACCCACTTAGTGCCCATGAAAGATATTGTAATGAGATGTTTACAATTGAAGAATGAAGTTGTTATCATCTAAGATAGTGAAAGCTGAGGTTGGAGCAGGGTTTAGGGGCATCTGGGGCCAGGGTAGATTGGCAGATTACTGTTGGACATATTATCCTTGGATGTCTATCATATACCAAATAAAGCAGGCACATATATTCAGTCTGGATGAAAAGAGAAGGCATAGGCTGAAAATATACATGTGGAAATCACCAACACATTGATGCTATGCCAAGCAATGAAATTCGTTGAAATCACCAGGGTAGGGAGTGTTGATCAAAAAGAGAAAACAACCAAGAAGATCCCTAAAGCTCCCAAAATTTAGAAATGTAGGAGTAGAGGAGGAGCCAGTACAGCTATTTCAGAAAGAGTAGTGGAGTAGGAGGAATATAAAGAAAATCGAGCACCCTGGAAGTGAAGGGAAGAAAATGTCTTAAGGAAGAAGGCGTGGCTCTTGATCCCAATGAGGACCATCTCAGAAACCATGAAATACTATTTACCCAATAGACTCAAGCTAGTTGTGGCAAATGAGATAATCAGTAATGAACTCACGATAAAATTAGCTTCGATGGTCCCAGGACACAGAATTATGGTGAGACAGTGAGTGTTGGCAGAAAGAAGGGGTGAGACTATTGCCTTTGGCATGCGGAGCTCTGGAGTGCAGCTCTGACTCATCTTCTGTTGGAGGTGGGGTGAGAGTCTGGCCATGAAGGCTAACATCAAGGAGGCAGCTAGCTGTCTTTGGACATATGCCACTGGTTATCTTAAAAACAACAAAGAGGCAATGCTCCCCAAGTGACAGAAAGACCCAGGATCACAAGATTAGGAGAATAAAATACAAATAAGAATAAAGAAGTGGGGGAAGGCAGTTATATAGATTATGAGGAAAAACTCTCATAGTTTTTTTCCCCCCATAGAATTAAAGAAAACGACTTAGTAGGAAATTCTGCTAAATCTTCTAAAAATCTCATGGGCCTTCTCCAAATTCATCAGATTTTAAATTTCTTTTCGTCTTTTCCTATTATCAGTAAATATTTAACTACCATTCTGTCATCTTTTCAAATGTGGGCAGACATTCTCTTGCTCCTGAGCTGCTGGATTTTTTGTTTGTTTGTTTTTATTTCAGGCCAAGAGTCATAAACTTGGGTAATATGGACAATGTGGTTTTTTGATTGTGGTAAAGAAGACATAACATGAGGTATACCTGGTTAAAATGTTTTTAAGTGTACAGTGCATTGTTGTCTACTATATGTACATTGGTGTATAGCAGATCTCCAGAACTATTTCTTCTTGCATGACTGAAACTCACTCCCCTTCTGTTTTAAATGCCTCCTCTTTATCCAACTGGGTGGATCAAATAATTTTAAGATTACATGTGCTTTAGAACAGAAATGAGGTAAGGTTATAACACACTGTGGTTAGAGAAACCTTTGTGCAACTGCTCCTTTAGTTTGGTTAAGCAAATAAAATCTTATCCCCCAAACAGAAAGTCCTTTCTCTGAATGACAAGAATTATAACTCTTGGGGCTATGAAAGTGAATATATAAGCCTTGGTAATCAAAATATAAGCCTTGGTAATCAAAATCAAAAGATGTCAACCAAGAATGTACTATTCAGGAAGAGTATTGGTGTGATTTAGAGTGTGACATATTTTTGAGATAAACAAAAATTTTCTACTAATCAAAGAATCTCATTTTTAGCTATTGGGGAAGCTTAACTCAACCAACCAGCAATTGCAAAGTCAAATTGCAATCACTTTAGATTTTGTGTGATCATGGGCAAAGGAAATGATTTAACAGATTGTTTTCTTAATGAACAAAGCATCAAGAAATGCTCCGAGTAATTATTTTTAAACTTTGAGTAGAAATCAGCAAAAAACTACATGATGTTTTGATATATGTATACATTGTGGAATGGCTAAATCAAGCTAATTAACATGTGCATTACCTCATATACTTCTTTTATGAATATTATGTTAAAAGTACATCTTCCTTAAAATCTACTCGCTTAGCAATTTTCAAGTATACAATATATTGTTACTACCTAAAACATTCATGTTTTACACCGTAAGTACACACAATTTTTATTTTTAAATTATAAAATTAAAAAATCAGTGAAAAACAAGCATAAAAACAAACCCAAATAAACCCAAATAAGTGCCAAATATCATCAGATAAATATTTAGATTTTATAGATTATCTATGATAAAGGATTTTACAGATGATCTACACACACACACACACACACTCTTTCACAAGACTGAAATTAAGTAACTGCACTTATGTTTCTATTTCTTTTCTCAGTTGATTATGATCACACAGGGTCTGGAATTCAAGGTTAAAAACCAGAATCAGCTTTGTCCTGGGGGAGAGAAATGCCAGCATTTAGAGTAGATTTAATATTGTATGAGAGATAAACAGTTAAAAACGGCAGTTTGACCATTTATATTCACTTATGCATGCTCCTTCCCCTAGTCCTACCAAAATAACTCTGTATTTATTTAAAATTTATTTATCAGCAGGGACAGAAGCAAAAGAGACATCAGTGATTTTTTTAGTTACAAACGTTTGAAAGCACAAAAAGGGATCAATGTGTGGTAGCAGAGCCACAGTGAGTGCCACAAAGGCAGAGCTATTCACAAACAGTGAAATTAGTCACCAGACAGAATCCACGGAGACTCAGCATTTGGAACATACAGTACCAGAGAAGGTACACATGAGGGGAAGAGCCGAACACAAGGGAACTGAGGGGAAGTTTAAACTGAATGAAATCGGCTGCTTAGATACTGCCATGGTCTGAATAGTGTGTCCTCTCAAACTTCGTATGTTGAAAACTTATCCCCAATAAGATGGCATGGCGAGGGGGTACTTGGGAAGAGGTAATTAGGTCATGGGGACAGAGCCCTCATAAATTAGTCCCCTTGTAAAAGAGGCCCTAAAGAAGTCCCTTGTTCCTTCTACCATGTGAGGACACAGTGATAAGCTGCTGTTACATGAACCAGGAAATGAGTCTTACCCAAATTGCAAAAGTCTGTGCCTTGATAATGGGCTTCTCAGCCCCCAGTACTGTGAGAATTAAGTGTGTATTTTTAAAAAGTGTATTGTATTTTGTTATAGAAGCCTGGATAGACTGATAGGCATATTTTACCATCCCCATAGACTGATACTCTACCCTTTTTCTCTCCTACTTGAAAAGTAAAATAATTATTCTCTGCATAATTTGACTAATCACTTTCCTGATTCAGGAATGCCAAGTGACAGGACTGAGAGGGTAAAACAGTGGATAATCTATGTACTGACTATAGGAATCATTATCCTGCTTGCAGAATTTATACAGCTGGGTATACTCGTCTCCCAGGCAATAACATGAATTGCTCTGTGAAGAAATTATGTAGATATATGTAACCTAAATTTTTTACCCCCATAATATGCTGAAATAAAAAAATACCAAAAAAAGAAATTATGTAGATAAAACATTCCAAACAAAAAAAGAAAAAATCATAGACAAAATACTTCAATATAAAATAATAGTAACTATTGTGTTATGAGATAATGAAAGGTTGATTCAAAGACTTCACACCCTTTCCTAGGTCCAACTAGTACACAAATCCCCAAAATTCAATAACTCAGTGCTAAATTCTAACATGTACTTGGAAATCTAAGAATCACCAATCATTGGAAAAAAGTCTTGAGTATAAGACAAGGCAAAGGAGAGAAACTCACTAATAAAAATATATGGAGACTAAGCATCAGGTGGAAGAAGACCTTCCAATAAAATTTTATTTAAAGAAATAAAATAAAATGTATACATGAAATAAAAGCAAAATTGTCCAAAAACAAAAAATATCAGAAAATGAGTTATTTTAAATGACAAAGGTAACAAGATTTCAACTAAGCTCTGTGACACAGTTTCTTTCCTTTGAATGAAAGTCATCTGGGTAGGTACAGATCTGAATCAGTGCTCAAATTACAGATTTGAATGCCCCCTATTGCCTCCTTTCAAATTGTATTGGATTACATATTGTTTGTAATTGTTTATTATATATGGTGTGAGGGGAAGTCAAGATTCCTCTTTTTTTCACATGGATATTAAATTAATCCATTTCTAGTTAGTTATTGCTGCAATAATGCTACATACAAAGCCCCTGAAACTCAGTGTTATGTAACAATAACTGTTTATCACTTGCTCTAGACTGTGGTCAGCTGGACAAGCTCTGTTCAGACTCCAGATCTCCTGGTGGGCTGCCATAGCTTGGCTTCTAACATCCGTTAATATTCTGGTACCAGCGGGATAACTGGGACACATTCTTGATAGTTATAAACAAAACACAAGAAAGTGTGAACATCATATTCCCTTTTAAAGAACTAAGCTTGCAGTGGCACCTGTCCTTCCATTCACCTGACATTGGCCAAAAAATATCAAATGGCCAAGCTCAAAATTGATGTGACAAGGAAATACATTCCGGCTCTACTAGATTTTTGTCTGCCAATACAATGAAGGACCACAAAGTCTGGGAGCAAAAATATTCAGTCTGGGGCAAAGCATTTGGAAAAATAATGCAACCTACCAAACTATTTTCTTTCAGTCAGTGCTTCACAAAAGTGCTTAGCACCTATGAAGTCTCTTCTACATCCTCACTCAATCAAATCATCGAACTCACAATCCAGAATTTCATGCTTTAAAATAAGTCTGGACATGGCTTCTCCTTTTCCATAAACCTGTGAACTAAAACAACATATTACCTGCCTCCACTTCAAACAGGTAATTAATTTCATAGACAGAGTGATTATATACATTTTAGAAATTTAGCAGTAGTACTGGTTACTTGCTTATGTTTCTTTTTATTGGTAAACCTAAATTTGTCTACTTGGCTCCTACTCATTTCAAAATCAGACTGTAAAATTAAAGCTAAAATGCAAATTACAAGCATGCTATATTAAACAAGGCAAATAGCAAAATAATAAATGCAAAAACCTAAAATATAAAATGTTGAGGTATGAATTACTTATAACTGCTTTTCAGTTGGAAAAAGAAAAAAAAATAAGAGAAAGTAGAAAGTATACATCCACAATCTTTAACAATTTTAAGATACTGACATAACCATAAATCATGATATATGTGATGCTTTTTAATGATGGGAGATTTTTTTTTCTAATGATGGGTTTTTCAAGGCAGAACACAAGAACTGCTTATATTGTTCTTGAACAGACCCAGCAGAGCGGAGATTTCTCTAAAATTGTTGACTCATCAAAAAACAAAAAAACAAAAAACAAGTCACAGTCAATAATATAAAGGTGCAAATGTAATTCATGGGGCCTTATTTAATCCCGTTGACAGCAGATAATAGCAAGTAAGTTAGACTGAATGGCAAAGTGGTTACAGAAATTCAGACACATCATCTCTGGAGCCATGTGCCATTGAAGGGAATCTTATGGGTGGATAAGAAGCCCTTGCAGAGGTGAATATTTCTTAGTCTTGAGAATAAAAGGGAAAAAAAAGTAAACCTCCATAATAAATTACAAATGTGATGCACCTTATGAGTTACACTGTGCATTAGGACTTTCTCTGACAACCTGCAGCATTGCTTTGGATAATCCCCCTTATCGTGTTTATCAAAATAGAGAGTTTAGGATGAAATTTTCTCACTCTACATAAATATTAGTGAAATAATTCTGCAATAAAGAGGTTATGACCCCCACATCTATTGACAATGAGTATCTGAAATTTTGGAAAAAAATTTCAAAAATGATAAATATTAAAGAGAAATGCTATTATAAAGAAAGAGCAGACTGCAAATCTACAAAGGCTCAAGTGAAAAAAATCACTTGACACAGTTGAGGACAGGACAGAAAAGGGCTTCGTTAGAAGCAGCAAAAGGGATAAAAACATGACTGAAATTAGAGTAATGGGCACGGACCATAGAAACTAACATGAATAAAGAGCAAAATGAAATGAAAATAAACTGAGAATTTAAAAAACCTCAAACCCTTTTTATATAGCAATGATAGTTACATTTTTTTCCCTCATTTGATTCCTTAGAACCATTTTCTGTCATTTTCTACCCTGTTGTTTCTCTTGCCTTAATGTCTGATTTGTGTATGGGTTTGCCAAATGAGTGAAGGGAGAGGAGGAGGAGGAGGAGGAGGAAGAGGAGGAAGATATTGGGAAACTAGGATATTTATTATTCTCAAGAATTTTGGACCATGAGAAATGGTGAAATTAGAAGAAATTTGTAGGGGCAAGACAGATGAGCTTATATTCATGTGCAAGTAATGATTCCAGAAAATGGTGATGTCAATATAGTATAGTATAGTATAATTAATATAGTACTTTATAGCATGTTAATAGTACACTGTACCACAGCATAGTATAGCATCAGTTTACAAAGATCTGTTTGAAATTACAGGAGTTTAAAGAACAGACTTTGGTGCCTGGAGTTATCTGCAGAGAAAAGCAATATTCATGTTACAGAAGAACTGGAGTCTAGGTAAAGATTTATTCTAGACTTTTCAAGAACTATAGAAAAGTTCTTGTTTTTTTCCTATTGAGAGTCTAGATTTTGAATTGATATATATTTAACAGGCAGAAAAATAAATTTTCTGTGCCAGATAGATAATAGCCAAGATTTTCTGTGTTCCCCACTATATACAGAGTATTTTGTCCTAAGTCCAGAAGTGCTTCATCTGCCTAGTTTAGAATTACAAGCAGATCCATATATTGCCCTTCTTTGAGTCCCTCCCGATGTAGTACTGATGCCAAGACTGAAGGCTTTGGCTTCCAAATTCTAACGGATACATAATGCTTCATTGTAATTTTTTAATTGAATGTTATCAAATAGAAAAATTCCTTGATCTCAAATGTTTCTTAACCCTTTCTATTAAAATGACTAGAATTTTAACTAGAGTCAGGGCCAATGTTTCTTATTTCATACTCTTTAGCATGAAAATTCAATCTCAACAGTTTCCTTAAATTCTCTCTTATAGGTGCAGTAGTATTAATATTTCCTTGCCAATCAGCAGGAAATGAGTAGAATATTAATTTTATGAAGTACTTGGCAATCCTTGCATGACACTTTGCAGGAGAATTATAAATATCATTAACACTACTATATTATATGCTTCAATTTATAGTTGTAGTTAATTACTTCACATATTGACAAAATTATCACAGCTGGGTATTTTAAACATCACCCTTGTTGTACAGTACATATAATTTTATGTAGCATATTGACTTTTCAAAACAGCTTTTTTTTTTGTTTCCCTCATTAACATTACTAATACTAGGCACAAATGCTTGCAGGCATTTTTTAATTTTCATTTTTCTAATTTTTTATTGATACATGATAATTGTACATATTCATGGAGTGGGATTAGGGAGTTGGAGGGGATAAAGTCACAACCAATGGACACAGACACAGTTAGCATTGTAGAGGGGAAGGGCATGCCTCTAAACCTCGTTTGGGTGAGGCAAAGGCATTTTTTATTGTTTTACTTTTATATAATTCTGCTATTTAAAAATTAGTTCCAATATTAAGGGAGGGTTCAGTAAACTTTGATTCATGTTGCTTTGGTCACTCAAATTTCAACAGGGACCTAATGACAGGGTGAAGCTGGGCTGTGACATATGAGGAGCTAAGGTATAAAATTCCACATGTGAAGCCAAATGATAAAATTCCTAATGAAACTCTTACACTTGAAATTCTCTCTATTGTTCCAAATTTTACATATGCTTTAGCTCACACCATCAGTCCATGAAAGGAGATGAGTGTTTGGCAAAATCGACAATAAAATAAATAAATAAATAAATAAATAAATAAATAAATAAAAAGAACCTGTATGATTTACCGTTCTGCCTAACAGCCTACTGTTTATTTTAAACTCAGTGACGAGTTTTTAGTCTACTTTTCTTGAACTTTACTGAAATCTTCATGGTCCATTGTCAGAGTCTTTTATTTCAAGGTTATTTTTGCTCCCTCTCCATTGTTTTCAAAGCAATTGCTCTGTATTTGTCATCATTTAATTAAATCAAATCACCTAGAATTAATTATACTTAATTAATTAATTTCATCAAGATTTATTGACTCCTAATTATGAGTAAAATATTCCAGGCCCTGAAAGCTATAAAGAGATGAACCAGATATAGGTGACTCATAAACCCAGTGCATCATCTCCTCTCCACTCTTTACTATTCAAGGAATAATTTTTGAAATATTCACATTGAAATTTTCTGATGGCAAAATTACTGAATACGATTAGAACACTAAAAATTTGTTTAAAAAGACAGCAGGACTGTAACAGTAAGTTTCTCATAACACCCTGCTATCATTTAATGTGAGCGTCACAAGGACAGACCCATTATGTTGATATGATATGTATTTTTCAGAGAAAGAAAAAACTGTTCTTTTTTTTACTTCTGGAAAAAATAATTCTGTCAATATTAGTAATCACAAAGAACAAAAGAAAATTTAATTGAAAATAACACTTTTTTAACTCGGTATTTGGTATTATTATTAATGCTGTTATTGCCCTTGTAACCTAAATACATTTTCTAAGATGAAGTTCAATTTCATGATTTATTAAGAAAGATCAGTAATCTGTTAGAAATTATAGTGAAAAAATGTATTAAACTTATGTTTTTAAAGACATGCAAATTTATATTATTTTTGTGGCCATAAAAATAAGAGCTAATTTTGAACATTTTTCACCATAATTATATAATTATTATAAATCAAAGAATACTTTCTGTCAAAGGGTCTGATGAATTGATATTCTAATCCCCCCAAAATAGTTTATGTGTACACTTCATATTAATTATCCTAAAATAACAAATAAACTAGAATATCTTTTGTGGTTTTAGAAATATGCCATGCTTTTGAATATTAGATTCTAGTATAAATTATCATTAATATTCACACTGTTATCTGCATTAGCAAGATATTAACAAACTTGAGAGGCAAAACAAATTTTGCAAATGCATATTTATTTATACCTCTTTAAAAAGACTTATTTTGTATAATGAATATTAAACTTGCCTCACCTCATCATTTAAAATATTTTTATTAGTTTAATTATACTGAAAAACTCACAAATAGTAAGAGTATACCTCTATGAAATTTCCTTTAAGCTCTAGTTTAATTTCTTCCCTCACATTTTGTAAGCTAGTTCTTGATTATCATTTAATTCAAAGTGTTTCTATTAACCACTGAAATTAGTTCTTAATCCATGGGTTAAATAGAAGTTCATTATTTAATTGCTATGCAACTAGGAATTTTAAATTTATTTTTGTTATCAATTTGTACTTATCCTCATTGTTTCTCCAACTTAATCTTATGTTTAAATAGACAATTTTTGGAATTTGTCCAGTTCATTTTAGTTGATGTAGTGGAAACATTGGGCAGCTGCAGCTGTTTGACATCCTCTAGAAGTGGAATTCCTCTCTTCCTTTATTGCATATTATTTAATGGCAGTAAATAATAACAATCCAATAATATTATTTAAAATTAAAAAAAATCAAAGATTTGCTCTTCTTCCCAATGACTTCACAGGGAACCTAGATCCTTTCTCTATAGTAAAATTGAAAGTTTCATTCAAAAAATAAGTAAGTATGAAAATACTTAATGACCTCAGGTTTTCACTCCCTTTAGAAAGATTGTGTATTTAGAGTAAAGGAGAGAATTGACAATATTTGTCACAAACTAGTAAAGACTCAGAAATGGTCTGTCAATTGTTCTGGAATCACCCATGTGAATATGTTATTTTACCATGAATATGAAAAATATATTTTTAAGACTAAGGAAATGAACAATTAATTGTTAACTTTATACAGGCCCTCTAACTATTAAGCATATAAGGTAAAACTACTTACGAAATGGAAAGAATCTAAGGAATACTTTTTAGCAATTTAACCAATGTCTGAAAATATACTCAATTCACATGAAAATATGTAGCAACTGCAAATAAGTAGCATTAATTTTCCTATATGCACACAGACATAGAAACTGATAACACTGTTAAAAACAAATTTCTAATGCTTTATCGATTAGGCAATAGATACTTTCACTTTGGTTAAATAATAAGACTCTTCATACTATTTTAAAACGTTAGCAAGCTTACTGAAGTAGATATGGAAAACAAAACCATGAATGAACACATATCTAGAGAAAAGTGGCTATTCTGAAAATGCATCAAAATCTAGTTAAATTGAAAGAAAATTATCTCTTATTTTAAGAAGAGTAATAGTTTTAAAAAATAAAGATGAATTTCTTTAAATTATATGTTTTCACAATGATACTTGCAACAGCAAATGTTTACTGACATAGAAGATATAGACAATTTAGTAAGATTACTTCTAACCACTTATAAATGAATCAAAAGCAATTTGTGACATGATGACTTAAAAACTGTTCATGAAACATTTTGACTTTCATCTTCAACTAAATATTCTATAAAGTTCAAAGACCAACATGAATCATTTTGGCTGACTATAAGGATATTTATGAGCAACCGAAACCATTAAATTACTTATTACAGATGATACGTTTTGTAAATATCATCCAACCTTAATATGGAGAAGTTGTGCGGAAATGGCTTTTTTTTTTTTTAACTGTGATAATGTTCTCAAAAGCACTGTAGTTTTAATCAGTTTATGTGCAGGTGCAAGAAATCCCTTTATTTTATTTATCAATGTAACATTGGATTATCTTCTTTGAAGTTCTGTAGATATGATGGATTAAGGAAAATTGTACATGATAATTATTCTAAAAGCTGGATATGATTTTGTTTAAGCATTTGAAAAACTCTAGCAATTTGAGAAAAAATAATTTTATTCTTCTCTTGCTTAGATTTTTATGCAATGGAAACATAAAGCTATGATAATTGAAACAGTTTCTATAGTTTTTATAAAAGAAAGCTGTTTATAAATTACAGGATATTTTGATCAATTTTGTTTTATGATGGGCCCTATCAAAGTAGTACAGAATCTGGAAAAAAATCTTAATTTCTAAAGTAGATTAAAAGATGTCCATGAAAGTACATGTTACACAGGTTCCTTTAAAGTATAAAGATTTGCTCTAAATAACCATTATTTACTTTGAATACTTTCTGAAATTCTCACCAGAAAAATCACTATTTTGTGTAAGTTACTTTATTTGCTAACTACAAGTTCTTAGCAAAAAAGGAAATGAATGTTGCCTGGGAGAATTAACACAATAATTTAATTGAATACAAATTTAAAGCAAAGTTCACAGCTATTTATTCACTTATCAAATGCATTTTTCATCTACTATGTATATGGGATTGGGCTGGACACTGATGTGACAAAGTAGAATAAAACAGTTTCCATCTGAATTAGCATCCAACCAAAATAAGTAAGAGAAAAATAAAAAATTAAAGAAAATTTCTGACTTAAAATTTCATCTTGCACCTCTAACATAAGCCCTCCCACCCTGCAAGACTTACAAAAACAGAAAAAAGACGAAACTGATAAAGACTTTGCCCAATTCATTAGCCAAACTTTTGCCAGAACCTAAGAAAAATTTTAACTAAATATAATACACGTAACTTGGATAGAAGAAAATAAAAAAAAAACATTATTTGGGGTAAACACTACTCCCTACTACAAACAAGGTAAACTTATGCAAGTGAATGAAGACTGAAACAATCTCTGCCCTCCCTTAATTGACTTCTTCCTGCATCAAAATTGCAATATTATGAAAAATGAATACTTAGACGATGGCAAGATTGCTAAGACAAAATTAAAAAATCATAGTGGCAAAGTTAAACAATGGCTTCTTGGAGCTTGCAGTGGCTGGGCTGGCCATATTTGGAAACGAGTAAGAGATATGGAGCAGCATAAAATCTGAAGAAGAATCTGAAAAACAGAAAAAAAATATTCAAAAGACTTTTGGAAAAATAATGAAATGAAAATTTAAGCAAGCTGGAAAGCATCATAAAAGAGGTGGATTAAAGCACTGATGTGGCTGGGTCCAGCGTGGGAAATCCACAGTGGGAACCAGATGAGAATTAGCTGGGGAAGCTGGGGAAAGGTGGAAGTTTTACTGTCAAACACAAGAACACTGATCATTCAGTTGACAAAAATCTGTGAATTCCTGAGTAGAAGCATCCAATGGAATGCTAAAGATTGTTTATCTAGGGCTTAGGGGAGATAGGTGTGCCAAATACAGGTAGAGGAGAGCTGATGTGGGCAAAATGAATCCATCCAAGGAACAAAATGAAAGAAGAAAACAGCAGCAGCAGGAGAAATTGGCTTTTTGCAATGTTCACTGTTGGGGGATAAGAGGAATGTGCAATGGAAGTTGAGAGAAAATGAGAAAGATTGAGTTAGAAAAAAAAAGTAACAGAAGAATGGATCACAGCTTTTGATGCATTAAGATATAAAGCCTTAAGTCAACTTTACTGATCCTGAGAGTTCCCTTAGAAATTCTTTAAAGATCACCATTTAAGGTCTTGATATTTCTTTTCCTTCAGCACTGAAAGTTTTTGTTTGCACACAGGTGAAGGGCTTGGGCTGCTTTAGAGGTATTGATATATGGAAGTAATAACCTTTTACCCTTAGTTGGCTGAGACACTCACACCGTGATAAACACAGTGGAACTGAAGGAACAAAACATTCACATTTCCTCTGGTACTGACATTAAACGCTGCCTCATCAGAAAGGAAAAAGGCGTCTGTTGTCAGTGATTCAGAAAGGAAGGGATGGGAATAGGCAAAGCACAGGAGATTATTTAGGATGGTAAAACTATTCTGTATGATTCTACAACTAATGGAAGATATATAACACCCTGAGTTTGTCAAAATGCTTTCAACTTTACAGCACAAAGATTGTGCCTTAATGTACTCAAATTGAAAAAAAAATCATAGATTATCGGGATTCCAAAATTGAATGTTCAATGTGAGAAAAGAGTTTGTATTATAAATGGATAAGCCAGCCTCACTGGAGGGTGAGGGGGAACAATGGCAACCTAAGTAACTTGGAAATAAGTGGAGGCTGTAAGGCTAAGAAAAAATGAGCTACACATAAGCATTATATTCTAGTTGATGCAGTTGTTTATCACAAAGGTATGGATTAACAATTCCGAAATCCTTATATATGTATATTGGAATTTAATAATTAAATACATGAATGGTGGGTGGTGGAAATCATGTTTCTCACTGTTGTAGTGGGAAGTTACACATAAGCAATGGCTAGAATGATCCATGTGGTACTGGAGACGTCAGTAGGAACTCATGTTTAGACTAATGCAAATACAGATGGTTGCATTTACAAATATTTACATACATATATTTATACAGTGGTTAGTATATATGCATGCATTTTCTTGCTCTGTCAGCTGACAGCCTATGCACAATGATAACCCAGTAGCAATCAG
Source organism: Lemur catta (assembly GCF_020740605.2). Lineage (NCBI taxonomy): Eukaryota > Metazoa > Chordata > Mammalia > Primates > Lemuridae > Lemur > Lemur catta. The sequence goes on along the minus strand of NC_059143.1, from coordinate 48,647,561 downwards.
CATCTTGGTTTCTAATACCACTCTCCAATGAAGGAATCTAGGGCTCCTTATAGGAATAGGTAATTCTAGGACTGGGGCAGAAAATATACAAAATAAGCCTAAAACAATTTTTAGTGCCAGAAAGTAAGGAAGCGTTCAAAAACTAACATATAGTTGCATGAGTGAATGAATGAATGGGGAGGGGAGTATAGACAAATCACCCCTGTAAAAGGATTAACTAACATCAATATGGGTGTGTATAAATATAACTGTATAATTAATTATTTTAAATATACTGAATTTAATTAACCCACGAGATTTGAATATCTTTTCCTAAGTAACTAACTAGGTTTTGATCAATAAATACTTCCAAATCATACCTAACATCTGCAACATGAGTTCATCATTTTCTAGCTTCATTGATCAGGGTTCTTGGTTGTATGTGACAGAAATCCAAATTAATGTGGCTTAATATGGCCCAGGGTAGATTCACCTCAGGCATTGTAATACACAGGTGCTGTCATGATATTAGGAGCCTATCTTTCCATCTTTTAGCTCTGTCTTCCTCCACGTCAGTTCTGTCCTTGTGCACGTTTCACCTGGGAGCAAAATGGCCAAAAGAAATGTGGTCTTTTTATTCTACTAGCCTAGTGAGCCAGTGTATATTAGTTACCGATGGCTGTTATAACAAATTACCACAAATTCAGAGCCTTAAAACAATAAAAATTTACTGTCTTACAATCCTGTAGGCCAAAAGTCTGAAATCAAGGTGTTGGCAGAATTGGTTCCTTTTGGAGGCTTTGCGAGAGAACCTGTCCCATGCTTTCTCCTTGCTTCTGGAAGCTGCTGGCTGTCAGCATTCTTCAGCACATAGTGGCATCACATCGTCTCTGCCTCAGACTCCACAGTGTTCTCTGTATCTCTGTGTCTCAAATTTCCCTTTTCTTTCTCTTATAAGGACAGCAGTCATTGGATTTAGAGTCTACCTTAAATGCCCGATGGTCTCATCTCCAGATTCTTAGCATAATTATATCTACAAAGACCCTATTTCCAAATAAGAACACCCATATTCATAGGTGCCAGAGGTTAGGAATTGGGCATATCTTTTAGAGGGACAATGTTTAACCTGTATACATTATGAGATAGGAGTTACACTTTATATCAATGATTCCAAAAATTTGAGTGGGATGAATATCATTTGCTGTCTAACCTATTTGGATCAAATGCTCACTCATGAATCAATGTTTGCCAGGGAAAAAATATATATTTTTTGAGCAGACTTGAGACTCTTCCTCACTCCCTCAGAATGCAGGCTTTGCCTCTTCCATACCATGTGAATGGAGAACAGAGGGGTCATTCATAAAAGGAGAACTGTATGTTGTTACCACCATAAGAAATGGTTAACAACAAAATCACAGATAACTGCTATACTATCCATATCTCCAAATGATCAGTATTTACTGGATAAATGGAATGTTGCAAATTATAACGAAGTCAGGAAAACACAATTGTACTATGGAAAAATTAGACACAACAACATAGAAAGAATTTTATTTGCTTTCACATTTGCAATGATATGTCCTTATGCTCTGGTGCTTTTAAAATGACTTAATTGCTTTCTATAATAATATCTTAGTTAGAAAGTAATATTGGATCCTACTCCTGTAACAATATAACATGAGCATGCTGATAATGAAAACCTTCAATTAGCTCTAAAATTATTGGAATTAAAGATACAATTCACATATTTATAGCTGATATGATTATATTTTCAAATATATTTTGAAAGCAATGTGTCATATTTGTATTCTGAAAACATTATTGAGAACACATCATGAGACAATCAAAAACTGAAGGTGCTGAAAAATACTCAAATATTTTGTCATTAGTTGGAATTTTTAAAAGAATGAACTATTAAATTCCCCCAAGACAACCATCAACAGAAGGCCATAGACTCACACTTGTATGTTTTATGCATGATTTACGTGCTACTTAGCAACACACAAGAGTCTGTCATCTCCAAATCAATCAGTAAATTAATGAAATTACACTATACAATGGAAATGTCATCCATATCCAACATATTTTACGTATGTACCATTTGGGGAAGCATTTTCTTGACTCTATGTTCTTAGCTCTATATAATACTAGTGTTATTCTAAGTATTATAGAGCGGACAGAGGTTATTAGCAGTTTAATCAAATCTCCACTATCGATATTTAGTTGCTTGGATGCATGGTTGGCACAAAGGCTGTTAAAAGTCCTGAAGATGGTGGCAGTCAGGATTCTAAGGTGATTTCCAAAGATCGTCATCCTTGGGTATACACATCCTGTATATCCCCTTCCTTGACAGAGGTAGGACCTTGACTACATTGGGCTGTCACACTTGTGATTAGGTTACCTTATGAGGCAAAGATGATGGGATTTATCAGATGTAATGAAGGCCCAAAATTAATCGATTTGAGATAATCAAAAGGGAGATTTTCCTGGGTGGTTCTGATTTAAGCAGGCTACAATATAAAATGGACAGGGCCCTTCCTAAAGAGATTAGGACTGAAAGCAGCACAGACTCTGATGCTGGCCTTAAGAAGCAAGCTGACATGAATGCTACAGTCATGAGAAAATGATTATTGTCAATAATAGCAGAAAACTTAGAAGCAGATTCTTTTCTAGTCAAGCTTATGGCAGAGTAGCTCAGGTGACACCTGATTTCAGCCATTTGAGACACTGAGCAGAGAACCCAGCTAAGCTGTATCTACTATACTCCTGCCACATAGAAACTAAGAAATAACAAACATGTGTTGCTTTAAGCAGTTAAATTTGTAGTAAATTTTTATGCAGCAATAGAAAATAAATTCAAAAATAAAATAACAATTTTACCAATAGCATTTTCTGTCTAAATTACATTTCCTAGAGGTGCTTTATCCAAAGAATACATATTTGCGCACTAAAGTCAGAGGAGAATGTTTTAATAATAAATAGTATTCCAATAGAGTAAATGCCATTTTCACAAGGAGGGCAGGTTAGAGCCATTTTAGCCACTGTGATACAAGAAAAAATGGGAGTGAGAACTTTTCCTGGGCTATAAACGATCTTTAGGTGAGGATCTTAGAAGTAGCAATCTATGACAGAGGGGTAGACGGTCCTTGTCTTGAAAATGACTGTCCAACAAGAACACAGCTTTTACCTGAATTTTATATTTTGGATTTACTCAGAGACTGTTGATAAAAAAATTATGAGGGGAAAAAAGATATGAGTGAAGGAACTAATGCATCCCTGCCATACTGCCACATATATCTGGATTGCTATAACACCCTGGTTTGGTTAATCAAGTTCCCCCAGGGGAGCTAAAGACCATTTTGCTGTTGATAGAAGGAAGTTCAATCTTGCAGAAATATTGATGTCTTTAATTTGTAGGCTGTTCATGTTAGTTCAAGAGAGTAGTAAGCATGAGCCCAGTCTCAAAAGAACAAGAGTGACTTGGCAGGTAGGTAGAGAGTAGAAATAAAACGAAATCAGGAAGAGATAACACTAGTATGATTATCAGGAATATTTATCCTTAAACACGACCTTTGTAATCGGTTATGATTTATCTTTAGGATTATAATTGGGGAGTTAGGGATAATCAGAAAAAATTACAGGAAATCAGGATAGCCAAAATAGTACAGAAACTGGAGATAGACTAAATGGGCTAAAAAAAACTAGAATTCAGGCATTTGAGAAAAATAAGAACTATAAATAGAAATGGAAATAGAAGTAGAAATAAGTACAAGCATAGATATATATAGATATATAGAGAGATACATGTTAATCTGTATATTGCTTACTCTGTTTTTGTTTAACAAAATTATGATTTTTATTGTTCTATATTATGCCAATTTGAATTTCTTTGGGGTCTAATAAAATTACTCAATCTGAACAGATGTGGGAAAGCTCTGGCAGATATTAAAATTATTTTAAACACTCTTAATTATCCTCATGGCTAATCCTCAATTACAAGCCCCCCAAAATAAAAACTACATATGAGAAGTCCTTAAAATTCAGCCACTGCACAAAAACATTCCTCTATTTTATACTTTCTTTTCTGTTATGTATCTCTCCTCTGTTTGATCCTAACCCTTCCCATGAATTCCAGTTTCCATCCTCCTTGCCTTTTTTAGATATCTAGGGACCACTCATTATACCCCTTTTCTCTTGGAACTGGGGCTTTTATTTTTCTCATTAACCTTTCTCACCAGCAATTTAATATACTCACATTTCTGTCAAGTACCAAAAACTGCTCACTTGTACCTATGGTAATGGCAGCTACTGCTTTCTCTTCTTCCCTCCTTCCACAGACAGAACATTACTGAATTTACTATACTGATGGTTTCCTGCCTTCTCATTCCCTGTGCATTTCTCGAAGCATGGCAACCAAAGTTCTGTCTCGCATCACGCCACTACCTATTCAAAGCTACCGATGGTACAGGTTGTCACTCCCTGCTATTCTGATTCTGACATCAACCCATCTAGTTTGTCTCCTATTCAGCATTTCCTGTTTACTATTTCTTCTATTTTTATTTATTTAATATCTACGTGACTCAGGGTTATGTTAGGGCCAGGCAATTCTTTGTTCTGTCTTTATCAGAAGGAAAGATGGGCCAAGAACAATAACAGCAGGACCTTTTTCAAGCCTCTTTCCCACTGGGCATGATCTCAGCGTATCCTTCCTACTTGGTTCTTGAATGGTTTCTGGCTAATAGAAACACAAATACTACTATGCAGTTTTTAATAAGTAGTCCATGATGAGATTATCATTTGAATACTCAAAGATATCTTTCTTATTTCCAAATTCTTAGCTATTTTTGTTTGTTTTATAAGGAATAGAAAAACTAATTTTTAAATTTTTATTCATCAAAATATTATGCATTTGAAAGAGTATTTTCTTATCCCTAAAATAAGCAACAATCTTTATAATTTTAAGCATTTAATTATTTTAACTCATCTATCATCATGCCTCAATTTAAAAAGAATAAATAGTGTATTTCCTCAGAAAAATATTCTGTTATGGCTTAGACTTAGAGTCTTTTGTATTTACACCTTGGATAAGCAAACGTATAAAGCAAGAACAATTGATCTTTAGACTCTTCTTATTTTCCTTTTCTCAGGGCTGTTATTTTCCCTGGTTCCTGATCCATTGCCACTTTACTCCACTGTAATGACTCCAAACACACTTTTCTCCCAGTACTAAACAACTTACCTTTTCAGACAGTATTTCCCTCCCAGCCTAGAAAGTAATTGCTTTCTTAATCTCTGTCAATCTCATAAAGATAAAATGTTACTGCTTGAATAATTCATTCACTTAAGATTATTTACAATTTTAAAAAGTATTGCAGAAAATGTCTCTTTACCCAAAGGAAAGAATCCTTAACAGCAAAAACTATAGTGCCTGTACTGACAGGTTGGTGGTAGACTTGGAAAAGAGGCACTTCAAACCACATCTTCAGCCTAAAGTCTATTAAGGTTTAATCCATAAAAGAGTAGTGTTTCATATCCCTAAAGAGGTCTTCCCCATTCACTAGAGATTTGCTTTTTCAAATTTCAAAATATTTCTTCTTGTACTTTTCATTATTGAATTTCATTCCATTTCTTTGGGATTCTTTTGCTGCATTTGTAGTTAATTTGAAAACCATTCATTCATTTGTTCATTTTTCCAGGCTGAAAAACCAACTACCTCAACTTTACTGCAGTAGTTTTATTTACAATCCCATAATCATTTTCAATAATTTTCTGAAATGTCTCTAGATTGCACATTTTTTATAGTAATGAATCATTGTCTTGGACATGTGCTTCAGTAATAAAAAGATGATATCACATATATGAATTTTAGCATATTAAATTGCTATTTATATGTTGATTACTAACAAATGCATATCTCCAGTGGGGACCTCTTGCTTCAACTCAATATTCATTTGTCCATCTGTCTATTCACCATGTGTTTATGTATTTAATAGGCATCTCAAACTTACTCTGTCCAAACCAAAAATCTCTGCCACAGCCTTTTGGTGCATCTCCACAGCTAATGAATCGTTTTCTCAAAGACTTCCCCATATCAGTAAAAGAAAACTCCATACATATCATTTCTCAGGTCAAAAATATGTCAACCTTGCTCTTTACTTTGCTGTTTCTCTGACATATCACAATGACTCAGAAAATCCTGCCATTTTTACCTTCAAAATATATCCACACTCTGTTTCTTACTACATTTTCTCTTATTCCTCTGTCCAAATCAACATTTTCTACCCAGATTATTACTTAGCTTCCTAATTACTCCTTTGCATACACTCTTACCAAGTTTCCATCTTTTGCCATGCAGTAGTACTTTTAAAAACATTCCTTTGCTCAAAATCTCCCCATGGCTTCTCTCTAAAATAGCTGCTTTACTATCCTTGCCTATTCATTCTATAATCTGTGTCAGTTGGAGGTCTTTTGTCTATTCACCAATTTGTCTCCTCCTTAAAAGATTCATTCTCCTGTTTTCTTTGCATGCTGGATAATTTTTTTCCATTTTAAACATTATGACTTTTATTTTTTTGTGTGTTAGATTTTTTTTTTCTTTTTCAATTCCACTAATGTTATGGGGCTTTGTTCTAGGGTATGATTAAGTTACTTGGAAAAGGCTTGATCATTTTGAGATGTGTTTTAGACTTTGTTAAGTGAGTTCGGGATAGCCTTGAGTCTAGGGATAGTTTCCCTACACCTGAGATAATTCCTTCCTTCCCCTGCCCTGAAGGACTTTATTCAATTCCCCATGCATTAGGGTCTTTAAACTAGAGACCCATGTACATAAACTATTTTCAATGCCTTGTGAACTTTTGAAATTCTTCCTCCTGCATTTCCCAGTGGTTATTTTGCTGGCCTTCCTTATTTCCTCACTCACATGTTAAAATACTCCCCTATAGACCTGCAGGCATCCTGGTCTCTCACTCTCTGAAGCTCCCATCTTTAGAGTTTACTATCCAGTGAATTCTAGACTTCTTGGTCTCCCTGAACTCTGAACTCTACTGTATCAATTTAGAAGAGTCTGAGCTGTGTTTGAGTTACCCCTCCTCTCAGCTCCATGTCCTGAAAACTCTTTTGGAAAAGTAAGGAGGGAAAACTGGGTGCTCACTTCATTTGGTTACTTTCTTTATGGAATCACTGTCCTACACTGCTTGTTGTGCAATCTGAAAACTATTGCTACAAAATTTTTTTCTAGCTTTTAAAAATTGTGTAAGGCAGAGAGTAAATTGGTTTCTTGTTGCTTTATTCAGGTTAAAACTGGAAGTCTAAAGATGCTTCTTGTGGAGCAAATATTTTGCAATTTTCTTTTTATTTCTAGATAGATGTGTCAATAAATTCAGCATTTAAACAAGATGTTCTGGAATTTATCTTGATGCCCCAAATCAATAATATTATCTGATTTTCGAACACTTTAGCATAACAACAATTAGCAAACTTTACCATTATTTTGCTTATTTTGACAAGATCATATATGTGTATACATATATATTATATATGTTTATATATTATGTATAATACCTCATATTGTATATACTTTTATATCTTAATAAATATATATTTCTCTTTTGTTAATTTTGTGTATTAATAATATTTTATTTGTTAATTTATTTTTACATATATATATATTTTTTTCCTGTGGTTGCCCTTAGAGAAATTGCCTGAAGTGAATTGCCTTAAAACTATAATGTTATGACTCTTCCGTTAGATAGTTCATCATTCACTCCTGCCATTCATGTTAACATTCCTCAGATGTCACATCCTTGGTTTAAGCCATATTTCACTGGGTCACTTTAACTGTTGTGTATTAAATGACTGGCTATCCCAAGGGATGCCAGTCTCACTGAAAGGCTGGCGAATTTGGAATTCTCTCTGGTTCCCCTGTTTCCCTGCTCATCCCTTTTCCTATCTACATGAGGTATAGAAGAACTTGTTGCAGTCCAAAAATGACTTCTTATTTTCCTATGCTGTGGATCTAGAATTAATCATCACATTTCACGAGCTTTTAAAGGATGTGAGGAAAAGGAAGTTTGGGAGGAAAAAGAAATAGTACATATTATTAAATCGAGGTGTGTAAAACTAGTTCTTGGTCCTTTCTCCTTTGTTCAAGCAGAAATAAATTGGTTAATCAGAGCTATCCAGTGCTTACTTTCTGGAATGCAGTTCTCTGATGCAGACATACATATCCTATTGCGCAAAACACTTAGCAGAATAATAGAGACTTGTGATCAGTAATTTAAAGGCTGAAGATTTAAGTTCCCATTTCAGAAGGGTTTTGTCATACCTGTCACCAAGACGTTACTTTTTCTTTCTGTCTTACCTTTTAATATAGCTAATAAAATTGAAATCTTTTTAAGGTTCATACCTTTTTGCCATGTCTCCGATATTTCTTTTATATATTGAACAGGAGAGGAATGAATACAAAATACTCTGTCCTTGAGGTTATTTAGAATTGAACTTTTGACTTTTTCCCAACATGAATCTGTGAATCTTGTTAGACAAAAAGGCTCCAACCCTTAAAGCAATGAAGCCTCAGAGCAAACCCCAGTCAGCACACAGTCGCCCTGCAGCCCTCAGCAGCTGCCGGCTTCTTCAAGATCCCATATAATTATGCAGGGCCATTGACTCACCTTTTCCAAGTGCTGATTCTGCCTCTGCTCTCATATCTCTGATATTGTATTTCTGATGAAGCCACAAAGGTGAATGAGAGTTCACACAATGTGGACACCTATGAGAGTTCCTTAAGAATCCAGCTCCTCTAATTGTGTCAGCTCACTATAACTTACAAAGAGTACATTGCAAAGAAGGGATACAGAATATATCTATATATACCTGTGTTTCATATTTCTTCATGTTTCTGGCTGAGAGCAACCATAAATGTCATATATTTTTGATGGCACTGCACTAAAAGAAAAATTAAATTCTCATATATGCCATCTTCTCTTTGTTTCTAATATATTTTCTACTTAGCAATCATATCCCACCATCAATTAGAAAATGGTTGTTTAATATAAGTACAGTTAATATCACAAGCTAGTTATCAAATAGAGTTTATATATAAGCATGTATATATATATATATATATATATATACACACATATATACATGCACATACTTGTTTATGAAGCCCTGAAAATTTCTCATAGCTCTCTCAGGAGTAATGTGTAATGTGTTCCAAATAGAACTAATAATATCTAAAAATATTCCTCCCCAAAGTTTTCACTTTTCTCATCTTTCTTTTGCGTTTCAGGTAATGATACTACTGTCCTCTTTATTAATCGAGACACCAACCAAGGAGTCAACATCAGTTTTTCTGTCTCCCTAATTCCTCCTCCATATTCAATATATCATTAAGTCACATATATATGTATATACATATTCTGCAACATATACATAAGTCTGGCATATTAACAGTCACACCCTCATCTAGGCTTCTTTCACCTCTCATTCTGGTTAAGAAACAACCCCCCAAACGGTTGCCTCATCACTTTTATCAGGTATAGTCAGGTATGATTGCAAGTAATAGGGGAGAAATTCTCCCACTTCCTCACTTTACTTTTAACAGTACTTGCCTGAGTTTAAATCTAGTTAAATGTACAAATACAGATGAATGATAAGTATAATAAAAATTCACTTAGGTTGGCAGATGGAGAAAGGTGGTGGTGGGGGGTTAGCTTAGCAAGAGTGAGATTTAACATGTTTAACAGTGCACATGGCAAAGGTGCCAGTCCTTGGAAGAAGAAAACACCAATCAACCCGAGTGGACACTGGCTGAAACAGCCATAAAGGTCAATTCACTGCAGCGTGTAACAGTCCTGACTATGTTTATTTTCATGTGTACATCCTATTATAAAGTCAATAGACATTATTTCAAATCCAAGTTTGTAAAGTGTTCCTTCAGATGCTAAGTGTGCTTCCTAAAATTGCTTTCTTCAGTCTAAGAAAATGAAAATGTGTGAAAGGGCCATTTATTAACATTAATGAGTTAAGCAGGTGTGAATTAAGAACAATAACAAAACAAACATGCCAGTCAAAGGGATCAAAAGAAACTTACTTTCAGCTTAATTTTTAGTGATTGCTTAGGGCAAATGATAAGAATGTTGTGGAATTAGTGTTTTCCACATATTAAAAAAAACACTGACTGTGAAGCCTAAGTGTAGTATCACCATCAAAATATATAACTACGTGTTATCAGAGGTTGGGATTCTTTTAAGAGGAGCCAGAAACCTGGCTATTTATGTGAAATTTTCTTTTTTTAAAAAAGAAACACATGGAATAGCAAAGAAAACAAGTGTGTGAGCTGCTAGATTGCAAGCTGATTTGGAAGAATCTTTTAATAAATATTTTTATAAAGAATAGTTATTGAAAACTGTGTAATTACAGTCAGCATTGCCTCAATTTCTGTTTTTATTATCTTTTCATATCTTTAAAATAAAAATTTTATTATAATTATCATATAAAACACAATTCAAATTCTGTATGGCTATCTATATATCTGTGCATCGATCTACATATCCTTCTATGTGTTATTTTACCTTCTATCTGTATATTTGAGTCAATAAGTGTCTGGCATAATGTTCATGAAATGTAAATTTTGCATCTGAATGGAGAAATGCTGAGTGAAATTTTTAAAATATCTTCTTTTTATAACTTCATCTTTTATAACTACATGAACATGAATCATGATAACTATTATAAAACTTTAATATAATTATTTATTTAAAAAATCCATAAGAGTATGCTTGCTCTGAGAATTAGAATCGATAATAGATTTGTTCAGAATATCACATTTTACAAATCAATAAATTTGTTAAATTAGTAGAATCAAAAATGTTATTTAAAAGTATTAGAATAAGTTAGTTAAAATTCATAAGATTTTTTCCATTATTTTATTATGGAACTAAATTTATCTTATTCTATTTTAGGGAGAGTTATATTTAAGAGCAAGTACCTATATTTTTGTTTTGGAAATAGCTAAGCAAATGTGAACTATGGTTTGCTACAAAACCAAAATAATGGTTACAAACAACAACCACTATAACAATAAAAATCATAAAATAAAATGCTGTAAAACCCCCCAAAATATAATACATATTTGCATGCGATATGACAACTAAATAATGACACTAGGTTTAGAATTCACAAAAATTACTCCAAAAACACAATAGTTCCCAACATCAGTTAATTTGGTTTCAAAACATAGAAAGAAAAGAACACAAAATATAACCACAAGCAGTTACAGCGTGAGGTTTTGTGAACTCTCAGGCAAGGCTTCTATGTCTCTTTACTGCACGGGACACATTCCATTGCAAGAGACCAGTTTGAAATGCAGCACAGCACTTCATCTCAGGGAAGCTACTACCCTCCTTCTTCACCACATTTAGAACACAAACCAAGTGCATCCCTCCAGGAGTAGCTACAACTCATCTAGGATGGATTTCACCATAAACAACATGGACAATCAGAAAATCTCCATAGAACATGCACACAAATATATAAATAGATACAGAATTCAAATTATGTTATATATGATAATTGTAATACAATTTTAATTTTAAATGAAATATTCATTTAATATTCCACATTCATTGAAATCACTGTTTTTCAGAAAAAAATAAAGTGCCGCAAGAAATAAATTAAAATTATTTGTTAAAGTATTCCTGTCTCTGGCTTAAGAGTTCATATAAATTAGAATTATTTAATGGTTGTTTTTTTTTTTAACAAGGAAAGACAAATCCTCAGAAGACTGAAATGAAGAACAGTAAATCCACCAACTGGTTCAGGGCAGCTTGGGGATAGTGGGGCAGATATTCACCAACATAGATGAAAGCAGGTTTCTTAACAGCAGTAGAGGGGTAGGAGAGGAGATCTTGGGCCAGCATAACCTGCACTGAGATCCATGGCACCAGCTGTGCTGTTCTCCAATGAAGAGCCTTAAAACCTCCACCCCTTGGTCCAAAGAAGCAAAATTATCCTGTCTCCAGGCCAGGTTTGGGATGTGCTTACAGTATGAGAGTGATTGGGATTTGAATTCTTGCTCCACTGCTCAAGGTCTGTGGGATCTTGGGAAAATTTAATAAATTCTGTAAGTTTCAACACCGACAAATGTAAAATGAGGATGATGACTCCTCTTCACTATTTTCCTGTGATGATTAAATAAGATAATATGTCTCATGCCTGGCAAGAATTGATGTAGGTATTATATATTATTTTAATGAAAATTCTGTAATGCCACCTCAAAACAACATTGTGAATTTTATATATACATCTAACAAAATTATTATTAGTGAATTTTAAACATTCAATATATATAGAAGAATTTTATGATGTTGTGATATAAATTAAAGGGTAAGAAATTTACCAAGGTAATAGGTGATCATATGGTATTCATGATTTAATTCATGTTTCTTCTCCTGACACATAACAAACATAAGCAGAAAATATAGCTTCTAAATATTTCAAAAATAAACTCATTTTTGGAGTGACAAGTTCTAGTTTTGATAATTTCAACTGCCATAATTTATATGTGGATTTCTATGACAATTTATTTTAAGAGCACTTTTGAATGATGTACTAGATTTAATAGTGTATGTCATTATTTCTTTCTTTTCTTTTCTTTGTTTGCTTTCAAAAGGCTTTTCACAACATAAGTCTGTTGCTTGGAAAATTAGGGCAAAGACTGTTCATTTAAAATTAAATGTATCTTCATAGGATATTAAGAAAGAAATATATTTTGGAGAGTTTTAAATTTTATTTATTAATTATTATTTTTATTAATATATGAGTGAAAATAGACTCTACTCTCTGAATGCAGACACTTAGTTCAGTGTGGGAGTGTGCTGAAACCCCTGGAAATAACATAATAATAAATATTTATGTATCATATATTAAGCTATTTCCATATTAACTACGATGTATTAAGTTGGTTTAAAAATTTAGCTGAAACAGGAATTTTAAAACAAAACACTAAAAACAGAATAATTAGATTTGCCATACTAATTGTAATATCAAAAAATTACTTAGGTTTATATCTTATTCTAAAATAGGAACAAACAGTTCTCTGATTCTATTTCCATTCCATAAATGCATATTAATTATCAGCTATATATCAAGCATTGTGCTACATTCTTGTAGATATTGGTAATTGCTGTGTGATTTCACTGTGCAAAAGTTATAAACCATGTTGCTATACTATCTATTCTGGAGGCATGTAAGACTTAAGTGTATTTGCTTTTTTATTCAGTAGCCTAGCTTGCCAGTACACAACTGCAACTGAAGTTTGGAGTTCTCTTCCACCAAATGTGAATTTTACTGATTTACATCTTCCACATATATCTGGGTGGTCCAGTCTCTTTGGTCCTTTGGACTACCTCTTCAATTCCTAAATTGTGCAGTCAAGCTCTTTTATTTGTTCAAGCAGTCTACTTTCCCATCTCTTTATTTCTTCTGTCTAGTCTATATGAGCCATGTTAATTATTTCTTATTATCAACAGAAGGTATGTATTTAATTATCTTGATCAATGTCCGCCACTTTTTTTTCTTTCTTTTCTGGCCACCTGCTACACTTCCACCTTACACACAAGCACAGGAACCAAATAACTCTTCTTCTTTTAAGGACTATCTTGATTAAGTGCTTAAACAAACATACACACAGAGACACACCAACACACACAGAAGAGCAGACTGGACACAGTACAACATATATTATATTTAACCAACTGTTCATCTACAGTCAAATGCTCTAATCCTGAGCTATACCCTGCACAACCCCAACTATTCATCTGGGTATGAAAGAAAACAGTATACAGTTGTTCCTCGGTATCCAGGGGGATTGGTTCCAGTACCCACCTCAGATATCAAACAGCAGATGCTCAAGTCTCCTATATAAAATGGCATAGGATTGGTGTAAAACTGACATTCATCCTCCCATATATTTTATTTTATTTATTTATTTTTTTGTTTCAGAATATTATGGGGGTACAAATGCTTTGGTTACATATATGGATTGCTTTTTTACTGCTTAAGTCAAAGTTATAAGTGTGCCCATCACCCAGATAGTGTACACTGTAACCGTTAGGTATGATTTCACACATCCCCACCTTCCCCATCCCACCTGTTTGGTTTCCATTGAGTTTTACTTCCATCTGTGCATGAGTGCTGATCAGTTAGTTCCAATTTAACGGTGAGTACATGTGGTGTTTGTTTTTCCATTCTTGCAGTACTTCACTTAGGAGGATGGTCTCCAGTTCCATCCAGATTGTTGCAAAAGGTATTAATTCACTTTTTATGGCTGAGTAGTACTCCATGGTATACATGTACCACATTTTATTAATCCACTCATGAATCGATGGGCACTTTGGTTGATTCCAAATTTTTGAGATTGTGAATTGTGCTGCAATAAACATTCTAGTGCAAGTATCTTCTTGATAAAATAACTTGTTTTCCTCTGGGGAAATATCCAGTAGTGGGATTGCTGGATCAAATGATACGTCTACTTTTAGTTCTTTGAGGAATTTTCATACTGTTTTCCGTAGAGGTTGAACTAGTTTGCAGTCCCACTAATAGTGTATAAGTTTTCCTTTCTCTCTGCATCCACACCAGCATCTAATGCTTTGGGACTTTTTGATAAAAGTCATTCTCACTGGAGTTAGGTGATATCTCATTGTGGTTTTGATTTGCATTTCTCTGATGATTAGTGATGTTGAACATTTTTTCATATGTTTGTTTGCCATTAGTCTGTCTTCTTTTGACAAGCTTCTGTTCATGTGTTCTTCCCACTTGTTAATGGGGTTGTTTGATTTTTTTTTTCTTGCTGATTTGCTTGAGTTCTTTGTAGATTCTGTTTATTAGCCCTGTATCAGATGTATAGCATATAAATATTTTCTCCCATTCTGTAGGTTGTCTATTTGCTCTGTTGATTGTTTCCTTTGCTGTGAAGAAGCTTTTTAATTTAACCAAGCCCTATTTATTTATCTTTGTTGTTGCTGTTAATTACCCTTGGGGTCTCATAAATTCTTTGCCTAGGCTGATATCTAGAAGAGTTTTTCCAACATTTTCTTCTAGAATTCTTATGGTTTCATGTCTTATATTTAAGTCTGTAAGTCTTCTTGAATTAATTTTAGTGCATGGTGAGAGATATAGGTCCTGTTTCAATATTCTACATGTGGCTACCCAATTTTCTCAGCACCATTTATTGAATAGGGATTCTTTTCCTCAGTGTATATTGCTGTCTACTTTGTCAAAGATCAGAATGCCAATATATATTTTAAATTATCTCTAAAGTACTTAGAGTCCCTAATATGATGTAAACAGTTGTTACATATATTAGTTTTTATTCATATTTGTATTCATGTATTATTATTTTTTTATCTTTTTTGGATATTTTCAACACAAGTTGATTGAATTTGTGGGTGCAGAGGGTTAATAAACAAATACGACTTTTCTGGGACATAATGAAAACTCCTACAGAGTTATTTAGAAGGAGAACATATTCTCATGTCTTGAACAATTTTAATAAATTCTTAATTGGAAAACAACCTAGTTAGTCTCTTAAACACTCCCTTGAGCATCATGATTTCATAAAATTTCACCGAGTTGATATATGAGAAATAATAGTATGTAGAAATACAGATTATGATCTTCATATTTCACAAATCATTGATTATTCCTTTTAGAAAATATATATTTAGTTAAATTACTTCAGAGTTATGTTTTTAAACTGTTACATGCTTTAATAAAATAAAATGCTTAGCATTTAGACTGCTTCTTTTCTACATTAAATGATTAATTTTCCAAAGAAATTACGAGACTTACTTTAAAAAGAGGACTATATACATATTGTATCTTTTATTCTTATCACTTGAATTACTGAGGAGAATATCTAATAAATAAATGCATTGGCACAAAATAACCTAGGACAGGGTTTCAATATTAAATAATTTTGCTGTTCATCAATTCTTTAAACAATTACCACACTGATATTGCATGCAATATATAAAAGTTTGAATCATTTATAGGACCATGTGAGTAAAATCAATAACAAATAATTTTCTAAGCAAAATGCAAACAATATGGGGACTGAAAAATAAAATGACCCACTGTACTCAAGTTGCTTAGAATCTATATTAAATTAAAAATACCCTAAGTGATCTTGTTATATATGATAAGGAAAAAAACAGACAGCATTAAAATAGTGTGCATAAAATGTAAAACTAAACTTTACTGCATGCCAAAAATATAGAACAAAATTTAATGCAGTATAAATGACTCATAAATGTTCATGCCTACATTTAGGAAATCCAGGTGATTTCAAAGCCCAAAATCCCTGTCAGCCAATTTAAACTGAATTGACCTCAGATATTGCCACTAATAGCACCTGGGGACATGAGGTCATAAAAAAACAGATTACTGTAGCTTAAATCATAGAAAAATTGAATAGTATATCAGACAAAACCTTTTTTAAAATTAATTTTGCCCTATTTTTCTATTTATTTATAATTAGAAAATAAGAAAAATGGATTTACATATTCCTTTTATCTCATTTCATGGGAACAATGATCCACTATCTTCTCTTTTCTGTTTAAACAGCAGATTTATTGAACTTAAGCCTTATATGATGGCCTTGTGGAATTAGGTATTATATGAAGATTTGTTCTGACATGCCCATTAAGTTGAGTGATTATACCTGTCAGGGAAAAAAAATTCTAATGGCTATCACTACCAAGTTAACCAAAGGCTCTGAAAATCCATCTTTGTTTTTTGAGATCCATAATGAATATTTTATATCAATTAATTGTGTGGGAAACCCAGCTTTCATTCAATGATCCATATTAGGCATACATGTGAATTAGGGGAAAAACTAATATTTATTAAAAAACATAAGCCAGTTCACTCTGATATATTGGCTTTCTTTATATTTAAATGGAATTATATCACAATGGAACCCCAACAAAACATACTTCATGTTGATGGGTTGAGAAAAAAATCCTAGACTACATTACACTCTCTGAAACATAACCATTACTATTTTAAAATTTTTGTTTTGTTTTGTTTGGGATGGAATATGAAGGGGCCAATGCTATGAAATCAAATAATCTGTGAATATGGGAGCCTAGAGGCAGAAGTGTCTCTGAAAACATAAACTAGGAATTTGCAGAAATAACAGGAAGGGCTTTGGACATGGTACAAAGTATTGAATGGAAATTTGATCCAAATGTACCTAAATTTCCAACTAAACTCTTTCTGGCATCTGGATTAAATATGTACAGATTACATACTCATTTTAAATTGAAAGTCCAATTAAAATACAAACTCCTTTGCAATGCTTTCTTTAGCTTCCATCTGCAGAATTTTTTCTCCAATTCTCCTATATAGCACTTTGTAATCATTTCTATAGCAATAATATGTATCCTCCAAGTCATAATCATTAATGTGTATCTTCTCTCTTTTTTTTACTCTGAAAATAGCATTGAAACAAAACATGCATAATTCTTCATATAGGATAGGAACCGAATTCGTTCATATCTATATTCCCAGATGCTATGATGTAATATATGGTATTGACATATTATGATATATTATAATTTGTTAATTATTTGATTTGCCATATCATAGATCATTAATAAATTGTAGACTGAATAACTAAACAAATGAGTGTTTGGATGAATGGATGAATACTGCATTTTTAATTATTGTAGCTTGGATACAAAAATTCTTGTAATATGAGCTATAATGGTCACAGCAGCTGAAAATATGTTGAAAAGTATCTCAAGCAAAAAAAATAAGAACGGCTGGGTGCCGTGGCTCACGCCTGTAATCCTAGCACTCTGGGAGGCCGAGGCGGGCGGATCGTTTGAGCTCAGGAGTTTGAGACCAGCCTGAGCAAGAGCAAGACCCCGTCTCTACTAAAAATAGAAAGAAATTATCTGGCCAACTAAAATATATACAGAAAAAATTAGCCAGGCATGGTGGTGCATGCCTGTAGTCCCAGCTACCCGGGGGGCTGAGGCAGTAGGATTGCTTAAGCCCAGGAGTTTGAGGTTGCTGTGAGCTAGGCTGACGCCACGGCACTCACTGCAGCCCGGGCAACAAAGCGAGACTCTGTCTCAAAAAAAAAAAAAAAAAAAAAAGAACAAATTCATTTATATATATTGTATCATTTTATTGTTTTGGCATAAAGCCCACTGGACAAAGAAGGACCAGCTATGGTATAATTTTCAAAGTTAAAATGAGTTTTTGCTCAGAAATTTTAAAATAAATTTTCTGAGTCATATAAAAACATCATAATAAATTATTAGCCATATGAATATTATATTATTATATTATAAAAATCTTAAATTAACTAAATTGAAAACCTTTTGGAAAAGATTCATCATTTTAGATACCATTAAAAACATTCATGATTCATGGGAGGGGGTCAAATCATCAACATTAACAGGAGTTTGGAAAAAGTAGATGTGATTCTCAGAGTACACAAAAAAGAGAGGAGAACACACACAATGAGTATGATATAGTAGTATTTCAGCTCTCATGGATGAATTTGTGGAGCTTAAGACTTCAGTGGGACAGTAACTACAGATGTGGAAATAGAATGAGAACTAGAATTAGAAATGGAACCTGAAGCTGTGACTGAATTGCTGCAATCTCATAATAAAACCTGAATAAATGAGTACTTGCTTTTATGGATGGAAAAGAAAGTGGTTTCTAGACATGGAATTTACTCCTGGTGAAAATGTTGTGAACATTGTTGAAGTGATCACAAAGGACTAAAAATATCACATAAACTTAGTTTATAAAGAAGCATCAGGGTTGACTCAATTTTGAAAGAAGTTCTATTGTGGGTAAAATGCTGTCAACCAGCATTGCATGCTACAAAAAAATCTTTTGCAAAAGGAAGAGTCAATAAATGCAGCAAACTCCATTTCTGTCTTATTTTAAGGAATTGTCACATCCACCTTAACCTTCAGCAACCACCACCCTTATCAGTCAGTAACCATCAATATCAAGACAAGACCCTCTACCAGCAAAAGTATTACAACTTTCTGAAGGATCAGATAATTGTTAGCATTTTTCAGCAATAAAGGATTGCTACTTTTAAATTAAAGTATGTACATTGTTTTTTAGATATAATGTGATTGCACACTCAATAGACTACAGTATAAACATAACGTTTATATGGACTAGGAAACCAAAAAATCTGTGTGACTTGCTTTATTGCAATATTTGCTTTATTAATGTGGTCTGGAATTGAACCTGTGAGACCTCTAAGGTGTGACTATATGTCAATGTTTGCCATAAGTAAATTGCATTTTGCTAGACTTGATCTTGAGAGAATAGTAATTCTAGATCTTCTATTCAATTGAGTATTGAGTGCCTACTATACCCTGCCCTCTCACAGGTGATTTAAATATTTTATTTAAGTAACGTTAATTCCATGTGCTAAGAAATAATATTACTACTGTAAGAGTCAAATATTTTTAGGAAAATTAAATCAATTTTTAAAGGTTCCTAAGCTGGTAAACTACAGAGCAACAATTTAATCCTAGGTCTCATATTATTCAGTCAGCCAGGAAGCAGGTTATACCTACCTGCTACCCACAGCAAAACACAGCTTAGCAAAGGCCAGTGAGGGAGCTTGTTTGTTCATATTTATTGGATTAAATGAAACCAATGTCTGCTTTAGCCATTGCATTGGACATGCTCTTGAAATTTACTGTCAATACATCTTATCTTATGGGATATGGGGAAATAAAAATATATATGCTAAATAAGAAATGTTACACTTGTCGGGAAAAAACTCTGAAAGGCTATTAAATGGGCAAAATTGTATTAGGTGTAATGTCAGTGAAATATTGGGCATTGTCTGGCAGGAATTAGGCAGTTATCTGATTCTATACAGACCTTTTTGGGACTTCTTTGCAACACCAGAGATAGAAGGTAATTTTTGAAGGCTGATGGTGATGTAAATCATCCCTTTTCTTAGAAATGCAAGTTTATTTTGTGTGGTATTAATAAAATTGGCTTCCGCTTGGTAGAAAATGTGATTCTAAACACTGTGATTGATTTTTGTCTATAATAATATTGATTTCATCATTCCTGTTTTATATATACACACACACACACACACACACACACACACACACACACACACACACGTACGTGTGTGTGTGTGTTTTGGGTTCTCTTTTAAACTGATTATAATATTTTATTGGCTCCTAGTTCATTATTAATGAACTAAACATAATTTTCAACATGTGTTCATCTTATATTTATTTTAAAATCATACCTTTGTCCTTTAAAAGAATCCTTCTTTCACAAGACTAGTGTTTTTCCTTTATTAGCTAGAAAGGTATCGTTCAGGTTTTTTCTTCTATGGGGATGCTACCATACCCACCTCCCCTCTCTTCATGACTATACTACTTAGATGCTCCTCAACTTCAGGATATACTTTCTTGATCTCTCTCACTACAAAAAGAGGTTAAGTTAGTTGTTCTTTCTCATTATTTCATATGTTTATCTATTATCTATTTACACCTATTATCACAGAGATATATCTATTACAATTTTTCAATAGTCTATAGGTTTACTGGGATTTAGTGCTATTATCATTGAATCTTCAGTATTTAGCATATAATCTAACAGCAGAAAAATAATAAATATTTACTAAATGGAAAGCAAGACTGAACATAGGTTCTACCTTCATTCAAATGGGTACCAGCTGCTAATTCATAAATGGAAGAGTTGAAGTATTATAGGGTAGTTACAAAGCTGGCTCTTAAAAATATGTAGCAGAATGTAGCAATGTGATTTTGGGGATCTATGGTTATTTTGTTATTAAATAAATATTAGGCCATGATTACGTGGATATGACCTAGGCAGAAGAATATCTTTGCTAAAACAGCTGTAATGGCAACAATCATTGTGGCATAATCTTTAGGAGACTCGTTTATGGTTTCTGGATTTGTATTGCCAACTGCTACTTTATACCAATATAGCTGACATATAGAAAGTTGGTGACATTCTTTAATATGAAGAAAAAGTGTTATAGAAATATTTGTTATGTGACTGTATCCTGTAAAATATGACAGGCATATATGTGTAAATGTAGTTTCATATTTATGCCACTTATGACATTGTCAAAACTATTTATTTGTATCTATTTTTTCACATGTAAGATATAGATAATCATAACTTTTTCAAAAGTTACTTGGAGGATTCATCAGTTAAACAATATAAATGTTTAGAAAGTAAGTGTTAAATATTATGATTATTCATATAAAGGAAATCTGTCATTGTAAATTATTTATGAAAAGGCTTAGTCAAACAAACAATACTGGAATGTAAAACTGTGTGGAAATGGAAGGCTTGGATTTTAATTTGAGAGTTTAATTTTTAAAATGCAAAGCTATCATATGGTTGATTGGCTTTTGTCATTTCAAATTAGTTAAGTGATATAAAAATCTAGATTTGTAATATAAATGTTCCCTAAGGCTCATTCCTCAAGTTCACTCTGGCATGGTTTTTAATACTGAATTAATTAAAAAAAATACACATTTAAAACTACAGTGTATGAATTCAAATTTTTGAATCAAAATAAAGCATTAATTTGTGCAAACTCCAAGTCAGAATACTTGCCGACAGCCATGTACAGATTCTTAGATTCTTAGACTATAAAACTAATTCACATCTGAAAGGTAAAAGTTAAAGGGAGAATGGAGATTCTGTACTCTGTCTTGACCAAGTTTTGGGGCCACGGGGAAATTCACCATAGTCACAGTCATTGAATATATGTACCAAACCAGAAGAATAATGTGTTACTAGAATTCCTTTAACTTTCCATTCCAAGAATATTGCAATAAAAGATTTCTGTTGCTACTTTCTACTCACAGATTACTGCAGATGTAATATGTCTGAAAAGTTGCTGAAGTAATGAAAGAATGTACTAAAACACATAAGAAAGATGTCACTAAATGCTACTTTTTGAAAGGATTAATCTTTCATGAAAGATTTATTCTATTAAAGCAGTTCACTCAAGATAAGATAGCAGTTATTAAAAAATGTTATACTCACTGAAGACACTTTCCCTCACAGACTCTACTTTCCTTTCCAGATAATTAAACACTGTCTTGCAAACACTACATTCTCCTTTGCCTTTAAGCATGTATGAGTAAATTGCATTTTCAGGACATTCTTGATTCATCCATCTTCTTTTATCAATGCCATTTTGTCATTCTGATCCCTGTCACACTGAAAGCCTCGAAATAGATCATTTTCTCAAATGAAATCACTTGTGTGTTTTTCTACACCTGTGCAATACTTGTTAACCAATAACAAATAATGCCCCTGAGAGTTAAAACTCAGTGCCCTTATTTTTCTTGGTCATCTATTCATATGATTTCAAATATCAAAGGTACCAGGATGATTTTGATTTATATTGCCAGACTTGACCTCTTCCCCTTTCAATCCCTATGTGTTACACAGCCTGCTGGACATTTCTGATAATAAACAGAACCAAATGTTTTTCTTCGATTCCCATATACTCCTTCGTTCTAATAATTTCTAAAAGAATTCTGATAACCCCCAAATCTCAGAGCCTATGAATCATCTGTCATTCATTTCAGTCTTATGTTCACTATGTGAAATAAGTACCAAAATATATTGTATTTTATCTCTGAAGCTATTCTCGCTTTTTACCATCCAACCCTTCAACCCTTCATCTAGACACACAGGGAGTCATGCCAACTGCCTTAACATGTGGCAATGATGTCCTCATTTGAAATCAATATTAATCATAGTTTGTTTTTTTTTAAAACTCAGACAATGTTATCTTCCATCCTCAAATTACTGCACTGGCTCCTTTCTGCCTTCTTAAAATAAAACTCACATAGCAGATTTAGGGACCTGTGGCAAATGGCTTCAATTCATTCATCTGCTTATTGCCTGTTTAGTCATTTTAGTACATTTAGACTTGGAACCTAATTCTCTTTTCTGTTCTCATGTTTCTTCTTTTGCTAAAGATGAATTATTCACTCAATACTATTTTTATGATCTGCTGTCTTCCAGGCACTGAGCTAAGCATCAAGAATTACAAATAAACAAGTTGTGGCTAGTACTTTCATGAGATTTTGTTTTCCTAGAGTGGACACAAATACCAGAACAATTAAATTCTGTTCATTGTGATAAGTGCACAGTGCATAAATGTGCATAAGCACATAAATAAACATACATACATGGTAGCATAGCAAAGTCATGAGTAACTAGGTTGCAATGAATAAAGGTCACAAAGGTCTTTCAAATGGAGATTTGCTAAAGGAAAATTAGGGAATGGCTCTCCAGGTAGGAAAAAAGCAATGCAAAGGGAAAGTCAGAAAATAGGAAAAGTATTGATATTTTGAGAACAATGATTATTTCAATAAGGCCAAAATCAAATATCTAGCAAGAAATCTCTGTGAAATAAACTTTTAGAATAATGTTTCAAATTTTTTATGGAATGAGTGTTAATATAATGAAAACTTAATGATTATTTTCTCCAATATGGATATAGGTTGTTTATTTTTAATATGTATTTCCATTATGAAATGAGGTTATTCAGTGTTAAACATATCTTTATACAACCAGCATTTACTTATAGGTTTTCATATCCTTTTTATGTTTGAAATGTTTTAAGGTTCAAATTGAGTATTTGGCTTAGATAAAGGGGTTCAATGGCAACTAAGTTGGCTTGGTAGATTTTAGGGGTTAGTCAAAAAGGTTAGGTTTTTTATTTATTAAGAAATAAGTAAAGGTAAGGCAACTTTTTGTGTTCATATATTCCTTTCATCTAGCAAAGTCTTCTATTCTTCTTTCTTTTGACTAACTTTTTTCTCCCTTTAAATCTCATGTCATTGATCACTTCCTTGAAATATTTATGGAGTTATCTGTTATGCTAAGTATTCTTTCTCTGTCACCTAAGATGAATCTTTCTATGATTGTATTATAGCTTTTATGCAATAATATTAAAACAATCCTTTTAGAAATTTAGCTTTCACATGATTTTATAATATTAGTATGGCATCATGTTATAAACATTTTTTATTCTCAGAACTAAGCACAGGATCTGCTTTACAAATGGGTCACTTCACTTCTGAACTTGTACATTCCCCATATCCAGTGTTTCTGTCATCATGCATTTCATCAATAATGCTAAATATCTGTGGAATAACTGAATAGAAATGAAAAGAAAACATAGTTAGTGTAAATAGCTGTCAGAGAAAGAAAATAAGAGAGAGAGAGGAGATTGGTTTTATTGGGGCTATTGCAATAGGCAGAACCCACATTTGAAGATTATAGTATCTCAGGGGAGTGGCTTTGCCTTGCGTGTTTATAGGAAGTAGTATACATGCTACAGATGCATTGGTTTGCAGTTGGGTTGCTTTGCAAGCAGGGAGGGTCTTAGTCAGTTATCTGAATTAAAAAAAATGAATTACATCTGAATTAAAATCTGAAATAAAATCTGAATTAAAAAAAACTATTTTCTCCATAGTTAGCTAGTTTCAGGAAAACAAACAGTTTTAATCTCAGTTAATCACTCATGCGACAAAAGAATGGGGAGTGATAGCATCGGTGTCTGGCCTTGCCAGAAAGTTCAGGCAAAAGGGGAAAGGTTTGAAGATCCTTATCCCATGCAAACTAGTGACACAACAGCAAGTATGGGAGTCATGAGAAAGTGTGGACATAGAGTCTTTTCTAAGCCACATGGGAAGGGCTATGCTTTACAGTGAGGCATTTCCCAGCACAAAAGCGGGGGGCATTGGAAAAAATAGATTGGTGGGTTTCTAAACTTTTATGGTTCTCTGAAAGTACAGAACTCAGGTAAAGTTCAACTTTGTCATAGCTTATAAATATTTGCTTATAAACAGTTTCTGGTAGCTGTATTTAATGCTATTATCACTCTAGCTTATTTTATCCTTTTAAAATTACTAACATTTTTAAATATACTAGTGATTTTTTCTTCTAAAAAAATCCTTTTTTTCATAGAAACTCTTTCATTGGTCCTCCTTCCATTGCCACCTTTGGGTTTTTTTTTTGCCTCAGCATCCTTATTATTTATGGTAATATATTATTATTTTCAACAGATGTGAGCTTATTTTTAGGGTCAGAAATATGACTCCAAAAATGTACTAATATCATAGAAAAAAGGTTTGATACTTTTATTCAATTTCATTAGTAAGCAAGATTTTTTTCCTCGTTCTACAAAGAAATGAGGTTAACTTTTCAGTTTAAAAAGTCTTATAAAATAAATGACCATGTGTTTGATTTATGCAGGCACACGGAAATCATACATTTTAAAACTGAATTGAAATTTATGCCAGGATTTATGCCTCATGTAATTTGTTAGATGTGGTCAAATTAATGGAATATTTCATTGATATTGTCCTGCCAGAATTTATAAGTATGCTATAATTTTGCAGTGGTTACTATTCATGAATCTACATTAAAATAACAAAGATTCAGTGCTGTGATACATGGTGCTATAATATTGATGGTTTATAGGCTTATTTATCCTTTTTTTAAATCATGTAACCTCAGGGATTCCTGCTTCCTTTGAAATACATGGATTTTACCAATTGGGCCACAGGGATTAACGTGAAACAATGGCAAATTTCTGTTAAACCCTCCTGTTCAACAAAGTGTAATATTTTAAAATTAGATTCAATTGTGGTATAGAAGAAATTGCCATTTTTCTTTATAATTAATGTGCAGAAAAATATTTATTGTAATCCATGTAAGGTATCCTGATTCCTTTGGGATGCACACCTATTAAGAAAGAATAAACAAATGCGTATCTAAAAAGTTGACATTTCATGAATAAAGCACTGTTCACATTTAGATATCTTTGCAACATCACTACAGACCAGTCATAGCATGGAGTGGTTTGTGTTAAAAATCAATCATATTATTTTCTTCTTGCCGTAGAAATTCAGTATGGAAGTGACAAAAATATGGCAGACAATGCAAATGACATTTTTAGACATTTTATCCTGTCTACTTCAAAAACAGGCCTTGTGAAGAAGTGAAACTTTCATCTCTGTGATTAATGACAAATTTTCAAAATCCACTACACAGAAGAAATGGTCAATAAACACAACTTTTGAAAATATAACTAGCTTTCTTCTCTTAGATAGGGTAAAATCTAAAGATTATTCACTAAAGCATAGTTTGTAGATCTCCAAAAGAAATTTCAGAAAGATTAAATTTCTATTACTATTCCATGTCTCTTAGTCTCTACAAACTTCTTTTGTAAAAGGATGAGTAATGGTGATAAAAATGTAATTGTTTGGAAATACATGTCTCCTGGCATGAGGAAAGTAACCATTTTGAAATAAGCCCTGAGCATTCTCTGTAATAAAGACCTACTCTCCACTGAAAATACTATGTCAGAGTCTTATCCCACCCAGAGGGGAGGGCGTTTACCCAGCTCCACTCCATCTCAGCTTTCTCTCTCTCCTAAGAGGAAAAATACAAGCTAACAAGCACTTGTATGGATGTACAGACCCACTGAAAATTGAGATTAAATCATAACATTATAGAATGCTTCCCCACCCTCACACATTATCACTAATTAACAGGGATCTGTAACAGTAACAGTGGATTACAAGTAAAAAGCCGCAAAACTCAGGTTCTGATTAGGACGGAGTTCTTAGGGAAGCTCAGAAACAATAGGGGATATAAGAACAATAGAGGAATTTGAAACTTCTAGTACCTCAGCTATAGCAAATATTAAATATAGCCAAACTCCTAGTCACATAATCATAAAACCCCAAAGAATGGCCTTTTACCTCCATATTACTTGATATTTCATATCTAGATTTCAACAAAAAATTGCAAGCCCTGTTTAAAAGCTAGGGAAAACAACGTGGGGAGACAAAGCAAGCATCAGAACCAGCCTCAGATATGACACAGATTTTAAAATGATCAGATAGGAAATTTAAAAATAAAATAAAATAATTTTATAACAAAATAACTGATAAATAAAATAATTAATACATTAAGGTCTTTAATAGAAAGAGTAGACAACCTAGAACAGATGGGTAAGATAAGTAGAGATACGGAAACTCTAAGCGTGGGAAATAAAACACATTGTAACAGAACTGAAGAACGCCTTTGATGAGATTTCTGGGAGAATGGACCCATTGTAGAAAAGAATCAGTAAACTTGGGTGGCAATGTTGTTAGCAGTGTTATCCACCAGAGCCAAAGGTGCTTTCTATTTTTCTCTGAGCTACAAGGTTGTTATCACTCTTAAAATGTTACTAAAAGAAAAGATGGAGTTATCCCATTGAAACACAGCCTGTGATGTATCCATCTAAGCATGAATCCAAGCACACCCCTTTGAAGACCCCTATGAGAACAGGGCCTCAAGTACCTACTGACATATGGACTCCTGATTTCCAGTCTTTGATAAGTGGTACTAATAATGTGCACTCAAATCTCTTTGTACAAAATTCCTCAAAAGTAACATTTTTATATTACATTAAGAAAGTTATAAAAGTTGTGACAATCTAAAGCATAAAATTGAAATTTTGCGCTGACACTAATAAAGCAATAAATCACAATAGGAAATGTGTTTCTGGTCACTTTTAGGATAATTTCAGATTTCCTAAAGGCACAAAACCAAAGGTCAAAAATTGCAATGGATTTCTCATATTAATAGTAACATTTCTTCTACAACACTAGGCAGCTTGTATTATTTTTGTTCTTAAAATATGTTTCATTATTTAATTTTTCTACGTTGGAAATTTATAGCCTTCTAGGCAATAGAAAGTCATTTGCTTTGAAGAAGAAAACTATTAATTTTCTCAAATGATAATCTCTTCCCGTCTTTATCCTACATGTGTTAGCTTAACAGAATTTTCAATAAAAGACAAAAAACACCTAAATACATCAAACATTGTCAGTTGTGCACCTCAAAATGTAGATAATAAGGTTGGCAAGCCTAAGACAGTCAGGGGATAGCATGTCTTTGATATGAATATAGACTAAGAAGATTAGAATATATGCTGAAAGCAAAGAGAAGGAATATGATAAAAGCCCTTCATCAAAGTCTTTTTAAACTTGGCAGGGTACGAATTGCCTGAGTATTAAGCAAATACTGTAAAAAGATATAGTCTGGAACAAATGACAGATTCAGATTAAATGTCTGCAAAAATCATAACTTGGATCAGGGTCTGTATATCTCAGGGAGGCAAATTTTATCTAGATACAATTAAATTCATTTTAGCAAGTGTTTCTGGCAATAATAAAACATGCAGTTTTTGAAAAATGAGGAGTTTTTGTTATTGATTGCTGGAAATATTCATAGTCTAGAATTTGCAGATTTTAATATGAGAGTATTCTACCTATGATTGGCTTAGGAATATTTCTATATTCCATGGGAGTTTAAAATAGATAAGCTTTAAAAAGAATATTGGTATCTCCACATTGCTTTCCACAGATGTTGCACTAGTTTGCAGTCTCACCAGCAATGTATGAGTGTTCCTGTCTCTCTGCATCCACACCAACATTTATTGTTATGGGACTTTTTGATAAAAGCCATTCTCACTGGAGTTAAGTGATATCTCGTGGTTTTGATTTGCATTTCCATACAAGTAGACCTACCATTTGATCCAGCAATCCCATTATTGGGCATCTACTCAAAAGACAAAAGACATTCTATAAAAAAAGGCATCTGCACCCGAATGTTTATAGCAGCACAATTCATAATTGCAAAGATGTGGAAACAACCCAAGTGCCCATCAATACATGAGTGGATTAATAAAATGTGGTATATGTATACCATGGAGTACTACTCAGCTATAAGAAATAATGGGCATATAGCATCTCTTATATTTTCCTGGATAGAGCTGGAACCCATTCTACTAAGTGAAGTATCCCAAGAATGGAAAAATAAGCACCACATGTTCTCACCGTCAAATTGGTTTCACTGATCATCACCTAAGAGCACATTTAGGAATAACATTAATCGGATGTCTGGAAGATGTGTGGGGGGAGGGGATGGGTGTATACATACATAATGAGTGCGATGCGCACCATCTAGGGGATGGACACGCTTGAAGCTCTGACTTGGGGGGCAGGGGGGCAAGGGCAATATACGTAACCTAAACTTTTGTACCCCCATAATATGCAGAAATTAAAAAAAAATATTGGTAATAGAAATAAAAGTGTTTTCCTACACATAAACAATAAAGGTACTTCTCAAAATCAAACACATGGTGTCCTCATTATTACTTGTTATATAGACAGTTGTTATAACACTGATATTAAAACTTTTGGAGAATTCACCTGGAAGCAAAATTAAATAACAATTAGTTCTTTTGCAAATTCAGATAACTTCACATTAATATGTACATTTTTAGAAATGTTGAAAGTTTATTCATGGCACCACCAACACAGTAGCTCAGCTCTCACAGAGGAGAAAAAAGGAGGTTCAGCACATTGGCCAGCTCCTGGGATACTCTTGGTATAATTATCCCATTCAAATAATTTTAACCCTTTCCCTTTTTTTTCCACTCTGAGTTCAACAGACAATTGGAACTAGTCAGCTTTGGTCAGGCTTCCACAATTCCATTTTTCTCCTATTACACACATGGCACACCACAGCTAAAATAATAATAATAACAATAATAAAGTATTCTGAGACATTGGGATGGGATCTTATTATCTGTCATTGCATAATGCTAGCTGAAACTTTGAAATCACATATATCACACTGAAGGCAGAAGTAACTAGAAAAATATTCATAGAATTCTGAGATAGTCTTATCCATATTTTTTAGTGAAAATCACATCTGCTGTTATGAACAAATTAGACATAACTTATGATTGTGAATGCGTCACTCATGCCTTCACCTCTTTTGCCTCTGCTTTTCCCAGTTCATTGTACCCTACGTGTGGCTTTCCTGCAGGTTCTGTGTACCCCTATTCCTGTTGCCTTTTATATCTTAACATAGATAGCATTATGAAAATAACTCATTTCCTTGATTAGTGGAACTTTGCTCTTTGAATCATGATTGCTGTGTGACAAACTGTGACTGTGCTAAGAGGACCTGAAAAGATGCCTTTGTCCTCCCTTATTATTTCCACTTTCTCTCCCTTATCAAAGCTGATCATTTTGTTGGATCTTTATGTAAGTATTTTTTAATTGTTGTTCCAGATCTCAATGATTGACTAATTTATTTATTCCTACTTTTCTTTCTAGAGCCAGAACCCAAAATTATAGCAGCTGGCTAATTCCCCAAGCCTTTTTCATGTAAATATACATTATCTTTTACAAAAACCAAGGACTATTTCCTAAATTAGTTTGACTTTTGATATATATGTGTGTGTGTCTATGAAAACATACCCTTTTCAGTATGTTTTCACTTTCCAATATTCCAAACAATTTGTCATGTATATATTTGTTTCCAATGCATACTCATTACCATGGCATTACCATGGCAACATTTTATCTGATCAGGCTAATTTTTATAAGCTCTAGTGAAATGACAGGAGACTATTAACAACAGGAATTTTATATTTTATCTTTGCATGGACAACATGCTCCCCTATTACATTCATTCTCCGTTAACCTACCTAGTGCCATCATAAACCAGACTTTACAGTTGGAAAGACAAAACAGATAACTTGGAATTCTCCAGCAAACTCAAATCCCTCACTTTCAGATCAGTTTCAGAATAATTTTCATATGTACACAACAGAACCTATTTAGCATTCTACATGTAGTCTTGGAAATATTTTAAACATTTCAAGATCTTGTTATTTTTTCCCTTTTTTTCCTAACATCATTTTCTTATTCCTGCAGCGATCTTAGCACTAGAGGAAACAAAAAGATTTCAAGACATCTTCTATGTTATAAATGTCACTTTTGTCTCTACGAGACATTATGTAACAAATATCACAGAACCTGTTTCCCACCATTGTGTTAAAAACACAGGATAGATTCTGTCATTGTTTTTTCCTCAAATGTTTGGCAGCTTTGCTTTTTTTTTTTTTCCCCAAACCCATCTGTTTGTTTGCAGCTGCTCAGCTGCTCAATTGCATTTGTCTTCACAGTTTTGGCTTTCAAAATCAATAATTAAAAGGATTTTGTTGTTGTTACATAAAAATTCCTCAAGACCCAATCTCTAATGCCCTATCTCTTCCCATCTGTCCCACCCTTAGATGTTCATTCTCAAAATAATCTCAGGGAAATAAAATAGTGATAATTTTTTTATATCAGAATTTTTTAAAGTTCACTTATATTAATCTATTTACAAATACTAATGTAAAATTATTGTGCCTGTAAATTTAAAAACGGAAATCAGTCTCTCTCTATATATATACTTTTTTATAACAACATGTCTGATATGTAAAAGAATGAAGATATTAGTAATTAACATAACTATAAATCATATTATAAAGGGCTTGTGATATGTTTATTCAATTGATTTATAAATAATCCCAATCTCAAAACCTTATAGGCAGATGTACAAATTTTCAATTTATTATTGAGGAAAAATATTCCACGGGGTCAACATATACGGGGACAATATATACATAACCCCTGATTCCAAGGGGTCAACATAAAGTAATAGATAACCCAATGTCCTAAAATTCTAAACATGAAAAGAAAGGTTCCGAGAAAGAAACACAAGCATATATGCATACTAATTGATAGAATTATCTCTAAAAATTCAAATTCTCTCAGGACACCAGGTGTGTATGAAAAGAGGTGGGGAATTTCTGAATGTAAATCCTGATTCACAATGTAAAGCGAAAGACAAAACATTACTCTGAATACATTAAAATGTATCTGGATGAAAATAAAGATTGGAATCTTATGAATACATATATGAGCAATGAATATATCACTGCTGGGAATTTTAAACTAGCTTTTTTTTTTTTTTTGGTTGTTATTTTAACTGCAAATTTTAAATGCCTTCAGATATAACACCAGAGGGGATCTGTTACATTAAGTGATTTAGGAACTCTATATTGAGGGAGAAGCAGTAATCAAAAGCAGCAAAGAAGAAATTAGTTTAAAGCAAAAATGTAACAAAAACCAAGAAAAGCTAAGACTACGTGGGTCCACTGGAAAGAGGAAATACTCATCACGTGTTATCTACCCACTGCATGTCCCTCAGCCTTCCCCAGGTACGTTGCCTAAGCCACCAACTCACACGACTGCTGGCAAATTCCTGCTTCTTGTGAAGATCCAACTTGGCCAAAGTGATTTAGGAAGTCTCAGGACCGCAGGAAGCCCACTGGCAGTGAAATGCCTCCATGAAACTTCCCAAAGTTAGTACTGACTGAAGTTGCACGCAGATGAACTCCCCAAATGAAGTTCCTTTTATTAATATATATCAGATTATAATAAGATGGATTTAGCAAGTGGCCATGGTTTTCTTAATGTCCAACGCATCTATAATTAAACGATTTGCAGACTTTTCTAGAATTAATTGAATTGCTTCACTTATCCATGTCTAGGAAATTTAGCATTGTTATGAAATGGTTTTATTATTTCTTCTAACTCATTACAAGTGCTCTTGAAAATTAAAACCAGCTTATATGAGTTATACAATACACTAGGATTATTGAGCTGATGTTTACTTTATTTTATTGCTAATAAGGTAAGGTAGAATCCTCTATTTTAATGCTATTCAGTACAAATTACTTTTTATTGCATATTAAATTTGGAAAAGTAGCCTACTAAAAGTTAAAATAAAAAGATTTCTTTTTTAATGTAAACATATCCATAAATATATGTATAAATTTGAGTTCACACAGGGATAATAGCATTTCAGACATTAGTTGGAGGACAGTATTGAATATCCTAAGATCACAACAGCTGGCCAATCTCTGTTGTTTGTATTATGAAATCTCATGAGAACAGCAATAAAGAAAGTTGCTTTAATAGATATTTACATTAATATGTAATCAGCAGTTTTTTTGCCAACTATACTTTGTCACTATTTTTCTAATTACTTCATTTTTTATTGTTGTTTTCTCAGTCATTTTAAAATGCTAATCCCTCCTAAAGCTGCCAAATGTTGAAGGTCTTTTGTGTATTTCACAAACGAATCAGATTTAACGTCACCAGTAAAATAATACAGACAATTTTAGCCTTAATGAACCATAGTCAGTGATACCATTGAGATGGCAATAAAATATACTTTTATTTTTTTGAATTTAGGATTCTTAAAATTATTTTTAAAAAGAATAAATTGCTAGAAGTCTGCTTAAAAGTAAAATATGAAGACATTAAATTTCAACCTCAGAATGGTGCTCATAGGTGCGTGAGGTTTTTCTGGAAAATAAAGTTGTAAACTGACCATTATTTTGAAGCTCATTATTACAAATAAGTAATGACCATTCTTTTTAATGTCCAAAAACTGAACAGAGTGACAGACACAGATTAAAGGCTTGGTCCTTGTACGGTAAACATTTTTTTTTTTAAGCATCTAAAAGCAAGGTCAGCTATATTGGGCTAGCCCAAAGAGGACACTGGTGTTGGGTTAGATACATATACCAGCCTGCCAATCAATTCCCAATCCAGCTGCAGAGGTTACCATGCCAGTGAGTCCTGCAATTCAGGCTGTCAGAAGGCATTATAACAATTGTATTTGCAACAATAAATGGCAAAAAATAAGATCCTGGAACAACAGCTGAGGAGAGGAAAAAAAATTAATGTTATCTGAAAACCTAATGTTTTCATAAAGAATAAAAAGGGCAAACATAACAAATTTTTGCCTGTAAGTGGGTAAGCGATATGCTAAAGTACCCAGGAGTGACTTGAGATCAACATTTGTGTAAGTACTTGCCTATTACCTTTCGAAAAGCATTAAATGTGGAGTTTTGTTTGTTTCTCTAATAACTGAATTTACTGCTTGTGGGAGCCATTGATTTAACTGCGAATGAAAACTCAGTAAGAGAAATTATGCACCAAGAAATGGGAAGGATTATATTACCTAGAAAGCAGTAGATTACCCCTGAAAGTTTTTCATTTTTCTTTTAGGAGATGAGATCACTGCCAGTCATTACCTGAAACTGATTGGTTTCTTTCCTGAATTCTAATCTTGAAGTATGCAGGCATCCATCAGGAATGAAAAAAATATTCATAGTCTGCATTTTTTACTCATTTTATATTTTCAGCGGCTTGTCGTTTGTTTGAATATACAAATATTGTTTTGACTTTAATATATAGCCAAAACAAATTGAGAAACAATTACTGTGTCAAGATTTGGGTTTTAAAACAAATTTACTCAGAGGACTAATATTAGGTTTAACTGCCTATAAAAGGTTTAGAACTAGGCAGTGATATTAAGTTTGTCTTTAAATTTAGTTGTAGTGCTTTACAAAGACAATGAGTTAGTCTGTACATTTTATTAAACAGTAGTGATTGAATTAGATGACACCGTGTGGGTAAAGAAGCTAATAGTTTTAAATGTCTTGATTTCAAATAAAAGTACAGATAAAATTGTCTTTTATAGAACTGTTGTTAAGATGGACTAGTATCATATCATGAATAACAAATTATAAAAAGATACTATGAGCAATAATTAAATACAGAATTATACCCAATATTGAAATTAAATAAAATATTTCAAAAAAATGAAAATTATTCTGAAAGCAGTCTTAAAGTTTGGTTTATAAAAAGTCATGACTTATTAATTTTGATACTAAATGTTTTGATTCATACAAAGAACATTGGGAAGTCTTCAATTTTTTTAGATAAATGCACTAATTTAATGAAACACTAAAGACAAAGATCAAGAGATTCTCAGAACAATGCATGCTTTTAAAACTATGAAAGACATTTAAAATGTATACAATGTAAGTTACATAGGTGTGCAAATATTACCAAAAGGTTTAACTTTAATATTCGAGTATATTCCATGCAAATAATTAGTATAATTACTCATCTTTATTTTGATTTGCATATATTTTCAAATTATCATATTTTGCTCTTGAGCTTTTGTACCCCCATGATGAGCTGAAATTAAAGAAAAAAAAAAAAAAGAACTGCATGGCTGGTGATGCTCTTTCCCCTTAGTGGAGAAGGCTTAGCTATTTTATTAGAGAATGAACCAGAGACTTGGAATGAAGTACTGGGTTTAAATTCTGGCTTTCTCAATTGCCAGCAATACAAGTATCACTTATTTGAACTTCCTTTTCTTTCCCTTGTAAAGTGGGACGAGTGATGCTTGCCACACAATCTACGGCTGTGTTCAATAAATGTCAGTTGAATTTCAACTTGTGTATAAAGTTAGCAATGAAGCTACTTAAATGACTTTTTGGGGAAATCAACCAAGGATTAGACAGAACTGTTGAGAGCTTTCATAGTCACGGGTGAGTTTGGTATCAGGTCTGAAGGGATTGGTTTGTGACTGCTAACTAGTACATACGTGTTCCTATGCAAGTAATTTGACTGCAGTCCACCTTATTTTCCTCAACTGAAAAACAGGTATGATAATAGGACCAACAACAACAAAAAAATCATCCACTGTCTCTGGAATAATTTCTATATTTTGTTAATGTCACTATCAATACTGTAAGGATATGGTGGGAGAAGAGAATTTTATTAAATTTCATATATGAACACATGTATTATAAAATTCATTGAGTTCAAAAATAGCTAGGCACTATGTTTATCATTTTTTCTGAAGAAGGTAAAATAGAATAAACAACTGCAACAACAAATCACAGCCAAGAAACAACAAAAATGCTGTGACTATTTCATTCGATGTCCATAAGACAAATCACTGAGCTAACCTTCTCTGCAGGTAAGCTAAATTCTACTTATAGCACGAACATTGCAGGATTTGGATATGGCTCTGTTCTATTTCCTTTTAAGTCCAAAGTATACATGTAAGGCTCAAGAATTCGCTAAAAGTGAATGGGACCTGCTAGGTCCATGACGTCATTCATCATGTCTCCTTGGCCTATTAGATCTGTCTTCAATATGATACATCAGTTTCATGTAAAGCAATTTTTTATACTTCTGAAAAAGGCTTTTTTTCCGTAGCTATTGTCATCGTTCATAGATGAAAAGAGTGCATGGTGTGTAGTAAGGGCTGCTTGATACAGGAGCATAAAATGCTGTAAAAATATGATTGGATTTAGTGGTCATAACAGTGACGGACTGTGTGAACTGAGCCAAATAAATAGTACGTCGCCTTAACACTGCATGGCCAAGATGCATCTCTGCCTTTTTATACCTCAGCTCTTGAGTTTCTCCACAAAGCACAAACTACCCAGTGTTCACTAGAAATGGGAGTCCTTTGAAATACACACAAATGGTAAGTTATAGTAACACAACCACTTTGATACATTACTCAAGCATTAAAGGGCATTAGCAGTCATTGTTATAAGATTGATATCCCCTTAAGTTGTTATTGGAAGAAGCAAAAAACAAATCAAATTTATTGTATTCTACTTCTGAATTTTGCATATGTTCTCAATGGAATAAATAGGTACAAAATGCAAATAATAATAGCTCACAGTCCTATATAGGTTATATTTTCCCAAATTTATTAGATTGCTATTTCCTTTTATAATTTTAGTATCTCTTATGATAATCTCTTTGAAAACTAAAATGCTTCAATCAGTTTATAATAAAAATATTCTTTTTGATCAATTCCAAACAATATTTTATGCTTAAAGATTCAAGTTTTTTGTTGCTATTTAATATTAAGAATTTTCTTATTGTTTTTCATCCCTACTGTAACTCTCACAATAACGATAGGATAAACACAATTATTTATTTTTATAGCAAAATTATCTGAGGTTCAGGAAGAGTAGGTGACTTATCTAACATAACTAGCTAAGTTGGAACAATAACAGTCTATGGCATGTCTTTTATACCATACTACCTAACTGAATAGAGTACCTAGAGAGTGTTTTCATGGCACTTAAATCAGTTAAATGTATAACTTCATGAAAAGTTACAGAGGTTTTGTCATTCATGATAATCATTAATATTTCCTTATTACACTGAAATAGCAAAAACTATATAGAGAGTATTACAGTAATAAACTGGGGAAGTTATGAGTTTCCAGTTAATAAAAAAAATTGTTTTTAACGATTTCTGGAGAAAGGCTACCAAATTTTTCGTTTGCATTTTGAAGAAAAGGTCTTATGCTTT
Source organism: Lemur catta (assembly GCF_020740605.2). NCBI lineage: Eukaryota > Metazoa > Chordata > Mammalia > Primates > Lemuridae > Lemur > Lemur catta. The sequence goes on along the minus strand of NC_059143.1, from coordinate 48,610,386 downwards.
TATTTCCTAACATTGCAATTATGTATTTATTGTTTGATTTATAATAAAACTTCTTTTATTAGCGGAAATAAATTTAATGATTATGTTGCATTTTGGTAGGTGGGAATCCATTTCTAATAGAATCTAAAATTGCTAGTGTCAACTTGTCAACTTGCATTTATGATAAAAAAAATTTTAAAGGTGATCACAGCTCTTTTTAAAGAATACTCAATGTATTCGTAAGTGAAAGTTATGCCACACAATCCTGAATAGTTGAGAGAGAGAGAGAGAGAGAGAGAGATTAATTTTAAGGCATGACTCACGTGATTGCGGAGGCTGGCAAGTAGGAAATGTGTAGGGCAGGCTACAGACTGGAAACTCAGGCAAGAGTGATGAGGCCGTCCTGAGTCCAAATCCACAGCACAGCAGGCTGAAAACTCAATCAGAGTTTCTATGCCATAGTCTTAAGAATTTCTTCATCTCTGGGGGCCTTCAGTCTGTTTTATCTTCCATTGACTAGATGAAGTGCACCTGTATTATGGAAGGCAATCTGTTTTATTCAAAGTCTACTTATTTTATTGTTAATCACATCTTCAAAGTATCTTCACAGAAAAATCTACACTTGGCCCCACAGCCAAAAATCCCAAACAGCTGGGTCCCATAGCCAAGTTCACTTTTAACATTATCCATCAGTTAGCAGGTAGAATTTCAGGAAATCAGAACTAGCACAGCTGCCAAGTGGCCCAGGCACTTGGCTTTCTTTCATTTGTCAAGGCTTCCATTTTTGAGAACAACATCATGCCCCGTCCAATCCCTGCAAACCTAGCTAGCTTCCAGCTTATAAAAATGTCCAAAGAATTTCCCCAGCCTGTGTAGAGGTGACCATGGAGTGGAAGAGAGGATGTAGGGAGCCAGTCAGGTGCCTTGAGGGTTCATTCACCCTCATCAGAGAGAGTTCCCATCCCAGAAACATTACCTAATTATATATGTGAAAAAATACCACCTATTATTAGAGGAAATGATGATGTATGTGCAAAAAATTGTTTTCATCTTCAGTCCCAAATTGTTTTTCTTAAAAAACAAAACAAAATAGTTTTTCTTAGCAACTATAAACTCATTAAAGGAGAGATTCAAGGCTATTTCTGCTGATATCTAAATCTTTGTAAAAAGCCAGGTATGTAATTCTTTAGAAAAAGATAGTTCTACGAAAATATTACTCTGATTGCATTGGGAGATTGAAAGGTCAATCTAACATAGATGAGAAAATTCTGGACTATCACTTTGAAGAGACCCATTGTATAACATAGTGACATTGGTATTCTTAATGTATTCAGATCAATAGATTCAGAATAGTTTGTAGACACAATTCAAATTAGCAAATGCTATTACTGAGCTATCAGCATTATAATAACAATTTAAAGATTGGAAAAAATAAATATATCACAAAATCTGAAATATACTATGTATTATCTAAAAGAATAAGAGATGATACTGAGATGATAATGTTACTACTGGCAATAATAAAAGCATTCAGAGATCATTTCACAAAACACTTTCACAAAAAATATTTTCTTTTAACCTCACCACAATCAAACTCAACCCTTGTGACAAAAAATGTATTTCCTTTATATTAAATGTAAAAATGTTATACTTAAATTAATGTATTCATCTCTTTGCACACGTATAGGACATTTTGATTTATGGTAATAATCAACATTTGTGACCAATTTTGACTTTTCCTGATAGAATTTATAAACAAAAGTAAGATAGTAGAAAAATCTATTGGTGTTAGAAAACCAGGTAAGTTTGCCCCCAAGTTTTGACAATCGAATAGAAATAAATGGTTTAAATTCCTTCTTATACAAAGACTGCCTGAATATGAACATTGTTGAGAGAAATATCTAATGAACTTCTGTTGCTTATGCCACCCACCCAGTCTATGGTAATTTTTATGATAGCTCTAGCAAATGAACATAATAATTTACATGTTTAATTCCATAGAAGCATTCTACCTGGATTTTATGTAACAGGATGATAAAGTTTAATTTTTATTTTCTTGAAATTTTCAGGGTTTTTTTTCTCATTTTAATGTTCTAATTGTCCCACAAGTTTGTGAAGTTTAAAATTTTATAATATACATGTTACTGGACTGCTACAAATAGTGATGAATATGCATCACTGTCTGGCACTAGTTCTATAAATACATTTGTAAGAGTATTGATTTTATGAATTATCTAGATAGTAGACACTTTTTGAAGTGGAGAAAATATTGAATGCCAGGGGTACAAAGTCACCCAGAAAAAAGCTTAAGAATATACATCTTCTGCTTTTGGTCCCCAAGAAGTACATTAAAAACTTTTAAAACAAATCAATGACCTGCAATATTCACATAAATACAATCTGTGCTATTTCCTAATGACTCAGCATTTACTCTAGGCCAACTTTGCCAGGTTAGAACCTCAGGAAATATAAGAAATAAGCAGTTTAGCAGAGTAAGTACAATGAGAGTGTTTAGGAGAGGTTCAGTTCAATGAAGAAGCAGGATTGTTATATAATAAATGTGCAGTATATACAAGACAAAGAAAAGGCTTCTGGGCATAGTCAGGGCATTGTTCTATCATTTTTATGATAGCAGCATAAATGTTCAAATGAGCACAGCATGGCAACTCTACTTGTCACATACACAGGTTTAAATCAAAAACAGTTGTATTAATGGATAGCTTTACAGTATACTTTCTGATTATTTTAACTATTTTTTAAATTCCATTAATGGCATAAAAACAAAATGATGAAGTCTCATCACTCAGTACCAAAATAAGACATACAAACACACACAAATGCATGTACATGCAAACATCTGTGTGTATGTGTGTGTATGTATTGTTATCTGGTGGCTGTTAGGTTATACAAAGAGTATTGCCAGAAATTAAAGACATTTTCACCTTTAAAGAGTGATTAGAAATGTAAATTATATAGAAATAGTTTCAATTCACTATAAAAGAAAACGATGAGAATAAAGGAAGCAATAGATGAATATAAGCACACAAAATCATGTTTTATATAGCAAGACTTTTTTTAGGTTTTACTATGAAAATGAGCTGCCCATGTGTGGTGGTGCATGGGAGATAACACCATTAATTTCTATAGATTCTTGTGCTCAGAAAGATGGGAAATATCAATATGTAACTCATGCACATTTGCACAAAGCTGGATAACCCAAGGGCAAAATAAAATGTTAGAAAAAAGAAGGTATAGATAATGAAAAGATGCTCTTGCTTTTTTAAAAAAAAGTATGCAATATTTACATCACTTCCAGGAGATAGGATTTTTGTCTTAAACATAATCTTGATATAAGGATTGTACCCTTTAATTTTTAGACTTCAAAAGGGAGAAAAAAATCTTTAAATGAAGATCTGATTTACAAACGGCGAGAGGCTCTAGTGAAAAATTTTAAACCTTGTTATCGTCTTCCAGGGCATGAGAGAAAACGGGAAAGTGAAAACAGATTGTCTATAAGAAGGCATTAAAGGTCTGTAGTATGATTAAATTTAGTTACTCTTGCTTCTTGGGAAAGAGACATGTTCCTTTGTATTTACCTTAATCAATAAAGAAAGAACAGCCTAGGGCATATATTTTTACATTCTGCACTGAAAATTGATCTAAACTCATTGCTTCATACATTTGCCAGGACCCAGTCTTGCCAGGTGTGGATTGTACTGGTGTAACTTTACCACTGTACACTCAGATTATGTTGGATCACAAGCAGAAGCACATCCTCTTTTTCTCAATAGGGTCTTTTAGTTCTTAGTAATTAACTGGATGAATCTGGCTGAATTAATAGACTAAATCATTGTTCATTGTCTTTTGCAGCTTCATTAATCACTGCTCCTCAAATCTGACCAAGGTCCAGCTCTCTGGTTTGTTAGTCTTGATGATCTTGCTTGTGTGAAGGACACTCCAAATTAAATACCTCCATGATGGGAGGGGAAGACAAACCTCCTCTTGGCCTTCTAGAGCCTTCCCTGTGCCAAATATAGAAGGCTAATGCGTTGGCCCCAAGATATAAGGAGGGTGGCAAAGAACTGATTCACAAAAATTGAGCAACAAAACCAGGATATTTTGCTGTAAAAGTATACTTCAAATATACCTATTGTAAATAAATACTTGGTGTGCTTTCCACACTCCTGGCATATTATATTAAAATGTAATAAGTCTGCATAAGCCAAATATATTAGGATTCACTGGCATTTTCACTGAAGAGAGCAATTCTTCTGACCATATACTATGGCATTATACATGTTTTCTGAGCCTTGAGTTAGACAGACATGATAATTTTAGAAAATAAAATTATATCTTTTAGAGTAAAACTGGCATTTTATCTCAGACCATTTATAATTTACATTTCAATATTAAATAACAATTCTATGCCATAAAAACAAAAATCTTAGATACAAATTTAAGAAACTAAAACTAAAATTAGAGTTTGCTAAGATATACTTAAATTGGGTTAGATTCAATTTTTTCATATTAAAATGACCATAAAAACATCCATAGAAAAACACCTGACCTTGGAGAAAATATATGATGGTTAATATATTTAATAAGCAAAGAACTCCAGAAAAAAAATAAAAATGTGTGTGAATAATAATTATAAGATATTTTCAAAATAGAAAATTACAGTTAAATATGTTGAAAGTGATTTACATTCACTGAAGGCATATGAAATAACCATTAGGTATCATTCTTTTTACTCATCAGATTGACGAAAATAAGTGCAATAAAACCTGGCAGTGTTTTAGGAATGTTTTGATTATTCATCATGGGTGAAAATGTAAAATGTCAGTGTTTTCATGGAGAGCAGTGTGTAAGCTATACTAATACTAAATGTATATGCACCACTTGATTTGGTCATTTCAGCTTCACTATAAAATAAAAATTCCAATATGTAAAAATATAGGACAAAATTGGAAAAAAATTTTAATATCTATCAACTAAGGAGGGGATGTGTTAATTGTTATATACCTATCTTAAATCATTCAAAAACAAATGTCCAAAGTTGGGATAAAAGAATTTTTAATAGGGTCACATATGGTGAGGGGTTTATGCAACGAAAAGGAAGAAAAGAAGAAAAACATAAATTGTCATGAATAAAAGGATACCTTCATTCCTTCTTTCTATCTTGATGTGGAATGCTATGTCAGCCAATTTGGAAGATGTGGAAATACTATACGATGAGGTATACACTACCTTGATATCACACATGATACTTCAATACCATTTACTGTCTACATCAACAGTGCTTGTTATGTGAGCAAACAGTAGACTTGCCTTCTATTTGATTAAATATTCCTAGCTAACATATTCCCTAAGGATAAATTACTAGAACTAAAAGTTTTGTTTCAATTTATATTCACACTTTTAAAGGTACTGAAGTATATTTTTCATATTTCCTTCCAGAAGCTTTACAACAGTATTAATTCTCACATGGTTTGTAAGTGAATTGATATTTCTGCCCATCTATTAAAAAGCATGAAAATATTTTAAATTCTTTGCCATGTATAACATAAAAACAAAATTTCACTTTTTAAAATTATCAATACTTATTAACACAGATGAGAAAGTTCTCAAGTTTTTTATCATAACTTTTAGCTTCCAGGCTTGTGAGAAAATGAATTTCTGTTGTTTAAGCCACATAGTCTGTGATATTTTATTATGGTAGTCCTAGCAAACTAATACATATAGAGATTACAAAAAGCATCCCTTTATTATTTTAATATCATATACATTAAGTTCCCATTTAATTAACAACACTAGAAGCTTGGAACACATTTAATCTATTCACCAGCATCATGGCTTTTATAATTATTCTTATGTATTTTACTATAAATATATTTCAATAGAAGGAATGTGCTGGTGCTTTTCACCTTCCCTATGGAAATCTCATGCCCTAGGTTTCCCCTTTAAGCTTTGTAGTCAGCAACCACAATGTTAAATAATTGCCTCTGATTAGTTTTGACAAACATCCTGAGGAAAAGTTTGTTCACGTGTGGGCTCTCTCAGCTAGGTCAAATTAAAGCTGCCTTATGAGTAGGATCTTCCAGCCAACCATCAGATAGGGATATCATGACAGTCTTTCAGCAGTTGCTAGGTTTTCAGTGATTTCAGGCTGTTGAGTTTCCAAGGTACATTAGATCTGGAGAGGGTGTGATATGAATAGGACCAGTTAAAACTTTGAAAGTTGTTTTCTCTTCATACAAAAAAATCAGTATTGTTTTTCTTGGATAAGTGATTCCTGGACTCATTTGGTTAATTTCTACAGTTCTGAAAATGTTGGTTCTGACAAATTTTCCCAAAGACCTTGTTGCTTTTATGGTGGAGAGAATTTCAGAAGATTATGATGCCACCATTTTTACTAGCATCACTCCTCTTTGAGCAATTTTAAGTCCATCCTATTATATTCTGGCTGTCATCGTTTCTTTTGGGAATTCAGGTACTATTCTTCTCATTATTTTTTGAAGGTAATATCAATCTATGATTTCATTTAATATTGTATTGAGTTTTGCTTTTCAGAAGTTTTACTATGTTCTGGGGTGATTGATTACAAAAATGGTCTCAAATTCCTCCCATTCCTGTAGAAATATCACTTCTTAATGCTGCTTTGCTTTCCTCCTGTTAAGGGGGGAAGGGGTCTCTTCTCCTTTAAGACTGGGCTTGACCAGTCTTATTGACCAGTCATCTTGTTTTGACATTAGAAACATTAGAAAATCAAACTATTTGGGCTTTGTTGGTTAACTTTCATGAATACTCTAACATTTGAAAGATTGTGTATTCTGTATTTACTGCAAGCAGTATTCCATATGCATCAATTCAGTCCATTTTATGAATCATGTTCAAATTTTCAGTATCCATCGTGACGTTTTTTTGGCTGCTGCTTCTACCAATGTATAAGATAAACGTGTAAAATATTCCAAGGAGGATTACAGTTTTGGCTATAGCTCCTTTTCGTTCTGTCAAATGTCAGTTTATTATGTTTAAAGCTTTAAGTATATCATTAACTTCATACACATGTGGAATGTATTTCTATTTTGGGCTTAACTCTTTGTAAGAGCTGTTCTATTTTTTGGTTTACACATACTGTTAATGTGCAGATATATTTCATAGGTTTCTTCTTTGGTGGGCTCTCAATTCCAACTTTGGTCAGCAGAGACACAGGAGATGGCAAAACATTCTGCTCAGTTTTTTTTAACCTTTCCTCCACAGCTTTTGGTTAAAAAAATCCTTCAGTGGGAAAAACATCCTCTAAGTTTGCACTCACCTCTCTGGTCCTTCCTTCCTTCATCTCTGAGTCTTGACACCTTATATCATCACTGCTTGCCCACCTCAGTGTTGTCACAACTTTGTTTCATAATATTTATTGAGCTTGCCTGATTTTTTTTTTCTAGCAGGAGAAATAACAGTGTGGTATTCTCATAGGTATAGTTATGTCAGGTTTCCATTTTAAGACTGAGTCACAAACTGAAATTAGAAATGATCTTTTCTAAGGTCTATAAAATTAATTTTATCTAAAAAATATTTTCAAAAGCCCAGATTTTCCTCTGTAATATTTAAACATATTTTAGGCATTTGCTATGTAAGAGTTTCTTCTATTTATCTGCATGTTTTATTAAAATATTTAACCAAGGAAAAGTGAAAACTTACTAGATTGCAACAGCCTGCTTCAATTTTTTCTTTACCATAAAGTCTAAGAATTTCTGGTTTTATTTCTAAGAGTTGTTACAAAAGACTCATTTTCCAAAGGCATTCAATCAACAAGAGTTGAGAGCATTTTAAAAATGAGCTCTTCTCATCCTAACACATAGGTTTGGAATATCTTATCTGGACATGATCTTTCATGTTAATGCTTTTGATTACATCTCGACAGAAACTGTATTTTCCCCCAAAATCTGTTGTCTCATATTATTTTCAGCAACTGAAACAGCATATGCTAAAGCAATGAGGCATGGGCACCCTCGGGGCTTTCATATGCCAGAATAAAGAAAGTGAATGTTAATGCCAAAAATAAAAAAAGCATATTAAAAATGCAGAACTTTTGGAATAGCATTCCTCTCTAATTCATGATTTAAAGTTGTCATTTTGTGTGGTTTATGAAACTCAGACTGGAATAATGAGTGTGGTTTTCTCTGGATTTTTGTAGAAAATACATACTTTACTCTGTTAGAACTTGCTTTTCATTTATTTAACACACTTACTTATTCTACAGATAATTTGAGTGCCATATCAATGCCAGATATAGAAACAGTGCAATATTTGGTTAATAATACTAGTACCTTTATAGATTCAACATTTTAAATAATTTAACACTTTATTTATTTTAAATTACATTTTAAAGTGCATTAAAACATATGTTTGTGTTAAATAATTATTGATATGCAAATTATTATCAGTATGTAAATTTCTAGAGGAAAAATTTGGAAACAAATTTAGTATGCATATGTATATATAAGAAAGGATGCAGTACCATGCACATATCTGGAAGGTGGATAATTTCTATAGTGATTAAATAATACTATAAATGAAGTCTACACAAAAATACTTATTGAAGCTATAATTAATATGCTATTTAAATAATCTCTCTGATAATTAAATAAAATATTATAGATCATATCATATATTAGTCAGGAAAAAAATAGCACATTTATTTGTTCCTGCTGGAAAAAGTTACAAAAGTAAGTTATTGTCTACTGTTATTGTCTACTGAAAATAATGTGGGCTTATTTCCTTATGCTGAAGGGCATCTGTTTTAGTAAGCCTTAATGTTTCATAGTAAATTTTCCTACTTTCCCTATCCACTTAAACATCATTAGCACATTTAATAAGATTGCATTTGATCTGCTCAGATAATCCATAAATCTGGCAGTAATTTACAAGTTAATACCATTGTAATACACTTATGATCTCTGACGTCAAATATGGCTCATTAATATGACTATTGTGCCACTGATGAATTGTACACTTTGAGTGACTCATTTGTGTTTAAGCTTAATGACTAATATCAGTTTCAGCTGCTGTTGTCCTTCACTTTTTCTTCCCATCTATGGTTTCTTTAGGGAAAAAAAGCAGATTTTATAAAACTAGTGCAAGGTAACTTAAACCACTGAAACAAATTAAAAAATGTATATATTACCTTGCTGAATTTTAATTGTGCAGCTTATAACGATTCAAGGATATATAGGGAATTAATTTATTGTTAGGTATTTTTTACTATATGGAAATTACTTTCCTGGTATCTGTTATTGAGAATACCTATATTATTACCTTTCATTAAAATTACCTATTTATTCTTAAAATTTATATTTCTCTCAGATTTGTACCTTAAAGGTCTCAGGACTCCCATGGTTTCACAATCTGACACCTCCTAGATTTTCAGCCTCATCACACCTACTTTCCTTGACACATCCTTTGCTCTTGCCATTCCAAATCACTTTCAATTCTTTAAGCATGCTCTACCTTTCATAATACTTCATTTGGTCATGCTCAAATTTCCTGCTTAGTAGCTAAGACACTCCTTTACTATCTGTATGTTACAGTTTAAATACCACTTTCTCTCTGATCTCTTCCAGATCAACACATGCCTTCCCCTATCCCTTTCCAGGAAAATTAATTGAAATCCCATTGTTTAGAAATACTTTGTAACCATACAGATAATAAAATACCTATCACATTTCTTTATCTTGTTTTGTTTATATATCTTTCTAACTATTAATAGCACAAAAGCCCCTGAAGGGAAGACACCATCTTATACATAATAACATAATAAAGTTACAAAATATATAATAAAGACAGAGAAAATATCTTATCAATATGTGTGTACATATGCATGTATGTACTCAGGGTCTATCAATGTAGTATTTCCTCAGTAATACTAAATTAAACATTCTCCAGTGGTCAACAAACAAAAGTGTTGGAGACCAAAACTGTGTCTATTTTATTGCAATGTTTTCAGCAGTAATGTGCAATCTTTATGCTGCGGATGTTTGCAGTTGAGGAATGCAAACTTCCTCCATAAGTAATATAAGTTTTTCACTTGTAGAAAGGTATAAGAGAGCAAAGAATTTATATGAGTCCTCTTCTTATTAGCCAGTCATCAGACTGTATAATAAATCTCTTGAACTTATTCCTCCTGTCCAATGGAAGTTTTGTATTATTGAAAATTACTGAGAGAGTAGATTTTAAGAGCTCTTACCACAAGAAAAGATAAATATGTGAGGTAATTCATGTTAACTAGCTCAATTTAGCCACTCCACAATGTATACACATTTCAAGACATTGTGTTGTACACAATAAATATATATGACTTTTATTTTCCAATTAAAATAGTTTTTTAAAAAAGAGGAGACCTGTTGTTTTTGAGTATGTTCCTGTAAATTTCCAAGTTCACTATTTTCCTTATGCTTTATTTTCAGAATATACACCCCCTGCCTGTTGAAATGAAAAGCTAATAGAAATATTTTGTTTCATCTTAACTGTAATCTTTTTACTTAGTCAAATATGAGGTTTTAATTTGAAAACAATGGTTTTAATGGTTTCCTCTGTAGATGTTAAAAACACATCCAATTCTGCTTAAACATAAAGTCTTGCAAATATTTTTAGATAACTATTCACATTCTCTAGTGTCGTTTTTCTCCAAGCAAAATCTCCTCAGACTTTTCTCATATGTTCTTTTAAGCATTTTGCATCATTACATGTCATAATCATTCTACTCTGGATGTGGTCCTGTGTCTCTAAGTACCTCTTAAAATGCAGTTCTCTGAACAAGCATAAATGCAACATTTCGGCTCTTTTCTGAATTGGTGTAGAAATGGTCCCGCTCTACCAACTGCAGCCTATCCTCTACTCTCTGCCACTCCACTGAAGGTGTACCCTACAGAATAAAATCTATGAATTTGAATTCACTTTTTAATGATCTTTTCTACTTATTCAGTGAGTCACCTCTGGAAAGCAGGTTTGTCCCTCTTGTGTAGAAAACCATGAGAAAATTTGTGTTTATTTCATAAGTAAACACGTTTCATTAGAGAATGAAAATGAAAATTATCTAATCAGATAGTAAGTATATTTTTGAAATTGGAGATAGCTAATATTTGTATTTTTCTGCCAATACTATTTATAGACATAGTTATAAAATTATTTTAAGCATTTGATAGTATAGTGTTCAACTTCAGTTAAAAAACGCTCTGTTCATCTGACGACTCATGTTCCATGAAAATAGTATTTTTCGATAGTAACTTTTTGTCATCATTTGAAGGAACATAAGCCAGTGTTAGATATGTCTTTTCTCTGATCTATTTATTAAAATCTAGAAGATGTTAGAACGTATAATTTCTAAGCATTCGTTGGCTAGTAATTTATCAGATACTGTCATGTCCCATACTAGTAATGGAGAGGATAGGGCTGCTCCTTTTTGGGTTTACTTTAGTGTACTTTGTACAACATTATCTTATCTGGATCTATACAAATAAAGCAGTGAATACTATGGAATTTTCATGCAAGAATTTAGTGTTGATGAGCCTTTGAATAAAGAATCAGCAATAAATAACAGATCCAAAAGGTTAATTCTGCTATAAATTTTGTGCATTTTAAAAAGAGATTGGCTGAATATATCTGAAAGACTCCCAATCCCCTTTAAAATTTGTTTTGTTGTTTATAGTCTGTCCAGTAAAAATTAGTCTTTAAACATGGCCATAATCAAGTTACTGAGGTAAGCAAGCACTTGTAAGGCATTCTCTTCATTGACCCTCATAACAAAAAGATGAACTAGGAAAATTATTTTCTTCTTTTACAATAAAGACATTTTAATATAGAGAATTGCAGTGACTTGCAAGTGGTTACACAGGGCATTGCCAGTGAATCTGATGCCATTTTCTTTCTATTATGTTCTTGCATTGCCTCACGAAGTGACCAGTTTTATCAATTAGGAAACACTGACATAAATTTAATCCTATACAATACTCACATAATTTAGCTTCATAAAAGGTGTACAAAATAAACAGCAAGTATATTTGCATTAAGTATATTCCAGTTTGTGCAATTAATCTCACATCTCAAACTTGCCTGCGCACTCCAGCTGTTTTACGGTACCAAGTCCTCATTCAAGTTACAAGTGACTGTCACTTATCCCAGGACACTAGGAAGCTAAAGCCTCAAAGACTGAATTAAGCCTCCCGAGGATATTAGTAGGGTTAAAGTGATTAAAAGGGAATTCCAATCACAAAACTGTGTCTGCATAAACCACAGAGGACCATATTTGGAACCATTCTATGTTTTTGGAAACTGAGACAATAGTTGATCTTCTGATTTCATGCTATCCCTTCAAGAATCTATGAACAAATTTATATTACCAAATGAAGATCAAACCTTGCTTTTATTCCTATGGTATCATCATCCCTACTCCTTTAGAAATATCCTTTAATAACTGAGAAATATGTATAGAAGACTAAAACACACAGTCCAAAATGTACCTTAATTATGTCAGAACAATACTCTATAAAAACAGCAAAAAGTTGGGTAGCCCATCCACACGACAGAGCAGGTACAACTCAAAGATGCAGTGTGGGTTCACACCACGGCATCCAAGAGGATCCAACCCACTAAGATGTTTCAGAGCTCTCCAATATGCTCATTGCAAAGCATATGTGCCAGAGAACATTTTGTGCCATTCTTTTTTTTTTTTTTTTTTTTGAGATAGAGTCTCGCTCTGTTGCCTGGGCTAGAGTGCCGTGGTGTCAGCCTAGCTCACAGCAACCTCAAGCTCCTGGGCTTCAGCGATCCTACTGCCTCAGCCTCCCGAGTAGCTGGGACTATAGGCATGCGCACCATGCCCGGCTAATTTTTTCTATATATATTTTTAGCTGGCCAGATAATTTGTTTCTATTTTTTAGTAGAGACTGGTCTCGCTCTTACTCAGGCTGGTCTCGAACTCCTGAGCTCAAACAATCCACCCGCCTCGGCCTCCCAGAGTGCTAGGATTACAGGCGTGAGCCACCGCGCCCGGCCATTTTGTGCCATTCTTTAGGCCTAAAATACATGTCTTGATATAATAGATGCTTTATGCTTCTTTGTATATTTATTAATATTTGTTCTGCCTCACTAACCTTGCAGCTATCCAAATCTGGCATGCTGATGAATGCTTTATTTCTTGCCAGTTAGAGTCTTGTTAAACTAATGTCAATGTGAGATTGACATAATCAAAATATTCTAAATATATATTGCTTATGTAACAGGAAAGAAATTATACAAACTGAATTGGATTCAAAATAGTACTAATATACATATATGTCTGGTGTGTGTGTGTGTGTGTGTGTGTATTTAAAGCCTGAGGATGCCTTAATAATAAATGTATATATGTATATATTTATAAATACGTTTAAAACTTTAACAATTCCTTCACGATAAGGCTAGCCTGAAAGGTAGGAAGTTAAAATCAGCTCAGATTTATTACCTTCAATGATAATGGTTTCCTTATTTGAAGTTTTACTAAGCCTCCTGATATTTAAGGTGTGCTAGAAAATCTCTCAACAGTAGCCCTTAATTCCCTTTTTCTGACTCTCCTACACAAAAACTGTCCTGAAGGAAAAATATGTTTCTTTAAAATATTATATTGCCAGCAATGCTTACAACTGATATGAGGAGTAAAAATCCTCATCAAAATGCAACTGCAAGAAGAAATTTTTTTCCAGAACAGCTTTTTATCTTGTCTAACCAACCATTTTTCCCTTTATAGCAATCATCTAAACTTCTTGTACAGTCTTAGGAGTCTTTGGTTACAGATAGAAAATAAATATTTATTAATACATAGATGTGCTCTGCATGAGACTAAAATATTTAGCCTGAGTGCCTAACAGAATTATGTTACATGATCTTCATTTACCTAATTTTTTAAAAAAACCTTTAGACATTTAAAATTGCACTGTAAAACATTAACCATGTTTCCATAACATAGTTTCTCTTTAAGTACTATTTGCAAGATAGAATCTTAGCAAATTAAGAAAGAGCCTTTTCTTACTACCTCAATTCAGTAATATCCCCTTCAGTCCCACTTCCACAGGAGATTACTCTCTATGGTCCTAGTTTTGTTGTTGCTGTTAATTCCACCTAACTCCCAAATTCTTACCTTCTATTTTCACAAGGGAAACTATTCCATTACCAATATAAAACTAAAAATGTTTGAAAACGTGTGCTGCTATGAGACATCAATGTACAAACTGAAGTAAGCAGATAAACATACAGGAACACAGAGGATAATTTATAATTATAATAACAATTTCAGCCACATAACCCTCAAATATAGTGAACATTACTATTAATATCACCACAGAAGTTAATTTTTGTGCTCTTGAGGTTGATACTCTCCCTTGAAATGCAAACACTATTTTGATGTCTACCATTATGAAGTAGAATTATTAAAATACTTGCCCTTGAACATCATATCAATAAAATAATATGCATGTTTTCTTTTGTTTCTGGCTTCTCTTGCTCAATATTATGTTGATTAGATCTACTCATGTTACTGTATATATCCATGGTTCATTATTTTACATTTTAGTATAAAATTCAGTTATATCAGTACACAAAGTATATGTTTTAAAATTTTTTTTCCTCCCTTCTGACCCTCATCCGATCTATAACAAAATAGGTATAGACAGGACTTACCTAAAAATGGTATAAGGCATATGTGACAAACCCACAGCCAACATCATACTGAATGGGGAAAAATTGAATGCATTCTTTTGTAAAACCAGTTTAAAAATATTTCTCCATTTTAAGTATCCTATAGAAAGTATTTTTTAATTTACAATACATTTCCTATCTTTCCCTTGGTATAATTTTCCAAATTCCCATTCCCTGCTTTTTTAGTTTTTAACCTAAATTAGAATAATGTAATTTGTCTTTAGCAAAATTCCTTTGCAACAATAAATAATAATACATCATAATAAATCCCTTTCGTTTCTTGCTAAGATTTCCTGTGCAGAAGTGGAGCTTCCTAGGCAGCTAATTTTAAGAAAGATTAATTTATACAAGAAGCACCTGCAAAATAATATCTAAAAATGAACTAATGTACAATGTCAAATTTGCTATGCATGGCAATTAGCTCTACAAGTCAAATGTACATGTATAAAACAGAGACTTTTTGGGAGCATAAATGTAGTTGTCTTGTAAACGTGGAATCATGTTCTTGAATACATTTTATTACTTCTTAAAAAATTGTTTTAACTTTAAAATGTGATTCAGAAATAAGAATTAACATTTAATATCATAGCTATGCACTAAACAAAATCAAGTTGCATTACTGAAAGTTAAGAAGGAAAGAACGGTAAAACAAAAATTTGTATTTTATGATCACGGTGGTGTAAATAAGGCTCTACAAATATTTGGTAAGCCTTAAGTTTAAGAAGAAAATATTATTAAATGATTACAAGAATAATTAAAGGTTGTGACACAGTCTTGAGGCTAAAATTCTTTAAAAATAGCATTTCCATGATTAAATATTTTCATAATTGAGACAATAAGAGATACTTTTATTTACCTAAAATTAACAGTACTTATTGATTGGAAAGACTGTATCTATATTGTTTTATCATTAATTTATCAGAATTAATTTCATACTACATCTGATATTTCTCTATACTCTTCAGTATATGTATATATTTTATTACATGCTTAGATCTGAGAGATATCTTACTATTAGAATGTTTTAAATTAAACCTTAAATGAATGATTCTGAGAGCATAAAAATCTACATATTTTGTAAGGAATTCTATACCCTTATTTTGGGGATTATAAATGGTATTGTTTAAGGAATGGAAAATTAATTATTATTAATAAAATCTATTGAACATAATAAATCTATTGAACAGAAACTTTAAAAAGATAAATGTGGTTTTAATCATCTTAATATTGTGAAATGCTTTAAAATTCATCCAACATGATATAATTATGAAACAAGGGTAAAGAAAGATTAAATATTTTTGAAATCAATAATATTTGAGATATGTACCATAAGTTTTATGAAGATGTAGTAAAAATGAAATGCAAGATAAAATATACAAGCACACATTTATTAGGAGGTAACCAAACTGAGAAAATTTAACTTATTTTTAATATTAACATAGGTTAAATATACAAATAAGAGATCTTTAAAATATGACAAAATTCTGCAGGGGAGTACTGCAGGGGAGCATTTAATGTTATGTAGAAAGAGTCATGTTATGCATTATTCTATGAGTCCTTTTGAAGGGCAGGCTCAGTATGAAAGATTCTCTTTCTAAGAGAAGGATTCAGTAGAAAACTCTCAACAGTCCTGCAGTGCAAACAGAATGTAGAGACAGCTGGGCTACATACAAAAAGAGTGCTTAAGAGTCAGAAAGTGGCAGGATGGGACAAACTAAATGGAAGAGATTTCTTGATTTCTGGCAATAGGCAGTAAGCCTTTAGTTAAGAATTTTAGAAAACAATAATTACTCCATTAAAAATAACTGAAAATGTCCTGGGATGAATGATAATGATGGATTCAGTCTATGAGAAATAAAGCAAGTCAATAAAGCCTTTTCAAAATTTCACAAAACTTTGATTGTAACAGAAAAAGACAGATCAAGAAAATGGCAGACCAAAGGTAAAATTTTTAATCACAGATAACTGGAGCTTTTTATCTTATTAATTTCTTTAAAATAGGAATTGAAAATTATTGAAACACCATAAATTGCCAATAATGTAAAGACACATATAAAATTACCCATGGAATTTTGTGGAATAATTGTATGCATTTTTCATTTCATAGTTTGAGTTAAATCATTCACAACTAGTACTTTTGTTGATTTTATAATGTCCAGAATGTTGAAATAAGACCTTTTACTGAGAGTGTCGCAGATAAATGGCATTCAAACTGTGAACCACAGAGTCCTAGGGGCCAAATTCTTAAGGAAGGGATTAAGAAAAGAAAGAAAAATATCAGGGGCTCAGGCTCCCACTACTACAATGCAACTAGAGTAGCATGCATTTAACTGTATTGATAGTTGAAATGTGATCAAGATTTGCTTTTGCAGAAACTTCCAAATGAGAAAAATAAGGTGAAAACTACTTAAAACTGACATCTATATTAGATGAATTCTATCTGATTGTCATAGTCAAAGTTTGAGTTTCAGACTGGTCATGCCAAAAATGTCGGCCAATTTACTGTACGTTTGCTATTTTCCAAGGCCTCAACTACTCATTTCGAGATGCCACTTAAAAGGCAACACAATAAACCAACTTTAACTTGCACTTAAATTATGGACTTTACCCTAAAAGGATAAGTATAAACACATATTCCACAATTTTTCAAATATGTTAGTTGTATATTACTGCACCTTCACATTAGGTCAATTTTGCCCTATTCTTATGACAGCATATATACGCATCATTTGTTGTGATAGTTCTTTTTTCTGTTAATCTGGGTAACTAAGATTCCTCATGGGCTTTTCCATCTCTGAAATTGACAAAAATTCGTTTTATGAATATCTATATTTTACTTCAGAATAATACGACATGTAAAATTTTTTCAATGTGCAATCTTTGTTTAAATATTATATAAAATGTACTTTTAAATATCATTGTTATTGAGGTAGAAGTTATATATAATTAATAACCCATTTTTTAAGTGTACAATTTATTAAGTTGTAGGATATGTGTGTGTGTGTGTATGACAATAAGTTAAAAAAAATATTCTTATCACTTCAAAAATTTTCCCATGCCAAGCTGGGTACAGTGGTGCACGCCTGTAATCTGAGCTGCTGGGGAGGCTGAAGCAGGAGGATAGCTCAAGCTCAGGAGTTTGAGACTAGCTTGG
The DNA here is from genome assembly GCF_020740605.2 of Lemur catta. NCBI lineage: Eukaryota > Metazoa > Chordata > Mammalia > Primates > Lemuridae > Lemur > Lemur catta. Next base: position 48,592,529 of record NC_059143.1, on the reverse strand, counting down.
GCAGCATAGCAAGACCTCATCTAAAGAAAAATTGAAAACAATTTTGAAAAGCTTTTTAAGAAAGTTTTCTGGCCAGGCACAGTGGCTCACGCCTGTAATCCTAGCACTCTGGGAGGCCCAGGAGGGAGGATCGCTCGAGGTCAGGAGTTCAAGACCAGCCTGAGCAAGAGCGAGACCCCGTGTCTACTGAAAAAAAAAAAAAAAAAATAGAAACAAATGATCTGGACAGCTAAAAATACATATAGAAAAAAATTAGCCGGGCATGGTGGCACATGCCTGTAGTCCCAGCTATTTGGGCAGCTGAGGCAGAAGGATTGCTTAAGCCTGGGAGTTTGAGGTTGCTGTAAGCTAGGCTGATGCCACGGCACTCTAGCCCGGGCAACAGAGCGAGACTCTGTCTCAAAAAAAAAAAAAAAAAGAAAGAAAGTTTTCTATGCACACCTTATTTTGCAGTTCACCCCTTTCCCTATCTAGAGCCCGGATAACTATTAATCTCATTTCTAACCCTCTAGCATTGACTTTTCCAGAAGTATACATAAACAGATCAAATAGCATGTCATCTTTTGTGTCTGGCTTCTTTTATTTAGCATAATGCTTATGCAATGCATCCATGTTGTTGCATGTGTCAGTGACTCTGTTTTATTGCTGAGAAGTATTCCATCCTATGGAGATGGAATTCCATAGTTTGTTTATGCACTGATATTATATACATCTGGACTGTTTCCAGTTTTAAGCATTGGTGAATACAGATACTGTGAACACTGGCATGCAAGTTTTGCAAGAACATATGCTTTCATTTCTCTTGGGTAAATATCTAGGGATACAATTTCTGTGGCATATGGTAAGTGACTTTTAAATTTGTGGAAACTGCCAAAATATATTCTAACCTAGCTGTACTACTTTGCATTCCCATAAGAAATTTATGTTATTTCCAATTGCTTCACATTCTTGTCCACACTTGGTGTTGTCAGGCTTTTTAATTTTAGCCACTCCTGTGAGTATAAAGAAGTGTGGATTTTATCTGCATCTTCATAATTACGCTTGACATTGAGCATCATTTCATGTGTCTATTTGCAATTTGCATATCTTCTTTGGAGAAGAATCTGAACAAATTGTTACATTGATTTGTTTTCTTCTTATAGTTTTAAGAACTCTTTGTATTGTGAATACATTCATCACATACATGTTTTGCAAATATTTTCTCTCAGTCTGTGGTTTACCTTTATATATTTTGAACAGTGACTTTCAAATTTTTTTGTAACTTTTTAATTTTGATGGAGTTAAATTTATTTAATTTTTGGTTTTATAGCTTAACGTTTTCTTACTTAAATCTTTGTCTCACTCAATTCACAAATATTTGCTCTCTTATTTTATTCTAGCATTTTTAAAGTTTTAACTTTAAACTATGATGAAATTACATGCAAAGGTAAAAGTAGTGAATAGATTATGAGCTCCCAAAGTGTCTGGGATAAATTCTATACCTGTTGTACACATTGTCTGCATTAGTGGGCAAATTGTTCCACTTTTTAAGCCTCAGTGATCTCATTTATAAAATAGGAAAAATTCTATCTAGAACTTAAAATGTATAATTATTTTCATGATTACATAAATGTGTACAATAAACTCCTTAGTGTTATAACTGAGTCATAACATAGTACATTTTAAACAATTTTTCATTATTAGTATTTTTTCTTACTACTAAACGTGTTAAAAAAGTGTCTTGTTTGACATGAAGAAAGAAGGAATTAAGACCTCACCAAATAGGAAGTCTTAAGTTATAGTGTGTTCATCAATTTAATCACATACACATTTTTAAAAACTACCTTGTTTTAAAGTAATTACGATAGAGATGGTATTTTTCAAAAGGCTATAATATGAATCAACATTTGAACATTTGGTCCATTCAAATAGACCTAATATCTTCTAACTGATATCTCCATATGACTTGTCACTTGTTAGAAACACAGATGTTAGTGTCATGCATACTTGTGTAAATCAAAGATTAGAAACTTTAAGTATATGATACTAAATAACACTTAATAGATACTAAGCATTTTTTAAACACATCACAGTCTTATCTATTTAACCTTCACCACAATCTTATTAGGTAGGTAGGTACTATTATTATTCACAGTTTGAATACATATACATATATGTTCCATGACACTCTCTATCTCTCTCCATATAGATAGATATAGTATAGATGCAGATAAATGGACAAGATATTTATGAATTCTTCTTAATATTGTTATAGGAAAAAGGCTTTATTTTTCAGTTATATGTTCTTGCCCTTTTAACATATCAATAGGAAATTAGATATTTATGAAAAAACATGCAAAGAGCTCCTTTAATGCATTTTTCTCAATTAAGTTAATAAAATCCATGAAAACTAGAAATGAGATAAAAATTAATTCTATAAATATTTCCATATTAGCTCTAGCTCAGTAAACAGGTAAAGTGGTAGTAAGTTCTATGAAGAATGCTAATGTAAATCAAGATCAATATATGAAAACAAATAAAACTTGTGGCTATCATTCCAAAGTTAAGGGTGCTTGGATTCATCTAATTCATATATTTATCTCACCAGTGAAATTTAATAAGAAAAAAGAGACCCCATATTTTACTTATAATCAACCTACTTTACAAATTAAAATTTCCAAAAGTGCAAGCTAATAAGTCACTCCATGAGCATGAATATGTGTAATTTTTACTGTTAGCATGATGCTGATTTTTAGTGAAAAACATAGCAGAAAGTCCATCTAGAAATATGCCAATCTATGGTGTTGTAGAATTAGCTACATACAGCATAGCCAGAGGGGGTATGCCCTTGCTCTTTCTTGGCAAACATTTCCAGAGATAATTATCAAAGAACGTCTAAAGAAACATACAGGAGCAGAGCACTCTGCCAAGTTCCAGTAACAGTAACTGTAATGTACAGTGTCAAAAATTCAGAAGTAGTACCCTAGAGGAACTGGTTGACACTAATGGATATTTTCTCACCCATTACCCCAGATTTTAAAATAAATCACTGAAGGACTAAGAAATAACAGTTCACTGCCCCAGGGAACATCACGCAGAGACACACTGGCACTCAAAATTATTAAGGACAAATTTTATCACAACTATGAGGTAAAATGTTATCAGTACCATGTTTTATTTTCTTGAATTTGTTTGAATAGTATTTAAATATCTAAATCATATACCTAAAGATTCTATATCAGAAACACCAGTGAATTTTAAATGATCCATAATAGGATAAATTATAAAGTAGTAAAATTTCACAATTATGTGACATTTTTTGAATGTGCTCATTTTAAATCAGATTTTTAAAAGCATTTTATCTAAATAACACTCAGACTTGATTTTATCAAGGAGGTGATTTATTTCAACCTTGGTCCTCTCTGTCTTTGTGATGTTCCTCTATGTTGGTGTTGTCTCTGCGGCTGTCTTGGGTGGATTGCCCCCACCTGTACTGGCTGCCCCATCCCACAACCTGGCTAAGGCTCTCAGAGTAGACCTTTGAAATAATCTTAATAGTCTGACCCTCCCTTGATTTCTTCCTGTCATCAAAATGGTTTTGCCTTATCTTCCCTTCCCTGATATCTCATTATAAATTAATTTAGCAAACCAATAGTGGCTAAGACATGTGTAGCTGAATATGTTAAAACATACTTATTCTCTAACATTTTGTTTTAACAGAAGTTTTTAATGCATGAGACAAATAGATTGAATAATGTGCAACTCTTAGGACTGAGGAATGTCTCAAATATTACAATATTGGTTTTTTGCACTATGTTTGTATAAGGCTTGAGCTGTCTCATGTATAGCAAAACATTGAGTTCTAGGTCTCCAAAACCCATGAGCTCCAGCAACAGTAAAGCCTCAGTTGATTTCAGATTAGGGGCAGAGAAGAAATAAAACTGGTACAGAGTAGAAGGAAATAAATGAGAGGAGGGGTCAGATTAGAATCCTGGAAAGGTGCTTGATTTAACTGAATTTAAAAAAAATTATACCAATAGGGCAAATTACAGGCAAATATTCTAATATGAAGGTAAAATGAAAGGCCTCATAATTCCAAGAGATGTCAAGAATAACCATTTCATAGATACAGAGATGTTTGCTTTGTTTAAGAGGTAAAATAATAACATTATAAATATGGGGGAGGAAAAGAAACATATATTTCCTCTACATTACTAGGCCAAAAATGTAAACCTATTACCTTGCTGTATCGCAAGTGGCTAGTTAGCTAGGCAGTTCCTTATCCTACTAATGATTAATACAAATCTCATTACTTGTATGTTATCATTTCAAATAGAGAATATTCTTGCCTAGAATGAAGGCTAAAATGCATTGAGTGATCTTTTGAGGAGAATGTGGAATGAATTAGGTTGCAATTTCAGATGCTAAAAAGCAATAAAAACAGATCTACCTTGATGTTAAAATCTATTACATTTTGAAAAATTCAAACAGCTTTTTATTTGCTATATTTTAAGCTAAAATGAAATTCAATGCATTATATTATAGCTTGTAAGGTGCATGTGTTTGTGTGTATATATGATAAAAGGCCTATTATTAATAATCTTAATGTAAGTAAATAGATATAAAAAGTGCATCGTCATTTCAGTTTAAATTAGTATATAGTTTGTTTACTGTTTTCAGCTTCCTTTTTATCTACCTATATAGATTGAAATACCAGTGCCTGAAAAGAAGTGTAACAATAATTTTACTTTTATTTTTATACTATAAACTTTTTTATGTGGGATGTATTATCCTAATGAATTTAATAGTTATATGCCAGCATATAGAGTATTTGTTTGAAAATGATTTCCAGTTTCTAATTCTCTGCTCAGCAAGGAAGAATATCTAAAATGATGTTCTAAGCCTAAGTAGAAAGAACACTAGGTTTCCTTTTATGTGTCATATGAAAACATGTGCATAGCACTCTCCATTTACACTAAAAATACTCTCCACCTGGAGTTCTCAAGCAGACTCAGGTGGGGCCTTCTCAACTGGTACAGCTCTAATTGGCATATGGGGGCTGTGATTGATAGCTTAGTAACAGGGTGCACAGAAACGGCTTGCCTAGAACTAGTGCTTTTTTTTGTCTGTGGTATACAGTGAGACCAACTATGAATTATGTTTTGGTCTTTGTTTGTAAAAGACAATTAGATTTCTTCTCTTTTTTCCCCTCACTTCTTTATCATCCATAAACCTTCTCATTTATATTCTCTTTTTGCATTTATTTTACAACTTAGAAACTGTAAATATTCTCACTCCATGAATGCATCACAAAAGTATTTTATTCTCCATGTGCCATTGATTCTCATTTAACAAGATTTCTTGTGCAAGATCAAAAAGTAGCCTGTAATAGTTAATTTTCGGCCTTGGTCACATGTTATGACTCAGTCTTTATAGAGTAATCAGAATGTCAGGACAATGTCTCATGGCATTGAGGGCTTGTGTTTGTAAGAGTAACAATGATAAGATTAATCTCTCAGAATCTCTCAGGCTACACTCAGCTTTAAGAATACTCTGAATTATTTCAAAAGGTTGGGGGGCAGTGGACTTTCATTAAATGGTTTTCTAATTCAAGAACAATTTCGGAGAGTCCACAGTTCAGTTTGAGTCCTCTCTTAAATTCAGAATCATGTTGTAATTCATAGAGGAGCATATTGTGGCAGTCATTCCACAGTTTAGGATGATAATGGATTTCAGGTACTTCTCTCACTGACTAGATACAAGAGAATTTTCAAATACTAGAATACAGACATGGCCTTGGTTTCCAGATTTGAAAATTCTAATTGTTAGAGCCATAGTGATTTTTAAACTTTGTTATATCAGAATTTATATTAAATGTGTTTCTGAAAACTGTGTAATGCATATCACAGTTTGAGAACTTCAATACTATTTCAAATGCATTCAAGTGGTTCCTTATTTAATGGAAATGTGCATTGATTAGTTTTGAAAATGAACTCACATTGTCTAGATCATATTTTCAGTAAGTCCAGATTGAATTTGTCACGATTGAAATCACTTTCTCTCTCATCTAATATTTGCAACCATTCACATACTCATTCAGATTAATTGTAAGCATCTATTAATTGTGAACTTAAAGTAGGATAGGCAACTGATGACAAATTGAGTCCCTATACTTTAGGACACTTCATAATCAGCTTCAATAACTAATGTGCTTATACATAAATAACTGGTCATTTACTTTTGCGAAAAACATCTGAAAGTGGACTTCAAAAGATACTTTAAGTGTTTTAACATTTATTAATGGCTCAAAAATAAAATCATTTAAAAATGTATGCTCATCCATACTTTATGTTCACTTTATAAACCGTTTTATGTTATTTCTGGAGGTTTCCATAGTGATTATCTAAATAAAACTATATTATTTAACAAAGTCAAAGTTGAAAGTGTTAATTATCCCCACTTGTTGGAAATTGTATTTTGTAGGCAATGATCTTGAAGAATCATGGTAGGAAAAATTCTTCTTCTGAAAAATTGCAAAATGAAGGAAAATACCAAAAATATTATTCAAGGACTCATTTTATCCATCCTATGTGTTGGAAGTTGGTAGAATATATATCATATGGTCTACCATATGCATACAAATGTCCCTGATTTGTATAAAATGACAAAACTCCTTCTATATCCTTGAGTTGGAGCCTTAACATTTTATGGTTAACTGAAGATACAACATTCACTACAGTGTTAATTATAAAAATTCTGCTTTGTAAGAATGAACTAGAAAATATGCAAACCAGAGTTATGAAAAATTTGTTAGTATTTTTCACTAAACCTAAGGAAAAAAAAAAGCCTTCCATAGCTGTTATGGAAAGCAGGCTTTCCAAACAGGAAAATACATCTTAATACCTGTAGTTCATCTGTGTCTTCCCAGATGATATCAAAACCACATAAAGAACAGAATATATTCTTTCATATGCAGTCCAGTGATCTCTGATTTTTAGTAGACTAGTGTAATTACAATCAATTTTCTTTACTAATAGTTCAACTTAAAATAAACTGAAAATTTAATTCCACAGATTATACAAAGGGCCTAGCAAAGACATACATCTCTCATAAAATCGACTGTGCCAATGACTTTAATTTCAGAAACATCAGCGGTTTTGCTCTGAAACATGAAATACAGTGTTATTAGTTGTAATCATTGATTCAAAGTGAGCTAGAATTTCAGATAAGCTATTTTGTACTCATAAGGGACACTATGATTTAAATTCCATGCAAATAGAAAGATAAATCTAAAGCATTACTCTATAGCAAAATTAATTATTATTCTATTGGGTGCTTACAATGCCTGTATTTCCATATTATATTATTTAGCTAGCAATATAAATATTTCTAGCTACTGAAAATTGTAATCAAAATGATGAGACATCTTAAGGCCAATCCATAAACCAAGAAAAAAATTGAGGTAGATAAATGTGGTATTTGAAAACATATCCACTAAGATTCTGCATGGCATCTCTCCTTATAGCTCTCCGCCTCCTCTTCTGCCTCTCTCCCTGCCCTTCTTGCCTTATCCGCCCAAGAAAATACTATAGTCATATATTCCTTTAGATTATAAGTAAAAACATACAAAATATAAGCATATTTATTCAGGTAGCTTTATGTGTATATTTTTAATGTATACACTGATAAAACAGCCATAATAAATACTTGGATTACAAATATAATATTTGTTGAATACTGTTCTAAATACATACCACACAATATAAGAAATTTGAAAATATCTTAGAACTCCATTAGAAGAGGATTAATAAATTTTAATAAATTATGTCATAAATATTTATGAATATTGAATCTTCATAGATTCAAATATGGAACCAAGTGTTCAGTGAAGTACAGTTGATCCTTAATAAGCAGGGGTTAGGTGGTCAACCCATGTATAGTCAAACAGCCATGTGTAACTTTTGACTCCCCCAAAACTTAGCCTACTGTGGACTAGAAGCCTTACTGATAACATAAGCAGTCAATTGATATGTATTTTGTAAGTTATACATATTATATACTGTATTCTTACAATAGAGAACACTAGAAAAAAGGAAATGTTACTAAGAAAATCATAAGGAAGAGATATTTACTAGTCATTAGGTGGAAGTGTATCATTGTAAAGGTCTTTACCTTCTTCATTGTCACACTGAGTAAGCTGAGGAGGAGAAGGAAAAGGAAAAGTTGGTTTTGCTGACTCAGGGGTGGTAGAGGCGGAAAATGTGGAGGCAGAAGGGGAGGCAGGAGAGGCAGGCACACCCAATGTAATCCTCATTGAAAAAAATCCACATATTAACGGACCTGCACAGTTCACACCCATGTTGTTCAAGGGTCAATCGTATATGAACAGTATACTTTTGCTATATTTTACCAAACTTAAAAATAATTCTATTTCTTTGATGAAGTTATAAAACTCTAACTTAGTAATAACATATCTGACCCCCAAGTCCCTTTGATGACTATGATTTTCCTGAAAAAAAATGTAATATGATTTCTTTGAATGGTGAAAAATATTATATTGGACTAATTTTTTATTTGCATTAGCTCATTAAATCAGTTATAATTCAAAAGGGTTTATTGATCATCTTAGTTGTACTAGAAACTGTGCTAAGTTCTGGGACTATAACAGAAAACAAAATAAAAGTCTCCCTGTAATGGAGTTTATATTCTAACATAGGAAGAAGATAATTGTACCTATTGTGCCTAATTATCAAACATAATTAGGTGGTCTTATAGTTCCTAGGAGGTGAGGGTAAGATGTAAGGAGGAGGAAAGTAAAGCAATGTACAGGTTAATGGGACCTGATGGATGATGGTGTTGTTAAAATTTTAAAGAGGGCAGTTGGTGTCGGTCTCACTAGGGAGGTGGCATTAGAAGGAGGACTGGGGTGAGGTGAGTGTGCAAACCATTTGTAGGTTTGGGGACAGATTTCTCCAGGCAGAAAGACTTGAGAAAAGAGCATGACTCTTGTAGCCCAGACAGAGGAGACAGCGACGAGCAAGCAGAGACCTAAAATGTGGAGAGGTTATTTAACTTTTACTCTGTTAAGAGACAGGAAGCCGTTGAAAGGTTAGATGAAGGAGTGACATCAGCATCTGTCTTTCATTTTAGTAAGATCATGCTGGCTGCTGGTTTAAGAAGACACTGTGAGAGAGAACAATGGAAGCAGTGAAATCATTTGTAGGAGGCATTTGCAACAGTCCGTGGAAGATATACTTTAGGCTTGGACCTGATTACCCAGTGCTTGCAAAGTGGACAGATTATAAATATTTTGAAGTTTGAGTCAAGGGGGTTTAGCAATCACATGGATCTGGATGTGAAAGAGAAAAGCTAAGAATGACTTGATTTTGTTTTTCATTATAAGAAACCAGAAGTATACAAATATGTCAGAGTGAGAAGATCAGAAATTTAGGTTTGGATATGTTTAGATCAAAACGTCCATTAGATGAACTGATGGAAATGTCACTTGAGCCACAGAATGTAGACTGGAGTTATCAGGAATGATCCACTCTGGCATACAAGCAGCACAGTTTTGAAGACGTATTTCTGGATGAGATCATCGAGGGAATAAGTGTAGATATAAAAGAGGAAGAATCCAGAGAGTAAGCCCTGGGGATCTCCAAAATCTGTCAATTATGAAAAAGTGAATGGAGCATCAAAGGAGAAGTGATGAAATAGGAGGGCAACCAGGAAAGTGTGGTCTGGGAGAAGTACTGTAAGGCAAAGGAAATAATCAGCTCTGCTAAACAATGCTCAGAGGCTATGGAGAGGTTAAATAAGGGGAATACTGAGAATTTGCTTTCACATTTAGTCACTTGTCAATCGTCAGGGGTCATTAAAAGAATAGTTTTAATACAGAGATGGCAGTACAAGCCTGAGAAGCCTAGGAAAAAGATGGATCTGGAGTGAATGCTGAGGTCAAAAGAAGGTTACTTTTTAAGTGGGAGCAATATTTAAATGCTGATGAGAATGATCTAGAAGAAAGAGAAACAAGGATGCAAGTGACAGAAGAAAAATTAGTTATAGTGATGCCATTAAGGGATGGGATGGGACGGGACAAACACACAAGTGACCCATGTATTTCTTAGAGAGGAAAGCCCTCAAAAGATAGATGAAGTGAAAATAATTGCATAGCTTTTTAAGGAAGAAGTGTCATGTGGACTCCATAATCCTTGTTTTAGTTTGTTCAATAGCTAAAGTCTTTTATACTAAATAATACTGACAATTTGTTTTGTGTCATACTTGCATATGCTTCCCCCTAACCCCCAAGAAGGCACTTTCTCACAGAAACAGCAGGGATGATGGATTATCTAAGCACCGATGTGGGTAAGTGAGGAGTTGCGAGTTGGTGAGATTGTGGAAGTTCTGATATGAAACCTTGAATTTTTTACTGAAATGAGAAGCAAGATCATCACTTGAATATAAGAACAAGTGAAGAGATGAAGGAAAATTGGGGAAAGAGGAGAATGTGTAATTTAGGAAAATAGGAAAGACAAAACATTTGGGAATCTTAACATCAATGCTAATTCAAGTAGCACCAACTTGAGATTCATGTTCCTGTGTTTTATTTTTCTCCAGCCAAGTATAGACGCAGGCACAAAATAAAAACAGAATTTGGAATATAATGAATAAATGTCAGAGTTTTATGATGCTCATTTATTTTGAAAGTGTGTTTTTTATTTGAGGGCTCAACTTTTTTTTCTTAATAATGTTACCTTTAAGTATCCTTAGAAGCATTTTATCTTTATCATGATTCACACAATATAGTACAGGGAATTTTCTGGAATATGTACATAAAATTTTTAAATACTTTGTTATCTAGGAAAAAGTATATGGTCTTGATAAAGCTGGTGGTATATTTTGACCAAGATGAAGTTATTTACATTGAATCATCAATATTTTAATAGTTCTTTCATGGTAGTTTACTCAATAGAATTGTTTTTCTTTACTTTTTATTATCAGCTATGGAGAGGATACAATTTTGAACAAGAGTAAATCACCCCTTACAATTATTCCAACATTATTGTATTATTATATTATAATAAATACACCATAATAAATGACTCGGCATAGGAGTACTAATGGATCAAATTTCGATAGATAGAGGCACTTGCATTTAAAATCTAACCATATGTACTGAAAATAACCAATTAGTTTTTGATTGCCTAATTAAGGAGAGTGATTGAATCAAGAGAAAAACTGCTATATCCACTTCCTGGAACTTCTTGAGTGAACAATTAATTAGATTTGAACTGCAAAATTATACCTGTCTACATTGTATTAGTACTATAATATACATTGCATCATTCTTTACAATGCCTGCTTTTCTTTTGTTTTTCTTTCAAATCTACCAGTTCACACAATTCTAATATTTTATGCAATATAAGATTATTGATTGATACAAAAATAAACACATCCCCGTATTTTCCTTTATTGCCCTGAATTCATTCCATTTGTTGCAAGTATAGAAAGTGAGACTACTTTGCTAGTAGTTCTGTGATGATCCTCATGCCTATAATTCTTTAAATTTAATGAAAAATGTTATTTTTAGTATTATTTTTAAAAGGACTGAAACATGAAACATGTTAAATAGTTTTTAAAAGCAGAAGAAAAATTGTTCCTATCACATTACATTATAAATATTCTAGTTCAGATTTATATGTTAGATTATGCTGGCACTAAGAAATATTAGGATATTATTCCAAAAAAATTAACATGTCAAGTTTCAGTAAAAGTTATAACAAAAACTTTAACAGAATAAATATGCATTTACTGTTGGTCCACTGTTGCCATGATGCTGTCACCTATAATTGAATGCTGAAACACAAGGTATCTCAACAATAATATCAATCTCAAATATATAATGATAGAATCCATTTATATTCACTTATTTGCACATATCTTACTGGTATAACATATATTGTGTACATACTACTGAATCAAATATATTTCATATTTAACTTGCTTTTTATTTATATTAGAGGACCAAATATAGTGTGTATGTGTATGCATTTGTGTGTGTGTATTTTAAGTTCTATAGCTATGCTATGGGACTTTATTCTTAAGTTTTTGTTTGGTTGTTTATTTTTTCATGTAATACAAGCACTAATACTCATAGATAAGAATATAGTTCAACTGTACCATCTAAACTTGTCTTTGTATTTAGATTTGCTGGATTTTTATTATACACAATTTTTTTTGTTCAGAATAAAATACGTCCATTTTAGAGTGTAAAATCTGTGTTTTCTTTCACAAAAAATATTAAATCTTTTTCAATATTAGTAGGATAAAAATTTCTTTTAAATTTTTCCTTCTAAAATTGAGATCTCTTATAAACTTGCATCTTTTAAAAATGTGTGTGCCTCATATATCAGAATAATTTATTTGAAGATATTCAAATGAAATTAACATATGGCAAATATTCTCTTTTTGGCTATTTTTGAGACATCTGTGGTTTGATATGCAATATCAATAAGTGAGGAATAGCTGAATAAAGATGTGCTTTTTTTACAGAAAAAGATACATTTTATTTATTTCTGTTGAAGAGATGTTTAACATGAACTTTTTCAGAAGTTGCCATATTTTGGAAAAATAGAATATTTCACTGGGGAAGAGATAAGTATGGGGTGAGGTTTATCATTATTTAATCAGTCATAAACTCTATGATTTAATAACTAATTATCAAATTTCACATAAGCCATAGGTTAATTTCACTGGCAAAACACAAAAACAATGATTGCAAAGTCAAATTCCCCTCCCCTCAGCTCAAATAAATATGTGCAGGATGTGCTGGTTTTAAAAGTAAAGTTTTGATTTTGCTTGCCATATCTCATTTAAAAAGGAAATAGTTTCCAATATTATCTACTAAGAACCTTTAATAATCTTAATCTAATACCAGTGTAAAACCATAGTTTCTATACTGTACATTTTAAAAAGTACAGTTCAAAATGTTTTGCTAGTATTATAATTGAAAAGTCTTAATAATATTACAATGACAATGCACTAAAATGTTAGTACATATATTTTCTACCAAATATCAATAGTAACACAAAAATATGCCATGTTCCTACAGTAACAAGACTTTAATTATATGTAAATGTTGTATATATTATGTAATATAAAACCATATGAATATACTTTTTCTATTTATATTGTGTTCTAAAGAACACAATCAATTTTATAGGTTTTTGAAATTGTGTATGACCATTTATATCTATTTTTCTCATTTACATTGGGAGAAGAGTTCTTTTTAGTCACAGATATTGAACTTCTTTATACACTTCTTGGAGCTGTAGAACTGAAGCCCATGTAATTGCTATCAGACAAGGGGAGAGCCTCTTGAAATTGTACAGCTCATGAATTTCTTTGCATTGTCATCAACATAGGTAGAAGAGGTTATTAAACTTAGCACTGGCTGCTGTCCCCTGATTGATACCATGTGCCAGATTTTAAATTCTTTCCCATTCATGCTTGTAATATATGAATTTACCAGTCACTGGCTTGTGGAATTTTAGGTTTTACATTTCTCTGGCTTATTTTATTATCTCTCAAAGGCTTTTCCTTCACTTTTTAAAAAAAATTTTCAAATAAAACAAAACATTTCTTCTTATCAAGAAGGCTGATATTTCCAACAAAACCTTTATAAAAATTTATTACCAAGTAAATACATTTTAAAATATGTTTCTTAAGTAATAATAGGTTTTGAAGTTGTTATAATTATTTTATTTACAAAAATAAGCCTTAATTTTTCCTTAATAAAAAATTCTTGTAGACTATCTGTAGGAATCAAAAAGAGTCATAATTTTAAGGTAGCAACTAATGTTAGACTGTTTAGATACACATGTATCTATCTGAGAATCTAGTATATATACAATTTACATTCCATAATCTAGAAGAAATATATCCCTCATTTTAGAACAAATGGACATGAGAGTTGCAGAACATATTCTAGAGAGTTTTAGTCTTACAGAACATATTCTAGAGAGATTTAGTCTTAGTATACTCACTTGTAAATAGGTTGGAATGTGTAGAATTCCACAGAAATATATTAAATTCAAACATGCTCACAACATCATAACAAAACAAAATCAGTGTTAGATATTCTCTCTCCTATTCTCTATTCTCCCTCATATTAACATATATAAATTCTCTATCTCAGTTTTCCAACCTCCCACATATACCTCAGAAATAAATCTGATTCTATGCCCAGGGGATTGATTGGGTACCAATTTCATGATTTTTAGAAAACATTTTGTAAGGTATCATTCAAACCTCACAATTCCTCACTGTTATATAAAACCAGCTTTCCTCATTTTCAAACACAGCAACGGTTCCAGTTTGAATACTTTTGAAAGAACACATCAGGTAAATCAAAACAAGTTATGAACAGATAACAGATTACATAGATATAAAAAAAGGAAAATAACTTTCTAGAAGAGCTTTCAAGCTTTCCAAAGATCTGAACATTTTGGAAATAACAGGAGTCATTTTGCAAGAATGTCAACATTTTACAGAATATATTAGATATCCATTTCAGTGCTTAATCTTTCCAAGTTGCTGTTTCAGAAGGATATAAACCCTTTTTCCAGTTTTTGCTAGAACCTCTCTGTGCTATTAGGCATGTCCTCTCTGCTCATCTCTTTCTGTTCCTTCATACATCTTCAGTGTAACATTTATTTGCACAAAGGATACACTTTGATTTCATAGATCTTTCTAAGTTGACTCAATTAATTATTAAAATACTCGAAATTTAATTCAGGAAGAGTTTCTTTTAAAAAGCCAAATGTGGCCGGGTGCGGTGGCTCACGCCTGTAATCCTAGCACTCTGGGAGGCCAAGGCGGGTGGATTGTCTGAGCTCAGGAGTTCGAGACCAGCCTGAGCAAGAGCAAGACCCCATCTCTACTAAAAATAGAAAGAAATTATCTGGCCAACTAAAAATATATATATATAGAAAAAATTAGCTGGGCATGGTGGCGCATGCCTGTAGTCCCAGCTACTTGGGAGGCTGAGGCAGGAGGATTGCTCGAGCCCAGGAGTTTGAGGTTGCTGTGAGCTAGGCTGACGCCACGGCACACACTCTAGCCCAGGCAACAGAGTGAGACTCTGTCTCAAAAAAAAAAAAGCCAAATGTGCATCTACTGACACTTTCTATCTCTGTCTCTGCCTCCCCCCATTTCTGAATGGTATTCATACAAAAAATGTGGAAGAATATATTTCAGACAGTTGACAATAGCTATTATGGGGTAATAGATACACTAGTTTTCTAGGCTTGCCACAACACACCACCACTAACTGGTTGGCTTAAAACAACAGAAATATATTTCACTACAGTTCTGGAGGCCCGATGTTAAAAATCATGCTGTTGATAGGAACACACTTCCTCCCAAGGCTCTAGGGGAGGACCCCTTCTTGCCTCTTGAAGCTTATAGTGGCTCCTGGCATTCTTTAGATTGTGGCAGCATAACTGCAACATCTGCCTTGTCTTCACATGGCCTTCCCTCTGTGTCTGTGTCCTCTCCTCTCCTTGCAAGGACGCCAGTCACTGGATTTAGGGCCCACCCTATCCAGGATGATTTTGTCTAGAGATACTTACCTAAATTATATCTGCAGACTCTATTTTCTAATAATGTCACATTCTAAGGGTCTATAGTTTTTATAGTCATAAATATGAACACTTGCCATTTTGGAAAAAATATCTAATCAGACATGGGTATTAAAGAGCATAAAATTCAATGGTATTGAATAATGGGCATTAAATTCAAAAAATTCAGGCAGAAATTTAATTTGGAAAGTTATTTTACTATTGGATAGCTCTCTGAATGGTTGGGACATAATTTTGGAAGTTATTTTTCTTTTCCCATGACACTGCTTCTTAGGACACTGAGTCCAGCCTATTATTGATTTTGAAGAGAATTAGTTTTTCAAATGAATTGCTTATAAAAATTCCCTGGATGTTAAAGTCTCTGAAGTCAGAGATGATATGTGACTTGTTCACCACTCTATTTGCAGTAACAAAGACAATATCTAATAAGAGTATTTATGAATACCTTAATGAAAAAAATGCCCTTTAAAGGCCACTCTGCCTAATTTTTTCTGAAATTTTATAATTTATGTTTTTAATTTCAAAATGAACAATATGTTGTGTTTTAAGCTAAGTGTTACTACAAAAGAGTCAAAAAGTTAAAAAAATAGAAAATTTATAAAGTAAAAAAGTTACAGTAAGCTAGAGTTAATTTATTATTAAAGAAAGAAAAGTATTTTTATAAATTTAGTATAGCCCAAGCATACAGTGTTTTTTAAAGTTTATGCTAGTATGCAATAATGTCATAGGCCATCACATTCATTCATCTCTCATTCACTGATTCACCCAGAGCAACTTCAAGTATTGTAAGCTTCATTTATATCAAGTGAACCACAGCAGCAATTTTAATAACAATGCTCCCTTTTGAACATTATAGTCATAGTGTATGCTAGCTGCCATTTTATCAGTGAGACAGTTTGAACAGTAGTCATAGGCTGATCCCTGACCTCTGTCAGCAGTCATCATCTACCATGACTGCCTCTAAGTCAAAGTTCACAAGCAAAAGTGATGGTCAGCAGTCTACAGCCATTATAGATTAATATAAGTGACTACCAAAGTTAAATGATTATGATTTCTTATTAGCATTTTCAAAAATAATGTAGTAAAAAATGTGTGTAAAATATAATCTATTAGATATTCAAAGTCAAATGAAAAAGTATTGATAATAGACTGTATGCTAAAAAGTTGCATGTAATTCTACATTCCCTTTGTCATTTTCAAGAGAATGTGGGCTTATGTTTTGATAAGAAATATTAGTACAAATAAATTAAGATTTATTTTGAACACATATATTTTAAAATGTCCTTAAGGAGACACCTAATCTTTTACAATTTTTCATTCTCAAGAATAAAGAACTCACAGGGGAAATTATCATTTGAACAGGGAAAGAATGTTATTTGCTATTTATACAATTTAAATAATATAAGATCAATGATAAACTATTTAAAAGTATTTAAAAATCATATTGTATCTCTATAAGTTTTGAAGCAAACAGAAAAGTGTATTCTGTGGAAATTTTGCTTACCAAGATTATTTTTCTTCATGGAAGTAAATTTTATTTGTAGGAAAATTGTAACTATGAAATACAAAATAGAAAACTCTGCAATAAAGTAGGACTCACCTTACAAAAATATTAATAGTGTTTATTGTCAAGATGTTATTTTATCCTTCAAGGCAGAGAATATGGGCATGGAGGCAGATGATGAATGTAGTCAACTAGTAATCTAGTAAACCAGCAAACTATGAAGCAAGATCATCAGTTGAAAATAAGAACAGCCCACAAAAGCTTTTTAGTGTGATGTATTCCTACCTGTCTAATTTTGCTTTTGTTGCTTGTGCTTTTGGTGTCATATTCAAGAAATCATTGTCAAGCCTGACATTATAAAGTTTTTCACCTGTTTTCTTCTATGTATTTTATAGTCCCAGGTCTTACATTTAAATCTTTAATCTAATTTGAGTTTGCTTTTGTATATGCTGTAAGATAAGGTCCTAATTTTATTATTTTGTGGATATCTAGTTTTCCCAACACCAAATAATAAAGAGATTATTCTTTATCCATTGTGTACTCTTGGCTATTTTGTCAAAAAAAATGCTTGACAGTATATGTATGGGTTAATTGCTGGGCTCTCTATACTATTGCATTGGTCTAAATGTATATTTTCATGTCAATACCTCAGTGTTTTAATTTCTATAAATTTGAGGAAAAAGGAAACCTACAGAATGGGAAAATAATTGCAAGTTTTATACCAGATAAGAGATTAATATTCAAAATATATAAGGAAATCTTACAAGTTAATAGTAAAAAGATGAATAACCATTTTTAAATGGGCAAAGGACTTGCATAGACATTTATCCAAAAAAGACAAATTAATGGCCAACAGCTATATGAAAAGATGCTCAACATCACTAATCTTCAGAGAAATACAAATCAAAACCACAATGATATATCAACTCATAACTTTCAGAATAGCCATTATCAAAATTCAAAAGATCACAAGTATTGGTGAGAATATAGAGAAATTAGAATCCTTGTACACTATGGGTGGGAATGTGAAATGGTACAGCCACTATAGAAACAGTACAGTAGTTCCTCAAACACTTAAAAATAGAATTATTGTATGTTCCAGCAATCCCACTTCTGGGTATATATCAAAAAAAAAATGAAATGAGGATCTCAAAGAGCTATATGCACTCATATTCATTGTACCATTATTCAAAATAGTCAAGATATGGAAACAACCTAAATGTCCATCAATAAATGAATGGAAAAGAAAGTGTGATATGTATGTATGATGGAATATTGTTCATCCTTTAAAAAGAAGAAAATCCTGCTATACATTACAACACGGATGAAAGTAGAGGACATAGTGCTATATGAAATAAGGTAGGCACAGAAAGACAAATACTGTATAATTCCACTTAAAGTATATAAAATAGTCAAACTCATAGAAACAGAGAGTAGAATGGTAGTTCTACTGGGGCTGGGGTGAAGGGGAAATGAAGAGTTGCTTTACGATGGATATAAAGTTCAATTATACAAGATGAATAAGTTCTAGAGATCTGCTATACAACATTCTATCTACAGTTAACAGTACTGTATTGATGCACTTAATTTTATCCTGGGTAAAGCTGAAGCCCATTCTACTAAGTGAAGTATCACAAGAATGGAAAAACAAGCACCACATGTACTCAACTTCAAACTGATATTAATTGATCAACACTTATGTGCACATATGGTAGTAACATTCATCAGGTGCCAGGCAGATGGGCGGCGGGAGGAAGGGATGTGTATATTCACACCTAATGGGTGCGTTGTGTACCATCTGGTAGATGGACACGCTTGAAGCTCTGACTCAGGTGGGGCAAAGGCAATATATGTAACCTAAACATTTGTACCTCTGTAATATGCTGAAATAAAACAAAAAAAAAATGTTAAGAGGATAGATTTCACATTAAATGTTCTTAGCAAAATTTAAAAAATATAAGACTATCAGTCAGGAGGCAAATCACACTTCAGGAACATTCTAAATTTACAGGAGATCTAAGAGGAAAGAAGACATGCAATAGAAATCAGGAAGTGGGAGAGCAAAACCAAGCCAAGGCATAAGTGTCATGCAGCACTAAGTGCCCCAATGCTGTTAGTTATCATGAGTTTGAAATGGGAGCAGTAATACGAGTATGTGTTTTTGTCTAGTCATTTTCAGTTGATGAATGCAGGCAACAATAAACAGTATTCATAAAGGTTTGGGGATTCCCCAGCAGGTACACCAGGTAAAGAAAATGAGAGAAAGACAAGAAAGTTGAATACACACACACACACACACACACACTTTATATAAAATTCCACATAAATATTCCATACACACATACATACCCTGGAATTCAAGTTTTGGGAGAGTATTAGAAAAAGCACAAATGTGGTAGGCTCAATGAATTCAAAAAGTCAAAAAATGTGCAAATGGGGTATAAGAAGAATAGGCTGAAAAATTGAAAATCATGATTATAGAACAGAAAGATTAAAAATAAAGCTATCGAAATATTGCAGCTATTAATCTCTCATGATCCTGCAAATGAGTCACTATGTCAGGGTCAATGACAAGAACAGTTGAGTAATGACAGGTTTATTATAAATATAAGTTACATCGATATTTAAACTATGATAAATTTAGACCAAAGGAATATTGATTAAGTGAGCAAGAAGTTGCACTATATACTAAAATCAACCCAAAATAGATGAAAGACTTAAATCTAAGATTTGAAACAATAAAACTACTAAAAGAAACCATAAGGAATCATTTCATAGCATTAGTGTGGGAAGTATGTTTGGATAAGAACTCAAAAGCACGGGCCACAAAACCAAACATAGACAAGTAAGATTACATTACCCTAAACAACTTATGTAGAACAAGGAAAACAATCAACAAAGTAAAGAAACAACCTTCAAAAAGGGAGACAATATTTACAAACTAAGCATCTGAAAAGGAGCCAATACCTAGACATACAAGGAACTCAATTTGCTTTTTTCCCTTTTTTTTTTTTTTTTTTTTGAGACAGAGTCTAACTCTGTCACCCTGGGTAGAGTGCAGTGGTGTCTTCGTGGCTCACTGCAACCTCCTGGGCTCAAGCAATCCTCCTGTCTCAACCTCCTGAGTAGGTGGGACTACAAGCGTGGACCACTGCACCTAGCTAATTTTTCTAATTTTGTTTTAGTAGAGACAAGGTCTTGCTCTTGCTCAGGCTGGTCTTGAACTCCTGAGCTCAAGTATTCCTCCTGCCTCAGCCTCCCAGAGTGCTAGGATTACAGGCATAAGCCACTGTGCCCAGCCCATATTAGGAACTTAAATAGCTCAATAGCAAAAAAAACAAATAATGTGATTAACAAATGGGCCAAAGAACTGAATAGACATTTTCTCAAAAGAAGACATACCAATGACCAACAGGTATATGAAAAGATGTTTAACATCACTATCAAAGAAATGCAAATCAAAGCCACAATGAGGTATCATCCACCTTACACCTATCAGAATGGCTATTAACAAAAAAGACAAAAAGTAACAAATGCTCGTTATACACTGTTGGTGGGACTGTAAATTAGTACAGCCATTATGGAAATCAGTATGGAGGTTCCTCAAAAAGTTAAAAATAGAACTACCATATGATACAGCAATTCCACTACTGGGTATTTATTCAAAGGAATTGAAATCAGTATGTCTAAGAAATACCTGCACTCTCATGTTTATTGAAGCACTATTAACAGTAGCCAAGGTATGAAATCAACCTAACTGTGCATCAATGGATGAATGGATAAAGAAAATGTGGTGTATACACACACACACTCTGGGATACTTTTTATTCAGCAATAAAAAAATACAGTGAAGTCCTGTCATTTGCAGCAACATGGATGGACCTGGAGGACATTATGTTAAGTGAAATAAGCCAAGCGTGGAAAGACAATCACCATATTATCTCCCTCATATGTGGAATTTTTTAAAAAATGTTGCTCTTATAGAAGTAGAGAGCAGAACAATGGAATAATGGTTACCAGAGGCTGGGGAGGGTAGGGAGGAGCAGGAAGATGTGGAGAGATTGGTCAATGGATACAAAATTACAGATAGATAGGAAGAGTAAGTTCTGGAGTTCTACTGCACAGTAGGGTAATGATAGTTAATAATATTTCATTGCATATTTCAAAACAACTAGAAGAGAAGATTTCAAATATTCTCACCACAAAGAAAAAACACCTTTGAGGTGCTGCATAAGCTAATTACCTTGATTGGATAATTATGCAATACATTTGTATCAAACATCACATTGTACCCCATAAATATGTACAATTTTTATGTGTCAATTAAAAATAAAACTTTTTTTTAAAAAAGTGAACAAGGAGTTAAACTTTCCAAGATATAAGAAGAGAGTACCTGGAAGTTGGAAGATAAATTGAATAGTACAGCAAAGAGTCTACAGTTTAGTGATATAATACTCAAAATTATTACTTCAATTAATTTAATTAGTTAATGCATATTAATTAATTACTTGGGAATGAGGAGGGAAAATAGTCTGGAAGTGGTAATGAGAACAAGAAAGACATATACCACACCCTCAAGTCAAATAGTATGGTAAGGATACACAGACCCCCTCCACACAACACAACACTAGGGGATATACGTGAAGCCGATCTTCGTGGGGGAGTCAAGTTTCAGTTACAGCAGAAAGCACAAGAAAACATTTAGAGATAAAAGTCAAAATACAGAAGATTTCTGAATTTTAAAGGACACAGTGAAAGGTTTTCAAAATTCAGAAATACGCCCAAAAGGGAAATGTGCAAAGCCATATGAGATTGGAGACTGAAAAATGAAAGCTGATCCTGGAAATCATGGCCGCATGTAGGAACTCACCGAAACAGAGCTGAAAGGCCTCAGGACATTTGTTCAGATGGTCTCCAGGCAGAGGGGGCTGACGTGGTAGCTGTGCGCGTTGGCTGCTTGTTCAAGAGGTGTGGCCACGTAGGGATATTGCCAACAGCTGGGGACGGCCAAACTTAATCCACAGCACCTGATTCCTTGAGGTTCCTTCCAACTGTCTGAGCTGAAGGATTTCTGAGGATTTCTCTCGGAGCTGCAATGAAGATTGCAAGATGCAGTTGGCATAAATCTTGTGTGACTCTTCCCTCCAGCCAAAACTGCCAAAAGTCAGCGGTCTTATTTGGAGCCTGCAAAGATTTGCTCCCTCTGGAATTCCCAAGCACTTGATTTTTGAGTTCTTCCTTATTTCTGGAGCAGGAGAGTCGGGGATGCATTTTGGTGAATGCTAGTGAAGACAAGCAATTATGTTTTCAATTTGGCTGCATTCAGTGTTTTTTGCTTAAAATTGCAATATTTGTGCCTGTTTATGTCTGGTGTGGGTCCTTTGTATTGATTGGGTCTGAATCACAGCGAGTTCTTAACATCTGCATAATGCAGGTCAGTATTGCTCAGAAATTTACATGTTTTATACAATTTAAATATTTTTAAACTTAAAATTTCTATATTTTTCACTTCAGATTCCACTCCAATACATATTTTTTTCTTCAGGAATATAGTTATTTTCTCTATTTTAGATGTGCATTGTCTTCTCCATTTCTTGTCTTCCTTTTTGCCTTGCTCCTTTTTAGTACATATAATCAGAGAGAGCTTCTCAATTGTTGCCTCTACTGCACTGATTCTGTAACATCAATTCAGCTTTCACTATTTACAATACATATTTGATTCCATGAATGATTTTCTTTTTGTTTTATTCAAAAGCGTTTAAATCATTCCTCAATTTAGAGCTCATCTTGCTGTCTTTTAAGATTACTGTATTGTCCTTTCCACTCAAGTTATTTGTTTTTCTATGTTTGAGAAAGGCGTATTTTGTAGCATTTTACAGAACCTTCCAAACAATTCACTGAAGTTTCTGTATAGATCCTGCACTGGATAATTTTCAGACAATGTGCTTCCTTTGGATGGCATTCTGTTTGTCTTTACAGATTGGCTTTTACCATAAAACCTAATGAAGCATCACCTATCCAGAATTGTTACTTATATTTTCCGTGTACCTCATTTCCATATCATTGTAGGTGTCCCTACTAAGTTATGCCCAGATAGCAGGTTGGTATGCAGAGTCCTCAGTTCCAATGACATTCATTCGTAGAAGAATTTGCTGCCTATACTATTAACAGAGCTACTGTCTTTGAATTGATTTACTAAAAGAATTACACAGTTGTACATATTGGAGGGATAAATGTGTAATAATTTCGTTGTAAATACCATCTGCTCATTCAGAGAACTGAGAGTTAAGAAGGAAAAGAATGCCTCCTCTTCCTTCTCTCCCTCCTCTTCATTCTCCTCTTCCTTCCTTTTACAAAAGCTCTGCTTCAAAACTGATACGTGATCTAGAGTGACCACCACTCAGGTTGAGTGTTTTCCTTTCTTCATTCATCTGTCCTGGTGTTGGGGAATGCCCTATAATGTGTTGGTTAGCAGCGTATGCTTTAGGCTTATATCACAGTTTTGGTTTTTATTCCTGGTTTACCACCTAATAGCTACAGACATTGATCACATTACTCAGTCTATTTAAGTCTCAAATTTTTAATCTATTGCACTAAAATTACTTTTACCACATATTTTTATAAAAGGAGATATATTATGAAAATATTTAGTCAAGAGCCTGGGTAACATAAGTTCTTTATAAATTGTCAATATTATTAAATGAGTTATAATTATTACCATTTTGTTGCTTTAAAAATCCTGTATTAGAATTTTCTCCTTTTTACTTATTTTCATATTTCATCTTTTATCACAGGTGTTTAATAGAAATAAAGCAATTCATAAATCATATTTTTTATTTCATTATGGGGGTACAAACATTTTGGTTACATGTTATGACTTTGCCACACCCAAACCATGATTTGAGGCGTGCCCTTCCCCCCCACAACACTCACCATGTCCATTAGTTGTGAGTTTACCCACCCCAACCCCCCAACCCCCAAAGAATATTACTACTGTGTAAGCACTTTAGTGTTGATCAGTTAGTGCCAATTTGATGCTGAGTACATGTGGTACCTATTCTTCCATACTTGTGATACCTCACTTCGGAGGATGGGCTCAAGCTCTATCCAGGAAAATATAAGAGGTGCTAGATCACTGTCATTTTTTATAATTGAGTAGTATTCCATTGTATACATATACCATATTTTATTAATACACTCATAATTTTTAATTCAAATCATCTCAAAAAAGGAAAATGTTAAAATGAAATTTTGCAGAAATATTTGACACAGTAAAATGCTCACTATATATTTTGCCTTTAAAGAATTAATATATCAAATTATATGCTGCATAAATAAGACTGGAAGTCAGTGCAGTGATGTTCTGACTAATTTTATTTCTAAGTGGTATAACAAGTGATTCTTAAACTATCAAATATTTCCTTTTGCAATCAAAATGTTTCTTTTATTGATGTCATTTCTATAACAGCAATTAGTTATTTTTATTTTTAGATTATTTAGTTAATTGATCCATTTGTAGATTATTACAAAATTATTTTAAAATTATTTTAATATCAAATAATATATATGTCATAAAATTAGTCCCAGGAACTCATAACTTTAGAATTTTTCAAATATAATATTTCAATCACAATGCTTTTATATACATAAGCAAGATTGCTTTATTATATTTATATCTAGTTTCTTAGACATCAATGTCTCTTTAAGAAAAGTTCTGTCTGAAATAAAAGTATTAAATATGTCATTTCCACATACTATGAATTTATTAATAGAGCAATTTTTAAAAATTTTCCTTCTCTAGTAAAGAAACATTTGGTCACAGGAAGTTGTTTTGAATGTTGACTTTTTCAAGATATTTAGTGGCTCTCCTCAGTAATCAAAGAATAAAAATGTTGACAGATAAAAAGAAGACAACTGACATAGGGTATGCATGGTTTAACACACCTTTAGTCCTAGTTACTTGAGAGGCTAAGGAGGGAGGATCACTTGAGCCCAGGAGATTGAGGCCAGCCTGGGCAATATAATGAGATCCCACCTCTAAGAATAAAATAAAGAAAAAAAGACAACTGACAGAGAATTGATATGTGCACCAGTGCCATGTGAGCTCCTTGCATAAGCAATTGATTCAGGCTAAGTCAATAGATTGCTTGGGTAATTGTGTGGGCAATAGACTTGGGGTAAGTGAATAGACTGCATGCACAATTTCATGGTGAAAGAATCAGGTTGACCTAAGTCTCCAATAAGGAGCCCTCTGAGCAGTAGTGAAAAGAGCAGCATGTGCTAAGGTACAGAGCAAAGGGTCCACAAAATCTTCAAGTCTCTCTATGTGGGTGATATGGAATGAGGTATGAGGTAGGTCCCAGCTGAGATCTTCTAAAAAAAGTGAGGGAGAAATTTATTTCATAATAAAATTTGGAAGTAAAATCATAAAATTTGTATTTTAGAGAGGTCACTCCCCAACAGGGAGGATACTAGTTTTACCTGGAGGGAGGCTGGGATAGATGCAGGAACAATGTGGCAAGTAAAAAGAAAATAATAGGTTACTTTACTAATTAGTCTAAGACAAAAAATCAGAGCATTTGAATTAAGGTTAATGGGAATGGAGAAAATAGGCTTATTTGCTATACAATTAGGCATTTACATTAACGAATTTGGTGGCTAAATAAATGAGGAAGGTAAGTTTTTTAAAAAAGGAGGATTCATCTTCATGTTTGGGCAGCTGATTAAAAGTGATGGCTAGGAGAGAGAAATTCTCAGATCCGGAGGCACTTATCCTTCTTCCTCATGGTAACCTAACAAGATCTGGCTGTGAGTTAGCTCACAAATGGGCAAGAGGAACCACTGGGCTCTGTTGTCTCCCCTCTGCTAAAATGCACTTCTCTGACCTGGAGAAGACATAGTTACATAGAGGTGTTTTGGCCCCAATAATGTCATTATGTAGAATAGGATGGGGACAGGATCCTCTCTGTGTGGAATGCTATTCATGGTGCAAGCAGATCATCTTTGCCTGGTCTATGCTGTAGGTCAATGAGAATTTTGAAGAATGCAGTGGGCTCTATCACTTCTCATCATGTAAGTTTTCCTTAATAAACTCAATATTATATTTGATTCATTTGATCTATTGTTATGTGTCCAAGGCCTTCAATTCAATAGTGATGAGATGAAGAATTACAAGTGGACTAGTTGATTATGAGATTATTATGAAAATTCCAATTGAGTTACTGGTGGCAAACATTTGACACTTAGGTGAGCAATATTGTCTAGGTATCAAGATTTAAGGAGTCTTCAGCATGTAGCTAGTTAATAAACTATAGGATGCAGTAATAGCATCAAGAAAGAGGAAGTGGAATGAGAAAGGAAGCCAAACTTTGTGAACATTGGTATTTATTTGGCATGCTGATTACGAGGATCTTGAAAAGGGATGAAGGAAATAATCAGAGATGTAGGAAGAAACTAGGTGACAGTATTATTCCAAATGCCAAACAAATAAATAATTTGAAAAGAAGTCTAAATAGTGCAGAGACATTAATATAGATGAGGGCTGATAATGATCATTGAGTTTAGTAAAATTGATTAGTTCTTTGTTCCTGGTACATCTTGGGCTATTGAAGGGAAACAGATTTTTATGAAAATTCTGTCTATCTGGTCATATAGACACTACTGAATTTTATATGTAAATGAGTACTTCCTATAATGGTATAATTTTAAATAATTGCACTAATGCTGTAAATAGAGATAGTACAATAGATCTTTAGACAAATAAATTGGTAGTCATTGTTTTAGTCATGTTCCTAAGAGTGGTGAAAGAGACAAAATGTTCACTAGCATTTAGTTAATGAAAGTGGGATCTTGTGATGGAAACAAAATGTTCCAGGGACTAAAGAATGGATCACAAAGACAAAAAATATAAATATAATTATTCTTACTCAACCCAGAGGAAAATGGGCATATGTTAAAAGCATAATAATTAAACAGTATATTGATAGGATGAAACAAATCAATGGACCATAACAGCAGGTCCAAAAATATGCCGAAAGTATTCGGTATCTTTACCAAGTATCTCAAAACCCTTGTCACGAATCATACTCACAGTATATGCCAACATTACATAAAACCATACTAGTCTGACAAGAAATCATTCTGAGTGGAAGATAACTTTCTAAATTTGACACAATACCCAAATGCCATTATAATTTTTGATACATTATTTTTATTAAAAAAGTAAAGTTTTTATTTGAAGAAGAGTTTAAAAACCAAATGATATACTGAAAAAATATACTTTTATCTACAGCAAAAATAAAAAGCTAATCTCCCTTATATTTAAAAATATGCTAGAACTGACAAAGAAAAATACAAAATGTGAAGCAAAGGGAATAAATATGGCTCTTAATATGAAATATGCTTAACCTAAATGATATGAGAAATGCAACTTAAAACTAACTTGCTTTTCTCACCAATCTCATTGGAAATGGTGAGGCCATGGTGAAATGAATCCTTCATATAACATCAGTTAAAATGCAATGCATTTCTGAGAAGGATAAAGACACCTGAGAGTACTGTGCAAATGAGCAAGTTGCAAAACCTCATCACTGCAGCAAGATGGCCAGGTGTAGAGAATAGTTTGTCTGCCCAGTAATCTTGTTCAAGAGCGAGCAAATTGGCAGGTCGGCCCCTGGCTGAGTGGAAGCAGCTACCTGAATTCACTGGCTACAACTAAATTTTTTTGAGGATGCAGATGGATGCTGGGGCAGATGTAGAAGACTTCACAAAGGAGGACTATGCTCTTCAAAGTGCTGATACACATCTTTTTGATGAGGTTAGAGGCTGTGACATCAAGCTGCTGCAGTACCTATACCTATCAGTCAAATACATCTGCAGCCTGGTGGTAGAGAACAGGAAGGTGAAGCCTGGCATGAAAGTACCCTTCTCTGTGAAGGTAGGCAAAGCCCAGTGCTGTGCTGACTTCACTCTGCTCTTCATCCTTATGAGTTTACTTTGTTCAAGATACAGGCTAACCTTACTCATAAAGTCTGTAATTTTACAATGAGATCAAAAAAGAGAAAGAAACCTGGTAAAAAGAATTTTTTGGCAGTTGAAATGGTCATTAAAACACTTAAAGGGAAAAACAAAGCACTTACCTTGCCTTTTAGTAGAACTATGTTTTGCTATACACAAGTAACTCTGCATGGTAAGAAAAAGCTTTATCTTGCAGATGATGGCTAGTTAAGAAAGTGTTGAAAGAGCAGCAGAATAGAATAACATCATTTCACAAATGCTATGCTATGAAAAATATTGCCAATTAGTGTTAAAATTATTAAGTAAATGATCGATGGAGGACTGGATATTTGTATAGTTTGGATTACTTTTTAATTGCAAGGAAAAAGCCATAACTATTAATACATAAATGGACTCAGAATGCCATCATCTTGATTAAGTAGTCAATCTTAGCATCTTGACTGGTGGATAACCAGATTGTATGCATTTTCTATTGGTTTTATAAAATATTATCATTATTCACATCCAGATTAGAATGGAGTACTTCAATTCAGGTCAATAAGAAATTAAATCTCCATTAATTTACATGTCATCTAATCAAAGTGATAATTAGCTAAATAAATTGTCATTATCAAGATGATTATCCCCACTTTTCCCAAAAATTACCTATTATTTTACTAGTATCACATATAATTATTATTATTCTACAGCTAGATTCATATAGTTTGTTATATACATGAAAATGGGATAGTTGTGATCTCATTGAAATGAATATATCAATTAGCTACAGAAGAAATCTCACATTCAATGATAAGAATGTGGGAAAAGAAAGATTAAGAAAAGGGCAGTATAGAAGGCAATTTGTCTTCTTTTCAGATTTACTGTAGAGGTGGAGTACAAAAAATGTAGTCTCTAAAGTTTACATCATTCCTTCTCTTTCTCTGTTTGCTTTCCTTTTTTTTTAAGGATTGATGTCAGATGTTCATATGGAGAAATCATCAGTTTTGTGTTCCTATAGGCAGAGTTCCTACCAGATGTAAAATTTAAATTACAGGTATTCTCTAAAGCAGCAATGAGATGCAAACCTACCTAAATCAAGTCATTCTTTTTTATTTTCTAAATTAACATATCAGTGACTTATTCTAACCCATTGTTGACTCTACATTAAAATATGTTTGCCTTTAAATAGAAAAACTTGCTGTAGGCATATAAACATTCATAAATGTAAGTGTAAAGTGAACTTTTTAATAACATCATCGATAGTGCATTTTAATTATTTTTATATTATAAACATTATAAAATATAATTATAAAAATAATTCTTCAAATATTGTGACAGTATTTGTCCAAAATGTAATTAATTACCTAAAAGATTTAAGCCTTTTGGGATTGTGCAACTCATGTTATGGGCTTGCCTTATTCACACACATGAAGTCTGTAAAGTGCAGAATTAATCCCGAAGGCATGTTAACGTGCTTCTTTGACAACTCTTATTAACTATAACAAGGCATTTAAATTGCAGATACCTGCTGAGTGAATATTCAAAATTCACTTGACAGCCATACACCAGAATACCAGATGCTCCTTAACAGAACATTAATGTGTTTTATTTTGTGATTTTTTCAAAGGTTGATTTTATTTCATACTGTTCTGCCTTCAGAAAGAGGAAAAGGAGGAGGAAGGAAGGAAGGAAAGAAGATGAAAGGAAGGAATGAAGGAAGGGAGGGAGGGAGGAAGGTAAGCAATTTTTACATTTCAAGAGCCAACTGTATGTTACATAGTTTACATTATTTTCCTTACTGTTACTGGATCTTCATGCTTCTTTATCTCACATTTTCCCACCTCCTTAACATGTCTATTTTTGTGGCCCACCCTACTTTTCAATATCAGAAATTTCTGGTTTTCCAGACATTTCCTTACACTGTCTATTTAAATTATTAAGCGTTTCT
Source organism: Lemur catta (assembly GCF_020740605.2). Classification (NCBI taxonomy): domain Eukaryota; kingdom Metazoa; phylum Chordata; class Mammalia; order Primates; family Lemuridae; genus Lemur; species Lemur catta. The sequence goes on along the minus strand of NC_059143.1, from coordinate 48,562,462 downwards.
ACTCATGAATTCAGGGTATCTTTTCATTTTTTTAGGTTTTTTTAAATTGTTTTCAAGAATGTTTTGTAGTTTTTATTAAGCAAGTCCTCCACTTCCTTGATTATAGGCCCTTATATATTAATATAAGCACTTTGTTCTCTCAGAGACTATTGTAAACAAAATTTCTATCTTAATTTCTTTTTTTACATTGTTCTTTGCAGGTGTATAGAAATAAAACTAATTTTATGTGATAATCTTGTATCTTGTAATTTTTGCTGAAATCATTTATTATGATCTAATTGCTCCTTTTGGAATCTTTGATATCCTACACATAGAATCGTGTCATCTCCGAATATAGATAGTTTTACTTCTTCCTTTCAAACTTGGATGCATTTTATGCTTTTTTACCTATCCAAATGCTGACTAGAAATTGCAGTTCAATGTTAAATAGTAGTGGTGAAATAAAGCATTTTTCTATTTCTCCTGAGCTTAAAGAAAAAATTTTCAGTCTTTCACTATTTAGTATGATGTTATCTGTGGATCTTCATAAATGGTAAATGGTCTTTATTTTATTGATGAATTTCTCTCTCTCCCCATTTCTTTTTTTTTAGAAATGGGGTCTTGCTCTGTGGCCTGGGCTAGAGTGCAGTGGCACAGTCATAGCTCACTGCAGTCTGCACCCTCAAACTCCTGGGCTCAAGCAATCCTCCTGCGTCAGCATCCCTAGTTGCTGGAACTTCAGGCATGAGCCACCATGAAACTCTCTTCTATCTTTTTTGAATGTTTTTACCATGAAATGAAGTTGGATTTTGTCAAATATCTTATCCGTGTCAATTGAGATCATCATTTGGGTTTTCTTCTTTGCTCTATAAATGTGGTATTAATTTATTTTTTAATGCTTAGGCATCTTTGCATTCCTCAGATAAATCCCACTTGATCATGGTATATAATTCCATGAATACACTGTTGGATTCAGTGTGGTATCATTTTATTGAGTATTTCCTCACCAATATTCATAAGGGATGTTGGTCTGTAATGTGTGTGTGTGTGTGTGTGTGTGTGTGTATGTGTGTGAGGTCTTTATCTGATTTTGGTCTCAGGATAATGGTGGCCTAATAGAATGAGTTTGTAAGTGTCCTCATCTCTTGTGCTTTTTGGAAGAATCTGAGAAGTATTTGTGTTAATTTTTCTTTAAATGTTTGGCAGCATTCACCAGTGAATCCATCTAGTCCTAGACTTTTCTTTGTTGGAAAGTTTTAGATTACTTATCCAAGTTCCTTACTTGTTATAATTCTATTTAGATTTTCTATAGTTTCTTGGTAAGTGTAGGTCATTTTTGCGTGTTAGGAAATCTGTCCAATTCATCTAGGTTATCTAATTTGTTAGAATACAATTCTTCATAATATTTTTTTATAATTATTTTTATTTTTGTCAGATCATTGGTAATGTCTCATTTCCATTTGTGGTTTTGGTTATTTGTATCTTCTCTCTTTTTCAGCTTAGCAAAAGTGTGTCAATTTGGTTTATCTTTCTCAAGGAATAGTCTTTGCAATAGGATATCAAATCATGCAAAAGACATGGAGGAACTTTTAATGTATATTGTTAAAGAAAGAAGCCAATGTGAAAAGGCTACATACTGTAGGATTCCAATTGTATAGCATTCTGGAAGAGGCAAATACTACAGAGATATTAATAAGACCAGTGGTTGTCAGGCATTTTGTTGGAGGAGAGATGAATAAGTGGAGCACAGGAGATTTTTAGGGCAGCAAAATTTTCTGTATAACATTATAATGATGGATGCATTTCATTATATATGTGTCAAATCCCATAGAATAAACAACACCAGAAGCAAATCCTAATGTAAACTGTGTTGTTGGTTCATCAATTCTAACATAAGTGCCACACTAATGCAAGATGTTAATAAGAAGGGAAACTGTACTAGAGGAAATAGTATATTCAGTAACTCTCTTTACTTTTTGCTCAATTTTTCTGTAAATCTAAAACTACTCTAAGAAATAAAGTCTATTTCTTTAAAAAAAAAAGAGGAAAACATTGACTTTTAACTTGAAAATGCAGAAGGAACCAAAGCAGTTTAAGGACCTAAGAAAAATAATTTTAAAATGTTTCATGAGTATTGTATAGTTAAAGGGACCAAGTTTCCAACTCTTTTTAAACAAATAAGATTTCCTATTTTATGAGCAAATCATTTTGTTAGCTAGTATTTAATCTGTGGTTTGACCAAGGAAATAATTGGATTTTAGAGCATTAGCCACCCTTCATATTGTAATGAGTGCCTTCAAAGCAACCTCAGATAAAATAAAAATGACATATATATTTTTTAATATTTTGGTAAATGTACTATTGACATTTTTGTCAATCTTATGAATAATAGCATCTTTAGTTTATATTTTCAATGTTTATAATTGATCCACAGCACAAAATTTAAGTAAAACAAAACAAAAATTAAATGGTCTTGCTGCTTTGGTGGGGCCTTCAGGATGCCTATCTCAGAACAACGTAAGCGCATGGTGACTAGGAGTGTTGGGATCAGACTTGCTGGAAAGTTCTGCACAACCCCAATTTTTCCTAGCACATAGGCATCCACCCACAACCCATTTAATCTAGCCGGCCACAAAACGAATTCAGGAACCTCCTTTATGAGAGAAGCTGTGCTTGTGGACACTTTTTCATGCCAATTCTCGTATCACATGAATATGTTTATTCAAAGACACTGATGCTACTGTCTGTTAAAGAAGCTATGATTTGTGAGGACTTATGAAGAGACAATGACTCTGCTAAACACTCTGTGTATGTCACCATTTGTATCTTTACCACTGCTCCATGAAAATGACACTGTGGAATAGAGGATTACTATACTTATTGGGGGCAGGAGAGTAGGGCAGGCCCTGCAGAGATAAAGTAACAAGTCTAAGAGTAAACAACAAGAAGAGCAGCAGGGAGAGAATTTGGAACCAGATTTGTGTGATTCCAAAATGTAAGCTTTTTATTTTATACTGTTCTAAGAAAAGCAATTCTTGCCTGTAAGGAAGGTTTAATAGACTGCCTTGAAAATATTAATAGCAGTACTGGCTTCTCTAGATATTTACATCACTTCCTTATGTGATACCAGCAATTGTGTAGGAAGCTGGACTAATTGAGGTTACATTGAACTGCAGATTTACAGGTCAATATGTAGTTTAAGTATTTAAAGCCAATTACTTAGAATAATGAATATTCTTTAAAAATTGATTGAAAGCAGTTTTATATAATATATATCACTTGACTGTCAGAAAATACCATCCAAATTATGAAAAGATTAAAAAGAAAATAAAGTTTCAATATATGACAATTATGGATTCTATTACTCCCAAATATAAAGTAAAAATCTGCAGAGAAAATACTTTGGAATATGAAGCCCACTTTCTGAGAAATCAGTGATGGATTTTTAAGATAAAGCTTTTACAATGTAAAATGAATATGGATACCTGGATGGCACCAATATTGTGTCTTCTGACTAGAAATGAGATAAAAGTTGTTCTATATTTGACCTTCCTGTTTACAGAAAATTATAGTTACAATGAATTAAACATTAGATTGTTTTGCATTTTTATCTCAAGTTTATCTCATGTTTATAGCTACAGCATTTTCAATGTGAAATTATTTTGACAGCTTCATTCAGTGTAGATATTGCCTTTTGTTTATTCATTTCTAAATAGAGTGTATCATAGAAATGCACTCAAATTTCAATAGTCCAATTGTTTACAAATGTTTCAAAAATAGCTTATTCTAGAATGATGTACTATATGCCAGATAAACCTCACAAGCATTATCGTCAATGAATGGACTGTTAAAGTTGATATGAAGCATAGATGTTGTTTTGAAAATGCCTGGATTGAAAAAAAAAACCAATAAAATAGAGAAAACTTGTCAACGACAAGCTCTGTGGTCATTGTGTGCAGTGAGTAGGAGTATAAAGAAACCAATTCCAGCTTTTCCCCCTAGTTTATGCATCAAGGTATCACTCCTAAACAAGCTTTAAGTTGACTTGATCTTTAGCAAATAAATTGCAATGATTATCCCCACTCCCACTCTCATTTCATTGTTGGCTCTTGTCATATTTAAGAGGAAAATCCCTAATTCACAAGGGTTCTAGGTTGCCATTTTATAATGTCTGGTTTAGTCCATTCCTTAACTTGGCATATGTCTATTAAGTGCTAACCATGTGCCAGATAGTATTCAAATAATGGAGCTAAAATAGCAGGGGGAAAAAAAGTAACCGCCATTGTGGTACCTGCTTTCAGTTAGTGAATATTGAAAATAATATTTCTTATCTGCATAATAGGAAAATAGTTTGAATATATAAGATTTATTGTCGGGGGATGAAGTTTTATCACTTATAAAATGTTGGATTTTGTGTTAAGTATTGATATTTATTTTTCTTTCTTATTTTTGTGTTGTTTTGTTTAATTTATCTAAATTACCTCATGAAGTACCCTCCTCATCCTATTAGGGACCCTGCAAATATTATAACCACCAATGAATTTTATGTTACTTTGTCCCTTTCTGTTTAATATTAGCTGTTTTGGATGATCAGTTACTCATGGAAAATGTCCTTCTTTGTCTAGTATTTTATTCACATCACCTCTATATCAAGGAGTTTACATAATGTAATGGAAAAAGGGGGTGAGGTTTTGGCTTCATGTGGTGGAATCTGGATCCGGTGTAATTGCCCTAGGATTGCTGGTTAGCATGCTTGAATGATAACCCAACAGACAGAGCTGGCTCCTTCTGGCATCACCATAAACAAGGCTGGCAGCCATGCTAAAATTCTGTACATTGCAGCATCTTTATACCAAATTCCCTCTTGATACCTTGCATCTCTTGTTACACCTGCCATCCTTCACAATCACATGGACATCTGACATAGCTGACCAGACTAAACTCATTTATGTGCCTGTATTTATCCCTTCCACCGCTAAGTTATCTTGCCTCCATACCTTGATATTGGAGCAGGCTCCTCCAGTTCAAAATTCACTTTCCAGGATTCCAAATTCAAAAGGGGAAAAGCACCTCTAATTAAGAATTTGCTTCAGCCTCTCTAAAATGACCTCCAAAGGGTCAGTCTAGAGATGATACAAACTCCTGACATATATGTCTTTACCTACTTCTTCTACCCTATACCTTCCCACAGCCCCATATGTTAAGAGCATATTTTGTAAGAGAGCAAATCAAGGAGAAAAGGCAAAAAAGAAAAGCAAATTAATATATCCTACATATACAATTTTAATTAATCTATGCTTACATTTCTTTACCTGAAAGAAGTGCAATTGTAATAATGCCTACATCAAATGGTTGTTATGAAGATGAAATGACAATGTATATTTAAAACAAGTTAATGTTTATTATTGTTCTGCTCAATAATAATATTATTTTGATTTATTTAAAGGAGGTGAAGGTAACAACTTCTTCATAATTCTATGCTAGATTCAACTAACATTATTGTTGCCTAATATGAATCAGATATTATTGTAGATGATTTTATTGATTACTCTTCAGCCACTTGTGTTTAACAAAACTTTCTAGAAAGTCCTCCATGTGACAAAACCATGAAACAAGGAAAGACAAATAGTGTGGACAGAAGTTAAGTTAAATATGATGGATATTGAGAAATCATTGAAGAACAGAATGTTTCTTTGTTCAAAGAACAGTCATTGCAAATTTATTTCTTAAAAGTCAACAACTTGGGCATTCTGAGGTATTATAATTTTCCTGTATTATATTACAGGATAGACTAAACATACAGAATACATGGTCATCTTTACTCAACTCTGCCAACCATACTTTCACATAGAGCCTCACCCAAGACATCAGGGTTGTAATAGTGTTTCAGAAGGTTCAAAGAAGGAAAACTAAAATGATCAGTGGGTTCAGGGCTGGGTGCCAATGAAAATGACACTAAATAATTAACACTTGGTAATTTCAAATAGACATGTAAGTGAGCTCCTAGTGCTGGATGTACTCTCCTCCAAGATTTCATTTGAATATGTGTGACAAACAGGCACATGCTAGTATACTTGGTAGGCTAGGGATCTACCAAGAGCATATACCAGTGCTTGAGGAAAATTTTTATAGAAATGTCATTGGTATTTAATAAAGAAACATGACTTGGAATTATTTAAATCATTGCTTAGTTGACAATGAGGTTCAGGGCAAACTCAGCAAGATTTTTTTACCTACTCAAAAATTTTCCCCTAACACAGAGTGTTCTGGCTAAATTAACAGGTAGCTTCTTCATGTTTTTACACAAAATTTCTGAAGCAACAGGCAGCTTTTTGTCTTTTTCTATCATGACACACATGCCCTACCACTCCATCTCTCTTTTCTTTCTCCATTTTCATTTAAAGACTGCATAGCTGAATAAGAAAAAATGAATATGGGTATAGAGGGCTGGGTACTATCTCACTGAAACCTGAGCTCTGTAGATACTTCAAAGAAAGCATTGGAAGTTGTCTTTTTGGAAGTTAGTCAGATGGAGGAAAAGGCTAACCGGTGACTCCTGCTGGCTGCCTGGCTTTATGAAGGGCATGTAGTAACCCTGAGTACTGAAGGTGTGGCTGGGAAGAGAAGGGGTGCATGCAGTCTTGCAGGGTTATCCCAGCATTGTCAGACATTCAAGATGTCACGAAAGGTAGGATCCCAGAAGAGCTACTCTAAAGAAGCAGCAACTCGGCCTTAGAATTGGGAGTGGCAATAGTATGTACTTATTCCCCCACATGATGAGATTTGAAAGGAAGGATATTCCAGCTCTCCTGAGTCAAGCAATAATACTCCTCATTTTATATTTCTTCTAAAGTTAGATGTCAATAATTCCATCCTTTTAAAACAATAATTAAATAAGATCAATATTCTGAAATAATAAAAAAAATTTGCAAGAAACTCTCTCAAAATAGAGATGAATGGATAAAGAGACAAAATTGACGAGGAAAAAAGATAATGGAGAAGAAGAACCAGGGGAAGAGCTCAACTCTTCAGATATTATGGAATCTCTCAAAGTGAATATAAGGAAAAAAAAATGAAATAGAAACATATTAGACTAACTACCTGATCCAAAAAGTAATGGTGATCCAGAGATAAAGGAACCACATCCAGGTTTTGAAAAATTAATGAAAAATTAAGTTTGTAATAAGTCACATATACAAAGTCTTCATAATATAAACATATTTGAAACACAACAAAATCCATACATTTAAGTCTATATTCAAATTACTCAAAATAAATAGTAAAATTAGGTTTGCCTCTGATGTTTTCTTTGTAAATGTGAACAAAGAGATAAGGGGGCAATGACCTCAGATTTCTTAGAGAGAATAGGCTGGGACCTGAGAATTCTGTGCCCAGTCAATTTGCCATCTGTGTGTAAAGGGAGCTGAACTGTATTTCACATGTGCACGTACATACTCAGAAATTATGCAATCACGACTCTTATAAAATATTGGATGGAGATGTTTTCAGAGAAAGAAGTTATTAGATCAGAATATGAACATTTCTTTGGTTTCATTCCAGATATTTTTTGTTCTTTTAAAAATATTAAAAATACCTATAGTTTATTCACATTTTCTTAGTTTTTACTAATGTCCTTTTTTCTGTTCCATGATCCCGGCCAGGATACCACATTATATTTAGTTGTTATATCTCCTTATGCACCTGTTTACTGTGATCTTTTCTAAGACTTCCCTTGTTTTTGATGACCTTAAGAATTTTCAGCAGTAACTAATCAGGTATATTGTAGGCTGTGTCTCTATTGAAATTTGTCTGACGTTTTCCTCATGGTTAGACTAGGGCTATAGGCTTTGGGTCCCATGAATTTTGAAATGCAATATTCCTATGTTTGTTGATGTATTTTTTGAGTACCATGATTTTGTTTCCTAAAAACCCAATTATGATAGAAAGAACTGTTTAGTCAGGGTATGGTAGTTTATTTTGGAGCAACAAACACCAAATTTTAGTATATTAAGACAACAACTATTTACTTCTCAACATGCCATATGTGTATCACTAGTTGGCTGAGGAATTTTCCCCTGCATAATATTTTGGGGAATAGTCCATTCTGAGACTAGGCTGATGCAGGCATATTTCTGGCATACAAAGCAGAGGAAAGAGAGGGCAGAGAAAATCATTACTTGACTGCCAACTCTACTGCCCAGAAGTGAGATTTGTCACTTCATCTCAAATTTCATTGGCCAATGAAAATTCCATGGCCAATTCTTAATATAAGTGGTAGAAGAATGTAATCATTACCAGGAGAAAATAATGCATATTGGTGAACATTAATGAAAACTACCACGTGAATGTTAGAATTGCTTTCATTGTTTAAGTGTAAAAAAGATACGTAACACTATCATAAAAACAATTTAATGGAAACTAAGGAGAGAATTATTATTATAAAATCATAATACTTTTAAAAAGAGAGAAAAACAATATAAATTAGAATAAGTCAAAGAGTTAGAATGAAGGATACTCCACAGATCTACAACTGATATATTTAAACAAGAAAAAAAATATGCCATTATTTGAAAGAAAAAAGAAAAGTAGATTTATTAATATCAACAAACATGAAGAATAAAAGAGATAATGGCTTAAAATTTCTAAACTAATAAAATAGAAAATCTCAATAAAATTAAAATCTATTGAAAAGTAAAATTGAAAAATTTATGGCTGAATAATTTAAAATATGAAGAATTCAATAACCATAAAATAAGTTGAAAAGGTCATCAAAGAATGATTATGATTTCCATTTTAAACTTCTCATGTAGATTAAGCCTGTTATATTTCTAGAATAAAACCAATTTAACTGTCAATGATTTTTTTTGCATAAAAAATAAAGTTACACAGAAGTCTGCTACAAAGAAGCAATTTTGTCCTTTATAATGAAATAGAAGACAGCACACTGCCTCAAACAATGTTTATAACATAGCTGTATGATACTAAATAGGTCCTTTTCCAAAGCAATCAAATGGCAAAAGCAATTTGTGCTGATATATTTTGATAAGCAAAGCAATTCAGTGTTCTCAAAATAAAATATATTTCATACTTATTTAATGATATCCACATATTCAAGGGCACAAACAGAGAATATGCTTTGCCTGGCTTGTTATTTGCCATTTCCTGAAAGCATTTTTCAAACCTGCTCTAATAAAAGATATGTACTACAAAGAACAACAAAAGTGAGAAATGTATATAACATAGGAGGTAATGACATACATTAAATAATACCAAACTCAAGTCAATATCCCTATGTCCTCAACTTTAAACAAGGTTGATGACTGTGTAGGACTGAATGAAAAATATATTTTTCCTTCTTCTCAATAATATCTACCTAAAAGAGTAACCTTGAGAATTATTCATTGCATATTTTATATCACCCTTTCACCGGCATTATTTTGAAAATTAAAGTAGATTTGGTGTAAACCTCTTCAGCAAAAAGTCATTAGACCTCCATCAATACCAGTTTTAAATAGTACACAATTACTCAAAATACTAAACAAAATTACCGTATGATCAGCAATTTCACTTATGGGTATAACCCCAGAAATTGAAAGTAGGAACTCGAGCAGATATTTGTATACCCATACTCATTATTTACAATAGCCAAAAGGTGGAAGCACCCCAAGTGTCTATCCACAAATTAATGGATAAACAAATTGGTGCATAAATACAATGCAATATTATTTGGCCTTGAAAAGGAAGAAATTTTGTCATATGCCACAACATGAATGCAACTTTGAAGATACTATGCTAAGCAAAATAAGCCAGTCACAAAAAGAAAAATATTGCATGATTCCTTTCATACAAGATTCCTAATGTAGTCACATTCATAGAGACAGAAAGCAGAATGGTGGTTTCCAGGATCTCCGGGGACAGGGGAATGGCAGTGATTGTTTAATGGGTACAGCATTTCAGTTTGGGAAGATGAAAAAGTTCTGGAGATGGATGATGGTGCAGGTGGCACAACAGTGTGAATGCATTTAATGCCACCGAACTGCACACTTAAAAATGGTTAAATGGTAAATTTTATGTTATAGATGTGCCATGTATATATAAAATCTTCACAAATTTTTAAAATATATACCTTGATAAGCAAAGCAATTCAGTGTTCTCTAAATAAAATATATTTCATACTTATTTAACATGTCTCTTTTTGGGTGGACATAATGTAATCTATAACAGAGGCCTATTCAAATTCAGGTTTCTTACAGGTAACTTTGTGAATGGCGGTAGTAGAAACCCTAAGTCAATATGTCATTTGTCCAAAATAAAAGCACTGGATCAGTATCTATGCCTCTTTTTGATATTTTGGCACTAGAATAAATAAATCATTTATTTTTGAGTGTTTAAGAAATGTTTCATAATAAGCTCATGCCCAGGTTATTCCTAAGAATTGTACAAGCACACCTTTTATTGTAGCAGGGTGGAACAGCCATCCTCAAGTGGACATATGATTAACTGATATTAATATCTGTAATTCAGTCTTAGCTTGATAGTCACATAGAGATAGTAACATTATATCATCAAAATCATCCTATGCTTTCATTTAATCCAGTTATGATGATAAACAGAAGAATATAAATATCCTTGTGGGAGCAGATGTATTTTAAGCTATACCCCATGAACACAAATTTGCTTTGACTTTCTATGAGGAAAAAGTGAAAAGACAGCATTAGCCAAATGGATCTCAACAGAATACCAATACATGTCATTTTGTGGCCCAGCGTGATTTGTTATCACCTTCTCCAGTATTGCTGACACGTTTGGAGATATCACTTTAGTTAGCCAACCAGAGTTAATTGTTAACCTACAAGATCTGTTAGCTTTTCTGGCAGGTTGTACCAGACTAGTACATCAAATATTCAAGGGCTAGTATACTTCCTCTAACACATCTTGAGTAGGAGTGGAAAACTCCTTAAATCTCCACCCACCCTAGGTTATTTATATTGTTTCAAATTGTCTATTTGAGTGGGCATAGGTAATTCTAAAAATTTCCTTCAGAAATGTCCAACTAATAGCATATAAAGAGCAGATTTGCAAGACAATTCTTTCCCCAACAACGTGTTTAAGGGAAGAGGTCTCCAATCATATATCACATATGTTTTCCAATGAATAATTTAGGGAGAGGTATCACAGCAACAATCATAACTTTCACATATTGCTACTTGGAACCACACTTTCACCCTCAAGCCTTCCACAGTCAAATCTTCATCATCCACAAACTTCATCACATTATCCCTTAAATTTCTATCACAAATTTAGAGAATGTACATTAGGCTCTGGTGTTCAGGGATGCCAATATAGATTCTTTACACACCCATGTCATTTTTCCTTAATGGATGTCAACGGCCGAGTGTCCACACCTAAGTGTTGTACCAAGACAGTCTGGTCTCATGTTGTTCACAACGGTAGCCATATTTTCACCCTATGCCATCTTCACTGGTTTTACTTGAGAAAATCCATGTATTCCTATTTTAGTTTTCTCAAATTTCTTAAACTTACTAAGGCTGGTGTCTATATAACAGATCAATGAGGCTCTTGTGGTGTCTGAGGAGTTGATAGAGATTTCCTTTAGGGGCACCTAATCTCTTATAGTGACCATCAGCACCTTAGTGGCTGAATCATTTATATTCAATTTCATTCAATTTTCAATCAACCTTCTGAAAATTTCCATTGGATTTAATCTTCCAGATGTATTTCCTCATTTTTTGATTTGAAAGGTTTTTTTTTTTTTGCAACTCAAGAAATGCCTAATCACCTTCCAGACATTCCCTATGTCCCCTGGGGAGTAGAGTCAGCCAAGTTGAGAGTCATTGACATAATCAATCCAAAGTAGCTTATATATGTATATCAGCATATTTACAGCCTCAGTGGGGGTATTGTAATTTGTATTTTGGAAGGATAAAGCAATTTTTCTTCTCCCTATACTTTAATTCTTTCTTTAATACAGATTAATAAATTAGGGGCAGGATTAAGGGAGTCATCTATCATACACTTAGTGGTGAATATAGTTGTTTACTGAGAATCCTGTGTTAACTTAAACATTTCTCTGTTTCAGTCATGAGCAGAGCCAGTGAAATTTGCCTCAGTTAATAGGATAAGATTACTCTGGGAGCTGTTTATATCTGCCCACAATATGAGTCAATGCCTTGACAAAATAACCTCTAGTCTCAAGAGTTACCTGTTCATAACCTCCTCTCTCTATAATTTTTTGAGTAATGAGGGGTGTAATCAGACCTGATACTTTTACAATGTTTCATCAGGACACTATTTTAATTCCTAACCAGGGTCATAATTAGTTTCAGCTAAGTAGACTCTGGAGTTTTGGATATGTCTGGTTCCATTTTGACTTTCACAAATATAGCTAAAAGCAGCCTAGGAGCCAAATTGTTGGTGATGTCCCTTGGTTTGTATCTTGTTCTTTACCTATTTTGCTATTTCCCCTGACTTTCCAGTCCCCAGATGACTGGACTTATCATCTCTACATCCTATTTCCCTTAATTGATCATAATGCTTGGGCAATCTCAAATCAAGAATGGTTCAAGAGTGAACCTGGCATTAGCGATGATTCATCATTCCTTTTCTTCTCTTTCCTCCTCTCAAACAAAGCATTAGTCTTATTTAAATTAAATCTGGAGTTGTTTTAAACATTCTACCAACTACACTAGCTAAAACAATTATTTCTTTATATCAAATATGCTCTAATAATGCAAAAAATACAACATAGCAGAAGAAAGAAAGCACTGAAAAACATGAGACCAGTCAGAGAAATCCAAACAAAGCTTCTAGTATCCTCTCATATTCACAAAGAACGTGCTTCGTCTCTGTTTGTGAACCACGATTCTGTGTATGAAATATATCAGTGTTAGAGAAACTACCTTCTTATCTCAGAAGCAGTCTTTTATATTCCTCTGAGGTCAAGGATTTATATTTGAGGTGACTGTATTCCATAATTCCCCAGTTGTGACCAGAATACTTTTTTTAATTTGCTTCCTCAATGAGCACATCATGCCTTTGAAAACACATAGAAATGCTGGTAATCTATGCATGTAAGCATGAGACATAAGAAAAATTCCCCTAACAATTATCTGAAAGAAATTTTAATGGGCTGATAATTCTGTTACTTGTGTTCCAGAAGTAGAGAATCTAATGGACAGAATTTCTCAACTAAATTTTCCTAAGTAACTACTATGACGTGGCTATTGTGATGGATATCACATTGTGTCTCATATAGGAATAGAATATATTCTTTCTCTACTATATGATTACATATGATATACATAGATTCATGAAAAATTATATGGAATATTCTAAAATCAGGATAGAAACAACAAGGAGAAAACAATGAATTCCATCAGGAAAAGGAAGAAAAGACTGCCTAAGGATGGGCACTTCAAACTTGTAATATGACTACATGCTATGTCTATCATATTAACAAATCACTATGATAAATGACATTTTTCATTTGTAGTCATAGGATACATCAGCATATATTCATATTCTTTAGGACTTAAGGAATCTGAAGATCTCAACAGAATTAGAAGACAAGTAAGTTCCAGTAAGTTTAAAATGTTACTGAAGTTTGGTAAAATTCAGTACCAAATTTTAAAATTTTTTTATTTTAGGAAATATTCATAACTTACAAATATTCTTCAAAAGCTCAGTACATTTCAGTTCAAGTCAACTAAAAATGTGTCTTCCACCGGTTAAACTAATAAAGAACTTTTCATCCTAGGAGTTGCATGAGATATTTGGAATATATTCTGCATAGATAAATAGTTTACACTCAATATATTACATTGTAATGCTTTTTTCCTTCAAAACAGAGTTACAGCCATGATTGAGAAGCTCAGGCAATATCCATAATGCTTAATCAGTTTACATTTATAACACAACCTAAATACATATAATATGTATAAATCAATTAGGCCTTCTAGTTTTCAGAATTATACAGATACTTAAGTACAGCGCATAAAACATATCAATATGTTTTTTGGAACCTGGGAAGCAGTTGAAGACATAGAGCCTTTATCTTTAACACTTTACAATTTCTAGATCACCTGTTAAATAAAGAATGTTTTCATGTGCTGGGGGATAGTAGAATAAAGCCAGTTTTAAATATAAAGTCAAAAAATATTTCCTTGCCCTGTAGCCTTTTTCATCCCAATAGAGGAGGATATTTTTATTCCAAATGACTGTTTTCTAAAAAAGAGAAATACTTAGGATTTAGGACAGAATTGATACAACCTATGGAGAGCATCCCTGGGTTGAGAGCAAAACGAAACTCCAGGAAGACAATGATGCAAGTTTTTTTTAAAAGGAAGTGATTTGTTAAAACATATTAAACAGATTCTTATAACTCTGGCAGATATTTTGGGGACTGTAATGTTGAAAGGAACATGGGAAATGACATGAAGAAAAATGAGATAGTTATTAACTCCAGGAACAATAGAAATATTTTTCAAGACGGCAAATGCAAACACAGCATACTATGTGGCTCAGCAGGCAACCATATTTGCCTAATATATTCATATAAATGCTAAAGTGGAGTGACCAGTTATGATTAACTAGAAAACTGAAATATAAAATTGCAATCAGAAGCAAATTTTATGGCCACATACACAAGAATGCACAGTACCTGGCACTTATTGGTTGTTGATGAAATCAACTTGGTACAATGCAATCAAAAGTTTAAAGATTCCTTGGAACTCATAAGAATATTTCAAATCCAGGATTTAATATGTTATATGTCCAAGAAATATTAAAAAACAATAAAATGTTTTTCTTATATACAAAACTGGGCACTCATGTCCATATTACGACAAACAGTTTAAAAACTAAATGTAAAAACTGAAAAAAAAAAACCAAAAACTGATTTTTATTTAGATCTCTTCTTGCTCCCTTTTCTCCTCAAGTGAAAAAAAAACCTCTCAGCCTTTCAGCGCTAATAATTTGCTGTTTCCTAATGCCCTCCCTTTAGCAAAATAGGAAAATTACTAATTTTGTCAATTAATGGTAAATTTCACTTTTATTTTATAATTTATTAACTTTTTCAGAAACTTGCCTATTATGGATTTTTATCTCTGATTAGGGAATTACTTAGTCTATCAGCTGATATATTAAGTGCAGCACAATTAGTGAAGATAGTTTTGAGAGAGGGTCCTATAATTATTCTATTCCTAAGGCTAGTCCTAAGGAGGCTAACTGACTATGAACTATTAGCACTTGGAGTCAAAGAAGAGGTGAAATGTTTAAGTAGGATGTGAGGACTGACCTCCTAGTGATTTAATGCATTTTGCTAAATCTGCATTCTTGCTCCACCGTAACTTCATCTTGCTCTCATAAAGCAGCAATGTGATTTTCCTTTAGAGATATAACACGTATGGGAGACAGCCACTAATAGGAAATGAGCACAGGGAATCTCAGAGTAAAATGGTGTGTAAATTTACCTCTAAAAATGGTAAAATCCCAGTAATGGTGTCTGTCTGCTTCGCCTCACAAGGATGCTGAGGAGAATTAAACACTCAGTGAAAAAGTACATTAGAAATATCAGAGAATTAAATATGTGATTCGGCTTTCCACCTAAGTGACTACAGTCAGTATTATTTGGAAATGGCATTTCATTTATATCTTTGTAATGAACATGTAACACAAAGACAATTATGCATGTCATTAGAAATATATCCAATTAAATTGACCCTGAGGTTTATTTGATTGCAGCAATAAACTCTCTCTCTCTCTCTCTACACACACACACACACACACACACACACACAGCATACACATTTTATTGCTCATCTAGCAAAGTTGACTGTCCAAGACAAGGCATTTTAGGAGAAATATTGCACAAAATATATGATGGGATATGTAAACTTCAGAAAAAGGTTATATATGTGTGTATTTACAAATACTGTTAATCATCATTCTCCTCAGGCATAAACATGTTCAAACAAGCTTCTTTCTGTCTCAGTGCCCTCATACTTGTTTCTTCTGCCTGGAGCACTTTTGATAGATTTCCATGAGCATTAGTTCTCTCTTCTTCCATATAAAATAAAATTGACAAGGCTTAGCTTGGCCTCCCCTGAAGTGGATGGCTTCAGGATGGTGGAGGCCTTGCTTGGGACAATTGAATGTGAAGTCATAGGTGCCCCTTTCACATCAAGCTCTTCAGATCAAGGCACTTGCTTTCCTCATTCTCAGTGCCTAGCATAGAGGTGCTGGCAGGATCTGGAGCTGCCACTTTTGTCCTAGACGTGAAAGCTTTGTGTTTGGAAGGGCAGAGGGACTCTACCAGTGCTGGACTATCCACCTTTGGAAAGTTATATAGGGAGAAAGAGTTCTGTCTTGCTTATGCCCGTGTATACTGAAGCCTGTGTGCTATGGCAGGGAGACTGGAATCAAAGCTAAATGTCAGTGCCCTGGAGGTTGTCCTAGTCCCTTCAGATCATCTCCCTTCTCCACTTTGCTCCATTACCTGGGCAGTCAGCCATTATGAACAACAAAGGACTTTTTGCTCCCTGGCTTTAGTTTGAGTTCAGATAATGAGAAACACTATCTGGAGATTTCTGGGTGAAAGAAGAATGAGAATGGCGTCTTTGTTCCCTCAGCCTCTTGCTTCTTGGGCTCAGGGTTGTCACCGGCTCCATTCCTTTCCTGGAGACCACATGTCCTCTCCCATGGCTCTCTCCCACTGCTGGGGTAACAGCTAAAGCTCTCACTCTGGATGGTGCTCCTCAGGCTGGTTGTGGGTAACTTCTCCGCCCCTTGTTGATTTCATCTGTACTTCATTATTTCATTGTTCTGAATTATTTTGTTGGATACTTAATTACTTTCTTGTAGGGACCACCTGAATTGATACAGCCCTTGGGTAGGCTAATGTCTACTCTTTCTTTATTCATATCTTAACTTAAATGTCAGGTAAGGTAAAGTCAACTTTTAAAAATCAAGCCATTTCTTATAAGGCACCATTCATTCTAAGTAGTTCTCTTAGGTGCTGAGAGATATACCAAAGTAAATTACATGGTACATCAACCACTACATGTTGATACACTTGGCAAGGAAACAACTAGTGAACAAGATATTAACAAGTATTTAATTGTATGATATGAACAACAAATACCATAGAAATTTGTGGAAAGATTATATTTGATGTCCTTTTAGACATTATGAAGCATCTAAACTTGGTTTAAATTTTAAAGAATGAACATAATATGAAACAGGTAAATTGACAAGAGAGGGAACATTTCTGACAAAAGGATTCATGTAATCAAACTTTTAGAAATATTCATAAGCACATGCTATGCATAAAGAGACACAAACTATGCTTTTCTTCATCTATTACTGAGTAGCTGGCAAGTGCTGGACACTAGTACAACAAGAACACAGAGGTCTTTTTCTCATGGTACTCAATTAACCTCAATTATAATCTGGGAAAATGGACCTTAAACTCACAAATACACAAACTCATAAATACAAATTATAATGATTATTTGAAGTAAATTCAAAAATAAGCTTATAAGGGAGCATAATTCAGACTGATCAGAATAGAGCAAACTGCGAGGATATATAAACAAGGATATATCGAAACGAAAAGATGAATGTCTTTACTAAGGAAAGGAGGGGTGAGGGGAAGAGGATAACCTTCCATAGTATTGAAAGCCTAGGTCAGTTTCTAGAGAACAAAGATGAGTTTAGTGTATACTAATAAGTGAAAAATATTGATGTGACTACAGCCTCATGACCAAAGTGAAAAGGAAAACCTAAGATTATTCTACTTTTAAAATAGGAATTCATCATAGGTTCTGAAGGCCAAATCATGTCATATTGTGGGATTAGAAATATAGAAGTTGCACATGAGCAGAAATTAAAATCAAGACAAGAGTGAGTTGGCTATGGCAGTTTAGTCATTGTGACATGAGAAAAGTCCCCACATAAGAATCTTAACAGTAGGAATATATGTGAAAAAAATCATTTCAAGAAAGACTTATCGTTGCCTGCTATCACAATTTCACTCTAAAATCAGAGTCTCTTCCAGTGCTTAGTGAAAGGCACTGCTGTCCATAAAATTAATTTTTCAAGGAAAATACCAAGGAATTACTCTTCAAATCTCTTTTCATATTCTTCCAACTAATCACACACACACACACACACACACACACACACACACACACACACACACACACTGTCCCACACTGAATTAATCAAATCTGTAGTTATCTCTCAAGTATCAGCTTATATGTTTCTGCCTTCAGATGTGTCATATGACACCTTCCCATTTTAAACCCTCTTATTATTTTTCCTTATTACACTAGTTTCAGTTTAAAGTCTTCTTATTGCACTATTTAACAGAAATGTGAACTTTTAACTCATAGCAATCATTATAAGTTCTAATTATGCAATTGTTTGTGTATATATGTATTTAAAATCAAAATCTCCCATTATAATATGACAAGCTCCAAAAAAGCAGGAACTTTGCCTGTTACATACTATAAGCAGTGATATACAGTGAGTATTCATTTTTCATATCTCTTTTCACCATAACCAATTTTGAAAAAATGTAGAGATTTTGAAACTGTATGGCTTTCTGAAAAATAAAAAAATAGATATTTTAAAAAGCAGTATTACAGAAGGTAAAAATGTGTTTGATCTGAAGCACATTGACTTTGAAACAACAAGTTAATTAAGTGATAATACCATTTGGACACATGGACCTAAGACAAGACCTGAGGTGAGAGAACTGCACTAATATTGAAAATAAGATTGCCAAAAGGCTTTGTGTAGAATTTGAAGATAATGGTATGGATAGACTTTTTCAGACATGAGAATGGAAAGAGAAGGACAGAGGAACAACTGCCTAGTTATGAGATTTGGGAATTAATGAAGTGAGAGACGTGGTGTGACACAATAGCTAAGTTCATAGGGTTTAGATTTGGACTTCAGTTAGAATTTGCACTGCATCAATTGATAGCTGTGTACCTTGGCAAATGTTACAGTTGCCTAATATGTTTATAAAAACGTGGGGGGATAAAAATGTCCACACAACGTATTGAACTGTGGGCCAAATGTTGATACATAATCACTTTATAAATGTCCACTGTTAGTATCAGAGGATGGCAGACCTCGACAGTGCAAAGTCAAAAAACTAGCCCTTTCTCTAGTTAGGATAATTACTCTTAACACCTGGTCTAAACCCCCTGGTAATAGGTTATAGATGACAAGATTATGTTATCAAAATAACTCATGTAGAAGGGTATACACACATTATAAAGTGAAATTGGTTGAACTTATGTTTAAAAGCTAAAATATATTTTGAAGATTATCCTAAGTAATGCTACAAAATATATGATAAATTATGACAGTTTGTGAAATTAAATTTTATTTTGCCCTGCCTTCTCTAGGTCATGTTCTGTTTTCCTCTAGCTTCTAGAGAACTAGTTGTCATTAACTCATTCAGAATTCCTAGCCCATAGCACCTTTCACCATTATCTTATTGCCTCTACCAAAGGAGCCTATGGCAGACTCAATAATGATCCAAAAAACTCCTCTACAGGAAGTTATTTATATATTTAAGAACAAATCAGTATTCAGGTAGGATAACATTTTAGCTCTTGAGCTAATAAAGTGACCCTATTAAAAATGATGTGCTTTTTGCCTGCATATTGATTTCAGAGGCTAATAGAAGGTAGACACGGAGAAGTAGCATCATTTCACATAGCAGAAAAATGGGAAATTGCTTGCTACACTTTTATGATTCCAAGATCCATTTAAGTCTCATAGTTTTCAGTTACACAGATGTCATTAATGCAGATGGAGCATTATCAGTGCCTTCCAGACACACCGATCCAGTCGTTGTCATTAGTCTGGCTCTATTCTGACTTTGGCAGTCTTACAGACTGGAGTGAAGAAATGTATACAAATACAAGCAGCGTGACTGCTAAGGTTGGGATGATAAATGCAGAAATAATATTGTTCTACCTGCAGTTATTTAGATAGAAATGATATGAAAACTTATATGTGCAATATTTTTATAAAAATAAATTAAAATATGCTACCATTTATTTTGTTTAAAATTTTAATATTAATATTTCTAATATATGAAAATAATTAAGATGAAATAAATTGCATAAGAAATGAAAATAAGGTATATTTTAAATTATGCCTTGTATTTCAAAATTGAAATTGTAATGTTAAGAATATTTTATCATACATAGTGATAACCATTACAAATATTTCATGCCACATTGAGAATTTTTGAAAACATAAAATCAGAGAGTGTAACTAAACTAAAATTATATTCTCATAACCCAGAATTTACAATAGTTGACATTTTGTCACATTTATTTTGTCTTCCTTTTTAATAAAAGCAATATACATTACAGAAGAGATTGAATAACATTTTGCTCCTGTCCCTTTTGATCCCAAAACTCCTCTGAAAGCAATCACTTATCTGAATTAAATGTAAATCCTCTACATCCTTTGAAATACTGATAAGTAAGACATTATGTTATTTATAGTAAAACTAATCATCTGTATTTATGTTGACAGTTTCATTTATTTACCTATCTGGTTGTTTCAAGTTTCAGAAGGGGATAAAAAGATATGACAGTACCCCAAGTCATCAAATATGTGGGAAAAAATCATGGTCAGGTTAAAAGTAAACTAACTAATCATTGTAGTAGTGAAAATATACCTCAAAGCAGGATATCAATGTTCTTCAGACATACCAAGGTACAGTTAAAATTACAAAAAAAAAAAATATATATATATATATATATATATTATCTTTGTCTCTCAATTTAAAAAAAAAATTGGAAATGGTTTAATTATACTAATATTACTGAAATATACCAATAGAACTTAATGTGGCAGATTGTTCTTTCCAAAGATATTTTCAACAGTATCTCCCCCTACACTTAACAACAATGCGATTTTGTTATTCAACCCACTGAGAACTAGGGTCTATGTCCTCCCTTATTGAATCTGTGTATACCAATAGAAGATAGAAGAAGTGATGCTATATGATTTACTTCTGAGGCTAGGTTAGATATATCCATGCAACTTTTGTCTCATTGTTATTAAACATTTGCTCTGTGCTAAGCAGCCTACATGTAAGAAATTTGACTACCCTGAAACTGCCATGTTGGAAAGTGTGGATGATCTGATCAATAACACTGTCAAGCTTCCAGAAGCCAGCCTCCTCCAATGCCAGCTTTTGAATGGGCTATCTCAAACACTTAGCCAAGTTGAACCTTCAGTTAACTGCTATCCAAGGCAACATCTGACTATAGCTGTTCCCAGCCAAGAGCTTTCAAAATCTGGTACACAACACCATTAGTAAAATAAAATATTTGTTTTAAGATGCTAAGCCAAGCGGTAATTTGTCATGAAGCAAATTAATTTTATATACTTGTAATTGTAAAATCAAAGAAAATTATAAGAACTTAAATAATTTAATATAAAGTTTAAATCAGTATTAACATGAGAGATAATAAAGATATCCTTCATTATCTGAATTTTCATGAACTTGGTATTTTTTATAATGGCAATCACAGTTTTACTAAAAATTCATCATCAAAATAGGAAATCAACTGTTATGTATTTCCTCAGCTGTGCTAACACACATGTTTAAATGTGTGAGTCCAAGAAGTAGGATGTAGAGTTGGTTTCAGTCATATATTAACTCTGAATTGGATAACATTGATTTAAAATGTTATGCATTAACACCATTTTCTCTGATTATTCAGTGAGAATACTGTGTATGAAAAAGAAAAACCTTGTGAAGAACATAAGTGAGCCTCACAAGCCTATAAAAGTGTTTGCACTAAAAAAAATTGGGGCAAATAATAGTGAACTGAAGTACATAAATGCATAAGTAACTTAAGTATGAAAACATGCTTAATTTTTTCTATGCATGAAAAACTTTAAAAGATGAAGCAAGAAGTCTTTGGTCATTCAAGATAAGCTAACAATGCTCTCTGATGAAAATTGTGATGCTGATGTTACACCAAAACTCTTATTCTTTCTTTTTTGTTTTTTCTTTATTTTTGGTGAATCACTCTGTAAAGCAAAAGATCTTTGAGGAAATATTGAAGAATGCCTGTCATGTAGCTTTCAAATCTTAAAGACTCTGTAATTTTAAAAAAAGTTGTAAAGGAATATTTAAAGATCTATCTACTATAATTTATTAAATCCCATGCAGAGAATAAAACATACAGATCTTTTGATATCAGATGATGCTCCTGTATTTCAGTCTAGCATTGGTCTAGTACGAAGACAATTTATTAATAGTCATTTCACCTCCCCAAACCATGTTATTATTTATATCTCTCAGCCAACGGCTTATCCTAACTTTTAAGAAATATTATGTAGAGGAAATTATTTTGATGAATATTTAATGGAGGATTTTGATTCATCAATTTATGGATAAAGCTTCAAAATACTGCAATAAAGAATAAAAAGATTATGAAAGAAAAGGATTCCTAAAATTTTTGCTGATTTCCTGTGTTAAGGCAGTAATTGTACAAAGAAAAATACCTTAAGTGAAGTGAAACAGTTGTTGAACATATTAAAAAATAGTCAGCATTTCTTTTTTTAATTTTTTATTTCAGCATGTTATGGGGGTACAAATGTTTAGGTTATGTATGTTGCCCATGCCCCACCCAAGTCAGAGACTCAAGCATGTTCATCCCCCAGACACTGTGCACCACACCCATTACATCCATTATATGTATATATACCTGTCCCCTCCCCCATCTGCCTGACACGCGATGAATGTTATTATTATATGTGCACTTAAGTGTTGATCAGTTAATACCAATTTGATGGTGGTACATGTGGTACTTGCTTTTCCATTCTTGTGATACTTCACTCAGTAGAATGGGCTCTAGCTGCATCCAGGATAATGCAAGAGGTGCTAGATCACTATTGTTTTTTATGGCTGAGTAGAACTCCATGGTATACACATATCACATTTTATTAATCCACTCATGGACACTGGGTTGTTTCCACATCTTTGCAATTGTGAATTGTACTGCTATAAACATTCTAGTGCAGATTGCTTTTTTATATAATGTCTTTTCTTCCTTTGGGTAAATACCCAGTAATGGAATTGCTGGATCAAATGGTAGTTCTACTTGTAGCTCTTTGAGGTATCTCCATATTACTTTCCACAGAGGTTGTACTAGTTTGCAGTCCCACCAGCAGTGTATGAGTGTTCCTATCTCTCCACATCCACGCCAACATTTGTTGTTTTGGCACTTTTTGATAAAAGCCATTGTCACTGGAGTTAAGTGATACCTCACTGTGGTTTTGATTTGCATTTCCCTGATGATTAGAGATGTTGAGCTTTTCTTCATATATTTGTCGGCCATTAGTCTATCTTCTTTTGAGAAGCTTCTGTTCTTGTCTTTTGCCCATTTTTTAATTGGGTTGTTTAATGTTATCTTGCTGATTCGCTTGAGTTCTTTTTAGATTGTGGTTATTAGCCCTTCACGGTATTAAAATAGTTTAAATAAATATCATTAAAATAGTACTCTATCAAAGATACTATATTTTAAATGAAATTAGAGAATATTTTTGTAAAGAATATCATAGTCATTTGTGGTTAATGAGGGGAGAACTTGGCTTTAATTGCCATTAAAACATAGCAATTTTTAAAGTGCTAATTAGATGTGGTATGTATTTACTCAAATATTCATTTGAATTGTATATTTTTTAAATGTAAAAATCAACACTATCTTTGAATGATTTCAAAATGAGAAAATATCTAAAAGCCAAGACAACTCTTTCGCAGAGGCACAAAAAATTAGTTCTTCAAAGAACTTCTATTCATATGTCAGGAAATTCTGGATCAATAGGCTTAATATTAGTGTAAGAATTTAGAATTGAAAGAATGTATTTTGAAATTTACCTCTTTTTTTTTCTATTAAGATATCATAAGATATCCTTCTCAAAATTGATCAATTGGGAATTTGGGTGTTAGAAAGCTGAGTTACAATGTGTTTTTGAGGGTGAAATGATAAAAGTATTTAATATGTAAAACCACAAATTCTATCTGAATTAGTAACAGAAAATTTTCTCACAGGACTGTATGACACGTTGTCTAGATAGAGAAAGAAGAGGATAAGCCTTTTTAAAAAGAAAGAATAATTATTTGGGTAATAACTGTATAGAATAGAGTAGATAATTTCAGTGAGCAATATTAAAGATTCCAACCTGAATACAGGGCAGATACATTAAGAAGTGAAAGGTGAGAAACTATAATGACAATTCCTGGTGGGCCAAAGTATTAAGTAGATGGCGAGTAGATTGCACTAATATTAATAATATTGACCAGAAGTCAGAAATACAAAACCAGAAAGCTATAATTCTTTCAGAAATCAAAGAGACCAAAAAAAGAAAAAAAACCTCGAGAATTGGAATACAAAAATAGTAGGGACTAGTGTTAACCACAATAGGTGTGACCTACTGAGGGTTAGGTACTTTAAATTAATCATACTGTTTAAGCCTTGCCATCACCTATGAAGTATAATTGTTGCTGCTTTCCAAATTGTAAATTCGAAATTTACTCCAGGTTTCAAGACCTGGAGGAGGAAGAAAAAACTTAATTCTATAAAGTAATGAACTCATGTATATATTGCTTATTATGGACCAAGCACTTTCAGAAGCACATCAGGGAATCATTTCACTGAATCTTCAAGATGGTTTTATGATTCGTACACCCTTCTCTTTCCCACCTTATGGATGAGGAAACCTGAGCCAGTGAGCTCACGACCCACCAGAGTCTTCCACAGGGTGCTCTTGCTATGCTCGGCAACCCAGTGTTTTGATGTGCACCTGCAGGACCCTTTCTCTATTACAGGACATTGATCATCTCTGACCTTGCTCCAGAGAATGATCCCAATACAGAAATTTAAAACACTCTATCTATTTTCAACAGTCAGGAAACATGCCTCTCAAAAGCCAGGAAACATATAAAAATAAAAGCTGCTTTTCAATGATTCAGTGTTGTACAGGTCAGTTTTTTGTTGCTGTTTGTTTGTTTGTACCACACATCTTTTTCTCTTTTTAAAGGTTAGAAGTCACCACATTGTATCTCTCTACATACACATCACAGGAGGGAAATAGAATCAAATCACAAACACTGATATTTATTGACTTTTCCAAGAGCCTTTGAAGGGAATGGAGAGGTGGAATGCCTGGAAGCCCAGATTGTCAAGGGACTTCAACTTTTTTGAAGGGAAAGATCTACAGATGATTTCAAATAGACAGTTTAAACTTAAGCTTATTTATGCAAAGAATAATGCCATCATTAAACAGACAGAAATGAAATTCAGACACAAATTCATTTATACTTTCCTTTAGAATATGTGTCTATGTGTGTTTGTGTATTTTTCAAATCAAAGTTGCTATTCTTATTCATTTTCCCTTCACATCTCAACTCAGTTTTTTTTTAATTTTTTTTATTTCAGAAATTTAGTGGGTACAAGTGTTATTTTTTATGTGGAAAAATTGTATCATACTGAAGTCAGGGCTTTTACTGTACCTGTACAGTAATGTACAGAATAGTGTACATTGTATGAAACAGGTAAATTTTTATCCCTCACCCCCCCCCGATCCTCCCACCTTGTTAGCTTCTAATGTCCATTACAGCTCCTTATAACCAGATATATACTTTGTTCAGTGAAAACACATGGTCTCTATTTTTCCATTCCTGAGATACTTCACTTAGGATAATTGTCTCTAGCCCATCCAAGTTGCTGCAAAAGACATTATTTCATTCCTTTTTTTTTTTTGTCTGAGTAACATTCCATAGGTTATATACACCACATTTTCTTTATCCACTCATCAGTTAATGGGCACGTAAGTTGATTCCATATCTTTGCAATTGTGAATTGTGCCGCAATAAGCATATGAGTGCAGGTGTCTTTTTTTATATAATGACTTATTTTCCCTTGGGTAGATACACAGTAGTGGGATTGCTGGATTGAACAGTAGGTGTACTTTTATTTCTTTGTGGAATCTCCACACTACTTTCTGTAGCAGATGTACAAGTTTACATTCTCACCAACAATGTATAAATGTTCCATTTTCACTGCAACCATGCCAACATCTATTGTTTTTTGAGTTTTTAATAATGGTGATTCTGATAGGGATAAGATGTTATCTCATTGTGGTTTTAATTCGCGTTTCCCTGATAATTAGTGATGTTGAGCATTTTTTCATATGTTTCTTGACCATTTGTCTATTTTCTTTTGAGAAAAGTCTGTTCATATATTTTGCCCACTTTTTGGTGGGATTATTTTTTTTCTTGCTAATTTGTTTGAGTTCTTTGTAGATTCTGGATATTAGCTCTTTATCAAATGTATATTTTATGAATATTTTCTCCCATTCTGTAATGCTGTCTATTTACTCTGTTGATTATCAGGGAAAAAATACCCTATTCAATCAATATGCTGGGAAAACTGGATAGCCACATGCAGAACGAAACTGGATCCCTATCTCTCACCATATATAAAAATTAACTAAAATGGATTAAAGACGTAAGTGTAAGACCTGACACCATAAGCATTCTAGAAGAAAATATGAAAAACTCTTTTAGACATTGGCCTAGTCAAAGAATTTATTAGTAATAGCCCAAAAGCAAATATAGCAACAATGAAAATAAATGGGACTTAATTAAACCAAAAAGTTTCTGCATATCAACTTATTTCTGATTGGATCTTCTCTGAGATTTTTCCAAACTCTTCTCACCTCCAAATATGTAAGCTATAATAGTCTGCTCTGCTAATGTACAGAAATAATTAAAATATTGTACAACAATATGAATTAGATCCAAGGTATAAAGAAAATTTTATTTTCTGAATGAAGTTAGTTTACAGTTTAAAAAAAGGACACCTGGAATTCAGGTGCTTGAAAATCATCACCTTGCAGTTCTCTGTCCCAATCTCTTGATTACTGGCTATAGTGTGTATGATGATAATTTGGAAAGGCAGAAATGGGTTCAAAGTCAGATCCGTGTCTTACTACTTCATCATCTTTTCAGGTTAGCTAACCTTTCTCTATCTCTTTTACCAACAATACAGAGTGAGGTAATAATAGTACCTGTCCAACGGGGATACTGTGAAAGTTGAATGAGAAAACCCAAAATTGATTACCACAGAGCTTTGCATCTATTAATAAATGCTCATTTATAATAATTTTTGTAGCAGTAAATAAGCAAATAATAATATTATACGAGTCAAAAATATATATGCTAGAAGAATTTTGAAAAGAGAATAGTAACAAAAACCCATGTTTTTCTATTGCCCAAAATTAGTCATTATGAATTTTTAAAACACAACCAATTAACTTTAGGAAACTATACTTTGCTTTCTTTCTTTTTTTCCAGCCATTTATCCCTTTGAGAATTTGAGGAGCAGTATGAATATGGATGTTTTTACTAGAAAACTACAAGTTTGTACTTCACCTCTGGATTAAATAGATATGTGCTAGTATCAGGTTAAACACTTGTTATTTAAATATAAAGTTAAAAGTAATAACATATTTAAGTAAAATTTTGCATTTGGTCATTAATTGTGACATCTTTCCTTAGGCATACACACTAAACCTTTGTCACTGAAGATCTTCCATTTATTTTTTGTAACTAAATGTTGAAAGAGATTAACACAATCTAGAGAAAGTCACAGACGGAAAAGAACATTGGCAATTTAGCGAGCTCCAGCCTACATAGAAATAAACAGAATCCAAAGCCTTCCAAAAATCCTCATTGGAGTCAACATAAACCGGTGTCTAGAAATTTACCAGTTTGAGCTTTGCAATTTCATTCTTTCAGTCACTTTCATCTCCTGCTTCTTCAATTACTATTATTAACTACATCAAAATGAAGAAACAGATAAGGTCTTCTAAGAAATCTAGAGAGAGGAAAACTGGAGGAATTCTGTCTTATTCTATTATCAGTTATGATATTTGGGAGTAGATGGATACTCTAAGTGTTAGAATGCATCATGGTAATATTAACGAGGAAAGAAAAAATGAAGCACTGTGCCCTTACGGGCAAATTCCCTTAAAAGAAAAAGTAGCACAAGGGGAGCCAGAACATTCTGGACTGAGAAGCTGCCTTGAAAATTAATATTAAAAAGGCATATGCAGATTCCAAACATCAGCCTCCAGTGATTTCCTTCACCTACGGACTGTTAACACAGAAATGAGGGGTTCTCCCCCTGGAGCTAGGACTACAGATGGACTACGGAGACTACCATGGCCTGAAGTTAATTTGAAACCTGTGCACGTATTCATATGTGCATTATCCTGGAGATAAATTCACAGCTTAGAATAGAAACTCAAAGGAGATTTTTTTTTACCACACACACACACACACACACACACACACACACACACACACACACTCACACACACTCACAGTACCATCTAAATCCTTTAATGTCTATAAGATATTATTTAGTAATCATGGAATATGTGTAGAATCATGGACTATTAAAACTGGTTGGAATATTAAAGGTCAACTAATTACTCACCTTTGTGACTTTAGAGATGGAGATATTGAAATCAAAGAAGATAAATGACTGGCCCATGATTAAAACAAACTTTAAAAATAGTAAGCTTAGATACAGGAGCCATGTTTTTATCTCCTCATTCAGTGACCTTTATATTATGTATTTATATCAATTAATCAAAACAATGAGTATGGCCTTACCATTCAGCATGTGCCTAAAATATATCAGGCATCAGTCTAAATACTTAAATGCATTCTATAATTTCATTCTTCAGTGCCAGTCAACAGGTCTGATTTTATTAATTGGTGAGTTTTAGTAGCCAGTTTGTTGTAGACATATCAAAAATTCAAAAAAAATCCCTGATTCTAAAACTCTGATTACATTATACTCCATTAGTCTTTGCTATGTTGATCACTCTCCTCCCAAGAATATGCCACTTTTTTTTTTCTGTTTGTATATGTTTGTTTTTCAAAGCAAATTCCACAGTGCTGAGCATGCATGAATAAGGCTTTCTGGAGATGTGTGTTGGTTGAATGATAATGGAGATTGTGGTAGTGGTGATATTAGTGACTTGGTAGCCACCCAGACTCCTAAGTGAAGGAAGTAAAAGAAAATGTACCCTGGAAGCATTGATTTGTCATTAAATATTGAATTCTGCATAAAGACACTAAGACAGCCAACAAGATACTGAAAATACTGCATAGAATACTAATCAATTTATCACTTAGAAAAGAGACACATTGAATTCTGAAAACAATATATTAATACCTTGGGAAAGGTCAAATGGACCCTCACTGTTATGAACACTATGAAATGCACAAAGAGAATCAAACGATGAAGAAACTGCTTTCTCAATAATTTTTGCTATTAGTCTCACTATTTTATAAGCTCATTTACTGACATAGAAACAGTTAATATATTTATTAATTACTTTTAAAGGAATAATTAACATTAAAGTGTAATCATAGAAGTTGAGCAAATAGCCCTATGAATAAACACAGGATGGGATTACAAATTGATAAAATGGAAACCATTTGAGTAAGGCAGGTAGGAATACTTCCCTACATTTTAGTAGCTGTTACTGAAATGCAATGTTCTTCTTTAAGACTTAAAATAATTGTAATTTTCAAGGAATATTTAAAAGTTTTTTTTAGCTTAAG
The DNA here is from genome assembly GCF_020740605.2 of Lemur catta. Lineage (NCBI taxonomy): Eukaryota > Metazoa > Chordata > Mammalia > Primates > Lemuridae > Lemur > Lemur catta. The sequence goes on along the minus strand of NC_059143.1, from coordinate 48,532,767 downwards.
TCTTTATAAAATATTTCTTAACATCAAGCAGCTTCACGAAAAGGACAGAAGAATAACATTGGCAAATAATAGTGGGTGTAGAACAATAGATGGAAAAGAGGCTCTGATTCAGGTGGTGCAAAGACAATATATGTAACCACAGTGTTTGTACCCCCATGATATTCTGAAATAAGAAAAAGAGGAATATCAAAAGGAAGACTTGGAGGCTAATGTCTGAAAGACTAATGCAAGGAATAAGACTAAGATATTTCTTGACTTGAACAATCATGAAAGACTCTATTTCAACAAAACACTTCTATTTGATTGCCTCTGATAGAGACTTGAATTGCACTGTTTAGATTCAGTCCTTCACCTTTGCATTCTACTTCATATTAGGTGAAACATTTGGGCTCAAACAAGGTATTAATTGTTAAAATATCTTGTTTCATATTATTTCTGGTACAGAGCTTCCCTGGCAATATGTGTCCCTTCAAATTAAGTTGGCTGGCTGCCAATTTAATTTTGAGGAATTTGTTTTTGACATATACTAATGCACAAAATTGTATCCAGCTTTGTGCTTAAACCAACCATAATTGTATCAGCTTTCCATTCCATGACCTCAAGAAAATACTGTAATTAATGAAATATAAGCCAGGGTTCTAAAGGAACTACTACTTTTCAATTTTCAACATAGTACAGCTCCTTCATTACTTAAAAGTATAATCCATTACTTAAAATATCTACATAGGATAGACAGATCGATCTATTTAGGTCTTCAGGCAGGAAGGATGCGACTAGAGTTGCTTTAGAGGTTGAGTTAGGATCTCAGACTCCTCTTGAACTCCTGGTGTTTTATGTTTTAATATCTAATATCCAGGATCCTACAATTTGCTAATTCAATGCACCGACTTTAGGATGCAATTTAGCTTCCACAATTCAGCAAGATACATAATTATCAGATCCACCTTTTTTCCAGTTATTTGGATATAGAAAGAAAGGTCTTTCTTTAGCAAAGTTATATACTTGTGTATTCCTTACACATGCTCAAGTGGGCTACCTGGGACTAGAAATTAACTCCCTTGCAGTACCATATGGAAGGCAGTAAGAAATGTCTAACACATTTCACACTCCTTGCACATGTTCTCAAATCTCCAAGGGACCAATTTAGTGAGCACATAGTATGAATTACTGAAGATAATGGGCAAAAATTTTAAATTTAATCATTTTCTCACATTCAGATTGAGGTCATGAAGCCCTTACCTTGCAGCTCACCTTACTCACCTTACACAATATTATACTAAACGTTTAGCAATTGATCTCAAAAAAATATATGTATATATACACATCATATACATATCACACAAATATATATATATTCTTATCTGCTGCAGTGGTGCATTTACCATGGTATAAATATTAATATCAACACAATCATTCATTATAAGCTATTAACATGATGGACATTTGGAAAGAGGTGTGCATAATTGGCAGCATATCACTGTCCTTACACCTTTATTGGGCATAAATATAATGTTGTTTGGGAATAATGACATTACCACTAAAAGACCTACTCATATTCATATAAGAAAAATCTTGCTTGCATAATGTTACTTATAGCCTTATTCTGTATTTTACTAAATCCCTGGGCCATAGATTTAAAGTTATCTTACTCCTACATAAGTTCTGTTTACTTGTTCAGTCTCTATCAGCTTTTTAACATAATGTATAACCATAACAGAAAACAATTTTTAAAAAAATTCTAGGATGATTAGTGTTTTCCATGACAGTATCAAAGCTTAGATACATGCAATCAATTATCTTTATGCTATTCATCATGACCTTCTCCTTTGAAATGACTGCCTGCCATCTGTTATTTCATTAAGTATTAAATCTTTGTCGCTGAGCAGCAAGCCAATTTGCCTTAGTGACTTCACCAAAAAAGTATTTTAAATTCCTTTATGAGAGATGTAATTGTATAAATTCAGTTTTCTTTTAAATTCCAGACAAAAAGTGAATATATGCATGTGAAGTGCACGACAATGAAGATATCAAAATCATTAGCTGTGCAGTTATATGACCCCTTAAAAGAATACTTACAGCTTAAATCCTAGACTATCACACCATGTATCTGTTGCAGATTTTGGCCATTAAAAATGAGGATGTGTATTGCTAATTACAAAAGAGCATTATTAATAAATTCATGAGGGAATGAATTGTTGTCATTTACACTTGTTACTAAACTGCCCTTGTATTGTACTTTTCTGTCTTTTGGATGTGAGTTTGGTGTATAACTGATCCCTCTATGTCATCATTGATCTGATTGCTCAATTTGCATTCCCTAAGTAATTTTATAATCTAGATGAAGAACTGTTTAAATTGGATCACACAGAGACATGCTCTTTACAAGGCTATGGCAATGTACAGGGCAAATCATATATATTGCATTCAACTATTCTTACTACATTCACAGCTGTCGATAAGGTATCATAGTTTACCCTCAGGAAAAGATAGTCTCATTAACATCATCTTCTGGCCAAGGACAATATTTGCTGGACAGAGTTGACTCACTATAGAGTTTATTCCAAGTAGGCAAGGTAGAATGGCTAAGAGTTTATCTAAACTAATGGCAATTTAGATGGTGCTCATTGTGGAGGCTCAATTAAAAACACTTAGTATTTCAAATAAGCATTGAAAATGAGGATGGGTACTCAAAGAATACTTTCTAAGCTCAGGCAGATAGACCATTTATAGACAAAAACATAACAACTGGTAACAGAGTCAGGCTATTGTTAGGAGTAAGGTTTGAGGATGCAAAATGACACGAGTAAATACAAGATTCAAACTTTGAAGAGGTATTGGGGAGTTAGATGTATATTAGACCAGAAATTCAAAATATGGATCAAAGTTGAAACAGAAAATCTCAAACTGGAGAGCATGTGTTTAAAATAAGGCTTTGTAATCAAATTCAGATGGTGAGGCCTCCATTATTAGAATGTAAGATTTTTAAGACAATGAACTGAAAACTAGGAAACCAACATAAAATCTCAATGTCAGCACTAGAATACTGAATCTAGCAACAATTCAACATAGGGGATAATCAAGTATCTGAAGAGCCCTACAAGCGAAGGGTAAAGGTTAACTATAGAAGTTGCCAGATATGTTTAAATATTACCTACCTCAAACCTAGATGTGTCTTGTAGATAGGGAGAAAGCTAAGTGTGGAGGGATATCAATTTTGAGTGTAGCAGTAGCTGCAAAAGTAAAGGCTGGGGAAATGAGAAATGGCAATGTTCTAAATATATTAATACTAGTTTTCACTAATAGTGAATTGTTGAGTGTTATATCTTACATGTTTGACTGTTTCTAAACTTCAAATCAATAATATATGGGAAACCAACTTTCTTCTCTAGCTTTAATTTCTAAATTCCAGTTCCTGGAACTGTGACAGGCTGTCTCCTTTGATGTCACTGGCTGTGTTTCTTAAGGGGTAGATTGCTGGGTCTCAGTCCAATCCTAGGATATTGTTTAGAGATCTATATATTTTTTATGATTTCTGGGTGATTCTGGTATATATGTAGGTATGAAAGTTACTGTAAATAATGACAATGTTATTTAGAAAAATACTTGATGTGGAATAATTTAGACCGAAAGTCTAAAAGGATGAAAATGAGTCAGTATTTGAGTAATGAGGAATGCATTTCTGAATAATGAAACATCTGATTTCAGAAGGTGACCTGTAACAAGGGAGAGGAAAGGCAAGCAGTAGAGAAGGAAGAGAGAAAAAAGTCACTAGAGCTTTAAAACCAGAACACCATTTGATTTATATTCACCTAAGGAAACAGAAAATGATTTCACTTTTTCAAGTAAGAGTAATCAGTTCACAGCTTTCTGAAACCATAGTGTCAGGGGATTTTAAGCCATGTAATTATAAAAGCAAAAATGAAAAATCATTGCAACAAAATAAAAGGTAAAACTGACAACTACTATGTAGGGTATATATTACAAAACATCTCATCGTAATCAAATTTAAAAGTAAAAGGCAGAAGTAAAAAAACAACAAAAAAACCTATTTTATATGTAAGCAACACTTCACAGGCTTTGATATGTGGGGAAAAATTTAATGATAGTGAAGTCAAGTGTCTGTAGCAATGAGAAGTCTACATTCAGTAAAAATAATGGTTAGTTAGATAGGTAACGATGGGAGACATCCATGGAAACATGTGAATGATTTAGAAGGATTACATTTTGTATTGGAAACATGGATCATATTCTGAAGGTCTATAGGAAAGTGGTATTTTTAGAGAAAAGAAGAAAGTATGATGGAATACTCTCATTTTGAATATTGTTCTCAATAGAGAAATAGAACTTTTAGCAGGAGGTGTTTGAATGCAGTTAATGGGATTCATTATAGGAAACCCTTAAATCTCTTCTGTTCTTCTAATAAAGCCATTTATACTTCTTTTTCTTGTACTTCTTTTAAGTATTTGAGATAACTTGAGGTGATAAGTTCATGCTGAATCTCACAAAAATGCCTACAACTCATTTTATGAGTTTCAGATTTGATTTGAAAAGTTCCACAGGTGAGACTAACATTTTTTTCCTTCCACATTCCTTCTCAAGCCACTACTCCAGTTTAAAAAAAAATAAAGTATTCTTGACAGAGATGCCATTGAGACATGGCTAAAATTCATAACAGAGTAAAGCATTAGAGAAGAAATGTTTTGGATATTCATTTAAAAGGAGTTGAAATTTTAAAAATTAAAGTTTATATGGTCTTTGGGAGACCAAATAACAACTGAGACAAAATATATAACTAAGTACCAAGCTTTGAAGTAATTTTATAATTAGGAATTGGCAAGTGTAATCTAACTCAACAAAAGAACCTGTGAAAACACTAATAAGGAGGCTGCAACGACAGTCTGTGGAAGAGACTGGCAGGAGAAAGGTGAGATTTTCAAGCAAAGGGGAGTAAATTGCTGCTCCCTGCAAAATGAAAAGAAAGAAAGAAAAGAAAGAAAAGAAAGAAAGGAAAGAAAGGAAGAAAGGAAGAAAGGAAGAAAGGAAGAAAGGAAGAAAGAAAGAAAGAAAGAAAGAAAGAAAGAAAGAAAGAAAGAAAGAAAGAAAGAAAGAAAAAAGAAAATTCAGGGAAAGCCTTTAGTGTCTTGGTAGCCGGAAGTGTTCATAGGGTGACAGAGGTGGGTGAAATAGAACACAATAAGGGGATGCGTGTGGGAGCAGAGAAGAAACACAGTAATTATAAAAAGTATTGTTGGTCCATTTAACAGAAGTTGGAGAATGAAAGAAAGGAAAAGGATTTGAAGAAATATTATTGTTGAGTAATGCAGAAATAAAATATATTTTTTAAATTATTGCCTATGCCTATTTTTCAGATGTCATTCAGTGACTATGATAAATGCCTTTCTAGCACCTACATGTTACAAGAGTGTTCAGTCACATTTATCTGTGGACGTAGCTTATATTCATTTTTTAACCTCTTAATTTATATTCATATCATGCATATTATCACCCTATTACCCCTCCCCATGTAGATTTTGTTAAGGATAATGGAATATTTGTAAGCTACTTTACAAAAAAGACACTATGATTGATATTTGCAGAGAAGTTCTGTAGGATTCCTGGGCAATGTGCTATGGCCCAGTGAGGGCAGTGGTGGAGGTCACATCTGGGCTGGCCACTTTTATGTGGGCACACATCTGGTCAAGCACTGGGCTTGGGAGACAGCTGTACTGGGGAATGAGGGACAGGGTCCTGGAAACCCACACTCTCTTACTGCTTGAAAATCCAGTAACAAAGGAAAGAAAGACGCTGGTTAATTTCCTATGCCCTATGTTGAAAAGAAGTTATAATATATTTCTTAACATTCCCACAGTACTTCAAAGTATATCTTACTGAAGGACAAAAGAACATTTTTTTTTTTTTAACAAGTTGCTCTTTTGCCACATATGCTGTCCCTTTCTCCCCAGGGTTCACCCCGCAGTTTCCACAGCTCTGATTTCAAGGGGAAGCAAAGATGGTATGACAGGAAATAAACCACACTTAAGTAATATAATAACTGGAATCTTGTTCTAAGCCACAAAACTGGGGCTAATGACCTGCTAAAATTGGAAAGATTGTTTTCATGCAGCACTCAGCATGAAGGACAGAGTTGCTCAAGAAGAGGAGACAAAAACATTGCAAACATCTTTTCCATTGTTTTCAAGAAAGTGACTTAATTTCCAGTGTGAAAACTCTTATGAGAATCTAAAAGTGACCTTAACAAAAAGTCATATTTTGTCATTCTCTGAGGGCATATGGTTTGACACTAAGTTATCATGATTTGTAAGCACTTTTTGGTTTAATTATTTTAATTATATTACTTACGTAAATTATCTAAATTTATCATAAATCATTAAACTTAAATATTTGCTTTTCGTATCACTAGTACTTTTGCTCTAAAATAAATATATATTTTCTTCAACTCAAGAAGAATTTGGGATAAATTGGAGACACATTTTTATTTTGTGAAATGCATGTTATGAATAAATGTAGAGTGATGAGCTGTTCTTTCCCTTCAGAGATATGACATTAAATTTTAAAACACTAAATAATTACAAATCTTATGTACCTCCAAGATTTTTGTCTCCTATCTCTATATCAATTATGTTCTTTTATTAAAATGAATTATCTCCTTTAATAAAAAATCAACAAATTAAAATTTTCTTAAAATTAGTGATAATTATTTTTCTCTGTTTTAGTTATATTAGAAAAATTTAAACCATATTTTTAAAGGTCAACTTCAGATATACTTCTTTTCTCAGCTGAAATCTGAAGTTTATATTTAATCCATGGTTTATAATTATTTTTCTAGAAGCAATGTTTATTTCTATTAATTCTGTATAGTGGATTTTTCTGTCAGGCAGAGAAATGTCAAAAAAGGGAAAAGTATTTGCAATAAATAACTACATTCGGAGACAAAATACCTTAGGACAATACCTTAGATTTCACACAGCCATGCTCAATAAGAAAAAAAAAAAACCACCAAACCTGTGAACCACCAAATTCCATGAAATCTCACCCGGATCCTGAAATATTGACCTTTTAAGACATTTTAAAATAATAGGGACTGTCTGGGGGATGGACACGCTTGAAGCTCTGACTTGGGTGGGGCAAAGGTAATATACATAACCTAAACATTTGTACCCCCATAATATGCTGAAATAAAAAAATTTTAAAAATAAAAAATAATAGGGAGAAAACAAGAAATTATTACTGACGATAAAGAAAGCTTAGTGTACTGTATTTTACTCAAGTTTACATTCTTTTTGGATATTCTTAAGTGTGTTCAGAATTTTCATAATTTCACTATGTTATGAAGCATATACTTTCCATAATACATTTAGAACACTATTTCCTCTGAGTATATTAATATAAATTATTTTATATAAATTGGATACAAATTTACACTTTGTGAAGTCAAACGTTCTTAATTATATTTAAAATGTTAATGAGGTTTTATTTATAAGAATTATAATCTTCTAATTACACTTAAGAGGGTTAAATATAATTAGTATTAAAAGAAAATGGGATTTGATTATATATACTCTTTAAAAACAAAATAGAAAATGCATAATAAATTCAGAATATTTATCAAGAATTTGTTTCAGAACATAAAATGAATCAAAATTTCATATTATCCACCAAATCTATTAATACATATAATCTTCTGTACTTTGTGAATCATTGATATCAATCATGCATGTCTTATACATATTTATTAGTATAAATTATTATTACTACTTGAGGATGATGTCCTCTTCCCCTCATTAGAGAAATATTTTATGGCAAGTCCTATAGACTATATCAACTGTATTTATAATTTGCAAATATGATTAATATTGATATCTATTTTCTAGTCCCATGACATTTCACACTCATTTCCTGCTCTTAATATGCCATAAATACACAAAGACACACAAATGCATGCATATCCTCTAATTCTGTTTTTGGATGTATATATGTGTGCATAGGTACATATATAAATAAAATTACATTTGATCTTTAAAATTGAAAGAAAACAAGTTTAGTTATTCTTGGTAAACCTCTTTAAAGAGCTAGTAAAAAGTATTTGTTAAATGCAGTATTCAAGATAAATGCAAATAACAATATGAATAAAACATAGTTCCATAAAATTGGAGAAAATAAATTTAAAAAAATTAAAAAACAAGAAAACGTACTACTAATAAAATTTATAAGATGGTGACTGAAAAGTCCTAATGTGATGATATTCACAATAAATGTGGATGAAGACTATTACCTTATTAAAAAGTGAATAATAAGGTTTAGATTAAATAATAACAACACAGAGCCAGTTAAAAGCTAAAAATGAGAGACCAAAATAAAACATAATTAAGTACAATGAAGGAGAGAAACTAAACTGACAGAGTAGAAAGAGCTGAGGAGAGAATGAGTCTTGGGATCTTAATTTGATGGACTTGTTGGACTCTGATAACATTAGCTGAGAAATCCTAAATATAAGAGAAGCATCCATTGTGTTTTTCATTTTGGTACTAATATTTTCACTTGGTAATTCTTGATATCATCTATTATTTTATTGATTTTAAGTGTTTTTGTAATTACTCATTGAAAAACTTGTGTCAAGACTGCTTTGAAATCTTTGTCAGATAACTCTAACATCTCTGTCACCTCAGTGTTGGTGCTCATCAATTGTTTTTATTCAAATTGCAGTTTTCTGGGTTTTGTTAAGATTTACAAATTATGAACATTTTGAGGGGGTTTTGTGGGCTGCCACCTTGTTACTGCCACGTAAGGGCAGAGCTCAGGTTTCCCACTTTCCTCTTTTTCACAGAGGGGAGGGACTTATTACTGCTGGTGAGGGCTGGGAGCATGGAGGGTTTCCAGCTCCCTTCCAGACCTTCACACATACCTGGTTGGCAGGAGGAGGCACGTCTCCTTCCTGCTGCCAACCTGGCTTCCACTGACACCACAGTGGGGATGTCTTGTTGCAGTTAGGGGTGGTAGGGGTTCTGAATCTCCATTTTGCCTCCACAGCAGCCAAATGGGCAAGGGATGCCGCATTACTCTTATTACTGCCTGATGCAGGTGAAAGTCCTGGATCCTCACATTGTCTCTGTGACACTCACTACAGGGGATGGGAAGGTTGAGGGTGCATGTCCTGGCTCCCTATTTCTCTTTTTCTGAAGGCCACCTATGCATGAGTTTTTCTCACAGGTGGTCACAGTCTGGAGAGGGTGGAAGTCTGGGGGCCTTAGCCTTTACTTAAGCAGGAAGGAGTGGGCCCACAATTTTGTCTTGGAGGATTACTAAACTATAGTGGTTGTTTTCTAGAAGTTTATTGTCTTACTAATTACCTCTTATTTTTTTGCTTGAAAGAGTAGGCCTTTAGGGGACTTTTTGAGTCTAAACCTTCTGACATTTCAGGGTTACTGACTTATTTAGCTTGAAGTTCAGATTATATGAGACTAAAATATAATTCACGGAGTTCACCTGCCGGTCATTCCTCAAGTCCCCAGGTCTCCAGGTAGTTAGCCTTCTCTCTACGTTTTAGAGTCTTATGTTTGCTTTTATATAATGTCCAGGGTCTTTCACTGCATGCTGCAGAAAAAAAGGGAAGATATGTCTACTCCATCTTCTGCAAAACCAGAAGTCCCAATACACATAATTTTAAAAGACATAAAGCAAAAGGGCCACAAGCTTGGACCGAAAGAGACCAGTTATCAAATCTCAAAAATATCTCCAAGCCCTTAAATTTTTAGAGACCTACAGCAAGCTGAGAAAGCCACTCAACTGTAAATACAGGGTTGCTTATTACTTCTATTGAAATTATTTTATATTTCATTGAATTTTGCTCTTTACTATTATATACTACTCTGCTTCCAAACTCATAAGCATTAATCTAATCAATGAATTTTTCTTATACACAGAGATGGAGGTCTTATCAACTTTTACCCCATGGAATTTCAGCACTCCTGTGGAACTTGTGAAAGCCATATACTTTCTGTTATTCCCATTTTTGAATAAAAGTATCTATTGCAGTCTTCTTGATGCTTTATAACATTGCAAGTTAAGTATGATAGAAGGAATTAATGTTTTTATAGTTCATTTTTTTTAGATCAACAGGAGCCATATCTGAGGAGCCACTGGTCAGACCTAACACAGATTGTGAGAGTAGGTTCACTCTTTGTCTTCTCAAATGTATGTAATTTGTAGGTTCATACAAAATTTAATTTGTCTTTTTTGGTTTTTTAATATTTTGTTTTATATCAAACTATGATTTCTGATGCCACATATATTTATTATGGTTTCATTACCAGTTTTTCTTTATTGAATCATTTTAAACTTATTTTTATATTGATAGAATAATTCCTTGGGGATTTAATTCTTCTGTGTGTGGTTTCTTCTATCTCTTGCATATGGCAGATTATTTCTTTTTTTCTTTTTCTATTTTTTTAGTTAAGAATATTATGGGGGTACAGATGTTTTGGTTACATAAATTGCTTTTGTACCATTTGATTCAAAGTTATAAGTGTTCCCATAACCCAGATAGTGTGCATTGTAACTGTTAGGTGAAAATTTACCTATCCCCTCCACCCTCCCACCTTCATGATTTCCAATGAATATTATTTCCATATGTGCACATAGGTGTTGATTGATTAGTTCCAATTTAATGGTAAGTACAAGTGGTGCTTATTTTTCCATCTTGTGATACTTCACTTAGAAGAATGGTCTATGGCAGATTGTTTCTTACTGAAGTTTGTAATGTTGGATTGTGAGTTCATGGTGGTTAAGACTTCATTTGTGGAATACCATAAACTATGGTGAGACTGTGGTAAGACCCTGTGTCATTCAAGGAGCATCACAATACTGTATCCATATTTTATGTTAGTATTTTAGATAAGGAATTCCAAGATCACAAGTATTGTATGAACTTATATGCCAAATTTCCACATGGTGCAGACCCATTATGAAAAATCCTCAGAGGACATGTTTTCCCTTTCTCTGAGGATGTATAGGTTTGCTAGGGCTACCATCACAAAGTACCACAGACTGAGTGGCTGAAACAAGGGGAATCTATTTTCTCATAATTCCAAGGTCTAAAAGCTTAATTGAGTCAATGGCAGGGTTCATTTCTTCTTTTTTTTTTCTTATTTCAGCATATTGTGGGGTACAAAAGTTTAGGTTACTCATACACTGCTGTAGGGTTCATTTCTTCTGAGGGCTGTGAGGGAAGGATTTGTTTCAGGCCTCTCTCCTTGTCTTGCAGAAGGCCATTTATATTCCTATGACATTTTCCATATGTACGTGTCTAGTGTCTGTGTCCACATGTCTTCTTCTCAGAAAGCACCAGTCAGATTAGATTAGGGCCTCTACTAATAACCTAATTTTAACTTTATTAACTCTAAAAATCCTATCTTCAAATAAGGTTACTTCCTGAAATGCTACAGTTTAGGACTTCAATACACGCATTTTGCAGACACACAGTTTAATGCATAATAGAGAGTAAGAAAAAACAGTAAGTGTTCTTTATTTTTTCCTTTTGACAGTTGGGAATGTTTATTTCACCTTTTTAAGTTTGCCATTTTACTAATGATATAGCTCTTCAAGCATCTGGCTTTTGTTCATGGGTCTCATTTCCAAATCATCTAGTGTTGCCCTCAAACCTCATGTTCTATCTCTATATATGCATTAAGCCACATTAAACTTCTGCATAACCAATATTAATCATATTTATACATGACAGAAGTTTTAATGCCTTGTGTTTAGTTTCTGCTTTATTTTTGGTTGCTTGGAGTTTCCTTTATTTTTATGAGCTTAGATCTTAAGTGCATTTATTATATTGTTTCCCTTACTTTCCAGTAAAAAGGGAAGGTGGGGGCAGTTACAGGGAGACCTTTTAAGTATCTAATCTGTTATATTCCCACAACCAAAAAATTCTTAGAGATTTCACTTATCATTTACCATACAAAAAGGAAGGGCCACTGTTTTAGACGATAAAATTCATTATCTCTCAGGAAGTTCTGATTATGTCCAATAAAAATTAAATGGAAAAATGATTAAAATGCTTGTCCCATCTTAAATTTTGTTAGGCTGCTGGGTAACTCTGTGCTGAAGTAATAAATATATTAATTTTTCTGTTTTAAGATTATGCTAGCTACCAATCTAACATGGAATAATTATTGTAATTATTTAACAAAATACATGATAAATCCATCAGACATCAATTGCAGCATTAAAAAAAGGACAGAAAAAAGTTAAAATTATGCTTTTAAAAATTATTAAAAAATAATTTTTATAACTGTTTTATTTCTTTGCTTTTACAGCCTGCTAAAAATATGCATCTGTTCCTCAGGTCCTCATGGATTGTAACATGCCATGCCACACACTCCCTATGACCTTTGTCAAGGTCCTTTGCCTTCCCAGGTGGTCTTTTCACATTTTCTCCTTTTATATGAGTTATGTTCATTCTCCCTGAAGTCCTTCTCCCTTCTCTGACCTGAGCAATCTCTTTTTGCTCTAAATTCATAGGTTTTAATTACATTTTTCAATTGTTTCTCCATATATTATTTTATCTCTAGAATCAGATCATAAAGCACATGACTTATAAGCTGTTTACTCAGGGCAATTAGTTTTTGTTATATATTAGGCATTCAATGTTCTAAATGGAATTGGATTATTTGGAATTATACATATGATTCTGGACTAATAGTACCATTAAGTAGCTTGATGACTCTCCAGGCATAAAGAATGTCTGGAAGTTTAAGCCTATAATGTCTGAAATAACTTTTCTAACTTCCACCTAGAACATTATATTCACAGAGAAATATTGTACTAATATTAAATCTCCACAGCTGAGATCACAACTCCTCCAGACAGTTTATTTTGTATAGTTCAATTTACATATGAAATTTTAGGCTCATTATTGATGCTTACAATGCTATTTATTTTTATGTAATTAGAAAAGTTTTTACATTTGTGAATAAAAATAGATTAAATATCCAGGGTTTGTCATACAGGTTACCATCATTTTTTTATTATCAGAGCATTCTGAGTAACAACTCATATCATGTGGTAATTGTGTAGACTCTTAAAACAGTGCCTGTTGCATAGTGCATGTTCTATACATGTTTATTATTATTTATTTTCTATTTTTACAAAACCGATGTTTATCTATCCCTAACCCTCATGTCAGTTAAATTAAGAATACCTATAGTCAACTTACTATTTAGTAATTCACTTGATCCACAACTCAATTCTGGAGAAACTCCACATTGAATCAAGTTTGCCATGTAAATTTTGAGTCAGATTTTGGAGTTTCTCTGGCTTGAGTTCAGAGAAGAAATGTGGCAGAAATGGTTTAATATTGGCAGAATTAATCAATATCATTGTCTTTACAACCTGCTGCCTTTCTGCAGCAAAATGATCAGCAATATGTCAATTACTTTACCATACAAATAATGCTGACGTGCAGTGTTTCTGGACATTAATTATAGGCTTCAACTAAAATATATGTGAGTAACTTGAATAAGGTGAGAAGTACTGTTAATTGTACAAATTATATAGTTATGATTAATGAAAGATTAGTTCTCAAAAATGGTTCAACTGTTCTGATTCCTTGATTTCAAGAACATTGAATATATTATATTATTATATCCTAATCCTTATTAGAAACAAGTAATCATTAATTTCCTACATTAAGTTAACTAGTTTTAAAAAATACAGTTGCTATTCAAATATGGAAAATATGTCTAACTTATTCATAAAATTGAATCTATTCAAGTGTATCTGAAATACACAGGTTTTAGTCTTTTTCCTTAGGAACAAATTTCCATTAGCTAACAGATAATTTAGACAGTATCTGTAAAATTTATAATATCAATGACCGTAACCTTTCTAGACTTCAAATGTTTATAAGAAGGGGTTATGAAAATATGACCTTATACATACTATAGTGATGTGCATGCTTCTTGCTTTTTTTCTAAGAAAAACATCAGCTGGGACTTTTGGGGTAGTTGAGTAAAAATTTGGATTGGGGTCTCTTGATATCCTGTACAGAGAACTAGAAAATATCTCTCCACCCCCAACTCCCATGAGATGAAAGATAACCTTGAAGTTATTCTCATAAAGACATGATAAAATAAAGTGGCATATCCTGGGAATGATGTGATCCAACGAGATCTTTCGAATACCCTGAGGTAGAGTGCACGTGTATGTACATGCGTGTGTAATTCTAAAATAGAGCTATGCTCCAACAAAAGATAGAAAATAAAAAATAATTCTAATGGGTCAGCATCCAGAGAAAGAAGAATTATTGATTATTTAAAATAAAGAAACACAAAGGAGACCGATGCATAGAAATTTAATAAGAACAATTAAGAAGATTCAAGACCAGTGTAAATTTTTTTTCTGAATCTACATGAGACATAATCTTTCAAATAAATAATTTAGTAAATAAATGAAGTGTATGAGACTTGAATTAGTGGCTTGGAAGAAAAAAAAAATGGAAGAAATATGTCAGAAAGAAGCCATCAGAGAAAAGATAAGAAATACAAAGATTATATTCAGAAGACCTAACGTGAATAATAGAGATTCCAGAAGGAGAAAAAAAGGAATGTATGGAAGATAGTTAATAATTAAATAATAAATTATGGTAGAGTATTTCCCTTACCTGAAGAAATACCAGAGTCTACAGATTTGTACTCAGATAAAGATTAATGAGAACTTTCATACTTCTGGGCCTAATTTTGTAAAATTTCTGAAATATAAGGAAAAATAGAAAAATATATAAAATACACAATTTGTTTAAATTTACAAAGGAAAATACTCTTACTACTCTTGTCAACAGCACTGGGTTATTGAAGATATATCAATAACTTCCATGGTCCACTATGAATGAAGAACTAAAATCACATAAAAATATATGTAGACTAAGTATCATGATTTTGCCAAGGAGAAGAAAATTGTAATCCTGGTGAAAATGCACCTTGTTTATTGATTTAAATGAATACAAGTAGCTTGTCTCGAAATGAACAATTAAGTAGAAACTATGGATTCTTAAAGCCAAATGGGTATATGTAGCTTGCATTGGGATATGAATTAATTTGAACTAAATTACCTAATGAGAACAACTAAAATCCTGAAAAAAATTAGTATGAAAATATTAAAAGTGTACATGATCTGAAAAAGAAGAAAACAGAAAGAGAATCCAACTTTTGGATTCACTTTTGAAATAGAGGAAAAGAAAGCTGAGAATATGAGAAGTTAAGGACATCTTTCATGCCCAGGGATATGAAGGACAGATCTGAATATTAGGGACCAGCAAGGCCAGAGTAAATGCTCTCCAATAACCCAAACTTTTATTTAGGAGCCCAGGTATTAAATCCTAGGGTTAAGAGATTACTTGAAATAGATCAACAACTACAGAAGCAAGTTATTGCAATATCTGAAGAGTAAATGGCTGAGAATTTACAAAAATGATGAAAAATATTAAGCCAGAGAGATTTAAGGCAAAATTTACAAAGAGGAGAAAAATACAAAGAAAATCTCAATTAGGCAGATTTCAGTACAACTGCTTAGTAAAAAAGCAAAAGTAACAAAAAGAAAACATAAATGCACACAGAGGATAAAGAGAGATTAACTTTAGCAAAGCAACAATATCTTTGCACATCTCAAGAGAAACAATGGATGTCAAGAAATAATGGAATGATACCTTTAAAGTACAAAAGAAAATAACTGCCTGCTCAGAATTCTATAACTGGAAAAATATTCTGCAACAATGAAAGTGAATGTCATGAAGACAAGGGCAACTACCCAAACAGCATGTCAGTACATGCATGAAACCAGCTAGAGCAGGGGTCCCCAAACTTTCTGGCACCAGGGACCAGTTTCATGGAAGACAATTTTTCCATGTCCTGGGGGTGGTTGCAGGGGGATGATTTGGGGATGATTCCAGTGCATTATGCTTATTGTGTACTTTATTTCTATTATTACTACATTGTGTAATATGTAATGAAATAATTATATAACTCACCATAAATGCAGAATCAGTGGGAGCTCTGGGCTTGTTTTCCTACAACTAGATGGTCCCATCTGGGAGTGGTGGGAGACAGTGACTGATCTGACAGGTAGTGGAGCTCAGGGGGTGATGCGAGCTATGGGGAGGAACTATAAATACAGATGAAGCTTCACTTGCTCCCCTGCTGTTCACTTCCTGCTGTGCGGTCTGGTTTCTAATAGGCCACAGACCGGTACTGGTTCATGACCTGGGGGTTTGGGGACCTCAGAACTAGAACATGTTCATCAAAAAAATACTGCAGAGAAAGAACCAATGGCATGATTGTGGTCCTCGTTGCCCTATCACACTGAGAGGGAACACACAGTCTAACCGAGTAGAGTACAAAGCCAAGGAGGACCATCCCAATCCTTGAGCTGAAGGCTGTGCATTGCATGATTAGGAAAGTATTGGCCTCTCCTGGTCAGGATTCAACAGAACATGGTAGGTTACAGCTCTATCTTAGTAACTCAGTTTTCATGTGTGGGGTTAAACATGGTCTCTCCCTAGCTATCTTCAGAGGCTTGGGTTTCCAAGCCTTATAGTTGCAACTCTATGATATAAAAGCATCAGAATTCTCACCTGCATTCATGGTTAATAAAGTATGCTGGCTTGATAGAAAGGTTTGGATTTAAGCCTAAGTTTGACCCAAACTGATGCCCTTACACTGGGCCTTAACCAGTTTCCATGGAGCTTTACAAAAATTAACTCCTTTTCTGGGACCTCATCCTACACAGGGTCAAGGTTGGGGGGAAAAAACACTTACCTCTCAGTGAAATGAATACATTTTTAGAAAAAAATACTTGAGATAATATGTCTCAGCATAACTCCAATAAAGGAAGAAATAAATGGTGTTATTAGTAAACAAGAAAATTATTCTAGATAGAAGCTGAGAGATGTAGAAAGGAATAAGAAAAATTTAAAAAGCAAAAACTCATGTTGCCATAACTAATACTGACTTATTAATATAATAATAATACTATCTTATTGAATTTTAAATATTCATAAAATTAAAACAGTCAATGAAAATAGCAAGCAAATCAAAGGCAGGGTGCACATGTAATAAAAAGTTTGCTTAGAAGCATAGATCTATAAATTAACCAGGAAACTATTAATAAAGCCTTAATTTAAAAGAGTCATAAATTAATCAAGAGTGCATGTTGTAATCTCTAGCTTTATCAGTAAAGAAAAGAAAATAAGTATGATTAACAACAAAATAGACGCAAAAAGTAGATAAATAAAATAAGGCAAGAAAGGTGAGACAAGTAATATTAAACAGTGGGAATGAATAGACAATAGATAGGAAGAAAGTATTACTTTAGGTGTAAATGACACAGTGTTCAATTAAAAGACAAAAATTACCAGATTATTTTAAGAAACAAAACCCAACTGTATGCTTAATATAAAAGGCACATATAGAAAAATGGGTGAGGAGGATCAAAAATATTAAAAATAAAGAGAGAAAACACCCATCAAAAGGAACTTGGGATAACTTTATAAATGCCTGTTATATCTAAAATACGTCTTTGTGGAAGAGCAGGAACCTAACTTAAAGAAGCACCAATTAGCAAATACTGATGGCTTAATCACATTGACCAACCTCTTCCCTAATACCACCCAGGACTTTCCATTAGCACATGCCAGTATTTACAAATCATTTCCACCTGTCTCTCAGTAGTCTTGGGCCCTATTGTCATAGTCGTAAACAAAGTCTTCCTTACTGTTTTTAGCAAGTGTCCAGTGAAATTTTTCCTTTATAGAGCTCAAATACAGAGAAACTAAGATTTAGTTAAAATGGAATCCAGCTATATGCTATTTGAAAAATCATTAATTAGTGTATAAAGAAAGATTTTAAAGGAAAAAAGGAAAAGAATCTATACACTATTTAAAGGAAACACAAAGCAATGTGACGAAGTGTGACAAGTTTTTTCTTTTAAGTCATCCATGGATACAGCATGCAAAATGCAAACAGAGAGAGAGAGAGAGAGAGAAGGGGTAGGGGAGAATGTCACAATTAGAATATGTGGAATTAAATTAAAATATGTTGCAAAATGAACCTACATATGGAAAATTATAAAATGTTATTAAAGAAGAGGAAAAAATATCTGAACCAATGGACATGTCTACTATGCTCTAAGATGGGTTGAATTAATATAATAAAAATTCCAGGTTCCTAAAATCAGTATATGCAGTAGCATGTTAGGATGTAATCTTGACTGCCATATTTTGACTCAGGTGCCAGTGCAATGCACAGCAGATAAATACATGAGTATGAAACATAACTTCCACACCCTTAATATGCAGATTTTACAAAAGGAAAGGAAAAATCTATGCAATCACTGGAAACCTCAAATAGATAAAGGTTGCAAAAAATCAAATCTTGAAGATTGGTAGGGAAGTTTTTTTGGAGAGGGCTGTGGCAGTACCTTGTGGGATCTCCTCTCATCTCATCTACAGAAAAGGCCTATATTCTATCACTTGGATAGTGTTGACACATACTTCCTGTAAATGAGAAGCACAGATCACGAAAACATGACTTTATTTTTTTCATCTGTGAAAAAATAAAATACCATTGAAAACTACACAACATATGTTAAATGGAAAGAAAACCAGATGTGAAGAAGCATTAATACTATGAATCAAATACCCTACCTTGATATGTTTTAGTACTAGAAATATAGTATAGATAAGGATAGATACCTTTGTCCTCAAGAAGCTTAGAGTTGGTAATTGAAGACAAACAATTAAACAGGCATTTACACTTGTACTGGATGATGTGGGTATTATGGGATAATATAATCTAAATTAGGGAAGTCTCTCCCCCCCAAAAAATGACACAGAAGCTCAGTCCTGAAAAATAATTAGATGTTAGACAAATTAGACAAATTAACAGAATCAAGGAGAGTTATTCCAAGCAGAAAAAAGGGATTGTGTGAAAGGACTAAACAAAGAAAACAATAGGAAGATCAGAGCCCAAAATAATTTGGGTATTTTGAGGCCCACAGAGCAAAGCAAGAGAGGTGAGAAATGGTATTAGAGAGGTAAGGGGAATCAGATCACAAAGACAGGAGAATTATGGATTATCTGTATGTGAGTGTCCTCTGAAATTTTCAAGTTTTATTTTTCATACAGTACATACATGATTTTTAAAAGAATAATTTATTTCACTATTAAGGCAATGGACAGACTTGTTCAGAACAAGGTTCTTCAGTCTGTGTAATATATAACTCTTTTCAAA
Organism: Lemur catta; assembly: GCF_020740605.2. Taxonomy (NCBI): domain Eukaryota; kingdom Metazoa; phylum Chordata; class Mammalia; order Primates; family Lemuridae; genus Lemur; species Lemur catta. The sequence goes on along the minus strand of NC_059143.1, from coordinate 48,513,463 downwards.
CAACAGATTGAAAAAATGGTTTAACAGAGATGGGTCCATATATTTTTGCTTGTTCTTGTTTTATTTGGTTTTGTGTTTTCTCTAGCAAAATATTTTTACATATATTCAGCAACAGGTTTTCTACTTGGAAGTAAGCAAATTAAATATGAAGACCTTATGCATTTGTCAAACGAGAGAGACTGGAGCGATACTATAGAATAATTTGTCATAAAGAGTTAGCACTAACAGGGCTTCCTCCCAGCAGCAGTCGGGGGTGCTCCTGACATATAGCAGCACGGCAGCTGTCACCAGGAGAAACAATAAATATACCAGGGAAGATCCCCTCCCCCAGGGTGATACTCTAGAATGATAGGGTTTCCTCTGAGAAGGTAAATATCTCCTCTCACACTGGAGAGTTAATCAGTGCGTTAGAATCTGCAACAATACATTTGAATTGCAGAGCACACCTAGCTTTTACTGCAAATAGCAGCACAAGGCAGTGAACTACTTGTTGAGGGTGGGGGGAAGTCATAGAGAGAGAAGTAGAGAGAGAGAGAAGTAGAGAGAGAGAGAGCAGTATAAAGACAGGCCTAACTTTTTGTTGCACGATAGTGCAGAAAACAGCAATTGAGAGGGCAATTCACTTTGACAAAGCATCATTAAACAATAACTAAAGTCACATTAATTGCCAAGAAAATAATGTGTTTGAGAATATAAAGGTAAAAGAGGGTGTATTTGATTCAGAGTATGTAAGAAAGGGAACATACCTAAAAGCAAATTGTGAATGTCTACAGATTTTGGTGTAATCAGAACCCAAAAAAATAATACAAGTAAGAAATGTGTACAGGAATGTTCACAGCTCCATTATTTAAAATAGCCAAAAAGTGGGAAAAACCCAATGCCCATCAACTGATGAATGAATAAAAACCACGTGATGCATCCATACAATGGATATTACTCTACAATAACACATAATGAATTACTGACACATGCTACAAAATTGATAAACCTTGAAATCGTTTTTGGTAAGTGAAAGAAGCCAGACACAAAAGACTACACATTTTATGATTTCGTTTATATGAAATGTCCAGAATAGGCAAATTTGTAGAGAGAGCAAATAAATTAGCAGTTGCTGGGGTCTAGGGACAGAGGAAAATGAGAAGTGATTATTAATGGGCAGAGAGTATTTGGGAGGGGGATGACGATAATATTCTAAAATGAATAGTGGTGATGGTTGCACAATTCTGTGAATATACTGAAACCATTGAATCATACACTTTAAATCAGTGAATTGCATAGTGTTTGAATTATATCCCAATTAAACTTTGTAAAAATAGTGTAGGAAGGATTTAAAAGCCACTTGCTACACCTGCTAAACAAAAGATTAAAGACAGGTGTACAAGGACTTACAAGACTAGATGATTATATCACCTCTAATGATAAGACAACATTGGGTGTGAAAACTGAAGGCCTACACTTCTATTTCCACCCAGCAGTGGCAGGGTAGGTAATTTGGATACATCTGGAAATAAATACAATTTTTAAAATCTGATAAGGATGTTTTGAAAATTAAGTTTTTTAATATCATTAAGGAATTCAGAAAATACTAAGAAACTATAAGCTAAGAAATAAAATAAAAATATAATGGAGAATGAGAATCAAGATTGTCAAGTGAGGCACTACAGATTTTGCTCTGAGGGTAATAGCTGATTCAGACAAACTTGTGTTTCGTTTTTAGCTTTTCTATAGAAAGAAGGGAAAATAGGGAAAAAGTAAATAATCCAATAATATCAAGTGTTGGTCAGGATATAGAGCAACAAGAACATCTCAGGTGAAAGTGGAAATTGGTAAAGTCATTTTGCAATAAAAATGATAGAGTAATTAAAGACATAGCTATATACAACTATATTCAACAACAGAGACGAATCACTAACCAACACAATTATGGAGAAAAGAAACAACTATAAATAATGGGTGCATATATGCAGTTCAGAAAGATTCCAAACAATACAATATTGTTTAGTGTTATATATATAGTTGGTGAAACAATTTTAAAAAGAGAAATCAAGCAAATATTTATTTAAACAGTTTAGGACAGTATTACCTCTATAATAGGAAGAGCCTAGGCACATTCAAGTTATGTACCTGCATGGTAAATAACTGATATTTGCTATATTAAAAATTAGTGACATGTATAACATTATGCTTATGTTTATACATGTCTCTTTACTATAATTTACATTATAAATAGATAAATAAAACGATCAGACTCAGTATCTGTAGTATCCGCCAAGTATCTGGACCTGCTTTTCCCTCATGCGGACTGGCTCTGTTCAACTCTGGGTTATTGTCCCATGTTGATCCACATGGAGTTAGGCATTAGGGGATGAATTACATAACACCAGATACCCGACTTACAGGGGAAGTGTATCAATAAGATGAGGAGTGTTGCCTCATGCTCCACCTTTGCCTTATTATAATTTTTTAGCTCTACTTGAATTCTATGAACTGTCTTGGTATCCTTCTAATGAACTTCATATTTTTTTCATAGATAAGGAATAAAAGTGTGAAAAAGTCTACCAACTCCTTCTACAAATTAAAGAATCTTTATCCAGTTAATTGTTTAGATTTAGATAAATTGCTTTACTGATTTATATAACCATCCATAGTATATAATTGCATTACCTATAAATACTCATCTTTTAGTACAATGAACCTTTTAAACAATTCAATCATATGTCGACATTAAAAAATATCCTGATACAATGTGGCACTATTTACCATCTAACTCCTATTTGGCCAAGGAAGAATGAGTTATTTATGTTGGCAAAATTACTCTGGATACTACTAAACTTTTGATAGTAAAATCTAATGAACACATATGTGTGTTAAACCCAAACATGCTAGGTTTCTAGTCTTTATGGGCACTACACCCATTTTATAGTGTAGATTTAACATTGATTATAATATTCTAACATACTTGGATTTGATATTCATGTTTATGCAAATTATCAGTAAATTTAGTATAATCTGGGAATTTGTTCAAACTAAACTATTATTAACCACTTTTATTCTCAATAGCGGTGGTTGAGTTGATTATTAATATGAAAGTCACTGTAAGAGCATGTTCAATTGTAGAAGAACAGAGTCTGTTGGTCACGGACATGAACCAAAAGATTCAAGGATAAAGAAAATGCTGAACTGTAGTATTTAGGTGAATTATGTAGTTTAATTTTCAAAGTGTTGCATTATTCAAGAAAATAATACATTATGCTATGGAAAATTATAAGTGGCATGTTAAATTAAACTATAATTACATAAATATTCCATCATGGTCAATGAAAGGTAATGTTCATTGCTCATCAGCAAAATATTCTTTAAAAAAAAATCTGATTAGTCAGAACTGATGGCCTAATAAGTTAGAGCTGAGAGCAATTACCATCTTGTTTTTGATGGATGTTCTAGTGATCCAAGGTTACTTTAAAATTGCCTTGTAAGAAAATACAGCAGAAACGTCACTGTTTCCAGTATATTAAAATGACAAATAAATTTTCTTTACTCATAGATTTGTCTTAGAATGTAAGTTTCTATACTTATTACATTTTTACCATGAATTAATATATATAGAAATGCAGGGCTACTCACTAGAATTAGAGACAAATAGACTACTAATTGGTAATATGGTCATAAAGACTTTAACACTATATTACATAATATACACTTTCAAATAGCTAGAAGGAGGATATTGAATGTTCTCTATACAAAGAAATTATAAATGTTTGGAGTGATACACATGCTAATTACCCTGATCTGATCACCACACATATGCATCAAAACATCACTCCATACCCCATGGATATGCATAAATTATTATTTATCAATTAAAAAGATACAAGTAAATTTAATTTTTTTTTAAAAAGTTAGAGGTGTGAGAAAGGAGAAGCAAGTCAGTATGAAAAAAAAGACTTTAATAGTTTATCATTTTATTTGAAAATTACATCAGCAACTTCAAATCCTGCCTTTCTTTTCATGGGTTAAAAGTAGGAAGAACCTGCCCAAACTCTAGTAATACGCTGTGAGGAAATTCTAAGACATTTCTTTTAATTGCCAGGCAATTCACTTTTTATGTTTAGTTAAAATATATATCCTTACAATTTCAAATTTATGGATTTTGTTCTATAACATTTGACTAAATGTTCAAAATGCTTTCTTTCATGAATACGCGCTCTCTCCTCCCTTTTGACATTTTTTTCTCACACATTTTATGTCCCCAGTTTTAGTTTATATCTTACTTTTTAAGTTATTTATCCTTATCATTTTTTACTGAATGAACTTCAATTTGCTAATATTGAGTTTATTATTCCTGTTATTGCTTTACATTTACTTTTTCCCATCTTTTTGTGTTACAAGAAAATGCAGAGTTTGACTGTGTTCATGTAACCTATCCATAAGGAATGTTTGCTTTTGCTTTCAGTTTTGCAGAAAACCTATTCAAACCTAATTCTTCCCTTGAAATTTCACTCTCCCATACCATCGTGACAAAATTATTTATCATCTCAAGCACGACATATATAAAAGCCAGGAGAGGAATGATAGCATTCTGTTGATTCAGAACTTCCAATTCCATAGCACCCTGCTGAACTTATGACTCATGTCATCTAACTATATATATCACCCTATTCCTAGTATCACACTCATTCCATAGTTATTCTTTAACAGTTTTGTTGCCTGGTTTTCAGTCACTCTCTTCCCTGGGTCCTACTGATATTTATAAAATACAATTGTCTAGGCATACCATCCATCCTCTAATTCACCCTATAACTACCTGGAACTCCTTAATCCCAAAGATGTTTCCCTACACTCAACTTTACTAAGCATTTATACTCAAGGCAGTACTCCAGATCAAAAAATGACAAAAACCTGTGATTAAGATATCTCAGCTTACACTTTTCTTATATATGTCCACAATATCTGTCCAGTGGGTTTTCTTGGGTCTTCTCTACATATTCATCTGCCTTTTAACCTTGACTTTCGCCTCATCCTTTGATATTTCTATGTATTTCTTAATCTCTAAGCAACTTCTGTCTTACTTTTATTTTCCCTAGACAGTACACTACAGTTAGTCATACTAAATTTTTTCTCAACACAATTTTCTTTTCCTGTGTACTATTATTCCAAAATACCAACCAAGCGAAATCATAGCTTTGATTACAATACTGAAGAGTGCTGTCATCTAATCTTTATTTTTATACGCAGAGAACTAAGAGCTACTGGAGAACAGAACACATTATGTCCACTAATACCAATACAATTTCAAGGACTTTTTATTTGGCTACATCATCTGCACTGCTGACCATCCTTTAATTGTTATTTTGTCAGCGCACTCAGAGAACTGAGATATCAAGGCAACCGATGAGCCTGATTTTAAAGATAGGTACCTTTAAGGAGGGGACATCAAAACGGATTCACATGTGGACAAACCTGGGAGGAAGAGGAGACACTGACATATAAGCAACTAGGAAGAAGTTAGCTATTTTTGCTGATGCAGAACCTATGGATACAAAAGACCAACTTTTTGATCATGGTTAAATTTGCAGATTCAGGAGCCTGTGGATGCTGAGAGCCTACTGGGAGATTGGGTATTTGTGTATTTTGGTATCTGTGGGGGTCTGGAACCAACTTCTTCCCAATGCTGAGAAAGGATTGTACTCACAACAAAAGATTGGAGAAAGCTTCCCTCAATAGTGAAAGTCTAGAAGAAAAGAGTGGACGCCACAGTGAGAAAAATAAGACATCCCACTTGCATTCTTCTTGACTGTGGATCACAAGTTTTAATTTTCAAGGGAAAGAGAATCATAGTTTATCACCTCTGGGAACAAATAAGAGAAAAAGAAAGAGGAATATCTACTCCCTGGGTAAAGAAAAGAATACCACATTGAGTAGATATCATAGAAATACCCTAGCACTGAAGAAGAGTCAAGATTATTGGGAAAAATCTCTTCTCCGAGATTCAGAAATTTCCTGAATAATTAAGAATAATACTATGTTTAATTTTCACTTGCCTCTTGCTTTCTCATGAGAACTCGCCCCCTTGAATTATGTGTTAATTAAATTTTTTTTAAACTTTTGGGCAATATATCCTATAAATGCTTGACAACAATTAAAATTTTATTGCATTAAGTTCATTAAGCAAATCCTATCAGACTGTGGGTTTATTGTCAATTTTAACTTGTTCAAGTGTTTCAATTACAATTCAATTTTGAACTGTAATAAGGTGGCTGATAAATGACAATGGTTAACAACTGCTATTAAAACTACCCAGGGCAGAACTCCATAAATGTAGAACAATTAGAGTAACAAATGATAGTAGCAATATGCTATTATCTTTACATTATTCAATTGGTTTAGTATAGCATTTTAATAACTCTATCTGAAAAATATGTTCCACTTGTTTTCACTGGTTTATGTCATTGTTTTGAAGCAATTTTTAAAATCTATTTTATTTCTAAAGAGGAATAATCAGTGTTAAGATTTTGAGAAGTAAACATCAGATAATGTGGAGAAGTATCAGGACGTGGAGGTTAAACCTCAAGGTAAACAATTACTTTGTTAGGGAAATTGTTAACTAACGTGACTAACAATGATTTTGATTTTTTTCTTTCAACTTCCAAACATAAATTGGGAAAACATCACTCAAATGCTAACTTATTATTTCATTCTTAATATTAACTATTTTCATTTTCTTAATTTTTGCTTTAAATTATTATGGTGCATAATAATTGATTTTAATGTGCCCTTCACATTTGGAAAATACAGCTGTCAGTGCCCTGAATATTTATATTTAATAAAGAAAATGATATTTAGGTAATACCAATGCTTCATTTTTCCATAAAGTTATTAATGATTTACTTATAAATATTGATAATATGCTTAGAAAGTATTCAACATCCTCCACTCAGTTATATTCTCTGAGCATCGATCCAGTTTAATCACTAAAATGATTTGAATGAGTCCAGTGCTTTCTTCAGAAAAATTGCTCACACTTTCATACATATCTACTCTGTTGAAAATGACTTAAAATGTAGCTACTTTTAGAAAGCCCCATTTTTGAAAATAAATGTTAAAAATTTAGGAAAGATTTTTAAGAAAACATTCTTGAAATAGAACAGAACATTGGGTATCAAATAATAACTATTTGATGGAGAAAAGCTCCCACATCTCTTCTGCTGAGACAATTCTTCCTTAGTCCTGAAGTTTTAAGTTAAAAGTTTAAAAGTTCCAAAAAATATATTTGCTTTGTAATTAATTTTCCTTAACTATGTACATATATTTTGAAGTATATTTCACAAAGAGTGAGGCAGCAACATTGAATTATTTTACACATATATATTCTCAAAATAATGGAAACAAATGTAAAATAAATTTTAAGAATCCTAATGGAATTCTCCAATACCTTTTAATATCCGGAAGAATCTTATGATGGTTGCTGAAGATAGAATAATGCTTAAAATTTCTCAAAACCTAACAGTTATTTTGTGGGATGAGGTTAAAAACCTTTATTTACTTTAGATCATATTGTGGCTTTTAATGTTTTAAATAACTCCCAAGCTCGGTATTGTTATACCTCAACTCATAAACCATCAGAGAAATCTGAAAGCTTTATGGAACTTAAGATTGTTTAGAGATGTATCATCCTGACATAAAATTCAAACACGTTTAGCTTAAGTTGTATACAAATTCTTGCCCAACTGTGTGTTTGCTTTTGGTTAGTTTTCTGTGCATCCACTATTCATGTAACTTCTAAACTTCTCATGTAACTACATTGTCTGTATATGTTGAACTAATGCTTATTCCATATAATGGAATTAAGATATGTGAAAAAAAATTAATTCTAATTAAAAACGAATAGTGTTGGAATGTAGAAAATATAATTGCAACTTACAAAGAGTATTGGTCAAAATTCTATAAAAGACAACATACTCAATGATAAATTGCTAATTCTGTTTCCATTAAAATCAGGAATAAAATTCTCACTGGAGATTTTCAATATTACCTTGGAAGTTCTAGCTAATGTAATAAGGTAAGAAAACTAATGTTTAACAAAAGAAACTCAGCTGCATTTTATGATTATAAATTTAGAAGACTTTGCTACAAACATTATGATAATCTCTAAATTTTTAATATGGCTGAAGGGACGATACATTGTTTTACATACATCCTTATATCTTTTCTTGCAGCAGTACTTTTTGAACCTGCATACACTCATTCTGGAATTTGATTAAAGTAAAACTGTCCTTTTACTCAGTTTAGGTTTCTTGGTAGCATATAGAAGATAACGCTTTTTAGTTTGGATGTAAAGTGTTGAAAGTTTATCCAGACTTAAAGGCCATTTCTGTGTAACACTGTGTAACAATGTTTTTACCCTTGTTATATCTACCTTCTGAGACCAGCCTTTAGCCTTTGCCTGGATGAGATGAACTCCAGAGGATGAGGAACTAATGCCAGCCTGGCCTGCAGCATGCAGACCCCACAGGGCCCTGAGTGGGATGCCCTTCCAAGCTCCCACTGGTGTGGGGCTTATGCTGCTCCATCCAGGCCCTGGGGAAGCTATTCCCAGCTCTGTGGTCTTTAGACTGTCTCCTCAGCCACCTAGCTAGTGAGACATCAACTGAGTAGCAGAGCAACCACCTAAGGCAAAGGTGGAATATACAACTTGTCCCTTTCTAAGCCAGTTCCCCCAAAACTCCCCTTCCAGAAACTTCTCATGAGTATTGCCATGGTAGGCATTGCTAGTTGAGCACAGTATTCTTTGTAATGGAACCCAGACACAGGGCATATTCATTCAGAGTTGGCACAATACATGGAGCCTCTTTGGCATTGCTGCCCTAAGGATACCTCAGGGGTGACAGGGTCAAGGCAGCACAAACAGACCTGGGTACAGGCAAATGGGAGGACCCAAGTGCTAGAGGGCCAGGGTCTTTTAGGGCCTACCTGTACCGGATGAGGATCAAACTGCATGTGGTATAGGGAGAAATGGGCTCTGTTGACATAGACATTGAAAGAACAGCAAAGTCAGAAGAGGAAAACCAAGTGTTGGGTGTGGGGCTCTCATACGTAAACTACAGAGTAAAGCAAAAAACAGTTATTTAAAAAAAAATTGAAAAGTACTCATTTGAATGTATTGATAATATGAAGAATTTGAGTTCTTCATTTTCTAATATTAAACAGAATTTATAATTCTGTAATAAAAATTACTTAACTAAGATGCATGATTATACCTCTAGGTTAAATTTGCTAACATCTAATTACATTTTTTTAATCTGCATTCAGATTAAATTCATTCAGATGATTAATAGCTTTTGAAACTGCTCCATCATTTTCACATATATTTTCAAGGCTATACTCTCTTCATAAAATAAATGGGGAAATACAGCTTTCTCCACACCTTCAAATAGGCTATGTTGCAGGGAAGTAATGAATTTCTTTAAAGTTGAATATATATCATAATTTTTAAAGTCTGGCTAAGTGACTTATAGAGATTTCGCCCACTCCTGCAATTTAATACATCTGGAAATCCTACAGGCTTTATCTGCATAATATATCCAGAATCTGACCATTCATTTCTCATTGCCTCCCTTGTTCTTTTGAGTCACCATCCTTTCTTGCTGGGATTACCGTAACAGACACTGTAATAAGTCTCCCTGCTTCCATTCTTCACCTTCCCATTTCGTTTTCCACATAGCAGAAAAATCGGTCCTACTAAACAAGCCAGATCATGTCACTCTGCTGCTCACATCAGCAAAGTCTACACATTTCACTCAAAGCATAATAAATGCAAAGTCCTTTCCCTGGTCGCAGAGACCTGGCTTTCTGTTACTTCTAGACCTGCTGTTTTCCTTCTTACTAATTCTGCTTCAACTACACTGCCCTCCTTGGTCTATCTGGAAGATGGCAGGCAAGCTCCAAGGTAGGCTTTTCACCATAGCTGCTCTCCCTACATGGAATGTCACCCTCACGTGTCCCCTCACACATATACAGTATTACTATGCTACAGGTGTATACACAAATCCTATCTTCTCTATGTCTTCTCACTTGGCTACTCTGTTTAATACTGAAAACTCATTCCCTTTCCCTCTTACTTTAACCTCTAAGACCTTTTACGTTTTCTTTTTTATATCTGCATCACTTAACACTTTCTGCCATTGTAAACTTTGTTAATATATCTGTTAGTTCTTTGTAGATTTCCTCTCATTGAGTTGTAAAATCCAAAAGCATATTCTTTGACTGTTTATTTAATGCGAGGATCCTCTGAACTGAAAACATGACTAACAGATAATAGGAACTTATAAACATTTATTGAATACTTGAAATGTTCTTGTTCTACTTCTTAAGATAATTATAAGAATTAACTGAGAAAATCAATTAGCATTCATTCAGATTTTCAAATTTATTAACAAAATGTTTGTTATACATAATGATTTAATCATATAAATTTTATAAAATATATAGCATATGATGTGCAATATGTCATAAACAAATATATAATCAAGTAAAATAATTAAATTATTCTAATTTAATTTATCTTTATTTAAATTTGTCTACTTTATGTATAAAAAAAAGAGAGGCTGTGATAAAAGCCTCTGATAATATTGTCTTGTTCTTTATTCCTCTATATATTTCTAACAATGGCTTCTCTAAATTTTCAAATTTATTTTAATCTATAAAGTTTTCAGGAAAAGTATATGCAATGCATAATTTCTGAACCCTTGAATATTTGAAAATACATTTTTTACCTACACACATAAATAAAAACTTGAATATAGAATTCAGGAATCACAGGCTATTCTTTTTCTCAACATTGTGTACAAATGAATTCATCACTTTGGGTATTTAGCATGATGAAGTCTAGTGCCATCCAGACGTTTCTTCTACTACTGTTTAACCAGCTTTTTACCAGTTGGCAGTGATGGCTTTTGTGACATTCAATAATTTTACCAAAGAATGTCTAGAGGTTGATCATTTTAAAAAATAATAATAATTTGATTGCTATATGTTAAGTTTTTAGATCAGCAGTTAAATATTCTTTTTTCAGCTTATTTTTTTTTATCCATTACATCTCTGGTTATAGCTCTGGTCTTCCATGCATCAACATCAACCTATACAACATTTGTAATATCTCTGTCCATATCTAACTTATCTTTCCCTTTCCATTGACGTTCACTTTGTGCTGTTCCATCCTTTTACTTTGCATACTAACTGTCGCGCAGCACTCACCTGCAAGGACGACGCAACAAACTGGAGTTCTTCCAACAGCAGTTTAATGAGGCATCTAGTCTAGTTACATGGCGAGAGACCCCGAACAGGAAGGACAGTGGGCTTATATACCATTGCAGGTAGTCGTGGCGGGAAGTGATTGGTAGAGGGCCCTGACAAGGCTCCCAGCAATGATTCTATTGGCTATGTGCTCACCCGTAATCAGAGACCACTCCCAACAACTAACAGGGTATCTGAATGTTGGGGTAGCAGCTATGTTTGAGGGGCTATCATTCTTCACATTGCATTCTTATTTATATGATCTCTGTGCTAAGTATAGATTGCTGAAGTGCCCAGCCTACCTCCTCTGTGGGCCCTAGAGTTGATGCGATTGCTTTAAATGTCTAGAATTTCTCAGAATAGCTTTTTGAACATATACAGTGTGTAATATAGTTTCAATAGGAAATCTTCTGCTTACTTTCCACTATTTTACTTTCCACTGTTTTCTCAGAAGAGAGACTTAGAATTAGACTCTGGATCACTTCCTTTTGTGGGCCAAAAATCCTTCCAAGATTTGCACATGTTTTTACCTATTTTTAAATCTTTTTGATTGAACCAACAGGGACAAGGAAGAGGGGACCAAGTTCTAGTTGTCACTTAATTGTTAGGTATGTTGCCAAAATGCTACAGACATAATTCGTGCTATCATATCCATATTTTTGCATAGCATTCATACATCAAGTGCCTGATGTGTTGCCACATAAACCTCAAATAGTTTTAGGTTTAAAACAAGAGAGACCCTTTATTTGAAATCACCACTACTCTGCTATTATGCAAAGGTGCAGAAAATTACTTCTAAAACAATGACATATACAAACGTGGCCCAATCCATAAATACATATCCTTTAAAACCAGTACCAGAAACATTTTATATTTTCACTTAATCCTAGCAAATCAAACCAATATGTTCTTATTTCTTGGTGGATAAATCAATATGAGGTCAGAGGAATTTTCAAACAAATCAGTACATTTTGAGACATTGATTTGTGATTTTATGTAGAAGTAGACCTTAACATTAGGCTGAAGCCACTCTGATGAAATGAATACTTTAATAGGATAAAAATACTGTGCTGAACTCCATAAGTATTACTAGCTACATGGAAATAAAATACATCCTATTGTACCAACACTGTTCCACTGTCCAGAAAACTTTAGTTTTTATTTTTTTGTATCTAGTCCAAGCTAGAAGGCAATGTATCATGCTGTACTGTTGTTGTCAGCCCCACCATCTGACCCTTCTCCCCTTTACATAGTTACCTCTTGTCATTAATTAGTCACTTCAAATTTGGGGTCCCATGATACAGATGCCTAATAACAATGACAAATTTTTACATTCACTAGCTTTCTCTTAACTCCATAATTCTACGTGTATGTTTTCCCCTGAGAATTAATAGGAAGAAGTAAGAATAAATATCTCCAGATACTTAAATAAGAAATATATACAAATGGAAATATAAAAATATTGCTGAAATCTTCTATACCAATAATTTTATTTACATTATTACTGTTACTGTTTTTTAGAACCTGGATTATGTAAAAGAATAATCATTTCATGCAATATGGTTTCTTTGTCTTGATAACTCTATGGACTAGAAATTTAAGAATGTGAAAATGGTATCCAAATTAAGATAGGGTAACAAGTTAGATATAGGTAGGTTAGGATATAGAATTATATATTAAGAGAGAAAAATAATTTGCAGATCATCATTTTTCTAGGTATTTTTAATCTATCTTAGTGTTAATCAGAATCATAAAAATATGAAATCACTAAGAAAGTCCAAAATGAATCCAAGTATACTTAGTTTCTTACTGGAAAAAAATGATTATAGTAAAATGCTATGCCAAGCCAAAAACAAATGTCTAGTCCACTAATGTAATTTTGATCATATATTTTATAGTTCAAATAGCTGGACATAAAAACATCACAGGAATTTGGAAAGTCATCCTCAAAGCTTACTAAGAAAGGTTTAGCAAGGATGTTTGGAAAGATAAATAATGATAAATGTAAAACATCATCTTACCCAAATTTCCACTGGCATTACAGCTTTCAATATAATGCAGACTATGAGTTTGAGTTTTCCAGTTTTAAGCTCTGAAAGGTGAAAAAGAAAGAAATTTTCCATCCCAAAGAAAAACAATGGAACATGTGTAGCATATCTATAACAATAAATTGCCAAAAAATGCATCAATTTTTGTAGAAGTTCATTGCCAATAATAACTGTATCTTTTACAAGAAAAGTGCAAACTTGCAAGAAAAGTATCAAGACCAAATTAATAATACTAAGTCGCTTAAATGGCAATATAGCACTCAAAATGCAAGCATCTTCCAATTTCTAATTGGTTCTATTGGCCAAGGTAACAGTTGAAGAAAACATGCATACACCTATTTAGAATTCTGTTAATCTCAAATGTGTCTAACTTACAGTGAATCAAATAATAAAATGTGCATAAACACATTGGCTTATATAGTTATTTTCTCTATATAACAAAGAACATGTGGATTTATAAATAATTCAACATCCATCACTATCATCCACTTAATTAAAGTATGACTCTCAGTAGAAAAAATGAATTAAATATTCTTCAATATCTGTGCTTAGAACACACAGTGCACGTGGCTAGCATCAGATGATGTTCTGGCTTCTCAAAGTTGACTCTACTTATTAGACACTAAAGGCAACTTAACTATTCTTTTGTGATTTAGCACTATTTTTTTTCCTTTCATCAATGACATAGAATTACATATGACATGGAATATGACTAGAGGTATATAAAAATTAATTTAAAAATATAAGAAACTAATACTGAGCATATAAATTGGTCTTATTAAAAATGGGAACTCTAACAATTACATTAATTCAAAAACTATTTTTTAGTTACATGATATATACCAAACACTTTTGAATGTTTTGGGGGGTACATCACTGAACAAAACACACAATCAATTTTACCTTTGTGATGTTTACATTATAGTTGGTGATGTTAAGCCAAAAAACCAGTAAACTCATAATAATTACTATAATGAATAAGTAAATAAGAATTGTATCCTTGCATAATAAATTCTATGTAAAAATTGAGTAAAATAAGGGTGATTGGGCATGGGCTGTGTTGAGCTTTCATGGAAGTTTCTTTATTAACTGTGGTGTGGAGGCTAGGACTCCTTGAGAAGGTGACATTTGAGAATGTACTCCAAGAAGGTGAGGGAGTTAGGCAATGAGGAGTTCCAGCAAAGTGCATTCTAGGTTGAGAGAACAGCTAAAAGAAATGCTCTGAGGCTCATGGCTGGAATACTTCAGGAACTCGAAAGAGAGCACTGTGGCTGGGACAGTGCAAGAAAGGGGAGGACAACAGCAGATGAAGATAAAAGTTTTAAGGATGCGAATGCCATACCAGGCTTTCAAGGCCAATGTAAGAAATTTGCCGTGAGTCAAAAGAGAACCTTAGAGATTTGGCCAAAGGAGTTACTTGGTCTGATTTATGTTTTAGAAGGACCACTTACTTCGTTTGGGGTTTAGACTGTAGGGAGAAAATGAAAAAAATCAAACATTGTTTTTAGGAGAATACTGCAGTAATTCTTATGACAAATGATGGTGAGTCAATAAGGGAGTTAAGAATTCATATGGGGAGAAGTGGTGTCGTGCTAGATAGACTCAGTAGAATATCCTGATGTACAATATGAAAAGTATGGGAAGGCAAGTCTGAGACATTGAAATGATGGAGATACGTTCAAATAGGATGGGAAAGGCAGTGAGTAGAATAAGATTGTGAAATAAAGAATCCAGTTTTGCTGTCATTGAGTTTGGTATGTCTACTTGATATGCAAATGGAATGTGAGGAAGGTAATGGGATATAAAGGTTGAACGTTCAGCATGGGTATAGGAAAAGAAATAATTTAAAAGATCGGCCATGGCATTTAAGCTGTTAAAGGTGGATAAGGACATCAAGCAGGTGAAGGAAAGTGAAAAGGTGGTAATATGTTGGAGAAATGAGTGGTGTGAAAGGATTGTTATTTGGAGTGATCAAGAAACTCACACAATAGTGGACGAACAGTAGGAAACATGAAATTGGAATTACAGAGAGGTGGATGCATGATGCACTGGCACCAGAAGTATATGTGTATGTAGCAGAGGAGAAACAATGTTTGGAATGTGAGAAGCAAAAGTTCTTCTGCCAATCAATAGACATGTAAAATCTTAAGTAAATGTTTGGTTTTATAGACACCTAATCAAAACTGAAATCCTCTCTTGTTAGGAATGTACATAGTAATGCAGCATCTATGTATAAAACACACTATACGTGTTTTAGTTTTTGATGAAACCTTGCAAAATAGAGCTTATCAGAGTTTTTGTGTTTGTAGGAAACAAATATTTAGTATTCCTACAAACACCAAGTACTTTTAAGGTTACATGTTTCATGGATATCAACTAGCGATAATAAGTAACATACTTAATCCATAATGCTGATTTTTTAAAATTCTCTTTATAGGAAATTGTATTTTAAAATGATTTATAAAAAAAGACAATCAAAGGATATGCAGTAAAAATGATAAAAATGTTTTGCAGATATATATATAATTATATATGTACGTATATTCTAATTTTGTAATGTTTGGGTTGTCTGCCTTTATATTTTTAAATTTCTTCTCTTTTAAACACATACTAACTTTTGTATCTAATTTATCTCTATATGTTTTATTGCTCTTCTTAAAGAGAGCCCCTGATTTGTATTATATAAACTCCAAATCCCACAAAATCTGCATCTGCCCCAGATTCACACATTTATTTAGTATGTTAAATGAAGTTCAACCATATTAATGTCTTGTTTTTTTTCTTTCCATATGAAAATGTAAATATTATTTCATATCCATGTTGAAGGAGATGGAAAACCACAGTCAAAGAAAAATAATGTGGAATTGCCATTGGAAACATGATTGTTTCACTTTTTATTTCTTGAGTTTCAAAAGTCATAAGAATAATTTAGCACATGGCTAACTTCCTGCACACAAATATCTTTAGGTAAAGAGCATTTCAGCTTTTCTTCAGGTGAAAGTACATAGCCTACAATAAACTATTTTTTCTTCATATTATATACAATATTTTATGGGTGCTGAAATGGTTCCCTTACTAAGCAAAGCATGACATTGTTCCATTGTTTTTCTCTCTTATTCTTTTATTCACAAATTCTCTCTAATTCACCTTGTACCTTCCCTCTCTCTAGATGGCCCTCGAGACATAGAGTTGCATGTTCCAGATGGTGTTTTTCTTTTTTCTCTGTGAAGATAAAAAGCTTCTTTTTGCAGGATGTTCAAATAACCATTCCAATTGTTTAAAAAAAATAAATTGATAATGTTAATAATTCAATATTTATAACTTAGAAATGGGACCATGTGGAAGAAGTGAATATGGAAAAAAAATAAAAGATTAAAATGATCTGCATACAACAGCGTGAAACTATGATGCTAAACTGAATTGGGAGAGAGGTCGGGAGAATGTTAAATGCAGCAATTAAGTTTTAAGATGTAATAGAAAAATAGCAATACATCTTATTAATACTTTAGGATTTTTTTACAAAAAATATAGTATAATAAACTTTTCTTTGTGCTTATTTTCCCTAAAATATTTGATTTGTGTGGACAAAAATGAAAGAGAGGGCAAGAAAAAGAAGAAAAGAAAAAAAGGAGAGCAAGAAGTGAACGAAAGCACACTTCATGTACTATTTGGGTTGGGTAATCTCAGTAAGTATATTTCTGTCCAACAAAGTGGAAGAAAATCTTAAGAGCAGAGTAAGAATACATCTAAGACAAGTTAAATTCTTTCCATTAGTCATAACATTCATAAGGTCTTTCAATACCACCACACACAGAAACTACTCTGAAAACAATGTTATTAAAATGTATTATAATACACTCAATTTCAAAACCATTGTGAAAAGGTTTGCAGGCACGAAGTAAGGTATAAGGCTACAGACACTTCATTAGCATTATTTTTAACTGAATTATAAAATATTGGTGATGATGAGTAAGAAGCTGGTAAAAGAAACAGCACTGACATATTTCTGCCCCATGTGGAGAAGACAGACTGCAGTGAACAGCATGAGAGGAAGATTTTTAATATATCGAATCTGTTCTACCCATGGCCCCTGTGTGGTCCCCCAAGACATACTATGCCAGAACAAACCAGAAGTAGTATCCAAGTTGTGATCACGATGATGGAATTTTTATACATTGAGATGAGTTGATATTTTACTTAGTTTGCATATTCAACAGTAAGTGTATCTCCTGAAGCCTGAAAAAAATGGCTTTGTTTCCCTTATTTAATGTTTTGCAACCATGAACTAGCCACCTTCCATGACCCCAATACATAATGGTAGGTTGGAAGATGTACATAATTTCTGATAGCTTTAAAAACTCTAAAACTTAAATGCATTTACAAGGTTCATATTTATACAGCTTCCAATTATCTGTATTAATGCCACTGAAATATTGAATTGATGAAATCCACAGAGAAACTATCAAATTTTATTTTAGCCAGTAGTTTTAACCACCTCCTATACTTCAACTTCACAAGAAACCACAAAAAAAATTTAATAATACTATTGAGCGGTAAAGAGTCCCACTTCCCTCCCCAACCTATTAATAAACAGTAGCAGGAACCAAAGGTGAACAACAGAGGTAAACCAACAACAAACAAATTACTGTTGATGAACCATGAAGAAAATAAAAGTTGAGTAATAAATTTTTTTCTGCAGATTGTGTCAAATATAGTGACTATTTAAATTTTGCCTAAGAAGGAGGTTGAGCCTTCAAGGAAAATAAGAAAAATTAACAATATATTTTAAAAATAAATGCCTTTGGATACTGTTCATTTATTTCAAGGATCTTTAATCCAGAATCAATGCACCTGCTGATAAACAATGCGAAATTCTATGGCCATATAACATGGCTGCCATCACGTAATGTGAGTTTATGCCTCAAAAAAGTTTGAGTAATTGATATATTCTAATCATGGTACTGCTCAAAATGCTTTGAGTTGTTGATTTTGGACATTGTTCCAAAGCTAATTAGGAGCAATGAAACAAAATATTGCATTATATCATATTCGAACATTGTCTTTGAAACAAGTGTAATTTTCACTTGCCTGACTTCAGATTACTTTTTTCCATGAAACATTAGGGCATAACAGAAAGAGCATGAACTTTAGAGACAGCCTGGGTTTTGAATTCCTTTTCTGCTTGATGAATGAGAGAATGCTATTTAAAATCTCTGAACCTTGGTTTCATCATTTGAGAAAAGTAAATAATATTTACATTAAAGTTCTGCTGTGAGGAACACATTAGACACTATTGTAATGGGAATGTACTTGGCATATAAAAAGCACAACATAAAAATTAGTTTTCCTTATTCTCTTCCAACAATTAAATCCCCATTTAAATAGAAAAGCACTCCATCACTAAGTGTATTAAGTGAACATGAGGAAGAAATTAAGAAAAATATTTGATGAAATATCCTGAGTAATGGAAATATTTTTGAAGTAAATTTACATAACAGCACTGTTAACTCCCATAAATTATCAAGTTTAAAGAGAGACATTCATTTTCTTGTATATATTTACGTAGTTTAGAGAGAGTCTGGTTTCAAGAACCATTATGCTAATGCCACAGTATTCTTTTTGTCATCTGTGCATTGGCAAGCAAACATGAGAATAAAGGAATCTATCTTCTCCCCTTTTGTCATAGAAGGATACAGGGATCCACTTAAACTTTCCTTCACTTAATTTAAGGCCCTATAAGTACAGAGAAGCTAGAGCTACCAGTGTATTAGAACATCAGCTGAGGACATTATGTATATTAATATTCACTGAAAGGTGTTAATATAATATCCTGTTTTGCTTATGACATCATTTGTAGAACTTGCTTATTCAATCTTAGGTACATGTACCTTACAATAAGCTAATGCACAATCACAATGTAGGCAAAAAAAGATGCAGACGTATCAAACTTTTAGAAAGTTCCTGAATTTAAATTTGACAATAGCATTGTGTTGAATTTGGAAGATAAAGGAAAAAGAAAGTTTGTACTTAAGCAAAATTGTTCTCAGATATAGTTCAGTGTCATTGGGAAATTTGAGTCTGAATCATACAGAAAAGAAAGAAACAGAGATAAGGTAGCAGACAAAATATAATTAGGTCCAGCTTGGAAAATCTTTCCCATACAACTCCTCTGTTGTTTTTCATGTCTACATTTTCAGTTGTAATTTTTAAGATTTTCTTTGAGAGATCTTTCTCTCTATTTTTCTTAAATCAATTTATTTTGGTTAAAAAATGTAGAGGAAAGAGCAAGTGAAGTGAAAAATAAGAAGCACCCTCCACGCTCTCTGTAGCATATTTTGTTCTGGGATTTCACTTTTCTTAGAAGTGCCCCCTTTAGTCAAGGCTTTATTTGTTCTTCTTAGCTAACTTTAAGTAATTTTCTGCTTTTCATGAAGAAAAATCTGAAAATGTAAGCATTTCTTCACATTGACTGAAACATGTGCCTGCTGACTCAGGTTCCTCTTCTACCATTTAAATTTCCTAATACAAGTAAGACAATCAAGGTAAAAAATTAGCGTGTTTGAAGCACAGGTTTACAGTACAGGACTGTACATCATTATTGTCAACTAATAAAATTAAGGGTCTATTGAAAATCTATTATTTTCAGAAAATACAATCTGGTAACAAACTCCAAAACCATTTTCCTATGATGTGAATCAGGATTTCCAAACTCTTGACATAATTGAGAGCTAAAATTGTATATTACACAAATAGGAAATAAAATGTATTTTATGATGTTTGACTCTGTATATTCTTTTTCTAATGGGTGATGTTACACACCAGATTTAGCTTTTATCTTAAAACTGAACTCCAGCTCAGTGTTAAAGTAAGATGAAAATAATACTTGATCTCATTGTTTCACCACCTAGGATTTGAAACAAGTTAATAAGCAGGTAATCATCACAGCGAAATGTCACAAATTTTAACTAAGACAAGGTGGCCGTGGTAGCGACAGCATGATTTTGAATTTTCCTGAATATTTTTCTCCAAAAATGTAAACGGAGCCACTAGAACAGCAAAACAATACAGTACGTAATCCAGAGCCAATATGTACCACAAAACTACATTACCAGATTTCCACATGAACTCTAAACTGTGAAGTGTACATGTTAGAAGGGAGGGAGGGATTGTGTCAAACCATTACCAATAGCAAAACCACATAATTTTGTCAACTATGCCAGAGTAAGCAGATAGCAAACAAGTAGATTCACAACCTGGAGAACTAAGAAAACAAACAGTAAAAGCAAGTACCCCAAATAGAAGAGATTTTAACTCAGCCTGAAAGCATGGCTGGATATTCTGGTAATAGCAGGTAAAAGTGGGAAAGGATTTCACTAAGCAAGTTTTACTTTGAGACAATTGTAAATTCACCTGCAGTTGTAAAATATAATACAGAAAAAGCCTTTGTACCCTTTCCACTTTTCCCAATAGTGACATCTTACAACTATAGTACAATATCACAACCAAGATGCAGACATTGATACAGTCAAGATAAAGAACAATTCCATTACCACAAGGATCCCTGGTGTGGTCCTTTCTAGTGACACCCACTTCCACCCCACCCTGACTCTTCTTAACTCCTAGTGACCCATACTCTGTTCTCCCTTCTTTAATTCTGAAATTTAATGATGTTATGTAAATGGAATCATACAGAATATAATCTTTGCCATTATCTCTTTATCATTCAGCATAATTAATTACAGATTCTTCAGGTTGTTTGTATATCAATAGTTAGTTCAGTACTTCTCATTGTATACAATGATATTCTACAATTGTGTGAATATAGTACTGGTGTTGTTGCATCCTTCACCCACTGAGGGACATCTAGGATGTTTCCAGTTTTAGGCATTAGAAATAAAGCTTTATGCCAGAAAATAGCAAAGATAAATAGTTAAAATATTTAAGGAAGGAAAGGATAAGCCAAGAAACGCATATCCTACAAAATGTATTTTAATTGTAAAAACCAGACAAAATACATTATAAATATTCAAGAGCACAGAAAATACCGTTCTCCTGAGAGCTCCCTGGGGAATACACCAGAAAACAAATCTCAGACTTCCAAAGTGGCTAGTGAGACCTCTGCATAAAGGATATTGGTGATTATCTCTGAGAGAGAGTAAAGTGTGTAAATATCACATTTTCTGACATTGTAGATGCAGTAGAACTATCAAAATAATGGAAGGAGATAAAGGAGAAAATATAGAAATTAAATAGTACTGAATGTTTCAGTGGCACTAACTGGGGGAAAAGGGCCACTACTTTATTTTTTTTTTATTTTTTTTTATTTTTTTGAGACAGAGTCTCACTCTGTTGCCCTGGCTAGATGCCATGGCGTCATTCTAGCTCACGGCAACCTCCAACTCCTGGGCTCAAGCAATCCTCCTGCCTCAGCCTCCCGAGTAGCTGGGACTACAGGCATGCGCCACCATGCCCGGCTAATTTTTTCTATATATTTTTAAGTTGTCCAGCTAACTTCTTTCTATTTTTTTTTTTTTTTTTTTAGTAGAGACAGGGTCTCGCTCTTGCTCAGGCTGGTCTCAAACTCCTGAGCTCAAGCAATCCTCCCACCTCGGCCTCCCAGAGTGCTAGGATTACAGGTGTGAGCCACTGTGCCTGGCAAGGCCACTTCTTTAAATTAGAATTGGGTGATAGGGAGGGAAATGTATGCAAAATTTATTATTAGTTAGTTTTAATATATTTTATAGAAAGTGGAACTAATAGATTACCCTTCAACCAAAAAAAAAAAAAAAAAGGAAAAAGGGAAATACATAACGGTGTTATTGACCTTCAGTGAAAGGAAGAACAATTAAAAAAAATAAACAGAAAAGAACATTATAGACATGTCAGGAACTGTCAGCTGGATGAAAACTCATATAACTGGAGTCTCATCATGAGAAGAAAGAAAGAGGCAGACTCAATATTAATCTGATAATAGCTGAGAATTCTCCAAAACTCATGGGCTACTAGAAACTGTCTATAGCTTAATCTACATGGGTATAATATGTGGAGTTATGGTTAAGGTCAGTGTTCCTTTATGTTTTTACTGTATAAATTTTATTCCTTGATTAAAAAATTAAAAATTAACAAAAATGCATGAAAGGAGTTCTGAAAAGCAACTGTCTTAGTTGGGCTTCTCTCAAAGCAGATCCTGAGATTGGGATTCTAGTGCAAGCGGTTTATGTGGGAGATAAAAGTAGGGAAGTTGGAAGCCAGACAAAGAAGAAGAGAAAATCAGTAAGTCATGCTTTTAAAGCCCTTCACTACTATATGCAAATGGAGATAAATTCCACCAGGAAAACCCTGAGAGTCAGTAAAAAAGTACCTCAGAGTGAGTCTACCAAATTCCTGTCAATCCTTGGGAGAAAATGTGAGGCAGGGCTTTAATTTCCTAGCATCTCTGCCCTGTCAAATGGGCAGCAAAAATAACTCAGGTAACCAGAGAAAGTCCCAAGAAATTCAGGAGATGGGATTCAGATATTGGGGAACCCTACACTGAAGTTATCGGCCATTTGGGGTGGGCATCAATGACATCTGATACATTGACCAATCAGAATGTCTAGTTTACATCCTGATTCAAGCAGGGAAATTTCAGGATTGCCTGGACGTTTGAGGTCATTAAGGAATTAGTATTAGTTTTAAGAGATATACATTATTCAGTAACATAAAAAGAAGTGTGTTTAAGATATACATAGTGAAATATTTGAAAATGAAATATTACATGTGTGGTTTTATTTCAAAATACATGAGAAAGAGGGGAGAAAGTTGGTAGACTTGATTAAACACTTTGCTGTGAATTGATAATTGCTTAAGTTGGTGATGGATCCATAAGGTTTTATGATAAAATTCTCCCTAATTTTGTATATATTTGAAATTTTCCACAATAAGTTTTCATATTTTTATTTTTATTTTTATTTATTTATTTATTTTTTGAGACAGAGTCTCACTTTGTTGCCCGGGCTAGAGTGAGTGCTGTGGCGTCAGCCTAGCTCACAGCAACCTCAAACTCCTGGGCTTAAGCGATCCTACTGCCTCAGCCTCCCGAGTAGCTGGGACTACAGGCATGCACCACCATGCCCGGCTAATTTTTTCTATATATATTTTAGTTGGCCAGATAATTTCTTTCTATTTTTAGTAGAGACGGGGTCTCGCTCAGGCTGGTCTCGAACTCCTGACCTCGAGCGATCCACCCGCCTCGGCCTCCCAGAGGGCTAGGATTACAGGCGTGAGCCACCGCGCCCGGCCAGTTTTCATATTTTTAATAAGAGAAAGGTAGACAGATACAGGTGATGTACTAATACCTAATAATTTAGGGCAGCAAAATTTATCTAGTTACAATGTGGAAAATTTCGTAACAGTTAACTCTTACTTTAGTGACTAAATTTAATTAAATTCCATATAAACATTATTTATAATTAGGGCAATAAATTTGAAGAAAATTTAACTTTGAATATGAATATTAATATTAAATCAAATTACAATGGAAATTAATTGCTTCATAGCCTTTTTACTTTGAATGTGTCTGAATGAATATTCAGAATGATAAATATAAATCATACATAGAAATCACAAAAATTTCTGTGAATAGTATGGGTGTCCCCTCAAAATTCTCATATTTTTTAGATAACCTGCATTGCTGTCTTCTTGCAGATTCTTTTTTCTAAGAGCTTATTCTTAAGTTATTTATCTATGTGCCATGCAATGTGAACAAACCAGAACCTAGCACGGAATGTATTAATATGATCATCTGACTGTGAAACAATGAGAAAGTTTTAGTTCTCGGTTGCCGAATAATTTCATACAGCACAATTTAGTCATTTGGGAAATTGCCCAAAGTATTTTTCATATTTTTGCCAGAAAAACACAGCTAGAGTGAGTCATATATTAGTTCTTGCTAATTTATATGGTTCTGTGATTACTAATTACAAAGAAGATGTGTTTTTCTAAGTTAGAGACCTCTGACATGAATTAAGTTCCTAAAATCCATGCATAAATTAAAATTTACATAAAATTAAATGAAAATCAACCATAAAATTGCTTAAATCCAAATATTTTAAGAATTATATCTGCATTGTATTTGAAACTTTTGCTAAATGAGTAGATTATGGCTGTTCTTGCTATGGGGCCAGGAAAATGGTTAGCCATGTGAGATGATGAATATGTTAAATTGTTCTGCTGCAGTATCCATTTGACTATACATACGTATCTTATAACATCATGTTATATGCCTTAAATATATACAATAAAATTTATTTTTAAAAAGGAATTATGTCTTAGTAAGCTCAGTAAAACCAGATTGTCATTTATCAATGTATAGGTGTTTGTTCAATTTTCTTATGTTATACATTCTTGAAAAGTGAAATGTGAGGCAAAGGGACATTGGAGACAATGAATAGGGACAAGAAACTTGCCATGTTCATTGCTATATTTTCTGATAAAACATGCAGTCTTCATAACACTAGTATCTCATAAAAGTAAAAATAAAATATTCTATGCTGGAATAAAATAATTTTAAGAAAACATTTTATCTCTCTCTACATTTTTTTAAATAAAGGTGGATCTCTTTCAGAACAGTTCACTGCCTAAAAATATCTGGCATTTTATAAAAATAAACAGATTGGCTTATTTAACTTGTAGAAATGAAATCAATACTCCTTGTTTTTAACTTCATGATTTTGAAAGTCAGACGTCTCAGAATTTTTATCACACTAAGGAGCAAATAAATTTTCAAGTATGCTTGCTTTCTTGACAACATTAGTATATAAATAGATAACCTGAATAACAGAGAAAAAAGATTTTGTTCAAAGATACTGATCCTGTCAATATATTTAAAACCTTTTATGAGCCAGTCTGTAAGATTCTTAGAATTAATATGCAAAAACTGGATAGTATGTATTTAAGAAAAAACCTAAACTGTATGCATAAACTATTATACAAAATACTAAAAGAATTTTGCTATCAAACACAAAAGAGGACTCATGTTTTCCAAATATTGAAAATTCATTTAAAGAAGAAAATTTTAAGCAATTGCTTTGTTTTCAGTATTATGGAGAACAGATTTGTCTTCCTTTTTTCCTGGCATGATTAAAATAAATTCATATTTTTATCCCCAGTATCATCTGGACATTGTCACAATATTGAATGCTACAAAATAATATAAATTTGATATAAATATGAAAGCCGATTTAAATATCAGTTTAAAACACAAAAAAATTATCTGGAATTATGGCCACTACCACCATTAAGAAAATACTAAACACCAATTTGAAATTCTAAAGGGGGCATCTGTTGAATCCTTTGGCATCTTCCTATATCATTTGATTCAGCAAAAATCAGGGCAAAATGTCTGGGATGACCCAGGTAGGCAGGAGAAGGGATTTGTAGGATCCAAGGTAATTTGGACAGTTCTTCAGGCAGCAAACAGTTATCATCAAACCAAATGAACAAATAACATAGTATTTTACTCATCAAGAAAAGCAGCTCTAGGCTGGGCGCGGTGGCTCACGCCTGTAATCCTAGCACTCTGGGAGGCCGAGGCGGGTGGATCGTTTGAGCTCAGGAGTTCGAGACCAGCCTGAGCAAGAGCGAGACACCGTCTCTACTAAAAATAGAAAGAAATTATCTGGCCAACTAAAATATATATAGAAAAAATTAGCAAGGTAAAGAAGCTGGGTAGATGGGTTCTGCATGAATTAAATGAGCGTCAGAAGAGAAAATGTCTTGAACTTGCCTTTCTTTGCTGTTATGACATAAAGGCGACCCATTTGTACACCATGTTGTTATGTGTGCTGAAAAATGGATTCTTTTTGACAATCACAAGCACTCAGCACAATGGTTGGATAAAGATGAAGTGCTGAAACACAGTTCAAAACCGAATATTGATGAAAAAAAAAAAAACTAATGGTGTCTGTTTGATGGTCCAGCGCTAGTATTATCCACTACAGCTTCATGAAACCTGATGAGTTGATTACAGTGGATGTCTATTGCAACCACTTGGATGAAATGATGAGGATGCTTGCAATTAAGCAGCCAAGACTGGTCAACAGAGACAGGCCAATCCTCTTGCAAGATAAAGCTTGACCACATGTCGCACAAACAATCCTGCTCAAACTACAGAAGCTGGACTTGGAAACTCTCTGTCATCCACTGTATTCACCAGACCTTGCACCAACTGACTACCACTTCTTCCAGGCTTTGGACCACTTCTTGCAAGGAAAAATATTCAATTCTAAACAAGCTGTGGGAAACACCTTTTGCAATTTCTTTCCCTCTTTCTCTCCAGGCTTCCTTGCTGCTGGCACAAACAAGCTACCATTAAGATGGCAAAACTGTGTCAATAGTTTAGGCACACACTTCGATGAATTGTACTGCCTCTTGTTTGAGATATATAATAATAACACTTTTCATTCAAAATTGGACATTTCATATTTAGTGACCTTTTTTGTTGTTGCTTCTTATTTAGTAGTTAGTTCACAACACAGGCAGGGAAGAGAAGAGCTATTTATTGATCACATTGAAAACCCCAGGGCTGTCATGTTATGCTAATCCAAGGATTACCACTCATACTGTCTTTTATGATAAATGTGCTCCCTGCAGCACAAGTATGCAAAATCACAACAAATATGTCAAAAATGAAAAATTACCTGTCTTTTAGTACAAATGAGTATATTGAATTGCTCTTTAAATATTTAAAAATGATTTCATAAATCCATAATTAATTCTGGACATTTATGTCAATTCATTTTGTTCATGGTTTTGTCTTAAGACAAATTAAGTTAAACTGAAATAAACAATTGAAAGTGCTAAAACACACATGCACATTATCTCTTCAAACCACAATTATTCACTTTAAAGCAGCAGGTATTTAAGACACTGGAATATGATAAATCAGGTCTACTGTTCTATTCCCTGAGTTTTATGGGATCTTGAGTTGCTGGCATTTGTGAAAGGAAAGGTAAGAGTTATTCCTGAAACTTAGCTTGAATTTGCTTGACACCACAAACACCATCCTCCTTGACAAAGGCAAGTTCACTTCACAGATGGCCTTTTCTTAATCTCTCTCCTTCCAGTTGTATTTAACTGGCTTTGTTTGTCTTCAAAACTGTCTTTGACACCTGTTTTAGTTCAGTCTAATCTTTATAAAAATATCAGGAATAGTGAAGCCAGAAAGCATACAGTATGATTTTTTTCCTAGGTTCTATAAACTATAGATAAGACTCATCACAGGGAAAACACACACAAACACACACACACACACACACACACACACACACACACACACACACAGGGAGTGTACACCGACTCTGTCCTCAAGAAATCCATTGTTTTGTTGGAATGTCTGAACACACAAGCACACCATAGTTAAAAAGCCATATTTGACAGAGGAAGTAGAGAAAGAATCGAGAATTAAATCACTCAAAGGGAATCTTGTCTACTTCTGCTTTGCTAATTGTGCATGTCAATTTTGTAGATCCATACGACCAAAGTAAATATAACTGGCCTATACATCCAAATGAAGGTTTACAAAATAATTGATTAATAAAGTCATTTAATGACCAATAAGTGAAAATTAGATTAAGAATCTATATATGCACACATATGTGTATATATAGTCACTTCTGTGAACACAATCAGCCAAACAATTTTTACCAGACTATTCTTCATATTCCTATTTCATGGATACCAATTAATTAACTAATTTAAAAAAGAAAATAAAATGAAACAAACACATAAAAATCTGAAAAGTTTCCATAGAGGGGAAAAAGGGAAACCTTCATAATCCTTTTTGTTTGTTATAATATATAAAGGATTGTAATTAGGAGTGTAACTTCTTGTCACTTAATGATTCACCAGAAATGCACTATTCAAATACTTATTACCACACTAGGATTTAACGTTGCTCTCAAATCCCAAAAACTTTGGAAAAGAATCTCTCAGAAATTGTCAGACTCAATACTCCCTGCCCCATTGCATTCATACACACAAACCTGCCATCTAAGAGATCTCTCATTATATAATCACCTTTAAGAGAATAGGGAAAGAACAGTGGAATGCATATCTTTGAGGTGAGAAGAGCAGTGTAGTTTGAAAAATCGTTCCAAAGTGAGCTTCTAATTCACTTGGGGGTGGTATGTGGATGGTGAGGTAGGATTGTCTAATAATCCCATAATAAGAAACTGTTATTTTGTTAATACAATATAGTTTAGTAATAGTTGGAATGTGCATATAATCTCAAAGCTTCTGATTTTTCTTTATGAAATTTTACAGATTTTATAATGATTATCTTTTCTTGAGAAAAATATAAATTGATAAATTATTTTTGAAAGAAAATGTCAAAATATTGAAATCTACTGTTCTCTCTTTGTTATGCCTGAAATCAAATTCTAAAATATAGTGGGCCAAAAGTGAAAAAATTCTCAACTCATTAGAGATTCATAACTTTTACTGCTTCCGGGAAAAATTCAAGACAAAGTAAGGACCTGTGTATCCTTATATCCTGGAAATGGTTTATCTCTTTTTTCCCATTAAAACACCTCTAGTAATGGTGACATTAAATTCCCATGGAAAATGCCTTCATTTTTTAGATGAAACCCTTTTAGGCATTCAAAAGGCTGGAGAGAGAACTCTTTTTAAAAAATGTTTCTATGCTTTAATTAATTGTCTCAATAATTCAGCTCAATTTTCTGATAGTAACATAGATATTTTCAGTTAGCTATCTTCTTTATTTCTTCTGCCTATTGGCATATATATCTATATATATTCATATATAAAGATATATATTTTTTCTAAATATGGTCACTTTATTTTTAGTTTATACATTGAGTGTTTAAGCCACACACTTACTCATACTCTCTTATGTTTCAGAAATTCAATTATAAAAGTATAAACATCCTGGTCTATTGCATTTGAGATCCTTCTAGGTAAACTAAACTGTACATTTCACAATTAATATAAAAGGCGACTCAGTCATTAACAAAAAAAATACTACATTTGAGGTAGAAATGATTATATATACCAAATCTGCAATCTTTTTGTGAGAAAACTTCTATAAATAAGAAAAGTTTACTGCACTAGACCTTCGTAGGCCTGGAGCTATAATTCAGTCTTTTATCTCTAAATAGAATCTCTCTATCATTAATTTAGACAAAACCATTAAACTTTAGCCAAAATGGTGATTTCTCCTTCTAACCAGGTAGATAATTGTGGGTTGTGGGTTTGTTTGTCTTCCCATATGAAAAAAATTTTTTTATTCTTTTTTTTCATTTCAGCTTATTATGGGGGTACAAAAGTTCAGGTTATATATATTGTCCATGCCCCTCCATCCCCCCGAGTCAGAGCTTCAAGTGTGTCCATTCCCCAGACAGTACGAATCGCACTCATCATGTAGGTATACACACATCCCCTCCCCCCAGCCCCCACCTCTGTCCGATACCCAATTGGTGTTATTCCCAAATGTGCATTTAGGTGATGATCAGGGAAACCAATTTGCTGGTGAGTACATGTGGTGCTTATTTTTCCATTCTTGGGATACTTCACTTAATAGAATGGGTTCCAACTCTCTCCAGGAGAACAAAAGAGACTCTATATCACCTTTACTTCTTATAGCTGAGTAATACTCCATGGTATACATATACCACATTTTACTAATCCACTCATGAATTGATGGGCATTTGGGTTGTTTCCACATCTTTGCAATTGTGAATTGTGCTGC
Source organism: Lemur catta (assembly GCF_020740605.2). NCBI lineage: Eukaryota > Metazoa > Chordata > Mammalia > Primates > Lemuridae > Lemur > Lemur catta. Next base: position 48,483,376 of record NC_059143.1, on the reverse strand, counting down.
TATAAACATTCGAGTGCAGGTATCTTTGTCATAGAATGTCTTTTGTTCTTTTGGGTAGATGCCCAATAATGGGATTGCTGGATCGAATGGTAGGTCTACTTGAATCTGTTTAAGGCATCTCCATATTGCTTTCTACAGGGGTTGCACTAGTTTGCAGTCCCACCAGCAGTGTATGAGTGTTCTTGTCTCTCCGCATCCACGCAAACATGTATTGTTTTGGGACTTTTTGATAAAGGCCATTCTCACTGGAGTTAAGTGATATCTCATTGTGGTTTTGATTTGCATTTCTCTGATGATTAGAGATGTTGAGCATTTTTTCATATGTTTGTTAGCCATTCTTATATCTTCGTTTGAAAAATTTCTATTCATGTCCTTTGCCCACTTTTTGATAGGGTTGTTTGATTTTTCCTTACTGATTTCCATATGAAAAATTTTGTGATGGATCTGCTAATTAGTTTGATTTAATCAATTTACAGTGTATATATATATCAAAACATCACATTATATACCATAATTATATACAGTTTTTATTTGTCAATTATACCTTAATAAAGCTGGGGAAATGGAACTCTTATATTTTGTTTTTATGAGAACAATCTAATCCAAATAACTCCACTGCACCCTGAAAAATGTTTTAATATATTGTCATTCATTCATCAGTTGATACTGAGCAAAATAACATAAAATTCTCTAGTATTTTTCAGCGAAACACTTCAACTAGCAATTACTTCTGATCTTAAATATTCTGATCTTTGTTCATTTAACAGTGTCTTTCTCCTAAGCACCTTGGTATGTGAGATAAATGCAAATTGCAGTAGGGCTGACAATCACTCTCTATTCTTGTTTGCAGTCTAGAGATGATTTGATAGGCATGGCTATTAGGCTATCTCTTGAACAGCAAGTCTGAATGATGTGACCTGCCAATCTTTCCAGCAGAGCTGGCTGGAGGGTATGATGTGCTGATCTGAAAGAAGCAAAAGATTTTGTTTTGATCACTGAAAGGAGGAGATCTGCAACTGCCTTTATTGTAATCTTACCCCTGCACCTGGCAAATCCAGATATTACAGAGAATCGTTGTTCAGCAAAGCGGAGTAAGAAAACGTTGATTTTGTCTCCTCATATTTCTCCTCAGAGATTCAATAAGGTTGAAGGCTGTGATTCAGAAGAATTTGTTAATTTGCCAAACACAATTCTAAAGCAGTGCTATTTTCTTTCAGAACTTTAAACTTCATTGAATATCGAGGACTCAATTTATTTTCAACAACTGTGCTTTCTTGAGGGCACCATATTAACGCAATCAGGAGTGGGTTTCACAGCTCTTAGTTTTCACCACATGCCAGTAAAAGCAGTGTTTTGGCAATAGCACCAAACTGAGCATCTGGAGAACTGGATTTTTATAATAACTCTTTCATTACAGAGTTAACTGTTAGGTGACCTTGAACAAGTCATTGCTGCTTTCTGGGCCTCCCTTTTCTCACTTATAAACATGCAGGGCAAGGAAACTAATTTTGCATGGGTGGTTTTTAACTGTAGCTGAGAAGAATTACTTGGGGATCTAGTTAAGTGTACAGGCTCTAAAGCAAACCCATTGGGCTTCTAATTCAGCACCTCTGAAGTGGGGTAAGAGAATGTATATGTTGAATGTGCTTCCAAAGTGATTCTGATGCAGTGACTCTAGAGACTGGCATTTAAGAACCATTAGGGTGAGAGTCACTGTGATCCCTTTAAGTCCTAAGATGAAATGCTTTCCCAAGGTAGATCCTGGCTGGATGTTAGCCTTGCATGCTTTTGAAAGCTTGCCGATGCCCTGAAACCATTACCAGACATTATGTTGTAACTGGTCTGAGGGAGAGCCTGAGCAAAGATACACATGTTCACTCCTCCAACTGGTACTAATGCACAGCCAAAGAGAAGAGCCACTGCTTCAACAGGCTTTCTTGGAGTTTAGCTCCTCATTATTGAGGGCCTAATACATTCCCTGTGTCTGCCACATTGTACTCACTTTCAGCCAAGTAGTATTACCTTCATTTCACACAGGAGAAAACCAGGGTTTGCAAAGGTCAAATAACTGCCCAAACATCAAACAATTAAAGACCTGTCGCTGTATCTATCTGACCCCTGTGTTCCTTTCCAGCACACTGTGCAACCTTTCATTGGTTAATTGGATGGCTGTAATGCACTGACATCAGAATTGGGCAAGCTAATCAAATTTGGCAAGATTCCCAATTTTACTAATTCCTAAAATGGTCAAAAGACTTTCCTCATGGGAACTAAATCTACTACACTTTATCACAGTATTCAATATTATAACTGTTTTGGGTCAAATTCAACTGCCATAATTATGGCAGTAAATCTTAGCACATTTATATAGAATGCCCTTCCCATCACCCATCGTGAAATGTAGTACTGGTATTACTCAAATAATCAATCTTTGAGTCCCAAATCAATTAAGAAATTGCCAGAATTTTTTTGGAACAAATCATGCTGATTCTGTTTTAGGAAACATCCTTGTCAGACATTTTAATTAATTCCAACAGTAGGTCAAGAAGGCCCTTGTAGAAAAGCCAACAATCAGGTTCTCAAAAATGCTAATTTTCCTTTTCTGAAATAAATATTTCTAGTGCAAAGATTTATGTGACCAGGTAGTAAGGTTGAAATGTCTCTGAACTATTTCTTCAGATTACTTGTACAGGTATTCACTTTACCTGTTCAATTTTCTGCAGCTTCAGATAATAGGTTTTGAATATTGTACATCTAAAATACAAAGGAGGAATATCACTGGTGACAGGGTTCTAGGTCCCCAGCGGAGTCCACATGTCAGCAAGACATTGACATTATTCATAAATCCATGACTAAATTTAAGGATATGTTTACTACTTGGGTCCTTTTTTTACGTGTTTATTTGTAAATATTTGCTTCAGTTTTTATTTCCTGGCTCTCTGCTCATATTTGGTTTGTTATGGTGTGCTAAATTCCTAACCGTAAACTACTATTGGCCCTTCACACCAGGCTCTGTTAATCCACCAGTAGCTTTTTCATTGTCTGACCTCAGCCTGCTGTCAGTTATTCTAACTGCATATAGGTGCCAGAAGAAGTAACTAAAATTCTTTATTCAATGATATGTGTAGGAACCATGAAGATGGCAAATACCTGAGCGACCCACAGCAGATGTGTCCTCACTTTAACAAACTGGTCCACTATCAGTGACTCCTACAAAAGTAGGCCCCGTCAAGCCATCTCTGAAAGAGACTTGCTCAAGCCTTGGCAGTCATAAGATTGGCTTTGTCCATATTGATTCTACTTATGATTCCTTGATTCCGATTTTATTGAAATTTTTATCCCTATGTCAGCGTGTTTTCATCAGCCACAGCCCTATCATCTTTATTGCATTTTGGCTGACTGCGTCCTTGCTTCATAGAGGTGATTTGCTGCTACTCAGAGAATTAATGCAGATTGCTGACTGTCAGTCTATAGTCAGCTTTGTACTCAAGAAATTCGAGTTCTATCTGCAGCATAAGTTCTGCAAAATGGTCTTGGTTATTGACTGGTCAGAATATAAATACAGTAAAATAAACATAGGGTTATTTTCATTTTTATCTGTCAGAGTACATTGTCCTTGAAAACAAATAATGTTGTTTAACAATGTCTTTAAGGCTAATTAGCATTTTTCATTTGTTTTGATAATCAAATGGGTCATAGAAAAGGAAAAGTTCTATTAAGAAAGCATTTTTGTTCAGAGTAGTTGCATACTACACATAAATATTTTAAAACGTCTATTATCAAACTTGAAGAAAAAGCAGAAGTGGTTAAGATATTTTGCTCGATTATAAGTAATCTACACATTATACTATATAGACTAATAAAGGGCAAGTAAGGCCTACCTCTAGGTGATTAGTTTTGAGAATATATGAGTTAACCTTAAAGACTATTTCATTAGAATGACACCTATTCTGAATGAAAAACAAAACACATAATTGGTTTCACTCTTGTAACTGTGAAGTATAGGCCTATTGATCTAGTTGATACAATTGATTCAGCTTTCCATTTGGTAAAATAGTGATTCTTTGTGAGATATTTTCTGGAAACAGAGAGAAATGTGATGTAGAGGTTTGGGGTGAATAGGTAGTGAGAAGTAAAATTGTATACAAATTACAGACTGCCTCAAATGCACTGAAATAAAACCTAACAAGTAAGAAGGGTAACTTTGTAGCTGGAGAAATACCTGTCTTTAGATATAGAGCTGGAAAGTATTGGAGATCTAAAAGCATGCATTGCACACACATTCCTTACTGCTAAAACAAAACAAAACAAAACTGCAAAAATGTGCCCTTCTACTTATAACAGATTTGCAAAGCTAAGACATAAGTCAAAACAGGTTGCAAATAAAAATACAAACCTATTTGAAATTTGGCAGTCCTGCAACTATATCTGTCTTGAATTCAGCTAAAAATATGGATGTGAATATCTATAGAGATCTTTGAAGGGAAAGCAAATAATGTTTTCTAAATGTTAAGGACAAAATCTCAAGGACTTTGTACACTGTATGTAATTTTGATCCTAATTATACATATTTTAGGCATATGTTTAATAAGTATGGTTATCTGATTTTTAAATTCATAGCAAATTAGTGGTGGCAAAAAAGATTACTATTAAGAAGGAAAACTACTAATAAAAGCCTATAATGGAAACAATACATAAAATTACAAGGCAGACAAATATTTCTCAGTGAGCATTGTAGGTTTAGTAACGTAACAGTACCAAAAATGTAACACTATTGGAGCAACCCTCTAATATAACACTAGAGAAACTTTTATCAGTAGCGATTATACTAAGCAAGCAAGGAAACAAATTATCATTTTTTACTTCAAAAGTCATAGAAATATACTATCTATTTTAGTAATATGTCTATCTACAATGGCTAAAATAAGAAAAAGTTTAAACTCAAAAAGAGTAAATTTCCAGTTACTAACAAAGCTTAGCTTACAGAATAAATTATTTCCCAAAGGTTTTGAAAAGTTGAGTTTTCATTCAATGGAAAAGAATCCAAATAACAACAAAATAATAATATGCCACAAGGGAAACATGATTATGCCTTTGAATGAAATACATAGGCAATTTCTCTAAGAGCTCAGAAAAACATCAATGTGGTGGGAAGTTGACCTTTATGAGAGTTTTCAACTAGGTATTGAAGGATAGAGAAGATTTAGATAGGAAAATAAAAAAACAGAAAATTTGATGGGAGGTTGGGATTGCAGAAGCCTTATCAAGAATTTTAATAACTGCATTGTATATTCAAGAGGCAGGTTATGAACGGAAAAGCTGACACTAAGTGTTCATATGCAGGAATGGTGAAATATAAAAACACTTGCGAAGAGTTTTTGAAATGTAAGGTTGATGCCCTTTGTATTTCAACACTCAGGAAATGAGAAGTCTGTAAATGAATGCTTTGCTTTATAGGGAAATGATACAATAATAACAGTACTAGAAGAGCTGAATGTGGTACTATTTAGGATGAAGAGAAATTTAACTGGGATAATATGGAATGAAAAAATAATCGCAGGCAAAAAGTCCATTAAGAAAGATATCAATAGCAAACTAGACATGGAATTGACAGCTCAATAGGAACTGAAGGCATGGAACCCTTCTCAGCCCAAAGATTGTTCGGAGGTAGCCCCACTTGTTTTGAAGATTAGGACACTCAGAGAGGGAAGGCCAGTAACTTGCCCAAGGTCACACCCTTAATTAATGCTGAGACCAGAACTAGAGTCCTAGTTCTCAGCCTAAGGATATTTTCTATTTTCATACCTTTTTAAATTAGGTTTCTTTAATTTTTCTAAAAAGTATTAGCATTCAGAAACTGGCCAGAAGCCAAGAAATTAAAATTTCATTGCCTGATCTATGCAGAATTGTTTTCTTATTGTCATTTAACCTGTCTGTGCCTTTTCCTACACCTCTAAGAACATTTCTCCTAGATAATATTTGTTGAGGAGAAATGCCATTTTTCTAAGAACAAGGCAGTGTAAATGTGACTTGCAAATGTAGCCTGTTGTGAAATACACAGAAGTCAGACAATTTTCCTCATGTTGTGATAGATTTTTGCATGAATATTATGAAAGATGATGTGTATTATTCACAAAAATATTTTTCATATATATGATTTCAATTTCATCTCCAAGGAAACTCGGGTTTCCACTAAGCTGGCAATACATTTTCACTAAAAGAAAATTAGAAGAAGAATGTATATAATTTTTAAAAACAAAAAGGGACTTACAGACCATTTCCAATCTTTTATCATCTAGTAACTCCTGCACTCCCCTTTTCTTCTTTTTTTGTGCTTATTTGTTAATTTAGAGCATGCTGAATCAGCAAAGGTCTTTTTAAAAAAATATTATGGATATATAATAATTATACAAGCATACAATGTGTAATGATCAAATCAGGATAATCGGGATATCTATCACCACAAGCATTTACCATTTCTTTATAGTTAGGAACATTTCAATTCCACTCTTCTAGTCATTTTGAAATATACAATAAATGATTAACTATAGTAGCCCTATTTTGCTACTGAGCACTATGTATTATTCCTTCTATCGAACTGTATTTTTGTATCCATTAACCAGCCCCTCTTTATCCCCCCTCCCCACTACCCTTCCCAGCCTCTGGTATCCATCATTCTACTTTCTATCTTTGGGTCATTTTCTGAAAGCTGAACTGAATCTGCTTCCTTCCTCAGGTTAAAGTATCTTTAACCTGTTATTTGACAACACCAACACATTTTACCCTTCTTAGTAATTTGTTCCGTTTTTTATTTTGATCAGGTTTTATTTGTGTCAACATAAACCATTCTTCTTGAGGCACTATTTTTTTGTTTCCCTTCAGTTTACCTTCAATTATCTCCAAGAGCCTTACTTGGGGTTCCCTGTTGGATTATATCTCATTTTATGTTTATGCTTTCATTTGGTAATACTGTTGGATTTTATGACTGATTTTGCACCCCCAAATTCCCAAAGTCCCCTGTGCAAAGTGAATGATCCTTTTGTATCCTCAAGACAGTCCTCAAATAAAGTACAACGCTGATAATCTAAAAGAGGCCAGCAAGATGAACTTCAATGGCCTTTTCTCTGTTCTTTTAAAGCCATGTTTTTCCCCCAGGTGTTGTGTTTCTTTAACAGAGTTTTCAATTTACTTTATGCTGTTGTCTTTTTGTGATCTGGAAATAGAGAGTATGAAATAAGCCACAACAGAGGTTCCTATTAGAGCAGTATTTTGAGATGCTGTTATTACTGAACCCTGCTATGGTTTATGTTCTAACCTTTATTATTTTTGCCACATTTGTGGGGTGGTGCTTAATTATCTTGAAGAGTTCAAGAAAAGGAAAGGGATGATTTGACAGGTCAACAGAGCAGGGCAATGAAGAATTTCAGAGACAACAGAATTAGAGAGACAAGCCAACAAGCCAATGGTTGGGACTGGGTAGTCCCCGGGCACCTGTCCAGGAGAGCAAAAATAGAATGAAAGGCAAGATTCACAGTCCTACAGTGTAGGCCACTAATGCAGACATTTATGGCCACACACAATAATTTTTGTTAGAATGGTTCTTGAGTGAGAATATCAGAGCCTACTGAGTGGAAATTGGGTCAGTATTTTAGATGATTATCGGCCATGGGAACCTGACACTGAAGTCCTGTGTGCTAAACTATTCATAATTTCCTCTTTTTCTCACATCAGTATTGGCCTGGAGTCTGGTGTCAGTGTAAGTCTTCCTTCAGATGAGTTGAAAGATGCTGACTGTAATCAGAAAAGGATAGAGAATTGATGAGCTAGATACATCTCAAGAAAGTATTCAATTTAAATACAAACATAGAGACAAAATAGAGATAAACTCTAAAACTAACTCAAAGAATAAACAAGTACCTATAGTCAAATTAAAACGGTGAAAACATTAAATATTAGAGAATCATTCTAGAGTTTCTCTGATAAAAATAATTGCAACCATTTTTCATTAGTCTTTAATGCTGCAAAAGATTGTTTTATTGGGTAAAACATATTAAGGCTTGCAATCTAGCAGTACTTCAAAAATAGCTTGCCACATATAAACTAGAGCACTGGGTGAGCAAATGCAGTCATATTTGCATGAGTCTTCTTGCCACGCCTTCAAACAGAATGTCGGCAGGCTTCTCACACTTAGATCTTTGAGTAGTCCTGAGTCCATGTCTGGGGTGTGTCATCCTCTGGCCCCAAGATATTACCTCAAGAAAACTGTTTTAGGCTGTGGGCATTAAATCCCAAAAAGTGTAGGTTTAACACCAACATGCTCCTCTTACATGACCTTAACACTTGGAGCTTCAAATTCCCTATTAATAAACTGAAAAGTGCATAATCTGCCTCATGAGGATTAAACAAGAGGATGCAAGAAAAATGTCTGGAGCATATTGGACACAAAATGAAGTGTGGTATATCTCACTCTATTAAGTATGAAATATATTGAAGGATTAAATATCTGTTATCCCTTTCTGAATGACAAATGTGACTGTTTTTGAAATTGTGGAGCTGCCTAGAAAATCTCAAACAGGAACACCATCCAGCCTGACACTAAAAGATGCTTCCATTAAAAATCAACAGACCCGTCCTTTGGCAACTCTTACTGCTAACAGGCCTTCCTTATTTTTCTCTCAATAACTGTGGCTCCCAGTGGTGACAGGAGCTGATCTTGGCAATAGATCCAATTATGTGCAGAGGCTGTTTCCTTTCTCTGTCAGTGGTTGTTCTCAGTGACCACAATATTGATGGGACTATGTGTCACAAAAATGTGACAGTCTACATTCACACTCATGCATTCATCCACATGTTCAAATTATTTTTCAGCAATTACTATTAGTCTGGTACTGTGTTAGACTTGGAGGACACAATGATAATAAAAACAAGCAGAGTTCTAACTCTTTACAGTAAAGTGAGGGAACCAATGTTATCTGCCTGTAGAGAAATAACTAAATCTGGTGTTAATTAATTTTTATGTAACAGATAAAGGCAGAAGAGGCTTCTGCAGTAGCTCTATTCTGTCATTAATGCCCCATATCTCTTTGTACCTCTACATCATTCTTATGGTGTGGTTTTTATCCTCATATCCTTTTTTAATTTTCATTTTTAATTGTAAATTGACAAATTATAGTTGTACATATTTATGGGGTACAAAGTGATATTAGGATTTATAAATACAATGTGCAATAATTAAATTGAGCTAATTATAATACCCATTACCTCAAATATTTATCACTTTCTATGGTGAGAACATTTGAAATTTACTCTCTTAGTGACTTAGAAATGTAAAATACTTTATTATTTACTATATTCACCAAATTGTTCAATATCCCTCAAAGGAAAAAAAACACTATTTCTCCTGTCTAATTGGGGCTTTGTACCCTTTGACCATCATCTCCCCACTTTCCCCACATCCTCTCCCCCCAGACTCTGGTAACCCTGCTTTACTTTCTGCTTCTTTGAGTTTGATAGTTTTAGATTCTACAATACATGTGAGTGAGAATATGTGTTATTTGACTTTTGTGCCTGTCTTATTTCACTTAGCATAATGTTCTCCAATACTATCCATATTGTTGCAAATAATTTTTTTTCCTTTTAAGGCTGAATTATATTTAATTGTGTATATATACCACCTTTTCTTTATTCATTAATCTGTTCCCAAACAACTCTATAAAAAGAAACTAAATAACCAGATTAGAAAATGGATAAGAGACTTGAATAGGCACTTTCCCAAAGAAGACATACAAATGGCCAACAAATATATGAAAAAAATGTTCAACATCATTCATCATTAGGAAAATAAAACCACAATGAGATGTCACCTCACACCTTCCAGAATGGCTATTATAAAAAAGAAGAAAGATAAGTGTTGGCAAGAATGTGGACAAAAGAAAACACTATATACTGTTGGTGGGAATGCAAATTAGTGCAGCCATTATAGAAAACCTTATGGAAGTTCCTCAAAAAATTAAAAATCAAATTGCGATATATCCAGCCATCTCACTTCTGGGTATGCATCCCAAAGATTTGAAATCTGTATGTTGAAGAGATATGTTCATCATATCTATGTTCATCACGGTACTATTCATGATAGCCAAGCTAAGGAATTATTCCCAGCTCTCTTAAGATAGCTTTTCTATCTTCAGTTTTACTTCTACATTTCAGGTAGGAGTAAAAGAAGTATAACAAGGAAAGGAAGCTACATGAGAAAAGTAAAATTTTCTGAACAAATGCCCAACCTATGGATTTAATTCTCATTGGCCAAAATGTGTCACATGACCACTGTACTGCAAAGGAACCTGGGAACATAATGATTCAGCTGGGCACAGTGTTGTCCCAAAGCAAACTGGGTTTTCTTAATAAGATAGAGAGAGTAGACAGTGAGTAGGCAACTCATAGTTTCTGCCACACCACATATTATCTTTGTGGAGATGAGCACCTACCAAAAGTAAGGCACTTCCAGAGTTGGTCTAATGTGATGAAATAATTCTCTGCATCAACTAAATCTTATTCAAGAATGATCAAGACTGCAGGTTCTGGAACTTATGGGTTCAAACCCTAGCTCTGCTATTTAATACCTCTGTAACTTAGGCAAAGGTATTTAACTTGAGTGTACCTTAACTTTCTCATTTTTTAGGATTAATAATAGTCACCATCTTAAAGTGTTGATATGAGGATTGATTAGGTGGATATATGTTGAGTATTAAAACACTGAGTGGCACTAGCAAGCATTTACTGTATTAGCTGCATTTTAGATTAATCATACAACCTATTTGTCTCACTATGGTTTCCCACATATATTTCCCTACTGGACAAAAATTCATGGACCACTGATGTGATTAATTCCACTTGGCCTGTTATGTGTCCATTGTACTTTAATCCATTGACTCCTCTGGTATATTTCTGTTTTGTGTGAATTTGATAACAGTGCATTTGAGAAAATCAAATCAGTCTGCACTACATAAAATTTCTGAACCTGTGGAGCTGAAACACAAGATTCTCCTCAGTGGAGTAGAAGCAATCAGTGAGGTGTGGTCCTTTAAACTGCAATGATAGTAATGTGCAGATTGCTCCTCTTTTTTTTTTCAACTTTGAGAATCTTATATTCTTCTTATATGATTGTTAAAAATACGTACGAGGTCTTAATTAACTCTCTCCTTGAAAGGCTCTCTCTTTAAAGTACTCAGCCCAAAGATCCTCAATAAGCAAGAAGGAGGGTCAGTTCTGCAATTTTGAATCTGGTTCTACCACTGACACTCTGTTGGGCAATCTACATTCTACTCTCTGGGTCATTAACTTTCCTGTCAGCTGCAGAATACCCCACAGGAACACTTAGCTACCAGACACTTTGCCCTTTTCAAACCCGTGGCTATTTCTTTATTGCATTACAGTTGCATAGCACTAAACCTATGAGTCTTCTTAAGCCCAAATTACTACTGGCTTGTGATTTAGGAACTAGGGAAGAACAGAGAAGTGGGTGTGCAATGTTTTTTCCTCTTTGGAGAATGGCCTGAGCTTTGGAATACTTGAGTTACTTAAGTGCCCTTTGGTTTGAAAAATCTCAGTTGCTAATTCCTAAGCAAAGATGGTCATCTGCAAACTGCAAATTACATATCTTACAGAATTCAAGTGTGAACCATTAACTGCCAGGGAAACCCTATTCTCCTTCTTACTGCTCTGACATAGTCAGGAGTCATTCAATATTTTTCAAAGGATATTATTGGTACACATAGGGGGCAATTCCTCATTGTTTAGAATCCCTGGTCTCCAATAGCTAAGTGCCAATTGTTCTGAATCAGGTGGCTATTGCTGCATAATTAACTCCCACAAAACACACAAAGATAAATTAATAAGTATTTATCCCACACACTTAGAAGAATTTTACTGGTAGCTCTGCAGAGGACTCTCTAGCCCATGGGCCAAGCCACATAGGTACCACGGAGTCCGGAAATTGAACTAGAACAACCTGCATGTGTAGTTTAGGCTCAGGTCATGTAACTCCCAACTGTCCAATCAAAGTGGTCCATGGTGACCTCTGAACCACGAGGGAGCTCCTCATCTGGGCACTATAAAACAAGAAACACCATAGCCAACCCCTTTTCTTCCCCTTCCCCTTGCTCTCCCTTTGCTGTGACAATGGATCCACTCATCATCTGTAGAGTATATATCATGTTCTGTAAACTTATATCTCACTCTTGCCCTATAATCCTATCTTTCTCTCCTCAATAAACCTCATTTTCGTGCTTGCCTTACTTTGGTGCATCTGGTCATTCTTCGACCATGGGCGCATTAAGAACTGACATTTTTAGACCAAAATGTGACAAGACTATAACCAAAAGCTTTTTGTTATGACAGAGGTTTTGTTCATTGTCTGTGGCAAACATATCTTGCTCTTGCTCTATGAACCTATATCTTGCTCTTGCTCTGTAAACCCATCTTGTCCTTCCTCAATAAACTTTGTTTCCCACTTTCCTTGCTTTTGGTATGTCTGGTCATTCTTCAGCCAAGAGCACACCAAGAACTGAGAACAGACTATGACCTGACAAAACTGATAAAACATAGTGGAGAAAGAAACATAAAGATAAATTAACTTTCAATATACAATCTGTAAACTGGACCAATGTAGAGTTTGTTTTTTTTTTTAAAGGTTGTGTGTGTATGCATGAAAAAGAGAGAGAAAGAGAAATGCAAATCTACCCTCCCCCACCAGCTTCCTTTCATTTATTGGCTTCCCACTGTTCCTGGGATTGCTATTCCTTTGCTCAACATGATGTGGCCCCTGCCATTTTCATCAACTTTCTGAACATTAGTCACAATACATTTCTCTTTTTTAAATTTTTTTTCACACTGATTATCAGTGTATAAATTTCTCTTGATTACTCAAAATCACTGTGCTCCCCATGGCCACAGGGACACTGCCTAGAATTTCTTCTGCTGGAATGCATTTTCTCCCACCCTTATCTAGTTAATTCCTAATCATCCTTCACAACATATCTCAAGTATCACTTCTTCAAGAACTTTAAGAACTTCTTCAACTTCCCCTGTCAGAGGTCCTCGCAACTACTCTACATTCCTTTGTGGCAGTAATATTTGAATTGAATGGTGCATCATATTAAATTACATCATTGTTAAATGCCAACTCACTCAAGGAATGCATTGCTATAAGAGCAAGGACTGTGTTTTTCTTGCTCACCACTGTGGCCCTGGCTTCTGTTATGCTTAAACAGAGAGCACAACCAATGAATGCATGCTCAGTTAATAAAAGGATGGTACAAAGGGCAGAAAGCAACAAAAATTATAGGTAAGAAGGGCACATCTAATATAAAAATCAACTGTCTTAATACAGGATAGAGAACACTATTTTCACAGTAGTAACTGTTAAACTTACTTAGGGTTTTAGAAAACTAGAACTCATTATCTGTCAGAGAAGTACCTAGGCTAATTCATTAATAAGGTACAGTGCCAAGGACAGTTGGGCTAATAGTCCTATTCCAACTGTATTCTGAATAGATTTTACCATATCTGGAATAACATCTTTAATCCTGAATCTCAGAACTAAAGAAAACATTAAAATACTAAAGAAAGGCAGAGGGTGGTGATATATGTTGTAAAGTAAAAACAGCAGAGTTCGATAGATATAAAAGCTTTTCCAAATATCTGAAGAGATATTATGAGAAGGGGCTTTAGACTTATTCTCTATAGGTACAGAGAAAAAATAAGGTAATTTTTTTGTTCAAAAGAAGAAAAAAATTAAAAATGCAAAAATCAAAAAAATAAAATTATGTACTTAGTATGTAATTAAATACATGACAGGCTGAGCCTGTCAAGGTCCTGTCCATGGCTGGACTTTGAAGTGTTTACCCAGTTCTTGGGCTCCTGGGTTGGAGGAATCACAAGCTTTGGCCCACGCCACAGAGAGCGATGACAGACACTCATCAAGTATGCATGAAGAATTCATTGTAAGGAAAATTTAAGGGTGCAAAGCCAAAGTACATTTCCTAAGGGGAAATGGGTCTGTCTCAGGAGTGGAGAAGACACTGTTTTCTTCTATGTTTCTCCTTTTATATGCTAGTAGTATATGTTGATGTAAAGGTCAGTTGTAATTACTTATGACTATATGTCATGGGTTTTGGTGGCTGGATTTTTCCAGGTATGGACATAAATTAAAGGTTATGTTCCAGACATTCCTTTCTCCTATGTGTGTGATGGAGAAAGTCACCATTTATGTTGTTTTTCTATTTTCTGATTTGGTGGTCCCTGTTCCATGGTCTAATTACTCCATTCTTTAAGACTGAAATAACTGTTTTCCCTGGTTATTTTTTTGTAACTATTTCCTTCTTGTTGTTTTTCTGGAACTGTTTCCTCCTTGTTTTTCTGCTCCTATCATTCCATTATCTCTTGGTTTTTCTGTCCCTAACATTCCATTACCTCTTGTTTTTCTGTCCCTAACAGGCGTATAGTCCTAACTACTCCAGAGGCTGAGGCAGAAGGATCACTTGAACATAGGACATTCGAAGCCAGCCTAGGAAACAACCCCTGCAGCTAAACAAAAAAAATATTTATTACCTTCTGGAGTATTCAGTTTCTATCACTGAAAGCCTTACAGAACTGGTTGCAGAACCAAGCATGGATCTAGAATCTAGACTGGAAAGGATCCAGGAGGAGATGAGTTCTGATGTTTTTATTGTGACAGTCTTTTAAATTTGACATGAAAAATGTCAGTTATTCTTACAATTCCAAAGATCCCGATAAAGGACTTAGCATGTTAAATCATTGTACATGTAAATTTTTTGCATACACTTCCACTCCCATCCTACCATGAGCTATCAGGAGAAAAGCAAGTTTATATTTTAAACTCTCATCAGTATTAAAATTAGGTTGCCAAGATAAGGTATTTGAGTATCATCACACAGTTTGTACTATATATGAATTAACATTATTTCTAATTTGTAGTTTAAAAAAAGGTGTCTATACCAGTTCTGCTTGAAGAACCTTCTGGAAATTTTACTATTATAGGCACGCTATTTTAACTAAGCCAATTGATTCCATATGCTCCTGGAGAATTACCCATTAGCATATGGCAATGTCTGGAAATTTTTGTTAAAATACCTAAATTTCTTGAAAAACGTTCCAAGATGCTTCTGGGTCTGGAATAACCTCAAATTCATCCCAATTGGCTGATTTATTAGTCTCTCAATGAAGTATTAATAGATGTATCAGTGAACTTCAACTTCTGTCAAAACAAATTAGGTTATAAATGTGCAGGTTTCTGTAAACGTCTATATGTATGTAATTTAACACATCAGAGGGTGGAGCTTAAGACAAACTTAGGGTAGACAAGAAATTTTCAGTTTTAAAAGACTATTATCAGAGCATGTCATTTTTACACTCTCATTTGTACAACTCTCTTGAGATCTCTGTTTATAATTATCAAATATGTGGGCTGTTCTGGCTGAAAGGAATATGAGCAAGATTTTTTGTTATAGTTTATTATATATGCTAATTTCCATCAGTTTTATGCGGTACACTGTGAAGCTTGTGGAGGACTTCCCACGTGTCACACATTAATAGATACACCCATTTACCTAATCTCTTAGTGTGTTTTGAATATAAGGATGTTAATTCTGGTCTCTTTGTCCTCAAGAATTTGTATAAACCAGTTAAAATTAAGTCCATCTGTCAAATTATTCTGTCCAAAACTAAGCATGGCTAAATTTAAAATTCATATGGATTCTTTTTCACATGTTGCAGTAATCCTTTCTCATATTGACATTTTATTTTTTCATGAATCTATTTATATATATTTATTCTTCAGCATGCTATTACTATGAGGGCAATTACAATCACCATTAGCCACAGACTACTCCCATCATTATCCAATTATCTCACATTTTCATTTGACATATTTATGATTATCTATATGACTTCCCACATTCTTTTTATTTTCTCAGTCTTATGCCTAGATCTAGGATTGCTTTGATCAAGTAAAGCCCTGTAGTTTTTTTTTTTTTTCCCCTAAAATTTTTGAACAGATGTATAATGTCTCCACTTGGATTTTCCACCCATATGCTATTTTGTGCCCATGGTAACAGAGTTAGCTTTGAGGGATGCCTGTTTTTTCCTAACATATCTAGCTCTAGATGACTAGCAAACACTTTGAATTAAAATGCCAGAATTTTAAGGGACTAGAGGCGTGGCAAAATACCAACCAAAAATAAGGACGAACTTCAAAAGTACAGTTTGTGACAAGTATGCAAAAGGACCGGGCATGCATCTGATTAGTTGCTTTGGGATGTGTTTACATGAAAGACTTGTCCCTCTTAATTGATACCTGACATCTGGGAAGGGCTGTTTACAGCAGGTATGAGTCACCATACAAAAACCAAAGAGCCAAAGGCTGTGAACTTTGCACATTTTCCTGCCATGTATTCCAGAAGACTATTTGATATTCTTATAGTCTTATGGTTATTTCAGGAGAGAAATTGTTTCTCAAGTGAGAAATAAAAAATGGCTTAGAACCTTGGCTTTCAACTGGTGTTCTATCAAGCCCCAGAATTTCAGGTTTTCACATCAATGTTTTTGATAAGTGTGTTTACTAGAAGAAATGCTTGTCTTAGAACATCTCCGCTTTCATGGTTTTTTTTTTTTAATACTAGTATTGAGTATACGATTTAGTTAGGAATCTACTTTTACACAATTGAAAACCACTGCTTTAGAATCAACTATTCTGAAGATTTTTAAAAAATTAATCTGGCTTTGATCTAACATTTTGATGTACTTAAGTAGAGATACTTTTTTTCATTTTATTTTACTCTCTTGTACAATTGTTTTATTTAGTTAACATTGCTTTAAAATTAAATTAATTGAGGTGTAACTTATAGTAAAATTCACTCAAGGTATTAAAAGATACTTTTGTTAAGGTCGGGTGGAATGTATACTTTTGAAATTAAAAATTTCAAGAGGTTGCATTAAAATGTTTCCCCATGGTTACAGGAGGCAATTGATCATTCCTGAATTGAAAGTGATTTAAAATTTTTATATATTAATATTTTTATAATAAAGAAATTTAAGAATTTGATCAATTTTATCATGTGTTCATATAATTCTAGTATTGTTTTCTTAGGTAAATATTGATCCTAGCTGCAGATATATTCTCACCTAATCTTCATTCAGAGGAAATGAAATCCTTGATTCTGTCTAGAAGTTTATTTCAATTCATTTTTGTAAGAGTATATCAGCTTTCTTTTCTGCTGGCTGGCTCCCTTGATCTGCACTTCATCAACAATTTTACATTTCTATACCTGTCTTTTGATAGAGAATTCAATCTCCACTTCTGCTACCTACATATCTTATATAAAAATACTGGTTAAAATGTAAGAAAGAAAAAAGGAAATAGGAGTAGTGCCTGAGAAATACGAATGCTCCTATTCTGGGTCAGACTATGCAAATATTATCAGAGAAGAGAATATAGGAGAAAAATAGGCAACAAATTAAATATAGTAAATGAGAAGGAAACTACTACTCCCTCTCTCTCTTTCTGTCTCCTCTGGAGTAATTCAGAATGCAGCAGAGGGGAAGAAAGTAGAAGGAGAAGATAGCAAAGGAAGAATACCTGTATGTATCATGGGATGAGAACAAGGAAATGATGTTTCTTGACCAGTTAAATCTGCTTTTGCAACACTGGCTTTAGTTATCTTGAATATGGTGTTAGATCTACTGGTGTCCTCCTGGTATGAATGTACAAAAAATAAAGCAATTAACTACAGTCAATATTGTCTTACGTACATTAAATACGCTATCTTGCTGTGTTTCTCCTGCTGCAGGTCATCACCATACTCCAGGGCTCCAGCGTCTACAGTCTCATATTTGAAGCATAAGTGATATGGTAGCAATCAAAAGTAATGGAAATAGCAAATCAATTAAAGAAAGATCTGGGCTGTCTGGAAAGAATAATAGTTTAAATGTAAGTAATGTTATCAAACTCATTTGAGTTTTAAACAACTGTTTTAAGCATTATGCAGAAATAACCTAGTAAGCCAAAGTTTATATATAATATAAAAATGGAAGGATTATTTTCAAAAGTGCCAGAAACCAAGTAAGAAATTTAAGATTCTTCATAAAAACAATCTGACACAAGGCTTTAAGTGATAAAAACAATAATTCCAAAAGTGTAACTCTTCCTTGTTTATTATTCACTCATAATGACACTTTCAAATTCTGGTCTCATACATCTGTGGTCTGTGTATTCACTCACACATTGTGATGTATTTTTGATGATAAATTAGGAGTATGGGAAGTTGAGGGAGGAAAAAACAGAAAAAGGAAGGTAGGGAAATAACGGAATGAGAGAAAGAGACAAGGTCAGAGACAGAGGGAGAGAAATGTTTTGTGTGTTTTAGCAGTCCAAATATGAGTCATCTGGATCACTTGCAATTGTGCTACATCCAACAAAAGCAAATATTTTATAGCCTAGAGACATTTTCCATTCTGTCTGGAATTTTTAAAATGTAAGGTTATGCATCCATCTAAATTATTTGCATTGAGATATAAATTTATGAAAGTAAGAATAAAGTAAGATAATCTGATTAGGGTGAAAATCAAATTAGATGTGGATTTCTTAGTGCCAGCGCATTTTGAGTTCTTCAATGATTTTCAAAGAAGAAAAAAATAGCAAAGCTTTCTCACTTTGCATTACTCTCTAAATTTGCTGCCAAAATCTATGAAATATTCATTTCTGACTTATTATACTTTTTCTTACTACTCTTCCAAGTTTCTAGTGATAGTTAACAGCTCAACATGTAGAAACTTTGTTTTCTACTGGAAATATAAAAACTAAGGCACTCAAAGATTCTAGGCAGAGTTTTCTCTTCAATAAATCCATAAGAAATGTGCTTCCCAATTAAAGAGAAACAAACATTACTTCAAAAAGGCAAACAATAATGATTAAAGAGAATTTATATTTTGATCCTTACATTAAATAAGAAAGAATTGGTGGTAAAATATAATAATGGTGTAAATCATGGATTCTTCTCTGTGTGTATTTTGTAAAAGCTTTATGACTGTACTGTAAAACAAACCTTCTATTTCAACTTCTCCTGGGGATTCAAACATTTTCACAGATAAAGGGCAGATGTGTCCCAAGCACTAAATGGCTGATACCGTTTGCTACAAGTCAATGCATCATGAAATCCCTATAGAGGAAAACAATTTTGTGAATTCTCCCTGAGAAAAAATTCTGCACAATGCATTAATATGTATTTCTCTTTCATTAAATCTCTGATTGTCTCTTCTGGGGTTGTTCTTTTAGCAAACTATCATTACATTCCACCTGGACCCAGCCACTGATTTATTCAAATGTCTTCATAGCCAGCTCTGAACATTGGGGAACACACACATGATATGGTAAAAATAAACATACAGATGCCCACATCCACAGCTGGCCTACATTACTAGTAAATGAAATAAGTAACAACGATCAGAGACACTGAGAAAAATGAGATGCCAAATTAATACACACTCAGACCACGTTCTTTTGTGATGTGTTTTCTCTCTTTCTCTGTACCCAGTATCTCTGATTTTGGTTAACATGTCTCTCACACAAACACAAAAATACATGTATGTTTGTGATAGATGAGGAAATATCCATGATTTTATGAAATTGCATCTGCCTCTCTGGTGGAATAATAACACATTACATATTATAATATTATTTCACTTTTAGTGTCTTTGAACTGCTACCACAGTACTGCTAATCCATAGCAGAGTATCAATTTGCTGGATAGTTACACACACAAAAGGATGTTGGGGTCCAGTGAAATGTGATATGCAGGACATAAAAAGAAACATTAATTTTTGAATATCAACTATGTTCTAGATACTGTATTAGTAACTACATACATTTTGTTTGATCCTCTCAGAGTATTGCAGGGTGTGTGTATTTATGTTACCATTTGACAGATGAGAAATGGGCTCACAGTGAAAAACTAAGCCAAGGGCAACCTTTCTGCAAAGTGATAGAATTTTAACTCACAAAGCTTTGACACAAAAACTGTTTTATAATACATCTATTAATTGGAGAGTAAAAAAATTACCATTATTCAATTTTTGCAGAATGGCTCTATTCAGTCTAAAGAATCAATCACATTTTCTTATGAGATAATGGTTTGAGGACAATTTTTATAGATATTTTTCAGATAATAAAGTTTCAGGGGAAATGTAAGTAATATCTATTTCTACCAATCAGGTAAAAATTATCTCTGTCTCTCTCTCTCATCTACTATTTACATACTTATTCTGTATCTATAGATTTCTATAGGTGTTCTTTTAACTCATGGTAATGTGTATAGATTTGCTACTAAAAGTGACTATATTGAGTACGATGTTGGAATATTAAAGTTTAATGTATAGATCTGAATTTTAGTCTCCTTGTCTTTGAATGATATCAGCAATAGTACCTACATCATAGTTCTGTGAAGTGTCAAAGACTAGATGAGATTTGGGCATGTTATATCAAATATACAGGTCCCCTGGGTAAAAGCTTTGCTCCCTTGACTATTTAGAATATTGAGGTTAAGTCAAATGTTGACAACTGTTAAGAATGAAACCACTGGCAATTTTAAAATATAAACTCCATTCTAGACGTTTCAACTGGCAATCCTATCACTTCTTTCTTGCCTTTTTGCACAAGATGGCAGCCCAGTTATAGTATTCTCCATGCAAACTATGCAAGCTACTGGACAGAAATTTTTTGTCTTGAGTCATTGTGCTACAACTTTATCTGCCAGGGATTTCTGAACTATCCAGAACTACTGATGTGTCTAGATATGAATAATATTTCATTCTCTGTTGATATCACCTGGACAATTATTCCTTGGATAATGAGGAGGCTGTATAAGCTATAGACATTAAAGGGAGGAAGTTCATCTCTAACCATACAGAACTGTGCAATGGTGTGTTACAGCCCCAGATAAGTACCAGGATGGTTGCCTGACCAGCGGAGAGGCATAAAAGACATGTGTTGGAACCAGCCTTCTTCGACTGACTGGATCCTGAAACATCTCACCAAGAAACCAGAAGTGTTGTGGCACACACACTGTCAAACTTTTAGTTATTGTTGGAATGATAAACAAGAAGTCCATTTCTTAGAAAGCACATAATAAAGAAGTCAGTTTTCCTTCACTTTTTCACACACATACACATGAACACAAAATCTCTTTGCCCCAGCCTACCCCCATCTAAAACCCTCAAAGTGCCTTCAAAGTGAATGATACAAACATAACTTCAAGATATTGCAGATTCAGTTCTACACAACTACAACAAAGTGAATATTGCAATAAAGCAAGTCACACAAATGTTTTGGTTTCACAATGTATATAAAATTTATCTTTACACTATACATTAGTAATTTAAGTATACAATTAGATTATTCCTAAAAGTGTATAAACCTTAATTTTAAAATATTTTATGGCTAAAAATAATACTAATGATCATCTCAGTTGAGAATTTTTTTCTGGCAGAGGGTTTTGTCTCATTGTTGGGAGTGGCTGAAGCAATTTCTTAAAATAAGAAAACAGTGATGTTTGCTGTATTGATTGACTCTTCCTTTCACGTAAGTTTTCTCTGCAGTATGTAATGCTGTTTCACAGCATTTTACCAACTTCTTTCACAACTGGAGTGAATCCTCTCATACTCTGCTACTGCTTGATCAACTAAGTTTATGAAATATTTTAAATCTTTTGTTGTCATTTCAACAGTGTTCACAGCATCTTCACCAGGAGTAGATTACCTCTCAGAAAAACATTTTCTTTGCTCATCTATAAGAAGCAACTCCTCATTCACACAAGTTTGATCATGAGATTGCAGCAATTCAGTCACATCTTTAGGGTCCACTTAGAATTCTAGTTCTCTTGCTGTTTCACCACATCTGTAGTTACTTTCTCCACAGTAGCCTTGAACCTCTCAAATTTATCCATAAATATTGGAATCAACTTCTTCCAAACTCCTGTTAATATTAATATTTTGACCTCCTCCCATGAGGAGGAGATGCCATTCTTAATGACATCTAGAATGATGAATCCTTTCCAGAAGGTTTTCAATTTACTTTTTTTTCCAAGATCCCATCAAAAGAATCACTATCTATGGCAGCTATAGCCTTACAAAATGTATTTCTTAGATAATAAAACATGAAAGTCAAAATTACTCTTTGTTCCATGGGCTGAGGAATGGATGTTGTGTTAGCAGGCATGAAAACAACATTAATTTCCTTGTATGTCTCCACCAGAGCTCTTGGATGACCAAGTACATTGTCAAAAAAATAGTAATATTTTTAAAGGAATCCTTTTTTCTGACCAGTAGGTCTCAAAAATAGGCTTAAAATATTCAGTAAACCATGCTATAAACAGACATGCTGCCATCCAGGCTTTGTTGTTCTATTTATAGAGGACTGGCAGAGTAGATTTAACATAATTCCTAAGGGCCTTCAAATTTTCAGAATGGTAAATGAGCATCAGCTTCAACTTAAAGTCACCAGCTGTATAAGCCCCTAACAAGAGAGTTAGCTTCTCCTGTGAAGCTTTGAAGCCAGGCATTGACTTCTGTCCTCTAACTACGGAAGTCGTAAATGACATCCTTTTCCAGTATAAATCTGATTTGTCTACATTGAAAATCTGTTGTTCAGTGTAGCCATCTTCATCAATAATCTCAGCTAGATCTTCTTGATAACTTGCTGTAGCTTCTATATCAGCACTTATTTCACCTTGCACTTTTCTGTTATGGACATGCCTTCTTACCTTAAACATCATGAACTAACCTCTGCTAGCTTCAAACTTTCCTTCTGCAGCTTCCTCACCTCTCTCAGCTTTCACAGAATTGAACAGAGTTAGAGCCTTATTTTGGATTAGGATTTGACTTAAGGAAATGTTGTGGCTGGTTTGATCTTCTATTCAGACTACTAAAGCTTTCTCCATATTAGCAATAAGCGTTTTTTGTTTTATCATTCACATGTTCATTGAAGTAAGACTTTTAATTTCCTTCAAGAAATTTTCCTTCGCATTCTCTATGCCCATCTGTTTGGCACACGAGGCCTAGCTTTCAGCCTACCTTGGTTTTTGATATGCCTTTCTCACTAAGCTTAATCATTTATCTTTTCAGTTAAATTGAGAGATAGACTATTCCTTTCACTTGAACACTTAGAGACCATTGCAGGGTTACTAATTGGCCTACTTTCAATATTGTTGTGTGTCAGGGAACAGGGAGGGAGAGAGATGGGGGAATAGCCTGTTGGTGGAGCACTCAGAATACACACAGCATGAGATTTGCCATCTTATATAGGCACCATTCATAGAGCCCCAAAACAATTACAATAATAACATCAAAGATCACTGATCACAGATCACCATAACAAATATAATAATAATGAGAAAGCTTGAAATATTTCAAGAATTACTAAAATGTGACAGAGACATGCAGTGAGCACATGCTGTTGAAAAGATGGCATTAATAGACTTGCTTGACAGAGAGTTGCCACAAACCTTCAATTTGTAAACCATATAAAATCTACAGAGTGCAATAAAAGGAGGTATACCAGTATTTAGTGTACAGAATTACTAAAAATATATTTTTTTCTTGGGAATTATTACTCATCAAGAATTGCATGGAAGAGAGCATTGAAGGTCACGTGAGCATAGTTTAATACTGAGGAATTCACTGGAGGCTTTTAAAAAATTATCTTGGATTTTTCTTTTAAACCTCAGAAGTATGCAGCTTAGCTACTGTTAGAGAAATAGTTTATCAAAGAAAAGGATAATTTTCAAATTTACAAAGAATTTAAAGGTTCTTTGTCACTGAATGCTCTTGAAAATTGTGGCTACCCCCTTTTTCTTTACTGGAGGAATAAAAATAAGAAAAAAATGTTTTTATGACTTTTCCAGAATTTTGGAGTAATTTCTTCCATAGCTGAGATCACTCCCTAGTGGTATTTCCATTCAGAAAAACCACAAACATTTTTATGTCTTTCTCCTCATACGAATTTTAATGGAAAACAGTGTCAAAATGAAAAGTTCATACGTAAGCTGTTTTGATATTGCCGTAAGCTAAATTTCATTGTGTTTTGAGTTATGTCTTCGAAACTGCTCTTTGAATTTGCTCTAAAGGACACTACAGTTTAATTAATTATTAATGATTTTTATGGAGTGGAGCGTAAAAATAAATCCCTCCTCCACTAAGTACATTACAATTCACATACCTCACATAACCACACGCCTGACTAATACCCACATCTGGTCCTTGCATCAGGGGATAGGGTGCTGTGTGTGGAATGCCATGGGGGTGGGTAACAGGGTTGTCTGTGCTCCTGTCACACTATACTTCCTCTTCTTTCAAGGGTGCATCTTCCACCCTAATGTTGTAACTGAGATTAAAATAAGTACTGCTTATGCCACAACTGCACTGCTCTTTTCTATGGCTTTTCAAATCTCAAACTATTGAGATCAACTTCCCCATATTTGTCACTGTGGACATGGTTGATTTGGTGGCTAAGACATCAATGTCTTTATCCTAAATGTGTAAAATCCCAGAGTGTGAGCTTACTATTGATTTGCATGCATTTTTATGCCTTGTACTAAAAAACATAACTCATTTAGAAATAAACAATAAAACATTTTGTGCATACAATCAGCAAGTGTACTCAAGGTCAGCAGTTAAATCTATGGTCAGATAAAATCAAGATTGGCATGGGAGCTGGTTAACACATCTCCCACAGATTGTCGCACTGAAAAGGGGGAATCCCAAGTCATAGTCATTTTCCTGCAAATGTGTGGCTCTATGTAGTTCTTATTACTGTATTGTATCATTTACATTCTACTATAAATAAAGAATTCAATGTATTATCCTTTGTAAATGTTATACACTCTGGCACATTCCAGAATTCAAGGACTTCTTTCATTTCAAGGTGTTCAGGAAGTAACACCCATTCACACCACAGCAAAGTGTAACTGCAACAGCATTTCATGCGCCAAGTCAGACAGCTGAGAAAGTTTGGAATGTGCTCCCAGCTGAAGGTGCCCAAGTAAGCTTCATTATCAGTTGAAAAGACTTGTGTCAGTGGTTAGAAATGGGAACTCTGGAGGCCAGGGGACGCTTTACAGACCACATTGGAAGTTGAGCTGAATATAGGAGATGAACACAGGTCGGGTACAGATTCCATCACAGATTCATAAACTGGGGACCATGAGCTAAAGAGGATGACTAAGCTGCTGGAATCGGACTTTCACGACTCAGAATGATATGAGGTGTGTTCAGGAAGAAAGTATGAGACAAGTTGAAGCGTTTGGTCTTTGGCAACTCTGTACTACTGGAGAACTGAAAATGTGTTTTACAGATTTTTTGGCACAAAAAATTTCAATGGCAAAGCAATAAATTGTAAAACACTTCAGTTTCTAATCATAACACTAATTAAAGTGTTTTCTTTCAATAAAAGAAGGAAGCTTGTCTTTATGAGACAAATTCAGCATTTTAGAATTGGAAGGATGCCATAGGCTCATCCAGCCCAACTCCATTATTCCACATTTTAAAAGCTGAGGCAAGAGGGTAAATGATTTGCTTTTAGAACTGAGAGCAAGTGTTAGAACCAAACTTAAAATGTTGTATATTGACTTTTAGGCTGATCCATCTTCTCCTGTATCACTGGTAATCCTACTACAAAAAAATGTATAACTTTGACTCAATGTATTATGAATGCTAGAGTAAATTTGGACTGAAGAGGCAATAACAGAATTATGGACTAAATATATGTGACTTCTAAAGTTCAACTTAATGTCCTAACCCCCAGTGTAATGGTATTAGGAGACAAGGCCTTTTGGAGTTAATTAAATTTAGATAAGGCCATTGGGAGCCTCCATGATGAGATTAGTATCCTTATAAGAAGAGGAAGATATACCAGAGTTTCTGGCACGTGAGGATATAGTAAGAAGGTGGCCATCTGCAAGCCAGGAAAAGGGCCCTCACCAAGAACCCAATGATCCTGGCCCCCTGATCTTGGACCAACAGTTTCTAGAACTGTGAAAAATAATTTCTGCTTAAGCCACTTAATCTATGGTATTTTGTTATAGCAGCTCTGGAAGACAAAACAAGCAGTGTTCCCAGAAAGGTCCATGATGACCTAAAAGCAGATGGAGAAAGTCTCCTGCAAGTGTCTAATAAGGAGCACTCCCTCTCCTCCTGTGCTCCGAGTCCCTCTTTGATTGACATCGTTACTTTGGGGCTGTGCACTGTATCTGCTGACACAGACTGACTAGATGCCCTAAAGCATTTGTTCCTCACAAAGCCCAGTTCCCTGACAAATACTGCGAAGCTGTTGAGCACCAATAAAGCTCTGTCTTGGGAGGCAAATTAAATCTCATCTATGTTGAGCTACTTTCAATAAAAAAAATTTCAAAATAATTCTCTTGACTCAAGTACCTAAAGATATTTTAAATAACTCAGTCTTTTTTTATATTACTTGGATTTGAAAATACTATACTTTTTAGATTATTTATGGGAAGTACCTCCTGACATAGAAATGTAAGACTATTCTAGCTTTATGCATTATAACCTATAGTTAAGTACTTCTGGGATTTGAAAAAAAAGTTTTGAATAGATAAGATATTAGTAAAATTTAGGGCACAGCAGAGACATAAGTCATTTTGTAGAAAAAGTTCACCAGGGTAATGAATGTAGATACAAATGAGAAAAGGTTCAAGAACTTAGTTCTGATACGCTCCAAGGCTAAAGCGGTCAGCAAGATGAAGAAGAAACCAGCATGAGCGGCTGAGAAACAGTGACTAACTAATGAAGAGGAAAACCGCATCAGCGTGGTGTCCTGCAAGCTTAGTGCACAAAGGAGGGAGTTTCTAGCAAAAAAGATACAATTGGCTGCTGACTGGTCCTGTAAGATGAGGGCTAAGAATTAGTCACCGTATTTAGCAATGTAGAGGTTTCTATTCAATTGCACAAGAGTAATTTGGGTGAATAATGGGGATAAAGCATCATTGAAGTGAGTTAAAAAAGGGATGTCAGTCTATCTAGTTTGCCTAAGACAGTATAGGGTTACACTAAATGTCAATCATTAGTAGCATTTCCTTTTATTCTCAATGATATCCTGGTTACCCAATGAATTAAGTCATCCCTTAGTTAAATAAAGAACAGGAGGAAATAAATTGCAGACAGCAAATACGGATGTTTTTTTTTTTAAGAAGCTTTGCTGAAAAGAAGAGTTGGAGAATATGTAAAGAGAACTTGGATCAAGACTGGTTTTTTGTTAGTTTGTCTTTTAGGAAGGGAAAATTCACTGAAGTGTTTTATGTTGATGGTTATGTTCATTTAGAGAAGAAAAATTTGATATTGCAGCAGAGATAAGAAAGTTTCCAGAGCACTTACTTTTGGTGGAGAGGAAAAAATCTAGTGCACAATGAAGGGTTGGGTTTATAGATTATACCACTATTGACTTAAGCAACTGCAGAGAGTGCAGAGTAAATTTATAAGCTGAAAAAGGAAACGCATTGGAGAGCTAAAAGTGAGGACAGGATAAGTGTTCCAAAGACAGAAGAGAGGAGAAGGAATTAAATAACTGCCTAGGAGATGGTAAACATGAATGGGTTGGGGAAATATAGGAGCATTGCTGGGCAGCATGATGGGGCATGTTGGCCCAGATCATGAATTGCTCGGAGGATTAACACTGATGCTCAGGTAAAATAACAAAGAAGGAACAAGAGAGGTAAAGAGGGAAATGAAATTGAGTGCCTTTACAAAGAAGACCTTGAGGATGAGGAAGAACAAGAAGCAAAGATCCCTCCAAAGCTCTCTGTGATGGGAAAATAGTGGACCCTTTATCTTAAATTTATGAAAGAAAGAGAAGTCTTCTTGCACATGATGAATTCAGTTTGAAAAATATTTACTTGTAGTGCTCTTCACACTTCTAGAAAATTGTGTTAATATTTACAAATGTAGATTTGGAAATTTGATAGAGATTAAGATGGAGAATATAGGTTTGAGAGTTAAGCTCACAAAAATCATTTCTGAAAGCTCAAAACTGGATATTTTTGAAAAGGGAAAAGTTAAACAATTAGAGTAGAGAATGCTGAACAATTTCTATACCTAGTACTATCCAATATCTAGCATAAAGTCTGGCAAACAGTAGACAATCAATAAATGTTTATTAAAGAAAAAAAATAAAGTGAATATATCCATTGTACAGCTAGTAAGAAAACAGCAGGAGAAAGTGAGTTGTAAAGTCTTGTCTTTCAAGGCATTTGATGGCCAAATGAGGTAAAGAAATAAGAAAATATTGTAATTATAATAGAATGAAAATGTTTTTACTGGCGTTTTTAGAAAGAGGAGTAATGATAGTTTTAATAAGGCTAGTTTTCCTCCTTGATTTCATTTGCTCTTGCCTTTTCAAAGACTTTTAGTAGATCTATGAATAAAATAAAAAAGCCAAAATGCAAAAAAAAAGAACTGGACGTGATTTTAAATTACTTTATGCAATACAGAGATCAGTCTATGAACCTTATAAATGGAATATGAGGCATTATGATTTACAATTAAACTTATACATGCAGTCACCAACAAACAAAGTTGCCAAAGGCTATCATGATGCCACAATACATCATATAACACATTGATAGCCTTTATAATTATATGTAAAATATATGCACCTGTTTTCTAAGAAACATGAGTTCATGTTTGTATCAGCAGAGACCAACCATGATTTCTTATTTTGGTAACTTCTAACAACTGTTTAAAATAGGTTTAACACTTTACAAAGTTTAGCCAGTTATTATTCTCCCTACACACGGAATTCATTTTCACATTCCACTAGAAGCTTGGCTCTGACTGGCACAAATGATTAAATAAGCTTTAATTATACCCCTCTAAGCCTGAGTGCTTCTATAACTACCACTCAAGACGAGTGTATTTTTTCATATCACAAAGACTTGCTTAAGACTTCACAGAGGCCAATGAGCCTTTGTGTAAGGAGTTGCAATAGGCAAATTTTATTTTATTTTTAAGCGAAAGATTCCTTGGTTTATACCTCACTTTTCCCTACTGTGTTATTCCCTTGCTAATAAATAAATTTAGTTACCATGCTTTTTCCTAAGAACGTTAAGGTTCTCCAGAGAAAGACATGGCCTAAAAACCTTTATGAAGTCATTTTTGGCTCTGGAGGATAAGCATTAAGAACTCCTAGAAGAGATGGCACGAAGACGCCTCGACTCTCCTGAGCTCCCTTGAGAATCTAAATCTCATCACTGCAATATTGTCTAAGGACCCATCTGGCAGACTGAAGGATCAGCTGCTTCTTTTGAACTGTGTTCAATATTTTGGGAAGTGTATTGTTTTCAACACTTTCTGTTTTTTTCATTTTTCCTGTATATTATGTGATTTTATTTTATCTTACTAGCACAACCAAGTAAAATGCACTTTAATATTAGTCTTTGACTAGGAAGGATCAAAAGGCAAAGCAGTGACAAAAAAATACTTCTTTGATGTATTTTTTAAATTTTTGAAGGGGAAAAATAGTGAATCTGAAATAGATTACTTATTCTTCAGTCCTAATCTGACAGGCTGTCTTTTTCAATAAAACTCAAATATGGAGTTAGAACAAAGATGGGGTGCAGAGAGCATCACAATGGTTTTCAGGGTCTTAATCTTCCCCATAGATGTACATAGATCTAACTCACATATGCTTAGCTGGTTCTGGTTAACAGTGTTTGCTAACAGGCCTTACGATGATAAAAATTATTAAAGTATAAATGAATTGTTAAGCAAGTATTTCTTTTTAATTTTAGCAAATATGAAATGTTATAGTTAAAATGCAGATTTAATCTAGTCTTTTAAAGTCTGCCTACAGAATCTATCTATTTCTATAGTTTTTCAACTGTGATAAAGTTGAAAAATACTTCTTTGTGTTCCATTGGACCCTGTTGAAATAAACTGATCAAATAGCCATATTTCTTCAAACTTTGTTGTTTAGTTCACTTTAGAGAGAAACTATGCAATTATTAAAACATCTGGTTTCATAAATCAACTGAATTTCAAGTAATCAGGAGTCAAAAGAACTAACCCTCTTCCCCCCAAAAAATTTACTTATCTGTGATCAAGTGCCCATACAGAGATCACTAGGGCCATCAGAGCAAAGAGACAGAGAATGTATCAAAAGACAACACCCTCAACCATCCCCCTTGCTCAGAAGCACTTTACTTCGATGCTTTAAAAGCAATGTATGTGGGCAACTGGCGATTATTGATTTTACCTCACTCTTTCTCAGTCTCCTTTGGACACATGTTACTAAGCTGGCAATGGAAGTCCAAACAGAGGAAGCGCTAATTGTCAGAGGAAGATCCATATGTGGGCAATGTCTAACATGCAAGGTGAAAAGATTAATTCACAAGAAAATTAAACGGTATGTAAATAGTTAGAAATTTACTTATTTGTATCATGAACCTCAGATGTGAGCATTACAATGAAAGGAGAAAAAATCATAATAGCATTATTATAGTAGAATATAGGGCCATTTCAAGACAGAGAAAAATGTTAATTCAGTGTCCTCTCGCAATTAAATATTGCAACAACAGTTACACTAATAATAGCACTTGTTATTAGTAATAGTACTTAGTAATAGTATTTACTATTGTTATTTTTATTATTTTTATTATAAGTACCATTACTATTAATGCTACTATTTACTCTGAGCCAGGAACTGTGCTAAAGACGTTTTGTGTATTACCTCATTTGGTTGCTAACCAAAATTTCAGAATAACTCTGAAATTAGGTACTATTATAATCCTCCATTTTATAGATTGAATTTTATAGAGCTATAAAAATTTCAAGTTAAGTAGCAGAATCAAGCTTGAAATTTGCACCAGGAGAAGTTCAACAGGCAAAGAAGACTTTATTCATGTTCTTGCAATAGGGGAAGGAGGTCAAAACTAAGGCTACGCTCAATTCCACTAAAACAAAAGGGTGGGAGAGGTTTTTAAGAACTAGCTAATTTTAAGAGCTTGCTAATTGGTTTTACGCAAAGAGAAAGTAAACTTTCTTATATCTTCATGACAAGAGGTAGTTAAACAACTTAGAGTAAGGAAACCTCTGAAGTTAGGTTCCTACCCTTCTGTGGAAACTGGGAGAAAGGAGTGCTAGTGCTATCTTCCTTGAGAATTATACAGTCACATGTCACTTAAGAATAGGGGTACCTTCTGAGAAATGTGTCCTTCAGCAATTTTGTGGTTGTGCAAATATCACAACATCATCGAGTGCACTTACACAAATCTAAATGGTGTAGCCTACTACATACCTAGGCTATATAGTATAGCCTATCGCTCCTAGGCTACAAACCCGTAGGGCATGTACTTTACTGAATACAATAGGCAACTGTAACACAATGGTAAGTATTTGTTTATCTAAACCTACCTAGCTGTGGTCCCCTACCCTGACTGATAGGGACCAAACCACAGAGCTCTTCTGCCCCCTCCCCACCCCACTCTCAGTCTATAGAAAAATTGTCTTCAATGAAACCCATCCTTGGTGCCAAAAAGGTTGGGGACCGCTGCTTTAGGATGAAAATGGTACACCTGCATGGGGTACTTACCAACAGCGAAGCTTGAAGGACTGGAAGTTGTTCTGGGTGAGTCAGTGAGTGAGTGGTGAGTGAATATGAAGATCTAATATATTACTGTACAGTACTGTAGACTTAAGCTACACTAAATTTGTAAAGAAATGAAATAACTGTGCTACCATGTTACAATGGCTACAGCATTACTAGGCGATAGGAATCTGTCATCTACATTATAATCTTATGGGACCACTGTTGTACATGTGGTCTGTCATTAACCAAAGTGTCATTATATGGTGCATGACTGTGTTTTAAAGGGATGGCTCCCAGATCCTAGGGAAAGACATTCCTGGGTTGTAAAACTGGCAGAAAGCTTTTAAAAAGATTTACATCTCAAAGGGGCAGAGAAAGGATTTACAATTATAAGTTCTCTAAAGTAAATTGTCTAAGAAAAAAAAAATGGAAGTCAGGGGTTAGAATCAGGAAGAAGCCTATCTCAAATTTAGTCCAGCTGAGGGTAAAAGGCCTTCTTGGTCAGATCTGAGTCGGATCTCACCCCCATGCCCAAGTACGAGAATCCATAGCAGTACAAAAACCAAGCAGTAAAGGAAAAATATTTTTAAATGCCCTATTTATTTGCTTTGCTTCACTGAGTTTCAGTTTCCCCATTCCTAAAATGAGGTTTCCCCAGATCTCTAGATTACAAATCATATCTCTTGGAGCCCCAGAGGTTTTAAGAAGCTAAGAGTTGCCAAGGATTGGTGAGGGATGTGGTCGATGGCTAGGAAAATCTACTTGGTTCTCATTTTGCTTCAAGGAGAACAGATCTGTTTATCAGTGTTATTATGTAAGTGTACTTCTGCTTATGGCTTCATTTGAAAAATGAAAACACAGAGGGCGATTTTCTTAGCAAGATAAAGTGTGATAAGCACCAGACAGTATAACATAGCGTAGGCCTTATGATTATAACCCATTATGATCTCTGGGTCACCGCAGATTTTAGAACATTCAAAGATCAAAAAAATATCAGAGGACTGAGAAGAAAAATTAGCAATTTCTTCTCCTTTATAAAAACCGCTGTGCATGAGGGCATGGCTATTGTAGTCACTAACAGCCCTTGAAAGCACAATCAATTTCCGAGCACAGTAGTATGGAAACACTAATGACATAAACCTATCCTGTCCCTGATCCCCTGCACAGGCAAGTGTACACGCCCATGTACACCACCATGTGTCAATCATGAGTCTAAGAACAAGGCACAGAGCCATAGGAGATCCCTTCTGCCGAGGTGCTATTTTAAATGTAATTTTTCAATAAATTAAATGTAATGCACCACGACATTCTACAGCAGCTGATGAGTGACACAGCAACATGATTTTGCCAGGTCCTGGTAAAATAAAACTCTGACTTATAAAATATGAAGAACGGTGGTAAAATTCATGAAGTCTTCCAATTGAAATTACTTACATTCCAAAGTTCTATTTGTTGTGGCTTCTTTTTAACATAAAATATCCTCTAAAATAATTACCTGAGTGTAACTCAGCATTTCCACTTCTTTTTAATATTCCTCAAAACTAGTATTCTCTGGATCATACACTGTGGTCATTGCACGAGGTATTTTTTATGGGGTGCTGGTAGTCCTTAATTTTTAAAATCTCCAGATTATATTTGATTAGAAAATATGTTCTCATTAGACGTTAGGTTTTAGCTGGGTAGTGTTCTAGAACTGAGCGCCACTGCCCAAGATTGAGGTTGTTGTGTTCAAAAAAGATCTCCTAAAGCAATAAAAACAAAAACAACAAAATATCATAATTATTGACTCTTTCATAGTTTGAATAAAGCACTTCAGCATGTGGGAAATGAAAAGGATTAAGTTATAGAAGAAAGGACTCATTGAAGGTGAGGAGAGGAGCTGAGTCCCAGGAGCGCGGAAAAATGGAGTGAGATCTTACCCTGGGCCACGTTCATGGCCACCATCTTCCTTCTCTGTCCCTGCCTGTGGGATGCTTGCTGGCTGTCTGTTCTGACCTACAACTACTGCTTTAAAACAAACATTCTCTCTCTGCTACTCCACTGTGGAAGAGAACAGTTGTATACCTTTTACCTTATCTGTGGCTAGTAGCAAAAAGAAATAGCAATAAAAAGGATTTTTTAAAAAGTTGTATTTGTATAGTGTTCTGCAATATATAGACTATTTGCATGTAGTCTGTGCCCTCCTCAGAAAAAAAGGAAGTACTTTTCTGCAAAGAAAAATTTACACATAGATAATAACATAGTTTTATAAATTAATTGTGTGGCGGTGAACTCATTCTCAGGAAGAAAAAACAAAAAACAAAAAACTCTATAGCATTTGACAATTTCCATCCTGTAAACACTCTTATTTTAAGTGATTTTTATCAACATACTGTCACTGGGACAGAGTTGGGAAGGGATGTGTTACAGTCTGCACTGCCACACCACCAATGTTACTGACATGTAAAAGATGGAGGTCTTAATTTATTCATCTTTTGCAGTACAATTTAGGATCGTGTCCCTTCAAACAAAAAGTAATGTATCAGAATTCAGTCTTTGCATTTAACCACTCCTTTCGAATTTGATACAAGAGGAGGTTTATGTTCAAACATGGGACATTTTATTATTAGCTTTTTTAATAAAAAATGCCTTTACTATTTTGATGATATTGGCAGTGTGGTTGGATATGATTTGGAAATAGAACAGTGAGTTAAAATTCAGCCTGATGATAGCTTTGGAGTTAATGTGCATTTTATGTATTTAATGTACTCTCCTGACCCATTTCAGAGCCTTCTGTGAGTAAAATCTAATTATCCACCCATTATCTGAGAAAGATTTGTGTTGAGGGATCTACTTCATGAAAGATAGAGGCAGGACTGTTTTATCCCAGTAACTATTTTCTCCCATGAGGGAAAAAGTTATCTTCTGAAAGACTTTAGATCAATAGTTAAATCCAATAACTAAAGGCTGAGGTAACATTTTGCTAGGCACTCGTTTCCCCTGGTTTTAAGTCTTCATTTTGAGGTACTGCCTTTAGGGTACCAACACTATCCGTTAGTGTTACAACACTATCTTCTTAGGGACAACCTCACTTCTCAGAACAGGATGGGATTTAGCTGATGGGAATGCTTGGCTCAGCCTCTTCTTGCTGACTGCAGAGATGCCACACTCTTGTCTGCTCTCTTCGTGACTTGTTAAGTGCAGGGGAGCTGGGTCTACCTTCTGCCCAGGAAGCCAGCAGTGTGGGTGCCGAGCTCGTCTAAGAGGAGATGTAGCAAGCTCATTTACTAGCACTGCGAAATCTTCTCCTCCAATATGGCTTTTCGTCTGTAAGAAAACTAATCCCCACCCTGCAACTGTCTCTCAATGGTTCTGAACTCATTAGGAAGAGACATAATTGATATTCCAAAACCCAAACAGCCACGTTTTTTATTTTCCTTGTCTGAAGTATTTTTACAACACCACTCTGACACCAAAAGAACAGAGGTTTTTCCCCACACCAAACAATTCTCTGACACCAACTGGGGGTCCTACAATTTAACTGAATTCTGACACTAACCACCCTCAGTTAGCAGCAGGCTCCACATGTGTAAGGGCTCCATCCGCAAGACTGCCCTCACTTCAGAGGCCCATTGCAAGCAATGGGTCCCCAGGTGACCCCCGCTTTTGACCCACTTGGCTACAAAGTTAGGGGTTCCTACGACTTCTCTGTCAATTTTGCTAATTTGCTAGAATGGCTCACAAAACTCAAAAAAACACCACTTACTATCACTGGTTTATTATGAAGAATACAAATGAACAGCCAGATGAAGAGGTACAGAAGGTGAGATCCAGAAGGATCCCAAGTACAGGAGCATCTGTCCCTATGAAGTTGGGTGCACCACCCCTTGAGCACATGCATGTGTTCACCAACCTGGAAGTTTTCTGGTATCTACAGTTTAGCAGTTTTATGGAGGCTCCGTTATGTAGGCGTGATTATTAAATCATTGGCTATTAGTGATTCACTCAATCTCCAGCTCCTCTCCTGTCAGGGGAGTCGGGGGATAGGGAGTGAGGCTGAAAGTTCTAACACTCTAATCTCATGGCCCGTTCCTCTGGCATCCAGCCCTACCCTGAAGTTATACAGGGCAGAACAAGAGTTGCTTCATTAGCATAAAAATATGATGGAAAGTGGCTTATTAAGAACAAAGAAAGATACTCTTCTCACCCCATCACTCAGGAAATTCCAAGGGGTTTTAGGAGCTCTGTGCCAGGAACCAAGACGAGGACTAAATATGTATTTCTTATTATATCACAATATCATACCTTGTTTAATGAAAACCTGTCTCTGTTAACTATTTATTTTCATTTCTGTGTAGTTTTGGAAGTTAAGAAAGTAGCTTGTGTTCAATATTCAATGTTTAACCTGCTAGTCTTGTCACTGAGACTTATGGAAATACTTATGGAACAAGTACATTAAGAAAGATTAAAGTTTGATTAAGCATTGAAGAATACCAGCTGACTAAGTTGTATCTGTGTCTAAGTACTTTTTGAAACCTTACTCTACTAACTGCAAGACTCAAACTGTGGTCCACAAATGGCTTTATTGTAATCAACTTAGGTGTTTCTGTTGAAGATTCAATTCCAATTGATGATCCTAGGGAGGAGCCAGGAATAACTGCTTTGATTCAAGCCTTCTAGATGATTCTTACATAACACAGGATGAGAAAGAAAAAATAGAAGAAAAAAGAAAGATGTGGCCTAGGAATTAATGATAAAATGTTAAAGGCAAAGAGGAATTTTATGAGAATCCTAAAAACAAAATCAAATTCTTCATCCTGGAGAAATAACTTGGCAGGCTGATCTTCCTTTCTTCCCTTCCTTTCATTTTATTTAGTGGATCTGAAATATTAGCATGCATCCAAATCACCTGGAGGGCTTGTTAAAACGCAGGTTGCTGGGCCAAGCCCCAGAGTTTATTGAATGTTGTCTGAAAATCTGCATTTCTAACAAGATCCAGGTGATACTGCTGTGTTGGTTAGGGAATCTCACTTCAGAAAGACTGCTGTGGTACTACTACTCAAATCTTAACTTTTATTGGTACAAGGCTATGAGGAGGATTAGTAATTTTCAGATTTAGAGAAGGGAATAACAAAGGAGATAAGGAGAAAGACATTTTAGTTAGCAACAACTGGGTCATCTAACTGGAATGTAGTTCTTCCATTCATATATTCATCAAAAAACATCTAAATATTATGCTACAAAAATTGCAACAAACAATTTCAATGTCACTATATGCACAAAAAATCATATTTTTTCAGAGTGCTTTCATACACATTAACTCATTTGATTCTTACAAGAATACTTTGAGGTTAATTAACCAGTTATATTGTAATTATTTCCATTCCATTTTACAAATAAAAACTAAAGATAAACAAGTGTGTGGTTTTCCAAGTTCACATGGCCAAGAAGTTCCAGAGATGAAACTATATCACTCATGTTTTCTTAATTTTAATCTAGTGTTTTTACTACTACATCACTCTGGGGTTTAAATAAGACAAACCTATGTTCATAATGGTGGTAAGTAAGGAAAAAAAAAGTAAATAAGACAAACCTCAGAAATCAGGGGTGACTCATATGTATAAATTCATCGAGCACCAGTATATAAAAGCAATGATCCTTCATGGTGAGGCAAGTGAGGTCCTCACCTTGAGCACAAAATTTCAGGGAGTAACAGAAAACACAGTAATCAAGAAAACAATAATTTAATGTAACTTTTTAAGAAGTCAAAATTAATGTAAAAATCAATGATAAATAAAATATTAAAAATTTTAAATTATTACAGGTCATTTGTTTGTTTTACAATAGTCATTGTGGTGCAATGAGAGCAGTTTTAACCCTGTATTGTAGTGCAATGGGAACATTTTTAATCAGCCCATGATTTCTGAACCTGCAGGACTGCTATGTTCCAGTTGGGCAGGGTGATGAGTATGGACAATGGTATTTGAATAGATTGGGCACTGTGGGGCTTTGTATATAGTCATGCCTTCGACTGCAGGGCTTACATTATTGTTTTATACCGGGTTTAAAAATATGTGAGGATATTTTAGTAAATGTATATGGGGCACACATTTTTCCTTTTTCTTTCTGCTACAATGTGTCCCAGCAAGGCAGTGTCTCATGGGTTAATTCTTGATACACTGAGGACTTCTGGAATTTCTATTGAGAGCTGAATAACAATAAGAAGGAGGATTGAGAAAGTAATTTATCTTTAATGGTAAAGAAAGACTTTAGTTAAATATCCACTTCAATCATATCTGTCTCATAGTGGAGTAATAGCTTTTGAACGCTGATTTGGCTTCTTAGCAATGGCAATTGGCCATGCAGGTTCACAATTCCAGAAACTCATGGAAGAAAAGGAGTGGCTAAGGTAGGAAGTTTCAGGCAGCAGGGATGTGAGATATAGACAATAGGTTAAATATGTTAATCTGGTTCTTGTAATTGGAAACAGACATCGCATGGTTTATAGACTCAAATCTTTGTTTTCTGCAAGTGGTTTCTTTGTTTATGCTTTATGGAGTTTACTTGTAGACAGTCTTCTACATTAACATAAATGATTTTGACACAAGAGCCTGCATAAAGTTTTTTTAATTCTCTGAACACCTTCCCCAGCCACTTCAAGTATTTAATTTTGTATACGATCAAGATAATTACAACTGTCATTGTTAATGTCACTTTAATGAGAAAAATAATTTTCTGGGGTACTTTTTAATAATGCACATTCCCAGCTGCCAATCCTAGATATTATGATACAATAGGCCTGGGATAAAGACCAGTAATTGCATTTTTAGCAAGCATTCTGATGATGATTTTGATATAGGTAGTGCCCACAGGTCAAGCTATGGGAAGCAGACTCTGAATCAAAGATTTGCTTGCAAAAGTTTATTGGAAAATGCTCTCTGAATTAATTCCTGTGGTGAGGGAGTGAGTGGGCAGAGAGAAGATACACAACAGCCTCAGCCATCCTACAAGGAGCTAAGGGGCTGTAAGGACTCTTCAGAAATGTTGGACTTGGTATAAGAGGCTAGAATCTTTTACTGTTATCCCACCAAGCAGCCATTGCACATAGGTTGCCCTAGGAGAGAAGGTCTGACCCTGGGAAAGAGAGCTCTTTTCCTGAGATGGGAAAAACATAGTCCAGCATCCAGGCGCATTAGCTCACATAGTTATCGTTTTTGTGGTGAGAACACGTAACATCCATTCAGCAGTTTTCAAGTATTATTCTACTTCTTCCAATGCATTTTAGAAGACATTTTATATATTTTCATATATTTTATATATTTCATATATTTTATCCAGCATTATTGTCATAATGAGGCCAATTTTGGTACCTGGTACTTGCACTGATGGAAACAAATGCTATTTTATTTCACATGTATAAAGCATTAATGAGCATGGAATTTATTATTCTAGATGAAGATAAACAGGAATTCAAATTTATTTTCCTTAATATGACTGTTTTTTAAAATAAAATATCATGTTCTTTCTATAATTAGATGCCTACTCTCTCCCTCTTTCTCTCCACACCTACACATACCCACACAAACATGCAAATATACCTGTAAACATATTGCATCTATTTTTTGTCTCACTATCTAATTCACTGTCTATTTATTTACTGCTACATTAGACAATATTGTTTTAATGTCAGGAAAGGCAAGTTCAACCTCATTAATATTTTTCACAATTTTCTGGATATATTTGGATAAACATTCTTTCATATGCACTGCAAAATAATTATGTACAATTGCTAAAACAACAAAAACAAGAATAACTACAGCAACAGCAAAAGCCTTATGATACACCTTCTGTATGTACTAAATTAATATATTAATTTTGTAACAATTGACATTTTTGTATTAAGAATTCACAATCAACAATGGGATATTTCTTTTCATTTCTGAAGACCATATTTTATGTGCTCCAGTAAGATATGATAACTTGATTCATTTAGAGTTTATTTACTTTTATGTTAAATGCATTCTTAAATATTTTATTGTGTTTGTTTTATTTTGAACTGGCTATTTCCAGCTAGCTAACACTAGTATCACTCTTAAATATTAATACTACTACAGTTAATGATTTTGGGGTATTTTCTTTATTCTCAGTTGCCTTATCACAGTTACTTATTATTCTGATAATCTTTACTAGAGCCTTCTGGATTTTTTGGTACTCATTAATACAATTTATCAAAAGAGTTCAAGCCTTTGTTTCTAATATTTATTGAAATTATTATTTTTAGTCTTAATGTATTCTGAACACATCTTAGACAAAACTTGAAAATGATGATGGTATTACTTTCTTGTCATTTCCCAATTTTGAAAGATACTTGCTCTTGTTTTTTGTAGATAATTTTCATCATATGCAAAAAGTATGCTTTATTTATAGCTTTAATTTTACTAAGTGATTAATATACATTGTTATAACCATGTGGCTTATATATTTTATTAATAATTTACTTGTTACAGTTAATACATAGATGTATTTCATAATATTGAAACACGCTAACCAACTAAGGTTATAATATTTTATTCTGTTATTTTCCTGCTTGAATTGAATTTCCTAATATTTGATTTAGAATTTGATGAATTCCACATGAGCTTCCAGCTTTTAACTGCATTAGTGACATCATCATGTACAAAATTGTCTTCATTTGTGCTTCCATCACGCAGGGCAATTCAAGTCCTTGGCCTTCAGGCTTCCACAACCTCTTCCAGCACTGACTTTCTCTCCTCTTTGTCTAGTCAATTCCTCTTCTTCCTTTAGAAATTAACTCAATTATCACTCCTCAGGAATCTGGTCCTTGGCCTTCCCAGAGCAAGCAACATATCCTCAAAGTACTATTCATCTCTCATTTATAGTATTACTGATGGTTGCATATAAACAATCGATTGTGTAATTGATTACACAAATATTATAATGAAAGCCCCAAAACTGCAGAAACTATTGATATTTTATTTCAGAATTTTTTTCCCCAGTGTTTTAAACATATTTGATTATAAGTGAATAATTTTTGAAAGACTGAATAGCTCTAAGAACTAGTAAAACATTTCTAAGTGGAGTGAGAGATAGATACGTAAAACATTTCCAGTTAGAGTAAGCACTGCCCTTTCAAGCTAAGTGTGGGATCACATAAATCTAGTTAAGCTAAGGAAGGAGGGACCTTGTTCATGGACACATACTACACAATAGGAAAATTGTACCTGAAGGGTATGGCAGAGGAAGAAAGGTCATGGAGTATAGATTTTATTCATGTTTGATCATGTACAAATATATGAATGTGAGCATCCCAGCTTAGAAAATCACGTGAATAGTCTCTGCTCCGGGCATTTCTCTATTTAGCCAATAATTTTCTAGAGCATCTTTTTGGAATCTTAACGGGATTTTTAAAATTCAAACTAGAAACAAAAATTAAATTTCTTGCACAATCTTTCATTTAGCATAAGAAAATTGAGAATAAAAAAATACATTTTTTGATGAAAGGAAGTGTCCAGGTAGGGGAAGAGTTAGATAAAGTTTAAAGGCAATGTTCACACCTCTTTAAAATCTTTGAGTATGCTGTAGGACTTGATTGAATTATAAGACTAATGGTTTATAAACCCATTGTTGAGTTAAATGGAACATCTACTAACATATTTAAAGCAGTTATTATCTGATCCCTTCTGAGCTTATTCACCAATAGAACAGGTGAATGCATTTCTAATCAACTAAAAATGCAAATGCTAAATGATCATTTGGTCCATTAAAAAAAAGTAGTGGGCTTTCTAAATGTACCAATATTGGCACACTTAGATTACAGCCAGGAAAATATTAGCAAAACTTGCTATGTATCTTTTGCTTTTATTTTTAATGATTATATTTAAAAGCATAAAATCAAATATGCTTAAATATTTCAAAGAGTTCTATCTTTCTAAAAATAGCAGATTCTCTAAATCTTAACATGGTAGATTGGTGAAAAAAGTAAAGACTAACCTTAGTTTTTCAAATACACCTTTTTAAAAATATATTTCCAGAGGCATAATTTGGGGAAAGTATTGAATAGTAAGTTAATGAGTATTTTTGAGATTGCCTACTGTTATCAACAAAGAAATCACTAAAAATAAGGAAAGAAAGAAAGAAGAAAGAAGAAAGAAAAAAAGAAAAAGAAAGAAAGAAAGAAAAGAAAACAAAAGAAAAGAAAGGAAAAGAAAAGAAAGAAGGAAGGAAGAAAGGAAGGAAGGAAGCAAAAGAGAGAGAAAGAATAACTTACCAATACTTAAAGCTTTAACTGGCACAAACTGAGAAGCACTAAAAGTATCAAAAGGTAAAATAAAACATAATAACACTGTTCCTCTATTATTAATAAAATGTATAGCCCTAGAACAAAAACTGTAATTTTATAATTTAAACTTTAACCTCAAATTGTGATCACAGATTTTATGATAATAATTATAATAACCACTATTTCCATCATGATTTTATACAAAAATAACCTAAATAACTTTATAGTGAACAAATTATAGTATTTGCTACTCTTATACTTCTACGATAATGAATATAAAAATCAAGTGTAAAATATTCAAAACAATTCAAAAGGAAAATAAACTTGATAAATTAGTAAAAATGAAGAAAAACACTTTATATAATTTATATTTCTAATAAAGAGCCAAAGATTTGTTAGCTAGTTTTTGAAGTTAGTTTTCTTATATAAACTTAAGTATATATTATTCATGCTATAAATAAAATATACATATATAGTTACAACTTACGTTTTATAACCAGTATATTTTGGCATGAAAAATGTGCATGCCAAAATTGATAACACATACTCCTTACAAAGTCAAGAAGAATTTCTGTTAAACTTAAGAGTTTTAATCCTGGAGGAGGAGGCTACAATTCAACAGTGATTAAAAAGAATAAATCATTTGCATAGCATATTCATTCAATATAATGTTCACTTTCAAAAAACAGAGTTACTCCAGTAAAACTGTCAAATGAAGCAGGTCCTTAGCTATATATGTTTGATGTCCTCATAATTACTTAATACCAAGATCTGTGTTGGATATAATGAATGTAGGTGCTAAATGTGGGCCTGCTTTTGGAATTTTAGAATCATAAACTAAGATTGAGGACATGGCAATAAAAACTTCCAAAACTGAAAAGCAAAAAGAAAAAAGATGAAAAACAAAAACAGAACAGAATATTCAAGAACTGTGGCAGAACAACAAAATGTGTAATATATGCATAAAGGCAACACCTAACGGAGAAGAAAAGGAGAAAGAAAAAACATAGTATTTGAAGCAATGAGTGAGGTTTTTCCAACATTAATATCAGACACCAAACCACAAATCCGGGAAGCTCACAGAACACCAATCAGGATAAATGCCAAAAAACTGTGTCTAGGCATATCATATTCAAACTTCAAGAAATCAAAGATAAATTAGAAATCTTAAAAGAAGCCAGAAGGTAAAAGCCCCTTACCTTTAGAAACAAAGATAAGAATTATATCTGACTTCTCAGAAAACCAGGTAAGCAAGATGAGAGTAGTGTGAAATGTTTAAAATGTTGACAAGAAAAAAACCCCACCAACCTAGAGTGCTATAGTCTGTGACATTATCCTTCAAAAGTGAAGGGGAAATAAAGACTCTCTTAAGCAAAAATTGAGGGAATTTGTTGCCAGTAGACCTGCCTTGCAAAAAAAAAACAAATGTTAAATTCTTCAGAGAAAAGAAGAATGATATAAAGCAGAAATTGGAATCTACATAAAAAAAGAAAGAGTGTTGAAGAATGAATAAATGAAGAAGATAAAAGCAGAGGGAATACATCCTAATTTCATTCTGTGAGGCCAGAATTACCTTAATACAAAAAATAGACAAAGGCATTAAAAGAAAATACACCTATATCCTCTCAAGAATATGTATATAAAAATCTTCAATAACATATTAGCAAATCCAATCCAACAATATATAAAAAGAATTATATACCACAACCAAGTGAGAAGTATGCAAGGCTAATTCAGTATTTGAAAATCAACTAATGTGATCTATCACATCAACAGGTTAAGAAGACAAATTACATGATCATATCAATAGATGCAGAAAAAGTATTTGACAAAATTCAACACCCAATCATGAGAAAACCTCTCAGCAATCTAGGAATAGATGAGATGAAACTTCTTCAATTTGACAAAGAACATTCACAAAATAACCTACAGCTAACATGACCCTTAAT
This sequence comes from Lemur catta, assembly GCF_020740605.2. NCBI lineage: Eukaryota > Metazoa > Chordata > Mammalia > Primates > Lemuridae > Lemur > Lemur catta. Next base: position 48,439,488 of record NC_059143.1, on the reverse strand, counting down.
GGTGAAAAACTAGAGACTTTCCATCTAAGATCAAAAAATAAGGCAAGGATATCCCCCCTTACCATACTTCCAGCATCATATTGTAAGGCGTAGTTAATGCAAAAAGACAAGAAAAGGAAATAAAAAGTATTCAGATCGGGAAGGAAGAATTAAAATTATTTTTGTTCACAGATTACATGATTATTCACGCGGAAAATCTAGAAGAATAAATAAACAAACAAAAACTTTCTGGAACTAATAGGCAATTATAGAAGGTTATAGAATACAAGGTTAACATACAAAAGTCAATCATTTTTTTTGTATATACCAGTAATAAACAAGTGGAATTTGAAATTAAAAACACATTATCATTTACAATAGCATCCCAGAAAATAAAATATTTAGATATAAATTTAACAAAATATGTATAATACCTACATAAGGAAAACTACAAAACTATGATGAAAATATTAAAAAAGAATGAATTAAATAAAAACATAAGGCTGGGTAATGTGGCTCACACCTGTAATCCCAGCACTTTGGGAGACCAAGGCAGGAGGATTGCTTGAGGCCAGGAGTTTGAGACTAGCCTGGGTAACATAGCGAGACCCCATGTCTACAAAACATTTTAAAAATTAGCCTGGCATGGTGGTGTATACCTGTAATCCCAGCTACTTGGGAGGCCGAGGCAGGAGGATTGCCTGAGCTCAGGAGTTCAAGGTTACAGTGAGGTATGATCATGCCACTGCACTCCAGCCTGAGCAAAGAGCAAGACCCTATCTCTAAAATAAAATAAAGATATAGCCTGTGCATGAATAGGAAGATCCAGTGTTGTTAAGATGTCAGTTCTTCTCAACTTGATCCATAGATTTGATGCAATCCCAATTAAAATTCCAGCAAGTTATTTTGTGGATGTTGATAAACTGATTCTATTATATATACAAAGGAGGTAAAGATCTAGCATAGCCAACTCAATATTGAAGGAGAAATTGAAGGAATGGCACTTCTTCACTTCAAGACATACTATAATACTACAGTAATCAAGTCAGTGTGGTATTGGCAAAAGAATAGACAAATAGATTAATGGAACAGAATAGACAGCCCATAAATAAACCCATATAAATATAATCAGCTAATATTTAATAAAAAAACAAATGCAATACAATGGAACAAAAATGATCTTTTCAAAAAACGTTGCTGAACTCATATAGGGGAGCTAAATATTAAAAACAATTGATCTCATGGAGACAGAGACAGTTACCAGAGGCTGGGAAGAGTAGTGGGGATGCGGAACAAGGTGGGGATGGTTAATGGGTGCAAAAATAGAGTCAGATAATTAAAATGAATAATATTTGATAGTACAAAGTGACTATAATCAACAATAAGTTAGGGTATACTTTAAAATAACTAAAAGTTTGGCATTGAAATGTTCCTAACACAAAGAAATGTTAAATACCTGAGGTGAGTGATATCTCAATTACCCTGATTTAATTAATTCACCTTTGGTGGTATCAAAACATCACATGTACCCTATAAGATATACAACTATTATGTACCCATAATAATTAAAAATACTTTTTTAAAACCCTACAAATTTAATTAGGTGAAAGTAAAAACACACTAATTACTGACACACAATAACTTTTGCATTCTTCAACACATAAAAAGGATTTTGTAAAAAAAAAAAATTGAATGAATAGACAGAATACAGAGGATTTTCAAGTCAGTTAAACTATTCTATAGGATACTACAATGGTAGATATATGTCATTATACATACATCACAACTCACAGAATGTGAAACACTAAAATCAAACCCTAACGTAAGCTATGGATTTTGGATGATGATATGTCAATGTAGGTTCATTGATTATAACAAATGTACCATTCTGGTGTGGAGTGTTGATAGTAGGGAGACTGTATGTGTAGGGACAGGAAATATATGGTAACTCTGTACTTATTGGCAACTTTTGCTGTGAAGCTAAAACTGCTCTAAAAAATAAGGCTGATGAATTTTTTACAAAAATAGGCAAAGTATTTAAAGAAACATTTGTCTAGGTTATGATTAGGCACAATATACAATATATCATGTATAAACATGATATACAATAATCACATGGAAATACACTCAATATCATTAGTCATTAGGAAAATGCAAATTACAACCACAATGAAGTACCACTTCACACCCACTAGGATGGATAAAATAAAAAAGCAGTCAATTATAAGTGTGAGTGAGGACATGGAGAAATTGAAACTCTCCGACCTTGCTGGTAAAATGTAAAATGGTATAGTCTCTTTGGAAAACAATTCAGCATTTCCTCAAAATTTTAAACATAGAGTTACCATATGATCCAACAATTCTACTCCTATCTATATACTGGAGAGAACTGAAAACTTAAGTCCACATAAAAGTATGTACACTAATGTTCACAGTAGTACTATTCGTAATAGCCAAAAATATCCATCAACTAAGGAATAGATAATCAAAATTTGGTACAACCATATAATGCAGTATATTTTTTGGCCATAAAAATAAATGAAGCATTTATGCTTGCTATAACATGGATGAACATTGAAAATATTATGCTAAGTGAAAGAAACTAGTCAAAAAAGAGCATGTATTGTATGATTCCATTGATATGCAGTGTCAAGAAAAGGCAAATCTGTAGAGATAGGTGCATGATTGCTTAAAGCTGGAGGGCGTAACAGAATGGACATGGGACATGAGGAGCGACTACTAATGGGCGTGGGGTTTCTTTTCGGGAAATTTAAAGTGATATTGGTGATGGCTGTACAACACTGTGAATATAAAAACCATTCACTATAAAGCCACTAAAAACCCCTGAATGGTACATTTGAAATGGTGAATTTTATGGTATATGCATTGTATTTCAATAAAGCTATCAAAAAGAGGTGGCATTTGACTTTTCCAGATAAAGACCTTTTGAGCCCCCTCCATCAGTAAGTTGCTATTCATCCTTCAGTAACCTAAAATAAATAAGATTGCATTTTGAAAAGTGTAGTAAAAGTAGGTTAAAAGAAAATACTTGATTTTCATAAGTACCCATTGTCTGGGAGGATGGGCACAGTCAGATAGACTTGTTTAAATCCTCACCTAGGAGGCTGCTATGAAAATCAGCCAAATTAATGGGGGGAAAATGAATGTTTGCTTTTGTCTGACTGAACATATTGCTATGCACTAAGTCACTTAATCAGATGCCTATCTCCATTTATTTTTATAAGCCCTCTCTTCATTTCCTTCATGGTTAAATTGCATGATATGTGTTGTTCTGCTTCAGGAAAGCCATCTGTTGTGTAATTATCACCAGGGGCTAACCATTATCTCAAGGTGCAGAAATTCAGCATTATAGGTAATACGAATGCATAATTTATCATGCCTATGTACCTAATTGAAAACCCAAATATATCCAGTTAGAACTATATTTGATCAAGAAAGCTACATTTTGAGAAATGGCATTTTTCTTAAACTTGTGAACAAAGTAACTTCTAAACCTCAAAATTTACTGAACAAAATTTTTTAAAATGCCAAATTTCTTTGCTTTAAAGCAATTACACTTGACTCGAGAGAACTCAAAGGCAGAAAATTAATTCTATGAAAAAGGAGGAAATATTTCCACTGACAAATAGTCAAATGTGACTTTGAAGCCTTATTACTATTTTGAAACAGAGAAAGGGCAATTGTAATAATAGGTGACAAAGTCAATCAGAACACAGGCAGCCATCCTTGCCATAATGGCTTTTTTTCTTTCTGAACAACTGCATAAATTAGAGGGAAAAATAAAAATCATAAAAAAAATAAAGATAACTTCTGAGGATATTTTCTGTTATAGCATCACCTAATTTTAGTCCCTAGACACAGGTTTCTGTGTTTATTAGACAAATTGTGTGTCAATGGAAATCTTTAATTTTCATTAGAGTATCTCAGATGGATAATATGAGCTGTTATTTACAAAATATTAAAATGAAAAGAGAGTATATTCATCTCTATGTACAGTATCTTTTGAAATGCCCCATAAATCATTTTCCAAAAAATCATAAGATTTATAAATTTAACACTTGCATGCTGGCTCCAATTTCTTCTCTCACGAGTTACTAAAAGCTATAATAAATAACAAAATCACCTAAAAGTTTTAGCTACTGTGACATGCAATGAACCTACCAGGAACAGTCCTGGTCTATTCTTGCTGTACTTCTGTATTCTGAGAGCTACTGTCAGTTTGGACACACACATCTGGTTCAGATATATTCCTTTAGCATTCCTTGAAAAAATTCTCTAACCCCAGAATTCACATAGATAATAAAAATTTAATTGGAAAATAACACAAATTTAAGTATATTTATTCAAAATGCATAGAATTACTGATAACTTCTCCTGTACTTTTTCTACTGACTTTCAAACCAACATAGACACTGAATTTGTGAAAACTTTAGCTATTACCAAAAGGAAATATTTGTGATTTAATTGTGCAGGGGTTTTCAGGGTGTGTTCTCACACTACCGTTATCAAGATCACCTGAGTGTTTGTTAGAACTGTAGAATCTCCCACCTCACTCCAAAGGCCTTCTGGACGGGAAACTATGGGCTGGTGCTCAGCAATCTGTGCTTTAACAAGCCCTCCAACGGATTCCAATGTACACTCAAGTTGGAAGAACACTACTATAGTTTAGTATGACTTCTCTCATCATTCAATTCTAGGTTGTCTTCTGGTCCACCTCTTGGTGTCTCTTTAGGAACATCTTTCACATGAATGGTCATTTTCCTGTTTCAGGAATTAGGTAGCCATCTCTTATTCTTGACTGACTGGCATTGTTTGAACATCTCAATATTTTGATAGTTTAATACATTGTGCATTCCACCCTCTCACAGATTTCCAAATATTCAATTTTTCATGCTTCCTTGTTGCTAGTGAGTAGGCATATGGCCTAGATTATACCAATTAGATGCACTCAAGTGAGAATTGCATGTGAAAGGGGCAGCATGAAATGATGACCACAAGCAAGTAGATCTTTGGACAAGCAGAGTAGTGGAGATGTCCAGTTTTCTGGGAGCTCTGGTAGGACTTCTAGTGTTTTGTCTGTAACCTGGTCAATGCCCAGTGATGAGCTGTAGCACTTGTGGTGTTTCTACTAGAACATTCTCACTATATATTTGGGTATATCTCCTGGTTCCTTCGTTTCCAACTGAGGAACATCAAGCCTGATTCTTTCCCCCTCCTGAAAATTCCGTGATCTCCCCTATTTCCTTTAATAAAAACTTGCTTTTCAACCGTGCTAGAATAGATTCTGTTGTTTCCAACTGAGAATACTAAATGAAAAGAATATTTGTAAAAGAATACTGAAAATTCTCCATGTCTTTGGCTGTAATGAGCAAATAAGTTTTCCAGTGGGCATCAGCTCTATTTTTAAGTTCTAAGTACTTCTCTCCTTAAAAACAATATTCTCACTAATAAGTGGGAGCTAAATGATGGGTAAAGGACATTGAAAATTAAGATGAGAAAAGGGTGGAGGGGGTGAGGGATAAAAACTTCCCTATTGGGTACAATGAACACTGTCCTGATGAAAGGCACAGTGAAAGCCCTGACTTCAGCATTAGACACTGTACCTATATAACAAAAACATTTGCACCCACTTAATATTTTGAAATAATAATAATAACAAAACAATACAAGTGGAATGCCTGCACTGTCAGAGAGAGCTGCCGGTTATTCACTACTGAAGAATAGCTTCTTTGTACTTGCAGTGCACTTCGCATTTCTGTTCTGCATCTTTTTCAGCAGTCTGTCATCTCCCCAAATACCTCTATTTGATTCGTTGCATTGTTTAGTGTCTTTGGTTCAGTTCCGTCAGAATTGTCCTTGAGTGTACTGTGTTGGTGGGCTGATTTTATGCTTCCTGGCTTTTTGTCAAGAACAGCTTCCAATATGAGCCTGACCTTGATGCTGCACTGAGCGGGAGTCCATGCACTCTTGATTACTTCCTGCGTATCCAAATCACTCATTTCCCCTCCATCCTTGCCTGCAGCTACCAGGATTTTATAACTGAATCATTTTATATCCACTTTGTGGTAGTGTTCAACTCTAAGATTGAAACGTCTTTATTGAAGAATCACAATAAAATGGCATTTGGTAGGATATATTATAAAACTAATTTTTAAAATGTTAAATTTTATGTTAGAAAATAATGAGTCATCTCTTTGACCCTAATTTTGAGAACAAGAGGAAGAAAATAAACCAACATCAATAAATCAAGAAGTAATAGGAGGATAGACAGGACAAGATCATAGAGAGTCAGGCTCATATTACCCAAAAAAGAAAGAATTTAAATAACTTACTTTAATAAACAGAGCCAGTTTACTTAAATATTACAATATAAATCTGTATATCAAAGCTTTAATATATGGGTGGGGAAAACAGAGGCTGGGGATGAAGAACATGAATTTGAGGAATTTTTTCATGAACCAGTAAGTAGACTTATAATGCTTATTCTAATAAGACATTTAACTAATATAAGATGCAGGACCTGCAAAACTAAACATCTGAATTGAAGCAGCCATTAATGTTACAAAAGATGCAGAATTGTCTGTTAAAAATAAATTAAAATTACTCTTTACAACAGAACTATTATCAAGATTGTTGTTGAAACCACAAGGGGGTTTCAGTCTAGGTTCAGCTGCTCCTTTCACAAAAATCCAATTATTGAGACAATGAGGATTAACAAAGAAGAGAGTAATTTTTAATACCACAGATGTCTTGCCCAGAGAACAGGAAAAGCTACCTGAAATCTATCTCCCCAACTAAAAAGGATGTCCTGGGCTTTTAAAGGACAGGTGGTGGTATATCTCACAAGGGTATACATGCATTGGGGGCAGGACCTGGGGGATGGTGAATTTTGGCAACAGGAAGTGTGCCCTGGGACCTTCAGAATCTCAACTCCTTTGTCTTGTAGAGAACCCATCATTTTTGGCCAGGCATGGTGACTCACACTTATAATCCTAGCACTTTGGGAGCCTGAGGCAGGAGGATCCCTTGAGGCCAGGAGTTCAAGTCCATCATTTCTGAGAAGTAACTCAAAGGGTCAAGTAGTTAGTTAAGGGAGAGGATTATAAAAATCATTTAGGGGACCATTGGGCCAGTTACAAGATTATGATTTATGAATCTGATTATTAATTTTCCTCTGGTGAATGCTAGCCACTTTTTGTCTTCACCAGCTATATACTATGGCTGAAGAGTCACAAAAGAAGCAGGTTCACAGCATTCTATTGTGTAGATTATTTTGTTCCCAAATACATGGTCTATTTATTAAATAAATAGACATGGAAATACCAAAATAAAATAAACTTTCTAGTAGTTCCAAGGGCAAATTACATAATGAGAAGCACTATCAGACCATCCAGGCTTGCCTCCTGGCTCAATAAATTAAACAATTAAGATGGAATGTTTCCCAACATTTGAATTTGTCATCATGCTTCTTTTTTCAAAATTTCCTAATACTGGAAGGTAGTCAAGCCATGCCATTTATTTAAAAATACTAACATTGTAGATGTGTATTGCCATATCCTCATTTTGTTAAGACTTTTTTGTTTTACTAAATTATATATTTCTTTAGAATAAAATCATTCTTCTATTCCAAAGCAGGCATGAGGATCTTGGCATGGGATAGGTGAGAAATAATAAAAGTATGAATTAGAGCAGTGACATAGAAAGGAGGAAGTTTGTTTCAGACATAGGTGATAAAATCAGTAGGATTTTGTGATAGATTGAGTGAAGACAAACAATGTAAATTTACTCTTAAGAAGCTCAGATGAGAATTAAAGAAGAAAGTTAAGGTAGTATCTGTCTAAATAAAACCCAAAGAACAAAGAGATATTTTTATGGTGGGGGAGCTCTATGCTTATTTTCCAGATAAATAGCTAGCAGAGAGGGAGAGGTCAAAGAAAATATAATAGCCAATATTTATTAGGCCTTATTATTAAGGTCTCTTTCTAAATACTTTATAAGTATCTCATTTGATGCTCACCGAATGCCTTACTAGGGAGATTACATTGTTATCATATTTTACAGCTGAGGAAACACAGACACAGTCTTCTAAATAATATGCCCAAGTTCACACAGCTAGCAGTGGTGAAGGCATACTGAATCTAGTCCTTAACAAACTCTCTACTGTTTCCCACTAAATAAAGAGAAGATAACTGATGAAAGCCCAGAGGAAATACGATTTGAGCAAGAGTACATACAAAGGTTTATTCTGAAAGGAAGATTCTCTGGGAGAAGAGGAGATGGCATAAAGATCGGGACAGATGCAGGTAACATTTTAAAAGAGGTTAGACAGGAAGTTAAAATACGTCATGCCTGCCAGCTGTCAGTTACTTAAAGAAAGCAAGGCTGTCTCCTAATTCTAAAGGAAGATGAGTGTTAGGGAGTTGCATTTAAAACACTTGGAGAAGGAATGACTACCAGAATGTGTGAGTAAAAACTAGCAAATTTTATCATATTCTAATGATTTCACTGTGCAAGAAACCTAACAAAATCATTACAAAATGACCATATGGTGATATAGCTGTATATAAAAAGTAAGATGGATTCATGCCTTACATTTAAGTCTTTTATCCATCTTAATTTTTGTATACAGCAAGAGATAGTGGTTCTACATGTGGCTATCCAATTTTCCCAGTGCCATTTATGGAATAGGACATCCTTTCCTCAGTGTATGTTGTTTTCTATTTTGTTCAAAATTAGTTGGAAACGTTGGGGTTGGGAATGGTGACCCCAATCCCAATGTTTCTTTTAGTAGTTTCATAGTTTCAGATCTTAAAATTTTTAATCCATTTTAATTTTATTTTTGTATATGATGAGAGATAAGGGTCTAGTTTTATTCTTCTGCATATTCCAGTTTTCCCATTTATTGAAAAGACTGTCCTTTCCCCACTGTATGTTCTTTGCACCTTTGTGGAAAATAAGTGTACTATAGATGTGTGGATTTATTCCTGGGTTCTCTAGTCTGTTGCATTGCTCTATGTGTCTGTTTTTATGCCAGTATCATGTTGTTTTGGTTACTACAGCTCTGTAGTATAATTTGAAGTCAGGTAATGTGATTCTTCCACTTTTGTTATTTTTGCTCAGGATGGCTTTGGCTATTCTGGTCTTTTGTGCTTCCATGTAAATATTAGGATTATTTTTTCTATTTCTGTGAAGAATGTCATTGGTATTTTGATGGAGATTGCACTGAATATGTAGATTGCTTTGGGTAGGTAGTATTGGGCATTTTAACAATATGGATTCTTTCAATCCATAAGCATGAAATATCTTTCCTTTTTTTGGTGCCCTCTTCAAATTATTTTGTTAATCTTTTATAGTTTTCATTATAGAGATCTTTCACTTCTTTGGTTAAATTTATTCATAGGTATTTTATTTTATTTGTAGATATTATAAATAAAATTGCTTTTTTCAGATTGTTTACTGTTGGCATATAGATATGCTACTGATTTTTATGTTGATTTTGTATCCTGTAAGTTTGCTGAATTTGTTTATCAGTTTTAATATTATTTTTTTTGTGTGTGGAATCTTCAGGATTCTGCAGATATATCATATTGTCTGCAAACAACGATTATTTGTCTTCTTCCTTTCCAAATTGGATGCCCTTTATTTCTTTCTCTTGTCTGATTGCTCTAGCTAAAACTTCCAGTACTATATTGAATAGCAGTGGTGAAAGTGGGCATCCTTGTTCCAGATCTTAGTGGAAAGGCTTTCAGTTTTTCCCTATTCAGTATGAGATTAGCTTCGGGTCTGTAATATACGCTTTTATTGTGTTGATGTACGATCTTTCTATACCCAGTGTTTTCAGAGTTTATTATGAATGGATGTTGAATTTTATGAAATGCTTTTTCAGCATCAGTTGAAATCCTCATACAGTTTTTGTCCTTCGTTCTGTTAACATGATGTATCATATTAATAGCTTTGTGTATGTTGAACCATCTTCGAGTCCTTGGGATGAATCCTACTTGATAATGAAGAATAATCTTTTTAATGTGTTGTTGAATTCTGTTTGCTAATATTCTGCTGAGGATTTTTGCATCTATGTGCATCAGAGATATTGCCCTATAGTTTTCTTTTTTGTTGTATCCTTGTCTGGTTTTGGTATCAGGGTGATACAGGCCTCAAAAAATGAGTTCTCTCTGCCTCGATTTTCTGGAGTAGTTTCAGTAGGATTGGTATTAGTTCTTCTTGGAATGCTTGCTAGAATTCAGCAGTGAAGCCATCAGGTTCTGGGCTTTTCCTTGATGGGAGATTTTTATAACTTTTTCTATCTTGCTACTTGTTATTGGTTTATTCAGGTTTTGGATTTCCCCTGGTTCAATCTTGGTAGGTTGTATATGTGTAGAAATTCATCTGTTTCTTTTAGGTTTTCCAATTTATTCACATATATTTGCTCATAGTAGTCTTTAATGATCCTTTGAATTTCTGCAGTATCAGTTGTAATGTCTCCTTTTTCATCTTTGATTTTATTTATTTGAGTCTTCTCTCTTTTTTTCTTTGTTAGTCTGGCTAAAGGAGTGCCAATTTTGTTTATCTTTTCAAAAAACCAACTTTTCATTTTGTTGATCTTTCTCTTCTACTTTTTTGTTGTAGGCACTTATTGCTATATATAAACTTTTCTCATATTACTGCATTGTCTGTATCCCATGGGTTTTCATATGTTCTATTTCCATTTTCATTTTTTTTGAGAAATTTTTAAATTTTCTTCTTAATCACTTCATTGACAACACTATTCATTCAGAAGCATAGTGTTTAATTTCCATGTGTTTGTATAGTTTCCAATGTTCCTCTTGTTATTTTTTTTCTTGTTTTATTTTATTGTGGTCAGAGAAAATACTTGATATAATTTCATTTTTTTTTAATTTTTAAGACTTGTTTTATGGCCTAACATATGGTCTACCCTTGAGAATGATGCATGAGCTGAGGAAAAGAATGTATATTCTACAACTATTGAATAAAATATTCTGTAAGTATCTATTAGGTTCACTTGGTTTACAGTGCAGATTAAGTACAATTTTTTTGTTGATTTTATGTCTGGAATGATCTGTCCAATGCTGAAAGTGGGGTATTGAGGTCCCCAACAATTATTGTATTGGGGTTTATCTCTCTTTTTAGCTCTGAAAATATTTGCTTTGTATATCTGGGTGCTCCAGTGTTGAGTTTACATATACTTAGAATTCTTATACCCCCTTGCTGAAGTCACCTCTTTATCATTATATAATGACCTTCTTTGCCTTTCTTTACAGTTTTTGTTTTCAAATATATTTTATTTGATAGAAGTTTAGCTACTCATGCTCTTGTTTAGTTTCCATTTGCATGGAATATCTTTTTCCATCCCTTTATTTTTAGTCTATATGTGTCTTTAGAGGTGAAATGGATTTCTTATAGACAACATATAGTTGAGTCTTATTTTTTATCCATTGAGCTACTCTACGCCTTTTGACTGGAGAGTGTAGTCCATTCACATTCAACATTGTTATTGACCAGTAAAGACTTACTACTGCCATGTTGTTATTTGATTTATGGTTGCTTTGTGGTCCTCTCTTTCTTTCTTCCTTCCTTTGTTTCTGTCTTCCTTTGTTAAAAGTGATTTTCTCTGGTACTGTGTTTTAATTTGTACATTTTTATTTTTTATGTATCTGTTGTAGGTTTTTTGATTTGAGGTATAATACATTGTTATTAGCTATCAGCACTGTGCCATATAGTAGATGTCCAGAAGTTAATAATCCTTTAATTTCAGTTAAAGTAACTGAAACTTTGTGCCCTTTGATGATCGTCTTCTTGTTTCCCCCTCCCCTAGCCTTGGCAGCCATCATTCTAGTCTCTGCTTCTATGGGTTTGACTATTTTAGATTCATCATAAAAGTGAGGTCATCTAGTATGTGTCTTTTTGTGTCTGGCTTATTTCATTTGGCATAGTGTCCTTCCATGATTGAATGATTAGAACTACTTAATCCCAAATCTTTTCCATTCAATAGTGGAAACATTTCAGTCAGACTGGTAGTTTAAATTAATGAATCAGTATAGTCAAAGTTACTGAAGCCCATCTAGAATTGAAGTTAGAATATCCAGTTTCCATGAAACTTTCTGGGTGTTGTTTATCAAGTAATTCAGCACTTCAAGGCCTATATCGTCAAAGGTGGCTGATTTTATATGTTAGCCCAACACTAAGGGGACCTGGTAGATGCTTAATAGATATTGATTGAAATCATGACTAATACATGCACCTCTTACCTTTCATCTTCAGAAAAGAAAAGAAATTTCACAGAGCTTTCAATGGCACTTGGCTGTATTTTCATGGTCATAAAAATAAATATTTTACAAACAATTATAAAAATTTTAAGAAGATATAAGAACAATTCTTTAGAAAAGTATGAAGTGAAGATATATCTAATGCTCTAAACAAAATCATGTATTTTTCTGCAATATAACTTTTATTCTTTGAAAATTATATTTTATTTTTATTATTCAATTAATTACTACCTATAAAATGCAATAGTGTTTAAAAATAGAATATACTAGTGTTTAGATCAGAAGATATTAACCTTTTTTTAGCCTTGGAAATATTTCACATGCATGATTATCCCACCATGGATAAATTCCAATTTTGACATTACTAGGTGTGTTTCAGGTCCTTGCCAATTTCCAGGATTCTAGCTGCAATATTACCACTTTCTCACAACTGCGGCTTAGTCAAAACCCAGTGATCTGGATAACCCCAAGACTTATTAAGTACTTGTAATATTAGGGTAAAAATAATAATAATAATTAGATTAAAATCCATAATTCTAATTTAGTTGCAATTATATCTCTCTCTCTATGGAGAGAAGTCTGCTATTTCTCCATAACTTCCAAGTGCTAGGCTGACCTTACATCCCATTTTCTCTGTGTGTCTATCTTCTGATGCATCTTGGCTCTGGTACCAGCTGTTTTTTTCCTACTTTCTCTCTTGGTGACTTCCTATCTCTTCCTCCATCTTTTTCTTTTTTAATCAGTAATTCAAGCCAATATTCTTCTTGATGTATAAATACGTGATTCTTTTCCTAGTCTTAATTATTGATATTTACATCTGTTCCCTCCTTGATCTCTAATATCTCTCAGATTCCACTCTGACATATTTGGAAAAACATGTTTCTCTAATATATGCATTATAATTTACTCTTAGATATCATTAATTGCAATGAATCTCAAAGATCTATGTGCAAACAAAAAAAAATATGACTCATTTTGAAGATATTACTCAAGAATAAATATTAAAATTTTCATATTTCTTTTCTGTTTTAAAATTCAGTGGAAATCATGTCTAGAAAAATACCCCACCAGGAAAATTAAAATATGTAAACTGTGTTATAGTTAGAGAGAAGGTAGAAATTCTTTCTACAGAGAGCAGCTGGCTGCACCAGGGTCCTGAGTTATGTTCTCAGTTTTGCAGACCCAGAGAACAAATGTACCAGAAGACATAATTCAGGAAAATTGAATCACACTCTTTCAGGAATCCTTTTGGTTACACGTACATATGCACACACATATACACACATTTGGAATTACTCCACCTTAAGCTATTCAGCACTAGTATGCATATTTAATTTGTTAAAGACTACATGTTTGAAGACTGATTTATTACCATTTTGATAAACAATGACAGTAAGTATGTATTTTTAAATCCTTCAGAATCTATAAACTTTTATTTCTTTACCATAATATAGGGAGAGAGGAAAGAAAGAAAGAGAGAAAGAGAGAATTGTTCATTTTTTTCTGCACTGTCCACAGGGGACTGCTACTCTTCATGTTTCCATAGCCTGATGCATTTTGTAAGAAACAAGTAAAATAGGAGTGGTCTACTAACTGAGTACACAAAAAGATCAAAGTACCTTTCAGCGATATCTATTTCCCCCTTTTATTGCACCCTTTGGACCTACATTTGAGGAATCACAGGGAAGTTACCATTTATGTACATAAAATCACACACCAATCGTTTTAAATCTGCCTCTTACCCTGTGCTTTTTTGTCTCTCAGACTTCCATATCAGCATCTAATACAGTTCCTGGGCTCAATAATATGCTATTTTTCCAAAAGAACTTATTTTACCTGATTTAATTATCATACACACACATTACACACCCAAAATGCTAACTGACTTTTCTCCAAAATAAATAAATAAATAAATAAATAGATAAATTTTGGATGCCCATATATATAAGACATCAAATCTAGATGTATATACATGCTTTTGAAATTACAAAAATATTTTAATTAAAATATTTTCATCTCTATATTGACCTTTTCATATATTATCACCAAACTAAAATTGTATTTTTTTCTCAAAAATCAGCTCTCCCTCTAAAATTACATTCCTCATTTAGTATGCATGACCTTTTTGCCTTGTTATCTTTGTCAGAATCCTAGGATTTCAATTTGCATCATCACTCTCCCTGGGAAAGAACCCTACTTCTTAAATTTCTCTTGAATATATAACTCCCCCCTTTACCACTAATGACAGAACTGACCGCTCCTTAAGTGTCTGGGTCTCCTAAATTTCTTTATACAAAAAGATAATAGCATATTTTTGTTCCATTACAGGTATGTTCCTGGGTTGGTTTGTTTTTCTTTTTCAGGATATACTTAATCTGAGTCTTAAAAAAGGACTGGGACATTGTGGCATACAGATGCATATACAGCCCAAGTATAATAGGAGGAGAAAAGGCAAACCATCAGGTAAAGCACTGTTGTAGCTGAGAGCATGGGGCCTGTGGCTAGATGTGGATGGAGACTGCAGGGTGCCGGCAATCCTCACTCAGTGTTCCTGAAGTCTATGTGCACATCCAGATAGATGTTTTCTCCACTTTTTATATTAGTAATTGTTAGGAATCTGCCCTCCCTGGCAGGCTGAGAACAATGTGAATATGTGATCCCCATTTACATATCTCACTATCTCCCCAAATCACCTAGTACTTAGTGTGGTTGTATATTAAACATTTATTAAATAGATGTGTGAATAAATGCGCTTTCAAAGTTCAGTAGACAAAAAATTCATTATTATTTCTTTCTACCATTGCGAATACGTGCAAAGGAATTTCATCTATAATCCAATTATTAATATATGTAAAATTGCTGAAACTGTAATAAATTTTAACTCAGATACTAGTAACTTACAATACCTTTAGAAAGTTGTATGACAGGGATATAGTAATTGTTTTGTCCTCAGTGGAGCCAAGAAGCAGTCTGTCTTACTGCAGAACTTGAATTAACTGGGTGATTTTTCGGTTGTTGTTGCTCTGTTATATAGATGTCTTTATTCAAAATGCCGATTCCCATTTGCTAAGGTAGTTTGCCAAACACAGGTTTCAACTAATTCTTTCTGAAACAGTTAATCAACATCCTAAACAACTAATCTCCCTCCCGTTGAAACCCTTCATTTCCAATCCCTTAGGTACCTGGCGTCTCAGATTCCTTGGTATTGTCAGGACGGCACTGCAATCATTATCTGTTCTCAACTTTTTTACTGCCAGTTACGTAACAGCTTTCTCAGGTATGGTAAGTTATCCCTCTATTTTCTAGATTCCAAAATTTATTATTTTCTTATATTTTCTTTAGCTCCCCTGATCTTGTGGTTTAAAAAAATCTTATTTCTAAACTCTATTAAAATATCAGAAGGGAGCAAATTAGACATTTGTATTTAATCTCACCTTTTCATGGTATTCTCCATGATATTTTTTTCAGTACAGAGTCTGATATTGTAAACATTCATATGAACACTTTAGAGTTCAACTTTTCCTAAAACTCACTGCACTAAAAAATATCAATGCCTCCTCTTTCTTTATTGCCATTGATAAAACTAAGTAGAATCTTTGCATATGGCCTTGTGTTAGATTTTTATAACATTTATATTATTTAAACTTTTAGATTCTGTATCAGAGGACAAAAATTGTCAGCTCACTGGCCAAATATTGCTTTTCAGTTTAGCCAGCAGGGTATTTGAAAAAGAATACAATATTATGGGGTATGTGCTCTTATCACTTACAACATTTAACTATCTGACCCCTGGAAGTTAGGTCCCTAAAGTAGTTTATCAACACGAAATGAATGAATAAATGAGTGAATAAGTTATGCTTAGTCAACTTCTTTCTGCCCTAAAATAATAATTTTTGATCATTTTTTCCTTTTATGTATACATTCCTTTGGCCAATACACATTGTCTTAACAATGATTTTCGGTTTGGTGCTGTGTTACTTGAATTTCTTTGTCAGCAATTATAGATATTATCTGTTCATATCTTATAAATGGATAAGAGCTACTACTAATTTCAGTGTTTGCATTTGCTTTTGTTCTTACTCATGTAAAATACCTATATAAGTACCAAAACACAATAGCTAACTTGGTATTTTTGGTCTAGATTTTTAACATAACACCATTACATATATTGTAATTATTTCTATTTCTAGAAACTGTGACTTTCCTCAATGAACTGTGACTTTTTCAAGGACAGTAACCTTGACTTACTAATTTTCTGGAATCTCTATGCTATTAGTAAAAAGTTTACAATGTTATTGGGAACATCTTAGCCATGCAATAAATATTGGTTAAATCGACTCAGTTAAATGCCCTTTTGCCACCTCCTCAGACATCTGCACAGACTGTAGTTTTGTTTGAACTGATCTAAATAGAATATATACTGTTATATAAATGGTTTCTCCAGAATACAAAAACGCCTGGTCAGTTTGGTGAGGAAACACGCACACACAAACACACACACACACACACACACACAAAGTTGACGTTATGGATGTAAAATTGCCAGTGTCTTCTTCACTTTTCTCTCCTTTAAAAGGATGTTTTGGCATTATAAAAACAGAGATACTGCTGTGCAAATCAGATGGCAATTAGTCTCCTTTCCCATTCCTTCTTTAATCTCACTTCAGCAAATTGATTTTCCTTGCTCAGAAATGGATCTGATATAAAAAAATATTACTAGCTTCACAATGATTCTGGAATCTCATGTATAGTAATAATTAGCATGGCCTTGCTTTATAATTCAATTAACTCCAAAAGAATAATTTTCTACAATAGATTTACCTCTACTATCCCTAATAACATTGACAAGGCAAGGGTATAAATGGCATTATGAGGGAGTCCATTCCTTTGCCCATATGCAGACTTGCTTTGAACAGATGGATGAGGTATCAGAGGGTCTGGAATAAGAATCCATTTTGTAGGAAGGAGTCCTTCTCTCCTTTTCTGCTTCTCGGACTGCAGTGATCTAACTGTAATGTGCTATTTGTGTCACATATACATTGATTCTCCTAAATCCCTAATAATTGCTAAGCTAAATGTCTACTGCTGCTATTATTCTTGAGGTTCTCTATTTTTCATAATAATCTCTTTTCCATATTTTACTTTTCAAGAGTGGCCTTTGGGATAATAATAGTTTAGAATTTTTGAATTCTATAAGGAAGTTAGGATCAGTGAGTGAAACAGTGATCTTTTCCTCAGGACAAAATAAGGGTTAGCTTGTATTCCACTAAGGTCCCTTCCTGTTCTAAGATTTTAGGATCAAGAATCATCAAAGTGCTAGGGCTACTATTTGACACAAGTCTTGCAAAGGGCTCTCACATATAGGCTGCTCCTAAGGGGCCCACAAACAAGTTTTTGACCCCATAACTGTGCCCTGGCCGGCAGCTCACTGGCCAGCAGAGTTAAAATAGGCCTCTCATTAGAGCTCTGGCTACAAGGGTCCCCATACAGAAAGACTCAATTAAATCCAGTGCTTGGGGAGTTCATTTAGCTTGAGTCATTACAGAGGAACTAAGTTAGTTGCTAGTATCAAGAGCTATAGAAGTAGACCCATAGAATGAGTAATAATGGCAGAAAACCAGTAGATAGAAATGAAAAATTGTCAAACATAAATTCCAGATTTTGATGTTCATGGTATCTTGAACAAAATTGCAGTTTTCTATGGGGTTCATAAAATATTTTCTGAACTTTTGTATTATATATATATATATATCTATGCATATATATATATTATATATTATATATATAGATATATATATAGATATATATGTATATATCTCCTACAATTAAGGCCTTAGCATTGTGGTAATTTGAATATGTCAACTTTTTTGTGTGAAGTAAAGATTCTCAATAATAGACATACAAAACTATTGATTTTTAAAACATCCTTACATTATGTAACAATAGAATGCAGCATAATCACAGATGTTTAATTTTTATTTTGATTAGGTAAAATATAATATTTGCATAATTCATATTTAGTAAATTTAATTTAGACTGTTTTCCTTTTAAGTTTAATTATCTGTGCAGTTTTGAAAGAAATAGTCATATAATCTCAACCAAACAGCAGAATTACACAAAAGCACTTTTTAATAATTAAATCTATTTCACAAAACTCTTCCTTTAGCTCTCAAATAAACTATATGGTAGCAGAATAAGCTGATAGTCTTAAAATTAATGACTTTTAATTTTTAAAAGAAAATATGTATGGGTTTAGCTTTCTTCAAATGTTTCTGAAGAATTATTTGATTTGTTTCTAATGTACTTGACTTTTTCCAATCTATTTTAATTCCACTGAAATATGAAACCCCTGGTTCCTCATCAGAGCAAGTGATGTAATTAAATCAATAGTATCATAATATAAAGGTCATCTGATTCAACGAGATTACAGACTAAAAACCTCTTTTTTTTTTTTTTTTTTTTTTTTGAGACAGAGTGTCACTTTGTTGCCCGGGCTAGAGTGAGTGCCGTGGCATCAGCCTAGCTCACAGCAACCTCAGACTCCTGGGCTTAAGCGATCCTACTGCCTCAGCCTCCCTAGTAGCTGGGACTACAGGCATGAGCCACCATGCCCGGCTAATTTTTTTGTATATATATTTTTAGTTGGCCAGATAATTTCTTTCTATTTTTAGTAGAGACGGGGTCTCACTCTTGCTCAGGCTGGTCTCGAACTCCTGACCTCGAGCGATCCACCCGCCTCGGCCTCCCAGAGCTAGGATTACAGGCGTGAGCCACCGCGCCCGGCCTAAAAACCTCTTATACAGAAAAAGAAGAATATATGTGTAGAAAATATGGAAATTATAGCTTTTCCCCTTTACTGTTGTCTTTTGGTGATTATATAATACCAAAAGTCTTAAAATTTTAAACAGCAATTAAAGAAGCTGGAATGAAATATTTGAAGCTATTGAACTATACTGGGTTTCACGCTTTAAAAAATAATATGTTCTTAAGCAAAAATGAATCCAAATTAAATGCACATTAAGGAATACTATTCATGGCACAAGTATGAAATGCAAAGATAAGGTCATCTGGAATGAATAATAGAAATTAAGTTAACTAAATGAATGGAAATGAAGTGACCATTTGGATCCATTTTTAAGTTCCCCTAAGCATTTCTTTTTAAATTGTACATTTGAGAAGTTTTTATTCATAATTTTAAATTAGTTTTTAACACAGGAGAACAGTTTAAAGGCAGAAGGATAAGAATAATGAATTATATCTTCACTTTAAGAAGTGTATTGTTTTTCGTGAGGCAAAAGAACTATCTAATTAATAGTATAGTTCACGAGAAATGGTCCCCTGTTAGGGTAAAGTTCTTTTTATGCTAAGAGTTTTTTACTCTTTCACACAAAAAAGAGAGGCTTTATAAGTTGCCAAAAAGAGAATTATATGACACAGACATGTGAAAAAGAATTTCAAACTTTATAATTCATACATGACCTTTTGCTCTATCCTGTTAACCTCGCCATCCAGAGACTCATCAGATGCACGCTGAATCCGGATAAACATCACCTTGGCGTAACATTAGACACTAAGTTCTGGCAATGGCGCTAACAGTACTTTACTTCAGGGCCAGACAACTTCCTTTCCACAGTTAAGAAAACTTTAGTGGTCTTCATATTTTTTAATTAAAATTGGTATTCCTATCCTTTATTGATGGTGTACAAAAATCTTTAAATGAAATTAAGGATGATATTAAAATAGATTGTAAGAGAAACAATAAAAGCTAATCTATATAAGCTTGATCTTCATTTTTTTAAAAGTAGCATTTATTACTAAATAAGGACAGTTATTAAACCTAAGTATTTACCTCTTCTTTAGAGAAAACAGACTTGAATTTTTTTTGATGTTCTGAGTCTAATATTTATCTAATATTTGCAACATCATTTATCAAGGATTATTTTATATAAGGATCCTTTTTCCCCTTTTTAATGGGAAAAAACCCTAAAATTTAATATAATTTAAATATACTGCTCGATGTAAAATTTGATACATGTACTTGATAAAATAGTAACATAACTGGAATTATTTTTAACCTGTGGCTCAGCTTTTAGCATGTAAATGGCCCCAGCTCACCTGCCTTGGAGCTCATACATGTGCGCACGTAGGCTCCCTTGCTCTCTCTCTCTCTCTCCCTCTCTCGCTCCCTCTATTTTTCTAGCAGGAAAGTATATGTTCTGAAGAGACAGAACTCATCGTGTTTCAACATTATTCATCATTTACATGTCTTCTCCTTTTTATTTAGTCCTGCAATACTGAGTCTATGATTGGCTCTAGAATTATCTCCTGTTCTTAAACAACTTTTGCCTGGAATTTATGCTTTTCAACTCCATCACATTCTACCCCTCCAGATTGTCATTAGGGACCCCATCATGACACCTCACCACCTGTGGAGGACTACCATCCAATTCCTGTAAACATCTGTATGGATGAACCTTTTATGGCTTTCAGCTCCTTGAACATCACATTCCAATAAAATTATCCTCTACCTATGCTCATGCTCTGGACCTTCTCATCACACAAAAATCACTAATTACTGTATCCTGTTCTGGTTTACCTGATACCACTCTTTTTTCATCATAGTTTATTCACCACACAGTTTTCAGAGAAATTTTTTTTTTTTTAAACAGTTCAGATCTTGCCAGTCCTCTGCTCAGAACACTCTAATAATTTCCTATCACACCAAGGATACAATCTATTATCCTCACCAGGGGACACAGGCCATGCATTATCTGGTCCTCACTTAGGTTTCCAAATGCTCACCCCACATCCTCCAAATGCCCTCCTGGTGCACTGGCTTCCTTACTTTTCTTCAGTCTCACTAAGCACTCCCTTGTCTCCAGGCCTTGCAACAGCTGATGCATCAGCCTGAAATTTTCTTGCCCTTTCTGTCACTTCTTTTGGTCTCTGTTCAAATATTGCTCCCTCAGAGAAGCCTCTAAATTAGCATTTCAGTGCTTCTGCTGCTACTTAATCTGTTTTATTATCTTCTTCTTATTAATACTATATAACATTAGATTTTTTGGTATGTATTATTTGTTGTATGCTTCTTTCCCTGGCAGGTAAGTCTCCACGGTGGCAAGGGATTTATTCCTTTGGTTCACTCATATACCTTTAGAGCTAGGTCTGGCTAAAAAGAAAAAAAAAATGTGAATGCAAGAAAAAAAAAAAGGATAAGAAAAGATAAAGATTCTTGTTTCCTGAAAACACTTCTTTCAGCTTACTTGTACAGTTATTTCTCTAAGGCCATTTGTCAGCCACATCAGAAATTTAATACATAAGTTTGCCATATTCATAGTTCCTTCTGTATGCAGCTAGATGTATGACATATTTTTTCAATAGCACTGCTAGAAATACCACAGTCTCCTTGTACTGTGTACAAAGTAAAACCTAATCTTGGATTGACTTTATAATCTGCTTTCTCTATGATTATACCCATACAACTCACTGCTACTATAGAGAATAAGAAAATAAAGCAAATGACATTTTAAAAAATATTTATGGGATAGAATTGACATAACTTGGTGAAAGATAAATTATGGAGAGATGGAAGCATATAAGGTGACTGGCATTCTGACTTATGTGACTGGGTGTATGCAACACTTCCTAAAATACAAGGGAATGGAAGATGATCAAGTTTAGGGTAGGTGGAACTCACAAATTTGAGCTTGGCTATGCGAAATTTCATTTTGATTTTTGAGACATTCAATTGGTACTATTAAGAAGGCATTCGATTACCTTGATCTGGACATACAAATGTGGGAAATTAACAATCTATGAATGGCTATTAAAGATGTGCACATACATAAGATTTTATAGGTGGGAGAGTAGAGCAAGGAGTATAGATGGCCCAGGAAATTTGAGGACCTTTGAGGTTCCAACATGTAATGAGGCTGATGACATAGGGAAAAAGGAGAAAAGTTTTTGTTCAGAGGCCAGTGTAAATGATGGCTTCAAGAAGACAGAGTGAGTGGCAACATCACATGCTGCCAAGAGGTCAAGCAAGATGAGACTTGGAAAAAAATCTGTCGGATCCAGTAATGTAGATTTCACTGGTGTCCTCAGAAAGAGCCCTTTCAGGAAATGATGACAGAAGACACCAGAATGGATCAGGTTAAAAAGTGAATGGGAGGTGAGAAAATCGAGGCATCAGTGCTGTGCAGAAGAGAGAGGATAATTTTCAGGATCCAAATCAGAGGTGAATTATTGACTTAGGTGAAGGTAGTGATACCTCCCATACTGTAATCAGAGAAGAAGATGGGTTTTGTACAGCTGCAGAGAAATTTGCAAGTCTGATAGCTGGACAAGGAGGCCGTCCCTGTCTATTAATTTTTTTAAGTTTTCAAAGAAAAAGGGAACAATTTCCCCTTTTGAGAGTAAGGAGAAAGATGTCTGGAAGTGAAAATGGGGTCCTACTTTAGAAAAGAATGAAAATGGCTTTTACATGGAGAGTAAAAAGGTCGGTTGAGGAGAGAGATTCACTGAAGGAGTGCAGCATATAGCTGACAGCCCATTTCTGGAATCAAGCTCCATCTGTCCATCTTTGCTGCCACTGATCTGGTTCAAGTACCATATCTTGCCAGAACTAAGGCAACAGATTAATTGGTTCCCTCTACACTACTTGCTAATATGTTCTACTCATTTTAGCCAGAGAAATATGTATAAAACTCAAATCTTATATTCATGTGACCCTACATTTAAAACCCTAATGATTTCCTATTATTATTAAGATAAAGATCAAAATCTTTTAACACAGATAGGGTGATCATAAAATGTATCATCAAAACCAGAAGACTTTCAGCATTGACGGGGAGCACTACTAATAATTGTGCTGGGAAAGCTAATGTAAGCCAGCATTGCCCTGGGCAAAATGAGATTGATTACAACCCTATAGATTGGATCTCACTTGGTTTAACATTTCCAGTTTTCCTTCATATTGCATTATCTTAAGCTTTCTTCTATCCAGATAAATAATTCTTTTTCTTTTCCTGTCTGCCTCCCTCCCTCCCACTGTAGGCACCTGCACCTGCTATTCTGTCCACAAGAAACTTGTCTCTCTCCCAACTCCCTGCTGTGAAAACACACCATAGGCTCAGTTTTTAAAAACAAGACTTTATCATCAATGGGAGTTGCACTGTAGACAAGGTGCAGGTGAGTGGTCACAAGTCAAGGCATAGACCACCACATCTAAGAATCCAAACCCATAGAAAAACAGGTTTTTTCAACATGTAAGTATAACCAAGATTCTCTCCCATATTTTCCTTGTGGCTAGTAGAGAAGGTCACACCTCATGGCTCTCAGGAACCAAAAGTGAGGTTCTGCAAAGCTTAGTGGGGCTGGGGAAAAAGAACTTGGTGATTGTAAGCCAGTGATCCTCGAAATGGTTATTTTTACAGAAATTCTGATAACATATATTGAAAGAAGCCACAGTATTTGTCCAGGAAAATATTCACATTTATGAAAAGGCCATTAAGGAGATAAGGGAGTAAAAAATATTGAAGATATTTAAAAGGATGAAAATATTTTCTAGAGTTAGTAAAACATTGATCATCTCTTTGTAAGTCAAGATTGCTTAATTTTTAGAATAAATGATATTAAGTTCAATTGATTATAAAGGGTCCGATTCCCAAAACCCCTTCACTGCTTGTTCTGATTTTACTTCAAGGACCAACTGCCACTTTTACCAGGAAGCCTTCCTTAACTATTCCTACATTCTCCCTGTCTGCTTTCACAGTGCTAGGCAATTTTTTTTTTCACTGTAATTCAGCT
This sequence comes from Lemur catta, assembly GCF_020740605.2. Lineage (NCBI taxonomy): Eukaryota > Metazoa > Chordata > Mammalia > Primates > Lemuridae > Lemur > Lemur catta. The sequence goes on along the minus strand of NC_059143.1, from coordinate 48,415,396 downwards.
TTTAATTATATACGTATTAGTGTGAATATGTCAGTGGAACGTTTTTCCTGCACTAGAACATAAACGCCATGAGAACTGGGGCCATGTTCTTCTTGTTCCTATTGTATAACATATGCTAACCACAGAGCTCGGCATATGATAGGGATTCTAATAATATTTATTGAATAAATGAATGAATAAACATGCAGATGTACTGAGCCACATGATTCCACATATTGTTTTTTTTTTTTAAATGGCTGTTTTAATATAAGGAACTGGGGACTTCAGCCGCCGTGTTGTATACACAATCAATCCACCCTAGGGCAAGGTCCACATGAGGAAGAACGGAGGCTTCATGCCAACAGCCTTGGGTGAGCCTCCTCAAAAGCAGGTCTCCCAGCCCCATTCAAGACCTCAGAAAATTGCAGCCCTGGCAAGTTGTAATAGAGTTTTTTTAAAAAATGCTGTCTTGACCATTTTGAGACTCTGGCTAGAAGCCAGTCAGTTTCCCTTCCCAAGCAGCCAAGTAAGCCCACATCCCAACCAACTCCCTTCTTGGGCTGTCATACTCCAGGTGACTATACACCCACCCTAATCACCCTGGGGTCAAGTGTCAGAAAACCAGGGATGACCCGTATGACCAGAGCCCATTGAACTTACTCAAACTGGCTGATCGTAAGCCTGCTTCCCCTGCCTCACCTGTGCCTTCCTGCAGACGCCACAACAAAAACGCTTTCCCCCATTCCCCTTTCTCCCTCTGGCTCATGACTGACCCCATGCTTTCCTTGAGCAACGCTATGTGGCTGCCATGTCCTCCCCAGTGACCTGCCAGTACAATGAAACTGTAGAACTCTTTACAGTTTCTCTCTCTTGATCTGCCTCTGGTCTCACCACACTGCCCACCCAAGGTAATACGGTTAAGATACAAACATCTTGACTAATGCTCCTGGGAGACCCTGACCGGAACCTGACCATCCTGGTAAGCTGCTTCAATTGTTAATCCCCAGAAATTGTGTGAGAAAATAAATTTTTGTTTTCAGCTGCTAATTCTGTGATAATTTGTGATGTAGTAATAGTTAACTAATATCCAAGTTAACATTGTTCAAAACTGTCTTAAAAGCTAATTTTCCTCTCTATCTCTCTGTCTTACATATACAATATATATGTAAAATATATATCATATCTCATATGTCTTATATATACATACACATATATTTTCTAGATAAATATATCTGGCAGGAGAATTATGCTTGTAATTAAAAGAAACTTATCTAAATGTATCTTTGGAAATGAGTCATCTATAGATGTGCTTCACAGATTTTTATATAATCAAAACATCTGACCTTAATTTGATTCCACCACAGTTCAATTCTATGAGTTAGTAAGTAGAAAGTATATGCCTAAAATTCTGGCTGGAACTGATGGGAAGACAAAAGAAGGACAATGCATAATTTCTGCCCTCAAGGAAAGAATGGTTTAATTAGCTCTGTCTCAAATTTTTATTGGTAAACTTGATAAAAATGCAAATTTCCATACCCTGATCAACAGTCTGATTCAAAAAGGATTTCTAATGGACAGAGATACCTAAGTTTTTAAAATGCTCCTAAAAGATTTTTGGTACAAATGGAACCTAGAAAAATTATTTGAAAAATGCTCTAATTCAAGCTGCATATATGTATATATATATATTTATTTTATGAATTAATTGTTTTACTATCAGAAGAAGTACATCTAAAATACGTATCATTGGCTATGCTCACAGACAAATAGTTTGATCAACAATGCAACGGCAAGGCTGCAGATGGGCAGTAAAGAAGCCTGCATTCTGGCCCCAGTGGTCCTTCCGTCTCTCTCACACATTAAACAAATCAGTTTGCTTCACTGGAGCTCAGATTCTTCACCAGTAAAATGAGCGAACTGCATTAAATGTTTCCTTCAAATATTCACAGTTTTTAAAATTAGACCAATTCAGAAAGCAAGTCGGTAGACACTAGTGTCCTGTTTTTGTCACAGTATCCTAACATACGGTATTTCCTATCCTAAATTTCTCTTCCTCAGTTTTTTAGTATATAAAATTGTGTTAATCATATATCATTCACATGATTATTAAAATGATTAAATGAAACAAAGAATGTAAAATTGCTTTTCAACTACTAGGAGCTGTCCTTGAGCAATCCCCAAAAGTCTGTGCTGGGAAATTTACCTGCTGCTTGTCATTTGAACTTCTCAACTGCCCCATGCAGTTAGTAACATTGTAGCCTTATTTTACAGATGAGGACACTGATACTAAGAAAAGTTAAGAAACTGGCTCAATGTCTCACAGTAACTTACCATATGGTGTCAGGGCTTGAATTCAAACTCAGGACCATCTCACTCCAAAATCCATCACGTAACCATACACCTGTAAGAGTGGACACAGAAGTAAGCCTAGGGCGACACACCATAGGTAACTGGGAGTAATACCATTATAGGGAAAGAGTCATTCTTTATTCTTCTACTTTAGTATTTCCTAAATTTCTCAGGTGATAATAACCACTTGACATACCTGCTAAGAACATCAAATTCTAGATTCAGTCCCACACCAAGCAGTCTGTGTTTTCTGTTCAGGATATTAAGAGCCTCTGGTGATTCTCATCATCAGGACTTTTGGAAAACATGGTTCTGTACATCTCTTTTCTACTTATGATATTTAAAATGGTTACCAACAAGAGAGATCATTTTCACGTTGCATTTTGGGTTTGACTGAATCCCTTCATAAAAAGCTCTAGCCCATGATGAGGCGTATGCCAACATCATGCCCTGTTCTCCGATAATGGGCCTTCTCCATGGCTTACTTTGTGGCCAGCTGCAGAAAAATAGCTCAGTCTCATCCCTAGGACCAGATATATAAATAGCTGAACTACCACATTTGTTGCTTTTGAATTTTCTCATTGTCTATAGGAAGTCTCTGGCTAGCTGTGCTGGAAACTCTGGAAGCATGTCAGCAAGACAGGTTTCAGGATTCCTTTCTGCAGGAGTCAGTCAGCTTGCTTTGTGCCTGGCTGGACTCCAGGTATTAGAAGGGGTGCAGCTCTGAAAAAATGCAAACATCCTAGAGATGTCTTACAACATTTAGATTTCTATCTATTTTCCAAGCTTCTGAGTCACTACTAATCTTCCGTCCTCATCAATTTAAATGTGCTTGCGAAAATAATGGAATCAAGATATAGATGAACCTTCAAAGCCATTTAAATCAGATGAAGTAATGATTAAAATACAGGAACAAATGAAGTAATAATTCATGCTTTTCAGGCCTTTTCTATCCATGAGACTATAACCCCTATTTGGCTAGGAACTTTTTTTCCCTTGAGGTTTCTCAGTGTCTGGCACAGTGCATTATTGAGCACTCAGTGAGTATTTATTGAATAAATTAAGGAAATAAAATTTAATATACTTCTGCAGATTAAAATATGATTATTTGAATACATCATCAGTCTTTGACTGTCCCAGACTGAGAGGAATTATAGTAGTAGATAACTTAAAAGAAATGATGATACTTTTCTCTCTAGCACTAAAATGGGAAGCTGAATTCCAGGGCTGTTGAGATAATACAAGCAAAATCAGGAAATTTATTTTTGTGCATATAGCTTCTCAATCAAAAATCAAAACTATTAAGTTTATGATCTCAATCCATCTCACACGTATATTATATTTGGCCTTCAGAGAGTTTTTAAAAATTTTAAGCTATTTTTAAAAGTCAGATAATTTCCCATAAAAGTCCAAATCCACTGCTTCCAATATGCCAGAGTATGGCCCTCTGGTGTATGTCATTTTATAACACATACTCTTAAGGTATGAGCCATCTCTGTTCTCCTAAGATAACTGATACCCAAACCCACAAGTATCAGTCCTTATATTAATGTTCAAACTATGTAACCCTGAACAGCTTTCCATCACTGTCTGAGTCATGGTGGAACCCTGACACTGCTGTGCAACCATCTCTTCTGAGAATTTGGATTTGGACTTCACCAAAGACAATTTATTTTTTTGCCTAATGGCAGAATCAAGGCAATATAAACTTGTGCTGAAGAAGAGCCATGTTGCGTTGTATCCCCAGGAAGGAGCAGGTAAAGTTGATCTTTAGAAAAAGAGAAGAAGGAAACAAAGGCTTGGAAGCAAAAGGAGAAGTCTCCTGGCCTTGGAAGCATGGAGAAAGGAACCTTTCTTTTTAGCAGCTTTCTAGCAAGGAAGTCTCCATCTGCTACCCCCGCTAAACTCTCACTGTTTCAAGGGCAAGAACTTTTCTACTGTCAGTTAATCAATTTGCCCAAAAACATGTGCAATGAAAGTTTCCTTGTTCCTAGGTTGTGTTCATTTTCCCTCTTTTCTGTCTTATAACTTCTATTTACCTTTATTGCTTGACTGTATCTACCACCTCACTCCCTCATATGTGAATAAACAATTTACATGTAGAATAATTAAACTAGCAGCAAAATAGGTACCTACATGTCCCTGAGTTATTCTGCAACACTAATTAGTGTCTCTATGCCTATGGCAGCCTGAGGTTGTTTCTGCCACATAGCCAAACAAACCATCAGATACATACCACACATGCATGTGGAGTAGGAGAAAAGAATAAGAATTATCTTAGAACAGTGACTCTCAAAGTCTGTTAGGTGCTTGAGGAACATTTGAAGGTGTAGATTACTAGGTCACACACTGAGATTCTTAATCCACAGGGCTTGGATAGATTTGAGAAATTGATGTCTTTAATAACAACATGGACTTTCTGATGCTGGTAGTCTTAAAAATTTTAATTTGAAAAACACTGTCCTACAGGAAAGAAATCAGATAATACAGGTGAGTGAGGTGGTGTGTGTAAGGGGCATGGTGGTAAGAGGATATGCTTTTATTAACATCAGAAGGGCATTTCTGATAACCATCAAAAGCACATTATTCCAATTATTACTTGGCAGTAATTGGCTTATTGCCAGTTATGCCTTGTAGGCAGAGCCCAAGATTTTATAAGAGGTGAGGCAGCTGGATTTTGGAGTGTCTTGGGTCAAGTGACGAGAAGTGGACTCATCAACTGGTAAACAGAAAGCCATCTGTGAATAATTTATTAATAGGTAAGAGCTCGTGTCCCCACTGTCCTACCAAATACCACAGACTGAGTAATTTATACATAGTAGAAATTTATTGCTCACAATTTTGGAGAAAGTCCAAGTCCAGGGTGTTACCAGAGGCTATGTCTGGTGAGGGCTTACTCTGCTTCCAAGACAGTGCATCTTGCTGCATCCTCACATGGTAGAAGGGGCAAAAAAGTAATGAATACTATGTTCTCACATGGACAAAGAGATGGAAGTTGCTACGGTCTGAATGTGTTCCCTACAAATCATGTGTTGGAAACTCAATCCTCAATGCAACAGTGTTGGGAGGTAGGGCCTAATGGGAGAGGTATTCAGGTCATGAGGAATGGATTAACACTGCTATAAAAAGAGCTTATAGAAGTGGATTCTCCCTCTCTCTCTTGCTTTTCTGTTATGTGAGGATAGTCCTCCCCTCTGGAGGATGCAGTGTTCAGGCATAATCCTTGAAAAAGAGAGACCTGGCCCTAACCTGCCAACACCTTGATCTCAGACTTCCCAACCTCCAGAAATGTGAGGAAATAAATTTCTGTTCTTTTTAAATTACCCAATGTCAGGCATTCTGTTACAGACGCACAAAACAGACCAAAACAGAGGAACAAAAAGGGATTAGGGCACCCCCTTCAACCTCTTTTGTAAGGGCACTAATCCCATATATGAGGGCAGAGCACTCATGCGGTAAGTAATCACTTCCCAAAGGACTCAACCTCCTAATACTACCACATTGGTATTAGGTTCCAACATACGAATTTTGGAGGGATACATACATTCTAAACCTACGGTCCCCAACCCCTTGGCCATGGCTTGGTACTGGTCCACAGCCTGTTAGGTGTTAGGAACCAGGCAGGGCATTACCACCTGAGCCCCACGTAACCACCCCCCGCAACCCTCCCCACCCCACTCCCTGTCTGTGGAAAAATTGTTTTCCATTAAACTTAGGCACCAGGCCACACAGCAGGAGGTGAGTGAGTGGTGGGCGAGTGGCTAAACTTCAAGGCTTCTTCTGTATTTACAGCCACTCCCCGCCACTGGCATCACTGCATAAGCTCTGCCTCCCCCATGCCCCCATCCATGGAAAAATTGTCTTCCATGAAATCAGTCCCTGGTACCAAAAAAGTTGGGGACCACTGTTCTAAATCATACCATCTGGCTCTGAGACAAGCTGCACAGAGGTGATTGGGAAGCCCAGGGGATAATACAGGACTTGATTTGAATTGCCAACAATTCGCACATAATCAATTGTTAGAGTCAGTGGGCTAGGCCAGAGTTTCTCAACCTCAGCAGTGTTGACATTCTGGGATGGATAATTCTTGTTTTGTAGGGGAAGAGAGGAGGTTTTCCTTTGCATTGCAGGATTTTCAGCAGCATCCTTGGCCTCTACCCACTAGATTCCAGCAATTCTAGCAACCCCCATCCCGACCCTAGATCAATTGTGATCATCAAAATTTCTCCAGACATTGCCAAATGTCTGCTGAGAGGCAAAATTGCCCCAGTTGAGAACCACTGGTATAAGTAGAGGAGAACAGAGGGAAGGGAAGGAGGAAGAACCCTGGAGAAACCATCCTGTGATCCCTTTGCAAGTTGCACTTTGTTTAAAATTTTCTTTCATAGCAAAAGGCAAACTGTATGTAAGCAGATATAGTAGCAATAAAGCTTCTCATTTATGAATACAAGGCTTTAGTAGACTTATGGGGAAACTCCTTTCCTCAGAGTTTGGCTTTGGTATTTTCAAATTTTTATAAATCTAGTTACTGTCATACTGACTGTTGTACAGCTGGGTAAACAAACTGAAGGAACACTCTCAGCCACATCTTCATTAGCAACTCTGCAGGCAAAATCCCTGTCATCTGAGATGTTTTGTATTCAAAACAATTGCAAAAAGAGTATTTCCAGATTGCACTGCCTGCTTTAAGTCTGTGGTTTGGTCTTTATTATTGGTGTGGCCTGTTACTGCTGGTCAACTGTGCAATAAAATTTGCAGCTTATGTTTGGTGTCTGTTTCTAAACTCACAGCTGGGGGCAGATACTAGTTCTGACATTGCTAGCAGATCAATATCGTATACATCTGGCCCTAGTAAGTGGTTCAAGAAATCTGCATCTGAGCTCTCGCAGCCAAAGCCATATCAAAGAAGGCCTATGTTATGAGAACAGTAACAAAGCCATTCCCAGATTCAAATGTGTGTGCTCTGTGAAAGCCCATGTATTGGAGATCTGTACTTGGTTAGTTACTGAATACACAGTTCTTGGATATCTTGGCCCTATTTATTAAGAGTCCACCAGCATAACAGATCATGGACAAATAAGATTTTAGACTAGGGACTTTATATAGTATCTAGGTTCATTTTATTGCTTGCACTTTATTGTTCTGTAAGATGATACAGTATTTACCTTATGTTCTAAGGCTCAGAACTTGAATTTGCCTATCCTAAGATATAAAATTGGTGCAGAAATCCTCTTTACAATATTGTCTGACTTTCCAGTCTCAGATGCCACTTGAATGAAGTCACCTCAAGACATAGTTCTAATTATAGGTTGTGTGGTGACAAGCTTGAAAGCACAGTTTAGAGGAAAAGAGTGTGTAACTCTGTTCAGAATTTGATAACTCACTTTAGATCTTTACGCCTTTTTCTCTTCTGCCATAAAATGGGGCTGATAATTCATGTTAAGCATTGAACATATATTCAATACAAAAATCCCAGGCTCTGCGATAGATAATGAAAATTTTTTTCAAAAATAAAAAATAAAGAAAGAGAAAGAAAAGGACAGAAGAGTGGAAAGAAGGAGGGGAAGGAGAGAGAGAAAGGCTTCTGCTCTGAAAAATCTGTTCTATAATAGCATTGTTTCTGGTATAAATTGGGTGGTTGGGGCAGGTTGAAAGATATGCAAATAAAGAAAACAGATATTCATAAGTGCTTTAATATCACTGAGTAAAATCTCATGTAGATTTAAGATCCTTTTATATAGAGGGAAGTCCCCAGAGCAATAGGCTGAACTGTTCTTCACTCACATTAAAATAAGATACTGCTCCAGGATTCTGAATTTAGCAGCTGTTGGTACATGTGTCTCTTGCCACACTCATAAAGGTTTTTAATGTACAATAACATAGCATATAGCTCATCCTTTCTATGGTTGGATGCATTATTTATAATTAGCTAACTTTGTACCACCTTCATGTGTGGAAGGAACAATAATTGGAGCTATCCATTTTTAGTTCACAGGAAATAAGATTATCTTCATTTTTAATAGTGCCATTTACCTGCCACCCTTTCTGCCAATGATTTGAATTGTTCAGTTGTAGCTCCTGTTTTGTTTTAATGCACTCACATTTCTCCACTGTGAGAAGATGACTGTTCAAAATGAATTAGCCTGAAAGCTCATCTGAGAATGCCAAGAGGCTAGCTGCTTCCCCGGAGCTTCAGTATCGGTGCATGGGGCAGAGGTGAAAGGAGGCAGCATCTGTGCCTGAGTTCATTAATCTAGAAAGTGAAAATGATCATATTGATGTTAAAAAATCTGAAAAAAATAAAGGACAGAAGTTAAAATGTTGGCCTGACTGATGGTCATGTTCATGCAATAATTCCCCCTGACTCACCTTGCCCTCGCATCATGAGACACTTTGAATCCACAGAATGAAATAGCCCTACCCACACATTGTGTTCTGAGAAATGTTCTGCATATTTACCAACCATGTTTACTAATACTAATCCCTAGTCTCTTCTCTGCAGAAAACATAGAAATATCTTCAGCCAGGCTCCTCTTTCCCCCAACTCTACTCCCCTAAATGAGGATGGAGGCCATGGGTCATCCTCCTCCATCGGGGGCCTGTAGAGGGACAATGCAGACTTTACTGGAAGTTCTGTCTGTGGAGGTCAGAGGAGGACCTTTCTTTTGCAAAGAACCTCAGTGGAGAAGACAGGGCTCTATGTGAGCCCAATTGTTAAAGGTTCAACTTCTTTCAAACACAGATATAGACCTTACAAAGGGGACTGAGTACTACTCATGACTCGAAGGAGTTATGAATGGGGTACAAGAAAGAGTCAGCCAGCTGAAACAGTAAGCATGGTACATACCATCTAAAGGGCTGAATATGGACACAAATAATATAGTGCTGGTATAATACATTCTGGCTAGGGAAACTCAGGAGGTATTTACAGAAGAATTTGAGAATCTGAGCTGAGACTAGGGCAATAAGAGAAATTTAACAGTCAGAAACCTTTACCTAGAAGTTGGTGGAGGCTAGGCAAAGGGCACTTTGAAGGAAGGGAATAAGCATAGTTACTGAAGTGCCAAAGCAAGTTTGGCCATTTGGACTGGGCTAAAGTTCCTACTAGGACAGAGTAGAAGGATGAGAAAAGCAGGTGGAGACCACATTTCACCTCCTAGTTAAATTATCTGAAATTCATTCTGCTAGCAATGGTCTACTCTTTGATTTTTACCAGGAAGTGATCTAAGCAAGACTCTCATTTTTAACATTTTTAATACATCTTATTAAATATTACCAAAACAGTATGGTATAGGAGGAGTCTGAATGTGTTACTAATTCCCAACTTAGGATGGAATTGCACATTTGTGAAGCCTGATCTTTTACTGTGTTCCTGTTACTGCTAAGTGCTTACTTGTGATATTAGAGGTCAGAGGCTGGGCTGGCTTATGCCGAGTGGAACCGCAGGTGTCTGCGGGAAGTTCCACACGTCGAGCGCAGCGGGAAGAGCAGTCTGCTCTAGGATTTCCAAACCCTGGAACTGCACACACAGGGTGACCAAGGCACACGGCACGTAGGCTTTCTTTACTGAAAGCCAGTTTTCATTTCTTCCACAAGCAAAAGGCTCCTTCTACCTGTTTGTCCCGTATTTTTTCCTGTTGATACTGCTGCAGAAATTATTTTCATTCAGGAAAGCTGATTAGACTTGGTTGTTTTCCCCTGAGCTGCATTAGCATCTGGACCACTGAAGTTGTTCTCATATATTAATTTGGATATTCTGATTTTGCCTTTCTAAATGACAGCCACCTCACCACGCGGCCTCCCCGCTGCAAGGGAGCGCTCGTTCCTGCCCTCCGCTCCCACCCTCGCTCGTCCCCGAAGGGTGAGCCCCGTCACCCACACCCACCACAGCTTCGCCCACCGCTTGTAGTCAACCCCAAATCCCTCTCTGTTTCTCCCAACCCTGGGCCTCTTACAGTTGTCCTCTTCCCACAACGAAAAGGTTTTAACGCCAGTCGGGCGAGGTCTCCACTCGCATTCCCAAACTTCCCCTCTTCCAGCTGCGCCGGTCCGGGAGCGCGCGGCAACCCCTCAGCGCGTACTCGTGCGCCCCAGCCTCCTCCCTCCGGGTCCCGCGGGCGCTCGGGCCCGCCCGCGTCGCTCGCGCTCTTCCTCCCTAAAGCCCCGCCCCCGGCCCCGCCCCTCGCCCGCCGGCCCGAGACGCCCGCTCCGGCCCTCCCGGAGGCCCCGCCCCCGCCTCCGCCCCGCGCCGTTCCCGCTCCGCCCCCCGCCCGCCGGCCGCGTCGCGGTCTCTCGCCCTCCCAGGGCCGCGGAGCTGGCACAGAGGAGCGGCGGCTGCGGCTGCATCGCGGCCTGAGGACGCGGGCGCTCCACTGGACACGGCGGCCCCGAGGGCGCCCGCTGCCCGCGGATCTGCCTCCCGTGGTCCGGGGCTGCCCCCGTGATCGTCCGGCGTTCCTGGGGGCGGGTGTGTCCGGGCGGTGCGGGGCGCGGGTCCGCGCGCGGCTGGCACGACCTATCGGGGCGGGGGGGGCGCCGCCGGGGCGCTGAGATCCCCGCGGGGATCGCGGGGCCGGTTCCTGTGCAGAGAGCAGTTTTCTCGAACTCTCCACCTCCGCCTCTCTTGGGGCCCAGCGTAGCTCGGAGACCCCGCTGGAATCTGCCTCAGGTAAGCGGACTTGGCCATTTAGGGGCCTCTCGCCCCCAAACCACGGCCGAAGGTCGGGGAGTGGGGAGCGGAGGATGGTGGAGTCGTTTTCGTAGGACACGAATTAAAAATATGCAACAGGCGGGGCGGATCAGGAAACTCCTAGCGTTAATGTTTCCTGCAGAGAGGAGACTTGCCCAAGACTGAAACTTGGTTAGGTTCTTCAGAACCGTAGACGGGCAGAGGAGAGGCTGCTCCTTAAATCTGGGTCTGAGCTCCCTCTGGTGGCTTCTCTTAAGGACGTTTAAAGGAGGTTCCAGGTGAGACAGTGGAGTGGACTGCTGTTCCTCTGCCAGGACGCATTGTCATGATTTCACCTCTGAGAGAAGTGACTCATCTTAGTAGTTCTCATTATGAAGATACCTTCTGATACTATGAAAGCCAAACCTTCAACCGGAGTAAAAAGAAAAGTCCTTTCAGCTTTTACTTTTTTATCCCTGAATCCTTTGTAACAACAAGGAAGATACAAAACGCATCTTTGTGTAAACTGCATTTGAATAAAAACATTGTTAAGTGACTAACACAAGCCACCGTTAAAATATAAATACTGTCGGGAGAGTTATATCCTGTAATTGCTTGTCTTCTGCTAACACTCACTGAGATGCAAATGTGTGTATTTAAAAGTATAAGAAAACAAAATCACTTGAGCTAATTCAGATTTCATATAAGATTTTATTGTGATTCTAAAATTTCTATCATGAGATGCAGAATATTTCGATCATTGATATATGTACACTCCCAGCATACCTGTAGCCTCAGAGAATTTCTTTGTTCTGTTTTTCCCCCAGAAAGGAGTGTCATGAAAAAGGAACAGAAAAGAGACATCACTGTTGGTGAAAGGGGAGTTTCTTTCCCTGTTGGTGGTTACTTCATGATTGGAAGAGAAGTATCTAGGTGGCTGAAGAGATTAGATTTTTATTGTTGTACAGATGAAGCTGATAAAAGAAGATATGAAAATGCTTTCTGTGTCACAATAGGCTGATGAGTGAGCCTGAAAAAGACAGATTTGAAAGGAGGGCAGGAATTTTGATTTTTTAAAAACCAAGTAGGACTTTGAACACTTGTTGAGGATGTTTTTCTCCCAAAAATGGAAGAAGAAAAAATTCAGAAAGCAAGAAGCATAAAAAGTAAAGAGTAGTACAACTGAGTCCACTCACTCCAAGAATGTCAGTACTTTATCATCATCTTCTGGCAAACACACATAAATACATCCATACATGCATGGTGGGTTTATTACCAGTGATGCTTTTTTATGCTAGGAGTGACTCTTAATTTGAATTTTGGAGTGCTTTTTATCTTTTTTGCAATTCGTGTTTCAACTCTTCATGTTAAATAGATTCATTTAAAGGAAGTAAATGCTGAATTTATAATATTTCTTAACTGTACTGCTGTTCCCTGGAGAAACAGTATGGAGAAATTACAGACTAAAATTCCCTGAAGTTTTATTGCACGCAAAGCTGTGCCAGGGACACAGATACGCAGTGTAAGTTTTCTCTCCTTGGCAACTGCACTTGATTAGAATGAACCGAACGTCAGCAGGATTTCACAGCATATAAGATTTGCAGTCTTTGTTTTATCAAGGCCTTTAATGTATGTTTTATAATTACCAGATGGGAAACACATTGCGCACCATGTTTGACATGTATGCCTAAGGAAAGGAACTCCCCCATGGATCATGGCGTTAATGTTTACAGGACATTTCCTATTCTTAGCATTATTGATGTTTGGTTTTTCTACTTTTGAGGAATCTGTGAACAATTACTCTGAATGGGCAGTTTTCACAGATGATATAGATCAGTTTAAAACACAGAAAGTACAAGATTTCAGACCCAACCAAAAGCTGAAGAAAAGTATGCTTCATCCAAGTTTATATTTTGATGCTGGAGAAATCCAAGCAATGAGACAACAGTCTCGCACAAGCCATTTGCATCTTTTTAGAGCTATCAGAAGTGCAGTGACAGTTATGCTGTCCAACCCTACATACTACCTACCTCCACCCAAGCATGCTGATTTTGCTGCCAAGTGGAATGAAATTTATGGTAACAATCTGCCTCCGTTAGCATTGTACTGTTTGTTATGCCCAGAAGACAAAGTTGCCTTTGAATTTGTCTTGGAATATATGGACAGGATGGTTGGCTACAAAGACTGGCTAGTTGAGAATGCACCAGGAGATGAGGTTCCAATTGGCCATTCCCTAACAGGTTTTGCAACTGCCTTTGACTTTTTATATAACTTATTAGATAATAATCGAAGACAAAAATACCTAGAAAAAATATGGGTTATTACTGAGGAAATGTATGAGTATTCCAAGGTCCGCTCATGGGGCAAACAGCTTCTCCATAACCACCAAGCTACTAATATGATAGCATTACTCACAGGGGCCTTGGTGACAGGGGTAGATAAAGAATCTAAAGCAAATATATGGAAACAGGTTGTAGTAGATGTGATGGAAAAGACAATGTTTCTGTTGAATCATATTGTTGATGGTTCTTTGGATGAAGGTGTGGCCTATGGAAGCTACACAGCTAAATCAGTCACACAGTATGTTTTTCTGGCTCAACGCCATTTTAATATCAACAACTTGGAGAATAACTGGTTAAAAATGCACTTTTGGTTCTATTATGCCACCCTTTTACCAGGCTTTCAAAGAACTGTGGGTATAGCAGATTCCAATTATAATTGGTTTTATGGTCCAGAAAGCCAGCTAGTTTTCTTGGATAAGTTCATCTTAAAAAATGGAGCTGGAAATTGGTTAGCTCAGCAAATTAGAAAGCACCGACCTAAAGATGGACCAATGGTTCCTTCAACTGCCCAGAGGTGGAGTACTCTTCACACTGAATACATCTGGTATGATCCCCAGCTCACCCCACAGCCTCCTGCTGAATATGGCACTGCAAAAATGCACACATTCCCTAACTGGGGTGTTGTCACTTATGGGGCTGGGTTGCCAAACACACAGACCAATACCTTCGTGTCTTTTAAATCTGGGAAACTAGGTGGACGAGCTGTGTATGACATAGTTCACTTTCAGCCATACTCCTGGATTGATGGATGGAGAAGCTTTAACCCAGGACATGAACATCCAGATCAGAACTCATTTACTTTTGCCCCCAATGGGCAAGTATTTGTTTCTGAGGCTCTCTATGGACCCAAGTTGAGCCACCTTAATAATGTATTGGTGTTTGCTCCATCACCCTCAAGCCAGTGTAATAAGCCCTGGGAAGGTCAACTGGGAGAATGTGCACAGTGGCTCAAGTGGACTGGTGAGGAAGTTGGGGACGCAGCTGGGGAAATTATCACTGCCTCACAACATGGGGAAATGATATTTGTGAGTGGAGAAGCAGTGTCTGCTTATTCTTCAGCAATGAGACTAAAAAGTGTATATCGTGCTGTGCTTCTCTTAAATTCTCAAACTCTGCTAGTTGTTGATCACATTGAGAGACAAGAAGATTCCCCAATAAATTCTGTCAGTGCCTTCTTTCATAATCTGGACATTGACTTTAAATATATCCCATATAGGTTTATGAATAGGTATAATGGTGCCATGATGGATGTATGGGATGCACACTACAAAATGTTTTGGTTTGATCATCGTGGCAATAGTCCCATGGCTAGTATACAGGAAGCAGAACAAGCTGCTGAATTTAAGAAACGGTGGACTCAATTTGTTAATGTTACGTTTCAGATGGAATCGACAATCACAAGAATTGCATATATCTTTTATGGGCCATATGTCAATGTTTCCAGCTGCAGATTCATTGATAATTCCAATTCTGGCCTTCAGATTTCTCTCAATGTCAATAATACTGAACATGTTGTTTCCATTGTAACTGATTACCATAACCTGAAGACAAGATTCAGTTACCTGGGATTTGGTGGCTTTGCCAATGTGGCTGATCAAGGGCAAATAACCCGATTTGGTTTGGGCACTCATGCAATAGTAAAGCCTGTAAGACATGATAGAGTCATCTTCCCATTTGGATTTAAATTTAATATAGCTGTTGGATTAATTTTGTGCATTAGCTTGGTGATTTTAACTTTCCAATGGCGGTTTTACCTTTCTTTTAGAAAGTTAATGAGATGGATACTTATACTTGTAATTGCCTTGTGGTTTATTGAGCTTCTGGATGTGTGGAGCACTTGCACTCAGCCCATCTGTGCAAAATGGAGGAGGACAGAAGCCAAGACAAGCAAGAAGGCTTTGTCTTCAGAAGGTCACCACATCGATCTTCCTGATGTTGTTATTACCTCACTTCCTGGTTCAGGAGCTGAAATTCTCAAACAACTTTTTTTCAACAGTAGTGATTTTCTCTACATCAGGGTTCCTACAGCCTACATAGATATCCCTGAAACTGAATTTGAAATGGACACATTTGTAGATGCCTGTGAATGGAAGGTGTCAGATATACGCAGTGGACATTTTCGTTTACTCCGAGGATGGTTGCAGTCTTTAGTCCAGGACACAAAACTGCATTTGCAAAATATCCATCTCCATGAACCCAGTAGGGGTAAACTGGCCCAATATTTTACAATGAATAAGGACAAAAAAAGAAAATCAAGAAGGAGAGAGTCTTTGCCAGAACAAAGAAATAGAATGAAAGGCGCCTTTGATAGAGACGCTGAATATATTAGGGCTTTGAGGAGACACCTGGTCTATTATCCAAGTGCACGTCCTGTGCTCAGTTTAAGCAGTGGAAGCTGGACATTAAAGCTTCATTTTTTTCAGGAAGTTTTAGGAACTTCGATGAGGGCATTGTACATAGTAAGAGACCCTCGGGCATGGATTTATTCAATGCTGTACAGTAGTAAGCCAAGTCTTTACTCTTTGAAGAACGTACCAGAGCACTTAGCAAAATTGTTTAAAACAGAGGGAGGTAAAGGCAAATGTAACTTAAATTCAGGCTATGCTTTTGAGTATGAATCATTGAGGAAAGAATTATCAAAATCCAAATCAAATGCAGTCTCCCTGTTGTCTCATTTGTGGCTAGCAAACACAGCAGCAGCATTGAGAATAAATGCAGATTTGCTGCCTACCAGCTACCAGCTGGTCAAGTTTGAAGATATTGTGCATTTTCCTCAGAAAACCACTGAAAGGATTTTTGCCTTTCTTGGAATTCCTTTGTCTCCTGCTAGTTTAAACCAAATATTGTTTGCCACCTCCACAAACCTTTTTTACCTTCCTTATGAAGGGGAAATATCACCAACTAATATTAATGTTTGGAAACAGAATTTGCCTAGAGATGAAATTAAAGTAATTGAAAACATCTGTTGGACACTGATGGATCATCTAGGATATCCAAAGTTTATGGACTAAATGCTGCAGGTCAGCAGAAGTTTGCACTAATACTTCCCAACCTACTTTGTGGATATGAATTAGAAGAGTTTGTTTATTCTTGTACTCCGTGTGTATGTATGTGTGTGGGTGTATGTATGTATGTGTGTGTTTGGTCTGTTATTTGCACAGAGAGATTATTTTAAGAATCAGCACCATATTTGGCCTAGCAGGATTTATTTTTATGGCACTACTTTCTTTGCCTTTGTTTCTGAAATTTTTTCCCTAAAATGTTTCTGCTATACAGGTGTAGATGAAGTTATATCATGGGGGTCAGGAGAGATGGGAAGATTTTAAAGGTTTTTGTTTTACTCTCCTTCATCTGTAACTGTGTTAATCTATCTTGGGACCTCAAACACTGCTAAAGGCCTTGCAATTCCTGCTTTACCCAAGCATCTCTTGCTTTCAAGATGGACTACAAAAGTTCCTTATCTTTTTGAAAAGGTCTTCTAACACACTTATCTTGCACAAAGAAAAAGAATTTCTTTTACTGTGTATAATGTTCAATGATATCACTGGGGAAACGGTGAAAGCTCCTATCAGAACTATAGGATTCCTTCTGCGGACGATACAGTTGGAAGTACAGGATGAATATGCTTTTTTGAGGTCAGAAACAGTGACCTGGAAAGCCTACTTAAAGTTTTTTTCCTTAGAAATAATAAGGAATAAGTCTTTGAACGATCTGAATACCAAGGGCTGGTAGTTTATTTTAGACATGCTTGTCTGTTTTAAACTCTCTGTTTTTTGCCTCCCTGAAACTACAGCTGTTCACCATCATACCACTTCCACCCTATCCTTTCTGTCACTGTCAAGCAAAACAATCAGCAGTTACTAATTGCTAAACTCTCAATATTTGTGGGGATTTTTCCCCCAGATGATTAATTTTTCACTAAAGACTGAAACAGACTTAGAATCAAATTTATTTTTGTGGAATTAACACTGTATGACTCAAAGACAGCAGTGTCACTGCTGCCAGTGTTTTTTTAGACAAGAAACAGAATTGGAAAACTGCCTGACTTATCTTGCATCCCTTTGAATGAGTTTACAGACTGCCAGTGTCTGCGAAAGTTGAAAGCAAATGGGAGATGATGTCAGAGGCATCTGTTTCCTTTACCATCTGCATCTTATTATAAATGTAGTCGTCATAAAATGTGGTTCATTTTATTTTGGTAGGCTCTGAAATAAAAATGCTATGCCATTGTAAGCCAGTGGAATAATTACAATGTATTGGATGAAAACTATTAGGCAGTGTCAAGACTTGATGAAAATCTCTGTACAGATTGCAGTCTTCTTGATGTTCCAAACTGTAGTTCCCCCAAGCTCTCTAACACTTGGGAGTCTGTCATTCTGACCTAGATAAAAGTGGTTCTTTCTCAGTGGTTTGTTATTATGTCAAAATGTGCTTCCAGAGTGATAAAGCTGTGGATTTGTTACATTCCAGCTAAACCTAACTTGGCTGTCAGTTTTTCTTCCATTATAGTGTGAGTGGAGACTGCTCTCCCTCCCCCACATGTACTTCCTTCCCATAGCTCTCATGATCTTTTCTCTATAATGTCAAAATTAATGAAAATCATATGAATATATTAATAGGTTGGTAAGTCACTGAAGACCTGACTCTACACTCTTTTTCTCCAGGGAGATCATTCTTTCTATCTCAGGGTTCCATCAGTGAGCATGTAAAATGCTACATGGATGATAACAATATTTCCTTTATTGATCGGAGTCACAGTGTTTACTTTCAATTCCCAGGATGTATGATCTTGAATCATATCAAATAAAAAGGCTCTGTTTTGGAAGCAGTATTAGGTCTGATCAAAGTAAGAATTACAAATGTGTGCAGGTAAAAAAGAAGAAAGCATAAGCTACCACTGCCTTTTAACATTGTATAGAAATGCACCCATGGGTAGGAGAGAGCCAGGTGGAATATATGGAGGAATAGGCGAGGAAGAGATGTGGAAAATGAAAATGATAGTAATTCTGAGAATGATTATGGGAACATGTTATTGATAGGAAAAGAAAGGTAGAGGCTTCCCAAAATTATCTTCGCAGTGTATTCTAACTTTCATGCCCACATAGCAATGCGAAATTGAATTTACCTGTCTGTACTCACCCACTCTCACTTCAAGTGAAAATTTCAGACATGAGCCCTACTATGTGGTTAATTCTAAAATAGTAAGTTTGCTGGAGAACACTTCTATTTATAGATTTCCTTGCGAAGAATGTTAGGTATGGGTGAGGGGATGATATATCCATTGGATATACATGCATGTGATCTGGCCTGGGACCCCTGCCTCATAATGCGAATACATGAGGGGACTGTTTCTCCTGCACTGCCACTGTGATCTTGGAGAAATCCAAATAGCCTCTACCCTGATTTTTGTTCTCATCTTGAAAATAATTAAAGGATAGATTATCACTATATAACACTTCTGAAGGAAGCATTTATAAAATGTTCTATCTACAAAATCAATCCCTTTCTTTATTACCTTCCTCAAACTTAGTCCTAATTGGGATAAAATATTTTATTTAAATAATAGGATTAATTTTTTTTTTTTTTTGAGACAGGGTCTCACTCTGTTGCCCAGGCTAGAATGCAGTGGCGTCATCATAGCTCACTGCAACCTCAAATTCCTGGGCTCCAACAATCCTGTCTCAGCCTCCTGAGCAGCTGGGATTATAGGTGTGCACCACCATGCCCAGCTAATTTTTCTGTTTTTCTATAGAGACAGGAACTCGCTCATGCTCAGGCTGGTCTCAAACTCCTGGCCTCAAGCGATCCTGCTGCCCCAGGCTTCCAAAGTGCTAGGATTACAGGCGTGAGCCACAGCACCCAGCCAAGGATTAAAATTTTGAAAGGATGTGTTAATCTTGCTGACAAAAAGTAAAATCAATAAATGTAATGATAATCTGATTTTCAAAGATTTCAGACAAAGCAGATTTACTCAGAATCAAATAAAAAGGCCATATCCAGATGTGAATTTACTGTAATGAAAATCCAGAGAAGATAGCAGATAGGAGAATCTGCTCAGGAGAAGGAAGCCAAACCTATGAATATGCTTAAATTTAATTTGTACAGTTAAATAAAATTCAAACTTTAATAAGCCGATGTACATATTAGGCCTAGACACTAAAATATTAGACCTTTGATTGTTTTTTTTAGAGTAGAATTAATAAATTCCTGGCAAGAATAGGACAATTCTTGTTCACAACAAATTCCAAGGACTGGCAGAGGACCTGTCACATTGCCTTCTCTAAATGTATTCAAAGAAAATTCCCCGCACACATACACATACACATGCCCGCACTCGCGCACACACGTGCGCCCGCAGACACACTGGCATGTCTTAAAAATTTCCTTTTTATGAAAATGTTTTCCCTTCCTCTCCACCACTTACTTTTGGTTGGCATCATTGATCAGCAGACATTTTTGTGCATCACCAAAGATCCCGGACATTCTTGATAAAGTGTATTGCATTTAATTATCTATAAGTGGGTAAACATCAATGATAATTTTTAAATTGCTATTTTTTAAATTTTTTTAAAATTTTTGATTTCTATAGTCTTTTTTTTATTTCAGCATATTATGGGGGTACAAATGTTTAGGTAACATATATTGCCCTTTCCCCTCTCCCCCCCGTCAGAGCTTCAAGCCTTTCCATCCCCTAGACAGTGCGCATTGCACTCATTATGTATGTATACAGCCATCCCCTCCTCCCCTCTCCCATCTGCCCAATGCCAGATAAATGTTATTCCTGTATGTGCACTTAGGTGTTGATCAGTTAAAACCAATTTGATGGTGAGTACATGTGGTGCTTATTTTTCCATTCTTGGGATACTTTACTTAGTAGAATGGGTTCCAGCTCTATCCAGGATAATGCAAGAGGTGCTATGTTTGTTTTGATTAACTGATCATAAATAGAAAAGTTTTCATTGATTAGGAAAAAATGGACATAGAAGGCAATATGTTATAACACCACTTTCAGAGGTGTTATATTCCAGTACCAAACATTCTAAGATACACCAAGACATTTAATATGTAGGCTATTTACTGCTTATTTAAATGTTGACCAAAAATCTCTAATATGTCTGACTAATCATTATTTCATTTCCTTTTGGCAAAAAAAATACCCAGATAATTTTTAAGACCCAGATGACTTTGGATTTTTGCACAGAGGATTTTAGACACTTTAAACAATAGATTCTAACATTCTTTTAAAAACCTTGAGATGCTTAAGCTACAATTTACATGGGCTTATGTTATATTACTCCAAGTAACACATGCATGTTTAATTGATTCTTTCTAAAGGTAAGTTCAGCTAAGTTTTCCAAACCATGAGATTTTTTGTTTTTGTTTTTTTTTTGTTTTTCTTTCACATCTTAATCCAGTTGTGCAGCAAAGAAAACATAGACTGAAGATCATAAACTGGTTTATACATATTATACATATGTATAATAAGATTCCTCTGTTAATACAAAAATAAAAAGCTAAAAGTAACTTGGCTATGATTGAGATAATGTCACCATACCCCACTTCTTTAGTTCTTTGGGTAATGGTGTTAGGATTTAGTATGGAGCTGAGGAAGTAGAAGTTGGAAAATGAAGGACAAGTTGAATACTGATACTTAGTCCCACAATTTCAGCTGCTAAACTGGAACACCGATCACCTCCCATGATAGGCAATTTTTGCTTCTGTTCCTGTAACTTAATTCCAAGTCCTGACTCTACAATTTTCTAAATGACAAGGATATGCTTGTACTAAGAACCTGTGTTCTACATATGCCTCTCCTGTCACTGGTAAGTTCTTCATTTAGTCATGATACGATGAAAAGGAAGAAACTTCTTGCAAGTTTCTACAGGCATTCTAAATAGATGATACACATGCTCTGATTTCTCTTCAGATTGTATAAATCTTTTACTAAATAGACGATACACAGCAGTATTCTCCAACCCCCAGCTGAGGACTGGTCAGTGGCCCCTTAGGGACTAGGCTGCAAAGCTCTGCCCTCCCTTCTCACCCCACACCGTGTGGAAAGATTGTCTTCCATGAAATGGTCCCTGGTGTCAAAAATATTGGGACCACTGATGCCCAAAGTTGGCATAGTGAAGACACCTTTTTTTTAGTAGGATAAGGATCCATCTATCATGAATTAATCACTTGCACTATACCTTGAATCATAAGGTTTTCATATATCTTATTGCAATCCTCAGAACAACTCTATCGTAATTATTTTACATAAAAGTTTGAAACCCATGTCAAGTGCTTTGTCTAAAGTAAATCATCTGATAAGTGATTTGACCAATATTTAGGCATAGTTTTCCGAACTCCAAAGTTTTTTGGAAGAATTTTGAATGGATTTGTAATTAATTCATCAGTTCTCTCATTTACCATCCTTTGAGGTATCTATCGTCAAGGTGTTGACTAGTATGAAGGAAGAACGCAAAAATTGGTTGGCTATGAACCTGCCCTGTGAGGAATTGACAGTCATCTAGAGACTTCAAAACTATTAGGTAGCCATCTAGAAGGGAAGAGGAGAGGCATTCGAGGTAGTGATTACCACCCAAGGAAAGGCACCAAAAAGTGGTACCTGTTCTGTAGTAGACATGGTTTACTGGCACTGAGATCTTAGGCAAGTTTCTTAATTTTAAATCTCCATTTTTCCATCTGTAAACTCCCTCAACAAAGCAAGGATTTAAAAAGGATTAAGTGTGAAAATTAATAGAAAGGTACTTATTTTGTTTTTGTGACTACCTCCAATTCTCTAGTCTTATTGATGTGGGGGGCAGGGGAGCAGAGGTATGTTTACTTTGATTCTATTACCGTATGTGCCCAAAGAGAAGGCAAACTCTAATGTGATGCATCATTTTCCAGTAAAAAAATATTAAAAACGTTTTTGGATAATTTGAGCATATACAGTTAAGATACATAGACCAAA
Source organism: Lemur catta (assembly GCF_020740605.2). NCBI lineage: Eukaryota > Metazoa > Chordata > Mammalia > Primates > Lemuridae > Lemur > Lemur catta. The sequence continues at coordinate 48,393,096 of NC_059143.1, read as the reverse complement.
TACTCAGACATCTATTTTAGTATTTAATATATTAATTGAGTTGCACAAACTTGTAAAAATCAGTTACACAATTAATATATTAATTTAAAAATACTGCTTTTTCATGTTTATATTTCAATAAACAGTTTTATTCAAACTTTCACTTACTTTAACATCTTCATTTTGAGAGCCATGTTTTGACTTTCAGAGCATATTATATTTACTTCTGAGATGTATGAAAATAGGGAACTATGTGAATTCATCTTTGATGCTATCAACTTATTTTGTGTCACAAGTGCCATTTGCATAACATTAAGCATAACTCCTTGTTCATACCTTCATTTGGGAGATAGATATTTGTTATATTCTTAACTGTAAATTATTGTATTTTTCTACCTTCATGTTTTCCACTTATTGATTAAGTATGCATAAAGCTGGGTGTGTCTAAGACTATGTGTGAACATTACATTTACTCCACTGGCTATGATGATAGAATAAATAGAAACCAATTGGAGGAGGTATATTCACATTACATATAAATGCCTATGTATATATTATTGTTCACCTTAAGGCCACATATAATAGGATTATGTGAACACAAAATTAATCCATCTATAATAAACTTTTCTATTTATTCACATATCATTCACACATATTCTTTTGATTGGGGTAAAATTCCACAGTACCTTATTTTCTGGTTGGTGCTTTGTAAGTTTGGATGCTTTCTTTCTTCCATGGCTGTTGACTGGGACCCAGGAGCAAATTCCAGAGCCTCTAGCCAGAAATTCAGCCTTTCAGTGAGGAGAACAGGAGTGTTTGTATAACTACAGTGGGACCAAGTGCCATAGTGCTATGACAGTAAAGCACATACCCTCAATTGAGAGGAGCTCCCTTCCTGTGATTGATTTTTCTGGGATATTGCTGTCCACATTGCTGGTCTGTAGGCAGTTAGAAACCACTATTGTGTTGATACTTGCATGTGCCAGTTCTACTGCTCCTACCTATTAAACTGTAGATATTTGGCTATGCAAAATAGGTTGCACTAATATGTTGATAATGAAAGGATGCACTGACCCTAGCAGGGAGGTTGGAACCTCACCCCTATGGTATTGATAATCTGCTGTGGCTTGAGCTGGGATTTAGATTTAGAATTCTTACACTCACACATTCTGCAATATGGTATAAAATATATATAATATAAAAGATAGTAAAAATATAAACATGAGTGTACCCATCAACAACCCTAAGAAATGCACAATTAATATTAGTAGTAAGCCCTTCATCTGACCTTTCATTTTCACATCCTCTGCTTCCACCAACCTTCCCAGAGATAACTTCTGTCCTGGATTTTGTGTTTAGCATTTCCTTGATTTTCTTTATAGCTCCAACATATATATCTCTGTCTTAATCAACATATTGTATAATTTTACATGTTTTTAAGGTTTAATTAAATAGTAACACTGCATGTATTCTTTTCAACTTGTTTTTCTTTGCTCAAAATTTAGTTTATCTGATGCATGTCATGTTCCTAGGTGGAGATCACATGTTTTCACCATGGTAGTGTTTCAATGAATAGGCCATTACATGGATGTTTCTTACCTTATTTATCTTTTGGCTTGTTGATGGATTTGGGGGATATTTCTAATTTTTGTGAATTCAAGCAATGCTCTATTAAAATTATTATTTTTATAAAATTATTAAATATTTTCTATAATGGTCAAAGGTTATACATATGCAAGATTTTTTTTTTGTTTTTATCCAGAACCTTTCCATCCACATGCAACCCACTCCATCTTCCTTTCTAGCATACATATCTGTGGCTGAAAGGTTCTGCATTACTATGTACATGCTCGACTATTCTAGACAATGCCAAAGTATCTTCCAGATTATCTGTATAAATTGGCACTTTAGCTAATATAGAAGAGTTTCTGTTGTTCTAGATTTTTTTCTTGTACTTGACATTTTTAGACTTTTCAATGTTTTCCTGTCTACTGAGGTAAAAGCATGTCACATTTTGGTTTTCATTTATATTCATCTGATTATTGACTTAGAGGAGCGGTTCCCAACCTTTTTGGCACCAGGGAGTGGTTTCATGGAAGACAGTTTTTCCATGGACTGGAGGGGATGGTTTGGGGATGATTCAAGCACATTATATTTATTGTGCACTTTATTTCTATTATTATTACAGTCACTTGCCACTCACTGATACGGTTTTGATAGGAGTCTACAAGCAATTGATTTATTATGGTCTCTGTGCAGTCAAACCTCTTTGCTAATGATAATCTGTGTTTGCAGCTGCTCCCTAGTGCTAGCATCACTGCCTCAGCTCCACCTCAGATCATCAGGCATTAGATTCCCATAAGGCATGTACAACCTTGATCCCTCACATGTGCAGTTTACACACATAAGAGTTTGTGCTCTTATGAGAATCTAATGCTGCCACTGATCTGACAGGAGGCGGAGCTCTGGCAGTGATGCCAGTTATGGGGAGTGGCTGTAAATACAGATGAAGCTTTGCTCACTTGCCCACCGCTCACCTGCTGTTACAACCAAGAGGGTAGAAACTCTGCTAACAAGGTACTATAATCATGAAAGTGACACCCTATCATCTTTGCAGTGTCCTATTGACAAGTCACAGTTCCCACCCATGCCCAAGAGGAAGGGATTACATGAGAGCATGAATACCAGCAGAGGGGGATAATTGGGGGTCATTTTAGAATCCATCTGCTACAGTTTTTGTGTTTCATATTTAAATATTATGCTTTATATTAATTGTTGTGTCTGGTCTGAGTTTTTTTTTTTTTTTTGTCTGTATGAATAACCTATATTGTCCTAAACTGAAAAGACTGAGTAATCTTCTTTCCCACTGAACTTCAGTGTCATCTATACCAAACATCAAGTCTCTATATCTTGGATGAGTCTACTTCTGGGCTCTCTATTCTATTCCACGCTGAAGTTTGATTATGTCAATGACAATATCATACTGTCTTAATTACTGTAGTCTTGTTATTAGCCTTGAAATCTGGCAAGGTAGATCTTTATTTTCTACTTTCTCATTTTTGTCTGGGATCTTCTTAAGCTTTTGTTTTTCCATATGCATTTTAGAATTATTTGCACATTCCACAAAACAAAGAAACAATCAAAATAACAATACATTTTAATTGCAAATGCATTGCATCAGTTTTGGGAGAGTTGACCTCTTTGCATTAATTAGCCCCTATTCATGAGCATGATATGCCTCTTCTTTAATTTAAAATACTTGTTAATCCATTGGTAGATTTAAATAAGAGCACTTTATATATTGTCATTACAGTGGATGATATGTATTTTTAATTATATGTTCTAACTGTTGCTAGTATATAGAAAATGCAATTGAATTTTGTCTATTTATATTGTATCAGGGACCTTATTGAATTCCCTTACTAATTCAATAATTTACCTTTAGATTCTTTTGAAATATTTATGTATATGGTTTGTAATATGTAATTAGTGAGAATTATATTTTCTTCTTTCTAATTTTATAACTTTTTAATATTCTTACTTCATTTGTTTAGACCTCCTGTGAATACTTAATGGACTTGGTAATACCTATGTTGGATGTTCTTTTGCTATTCCTATTGTTAATAGAGTGCTTCTAATATTTCCCACTTACAAAGTGGATGTTGTCAGTATTTCTTAGGTACATCTTATCAGGATGTGGTATTCCCTTTTATTCCTAGTTTGATAAGTGACATTTTTATCATGAATGCATGAGATTTATTGAATGTCTTATCTTATTGAGTTATTGATATGATTCTTTTTGCCTTTATCTGTTAATGTTATTATGTGAAAATCTTTTTTGAGATTAAATTCAATTTGGTTTGCTGTGATAAAGCCAGCCTTGGAGTGATTCATTATATTTGTGTATGTTGCTGGATTACATTTGGTAATAATTAATTTGAGATGTTTACAGCAACATTTATAATTGTGATTTGTGTATACTCTTTTCTCATACTGTACGTGTCTAATTTTGAAGTCAACATTATATTTGTCACATAAAATAAGTTGGGAATGTTCTATTTGTATGTTCTTTAAAAGAGTTTGCATAATATTGAAATGATCTAGTACTCGAATGTTCCTTGGATCTCATCTATAAAACCATCGGACAATTGTGTTTTCTTTGTGGGAATAATTTTAACTATGCATAAAATTTTATTTGATGCTTTTATAGGCTTATTTTATTTATCGCACATATTTATTTTGTAGTCTGTTTTGGCAAGTTGTATTTTTAAGAATTTGTCCATTTCTTTTAGTTTTTCACATTTGTTAATCTGAATTTGCTCAAAATGCATTCTGTTGCCTCTCTATTCATCCTCTACATATTTTTTCCATCTCTAATATTTAGTATGTGTGCCTTATTTCCTTGTATTTCCTGATTGGAGTTTACCTTTTATATAGCCTTTTTGGAGATTAACTTTTAGCATTTTTTCATTCCTAACTTCTATTTCATGTGTATTCGCTATTAAGTTTGGCTCCGGATCTTACATGTTTCCTTCATTCTATTTTATTTTTTCTAATTTGCTTTTGATCTTATGTTTTGTATCTTCTTTAATTAGGTATATGGCCCATTATTTTTTGTCAATGTCCTCCAGCCCCAAAGCACCAGGAGCAAGCTGGATTTATTGCTTATTGCAGTGAGAGAGATTTAAAAGGCGTGACTTTGCTCTGGATTAGCTGCTGTCAGAAAATGGGGGTAGTTCTGTGTTTGGGTATCTGAATACATCTTAGCCAGGAGGAGGGAAGAGTAGAGAGAGGCTAATGCTGTAATTGTTAAAAAAAGAAAAAAAAAAAAAGGAAAAAGAAAAAGTAGCCATCACTCATCCTAATTGGGAGGCAGGGATGTGCATTATTTTGTGGCTTAGAAAATGTTTATACTTTTTCTCTATTCAGACATATTAAAGAGTAGTCTTGTTTTTGTCTTGGCCCATTAGCTATGTTCTGTGAAAATATTTATGTTCAACAGGAGGACACTAGGCCTGGCTGATGTTGACAGGCCAGCTCCTCAATGTCAGGAGCTAATTTTTCTTTTCATTCTCCTTTTAAAATTTTTATTGTTCTTATTTTGCTAATTTGAGGCTGTTAATTTATCTTTAAAACCATATTGCTTGTATCCCACACATTTTAATATGTAGCTTCTCCGTTATCCCTTCTAAGTATTTTCTGAATTCTAGTGTGGTTGTTTATGTAACCATGACTTATTAATTATGACATTTTTAGGGTTTCCTAGTTATCTCTTGTCACTTTTTCTATTCAGTATATTACAACTTTCCTTTAAGTATTAGCATGTAATTTTTTATTCAGATATTTTCAAACATTTTATAGCCTGGTGTTTTTAGTATACGTCTTGTAAATAGAATGTAGGTAGATTTTTATTCATATCCTAACAATCATTGTCTTTTATCTGAAGTGTTTAATCTATTTATATTCATTGTAATTCTTTTGCTTGGATCTATTTTTAATCTTTAGCAGGTACTATGTTTATACCTCTATTAACTATATTCCCTTTTGATTTTCTCCTTTCTTGAATTATTTTGAGATGATTAATACCTCCCGCCCTTTTACTATTATAGTTTAAAAGCACATATCCTATTTCTGTTACTTCAGGGCTTATTATAGGAAAATCAAAAGTGATTATTATTCTTGTATACATCTAAATATTTGTTTCTGTTTATTCATATGTTTACTTTTTTCTTTCTATTCCATTATACTATTCAAACCTTGCTTCTGTGCCCATTTCTTTCTGCCTTAAGTATATCTTTAATATTTTATCAAATTTTTTGATTAAAATGTGTCTTATGGCATTTATTCTTGCAAGGTAAGTTTGCTATATATACAATTTTAGGTTAACAGCATTTTGAATACATTATTCTACTTATCTATTTTGACTACTTCTGTTTTCTCAGTGAAATAGGAAGCAAAGTAAACAGTGGAGAAAAAAAAAGGGAAGATGTCTTGGAGGTTGGAGAACAGAAAAGAAGGTATAAAATAGTCATGTGGGAAAGTGAGAGAATAAAAGAGATGGAGCAGGGAAATGTACCATTGCTGCACAGCTCTAATGGCCTCCTTGAAGGTAATAGCTGGGCATGTAAAGTAAGAGACCTGGTTTCCCCCAGCTTTGTTCAGCTGCACCTATGCAAATGTAGAAAATATGGAAAACTAGAGTCACATGATTGTATTTTTTTCCAGGAGTGAGATGACAGAAGAAAAGAATATAAAATGAGGTTGAATGCCTGGGACTGATGGTAGAGGGTGAAGAGGTTTATAAGAAAATGAGGCTCAGGAAACACTGTTAAAAAGGATTTTAGATTCATGTGGCATCAAAGATTGTTGGAGCACAGGTACTAGCTGGTAAGACAAACTAACCTATTTAATGCTTGTCATTCTCAAGATTGCCTCATGAACCAAGATGGCTAGTAGAGCTCAAGCCACCACTGCTGCATTTCAGGGAGCTGGGAGGAAAGGGAAGAGCAGCATCCCAGCTGGTGTCCTCTTCTGGAAAGAGTCTTCCAACCAACAACTTCTACTTTTTTGAGTTATAATTTTGGTAGAAAAGAAAAATTTTTGGAATTACTTGAAGAGATTTAAAAAATATAGCAAAGCAGAGGCATCAACCTCCAGATTGATATTTTCTTGGCCTGGGGTGGTCCCTGGCATCTTCATTTTTTGAATGCTCACCCTCCAGTAGATTCCATTGTGTAGCCATGGTGAAGGATCACTGTATTAGGCAGGTAATAGTCCAACTGATTAGTTGTCTCTTGTTTTTCGAAGTAGTTATGTTGTATAAAATTGTTGCAAACACTGAATTTGTGACTTAAAAAGAGCACCAAATTAGAATACATGATTTTACTATAAACATGTAAAAATTTAATATCGTCAATGTAGACAAAAGTTTATAAATCTGCACTGTACTAGTGCTCCTAGGAGAAATACAAAATTAGGGTCCTGGAAGCCTTTGGTCCCTACAGTTTTATCAATCCATCAATACCTGACCTTGTTTTTCTGTTTAAAGACACCTTATGTCTTTAAGGTGTCTTTATTATTTATTTATGTAATAAATATTGTTGAATCATTATCAACATTGAGTTTCTGGCCAGCAGTACTGTAACTCATACCTCAACAAAGTTTATCTAACCTTATATTTTTTCTGTAAGCACATCACAGCCTTTTGTACATAGGAATGCTAGACAGCACTTCAGCACTATACTTTGGGGCCATTTTATACAGCAAAATCACCAAGAAATGCACATAAAAAAGTGTGAAAATGCGGCACCAAATAGGCCCTGAAAAGAGCACGTGGTTATAATAGAAATATATAATATATAAATATATAATAGAAAGCTGAAATAAGAGGGCAGAGTACCACCTTGTTCAACTTCGGCCAGAGATGTGCTTGTCAGGTGATTGAAATTTTTTGCCACTCTGTGCATATCCACAAAAGACTGTTCACAATAATTATTGATTTGGGGATTACAAATTTTAGCAAGTAGACAAATTAGCAAGTACAGAATCTGCAAATAATGAGAAACAACTGTATTTGCAGTTTCTTCTCCTAATCTAGCTCTTTGATTTTTTGAATAATATCTCCCATACCACCCCTGTTCTGTGTACATGAGCTCGCTCTGTCCCACTTTAACAATCAGAATTATTTGTCTGCATGTGTCCTTCAATAATTTGCAAAAAGTTTTATTCTAGTCTCATCCTTCCTCTTACTTTCAGCATTTTTTAGAGTGATATTCTTTACTCTTATTACAGTGCAATGTTCAGAGAGGGAAGAAAATTTAGAAAAGTACCTTTTTTCTGATTAAAAATACTATGTATTCTTTGAAGAAAGTTTTGGAAATATAGAAAAATATGAAAGGCACTCAAAAATCCCTTCCTGAGATATATCTACTGTTAACATTTTACTTAATATCTTCTCATTTTCAGGTTTGGAAAGATACATGAGTAGATAAAGTGATCTGAATTTGGATAAGAGCCATAATCTACTTTTCAATTAATAAAGTAAATGTACACTCAGTAATGTTAATTTTGGTACAACTATTGAGCTAATTGCTAATTTCTTTAGATATATTTCAAGTTTATTCTTCACAATAGCTTTCTAAAGAAATTTTTATTAATACAGTAGTTAATGGTAAAACATTATTCATAGTAAGAACTAATCTTATTTTTCCCTGTATGCCCTAAAATTTATTGCAGATGGATTAATAGCATAAATGTAAACACAGACATTTCAAATTACTATCAGGAAATAACTGTTTATATAATATGATGCTAAAAAGACAGAAATAACTAACCTTTATACCAAAGCCAGGAACCATATAAGAGAAGATTGAAAGATTTACATATTTTTAAATCTTCTTTATGTCCAAAAACACAAACAATAACAAAATGGCATTTTAAAAGAGCACCAAATTAGAAAACATGATTTTACTATAAACACATAAAGATTTAATATCTTCAATGTGGAAAAAAGTTTATAAATCTGTAAGTAAAAGATTAAAAAAAAGAATATTCCAATTTAAAAAGAGAGAAGTCAAAGTGATAAGGCATTTATTGAGCAAATAATCTGTTTTACTAACTCAAGTAGAAATACTGTTACTTTTCTTCTATTTTATAACTTCTATCTTAAACTCCAGACTATTTCTCTTTATAGTCTGTCCTCCCACTACTAAATAATTGGACAGAAAAGAAATACAGGAAAAACAAAGTCTGAAATTCCATGAAATTTAATCAAAAGTTTTCAGGACTACTTCCAAACATAAAATGAAGAAAGACCCATAATCCCATGTGAAGAAAACTAACTGCTTCTCCTGGTATAAAGTATCACTATAGAGGACTGGTTCTGCTCAACAAAACACATGGCACTTGTCTACCGAGGCCAGAATCCCATGCTTATATTATTGCTGTGTAGATCACACTGGTGTCCTAAGCATAAAAGGCCAATTCATTTAGTTCACTTTTTTGCTTACTTTTTTCCAAACGCATGACCCACTGGACCATTGTTACTAGATCTAGAAGAGCTGCCTACATTAGGTAGATATGCAGACATCACCACTCCTCACACCTCCAACTGTTAAAAAACCATTAGGCTCTTCTGTTGAGCCTGATTATCAGCCTAAAATCACCTCTCCAGTTAATTTTATTTCAGGTGTTTTCTTGTCCTTTCCTGCACACATAATTGTTTGTGATCACACTGGACCAACTTTCAAGGCCTCCCTAACTGTGAAATTTTGAAAAAGAGGGGTTGGTTACAGGTCATTGCACTTCCAGAAATGTCCTGGGCTGCTTCTTCAGTGAAGAGACGAGTGGCTACCACTGTGACCAGCTTGACATCACAAGCCGTAGGTGAGGGACCCTAATGTTTATGCTTATGTATACAAGAATTATCTATACATCCATATGACATTTTATACGCACACACTCTTCTGAGTTATTTTGGGTCGAATGTTAACAGTGGTTATTTCTAGGGATTGAAATTTCAGATGAGTGCTTTTTTCCACTTAGGATTACCTGTGCTTTCCATTATTAGAAGGATTGTTTTAAAACAACAAAAGAAAAAAATTGAAAGCTTAAAATAAACTTATCAGTAAAGAATTTTCAAGAGATTAAATATACAATTCAGAAACTGAGTTAAAATGGCTATTAAGCAAATGAACACCTGTTGAATCTCAAAAATATGAAAACATCCTGAAATGAGATTTTTTTTGCCAAAAAATAGCAAATTATCTATTTGAAAAACAAGTACTTTTAAACACTTCTGCTTGTCACAAAACTTTCTTGAATAATAAATGACAATAAATATTAAAAGTTTAAAAAGTGTGGACAGCCTTTTATCCAGCACTTCCAGTTCATATTGAATTTCAAATAAATCAAATTTCCTTAATTTGCAAACATATTTCAGATGAAATGATTTAGAGCTTAGAAAGTTATTTTGTAGTTTTTTTTAAATTATAGAAATAAAAACATGCAATTTCTGCTTTCATTCCTTTTGTTCTATTTCCTTTTTTTCCCTCTCTTCAATGACCATTCATGAAGTGATAATTATGGCTAAAGAGAAAGATTAGTCAGGAAATTGATTCAGATTATTCCAAGAAATAACTACGGAAATAACATGAGCAGAGAACAGCTCGACCCAGTCCCTGGCCAAACCAAAAGTCAAAAATAAGCACTTAATAACAAACTTAGAAAAAGTACTGTTTTTTTGTTTGTGTGTTTCTATGTTTGATTTTAAGATATTGTGAATAAAAAATGGTAGTATATCAAGTAATTGGTATGAATATTGTCACTCTTGATTTCCTATTCGTATTCTGTTCCTTGGACAGTATTCTCCCACTGTTCTGGTTTCACATTTAGGGATGGATGGCAGTAATAGTGAATGTGATGGCAGTGAGTTCTCTTCCTTACATCTTGTTTACTTCTGGGCGCTGTTTTAGTTACTTGAAGGGGACATTGCAACATACCTACACATGGCTGGCGCTCCATGCTCTTAGGCTCTTAGCTTTCTGTTTTCTTCAGGAGCTAAAGCAGGCCACATCTCCAGTTCCTTGAATAGTAACTGGAGGAGGGGCATTTTTTTCTCATGGTGATATTTACTTTAAATCTGGCTCAGTAGAAGTGAAGGTGTTTGGGATTTGGATTTCAAAATCTTAAGAAAGTTTTCTTAACTTTTCTGTATTATAGCTTTGCCAGAGGTCATTTAGTGAGGAACCAAGAAAAAATCCGAAAGTCGTTATTTTACAGGACTTTTTATGTTTTCCCCATTTTACAGTTCCATTTACCTCTGTTATCAAAGAAAAAGATAGAGAGAAAATAAAATGAACAAAATCTCAGCCAGCTTCTAGCTTCTTAGTCTCCTTGGTAGATCAAACCATTGTGCAATCATAAATAGGAATATGAGAAGTCATTAGCATATAACAGGTGAAGCCACGCCTTGAATGATATTACTCAAAAAGAATAGGTAGCATGGAAAAAGCTATAAACAAGGTATAAATTCTGAGAATACCAATATTTAAGAAGTGTAAAAAGGGGACTGGAAGGGGCAAGGCTTTAACTGCATCCTGTAAGTTTTGATATATAATATTTTCATTATTGTTCAGATTAACTTATTTTCTCTTATTTCAATCATTTTAATGCATGCTTTAAAGTTATAATTCTTAATTTCCACATATATGGGAATTGGTAGTTATGTTTTTTGATAGCACTGTGATAAAAAACATGCTATATTATTTCAATACTTAGACATTCTTTGAAATTTAGTTCATGGTTCTGCATATAGTCAATAATTAGAAATCATTTATGTGTCCTTGAAAACAAAGTACATTCTGCAGTGGTTGGGTGCACTCTTTCCTATGTATCCATTAATAGGCCACATTGTTTAAATTGTATGTATCATCACCAACACATACATGTGTGCATACACATACATACACACACAATTTTTTCTAATGGAGAGAGATGTTTTAAAAATTTACTTCTAAGATGACTATCTGTGTTTCCTAGTAGTTTTATCAGTTTTTGCTTTATACATTTATATTGTTATCATTAAATTTACTTCTCTCCTTTTATTCCTATTGGCTAAATACCTAGGAATGGGAGGTCAGGGTTGTGTGTTGTGTGCGCATTGGGTTTTTAACATTCGTCTTTGTTAATTTTAACCTAAAAGCACACATGAGGTGTTCTTGATCACAGACAGATTTCTTAGTAACTATGTCACTGTAAATAATAACCATGTTCCTCCCTTTGCCTTAGTCCTTACCCTTATGACAATGTGAGGAGAACTAGATCAATTGTCCTGTGCAAGTAGCTGGACAGCGAGGAATAAAAAAAAATATTTTTCTCTGCTTATAAAGGGCCAGGAGGCAGCTGCACCCCAACTCTCCTGAAAGGGACTCCTTACTCCAGCCATTTTGCATACATATAAAGTCTCTCTTAAGAGCCAGATGGCCTCTTGTGACTCAGTTTTTATGACCTAGAGATGTCTGTAAGTTCCTGGAGCCCATTCTTCTTTGATATATAAATACTTATAAAATAGCTCCTCCCTTTCTGGCACCTTGGGGTTCTTAACCTGGAACCTACTCCAGCTGTAACCATTTGACCAGAATGAGAAACTTTACTGTCTCACTGGATCAGAGCAATTAAGTAGACAAAAAGCTACAGGTCTAATCCTCATGGTATATGAAAATATTTATAGGAAGGGCAGACATTTTATAGAAAGACCGAGGAATATTGATTGGCAAGTTTTATTTTCCACAGTGTATATCCTTAACTTTTTAAGAAACTAATAAACAATTTTCAAAAGTGGTTATACCATTTTACATTCTCACCAGCAGTGTTACAAGGGTTCTAGTTTTTCCACATCCTTGATGGTATTTAATGATCAGTCTTTTAAATTTAACCATTCTGGTAAATGGGAAGGGGTTATTTTTCAGGATGAAATCTTAGATAACTGATTTTAAAACTTAATGGGTGAGGCAGCTAGTCAAAAATTAAATGACTTTAAACAGTTACCCCAGGCATGAATGTAGGTGGTGGGGAGCATGGCTGAAGTCCCATAGTCTTGTCTCTGAGCCTGCATAACTCACATAGCTTAGACTGCTCTGAGCTATTTTTCTTTTCTGACTACGTACCTGGAAAGTGTTTAGTATTGATTTGTTTTTTTTTCTCACAGAAAAGGGAAGGCAAAAGGAAAAGAGAAAAGGGAGAGAAACCAAGAGAAAAGAATGGAGGGTCTTAGCTTCTCTGAGGTAGAGACAGACTTCAATCACAACACAAAGCTGGGGAATGGTTTGGAAGCCAGTTTCACACAAAGCTGTCATTCTCACTCTCCTCTTTGAGAGCAGCCAATATCCAGAGTCAGCCTGTCACCCAGAGAGCTTCGTGTTTGCAGAGACACACTCACATCTGTGCCCAGAATCTTCTGCCTAGCTCTGACACTTCCACTTTGAATCCGAAGGCCCTTCTTTTGTGCCAATGAAGGTCAGGACATACCTAAGCCTTCAGGGTATTTGATTTAGGATTTGGACAACTGAAAGATAATCTTGATCAGAACAAAAACATTTTATACCCTGATAAAGGCACCCCTAACCCCCATATTGTTCAAGGGTCAACTACAAATTTAAGCAAGAATGGTAAGTAATAAATTTCAGGTTAGTAGGCTAAAAGCAAAACAGCAATAAACAGAAACACTTTAGGCAGCTTAGATGAAAGGGAACAGAAAAAGACATTGCATCATGTCTAGTGGAGTTGCATGAGGAAGTGGGGAAAATATATATCCTAACAAGATATATAAAGAGTCTACACACTTGGCAATATTTCGGTGATTCTTCTTTCTCTGTAGGTTAGATAGCATTGTTGTAAAATACAAGTGAAGGCAAAGAAATGAAATCTCTGTTTTCCCTAATGAAACGAGGACCTTTTTGCTAAAGGAAGTTTTTACTGAAGATTATGTATAGAACATGTTTGAATCTTTTTTAAAAACTTCACCCAGTGTTCTGAGTATTTGAAAAATGAAGAGAACTTAACAAAATGCTCTTCTGATATATATATATGTACATATAAAATGTCTACAAATTTTCTCTTTTCCTTTTCTTCTTGCTTCTTTTTTCCTTATCATTATTACTAATATTTTTAACTTAGTTGTACAATTTGCCCTTGTTAGTCCTGTAACTCTTTCAACAGGTTTGGACAAGAAGATCTTTGTGGACTCTTTTTGTTCTGACATTTTATAATATTATGCTCTATATCTACAATTGTGGGAAAAGATGTTAACATCATAACAAGTAATAATTAAGAAAAATGCTTCTCTAGGATATATAGGCTATAATGGAAACTATAACTCCTCTTCCTCTGCCTTACTAGTTTATAATAGACAGTATTAAGGTACTTTTTCAGATGGGTAAATTGTTTCTATAAATCTTGACATAAATCTAATTTCAATAGGTTTAACTGAAATAATATCAACTTGGCACACTGTTTAGTACTATATATGTCTAGTGTTCAGGAAATGTTTATATTGTTATGCATACCAAGACTTCCCATCCTCACGGTACCATAGACTGACCAGAGCTATGGTAAATTGAGGAGAAGAATGATTCTCTTTCTTCTGTGTCTCCCTCTTGAAAGAGTTCCACAGTATGAATACTGAGCTGTGTGGTGTCACACAATTTAGTGAGGCAGTTATTTTAGATTTGCTTTTTTCTGTCTTCCCAAGATACATACACACTTCTGAGGTGACAGTGTTGGAAAGGGTTCAAATAGTAGTAGCCAAGTTGTCAAAATATCAGACTGCCCTCTGTTCCACAAGCTTTATTGCTGAGGCTTGCTTATTGTAACCAGTTCCTTGCTTTATGATAAAATCTTTCTTGAAATCTGGCTTCTGTCACTCTGGTCCTGCATTTTCACAAGTGTGTCCCAATTATATCTCTTGTCCTACATTGCAAATTTGATTTATATGTCTGTCCCTCTGGGTGTGTGTGTGTGTGTATATGTATGTATAAACTTAACAAATTTGTATAGGATCATAAGAATTAAAAGTCAATTTTTTTCATGAATTACCTCTTTTATGTATATATAAATATATATGTATCAGGTATTCATATATATTTGTATGTCTTTATGTGCTTATATATTATTTAAAAGTGTATGTCTGTTCCTGTGAGAGAGAGAAACAAATAGATGACATTAGTGGATGATTTGCACATATGTGTGTTTTTATGTGTATGTATGCATGTGTGTGTATTCTGCTATCCTCTTCTGGAAAAACATGTTTCTCTTAATGAAAAATCAAAAATAATTAAATACAGTAGTTTTACAATTTCGCTGGCTGCATTGTCTTGCATTAAAACATCTACTATATTTGGTTTACTTATGTTCAAATCCAATTTCAAGAGAAACTTACAGTTCTACATAACAATGTTTATAGTTTTTTAGGTTCTAGTTTCTAATTATTGCCCCACAAGGTGCAAGTGTATTCTTTACTTTGGTATGATCTCATTATGGTTTGTGTGAAAATTAGGCACACATTTTATTTTTATTAAAGCTGTTTTCCAACAACAGATTCTCTAAAAAATATTAGACACATTGAGTACATTCTAGTTTAAAGCCACAAAAACCAAAATGAGCAAAAGGAAATAAAGCAGTGTTTCTTCTTATTACATAGAAATGATATTTCCATTAAAAGCATTTATGTCTATAACCAGATTCTTCATTACATGCCGAGTCTCTATGTTATATTAGCCAGGAACCACTTTGAGTGCACAAATAATGAATGTTTTTGTTCAGCTTGATTCTTCGTAGTGAACCACATGGGTGTAGCCCCTCAGTCTATATCCTAAAATTTTCACTCTAGAGCAGCCAAGAATCCTCAGACTAAAGAATAAACACTTCCCAAATCAATTTGGAAGATCTGAGATCTGGTAATCAGAGGTTATTCACAGCATTATGCAAGTTTATGCAGGCATCATTTTATTTTGTTTTTTTCTATCAAATATTAACCTATCACTAATTCTTTTATTAATGTACACAAAAATATTTACCTGGCCTACTTTGTGTCAGAATTTTTGCTGAAAATAAGAGAGACAGATATGAGTGATAGTTGCAGTGGTAGTGATAGTTGTATTTAACCAGTGCCAAAAGACCACATTACAACAGATTTATAGATCTAATTGGCTTTTATTTGCGATTCGTGAATAAAGGCAGCCTTCATTCTATAAAATAGAATGAGAGTTCCCTTTGGGACATACCTTGGGTTTTGTAAGGTGGAAACAAAGAAACAGAACAATAGAAAAAAACCTGGTGAACATCAGGTTACTTCCGGTTACTTTTTTGCAAGATTAAAAGCAGAAGGGGCTTCCTTATTATGCTGACTCAGGTAGCCTGAAATTTGTTTTCAAGGAAAACGGATCTGTTTTGGGACCTATCCTCTCTGTAAAGTTGCAGTTTGATTGTGTGGCATTAAGCATGAGTGATCCATTTTGGTTTGGTCTGGTCTGTTAGGGCCTAGTGTAGGAGCTCAGTCCAAATAATGACCTCCCATAGATTTTGGTTAACATCTATAAACAGAAAATTGCAATGCTGTGTAAGATTTACTTGATTAGGATATGCCCGGGATGCTGTATGACTAGGGAGGAGAAAGGAGGGTCACACTTCGAGACTGGAGAAGTTTTAGGAGTAGATGTTGGAAGACCATCCTCCATGGCTATCTCAAGTTTCCGAACGTCTTGCAAGGAGAGGCACTGACGGCTTTTCCCCTGGACTACCTTTCAAATCGTATCTGCATAGCAAACAGCCTTGGAAGTTAGAGATAGTGTTTCCCTGTAGAATAAAGGGCAGGCTTATTTGCTGTCCAATATAATAAAGATACTGTTTCCCTGCAGGGCAAAGGTCAGGCATGCTTACTGATGAGTATAAAAAGATTAGGGTTCTCTAAATTCTGAGTTCTTGCAATATAACTCAGTGTGTGGTGCAGGCATCATCTGAACCTATTGTTTTCACACTGTCAGAACTGAGACTCAGGGAAATAGTGCAAATGCTGATATCCTGCCTGCTGCTATTCTGTGAGTATTACAGTAGCCTCTATCTATGATCCTGCAGTCTCATGTGTTCTGTCAGCATCCATGGAACTGTAGCAGGCTTACTTGTTAGCTTGAAGTAGGGTAACACCTCAAAAACTTCACAGCTTTTGACAATGGGGCATAGATCCTTGAATTTTGATATTCATGAACTTAAAAGTCAGTAATGTCTGTGGAATCCCATCTACTATAATATATGTTATATATGTTTTAAAAAGAAATAAATCAAATATGAATAAATAGCTTTCTTTTTTCCCACCTCATAATCTTTTGAACACTTATAACTTAAATTTAAAAGATTTACAAAAGGGACATGGTTAAATATTAAGGTTAAGCCATTAAAGGTTAGGATACAGCTATTTTAAAGATTTTTATCACACTGGGATGCACATAACACGGAGTTAAGGCATTGAGTTTGGTTAAGCATCAGTTTCTTTGATTTTTTTCATTCTCAACGGTTAATTAACACCTTGGTTTTTCTTCAAGACTTCTTTTTCACATTGCTTTCACTTTTGGTAAAAATGTTAATCAGATTGTCTTTCTGAAATTTATATTAGCTTTGTAGTTCAAGAAACAACAGCCTACTTCTTTGGATGGTGGGCTTCTCAAGGAATTAATTCACAATCGTTCTGTAAATCTAGAATAATTCCCTCATTCCTGGCCTTTCTGTAACCTGCCTGGTCTGCATTCTCTTTTTAGTAATGTATCTCATTATTTCAGTAAATACCACTTGTCCACCTCTTCCCATTGTTTGTTCTTTAAGTTGACCACATTGTGTTTAAATTGCTTTTAACCTAGACTTCATAAATGGCACATAGAGAATGTCTTAAAGTTCAGTTTGTGCCATCTTATTGTGGTAAATACCAAAAAGAGGACAAATTAGAATCTGAATCTGAGCTTTAATTATTTTGATAGACAATAAATAGTTATAACCTGGTACAAATTATTTGGAAGCTAATCACAAATTGTTTTGTTCTCAGTGTTATTAAACTTTATCTTCCTAGGGTAGAAAATACTGTTGAGCTAGTTTATGTCTGGTTTCTAACATGAGGATTTTAGGAGTAAATAAGTGAGGGAGAACTGATACATCTTGTTTCTATTGTAAAACTATTTGACAATGAAGTTTAACCTGTGCTTCTGAAAATGAGATTGGCGTAGGTTGGTGGGGTGGTACCATAGGTGGTTGGAAATCTGATGATATAGTGACATTTGCTGCCATGAACACTCTGTTTGTATGAAGATATGAACACTAAGTAACCAATTTATTGTTTTTATTTTGAATAACCACCAAAGCCTTGGTCCTGGAGGTGTTATTAGCATCTTTTCAAGTACTTAAGTATAAAACCTAAAATGGTAATCAAAGATAGAAAATTAAAAATCTGGGCCATCCATGCCACTAGTTCCTTTTCTGTTCATTTTACACCAATAGGCAGCTTTTTCCTCATAAAAACCGTGGTAATAAAATTATTCAATTTGATCAATATAGAGATTGGTTAGGGAAAAATATACATGTATACACACGCACACACACATTTTTTTTCTCCATAATGAAAATGTTTTCATCCAACTCAGAGATAAATGGCACACCTAGGATTCATATACCTGTATCTTTAGATGCTCTGTGAGATAGCTCTTAAACTTAATTATATTACTGCTAATTGGATCTCTTCAAGGGCTCACAGGATGATGTGGTAGCATGAAAAATGTTGATACGTTAACTTTATGGATACTAATGCCATGGAAGCATAGGCACATAGGCAACAAGGCAATGAGTAAGTGACACAGTGACAATTACATTTTGTGTTTCATTCTATTTTGAGTGTAAGAAATTTTATGCCATGAATTAACATTTATTTCCTTTTTTTTCCTTTAATTTTATTCCTTTTTAAATTTTCCTATTTTGGTATTTTTATCTAATAAAGAGTGTCTAAAATTTTATTTTTAACCTACAATGAGACATTTAGCACTAGATGTTGCTTTTAGATGTTGATACTCCATATCAAGTTATCAAGCAATGTTTGAATGCTACAGTGCAAAAGAGATAAGGGAATTTCAATGTTGAGGTGCCTTAACACCAGTTCTAGAAAAATATTCACTCATAGATCTGCATGACAGACAATAAATTTTCAGATAGGAAAGGGAAACTTTTAATTCAGTGAGAAGCTTGTGCGTGTGGTAATAGCTATATTTTGTGTGTTATGTGTCAGGTTGAGTAATAATGTATCAGTAACCTATAGATATGGCTATTTTAAGTGATTAAAAGTATCTCCTACTGGATGGGATCCCACAGATGGCATCTGTGGTCTTTGAGAACACTGGTGACAGAAAAACCTTTCACTAAGGGCATAGGCTAGTTACACACTACCGAAATGCAAGGACAACCGGGAACACCACATCCATTGCTGAACGAATAATTTTTATTTATTCCTCTACTATCAGTTGTGAAACTGCTTTTTGTCTCCTTTGTAAAGAAATTGTCTCATGGCCAGGATTAGTTAGGAGTAGTCCTGTAATGGGAAACAGATTCTTGCAAAGCGAGCAACTCTCTTACTACATATTAAATTACTTTTCAGTACAACTCCTGTTGCTTCCCATTCCATGGAACACTTTTGGTGGCACATGCTTTTATCACCTTTTATCTGGTTCTGTTTCTCTTCCTTCAGGTCTCAGGTTAAACATCACTCTTTGAGAAGACAGCCCCTCACTGTTATGCTTTATCAAGCACTCTACATATTTCTTTTGCAGTATTAATTATGATTACTAATGTATTTGAATAATCATAAACAAATACCCCCCATATACACACACCACATTACCCCCCACACACACACACACATCATACACACACTTTGAAATGTAAGTTCTAAGAGGACAGGAGCCATCTTTGCCTTGTTCATCATTCTCTCCAGCCCCTGGAGAGTGCATGAAACCACATTAAGTGTTCAGTACATATATATTGAATACTTAAATGAATGAAACACCTTTAGAATATTTTTCTATTTTAACAACAATTACTATGTAAAGTACTTTAGTAATTTGGCTCCCAAATTCATTAATCTATCTCTTCCTCTAATTACCTACTATTTTCAATACAAGAGTTCTGTTTTTGTAAATCAGTCTATATTTCTTGTTTCTTGGCATTTGTGTTGAATGCTCTCTTTCAGCATTCTACTGCTATCTGGTGGTTCTACAACAAATTAGAACCAAAATTTACGAGTAGAGGGGTTGGGTCATAATAATCTCTCTCTAGAGAATTTCCCATCCCTGTTCAAGGAATCAATGAGCATGATGTCACATCTAAATCTAAATATGCATTTTAGTAATTGAATGAAACGTGTGAACATATATAAAGATTTGCAAAGTCATTGCTATTGATATTAGTAAAGATTTGATCAAACATATGATTAAGAAAGCTTGCAAATTAAATGCATGAAGAAAGACATCCTGTATTTTGTTCTATGAACTAATGTATAGAAATAAGCTCCCATAGTAAAAATCAACATGTCTGGGGGAAGAAATTTTCATTCTTTTTTGACAAACGTAGTAAAATAAAATCCTTCAGAACAGACATTTGTGTCATTCATACTTGTGACCAATCCATGTCTCATATGGTACGTTTTACATAATGGGCACCTTACCAAAAAAAAAAAAACAAACCTAAATAGGTACTAACAGCCAATCCAGAGCCCTGATTGCCTTCCTAGATTATACATATTGTATTACACGGGTGATTGCTCCACTCCATCTGCCCAATTCAATGAGAAGTTTAAAGTACTATGTTTAAACAGAGGTAAAATAAAGCCAGCTGTCAAGCAAGTCAAGTGTTTGTTTTTTTTCTTTTAATCATCACATAGGAAACGTTTAGTACAATAAAAGTGGTAGAGATCAGTTTTTCAATCCACAGTGTGGTGATTCAGTGAACAACAAAATTGAAATCTGACGTTGTTGACATTTAAGATTACTGGTGTGGTCAGCTAGAGGGGAGCAAACAATGTGTAACATGTTTCTCTACCTGACTTATGTTAGTTCCTGTAAAATGTCAAATTGAAGGTGACAAGGAGCAAGCTTTCTACTTCAAAATGTAACAAGAAAAGGCTCAGCCATGTGGCCTACAAAGACTTACAGAACATCATTTTTACTGATGGCAACACAGAGATTTATTTATTTCATAGAGGCAACAATTGAATTTTATTACATTCATTTTCAAAAAGCTAAGCTTACTGGTAACATGTTTTGGGGATATAGCTGTTATTGTGTATTAACATATATATGAAATATTTCCCTATATGTAGGGACCCATCTGCTCCTGATTTCACAGACCGCATGGGAGAAGTAGTTCAATTATTTTGGCAAAGGAATTTTTGTCAAGGTGTTTTAGAATGCATTCCCCCTAACATATTTGCATATTATTATATTATATTTTATTTTTTTAGAGATAGGGTCTTACTCAGTCACCTGTGATGGTGTGCGGAGGCACGATCATGGCTCACTGTAATCTTGCTCAAGCAATCCTCCCACCTCAGTCTCCCAAAGCACTGGGATTACAGGTGTAAGACACCTTGCCCGGCCCATATTTGCTTATTTACATATTCATCCAGGAAAAAAAAAGCATGAAGTTACTTGCTATGTGTTAAACTTTATATGTGGTAAAATCTAATATAAAAAAGATGAAATCCCTGCCCTTAAAAAGCTTACTGTTTGTTTAAAGAGAAATGTCATCACATGCAGAATAGCAAATTCTTAAACAAGGGCATATGGAAGCACAGCGAGGAAAGACGCCTACTTCTGTGGTGGTGAGGGATGGTTACCTGTCAGATGCCAGATTTGCATATTTTATTGGATGTATAGTTTGCAAATACTAAGACCTCAAAGGCAATTACAGCAATAACAAAAATAAATAAATGGGACTTGATTAAATTAAAAGCCTTCTGCATAGTAAAGGAAATATCAACAGGGCAATTTGGAATTTCTTATGGAAAGCTTTAAAAATGACTATATGCTTTTACTCAACTCTTAAACCACTAAGAACTTATCCTAGCAAATGTATAACAGAAGCTTACAAAAATTTAGCACTTGTAGCATTGTTTACATGAAACAATGATGAAATATAATTCACATGGATAGATTAAATAAATTATAATACATTGATAAAATGAATAGTATTAATTATAATTTTTATTATGTAATATATTTATGAGGTGTTAGGAAAATAATTAAGGCACCAGGAATATGTAATTACTATCCCTTTTTTGGAAAACAATAGATGCTAAAAATACTAAATTTTGTTCTCTTTGGCTTTGGAGATTATATGTGTGGGGTTTCTATCCATCTGTTTTCTGGTATGCATATTCCTTTTTTCTCCCTGAGTTAAACATGCATTGGTTTTGTATTAAGGAATTATGCTATTTTTAACTAAAAGTAGTTTTAATTGGGATACCTATTGAAAAGCTAAGTGAGATCAAGAAGTTTTAGTTACTCACAGAAGAGCTGATATCAACGAAAAGAAATATTCATGATCTATAGATGCTGCTTGGTGTTCCCTGTGAGAAAACTTGTGAAAAAAAATATTGGAAACAAAATTGCTGAATTATAAGAAATTCAGCAACTGGTAAAAAACAATAATATCAACAGAAAACAATCCATCATTACTTTCAAGTCTAATGAGTATAATTTCTTAATCAAATTTGAGATACAGAAGCTACAATAGAATTATAAGTAATATAATACACATAGTGAAAATTACTTCAGATAAATAGGATAACAGTTGAAGATAACCCTAATTAAATGTTTGTATTTAAACCATAGCATATATGGGTAAATATACTAAAATAAGACAAGCCATTCTATCAATGGAAATTAAGTGTATAGAGCTTTATTCAAGGGTACTTAGATTAAAACCAAGAAAACAAACAAACAGCAGTAGTGTTCATAAAAACCCTGGGATTCTATGCACTCAAAGATAGTCTTGCCACTTCATCTTATCACTGATGTTAATTAAGTGCCAATTACTCAGCTCATTCTTATTTAAACCTAGGTTTCATCAAATACTGATTTGTGCCACCTGCAACCTAAATCAAGCGTTCTCTGGCAGCAATCAAGCTTCTATATTTTCAAATTCAAACCAATTGTTTCTGCACCAGAAATAGCTATTTACCACAGTGCTAGGAATAGGGTCAAGAGAATGAGCTAGTCCCCTCGAGTATAAAATTTTAAGGAATTTCAAAAAAACTCAGTCATCAAGGTAAAGGATATATTAAGGCAATCTTTAAAAATCTAAATTAATGCAAATATCTATGTTGAACGAAATACCAAGATTTTATATAAATTATTATCTGATTATAATTTATTATGAAGCAGACAATAAAAATCTGTTTTTTTAATTAACTTTATAGATGCTTAAAAGAAAAAATTAGCAATTTGGTACAATGTTTTACGTAGATCTTTTGAAATTCTTCTGTAATTAAACTTTTTAAAACTTGACTTTATGAAAGTTTTAAGAATAAAATGCAACAGCTTGGAAAACATGTCCAAGCCATTATTTGGTTCACCAAAGTAATAATTCAACAAATGAACTCTTTGATAAGGAAGGAAAAATTTCAAAATCTGCCACAAACAATAAAAATGACACTGACTGCAACTTTGTCAATCAATTCACCTAACTGGCAACCAAATCCAGTAAAACTAGAAATATGCCTAGAAATATGGGAGCTTTTGGAACCAGTAAGGAAAATAAATGGACTTACAGTCACACTGTTTTTGACCATTCTGAGAAATACATGGTCTATCTATTGGCATCAAACATGTATTCATTATCTCAACTGTGGGAATTTACAAGCCTTGAGTTACAAACCTATGGTTTGGAACCTGAAGTACAGTCAGGTCAGAACATGAGTCACTGGTAGGACACTTCGTTTCTTGGTTTAGTTGCTTTCACTTGAGTTTGTTGTTGAAAGAGCAAACCTGGAGATGAAGGTGCATGACCTAGAGCTGCAAATGACTGAGCGGAGAAAATTTCCTGATTCCTTTTCAGTTTCTTAAGGAAAACTACTATGATTTTAGTGGCTAAAGCAGAGTGAAACACCCACTTATTTAGAAGAGTCTGTAGAAGAGGATTTGCTAATTGTTAAAGTGCCAAATGAGAGAGGAAGCACATCTCCCTCATATGTGTACTTGCTATTATGAAAGAGAATTTCTTGCAGCACCTCAGTCGCACATGTCTGTATTTTATTTTTTACTGCATGACAAGGCCTGTGCAGTCTTCACTGTGCCCCAAGCTTTATGCTCTCTAGCAAATGGATAAATATATCAAAGAAGAGATGTATGAGTCTATGGACAAATTTTAGTTATTTACTTACCCACATATTAATATCATCTCTAACAAGATTTAAGCTACAATAGCTTAGAAAAAATAGCAATGATCTCACTCAAACCCAAAACCTATCACACAAAGTAAGAGTATTTATAACAACAGTGGAAAATCACTGAAATATTTATACTTGAATTTGCCTTACTAAATTGCAGGTATAGATCTTTTAGGATTCGGGGCAATCCTTACCTACACATGTAAAAGCGTGTAGGCACAGAAAACACATGCAAGTTTCAGGGAGCCTCTGCAATCCATCCATTTCCATTTTAACTTGATTCATGAACTCAGATGCCCACATCTAATTTTTTTTGTACTTTTTCTGCTGGTGTCATTTTGGATTAATATTCCAAACTTACAGGAAAAGTTATGAAAAGTTAAAAATATCAAAATGAACTTGAAAGGTAGAAAATGATCTGCAAATGTAAAATCAAACATGTGACTAAATGGAAACCAGTACTATTCTGGGAGCAATTTTGTGATAAGGAGGGTACAGTGAAGTTGGTGACATTATGGATTTAACATGATTGGTCGTGAGTTGGTAATAGTTGAAACAAGGTGATGGGAAAATATTAACAGAAGTTTTATACTAAACTTTTATATCTGTATCTATCTGAAAATATCCATAATAATCTTTAATCAAAATGGTAAAAGATTAACTAATTTATTTATTTCTGCATTAATGACATGTTAGGTATTGAATGTTTTAGGCTATCAATTGATGGCATAGTAGTAGTCTGGAAATTTGGGTGTTTATTGTAATAACTTTAAAGTTGGTATGTAATTAATGATGCTAGTTAGCTCACAACTGATTTCTTCTGTCTTCAAAGTGAGAATGGATGAATAGGCCTTTATCAAAGTCATTGCATATTGCACATGCCAAAGATACTGTGAAATTTGCTATATAGTGTGATATGTTCTTATAGCAATATGATTTTGCTTTTTCTCCCCTTATTTGCTTAACTTCTTTTTTTTTTTTTGATTTCTCATTTAAATAGAACTAATCTTAAACTTGCCTTCATTTACTTTTCAAATGTAAAAGATTGAGGTTGTTAAGAGTAAGTGGATTGATTATACACTATTTCAATTTAATAGCAGCAATTATGTTTTCTGAAGTAATATTTGTATTGGACAGTCACACTCATGATGTAGGCCATATTCTCTAATCTATTAATGATAAAGACAGGCTACAATCATTAATCTTTTTGTAAAATCTTTTCACTAATCTTTGTACGTTATAGATCAGAGCCAGAAAATATGTAAATCAGCTCATTATAAATCTATGCTTTTTATATAAATAGAAAAAAAAGAAAGTCTATTTTTTTGGTTTCATGTATCATATAATGCCCTTTTCATGTTGGGGATAAGATTTCATGGTAAACTGATATAACTGATACAGTAGGAAATACTTGTACACATGTTTTAAATCTGCTCAATGGATAATGGGAGAAAGGCTAACTAGAAAACATAGTAGGACTGGTGGAAGCACAAGGGGCTAAAGTGAATTTGTATTTATAGAGAAACTGATTTGTGTGATCTGTTGTTATACTCCAGCAAAAGAAGATACCTGAGGAGTTGCATTCATTATGATGCATGTGGACATAGGGCAGGAAATTTGATGTAGGCCATTAATTTAACCTTGAAAAGAAAGAATATGAAGATAAGATATCTACTGACAGAGTGTTTAGACCAGATGTGGAAGATATTCACTAGGGCTAGCTCATTAATGAAGGTTGGGCAGAACCGTTGGGAACAAGCAGAGTCAGAGGAACCTGAAAAAGAGTATAGATTAAAAGCTACTAAGCATTGGAGTTTTTCTGCAATGTGGTAGCATGGGAATGAACCCATTTTTCTATTGTGTGTAAGTGATATTTTTAATCATCTTTGTGTTCAAAGAATTGATTAAATCCATTTCAAAAATATGATTATATATACACATATATAATTTAATATATAGGAAACTATCATGAAAACCTTAATAATGCCATTTATTTAATAAAAAATTGCAAATACTGCTATTAAAGAATTAAAAGTAGCTTGAAAAGGTTAAAAACACCAAGCTGTTATAATATTAAAATAAAAGTTAATCTATCATCACCCTTTGTAAACTGTAGGCTTTTTACACTGCTGATAAAGAAAAACAAATAGACTGATTTAAAATTATTTTGAAAGCAATTTCATCATAAAAAGGGTTTTATTTTATTTATAGTTATCTTTGCAAAGTGTAAACAATTTTATGAAGTAGTAGTTAAAAACATATTGTTTATTCAAAATAGACCTTTTCTAATGTCACTTCAGGTTTTACAACAAGCCATGGAAGAACTGATCTTGGCTTTTCTCAAAGGGATTTTTCTGACATTAAAAATAAAACAACTGTCATACTTTTATCAGTTTGTGTCATTTTTCTAAAACAGCTGTTTCAAGAAATATCAACTGAGTTCACATGAAATATTTTGCCTTCCAGCTTCAGAAAGCAGCAGGAGGATCTTTCTTTGTCAGTGCGCTTGAATGTGCAAATAAAAACTGGTGCCAATACTCCAAGAGAAAGAACAGTATCCTAGGAATCGGGGCCAAAATTTTCTTCTTACCCCTACTATTTAACAGAACACTAAAGCCAGAGAATAGTATGGTATTCAATAAGCTGATAGTATTTTACATACATGTATGGTACATATATCATTAAATAGCAATAGAAACATCTACCACTATGATGCTAAATCCTGACGGCATCTGCCTTTGGGCATATGTTACTCCTTCCATAAGCTTTGGATTCTTGATTCTTGATGGTGTTCTACTAGTAAGAAGTCTGCTTTTGAATTCCCAAACCAACCAAAAGAGCTGGTTCCCAAAGCCCCATAATGTACAAAGGAAGCATGTACTTACAGAAAGAATGAGATTCAAAGATTCTATTACAAAAAATGGAGATAATTGCCCGTATCACTTAAGCACTCTCTTTCTGAATAATCAGTACAACACAGTACAACATGCACAGTTATATGAACCAGATTCATATAATCTCAAAGCCTTCACAAATACAAAATGTTTTTATCTAGTCAGAAGCCAAAATCCAAAGCAAATTGGGAAAATGTGTTCCAAGAATTCCAGAGGAAACATGTTCTCCAGTTGCAGACATATAACTTCTTAAACTTATTCTTAAAGTACAAAATAAACCTAGCAAGTTTCAAACTATCTCAGAAAAAAATCCTACCTTTTAATATCAGCAAAAATGCAAGTGAGTATATTTCCTTTTTCCAAAGGAAAGAGTGACCCCACGGTTCTCACATTTGTTGACTTTTTATAATATGGCCAGATAAATGTGCTAAGA
Source organism: Lemur catta (assembly GCF_020740605.2). Lineage (NCBI taxonomy): Eukaryota > Metazoa > Chordata > Mammalia > Primates > Lemuridae > Lemur > Lemur catta. The sequence goes on along the minus strand of NC_059143.1, from coordinate 48,365,822 downwards.
AGTTAGAGGTAATAACACCCTATACACCTTTGCCTTTTGCTCCTAAGTAGCATAAACTGCACACATCCTTGACTTTTGCCTTCCAAGTAATGCTGAAATCTGTCCTGAGCTACTCTTTTCAGTTGCTCTCTGCTTAAAACAGCGTGCTGCCAGTATCAATTTGATAGGGAGAGTCACATTTCTCCAAGTTTTCAAAGACATGGGGAAAAGAGCAAATAACACTGGGATGAAAGTGAAAGGAAGACAGATACATTCTTTCTATGTGCTAATTACAAATACTATTTATATAGGGATATATTTATAGAGGGTATCAATACAATTACCTTGTATTTCTAAAGAAATTGGGTGTTTACAATATTTATAGAATATGTAAAATATACATGCATATGCATTTATATACCTACTTAAATTGTCAAGTAAAAATGAGCATGATAAAGTGCATTAACATTTACAAAGCACTTTCAAATTACTTTTAACTATTCAATTCTCACAATTTTTCTTTTATGAAGACAAAGTTCATTTTGATGCAAGGATATTTCCAGCACAAAAAGAAAAACATCTGTCAAATGATAAAATTCAAAATTCTCAAAATTCAGGAGGTATTGAACCATTATTTTTTTTAAATCTTCAATAATGGGCCATATAGTACTAGAAAGTGGTGTTTTAGAGATGATTCAAACATAAAAAGAGAGCCTAACACCATAACCTTCCCAGTCCGTTACAATGCTGTGGTTCTCTAATTATTGGAATACACTCAGTGAGTTCATGCCCCTTTGCTTTGCTCATTGTGTAAGTGTTAAATTCACTAATTCTACTATATGCCAGGTGGAACTCAGGGGTCATTTCCTAATTAACCTGGTTCTTACATGGCATTCATTCATTTTTGGTATTTCTGACATTTTATCAGGTAAAACACATTTCATATTTAAATAGCTTATCAGCAGCATTTTAGTTAAACTGGCACAACAAGGATAATGTTCTTAACCTATAATGAAGGTCTAGTAACATCTTTTGGTACTTCAGTTTCAACCAACTTAATTACTTCAATGATAAGACAAACACTCTGTGTTTAAAGCTTTTATAGTCTCAAATCTAGATGACTTAGTTTACGAGCCCTGAACATCTTATGTTGAAAACAAATTAATATCATTGAATCTTGAAGTTATAGTTCTTATAATTGCATGTATAATTTAATTCAGTTGAAATACACCAGTGAACAAGGGACATAAATCTGTCAAAAACTAGTACTCTACAGAAGATAATGTAGTTTGTTTGTCATGGCCTTCACATATTATGTGTCCTAGACTAAGTTATAAAATCACCTTGAACTTTTTTCCTTCTGCTAATGGAGATAATAACAGTACTTTTCTCATACAAATGTTGAGAATATTAATAGAAATTGTGCAGTTAAGATAGTCAGTGCCATGTTAGATAAAACAATAATTACTCAATAAATGTTATTTGAGAAATGTCCTAGAAAAAATATAGAATCTTGTTTTTGATCTATTTCTTAAGTGAGAATTACCTTCCGGGATTAATACACAGGTAGATCATATCTAAGGTGGTTTTTTTTTCCTAGAAATAGAAGCCAGGCCCCCTGTACTACCCCCTCCACCCAAATTCTGTTGCACCTCACTCTGATAGCAATAAGTTTGAAAGATACTGTAGAGGTGGAAGTTAGTTTTTCTTAAACATCAAGAGGAAGATTTGCCAAGTCAGGCAACTATGAGTTTTGACAATAGCTTACACCTTCCCAGACATTTTCTCAGAATGTTGCAAGACTTCTTGGAATAGTCAAAGGGGTCACTGGTGTTTTGCTTTATCTGTAAGTATAGCCCTCCATAATGAACTTAATGGAGAATAATGTACAGGAATTGCATGTAAATGTTTACTGAATAGAAATATAAGAAATCTGGAAGTCAACATCACTGGAATTCTCATTAATGGCTTAATGGGACCCTATAGAGATTGTGGACCTTCTCTGCCTAACAATAGAATTTAAAATATTAATTATAGTTTTATATCTAGGTAGAATTTGTTTTACATATACTCTAGTGAGAGTTTGCAATCAGTTATTGGGAGTTATAATTAACAATTCATGAAGACGTCTCCTCCTGCACTGTTGGAACAGTGCAGATGATGTATTAAAAAGTTCCAGTCTTAGAAAGCAATTGTTCATCTGAACTCATTTATTTGAGTAGTGTTATTTCTCTAAATATAGTTCAATTTCACATCTGTTTGTTAACATTATAATTGAGTAATCATCAAATTATTATAAATGCAAGGGCTTTTAATTTGATGGAAAAATGATTTAGATTATTTTTATGGAAATCAGACTAAGTAAAAGTGAATCATAAAGGAACCAAGCAGCATTTATGAGGATATTATGGAAGCCCTGGTGAGATTTGCCTTAAATGTTATCTGAGTCATTCACAGACAAATATTAATCAATCAATTAAATTAGTCCATATTCAGTGAGAAACAAAAATAAATATATGTGTAAGGAAAATGAATGTTCATATTCAAGTGGTATAACAGTTTATAAATTAATTAAATTCAACAAGTGCCAATGACTATTAAATATTATGCTAGCACTGTCCATATGAATATGAATAATTCATGGCATCAATCCTTGTGATACAGTGTAAAGGGTACAGACTTCAAAGTTAGAAAAGTCTTACTTTAAACTGTAGCTTAGTTACTTTACCCTATAACCTAAATGTTTATGCTATCTGAGATTGAGTAAACAAAGAAAATAATTCTGATAATGCCACTGGAATAATAGTCCAGGTCCCCAAGATATTATATGAGATAAATAGAAAAATTTAAACCTGAGTCAGGCTCTAGTGTATCGAGAATATATCTGGCACAAATATATATGGTCCTGGAAGATAAGTCCTCTGTAATCCAATGTGGAGCTCACTGTTCAGTTTTGTGCCATTGGTTTATACTGTTGCTTCATCCTTCCACTCCAGTTGGGCCCCACATGCATACATATATTTTCATCATCAGCCCAACCCCTCTGATGTTTCACAGCAGAATATCTCTTCAATGTCGCTAAGTATACATGAATATATATCTTCTCATTCTTTTCACCATGGCTGTCTTCTTTTTCATAAGGTTTTCCTATACCATCAGACAATAAGGGAAAAAATTCTAGCAAAAGTGTTGGCTCTTGCTAGCTACTTGGTCTAAAGTGAAAAGTGTGTAGCTGAAAAGAAGCCATCTGACTTATTCAAGATATGTTTAAGAGTCAGGACTTGTTGACAAATTGGCTTTAATAGGTAAAGAAAAGAAAAATATCAAGGAAGACTCTGGTTATGGCTTCAAAATTATGTAAATAGTGGAGCCATTTACTGAAATGGGGAAAACTAGGAGATAAACAACTCTGGATAGGGAGGTGGAATTAGGAGTAGTATTTTAGACAGGGTAAGTTTGACATGCCTACTATATACCCAACTGAGAAAAGGTTTCCAAAAAGAAAAATTTACAGAATAAACTAGCATGCTTTAAAATTTAACCTGAATAAAATTCATTAGGGTGGAGGGTTGAAATACTGCCAAGCAAATCCTCACTCCTAAATAAAGGAAGATTTTAGACCTAAAGCTGTACAGCTTATAGGAATATCATATAATGCTACAACTAATCTATCATTGTCAGTTTTATTTCATGAAAAATGAATAGTTCTAATTAATTATCACTGTTTTATTCATTCAACCACTATTTATAGTTCATTTATTTGTCCAGGAGCTAAGAACTTTGAATAAGACAGATATGGCTATCTTCATGGACTTTATATTCTATTAGGGGAGTCAGACGAAAAGAGATTAACACAAATAAAATAATGTGAAGCTACGAATAAGAGTCTGACAGAAATAATATTGGATAGGACATTCTTTAATGAGGATTTTAGAGAAGGTCTCCTTGTGGATTACATTTTGGCTCAGATATAACTAATGAGAAAGAAGTAGCAATGTAAACAGTGAGGATGAATGAATTTATGTCCTTGAGAAGAAACAGTAGGTCCATAGCCCTGAGTTGGAAGAAAACCGATCATGATCAAGAACCCAAAGAAAACCAAAGTGGCTTGACTGTATTTCAGAAGGGCATATGAATACATAAGAGGTTGGATAAATTGACTACAAAAAAGTCATAGGGAAATATGTAGGTACTTTAAGTAGCTTGGAATTAATTCTAAAAGTGATGAATAGTCATTATGGAATTTTAAGCAAGACAGCAATAGTTCCTGATATGGTCTTAAACTCTGTTTTGCAGATGTGTAGAGACTAAATTGGAAGAGGGGACGGGAGGGAGTAGGAAACCATTTACTTTCAAATTATACTTACATTGTAACATAATGTATATATTTTATATTGTGCTATGTAATTATATAATTGGGACATAATAATGCTAATTTAATTACCTACATTATTATATTGTTATATTAATCACTTTTTCTTGAAACATGAATAAAGTAGCCTTTATTAGAGAAAACTAATAAAGAATAGATGTTATATTTCTTTTTCATTAAAAAAAAAACTTTTTCTTTTGGGTATGCCACTTCACTAGGTACATAAGATAGTGATATTAATAATAGGTGCAGCTCATGTCATTTTCCCTTGTTTTATTTAAGTTTATTTCTCAATTTAAAAATAATTCTTAACTTTAGTTATTAAGAAAGTAATGCCTGTGATCTTAGCTGAATTATTTATTTTCTTTTCAATATTGATTTGAATAATCTTGTTCTCTGATTAAAGTATTAATATATCTTTGTTGCTTCCTTAAAAATAGGTTAATATGAAGATATTCATTAATACTTTATACTAAAAGTATGATAGTCTTCTAACTATTAATATTATATTAGCCAGATAATACTATGTATTCAGTTCAGTTCTAAAATTTAATGCAATTGAACTTAACTATAAAGGTCATTATTAGCAATGCTTATGTTAGACATGACTATTCCATTCAGGTTTCACAATAAATACTTTCTGGTCCATATACACTGATGTAAGCAATCATATGGTCCATTACAAATGACATGACATTCAAGGCACTGTTCTAAGTACACTATTTTTTTCCAGCCATTAGACACTAGTTAGATTAGACACTAGTTCTAATATAAATGGTATAATTTATTAGACACAATTAGACACTAGTTCTAATATAATGGTATAATTTATTAGACACAATTAGACATGAGCTCTAATATAATGGTATAATTTCTTAAATAATATAAATTATTATATAAAGAATATGCAGATTTCCTTGAGTCTGACCATTTGCTTTAGTTTAATGATGAAAATCGAAAGTACCATAAACTAATGGAGGGAGGATAATTGGAAGAGGGAGTTTATATGAGGGAGGCTGCAAAGGCAAGAATCTTAAAATCTGTTATCTGTGGAAAATTGTTTTCCAATATTTTCCTTATTGATTGATCAGTTAACATACATACACTTTTAAATATATACATTAATACAGAAAGAATATATAATACAATGATTTGGGGGATCTTTTCCCATGTTGTGTAATGGTAAATCATAAACTTAGTAGCATAAAATCTCGAAAGCATGGAATGACTAAACAGTAAAACTAGGAGTTGCTAGTGATGGGAATAGCTGTTAAGCCAATTGTTCAAAGCAGTGAGGAAGCTTAGCGGTTAAAACTTACAGGCTTTTGAGCCAGATTGCCTGGATTTGGATCTTTGTTAGTAAAGTGATCTTGTATAACTTAATATCTCCATGTATCATTTTACTAATATATAAAATGAGAATAATAATTTTACCCAATTTCTTAAGGTTTTGGTAGAGTTAAAAAGTGTTTATATATGTTTTATAAATGAGGACTATGTCCAGTGTTATATATGTTTCAAATTTTCATATTATTAATCAGAAAGCCCCCCATTCCATCTACTTAAGAAGCTCTTTGTATTTCTTTAATCTGAGTGTCCTCAGCCAGTATCTTTGGGATGTTATGCTTATTTTGTTGTCTGCATGAGTTTTGTTGATGAGAAGAATGATATATTCCAGTTTGCTACTACTGTGTTGGATAATTACAGTGATATTGGGTATCATAATTATTCTTGACTTTAATGGAATTTCTTTTAATATTTCATCATTAAGTATTTTGTTTACAGCAATTTCTGCTAGATAATTTTCAGCAAGTTGAGAAACTATCTTTCCATTTATAGAAAATTGAGTCTTTTCTTTTTAAATCAGAAATGAATATTCAATTTTAATAATATCCTGATAGCAGATCCATCTTTAAGTCTCTCCAGTGAGGATGGCATTCTACTTACATATGTCTTATTTACATATTTCAGATACTATTTACCTCTACCTTATTTCTACTGAATGTTTTTCTCCCCTTCTCCCACAGAAATGGTTGTACTTCTTTGACTCACAGTCCCCCTACTTGCCAGAGTCTGACTAACATATTTTTTGTGAGTTTGTGTAACAAAATTCACAAGCATGCAATCCCTCTGTAAATACATTTATATAATTTTGCTTAAATATATAAGTATAGGCTCACATATTTAGATTGGGTTTTTTATATTTAGATTGGGCGTTATACCCAATATACCCAAAAGTCAGGAAGTGACTTTCCTTCATTCCTTAATACCTATAAATATGAAGATTTAAGCCATAGAAGAGATATTGTATCAGTGTCCTAGGAAGAGCTTACAGGCCCTGGTCCTACAAAGGAACTACAATAATGTTGCATTATTATTTGTTGTTATTATTATTTTATTTTTATTATTACAATTTGCTGCCATTATTGTTATAATTAGTCAGCTTTTTGGATGAAGTTTATTTTCATACATGATCCTCAAAGTATAGCCTTTGTTGTGTAATTCATTTGTCTAATTATAACCTGGCAAAAAAGATGGCAGATTTTTATTTAATGCAAGCAAATAACTACCTTGCTATGCAAAGTAAAGTCACTTAGAAAAAGTCTTTGTTCCTAAATTCTGTAGGATCAGTGAGAAAAAGATATCATTCTAGAAGTGTTTTGCTTCAGTTTATATAGGCATGGTCTGCTAAAGTCATGTTTAGAAATAGGAAATTAGGAAGAATATAAAAAGCTTCCCCTTATGCCTATTAGAATACAGACAAAGCACAATAAAACAGTATTTCAAAACAGACACCAAAATTATATTCTTATTAGTTTTTTTTTCTATCAGTCTAGTCATTTTATTTTTCTGTAAGGTTTTAGACAGTCGTCTTTCATTCATTCAATCATGTACTTTGGGATAAAAAAAAGAATCATTGAAATCCTCACCCAATCCCTTGAAGAAGTCTGACCAGTGTTTAACAGAATGGTAACATCAGCTCACGTAGATGGAAAAGTCTATATTCATGAATCTGTTCCTTGTAGTATTATAATTATGAGTATTTGGTATGATCTTTTATAGTAGTCTCACATTGTCCTTTCTCACTTGGCAGGAAATAGATACCGTTTGTTGGTGAAAGGATGGATGGTTCTAGTTAATTTACTAGAGTAATTAACAGTATCTTGGTGGAAGGTAGTAAAGCTGCTGTATAGAGAGAAATAAACACAAAGTGAGAAAATAAAAAAAATATATTAAAAACATGTTTGAGAAATTGTGCTGTGAGAGAGAGAAAAGAGATCGGAAGGTGACAACAGGAGGATGAGGGGTTAAGGAAAGGCTTTAGTTGTGCTGTTTCCCCCCTTTAGTTGCAGTGAGTTTAATAACAAGTGGAAAAGAACTACTTGAAAGGCACAGGTTTAAAATATATGATAAAGGATATACTCTTGGGTAGGTTTATGAAAGAGAGAATCTGCTCCTTCCACAATAGGAAGTGTGGTAAATAATTTTAAATCTAGAATTGTCAAAAGCCAACTTATAAAAACTAAGAAAAAAATTCACTGATGCCTTTAATTGAAAGATCAGAGAGAAAAATAGGTCAGGAATGCCGCCTAAAACCCTGACACATGAGCAAAGAAATGAACAAGTAAGCTTTTCTTTGGTGATGATGTGTCAATGTAAGTTTATCAGTTTAAGCAAATGTAACACTCTGGGGGGGTGGGAGTTGATAATGGGGGAGTTTGCATACTTATGGGGGCAGGGAGTTTATGGGAAATCTCTGCATCTTCCTGTCAATTTTTCTGTGATTCTAAAACTGCTCTAAAAATAAAGTTTTTATTTTTTAATAATATTTTTAAAGATGTGGCAAAAAACCAATTACTTGAAGGGATGAGTCAACACGTTAAATGCTGTCAATCTCTGCGTTAGTCCATTTCTATGCCCCTCTATACAAATATTTTTCTGCTAGGAGCAAAGTGACCTGGGATTTTGAAACTGAAAAGAGACCAGATGACTCATCTTTGCTTTCTTCCCTGCACCAGAAGGGGTAAAGAATCAATATTCTGAAGTACATTTTGCATTCATATGCTGCACATGCCCACTCAGGAAGACAGGTACAAAATAAACTTCAACCTGATCATGTTTTTTTTTCCTTCCTACCTCCTTTTCAATTCAGAAAAGCACTTTTATTTGATGACTTATATATAATATGAAATATATGTGTTGCTATTTTAGAAGTCAATTTCATTTATTAAGAACTTGATTACTATTTGAATATATTTTAAGATAAATTTCTCCCTATGAGAGTACAGTCTCCAGATAATGCCACATTGATAATTTCTATACCAACCACCTTCAGAACTCTGTTTGATAAAAGCTAATTTTAATGTCAATTGGTAGGAGACTTTGCTCCACACATCTTCAGAGACCCAAGCTCCTTTCATCTAATGGTTCCTCCTTTTTTCTAGGGCATCAGAGTAAGTATTCTGTTGGATTCTCTGTGTATGGCCACAGAGGAAGGAGGAGAGGGATAATGAAAATGGCACATGTTCTTCTTAATTCCTTTGGCCTGGGGAGATGACACACTTTATTTCCATTTGTATCTCTTGGTGGTAACTGTTTACATGGTCCAGCTAGATTTAAGAGAGCCTGAAAATGTGGTTTAGCAGTGTGTCAAGAGATAGTAGAGCACTGAGAGTGGACGTAATTGTAGTTTCTGTCATGAATTATCCTTTCGTGTGACAACTAAAAAATAAATTCACCACACAATACACAAATTCACGTTAGTTCTTCACAGGGATGAAAGCTAGTCACTGTCATTACACTGACAAGAGTATCAAGAGGAATATAAGAAACAATGTCAGTAAAATATTTGGTGCTGGAGCTGCTTGCAAAGTAAGTTTGAACCTATCTTTCGAAAGAGAATGGTTGAAACAAGAGTTAAGTTAAAGGAAAGGGGAAAATAATACACCTTCACATCTCATACCCTCGTCATTGTTGTGTACATGTCATGAAAAAACAAAGGATGCTTTTCCTAGATCCTATACTTATACACTCTTTCCTATAATTTATCTGTATATTATTTAACTCATTTAATCATTCATCCCTTGACCATTCATTAATTTGATTTATCTTAGCATTTCTATGCTTAAAGTACATATCTTAATTACTACTAAAGCTTTCTAAACTTCTTGATATATATTTTAGCATCAACTTGTCAAGTTTCACAAGAAGCCCCATTTTAAAATAAAATCCTTTAAATTTGTGGTTTGATGTAGAGAAAATATAACCATGAAATATTTCTCATGCTTATGTAGTTCTCATTTTAAGAACTCCAACAATGTTTTGGAATTCTCTCTACAAACAATTTTTACGAATTTTGTTAGATTTACTCCAAAGGCTATTGATATTGTAGCATTCTTGTTACTGTGATAGGATTTTTTATTTTTTCACCAGCATAAATTTTTTATTGATTATTATCAGTATAAATACCAGTATAAGGCTGGTATATTATATTGATATGTCATACCAATAAAAATTTATGTTGCTTGATGCCGTATTATTAAAATAGCTCTAAAAGTTTTCTGTATTTTTTCATATTTGTGATGTACACGATCAATTGTCTAAGAATCAAAATGTTGGATATTTCTGTATTCATCTCAGTTTCTTTTTTCTTGTTTAGTGTTTTCCAAAGGACTGCTATAAAATTTTGAATATGGTTGTACTTTTTGGTATACTTGACTTTTAGGAGAATGTTTCAAATGTTTTTCTATAAGAGTAAGAGTAATGATTAATGTAGCTTTTTTTAAAAATATACTCTATTGAAAGTTAGGAAAGTTTCTTCCATTCTTTGTTAAGAGTATATAGCATTAAGTAATGTTGACATTTATTATTATTTTAATATGCATTCATTGAAGGGTTAATATGTTTGGTTCAATGTCCATCACTATTACAATGTAGTAATTATTTCAAAGAAAAACTAACATATTACATAACTTAAATATAATGTATATACTAATGTGGAGTTTATAAGATCTCTCATGACCATAACTTAATTTAATAATGCTAAATCCTTTGGAGATAATATCCCTACTCCAATTTCATAGATATTACAGGTAAGAATACTGATGGTAGACAGAAATCAATCAGCTATTATATGATATATTCAAAACTAATTTTATTCTCTTTCCATTACACAGTGCTGCATTCTTATAATGTAAGAAGATAATTTCCAAAACTATAGAGGTACTTCTTGCAATTTAGTGATAATATTATTAACTGCACTGTTGTTGGAGTTCAAAATTCATTAAAACATTATATTTAAAAGATAACATATTAAAAAATGAATACCCTAAATGTTCATATCTTATTGCAAAGTAGCTTATAGCAGCTATGTAATATCAGTGTTTAATGATAAAATACAATGAATAGGTGTCTATTTAAAATATATATCTGTAGAATAAAATTATAACATTGGAAAATGAAAATAACTTCACTTCTATTGAAAAACTCACTCTCTAGGACAAATATGCTATATTTATTTTCAAATGGACTTAAAATTACATTTAAACTATTGCCCACTTAATTATTTTAAATTAATTAAGACTGAATGAAAATCTTCATTTATGGATGATAAAGTATATTTTCATAGGGGAAAAAGTAATAAAAGAAACTATGCCTCAGGAACAACAAACTAAAATGATTTTTGATTCCTTTTTTTCCTAATATTATGGCTGTAATCAGTAGTTTCTATTTATTATTTGCAGTAACTTTTTCATGCTACAATAGAGGTACATTTTGCAAAGGCATCAAGGGCTGTGTGAATATTTGATATTTTGGAGTCTTGATCTGAACTCTTTTTGGTGGAAAATTCATTAGCAGTTGCTTAGCAACCGAGGTATTTGGTCGTACTGAGAATTGCTTGACAAGTATAGGGAGTAGAAATTTGGGGTTTGGGATTTTTCTATAAAATTTGAAAATATTAATTGCTTCTTCCTAGTAACATATTATGTTTGGAAGACATTTTAAAGCGAAGATTTTTACACCTGAGTCTTTAGGAAAAGCACGCACACACACACAACCAAATAAAAAAAATGTCAAATTAAATAAGAAGCATTTATCATCTTCTAAGACTCTAGAATCTAAAGATAATATTAGATGTTATTTTTAAAGAAATAATATCTTAAAAATATAAAAGAAATATGTACTGGTATAGATAGTTGATAACTGTTATTTTATATAAAATTAATGGCCAGCTAAGAGGGAAAATCTTTCAGTAGAAAGAAACCTTATTGCCAGGAAATAATAGATATTCATTTTAAAAATTATATACCACTTAGAGACAAATTATTATAGAAAACTACTTTGAGAAGAATAGAACTGTACAATTAAGATACTCAGCTTGAAAAATATTGAAAAATATAAAAGTTTCTTTAAAAACTTTTAGTTTATGTGAGTGTTCTAATGAAAAATAGTTACTGTAAGAAGTACTCATCGTGTCCCTACTAAGAAAAGTCAGATAATAATTCATCCCATTTGAAAACTTAAGAATTTTATATTTATTTAAATTCAGTTCAACAAATAGCAGAAAACACTAAATAGCAATATAACTAATCATCACTGTGATATATTTTCTTTAGTGATTGCAGTTAGTAAATTTTACAGATCTTCTAACACATATTTAGTACTGGTAAAACAATGCGAAGATTTTGAAAATTATCTGGAAACATGTTTCAGAATTTCCCATTCTCAATACACTCCTAATTTTTTAAAAATTCAAATTAAAAAATTAACTGGTGTTGTATAATAACACCACATTTTTATGGCCAAAATACATTTATGCTTCTCATATTGCTTACCTTTCTTAAAACACCTAACATAAAAAATGTGTTTTGCTAATATCTAACAATCTCTAAAAATGAGTAGAACTCAACCATTTTGTGTGAGTTGACTATTTAATGGCCAAGTTCACAGTGCAGAGAGACTGACTTTCAGAGATTTTCTGAGATTAGATTGTTTATCCTCCTCTTAGTATTAACTAATTTTTAGTATTTACTGTTATTAGATGACCTTCAAAGTACTTATGAAGTCATTTAAATGAGGACAAAATATCTAGAAATAAGCAATCCAAGTCATGCAGCTAGTATTTGAAAGAGTAGTGTCAACAAGAACTGTCCAATACAAATTTTATTTTTTGACAGTGAGATTCATGGCTTGATTCCAGACTTTAACTAACAAATAAACAAAGGATGGTTTTTAAGTAAAACCAATGAAATCATAAAATTGCCCTATGATATTTTATAGCTACATTATTGCATATAACTATTGTCATTTTCACTAATATTGTAAATTAAGAGATCATTAACATAACAAAACGAGTGGTTCTTCTGGGTATTTAAGGTAATAAAAGCTGCCTAAGTCCTAGTATCTCTATAAATCTTTCAAGAATAAATAAGATCACATAAATCTCACAGTATTAGCACTGTCAAAAGGTAGAGAAAACAAATAACTTTAAATTACCTGTTAGTAGAAAAATTATCAATTTCTAGCAGAGCAATTGCTTGATCTCCCGCTGCAAGCTTTTACAGAGTGTGAAGGGAAGTCATAATAACCTGAACAAAAGAATAAAAGAACAGTGGCCCTATGATTTAACTAAAATCATCTCCAAAAAAAGAAAGTTTACTCTAAGTGTGAAAATGTTGGAAGGAGTCCTGGTAGATCAGATTGCTAACTACAGGAAAAGCATTTGAAAATACACAGAAATCAAGGAGGCAGACTTTGCAAAGCATCAGTTCTTATAAAGTAGAGGATTAATAAAATATGAAGAAGGAGAAAAACAATGAAGAAGGTACAACACCCTCCCATTCTCTGAGAAATACCCAGTAATTAAGAAATCAGAACAGAAACCATTATATTATTTTATTTCCACTTTTATACTGTAATTGCTATAATATATAGAAAAATTATAACAAATTACAACATGAAAGGAAAATATAGTGTGAAATGAAAGATTATAATAAGAGAGCTTAATTTAAATGGAGATCAGAGGGCTCCAAGGATGTGACATTTATGCAGAAGTTTGTGTGTATGTATGTGTGTGTGTGTGTGTGTGTGTGTGTGTGTGCGCGCGCGCGTGTGTGCGCACGCGCGCACGCATGTATGTTTATTTCAATAGTTTTTTGGGGGATGTAAATGTTGTTTTTATAGCATGAAGTACAATTGAACCAGTTTTTTCTCCTAGAGGTATTACCCAGTGAAATTATAAAAGACAAACCAATTAGTGACAGAAGGAATTTAAAAGAAGAGGTAAAACTATCTCTGTTTGTGGATATGATATTTTACTTACAAATAATATTGAGATAGCAGGATATAAATTAATGTAAAGAAACCATTACTGTTCTGATACATAAACCATAACCAGTTGGAGAACATAATGATATAGATCCCATTTATAAAATCAAAAAAATGTTAAATACTTGGGAATAAACTTAACAAAAAACATATATAATCTATAAGACGAAAAAGTGAAAACACTCCTGATAGATAAAAAGTAGTGTAGAACAATTAGAAAAACATGTCTGGTTCTTGAACAGAAACATTCCACATCATTAATAGTTCAGTCTTCCCTAATTAGTCTATAAATTAAATATAATTACAATAATCCTTACTAAACAGTTTCACTTGGAGGACTAGAGTCAGTGACAGAATTATGTGAATTTCAGTCTGCTCTTGTGGGGCTGAGCTCATAGTATAATAGTAGGCCCCTGTTTGTTTTTTCCCAACTTCACCATCTTATCTCTTTTTATGACTGCCTGCCCTGCTTACTTTATTTATTTATATTGTTAATTTTTTCTATTATTAGTAGAGATGGGGTATCACTCTTGCTCAGGCTGGTCTCAAACTCCTGAGCTCAAGCGATCCTCCTGTCCGCCTCCCAGAGTGCTAGGATTACAGGAGTGAGCTACCGTGCTGACCCCTGATGATTTTAGTTCCCAACACAGATGCAGAAGCAACAGCGGAACATAGACTGTTTAACTAGTTCCCACCATTGTATATACTGTAACCATTTGATAAATCCCTTTTTATATATCTGGCTTAGAATTCTGCTTCTCTGATCACACCCTGACGCATACAGACATAGTTAATAGAAGATGGAAAGGGTTCCTGTTCATCAAATGATTTGAGATTAATGTTTGCAATATTTTCAGGACATGCTGATCACCACAGAACACAATTGAATAATCCATAATAGTCATTTTATCCTTGTGAGTTTATCACCTTAAACTGTATGCACCGTATGGTACAGATGGAAGTGACTTTCCACATCACATAATTCATTCATGTATCCAATTTACATTTTGTCTAAATCATATGGGTTTATATCTTAGCAATACTTGAGATCTTTCTGTTCTTTCTCAAGTGATATTTTTCAGATATAAAGTATTACTTATTTCATCATTACTTAACAATCAGATTCTGTGTAAAAAGTCATAGAAATATATAAAGCTGAATGCTTTATGTTTATGAATTTTATTGTTTGAGATAATTTTTTTCCAATATTTTACAGTAGGTCATCTAGAGTTTTAAAATATTATCCTTAACAAATAGAAAATATCTAGCTACAACTTGTGATTAATAATGAGGGTTATGGTTATTGAAATCCTGATAATACCTTAATTTATGCATTCTCATTAGTGTATAATCTAATGTTAAAAATGGTAGAATAAAAAACATCTTTTCACATACCAGACACTGCTCTAAATTCTCTTGGTATCTTATCTTATTTTACCATCCACATAACTCCTCAAGCAGACAAGGTTATCCCTGCTATACAGATGATTGAACCGAGGCTTAGAGAGATTAGTAAATTGCCCTAGATGAGAGAGCTAATACGTAGTAAGTTTGGTATTTGAGAGAAGGTTTGTCTGACTCTAATACCTATGCTCTTCACCTCTTCTATATAAAGCCTTCTTATAAGGCTTTGACCCTTAGCACCATTATACGATTCCTTTGACTTTACTTAAATACTTTCAGTAATGTTCTGTTTTAGTCAACACCAACTATTAGAAAATACATTCACATAAAGTAGACTTTCTCGTAACGTTTTTCTGAATTCCCTCTACTGCCCTCTGAAACAACATCGAATCGACTCTGTGCTACCCACATGTGAGCATTCCTAAGGCTGCAATTATGTTCCACTTTAGTTTCTCTTTTATAAGTAATTATTCTCATTTCCTTCAGATGTTCATTTTCACATGGCCAGCCTTCTACAACCCTTGCCATCAAAACTGCAGCTTTCCATTACTTCTCTTAAAAATGGAATTCATCAATTTTATAGCAGTGACCAACTTTCCAAGCAAATTAGTAATAAAAGTGTTAATAAACAAAAGCAATGGTAATGTTATGCTCACTTACCAGTTTTCATTTTTTTTAAATTGAGAATATTATGGGGGTACAAATGTTTATGTTACATATATTGGCTTTGCCCCACTCAAGTCAGAGCTACAAGCGTGCCCATCCCCCAGATGGTGCACACCACGCCCATTAGGTGTGAATATACCCATCCCCTCCTCCCCCCTCCCACCTGTCCTTTTGGACCTCAGTTGCCACTGCTTTAATTATATCCATGTGCTTGTAGACACCATTGCCATTACTCAGTTGTGATCATCAGTGAGGCATGGTGTCCCCAGTGCCCACCTGAGAACCTGGTCCATGGTAGAACCGCATCAGTTATTTAAAATATGAGTATGCATTGAGCAAAAATCACTTTTGAAGAAACTTTTCATTTCAAGAGCTGCATCCAAAAGAATTTTATTTTCTATGGTTTGGTAGTCTTTCCTGTGTGTCCATTATGTCTGAGTTGGGACTGTTACTTAGAATTAAAGTAGTGCTCTCCATATAGGAATAACAGTCATCGGGCATAGGGCAGATGGGAGCGGGGAGGAGGGGATGGGTATATACACACAAGAGTGCGATGTGCACCATCTGGGGGATGGACACGCTTGAAGCTCTGATTGGCGGGAGAGGGGAGAGGGCAACATAGGTAACCTAAACATTTGTACTACCCCCCAAAAAATAAATAAAATGTTGCAAAAATAAATAAAGTAGTGCTCTCTTTATAAAACAATACTATATTGTCTTTTAATTGGCTCAGGGTATTACACCAGGCACCATCATCCTTCCTTTATTTCAAGCACTCTATGTCTTATACGCTGCATGTAGTTTCTGCCCAATTGTCTCATAATGAATTTTCATGATTCTAAAGCTCCCCATATTTCTGGAAAATTATCTTTTGTATCAGACCTGATAATTACATCAAAGCTTTGGAGGTACTCTTACCCAACACCTGCGTTAATCTTGGACATTTGGCCAGTTAAGCCTAGTCAGGCCTGTGCAACGCCTATTGTCTGGAAGAGTGAGTGTAGTATGTCAAAATTGCCATAATTCAGTGTTCTGAATGCATCTCTCTCTGTATTCCATGATTTTCCAGGATTCACAGGAATGTGAATTCCATGATTCCCCAGGGCATAGAGGAAGTAGTGTTCTTCAGCTTACCTAACAGACATTTTTATCATCATCATATTCCTGGGATCACAAGGATCAGGGGAAGGAAAACCACCTTATGAAGATATTTTAGCATTTTTGTAAGAATCTTAGAACCTTATAAACTTAGAAAGTTCCTTTTGGAGACAACCTTATACAGAACTGTGAAACTGCTGTCGTCAGAACTTCTGACTCTCTTATAGGTTTTTTAATCATGTTTCATATATTTGTTTTACTTTCCCTGGCTAACTAAGATCCCCAACAAAAGTTCTAATATCTGGCTAAAAACTAATGCTTTAAATTCCAAACATCCCTTTAAAAAAACTTGTTTCTCTTATATTTGGTTTCCTCCTGACTCTACTCTTTTCCTGAAAATTTTAACATTTTTTAAAAATGTTCTTTTGAAATGTAAATGTCTTTGACTATGGTAAGATCATCTTAATTTAAACTGAAAATTAATGTTTTTGATGTATGTATGTGTACAATGTGAAATGGCTAAATCAAATTGTATGCAATAAATATATATGCAATTTTATTTATCAGTTAAAAAAAAGAAAAAGAAGGAAATGGTAAAATTTTGTGTCTTTTAGGAAGAAAACGGGGTTGTTTGAATGCCAGAGTCTTGTAGCATTTCCCATGACGTTCTCTGCAGCTGTTCAGTCTCTACCATTATGCATACTTAATCTGTATTAGTACTTTTATTTCAAAATGTTTATTGATCACAATCATACTTTAATATCCCGAAATTGCTATTTTCTACATATTGAACCATAACTCATATGTCCTTTTATATTACGACTAATTCAATCACTCACTTGAAGAGTATGCTATATATTTTTAACTTAAATATCTCTTCTTTTTGCCTTTCTGCTTATACATGAGAATTTGAAGAGTAAAGACTCTGCTGCCCAGTGATATCCATCTATTCGAGGAGCAGTGGTCAGATTTTGTAATGATACCCGTTGCTTCTAATTGCCTGTTGTTCCACACTAATCACCCTCAGCCTGGAGACATTTTTCATGAACTCCCTTGATGTATGATCTTTTCTTAGCTTTAGCTTCAGTTCATGGCCTTTTGTTTTTCAGCCCATTACCTCCTGAAATAATTTGTGGCTTGCCATTGTCTTTGTCCTTCAAAATTTTATTCAACTCAAATAAAATATTTGTTAATATTAATTTGTTGTAAAGTAATTTTCTCGTTTTCTTTTTATAGTTCTCATCTGTAGATAAGGAATTAACTTTTGTGACTTTTTTTTCACCTTCATAGTCTAAATGTTTAGTAGCCTATGCAACACAGTGATTATGTATTGGCTCACTGCCTGAGATGCATTAAGTGGGGAAGTGAACAGTAATGAAACATTTCAAATACAATAAGGTAAGCAATTTCTAGTGTAAAAAATTGTGTACCTTCTATTATACAGTTATGAGCCACATAGTGATGTTTTGGTCAACCATGGACTGCATATATGATGATGGTCCCATAGATGACAATGGAGCCGAAAAATTCCTATTGCCTAGTGACATTGTAACCATTGTAACGTCATAGTGAAACACATTACTCGTGTTTATGGTGAGGCTGATGTAAACAAACCTACTGCACTGCCAGTCATATGGAAGTATAGCACATGAAATTATGCACAATACATGTTACTTTATTATGATAATAAACAATGATGTTAACTGGTTTATGTATTTACTATACTTTAAATCACTATTTTAGAGTATTTCCTTTTACTTATGAAAAATATGTTAACGCTAAAGCAGCCTCAGACAGGCCCTTCAGGAAGTGCTCCAGAAGAAGGCATTGTTATCATAGGAGATGACAGCCCCATGCATGTTATTGCTCCTGAAGAAATTCCAGTGAGACAAGATGTGGAGGTAGGAGACAGGGATATTGATAATCCTGACCCTATGTAGGCCTAGGCTAATGTGTGTGTATGCATGTTATACCCAGATATATAGTTTAATAGGTTTTTTAAATGGTTTTCAGTTTATACTACTCCTTATGAAAACATTCTAGAATTGTGTGGTACTGTCCAAAACATATTTACAAATTTAGTATATATTGATATTTAACTCTATTACACAATGTAGCCGTAGACTTGAGGAAAAAAAAAAACATGTTTATAGCTACAGTTTCAGAAAACATGTTTATAAACAAAAGAACATTTCTAGTAGAAAACTACCACTGCAAGCATAGCAAACATATTAAAATTCACCGCAGTTAAGACGTAGACAGAGGCATCCTTTAAAAAATTCACTTCACATATCCTACTTAACCTAGCACATTACTTAAAAGTTATGGGTAACAAAATTGTATAAAGATTCAATTCTACAAAAATAAATTACTCATGCACATTAGAGTGACATTTTTTCAATTTGTTTCTGATGTTATCTAGTAAAATTCATGATATCTGTACAAAATAGCATTTGAAAATCTAAGATCTCTAACTAAGGACAAATATCCGAATGTAACCCCGGAATTGTTTTTAATCTGGAATGGAAATTTATTTTTAGATATAAATATTTCTTTTTAATTATAAGCATCAGAATGATTTGCCTTTCAGAATAGTAATCTACTGGTGGCTTAAAGTGTGTGAAAGTAGGGAAAAGAAAAGGCAACAAAGCTTTGGAAAAAAAGAAAATTGAATGGGAAAGGACATATAAAATTACATAGGAAGCTATTATGGAATCAGGAAATTCATCCATATTCTCACCCAAATTCAAACATTCTTCTCAATAAAATACTATAGTTACACTATGAATTTCCCTCTCCCCTTATAATTATCTTGTAATAGTTTAGATATTTATTTTAAGGTGAATAGGTATCTCAGTCTTACATTTAAGGAAAAAAATAAAAAATAATTCCAAATGCCCCACATCCAAAAATAAAGTATAAATATAGTAAACCATTTTTGATGTGCAGTAAAATATACTATGAGCAAGGAGCATAAATACAGCTTAATTTTCAGCTGCCTAAAACCAGTACCTAAGGATGGTTTAATATAAAAGAACTATTTTCAAAGTCAGAAAATAATTAGATATAGTATAAAAAATGAAAAGGTATATATTTCTGGAGTTCATGTGCATATCCAAAATAACTTAAAATAAAATTTGTCCTTGTGTGAATCAAGTATTTATTATATTTCAAAATTATCTCTGCTGTACACTAAGACTCTATAACTAAACTTTCTTTGTAAAGCTGAAGTAAAATAGAAATCCCTCTATGTTAACCCATATTTAAAAAAAAAAATGACTAAATTCAGGTAGAATAAAGGCTAACCCAAAATAGTATGAGAATCTCTACTTAAGCTAATTTCCTGCCATATCTCTAGTGCCTCTGTGAACACTTTTGTTATGGAATTATAAAGTTTAAAAAATGTTCTGTTCTAATAAGAAAACCTAATCATTGTTGTAACAGTGAAAATTACTTGAAAGCAGAGTTATACTTTTCATTCCAAATAAACTTGAGGACTAATAAATTGCATTAAAGGTGGCTTATAAATTGAAGTAAAACACTTCAATTTTGCTCCAATGCCATTAATCTGAGACAGCTGCATGACAAAGCCTTCCACGTGGAGAGAGAAAGGCAATCTGCCACATTATGTCTTGTTCCTTTTTATTAAATAATTTATTCTTTCTGTCAGTTTTCCATGGAAAACATCATTGGCTTCCTGATAATGTGAACATTTTCTGAGAACTTCTGAACTTAAAAGTATCTTTATTCTATTTTGACATATCAATAATGATTTGGGTAGACAATGTGAAAGTGAAATACTCTTCCCTCAGAATGTAAAGGAATTTCTCCAATGCCCCCATAATAAATAAATAAAATAATAAATAATAAAATAAATACATGAAATAAAAAGATACACTCTAAAGCCTACAATAAATGTTGCACTTCAAAAGTAAAACATAAGGATAAAAGTAACATGTAGAAAGTATGTTTTTTTCCTTATAAGGAATTATGGAAGAAAATTGCAAGGAAGTACATATCAAAACTTACAATGTTGTATTCTTTTCTGAGTAATCTTTCCATTACTTTATGCCCTTGATTAACTCTAACATACCCCTTTTGTGCCCAGCTCTATGTTCCCGTGGCCCAGCTTGGACTTCACTGCACCCGGAGTGGACATTCCCTGTACGCGCTGAGCGCTTCCTACCTCATGTGGATCATTCAGTTTCAGCCACAGGGTTTTCTCTGATGCCCAGGTAGCTTTTTCAGCAGTAATTAAATACAGAGCATGAAGATTCTTGAGGTTTACTTCAAACAGTGAGGGGCAGGACAATG
Source organism: Lemur catta (assembly GCF_020740605.2). Classification (NCBI taxonomy): domain Eukaryota; kingdom Metazoa; phylum Chordata; class Mammalia; order Primates; family Lemuridae; genus Lemur; species Lemur catta. The sequence goes on along the minus strand of NC_059143.1, from coordinate 48,344,662 downwards.
TGGACAAGTTTCCAGCCTTCTGTGCTGTGGAGAAACAATTCTGAGGTTCATTTGGGGTAAAATTGATTATATTGAACCACAGTTACTCAGTGATAGCTAGTTCAATAACTACTGTTTATTATCTGTCCCTCCTTCTGTGTCACTTTGCCACTTCTGTGCTTGAAGCATTGAGGGATCACCTACCAAATATTCTACTTGTACCCATGTCTATGTCTGGAATTTACTTTTGGAGAAACTCTAAATTACCATCAAAGAAATAGCTCAAATTTTCCATAGTAGCCATAGATGATAAACACTTTTCAAAATATTCACAAAGATCTCTAATTGGTAAAATTATTCTAACTTGATTATGTCACCTTTCTGTTAGTAGTTTTGTAGTGATAAATTAATAAATACAATTGTTAAACTTATTTTAAAATGTATTTTAAAAAGAAAGTTTAAAAAGCTATGAATTCTGAACATTGCCTTACTCAGTAACCCGAAAATATGTTAAATTTAAGAACTAGGTTTTAAAAATTAGATTACATAAATAAATATTTTTGTCTTTAAGCATACATCACAGAAAAACAGGGAAGATACCTCCATTTCAGATTAATTAAGGAAAGACAGACATTCAAAATAAACTCCTTCTCTCCAATGGACTTAGTAAATACTTAACTCTTGTGTTTTAAAAGTAGATAGGTTATCAATATTAGCATATCATACAGGCTACATTGGATGAATTTAACTGTAAACTTGTTTCTTTACTTCTAGAGAATTTTTTTTTCTCATTTTTAGGGTAGGTTTGGCAGAAGGAATTTCATAGCAACATGGATGATAATTTTTGTAATTATTTTAAAACCCTAAGCTTCATTAATATTCTTTTATTTTCACTATATTTTATATATAAGAATTTATAGGGATTATAAAAATTTCCCAGGCTTGACTACTACTGTGTTCTGATTTTCAATTTTTTTAAGAAAGAAGCAAAAAACATCTTGTAAAACAAGTTTTGACATATGGACTTTAACTATAGTGATTAAAAGAAAATGGCTGTTCCTAAAACAATTATTTAAAGAGCTATTCTTAACTCTTTATTGTAGTCATAATGAGCATGAACTTATTTATTAATGATCTTTCTCCTCCCTGAATAGAACAGGGCTATTAAAAACTAACAAACAATCAACTCTCCTGGATTCTAGAGCATGATGATTAATTTATTTATGCATATGTAATTTTATCAATATAAATATTTAAAGTATTACAAAACATAAATTTTGAGTTTGTCTTACTTATAAGCACATGATGGCATATAAGTACAATCCACTATGTACATTATCACATTACAAATAGAATTAGTATTGCAGTTTTGAAACACTTGGTATGGATAATTGAGAAATAAAAATCTGGAGAAATTTGAAAGTCATATCTTTTCTTTAATACCTAGTAGCAAGATATGGTCAAGATAAAGAGATAATATTGAGATCACCAAGAAATAAAACTGGGATAATAATATATTAAGGAAAAGTTGTTGTAATAGGGAATTGAAAGATAATCACAAGGATTAATCTTCAGGTGGCTGGGGAATTTTGTAACAGTGTTGGGAATAAAAGTATGCTAAAAGTACAGTCTTGACCTATGCAAAAACTTCTATTATCAATGGAATATCAGTTTTATATTGTAAATATTGGGTTTTCTCATTGTAAATGACATTTTCTAAAAAAAGGAACATAAAAGTAAATAAATGAACAGTCTCCTGTTCAAGAAACATTGACACAGAGTTTACAAAACTTATGAAAAAGTTTTATTGAAGACTTATCTTTACATTTCTTTTTAGATACCCCTGCTCTCAGTTTCCCCTCATGCTTACCAGAATTTAAACACAAGATTTGTCAGATCATGCACATTATTCACATTTAACACTGAAATGTTAAATGGAATGTTCTACCCTTGCATGAAATTTTGTTATATTGTATACAAAAAGATTTTTACTTATATACGAAAAATACATTTGGTGACAAATTGAATTTGGAAATAGAATTCCTAACACTAACGCTTTTATTGTATCAGTTATGGTGAATGTGAGGACAAGGGCTTGTCCCTTTTTGTTCCTGATCTGGTGACTGATCCTTGTTCTCTGGTTTATTTCACTAAAGTATTCCTAAAACCATGGTCTGTGAGTTTTCAAAAGTGTGCTCTATTGCCCCAGTTTCACAGTTGTAGGCTTTTTACAACAAATTCTTACTCTTAAGGGGAAAAGGAAAATAAAAAGATACACTGCAAATCATCTGCAAAGGACTCATCATTTCTTTTCCAATTTTTATTTTCTGCTCAGAGTACTTCTAAATATCTCCATCTCCCGAATTCTCAGTCCTGAAATTTATTGTCTGCTTCCTCTAAGTGGTGGTCATATAAATTATCTGAAATTGCCGTTACTGCAAGAGAGAGGGAACATTTCATCCCTCGGGAGAGTAAAACCCTGACCACACTTTCATAAGCACAATGAGAGGTTTACTCACTGAGCAACTTGTTTGTAGTGATTTCTATGCTGGGGGAATCCCCAAAGACCACTCCAATTTTCAGGGCAAGGTTTTCAAGTATAAACTATTTTTTTCACTCTGTGGGTGCTATGTACCACTTGGGTCATTGGCCATATTCTTCCACAGCTGTTCTGTACCCCTCCAATCACATGGAGAAAGAGAGCTCTATCCTGACCTAAATGAGTCAGCATGGGACACTGCATCATTTTCCAAACCAAGTGAACTTGCCAGCACCAAGATGGCTTCTGTGAGTCATTCTTTGAACAGGCACACAGAGGTGTAGCCCTGCGTCAGACAGCCATCCTAGAGCCCATTCAAGTCTCAAAATCTAGGACTGGCTGAGGGCTTTCTGTTCTGAGATAAAGTTTGTGAAATATAAAATATTATTTTCCTAAGTAAACTGATGAACAATCACAATAGAATTAATGGAGAGTTTATGCCTACTCTAAAGGGAACAGAGAGTTCCAGCAGCGATGGCTGAATGATAAATTATGAAATCCACAAAGGGTCCTCATGAACACATTTAAATGTAACAACATAAGTCAAATGTTGCTCTTAAAGCATCATTCCTGTATTGGTTACAGAAAAGCAAAACTAGATAGGTAAGAAAAGACAATTCCCACAATAAATACTAGTTGGTATCGGGCATGAAGAAGAGGCCTTGGGGAAACAAAATTGTACTCAGAGAAGAAAATGTGTTAATGTTGCTGGACACGTTAGATAGTCTTTGACCACAAACTCACTCTGGGGAAAAAAAAAATCATACAGAAATTTGTTTTTAGTCCAGAGTAGGTAGATGCTTATTGACTATGGTCTGGAAGATGTCTAAAAACCAAGAATTCCTGACAAATCCAATTAGTATAAGAAAACTAAAATATAGTTGGAACAAATTGATTTTTCCCTGTAACATACTATACAACCTTTATTTCACTTACAGAATACACACATTACAGATAGTTCACAAAATGTTTAAGCCCTATTTTTACTAATTTAGAAAGCCTATTTGGTAAATAAGTGGACAGTTGGAAGATCAGGCTATATCAGTACAGATTGACCTTGCTGCATAAACTCTATTTGAAATTCAAAGAACCATTTGAAGCTTTTGGGAGGATAGTAAATTGTTCAGAAGGAGAAATTCGGTCTGATCTAAGTGGTCTGTTTATTTAGGGAAAATGCTTGATTAGGTTTCTCCAAATTATAATTAAAATAGATCACAGAAAATGAGACATAGTGAATAATGTTTCACAGGCAGCAGGTTTTTCTAATAGCAGTTATTAAATATGCTCTCAGTAGTAAAATAGCCCTCAAGAAACTCGTCTCAGTTTTAAGTATTATTATAAGTATATTTAGAAAGATTTTAATTATTTATACCACGTAGATATTGATTTAAAATTTTTATTTTCTGTTAGCATTTCAAGTGGTCTAATGAGTTAGCATTCATTAAAGGCTGGGTGATTTTGCAATTAAAATCATTGTAACTTTTATTAGCTTTTGGTTAAACTATTTCCATTTAGTAAGGAATGTATTACGCTATCCTTCCACTTAAGTCTTAGAAGAATCGATAAAAGACGTAACTAACGTCCTCCACCAAGATTTGGTCAGTGCAATTACCTCAAATTTAAAATCCCTTCTAACCAAAATTTATATCACATCTACAGTATCACGTACCATGTATCATATATTTTCATGTCTTTTGTTTTGCGTAGGTAAAGTGTAAGTGTATACAAAATAAAGTATAAAGTAAACCTTTGATAAGTTACTTAATAAAAGAAAAAGGTCTCTTTTAAAGAAAAAAAATCAGTTTTTAGTTAAATGATTCCCTAAACCATCTCCTATACTTTCATTTTAAAAATTAACCCTGACTTCAAACTTGGAATAATTAAATGTTATATATATTTAAATTCATAAATCACAAAATGTATAATAAAATTTTTATATTTAAAACTTTTAAACATTGAAATGCCATATTAAAATATTATACTGATTTCTCAAATATGGTGAATTTGATATCTTCTGTACTTGATCTCAGAAAATTTCTGTGTGAGTTCACATGCATATATAAAAACGTTCACAGATAACTTTTTTATAGGGGGATAGTGAGTGAAAAATCCTTTGAAATCAAGGACTTATTTGTAATTTTGAAAATTATTTGGAAATTAGAAAAAAGAATAATTCCACAACTAGTCACCTTTATCTGTAGGAAAGAGAGTATGCTATATATTATTCAATAAAGTACTATAGAAGGTCTTTTACTAAAAATATAGAATGATATGTATAAAATCCATTAGAAGATTAATATCAATTCACTGAGATAAAACTGTGGCATATATCAGCATAATTCCCAAAATAAAATAATTTCATTCAGATCTTTAAAGACTGCAGTCAATTATGTGATATTTTTGGTTAGTCCTGGTCTTACTTGGATGCCATTAGATTTGTCTGATTTTCTTTCATGGCTCTCTTCTGTATATCTTGAAATATTTATAATTTTTGATTTAAAGCATTTTATTTTAGAATTCCATTATGATCTGCAGTACTAATTTTTGAACTTTTGCAAGAAAGTCAATTTAATATAACCCATATTAAAGAAATTTAATGAGCACTTCTAGATCACATTAATTACACATAAATCCTATAAAATATTGATTTACCATTGCAATATTTCATAATCATCATTTTAGCTTATATCTTCAAATAAGCAGATAACTGCTGAATAGTCTTATAACTGCTTACTTTTTTTGTTTTTTTGAGAGAATCTTGCTCTGCTGCCCTGGGTAGAGTGCAGTGTCTTCATCTACTGTACTCTACCTGCTTACTGCAACCTCAAACTCCTGGACTCAAGCGATCCTTCTGCCTCAGCCTGCGGAGTAGTTGGGACTACAGGCATGCGCCACCATGCCTGGATAATTTTTCTATTTTTTCAGTAGAGACAGGGTCTCACTCTTGTTCAAGCTGGTCTTGAACTCCTGAGCTCAAGCAGTCCTTCCACCTCAGCCTTCCAGAGTGCTAGAATTACAGGTGTGAGCCACCACACCTGGCCATAACTATTTACTTTGACCCTTATTTAAAAAGAAATCATAGAGGAATCATTCAGATCCCAGTGTACATGAACTATGTTTATCTACAGAGAGTGAAGAAACACTCGCCCATGCTTTATTCTGAAATTTTATTGCATTTGTTAGCCCCAGTAACTAAATGTTAGTACATATTTTTAATAGGTTTTAGTTGACTTAGTGAAAATGCAGAATATTTTTTAATGTAGGTTTACATGGAATATTAACTGACTATAAATATTGTTGAGAAAAAGAACCTGTCTTACAATCGTTATTTCCTCATGTTGGTTCCTGGGGGACAAACCTCAGTACTTTAACAATGGGTTCAGTAATTGAATCTGTGTTTTTGAATGCTTTGTTTGAAACACCAATATACAGACAAACATTTTTTAGAAACCCCAAATCTATTTATAAAAAGACATTTTTTGGTCAGCTCATTGGCAATCATGTAAGATCTGAAATGTTAATAGAAATTTAATCACATAAAAATGTACTTACCTTTACTGAAAAGAGAATGAAGTTGTTTTGTAAAATAGCATTTATTGATTAATGGGGTAGGGTTAAGGCAATGAATCTCAAACTTTGCCATTCATCAAAGTTTATCAGGTAGGGGTTTAGGCATTTACATTTTTTCTCCCAGCAAAAATAAAGGAAAGCTCAAAGGAGAGCCCTAAAACTTCACAATAAAGTGGGGATAAGATATGGAGACAAGGAATTATCCAAGAAAATAGTCAGTACAAATATGGCAAAGGGTTGGCAAAGGGTTAGAGGGGTACTGACAGCTGACTCACTGGATAAAGGGCTGCTGAATTGCATTTGACGGTCACTAGCCAGCGTCCAAGAGCTGGGGCTGAGCTGAGTCTCAGAGCCTTAGAGGTAATTTAATATTTCAAACTGTGAAGATCAAGAAGTTATAAGGGCAGGATGCATTCAAGTTATTTCAGTACAGGTACTTTTATTAACAGGAAAATAAAATAGTATTTAATCAAGTGTTATTATATATTGTGGGGAGAATATATAAAATGACGCTTATGCAATTTTGATAACATTTTTAAAAGAAGTATAGGGCTTTTCCATAAAATGCAAAAGGATAAACACAAAATAAGTATTCTTGACATTCATAAGAAAAATGTGCCTTATGATGTTGCCTGTCTAATATGTATTAGTCCCTTCTTTTCCAAGGATCCCATCCTACTTAACTTTAAAATAGTCTTAAATAAATAACTATTAAGTTAGATAAGAATTGACCCTCAAAATATATTCATCTATTTATTTATTCAGGATGTGGTTTTTTTTTTTTTTTTTTTGTTACTAAGCTCCATCTATAATCAAGGTTCTGAATCACTTGCTGAGATTACACCATTATGAACAAAAAAGACATGATCTTGGCTTTTGAAATTAATAACCTATGTGAGAATATAGATTTTTTTTCAAATACCCACAAAATTAGGTAATTAGGAAAAGAAGAAAAAGGGATAATGAGTACTGTGAAAGAAGATTGTAGAATGTAATAGACACTCTAATGGGAGAACCTTAATTGGATGAAAACTAGGAGGAGGGCCTATTGAGTGAAATTTATGATGAGACATGGAATTAAGTGGGATTGAGACAGGCAATATATGCAAAAAATAATTTTCAAGGAGACATAGTGTGCTCAAAAACCTTAAGGCTGGAAGAGTTCTGCTTACTTAAGGAATGGAGGAAACGTGAGGGGGGACTCATGGGCAGTGAGTGGCACATTAGGATATTTCACAGGGACCCTGAGCAGGACCAGAGAATGCAGGATCCTTGGTTTGTCCATAGTCACTATTTTGCTTTTTGTTGTAAGAGAAAAGAGAAGCCATTGAGGGATTTTAAAAGGAGGACTATGATTTAAGTTTTATACTAAATGTGTTATTTTAACTTCTCTGGGAGAATGGGTTAAGATGAAGGAATGAAGGGGAGGCACGCATGAAACTGGAAACCCCAGGAGTGCTGTCATTACAGAAGCCTGGGCAGGTGACGTTGGCTCAGACTGAAGCGGCAGAGACAGGGTAGCGCAGTGGAGACATGACGACGACGATGAGGGTCAGGATTTGTCTTAGTTATTACCCACTTGTGGGCTTGGATTAGATGTCGGTGGGGGAAGGGGGGTCAGTAGTGGTGGTACAAATGAGAGAATGTGAAGGATGAAGGCCAGTGTGGGGATATAAACACCTTGGAGGATGAAGTTTAAATTGACTCCCCTGGGGAAAACAAAAAGAGATTTCAGAAGCAAAAGCAAGAGGTCAGTTCTACACATTAGTTTTGAGTTTTCCTTGAGATGTACAAATAGTGATGTCAATTTTGTGGTTAAATATGGAAATAACAATTGGAATATAGGTAGCATGTAAGTAAATAAAGAGAAAGTGAAGCATGAGAGGAAAGGCAGAAACTAGTTTAGAACAACTCTATGATTTATCGTTAGGTGGAACAGAAGACAGCAAAAAACTGAGGGGTTGATAGAAAATACATGAATGTAGTGACACAGAGGCCAAGGAATAAAGCATTTCAAGAATTACATTATTAATTATATGGTGTGATCCTGAAAATTCAAATATGAGGCCTAAAACTTGCTTATGGAGTTTTATAACATGGTCATAATTTTTAAAGAAAGCAAGAGCAGTCTCAGTGGGTCTGTAGGAGTAGCAACTGGAATGGGGCAGATTGAAGGGCAAGTGGGAGGTTAGGGAGAACAGGAACAAGCGGCCAGTGTCAGCAGTTAGAGAGGTAGGGTGGCAGTTTCAGGGGATTTGGGGTCAATGGAAGAACTTACAACTATTCAGAGTTACTAAAGCTGGATTTAATGCTCGTGGGAAAGATCCAATGGAAAGAGAAAGTTGACAATGAAGGAAAAGATAAGCAGTAGAAAGAGGTCGCTGAAAAGATGAAATGGGCTGGCCAGGGTTTTAAGGGAGGGATGATGCACTGATGAGAGTCACTTCCTATCCTACGCAGGAAGGAAGAGAATAAACGTAATTCTGCCAATATGATGAACTAAGAGTGCCCTTGTCTTCTGAAATTATATATAAATAACACCCAATAAATTTACACATAATATAAATACACACAATATATAAATACATAGAAATAATTCACACATGTATAATAAAGTAAAATTTGTAATATGTATCTTTCACGGTTTGAACTCTGCCTTCATTTTTCTTTAAACTGTTCAATGTATTTGAATAATATACATCTAGCTAGCTCAGTATATATACATATAAAATATACTCCTCAGTCAAAAATATCACTTTTATAAAATGTTTTAGGAGAATCTGGTGTAAAAATCAAGGAAGACTCAACTTCTCCTTGACAAATTATTATATCATATTTCTAAGGGAATAAAAGAAAGGTGCAGAACTCCAAGTTGCAGATTTCAACCAGAGGGAATTTTTAATAGCTTCCATGTATTTTCTACCCTTGATAACAAAAGTAAGAACTAGATAATATTAGGTGCAAAAAAATGAAATGGAAATGACCATCCTCTACCGATTGGACATATTTCCTGCAACTGTTGAAAAGAGTACAGCTACACCCCTTCCAAATGCTAGATGGTAGACAAAAAAAGATTTGTCAATTATCTATCCTCTTGGAAAGAGACTGGTTCCTACTTCTCTTCCTCTAATTGACTTGCTTCTTTCTTTTATTTCTATGAACATTGATCTTTTATAATCTTTTCTTTTTATTTAGAGCACAGAGGAATTCCTTTATTATTTTCTTACAAAGGTATTACAAAACACAAGGACTGTCATGACAGAAAATGTCAGAGTAACTTTTCTTTTTCTTATTATGATGGCGAAGTTCACAAGAAATTAGAGGATCATTGGTCTTAATGCACCATATTTTCCTTGTTATGATCTACCAATTCCAAATGTTCACAGTTGGTGGAATTCTTAACATATGGCAAATGGCCATATGTTAAGCAAGACACTTAATATGGTTTTCTCTCTTGCTGCTGTTACTGTTCTTCTGGTTTGGCCCTGATCTGATTATATATCAGCTTTGCTTTGGCCTTCTTATCCATTGTTGTATTCGCCAAAATTGTTTCTGGGGAGTCTGTAGTAATAAGTGAATTGAGGCTGCTGTGTTCAGGGTAAAGGTGATCACTATGTAGCCTTTATAGCCCACATGTATGAAGCAAAACATACAAAATGTATTATTTAACACATTGATGACACTTTTACTGGGCAGCTTGCATTTTGTCCTTTTACTTCCTTCTTTCACCAGATCATACTACATTAATAAAGCAGAAAATAAGTTTTATTTCTAAGCAAACAGGTATTTTTTTTTTTACTGGAAGTGAGTCCATTCCATAATCACATTTAACAGAGATAGTATTACATAATATAGTATTGTACTGTATAGTAATGTATTAAGCAGGTATCTAGAAACTTAGAAGAAAGACTATGTGTCAATATTGTCAAAAAATACCTGAGACACTAGGGGAATATGAGCTTTGAGCCAGCACCCAAAGAAAATAAAGATTTGGAAAAAAAGAGAGCTGCTCATGGATCTTTCAAAAGAGCCATGAGCCTGCAGTGTAAGAAATGAAATAGAAACATTATAAAGAGAATGAAAACAACTTTTGGGGAGCAAATTAAAAAAAATATTATGAATACTTAAATAAATTGGATGAATATAAAGTGAAGAATGAAAGTCTCATAGCTTCTTATGTTTAATGACAATTTGGTAAAAAATGGAAAGCTTTTCCTCATGTGACTTATGTATTACTCAGAGGTTCTTGGTTCCAGGAATTGCTATCAAGATGATAATATCTTTCTGGAAAACTTCAAACCATTATTTCTTACTATGATCATGGTGTCTAGGTGTCTAGGTCATAAAAACCTAAAATAAATATTCATTTGCAAGATTAAAATAAGGAAGTAAAGATATTTTGGTTTTCTATAGGAGAATATATACATAATATGAATGCATTAATTTAAAGAAGTTTGCCTTTAGACATAAAATGCCGATTAGTAGCAGAAAATGAACCTTATATTATCATCTTTGAGTTATAGTTAAATTTTCTCAAGTAAGTCTTACACAGATCTCTCTACTTGAAATTTATGACCCTTGCAATGTGACAGATGATAAATTAAGTTTTTACCCTAAATAATCTCAATATTTTTACTATAAAAATGATTCTCTGAAGAAAAATGTAAAAAGTACTGAATTGAAAGCCTTTTCATTCGTTTTAATTTATACAAAACAGAATTATATTTTTGGCTTCCACTTCATGAAAGGTCATTAGAGTTTAATTGCCACATTAGTGACAGTCTGAAAATGTAGGCATGAAGTCATAAACTATAAATCCATTTCACTGACCCTTTGGGGTTTGTTTTAATGCCTTCTTGTCTGTTAGTTTTCCAATAGTGTTGGATACTGTAGACAAAGATAAATCTGGCTTTATTGTATGGAAAGCAATGAAGACGGGTCATATTCACAGTAAATTATTTTTTTCAGTTGGCTCCCAAATGAGGAATTAATATAAAAATGGTTAACAAAATTTTTAGCAGTATGAAGGTGACATTGTTGATTTTAAAAGATTCTTTCTCTGTCATTTTTGCCCAGGAGTGACTACAGAAATAACTTAGAAAAAGAAAATTAGAGGATACTTAATAAATGTTTTACGCTAAAATCCCTGAATAGTATTTATTTTGCTACCTGATGTCTCACAGGAAACTAATAAATAATATTATAACAATGTGAAATTTATTTGCTCCATAGAACACAAAGGAGCCCATCGGTGTGGTCTATATCCATTAGGCTCCTGGATGAAGAGCACAGTCCAGAAGATTGGAGAAAATATAGCAGGCAAACAGGTTGCACAGCCGTCTTTCACCAATAAATGGCTCCACATTCGTGGTCACTACATTTTAAAACAAGACAAAACAAGCATTTGACAAAATTCAACACCCTTTTATGATAAAAACACTTAACAACATAGGCATAAATGGGACCTACCTAAAAATAATACAAGCCATATATGACAAACCCACAGCCAACATCATACTGAATGGGGAAAAATTGAAAGCATTCCCACTCAGAACTGGAACCAGACAAGGCTGCCCACTGTCCCCATTACTTTTCAACATTGTATTGGAAGTCCTTGCGAGAGCTATCAGACAAGAGAGCAGAATCAAAGGTGTCCAAATAGGGACAGAAGAGATCAAACTCTCACTCTTCGCTGATGATATGATGTTGTATCTGGAAAACCCCAAGGACTCAACCAAGAGACTCCTGGAATTAATTAACGAATTCAGTAATGTCTCAGGTTACAAAGTCAATACACACAAATCAGAGGCATTCATATATGCCAATACCATTCAATTGGAGAACCAAATTAAGGACTCAATACCTTTCAAAATAGCAACAAAGAAAATAAAATATCTAGGAATATATTTAACTAAAGAGGTAAAGGACCTCTATAAAGAGAACTATGAAACGCTAAGGAAGGAAATTGCAGAACACGTAAATAAGTGGAAATCCATACCATGCTCATGGATTGGAAGAATTAACATCGTTAAAATGTCTATACTACCCAAAGTAATCTATAGATTCAATGCAATTCCTATTAAATTACCAACATCATTTTTCACAGACTTAGAAAAAATAATTATACACTTTGTATGGAAACAGAGAAGACCCCGTATAGCAAAAGCAATCTTAAGCAATAAAAACAAAATGGGAGGTATTGATTTGCCAGACTTCAAACTATACTACAAAGCTGTGGTGCTTAAAACTGCTTGGTACTGGCACAAGGGCAGGGACACAGACCAGTGGAACAGAACAGAAAACCCAAATATAAAACCATCCTCATATAATCATCTAATCTTTGACAAAATAGACAAAAAAATACTCTGGGGACAAGAGTCCCTATTCAATAAATGGTGCTGGGAAAACTGGATAGCCACATGTAGAAGACTGAAACAGGACCCACAGATTTCACCTCTCACAAAAATCAAATCACGGTGGATAACAGATTTAAACCTTAAATGGGAAACGATTAGAATTCTAGAAGAAAATGTAGGAAAGACTCTCACAGACGTTGGTCTAGGCAAAGAATTTATGAAGAAAACCCCTAAGGCAATTGCAGCAACAACAAAAATAAACGAATGGGACCTGATTAAATTAAAAAGCTTCTGCACAGCCAAAGAAACAGTCACGAAAATAAACAGACAGCCTACAGAATGGGAAAAAATTTTTGCATACTACACATCAGATAAAAGACTGATAACAAGAATCTATTTAGAACTCAGGAAAATCAGCAAGAAAAAATCAAACAATCCTATCAAAAAATGGGCAAAGGACATGAATAGAAATTTTTCAAAAGAAGACATAAGAATGGCCAAAAAACGTATCAAAAAATGCTCAACATCCCTAATCATCAGGGAAATGCAAATCAAAACCACAATGAGATACCACTTAACTCCGGTGAGAATGGCCTTTATCAAAAAATCCCAAAACAACACGTGTTGGCGTGGATGCGGAGAGACAGGAACACTCATACACTGCTGGTGGGAATGCAAACTAGTGCAACCCCTATGGAAAGCAATATGGAGATACCTTAAACAGATTCAAGTAGACCTACCATTTGATCCAGCAATTCCATTATTGGGCATATACCCAGAAGAACAAAAGTCATTTTTTAACAAAGACACCTGTACCCGAATGTTTATAGCAGCACAATTCACAATCGCAAAGATGTGGAAACAACCCAAGTGCCCATTGATCCACGAATGGATTAGTAAACTGTGGTATATGTATACCATGGAGTACTACTCAGCTATAAGAAATAACGATGATACGACATCTCTTTGGTTCTCCTGGAGAGAGCTGGAACCCATTATACTAAGTGAAGTATCCAAAGAATGGAAAAACAAGCATCACATGTACTCACCAGAAAACTGGTTTCCCTGATCATCACCTAAATGTACATCAGGGAAGGATACCAATTGGATATCAGACTGGGATGGGGGGGTGGGGGGAGGGGATGGGTGTATGCCTACATGACGAGTGCATTGCGCACCCTCTGGGGAATGGTCATGCCTGAGGGTGCAGACCCAGGGAGGTGGGGGGGGAGGGGATCGAGGTATGAATACATGGCGAGTGCCAGGCGCACTGTCTGGAGAGTGGGAGCGGACGCGCTTGGGACTCTGACTCGGGGGGATGGGCGGGACAGGGACAATGTATATGATCTGAACTTATGTACCCCCATGATGAGCTGAAATAAAAAAAAATATATTAAAAAAAAAAAAATAAAATAAAACAAGACAAAACAAAGAAGCTGGATAGCTTCTTGCTGTGCTGGCACCAGCTTTGTTTGCAATCCATATGAGAAGGGCTAGTTTCCCTCATATTGAGGAAAGGGAGGGAAGGAATGAAGGAAGGAAGGTAGGGAGGGAGGGAAGAACTGTATGGCATTTTGTTTTTCCTATCCCTGTTGACATTCATCAGCTTAACATCTTCTTTGTTTGCCTCTTTCCAAGTGACTAGCACAGCCACTTGCCTCACATGTGGAGACAGTCTTTTAAATGAAGTTCTCAATCATTCCATGATCCCATCTTCTTTATCATGTCTGCCTTTCCATCTATGTGGTGCATGGATGATAAGGGGGTCCTAGAAGTGGAATCTGATCTAAGACATGAAGCGGACCCAGGACTAGCCCACCAGGCACACAACCCTGCTCCTCAAACAGAACAGGTAATCCCATCAGGAGTCAGTTTGAGGCACGGAGGAATTAAGGACACTTTCTCTTTCACGGAAACCTCCTTCTTTCTCCTTTGTCCCACTCCTTCCCCTTATGCTGCCTGTATTCCTCCCTGCTGTTTGCCTGGGCCCAAACCCTGATTTCTCTTCTTCTTCAGCACAGTCCTAACACTACCTCATCTCTTCTTCATGTATTTCATCTTCCAGGACTCATTAAATATCACTTCTTCAGAAAGACGTTCCCAACTCCTCCCAGTAATTTAGGTCTCCCTGCTATGTAGGCTCATTGTACCTAGTAGCTCTCCTCATAGCACTTGAGCCAATTTTAACTGTAATATATATATAGGGTTTTTAAAATATATTTCCTCCAATCAACTGTGAGTTTTATTAACTCAGCAGCCTTTATCACTTCCCTGCCCCCTGCACTTTGCACAAGTTGGCATATATGTTGAATGAGTAAATAAAAGTATGAAAAATATTAAACTATTCTGACTGCTACTGGAGTGCTTAAAGTAACCATAAGCAAAGATCTTTCTAATTTGTTTCCATGTAAACTAAATGTACATCCTTTAAAAGTCAGTGGAGGTTGAGAAAATAATGAAGTCATTCCATTCAATTAAAAAAGAAAGGTATTTTTTGCTTAAAAGAGCCATTATGCAAATGTGCCACATCAATATGCTAGTAATAGCAAATACCATGCGACAATTAAATTGACTCCTGCATCTCATCGATTAAAGTTAACATTGCCTTCACACATCAGTGAGTTCTTGTATCATAAACAATAATTAAGATATTAATCATAGAGCTTCTCAAGTGGTATAAGTTGTTTTAATGGAGAGGTTTTTTTCTTCTTTTTCTTTTTTAAAATTAATCTCACCTCATTACATTACTACTGAGAATTACACCCAATATGATCTAGAGATTAAACACACCCATATAATCTTTTCATAAGGTCTGTTAACTAGGAATTTTCCCTGTTTTTATTTAGGTCATTCACTTGCATAGTGGTGAAGTATAGTGTAAGCTATAATAGCTCTACTGAAACTAAATAATTTTTTATAGAATAATCTCATTAGACATAGTAATGTGATTGCTTCTTTAATTAAAATGATCTGTTTGCCAAGGGAAAGACAAATAAAAATAACAAAAAAGAAAACCAAAGCAAATTTGGACCTTGATAGCTTCACTTCAAATAATATTGAATTTGAATGCAAGATGTGGATGAGTGTTATCCTATTACAGACTCTCCGAGTAGCAGATAATTCCATTAAACAATGAGTTGGCAGCATCACTGTGTGTAACATACAGAGACACATGTTATTGCTGCAAAGCAAATTGGGCATCAGTGCATGTGAATGTGAATTTTAACTGGTAAAATGAAAAATTTCCAACAACTACCATGGGTAGCTAATAAAGTTTTAGAGTTGAAGTATAAGGAAAATATATGATATGAATAAGACTCTTTTAAAAATATTTTACTAAATTAATAATGAAAGAAACTTTAAAGCAAGAATGTGCTCTGAGCAGTCTAAAGCAATTTTGTGTGGCTGTTACTGTTCATTTCCTTGGTTCCATTTGTGTCTGGATATATTAATATCTAACTCTAATTTGAAAAACTCTTGTCTTTAATATTTACAAAGTATTAATATAAAATGTTCTGAGTAAATGCTTTTAGCTCCACTGGCCCATAATTTGCATATTGAATTAAATTGTCTCCAAGAGTCTCTAAATAACTTTTCATATAGCAAGAATTGCAGAACTATGGCTTTATGTGCAGGGAAAAAAGAGAGCTGATGCTATTCTCAAACTGGGTATGGAACATACATATGTTTGGTAGAAACAGTCTTGCTGTTTACACAGATACCTCCAATTCTAGACACGTTAAGTATCACTTCAAAGGAGGAAAATTGAAGCAATAAATTAAAAGCTGGAAGAAAATGGAAACACTAAAAAACATAATATTCTAAAGATTTTCTATCAAATTAAAAGAAAATCTTTCAATAACAAATGTCACTATACTTTTCTATTGCTTAATGGCCTTTTCATGAAATTAATGTATTTTTTCCATTTGTGATTAACATTAATTTCTTGTCTTTCTCCTTCTATTTTCTGTGTATATAGTCTAATAGAAAAGTCTATAATTTAGATATTAGTGAAATAGCTGCAGGCAATTGTGATTACTATAAAGAAAAAATGAAGCCAAAACCAACATCTGTTTATATGTAAATTTTCCTTAGCTCTTTCAGATTACATTGATCTAACAACCATGTTATGTCTTCATGTGGCTATCCAATTTAGGATCCATATCTCTCACCACTCACAAAAATTAATTCAAGATGGATAAAAGACTTAAGTATAAGACATGAAACCATAAAAATACTAGAAGAAAATATTGGAAAAATTCTTACAGATATTGGCTTAGGAAAAAAATTTATGAAGAAGACCTCAATGGCAATCACAGAAAAAGCAAAAATAAATAAATGAGACTTGATTAAATTAAAAAGCTTCTGCACAGCCAAGGAAATAATCAACAGAGCAAAAAGGCAGCCTACAGAGTGGGAGAAAATATTTGCAAGCTATATATCTGGTAAAGGGCTAATAACCAAAATCTACAAAGAACTCAAGCAAGCAAGAAGAAATTAAAAAAAAAAAAACATTAAAAAGTGGGCAAAAGACATGAACAGAAGCTTTTCAAAAGAAGATAGACAAATGGCCAATAAACATATAAAAAATGCTCAATGTCACTAATCATCAGGGAAATGCAAAATCAAAACCACAATGTTCACTCACCTGTAAATTTATCTATCACTGAACACAACAAAAAGTGAATCTTTTATTGCCCTTGACTAATTTCTCTATATTTGCTGTAGCTCTAGGGAGTTACATTCTAATAATCTTTGTCTTCTCTTTGAGATGGGAGATCATGCTCTCTTGATAACAGGGGAATTGATGAAGTAGAGTGAAACTACAAAAATAATGAAATCTTTCATAACTGTGAAGAAGGCTGGAAAAGATTTTGACTGACAGAGCCGGAATTAAAATAGGCCCATTTAATTTGAGGGAAAAGTATGAGCAGAGAAAATGACTTAGAATTTGTGTGAAACCAGATGAACAGAAACACTTGCACAAAATAGCAGCATTATTAGACTGCATTTGTCTAGTATGTTAGAAATTTTGAGGAAGTCTGCATTTATTATTGTTTATTTATTATACTACTACATAATTATTTATGAAAGGCAAGAATTTTTATTTTCAATTAATTCAATGATGGTTAACTTAGAAATGATTTCAGGTTCTGATCACTTTGGACTTTACAGCTAAACTTCTTCAAAAAGTGTTCTAGACTGATTGCCTTCATGTTCTTACCTCCTATCCACTCTTTGTGTTAACTTTGTCTGCTTGTACGTGTGTATATAATAATAACATACAGAAAAATCCATAAGGCATAAAGGTATAGATTGACCAATAATTATTACGTGAACACTCTTGTAACCATCAGTCATTAAAAATACAAAACTGTTAGGAATCTAGAATTCCTCTACAAATGTCTGACTTTTGCAATCCCCTTCAATGCTGGATCAAGCCATGATATTCTAGAATGACACTGTCCAATGATAGTTATCAGTCTCATATGTACATTTAAATTTAAATTAGTATGAATTAAAAACTTAGTTTTGATCACACAAGCCACATTCGTAGTGCTCATGTATGCCTAGTGGCCACCATGTTGGAAAGCACAGAAAATATTTCCATCATCTGAGAAAGTTCTATTGGATAGTCCTGCTCTAGCATAACTCTGGAACATAGAGAATATAAAAAAATTTCATTATTGTAGACATAATGACAGAAATGAAAGAAGAAAGTGACAATATGTGACTAAAAAAGAGATTTGATTAGTATACTTTCTAAAAAATATTTTGTCATATTTGAAGTTCTTTTTGGCAGTCCTGAAGAGTTTTCTCTAATGACATTAATTCATCTATATTTGTATCTCTCTCTCTGTCTCCATTTTATCATTTATCATATGTGTATATATTATATATATATCATAATTTCTTTCCTACATTATTGTAATACTTCTTAACTGGTTGTCCTGCTTACCTGCATGTGCTGTTACAATTCACTGGTGGCCCTCCATATCCATGGGTTCTGAATGTGCAGATTCAACTAACCATGGATCAAAAATATGTTAGGCCTACGATGGTTAAGTCTTTACTGTACATGTACAGACTGTCTTTCCTTGTCATTATTCCCTAAGCAATGCAGTATAACAACTATTTATATAGGATATACCTTGTATTATGTGTTGTAAGTAATCTAGATATGATTTAAACTATATGGGAGGATTGCATACACACACATATTTATGTAGTTATATATAAATACTATACAATTTTTATATAAGAGTCTTGAGCATTCATGGATTTTGGTATCCAGAGAGGTTCTGGAATCAATCCCCCCCAGATACCAAGGGAGATCTGCATTATACTGCAAAGCAGTAACATTTTAAAGGCATACCACTCCTCTTCCCAAACCCTCCATTTTTGGATCTCTTTGTTAAAGCAGTGTAGCCGTACTCAATCCTGAACAACCAGATACATGTATGGGAAATAAAACATATCACCATTTACAACGTACTCTATATGTTTAGTGGAAAATTTATATATATATATATATATATGTATATACACACACATACAATATGTACTTCTGAGAAGTAAATATAATTTTTTCATTCTATCAACAAGAGACATTTTATCACTAAACTTCAACAAAAGACAGCATATTGTTTGGCATGTTAGCATTCTTAAAAGGTAGTATTCTCTAATAGCTGAATAATGAAGCAAGAATAAGGGTAAGTCATTCATAACATCATCTTGTTTTTGTTTAATGTTTTGTTTTTAGATTTTAAATTTTTATTGTTTAATATCTTTCAATTGTTTATTACCATCTCTCACTCAAAAAAAGATTATATATAAAGTCAAAGGGTTTTGGAGATTGCTGTCTTTTAAAATGACTTGGAGTTGGAAAATTCTGGATGACATTTGTAAATATATTTAAACAGAATATAAAATTCTTTTTATAAAGGCATATGTTACATTTTATATAAAACCCATTCTTGTCATTTAGGCAAAAGAAATTCTGGCTCAAGAGACTTAGAAGATTTAAAGTGTTTAAAATAGAACAATTGTCACTAATGAAATAATTAAGCATATTTTAAATTACTGAAAATATGAAATAAAATAAAAAAGGATAATGATAAAAGGTAATGACTACAATATATTTAATTAGAAAAATATGTGCTATATTTCAGGTTAAGCAAATAGGTGTATAACGTTTGCTTAGCAGAATGTGAAAGTGAGAATGTTCTTCTTTGAATGATGAGAAAATAATGGTAGTGCTATAAAGGCTGTAGGCTTGACGACTGCCTTAATTACTGAACATATTATAATAGTTAGATGAAATGATAAATTAAGATGATTGAAAGAAATACAGATAAGAAGACCAACTAATTTGTATGGTGGTAGGCCTTAGCTAACTAATTAAGATATGAGAAGACAGCTGTCATGTTATTTTAATTAGTGTAGGTTAACTAGACTTAATCTCTAATGGCAAAAAATATGTTCAATATAAGCAACATGGTGCAGTGCTTTAAAAATTCAACAATTAGTTGGTCAGAATGTTAAGAAATTCCAAACTTAAATGGACTGAAAGTGATGTATAAGCCAAATATTTACAAACTTTCAACATTTACTGAAAACTTCAAAGGCATTCAATGTAATCAAATTTGATCTTGATGCAAAATTATACAAATGTATACTTGAATGAACATTTACTAATACAGCAAACTTTCACGATTTCTTGAATGTCATATATTGATAGGTTTTATTTTTTATATTATCAGGGTTTTTATCTACATATGATCTTGTTTGGCTCCCATAATCTAAAGGAATTTTGAGCATATATAAAAGCATTTGGAATTTTAATATTACCTTCTAACCCTTCCAGGAGGACTTTTGTAGATAACAATAAAATGATACTAAAATTTATGTGAAAAGGCAAGCAACCTAGAATAGTGATGACTTTGTAATAGCTATAGAACCATACAACACAAAGAATGAGCTTTAATGTATACAAATGAAAAAAAGTTTGCGATCAGGAAAACCAAGATGAAATGCAGACTGTGACCAAAAAACAATCCAATGTACAATTGTATGTCATAATCTCTGGTTGTTAAAGTTGTTTCTCATAAACCCCTGGGTTAATAATTCTGAAACTGCTGCACAGATATAGTGCTTGAACAATAATGTAAAAGGATGGTGGGTAATAGGATCTATATTTCTCACTGTAGTAAGAGGTTATAGATGAGCAAGGAAAAGGTTAGAATAATCTTAGTGGTCCTGAATGAAAATTGGAGTCATTTGTACGAGTTCATATTTAGTTTATATAGATACAGATCATAGATGAAGATATGATTAGATAGGTATGTATACACATGGTAGTTTACATACATGCAACTCCTTGCTCTGCCTGCTGAAAGTGCCTAGTAGCAACAACACCCAAGCACACCCAATGCCCAGGTCTTTGTTTTTAGTACCATTCTCCAATAAAAGGAACCAGGGCATCTTGGATGTCTGAAGCACAGAATACACAAGATGAGCCTAGAACACCTTGCAGTACCAAAATTTAAGAAAGTGCTAAATTAAAAAAGAAAATAATGGGGTTACCTCCAAGGGAAACAGGAGCCAACTGAAAGAGTCCCCATGACCAAAACTGGAACTGTCAGAAAATAACTAAATAATTAAATAAATATAATAGAATTGGAGTATAGCTCAAAGTATAAAATAAATATTTATGAGTCTATGCTGTTATAAATAAATTATAAAATAAATAAATGATTAGGGCAGAATACATAAAGCTTCAGTAGACAATTCCAAATAATCCATGTATACACTCCATCATCAAGGAGGTGGAGCATAACTTTTTGCCCTTTAAGTGCTGCCTTCTAAGGAGAATAGTGTGGAAATATGGCAGAAAAAATAACTTTATCATGGGTAAACAAGGGGAAATACTACGTCAGCTAGAGCAAGGTTCACATCATCAGGGATGTCATATTAGCATATACACTTGATATGATGTGGTAAGAATGACCCTTCACCTCTGTGGTTTTCCTCCCCAATTCGTAGTCCCTGTCTAATCATGAGAAAAACATCAGTAAAACCCAAATTGAAAGACATTCTACAAAATCCCTGCCCGGCACTCCCTGAAACTGTCAAGATTATCAAAAGTAAGTAAAGTCTAATAAGAGATTGTTACAGCCAAGAGCAGCCTAAGGAGACATGATAACTAAATGTAATGTGGTACCCAAGATGGGATCTTGGGACAGAAAAAAAAAAAGACATTATATATGTAAAAACTAAGAAAATTTGAATTAAGTATGGGCTTAAAATAATAATTGTGTATTAATATTGACCCATTAGTTTGACTCATGTGCCATAATAAGGTTAACAATAGGGAAATTTGTGCCTAAGGTATGTGGAACTTTCTGAAATTTGTTGCAATTTTTCTGCAAATATAAAACTATTCTAAAATAAAAAGCTTATTTAAAATACTCAATAGTAAGAAAACAAGTAGACCAATATAAAATGATACAAAAGGTTGGAACAGACATTTTATCAAAGGAGATAAATGGATGGCAAATAAATACATGAAAAGATTGTTAATCACTGGTCATGAGCACAATAAAAAATAAAACTACAGTGAGATACTTCACAATTTTTAGAATGCCTCAAATTAAAAACTGACCATAGCAAGTGCTAATGAGAACTGGAAGGAACTGGAAACCATATACACTACTGGCACAAAAACTGGAAAACAGTTTGTGAAACTTTCAAAGTTAAATAACATGTCTATCATTTGATCCAGCTAATCCTCTCCTAAGTAGTTACCTAAAGACAAAACAAAACATGTCTATACAAAGATGTGTACACGAATATTCAAAGCAGCTATATTTTTCATAGCCAAAAATTGGATTAAAAAACTCAAATGCCCATCAATAAGTGAGCTGATAGTTTTATATATGCATGTTTGAATACTACTTGACAATATAAAGGGATGAGCTTTTGATACATGAAACAGCATGAATAAATCTAAAAATAATTATGCTAAATGAAAGAAGCCATATAAAAAAGAATATATTTATAAGTTTACATAAAACTCATAAAAATGCAAACTAATCTCTAGTGGCAGAAGATGAGTATTTGCCTGAAAAGGAAAAGTTGGAAAAGGGCTGAAAAAAGGATTAAAATGACCAAAAGAAACACTTCTGGGGTGATGGATTTATTCACTGTCTTGACTACAGTGATGATTTCAGGGATGTATAGACTGTCAAAACTCATCGTGTTGTACATTTTAAATGTTTACTTATTATATATAAATTATACCTCAATAAAACTTTTAAAAATGTATTTACAATAACATTTAGCAGATATCATTAATCTAAAATCAATTATTCCCTTTGGGTGTCTATGTGGAATTTGATTCTAAGTTGTTAGGTTAAATATCAAGCCATTGTAGGGGGAAATAATTCATAAGTATTACTCCGTCTCATATTCATTTCTTAGTGTAATGTACATTTAAAGGATCTGGTTCCTTTGC
The DNA here is from genome assembly GCF_020740605.2 of Lemur catta. NCBI lineage: Eukaryota > Metazoa > Chordata > Mammalia > Primates > Lemuridae > Lemur > Lemur catta. The sequence continues at coordinate 48,321,702 of NC_059143.1, read as the reverse complement.
TAATAAACAGGTCAAGATAAATAAAACATTTTTCTTCTTCTAAATTTTCTTTAAAATAATTTCCTATGTTGATGTCTTGGTTTCCCTAGAGACTGTCAAAATGAAACAGATTCTAAGGAAGTTAAAGAAAGACATCCTTTTATATCTTAAAGAAAAATAAGTAGAATCAGTACTTATTCCCACAAGAAATTATTTAGAATTATTATTCAGGCTATAAAGTTAATAGAGAGTGATATTTTTAAAACTTTTATTACGATGCATATTTCTGATGTACCAAATTTACTTGTCATTAAAACTCATATGCCTGAGAGGCTACTTACTCTTATTTAAGATATAAAAGGATGTCTTTAACTTTCTTAGAATCTGTTTATGCAATGTATCCATGTGAAAAGATTCTGTATGCCTTTAATATTTTGAAATACAAATGCATATTTTTTTCAATCATTATCAATCTCCTTTGATAAAGGGTATTTGTTGAAAAATGGATTTCTTTAACTGCACTACATAAAGAAATATAAAGTGATACAGAAATGTTGGTAATAGGTTTCTGTTATAAGAACTGATTATTTCTGCATCTATATTATTTCTTTTCATTTTACTGTGGTATAAGTACATAAAGTAAACTGTGCAAATGTTATACAGTTCAATGACAGTTTTCAAAAACACCAGGTAATTTGCATCCCTACCAAGATCTACAACATTTCTCTTATCCCAAAATTTCCCTCGTGCCCCTGTTCAAATTCCTCTAAGCCCACAGACAACCATCTTCCTGATTTTTTCATCACATATTAATTATTCTTGAAGAACTGATTAATTTTTAATAACAACTTAGTCATTCAATGCTATGAAAATGCAGTTTCACTTAGTAAATCTTCTGAGTTCCTTTCTCCCTTTGTTAGTCCTGTCTGTTTTACTGTTTTTTTTAAATCATAGATATGAGTCATGCAATACCAGAAGCAATGAATATGAAAAAATATAATTTAAATGTATAATTTATGATGTCAACCTCTGAATTTAAAGGTAAGTAGAAAAATTATTGCAGATAGTTTTATTTGCTAAGAATAACCTAAGCATGCAAAATAAGGATATGAGAGTGATTCTGCCTAAAAGGCTCTAATCCTTTATGCCTGCGGAGGAAGGTATAATTTTGAAATATGACAACATTTGAAATTTGAAATTTTGGAAAAGCACAAGAAAAGGGAGCTAGGAAGGAAAAAACAGTAGCTTCATTTTAGAGTAATGAAAAAAGTATGTAGGAAAATAAAGAAAAGCTAATGCATGAACAAACTCCATATTAGTTTGCTACACTTATGAAAGAAACAGACTTTTAGAACTTCTGCACCTGTTTGTTTGTATGTGTTCTAATTTTTACATAGTCTTAGAGTAATAATCATGTAGTTCGGGACCTAATAGTTTTTGCCTTAGATGCCACATATGCTAACTTAAAATCCCCAAAGGGATAGCTCCATCTCAGGGCCTACAAAACCCTTTGAATCCACAGATTGGATGATACTTAAAATACACAAACTTCCTTAGTTTTACAATTTTATTTAATCTTTATAATACAAATAGGTGATACTATGTTGTTAAATACCAAAATATTAAATATCTTTGATCTTACTTTGCTATAAAAAGGCAAGATATAAAGCTCAGACAGGAAAACTTGCATATCACTCAATAGGAAATATGATTAATTTTTTTTCAAAGGTGAAGTCTACATTCAATTTAAACACTTAAAAAGTCCAAAGCTAGTTTTATTATTTTTCTCAAAGTTATGTCTCGTTTTATGTGTAAAGGGACCTTAATAGAGATATTTTCCTTCTCTGATTTGGCCGGGGTCTCAAAAAAGCTAGAGATTGTAAAGCTGTTTTCACCCTTTTACTTGTCACCTAGTGAAAGGTATAGGTATTGGGGTGAGGATTGCTTTGGAAAAACCATCAGTTCTGTGTTCCTAAAGCCTTACTGCCTTGTGGTGAAAAAGAGACACCTTTCCCTTTCATTAAGTGAAGGAATCTTCAAGGGAAATACTTATTTCCTAGAATTTTGGCCTGGGTTGACATAGAGAAAAATGGTTATATTGTGAACCAGCTACAGTTTCAAACCTCTGAGATTTCTTTCAGCAAAATGAACCTGTCAGAGGAAGTAGACTAGTGTGAGTCTTGCATCCTAATCAGAACATTACCTATAGCAGTGGTTCTCAAAGTGTTGTCCGTGAGCCAGCAGCATCAGCGTTGCCTGTGACCTTGTCACAAGTGCAAATTCCTGGACAAACTCCTCATTCACAGCTCTCCAGGCCATTCTGAGGCACATATGAGACAGGTGGTCCTGGTCCAGAGACAGTCTGTGCAAAGGGGACCAACTCTGGCCCAAGGCAGAAGGAATAGAGCACAGCCAGCAACCGAGACATAGGAAGACTTCTCTCGGAAGGAGTCCCAGGACAGAAACATCCAGCCATTGTGCCTCCTAAACTGTGGATTGCAATTGCCACTTGTTTAGTAAGACGGTTCCCTTTGTCTAATCTTCATCCCTCTGAGCCCGACTCAGACCCTCGGTGAGGGACATGTCTTTTTTTTTATCCTGGGTACACATTTCAGCCAAGGTCCTGAGGAACTTAGTAAAATATCTAAGCCTGATAAAATGAATTGAAACTCCAGATGAAGTCTGTGAATTCTGATTCACAGGTGTGAGAGGTCCTGAACGAGCATGAATTTGAGGAGATAAGGATAGAAGCAAAACAAGATATCAACCTTCTTCCATCCTATCTCTATTGCCTGTATCTAAGACTGAAAAGACTCTCTAGGAGAAATGGGTAGAATGTTAGGAGAGAGAAGTACTGAACGGGACTTTTAAACTACTAATGTCATTAAAATTTCAATTCACTTAATAACTATTTATGGAGCACCTATTTTGACATGTACACTCTTATAGGATACAGAAGTGAATAAAAGCCAATACCCCTGTTCTCCCAGAGCTTACATTCTAGTTGAATAAAAAAAGTAAGAAAGTGAGAAGAAATAAAGAGCAGAGAAAGACAATATGAGCTTGCTATGGTATTCAGACTGGTCAGGAAATACCTCTCTGACCAAGAAGAATGATATTTGTGAAGAAATCTAAATGAAGTAAGACCCAAATGGATCAGAATGTTATGTGACTATATGAATCTGATATTTATCATTTTTGAATCCCTGGAAAATCAATGAGATTTGCCCTACGATTTCTTTCAAGGGCAGAAAGAAACTGACAAATGATTTTAACAGGGTGTGCTGGGAAATGGTAAAGTTATTTTGCACTTAGTATTTATACAGTGTGGCTCCTCCAATAAAAATATGACATATGTTTAATGCATATACATTGTCATAAAAGAAGCCATTTTATTTTTCCACACAATAAAGAAATCTTTCTCTACTTTTTTTTTCATTTATGCAATATGTATAAAAGATTGAATCATACTGTTCAGATCAAGTTTAGATTCATGTAAAATATAATATATAATACTGTTTATTTATAGTGTGCTCATTAGGATGGCAAGCACTATAGAGAAAACAAAACAAAAAAACAAAACACCTTGCATGCTTTGGTCCATGCTGTGAGGAAACTCATTTACAGTGACAGGCATATTTAGTAGAAGAAACTAGATGCTTTCATTCATTTCACAATTATTGGTTGAATGTCAAGAGTCCTTAGAGTAAGATGACAAAAAAAAATCTGATAAGAAAGAGAAAGGTTTAGTTCAGAGTGATATTATCTGCACCTTCCAGCAGATAATGTATATGCTACCGGCACATAGGTACTTAATCAGAAAAAGGGCATCAAGAAATAGTAATATGAGGTGAGGGGTCAGAGATTAATTAAGAGCTCTCGGCTTTTGAAAAGAGATAGTTTAAGTGTAAGCAATTTAGAGAAAAGGTACATTCTGGGGGAGATTACATTTTGCAGTTTCAGTTCCATCAAGAAAACAGGAGATTTTTCAACTCTGTTAGGTAAGGATCATGGTCTTAACCCTTTACATAACAATTGTCCAAAGAATAGTATGCATAGACTTAGTCTCTGACTTTATAAATTTTACAATATAAAAATTTAAGAAGAAAAGCAGTACAATATAGTGATTATGAACACGAGCTCTAGGGCCAAATTGCCTATAATTAAATTCTAACTGTTTCATTTACTGATTTTGTGCCTCAATTTTCTCATCTGTAAAGTGGGTGCTCATAATAGTTACTGCCTCTTAGTGTTATTGGGAAGATTAAATGTATTAACACTTGGAAAGACCTTGACATTATTTATAGAATATGTCAATGTTCACTAAATATTCACTAGCATAATATAGATAAGGGGATAATTTAAAAGACTGTAATGGAATAATATGTTTTACTTTTAACAAGATAAATAATGCATAATTCTGGTAAATGTTATAGCTAAAATGATTCATGATGAAAAGTTTATAAAGTTCAGCAAGGGAGGCTTTCTTTATAAATCTGCAGGAAGAAAACATGAAAGCTTGCCTATTTTGTTGGAATGGAATAGAGGAGAAAGAAAAATGGTAATCTTAACTGTTATAGACTGACATGTAGCACCCCCCCATCCCCAAATTTCGTTTCTTAAGTCCTAGCCCCCACTGCCTCAGAATGTGACAACATTTGGAGATAGGGACCCTGAAAGAGAAAATTAAGTTAAAATGGGGTTATTAGGATGGGCTTTAATCTGAAGAGGAAATATGAACACACAGACATGAGAGATGTGTGCACACAGAGAAAAGATTAGGTGAGGACACAGCAACACAGTAAACATTTGCAAGCCAAGGAGTGAGGCCGTGGGAGAGGCCAAACCTGTCAAAGCCTTGATCTTGCACTTCCAGCTTCAAGAACTGTGAGGAAATAAATTTCAGTTGTTTAAGCCACCCAGCCTGTGGTATTTAGTTATGGCAGCCCGATAGAACTAATAGAAATTGAAACTGTGAGTGGAGTCCTGTGAAATCTGATATACTAGGAGGTATGAAGGGTACTGAACTAGCAAGAGTTTGAGAAGGTAGAAACAGAAATGAAAGACAAAATCAGCCTTCTTCTGTTCCATCTCCATTGTTTGTATCTAAGCCTGAAAGACTCCCTAGGAGAGGTGGGTAGAAGAGCAGGAGAGAGAACTTTTGCTGAACAGGATTTTTAAACAACTTCACTGTGCCGAATAAACACGTGAGATACGTATTCATGAGAAGTAGAAAGATTTGCCCATGGTTCAGATATGGACCTTTAGGGGAACAGAAAAATCAGTGGTTATGACCGGAGTTCTCACCTAAGCACCTGAGTGGTTTCTTCTGACTACCATCAGTTGTTTTAGAACTGATTGGTTGTAGTTCTAAGCTTACAGTTATCTTAGTAAGCCAAAAAAATATGTGTTTTTGGTTGTTTATATTTTATGTGTCATTTCCCCCAGCCCTTGACATTATCTATAGATGTCATTGATTATTTTATGTGGATTTTTTAATAATGCTGCTTTTCGGTGTCTGTTTTTTATAGCAAATTTCTCATCCTTTTCTCTTCTTTATCTTGTTTCACATTGGAGTAGAAAACATATTAAAATGTTGAGCAATGCTTTTTGGAGAAGTGGTTCATTGTTTCATCTTAAACATATTTCCTTGATCCACTTATTTTCCTTAATTTTTCAAAATTAATATTGGAAATAATCTGTTATCATTCTAGATACTAATTTTGTAAGATGGCTCCTAGTCTGCTGGTCAAAATTGTTTTTGTGACAAATGGCACACATATGTGTGTCTTCGTGGTCCCAGGTTCACCCAATCTCACTGCTTACTCAGTTAGCTGATACCAAGGCTCCTTCCTCTGAAGCCCATTCCTGGGACACCTTGGGTTAATTATGGGGGTCGCTCACAATCCTGTGGCCCTCACTCTGCCTCACTGGTTTTGTCACGTATCTCTTTCTGTGTTCGTCTTATTATTCTCCTGCTGCCTCTGCACTGAGTTTAAACATTATCTTGAGTACTGAAAAAGGGTAGAATTTGCATTCCATTTATTTTCTGTACTACTCATTCCAGGATATGCACAGTAAAATATGTTGATAGATTAAATTAGAATTCAAATGATTTTTAAAAAATAAATATTTGAGGGTAATAATAGTCGAAGAAAAAGTATCATGGCTTCTAAAAATCTTCCTTAAGTATTAATAGTATTCTTTATTTTCTGATGTATTCACTTTAATATTTCTTGAGTTTTTATTATAAACCAAAGGAAATTACACTCTAATGTTTTCAGCTTTAAACATTTTCTTTTGTCTAACTTAAAGTTAAAATTTTGTATGCCATTTGTTTTATTTTAATATCATGCATTATGTATATGTATCTATTCATGTTTCATATATAAATATGTATAAATGTCTATTTTTTAAGCAATAAGTTTATATTGCTTTCATTTGGGATAAAAAAGTTTTCTCATGCATCAGGTTTGTATGCCCAATACAGAAATAAAATTTAGCATTGCTCTTGGAAAGATTATACAACATTTTTCTTACACAGAGTGACTCTTACTTGTAAACAAGGAAATCTGAAAATATTTCCATCTGTGTGACTTTAATATGTTATTTTGTGTTCTGTGTCTCAGTTTCCTTATTGTAAAGTGAAGAAAATAATAAGCTCTCCGTCATAGGCTGGGAAAATTGAATATGGAAATGTTTAGAACTCTGCTTGGTACAATAACTACATCAGATTATTGTTACATGTAGAAGTTAATGTACGTTATTTTTTAATGAAATGCATGTTATTAAGAAATTTGTGAAAGTATGGTAAAAATAATTCAATATTAAAGAAAGAAGCATTGCTTAATTAGATTTATAAAGAAGAACACAAATAATTGGATCAGAAAGCATCAGAATAAATAAGTATAAGTGAGATGATAATAGAGGAGAAAAATAGACCAGAATTATAATTGGATTCATATAAAAAAGGGATTCCTACATATATGTTCTCCATATAGACTGCATATAATTTAGCTGGATGAATTGAACCTAAATTGTATTAGATTAATATGATTTACCTACTTTTAACATTATTGAAAAACATAAAGAGCAAAGATCTATTGCTATTATTAATAATTGTTCTACCACTAATCTCTCATTTTTTTTCATTCTTAATTCATTGATTTATCTTTTCTTTGCCTAATGCTTCTTCAAATGGTTTTGCTTAACATAGAAGTAGGGTAGAAGTAGATGTGAGTGCAATAAGCGACCCAAGTAACAGAGTAGGGTTAAATTTAGGTTACCAAAACCAGTTATGCAATGAGCAAAATAGCAGACAATGAAGACTATATTACAGATGATGCCACACGTACAGTAGTATGGGCCAGGCATTCTTAATCAATTCTCTGATACAGATCAACCTGTATCAAAATCATAGCCTTAAGCACCGCTGATGTATGTAACTTTCAGCTGGTTACTTAATATCTATGCAACTCTGGGTTGCTTAATTCACCCACCTAGTCCCTTTCTTCCATGCCAGTACCCACTTCTTTCTCTCTCTCTTTCTCCTCTCTCCTCCATAATATCCATTTTGCTGACTTCCTGAGACAATTATTTATATCCACTAGGCCTTTGACAAATGATTGCCATTTATCATACTAAATAGTTTTAATAAATAGGCTTAGTCACATTTCGTTTTTGTAAAATCTGTAGAATAATACTTAAATGTCAAGACACAGGAAAAACATGAATTCTATAGAAATAAAATAAAGGTTTTCCATAAAAATCTTAGTCATAGATTATGTAACTATAATTTTATTTTATAATCTATTTTGGGAGTGTTTTTCCTAAATCATTCTTTCTTCTTCAGAAAAAAGCATACTGATGACTCATATAGCAGAGATTTATTTTAACAATGCAAGTTAATATGCTAAGCTTTGATTAGAACATTTCTTATCCATGACATTTTTATATAAGAAAAAATATATACTCCAATGAAATCTAGAACCAAATAGATTTTTTTTGTGCTGCAACAATTCACTGACTTCTAAGCAATATGATAATTTATAACTAATTTAATTAGAAGGTTCAAAATAATAAAAATAACTGATTATACTAAAACATCAATTATAATATGTATTGAGAAAATTTGTTTCATTTTACCTTTTTACTTTGAACAGGATTCTAAACTTTATACTTACATGAAAAGTGTTTTGTTAAAAGTAATATAAAGGTTGCTTTCATTCCTTGCAATACAAGCCAAAAAAACCCTATATAGACCAGATTTTTAAACAATGTTTTCATGTTTATTTCCAATACAAAAAGAAAAAAACACTGGATCAAAGTATGAAAATTAAAAATAGATGAAACTAATACTGATAAAGTGATATGGAATAAAGTAGAAACATAGTGTATCTCTGTACTTTATTGAAAATTCTGAGTGAGTTAATCTGAATTTACAGGTAATTAAGTAATATACTGAAAAGTGCAAAGGCAGGGGCAGAAAATAAAGTATATCTAACTTTATTGCTGTGTTATCTGTAGTACAAAGCATTTGGGTTATCACAGAGGTTGAAATAAAGGAAGTTGAGAAGATGATCCTAGACCCCTTTTGGCTGGAACATCTACTCAAAATTGAGAAATGGATTCTTCAAGGCTCCCCATCAATGAGTAGTGTACCACATGTTTAAAAATATTTTAATTTTTAATATTATAAATTTTAAATTTTTATTTTGTATTGATTTATATTATATCAAAAAATGAACAGCTTTTATATGCTCTCTTTCAGAACCAGAATATCTGTTACTCTTTAAAGTCCTTAAAATCAAAGTTTGGGGACAGGCCCATTGAGATGCTTCCTTGTCATGACCCCAGTGTGACAGTTTTCCTTTTTCTTCCCCCTAACCTTCCCCCAGTTTCTAGAACAAATTTTCAAATTCAGTAATTTTTGTACCTGTTTTTGTTCTTTTTCCTGATTTTTTTCCAAATTTTTGTCACAGGAACAAAGTAGCCATCCCAGACCTCAGGACTTATGACTGTGATTAGATTTTGGAACTTATTTTAGATTTAAGGATATGTAAGCATTTAATAACATAAAAGTTAGCTACTTCAACTTTAGCAAAAAAAAAAAAAAAAAAATCCATGGCCAGTAAGAGTCACAAAAATGAAAGTTTATTTAGAAAATCATATAAGGACTTTCTGTATTAAAATATGATGCTGACATCTATTAGGGAAAAGCCAGCCTAATAAACATCAGGTATATGCCTCTTGTCCTCATCCTATTTCTTTCACCAGTTCCCTCATATCTGCTTCTAATGTACAGACTGACTTGATACTTTGTTTCAGCCCAAAGAGGCACAGCCTCCTAGATTCCAAAAACAGCATTCAGAATATTTCAACAAATGAACAAAGACTAAAACTAAATTCAAAAGGCTCTTAAATTCTATTAATATACTGTGGGTCCTGCTGGTAATCTTTACATCACCCACTTTAAGTTGAAACCAGACAACATAATGATCATGGGGAAAGTAAAATAAAGAATACTCTTTAGCTTATAAGATGTTCATTTGTTTCTTTCAATAAACCATTATTGAGTAATTATACTGAATTGATGTGGGGGCACAGGTTTCCAAATCATTTGGCTAAATACCTAGAAGCACAATTGTATAGGTAGTAAGGTTACATTAGCTTGCTAACAAATGTCAAGATTTCAGAAAGTCAGAAAGGAAGTCAGGAAGAAAAAAATGCAGGAAAGGGAAGAGGAAGAAAAGCAGGTAGGCAGGCAGACAGGAAAGAAGGAATCTTCTTTTATTCTTCAATGCAAAATTATTATTAGTTTGAACATCCTTGCGTATGCTTTTTTAGCCTTTCGAGTTTTCTCTTATATAAATTGGATAGCCATATCCTTTGCCTATTTTTCCATTGGAGCTATAGGGTTTTTCCTGTTGATTTGCAAAGGTTCCTTATGTATTCTAAAATCTAGATAGTAAACTCTTTGGGATTTTATATGTGGTATTTCATAGTGCAAACATCCTCTCCCTATCTGATAACTTATTCCATGTGATCTTTTGTGGAAAAAAAAATACATAAATTTTGATGTACTCTAATTTACTCATTGTGGGACTAACTGTTGTGTTTCTGATTTTTTTGTTTCAGAAATCATTCCCTAACCTTAGGTCACAAAGATATTCTTTTATATTTTCATCTCTTTACGTTATTGGTATTCCTTTTAAATTTTATTCCTCATCTTTAACTAACCCTCTCTGTGAGGGGGAAAAAAAGAGCCAAGAATGCTGAGAATGTGGAGCCCTTCTTGTTCTAATAAAACTGGGGAATTAGTGGTGGCTTTTCCTAGGGGAAATGTGGTTTTGTCCTTAGAGTTTGGCGTGGGCCTCAGGAAGATAACGCCTCGCTAGTGATCTCATTGTTATGATCTATGAGAGAAGTGATTCTGGTGTCCCTGAAAGTCCACCATGTAAACAAAGAATTCTACAACAGAAAAGGGCAGTAAAACCACAGATTCTGCCAAGTTTTTAATGTTTTCCCAAGTGCCCATTCTTAATTTTCCAAATACTGAGTGACTGAGGTGTAATTTGTCACATAGTAAAGCAAATATTTGTTGCTATTGTTATTAAATTTGTATAACAGTTTTTAAAGCTATTATCTCATTATCCACATTGTCTTATTAATGTCACACATAGACATAGTAGCATTTTTCTCTAGGGAAGATGAGATTTTTTTTTTTAGAGTAATGGTTACTCATAGTAAAACTGGAATTTGAGTTCGTGTGTTTTGATCCCCTGTTGAAAATTATTTTCATAACAATGTAAAGCTTCTCCAGTTGCTATATTGTAATTGAATATGCTATATAATCAGAGTCTTTTACAGAAGCGTACTTTATATAATATTTAAGAGAAGTATGATAATCTTAAAATAAGGAGGCATATTTTCTATCACTGTTGTCTCATTTCAGTAGTAAAACATATTCTTTAATTCCTATTTGAAAGGAAGAGACCAACACTCTTGGTACAGAGCTTTCTGATTGTTCTGAGAATATCCATTCAGTAGGTGTTTATATGGTATTCCTAATATTAATACGTGACATTAGGATTTATATGATTAAAAAATAAAACAAATGACATATTTTACTTATTACTACATTACCCCATTATGTCTACATAAACTCTTTAAAAGTAAAATAAATTTGAATTAAAAATATAAATAATCTGTTTCAGGGGTTGTGTAGAATTTCAAATTAAAGATTGAAAAACAAACAAAATACTCCATTCTTCAAAAGGTTATGAGTTGAAGGAGGAAGACACAGTGAGTATTTTACAAAGGTAACTACTAGAGGTATAATCGCAGAGTTTCCCAGTGGTGTCTTTAAAAACAAAAAAAAAGAAAAGAAAAAGCAACAACAAGAAGAACAAAAATACAGTCAATTGGCTGGGCTCTGCCTGGTTATTTTCAACTCCTGTTCATCTGTTCAGATAAAACGTGTGACTGGCTTCTGGGTTTATTTCAAGTGCCCTTGAAATACTGAAAATGATGACATTCTGTAATTGCTATCTCATTTCAGTTCATTCCAATCTTCTGAAATTCATTCCAAGTCTGGCCTTTATCACTGCTGGAATAAAGGGAATTCTGCTAATGCACAGTAGCCTTGTCTTTGCTCATAGTATGATGACTATGGTTCAGGGTCATGATTATTAATTTCAGAGAAATTTTAGTTCCTTTTTCTGCCTCCGTTTTCAAAGTTCAAAATATAAATATATTTATCTCACATAAGCCATTAAAATAATGTTTCCCATGTTTCTAGCAGTTACAGTGCAGATCTGTGCACACGTAGATTATTAAGTTTGTAGTCCTTCTCTATGTCCTTTCTCATTTCTTCATTTATTAAAAAACAAAAAACCTAGTTCCTATTTGTGCGTTGCTCAGCTCTTTTCTCCATTGTTCTTTCCCTCTGATCATCACTGTTAAATGATGTTGGAAGTAATTATATCCCACTCTCTCTTTTGGCCAGGAAGCAGTTTTCAGACTGAGAACAGCTTGAAAAACATTCACCATTACACAGAAACCACGTCTCAATGATTCCCCCTGCGTATCAGTATTAGATGTCCTCCCTGGGCCTGGGGAGGGCAGTGCAGACTATCTGGAACATCACTGCATGCCCATCAACATATTGGTCACAAAAATCAGTCCAAAGCCCACATTTCGTAGCCAAGATTAACACTTGACCCCTGGAATTCCTCCAGATCATATTACTCTCTCCCCACTCTAAGCTCCTCTAAAGATGCCTGTGGTGACATTTATTTTATACCTAGTGATATACTTACAGGTGTAAAAGATGTCTGTGCTAATGGTATCCCAAGACGTCTGGAGTAAGATCTGTGTCTTAAGGATCATTGTGTCCTCTAGAGTTGAGCTATTTGTAAAGCACTTTTCACATACTATCACATAATACATTTTAAATTGAATTTAATTGTACCCAGAAGCATGGTGTTTTTGTATCACTCACCAGGAAATAAAATTTAGAAGTGGGTTAATAAATGAAATGCCCAAGGCAGTGTTAATTTCCCCTTTCCTCAGGCCCTGGGCAAACTCTGCTTTTAATTATATTTTATTATGCTTGCCTATTTTTGTGTCTGTTTTCCCTGATGGGCAATGCATTTCTTGAGGACATGGGATGGTGGCTTTCTCCTTTACTTCCTTCCTTTCTCTCTCTCTCTCTCTCTCTCTCTCCATATCTTTATTCAACAAATTGGCACACTGCTTATATAAATTTGATGTTAATCACTTCTTGAATGAATGATTAATTTAGATTTTAAGTTGGAGCCTAAATATTTAAGTTCTTACTGTGTATCCCATCTGTCATGCCTTTGTTTACAATTAAGAGAAGAGCCAGTCAGTAGTAAGTCTTTATTAATAAACAGAATGCATCTCTGCTTCTCTCCTCACCTTGGTAATCTGAGTTAGAGAACCCGACAAATGGTAAGTGGAAAAAGTGACGGTCCTTTTTTTCTTTCTCCTGAGATTGTGGATTCTAGCGATAACACTAGAATATATTGGAAGTACTATTTTTCTTTAAATCTCCTTCACTTTGCTGGGTTTTTTTTTTTTTTTTTTTTTTTTTATGTCTTCCTAGGGAAAACAGATTGCCTCTTTAGCCTTTCATTCATGTAACAAATGTTTATAGGGTTCCTACTGTAGGCCAGCCCTGACATAAGACCCAGAAGCAATGGCTAGTTTATTAACAAGAGAACAGAGCCCTCTGCTGTCAAGAGTACAGGGCAGTGGTAACCCATATGTTACTGTGGCCCGTTTATCAGGCCATCACAAAATATCCACAAATGTCATCAGCTCAACAAATAACAAATAATATCTCTGTTTCACAGATGAAGAAACTAAGTCTAAAAGAGTTTCCAAGACTAGACCATGACAAAATGCTCTGACTTGACTGCTAACTAGAGGAGACTTTGTTCTGTTTTGCTTTGTTTCATTATTAATACACAATGCAACTCCAGTTTGGTGGTGGTTGTTCCTTGTGGGCTGTTTGAGGTTTTGTTTTGTTTTGTTTTGTTTTGTTTTTTTACCATTCTTATCTCCCTAGAGTTGATCTGGTTTATGTTTGTTAGTTAGCACTTTCTTTCTCAAATAATTTTTCCTCCTTCCTTTTGTGTTCTGAAGACCTACCCTAATAAACATTTGAAATATAAAGGTGAGTGAAAACAAATGAACAAAAAAACCTAACTGTTTGAATGAACACAAGGATTCTAAAAATATATATCCATATCAATAGATACTAACATAGACCAATATAAGGGGCAAAGCAAATGTTGGATTTTATATTCATTTTAAAAATAATGAATTTTATTTCAATCGCATTTTCACTTACTAGAAGAAAGGAATAAATGTACACCATATGCCTACAACACTTCATTTTATCGTCACTCAACTCTGTGATGCTGGGTTTGTAACTTTTATTTGCTTTGTGAGACACCTGAGGTTGCAGAGATCTTAAGTGGTTTGCAAATTTTAACAAAGCGAATTTCAATAAAGAATAACAATAATGCTGCAAACATTTTGATATAGGTGATACTTACTAGGTGATTTTAAGACTCAAGGTATGCATTTTGTTTAATTAACAATAATGATATTTTTTAACTCCACTTTATTACTAAGACAGGTGTTATATAGATAACTGTTTTCTATATACTACTAAAGTATGCAGTGTTTCCTCTACTCAAAGTAGAAAATATATCACATATGTGAATATTTCTTTTCATAAAGCTCTGCTTCTGAAAAGGCAGATATAGAAACATGGGACCCAAGTGATAAAAAGGGTCTAATTATTGTGTATGTCCACTGACTGGGCAACATTAGTGAGTATATTTGCTTCTCCAGATACATGCAAAAATTCCCTCCTTTCTGCTATGCTATTGGATTAGAAATATCATTAACCAATTTAATCTAAATGAAAATAATAACAAGATGAGGATATTGAGCAACTATACTCTTCTTGAACTTGAATGCATTTTTTGCTGTTCAATCTTTAAATATTTTATCTTCAGCACTGGATCGGTTCACAGTACATAATTCTCAATCAGAATAAAACATTTCATACTTTGTCAGATGCATCTCACAACACTGTGACACTCATAATTCTTTAAAAATGTTTAAGCAAAACAATAAAAAAAAGTGGCCCTTCCATAGCATCTCTACTCACAAATTCTCTACATCTGTTCAGCGATATTGACACCAGACAGCTGCTGCCTCAGCTAGAAATAGCCTCTCTATTATTTCTTCCAAATTAAACTTGCTTTTTATTTCCATAGATTTTAGCTACTTGTTTACCAATTCTGTTTTTTTTTTTTTTTGGTGCTTTATCTTTTATTTTTACTTTTTTTCCCAATTCTTTTGTAACTTGGATAAAAGTTTAAAAAAAAATAAAAAACCCAAACGCGCTCTATTTCACATTCTATGTGTCTTTGTCTGAACGGGATGGTGAAAGAGAAAATCTTGTATCTTGATAAATGTCTGCATTTGAGAATTCCACATTTGGAAAGGAACCAAAAGTTGTTCCCTCAAGAAACCAACTTAGTCCTCTTTTGTCTATATTTTTCCCTATTTTCTCACTCCTTTTTTTCCTCCATTTTTCCAAAGAAAAAGTGTGAACTTTTTCACAATAAAGAGCAAATAAACTATAGTGAGACAATTCACTAAATGTGAATGTGGTTTTCAACTCTTGTCTAGTCTCATTTCAAAAATCACCTTTCATTTGTCAATTCCTTTGCATTCCATTGCCTGCACTCTAATAAAATTTCCTTAACCTAATCACACTTATGCCTTTACTAACTTTCAAACGAAGTCCAACCGCCTTGAACTTGTATTCAAATAGCACTTTGATTTTGCATCTACCTGTATTTCTGGTCTAAAGGCAACCTTTACTCAAACTATGCTATTCAATGTTCTTGGTTTTTCCCAATTCTGCATATTTTCTTAGTTATTCTTTATAAATTTAACAATGCTTCTTGCTTCATGTTTGTATTTACAGTTTATTTATTTATTTTTATATTTTTTCCTTTCAATTTAAATTGCAAACACTGGACAGATACCATGTCTTCTTCCCCGTTTAATCTCCCAGGTCTTTCACCTTCATGTAACCTATGAGAAGTGCTGCTATTCTGACATAGGTATAAGGATTAAAAAAATACTATCTTCTCCCTGGATGAGAATTTCTTGAGTTATATGGAATTCCAGATTGAATTATTTTAAATTAAGCTACAGTTCCTGTAACTCAGCAATGATCTAGGCATTTTAACTTAATTTATATGTCTATTTTACATATTCTATGTGGGGATTGAGATGGATCACCTCAGATATCACATACAGAAGAGTCACACTGAGATACAATTCTGCTACTAGTCACAGCTCTCATATTTAAATAATATAGTGTAGAATATCTAATATACATTCTTTACTGGTATCTTATTTTTCTATCACCCTGAAGTTTTGCATTTAAAGTATTTCAATGAGTTACATAAATAAAGGAAAACACTTTATCACTAAGGAAATCATACAAAATAAAATTTGCACATGTAAAGGTAATATGTAATATTTCTTAGTGTTATTCAAATGGAATAAAATGCAATTGACTTAATGAAGCCACAGTATATTATAGTGGGAGGTGTAATGCATACTGACTCAAACTGAGTCAGGATGCAATAAACATCGTGTTTAGAAATGACCATGACCACTGATGCATGCCTGTACATATGTCAAATTGCAAAGTAAAGACTAGGGTTAAAACATAGCAGAAATATTTATAACTGCTTTGGTTGCACTTTCTTATCTCATTTTAGGGCTTTCATGTGTGGAATTGTGAAACCATGACGGATTTTTAAAATTATAATATATTCTCTCTAGTTACAGAGTCAAAATTTTTAATGCCTTTTGTTCTAAGTTGAAAGACAAGATCTTTTTCTCAGTAGTAATTAGGGAATTTTTACTGTTTTTAGCTTACTTTTTCTAATTTTAATATATTCTCATTTTTAACAGTTAGAATGTTATTTCATATCCACCCCAATTCAACCTTATTGCTAGAAATAATTAGTTTGTGAGGTGCTCTACCAGCATTTTCCATACATATTTATGAACATTCGCACATATACACAAAAAAGTATTTTGAGAGTGTATTTTTTTACATGAATTGAATCATAGAATATGTAGTATCTGTGACTTAAAATCTTGTTAAAAATGTGTCATGGGGATCTTTCCATTTTATTACAAATTTACTAATTTAAACATGTAACTTTCTATATATATGAATATATTGTGATTCATGTAAGTATCATCTATAAATGGACATAAAGTTGATGATTTATTTTACTATTTCAAACAATGCTGCCACACTATATACACTTATGCTAATACTTATTTTTACAGATGCTTACATTTGGTTAGAGATATGCTCAGAATTGTAATTAGTAATTGAAGTGTATATGATTAAAATATGACAGATATCAACAATTTGCCATCTCCAATGATTACAATTAAATCTTAGAGCCACCAAAAGAGAATAGAGTTCCCATACGTCCTTTACCCACTCTAAGCTAACTGATTATTGTCAACATTGTTAATTTTGCTAATTTCACAGAGATATTATAATCTTCAAATTCTATTTTAATTTACATTTTTGTGAGCATTTTTATTTTTATAGTAATCATTTTTTGATGACTTGCTTATTCATTTCTTTGCTCACTTAATAGTGGGTTTTTACTTTTTAAGCACTGATACTACCATGGATATTAATCATTATCTGAGTCTATGGTTTGTCATGTAAACTTGTATATGGTGTCTTTCCATAAAAATACACTGCAGTTTACATTTCAGTATTTAATAATAATATAATAAACATAAGATCAGATATTCTAAAGGAATGCATATATTCAAATTATTAGAATATTTTATTAATCCATTCACACAAATATTCACTATCATTTTTCATGTAACAGGCACAGTCCTATGGGCTGAGAATAAGCAATGAAAAAAGGCATAGCCCTTAACTTTAAAGAGACCTTTGTTTCCTGGGAAACAACAAAGAATTAAACCAACAATTGACATATACTCATTGGGTGGAAGACTGATGATATTTAATGAGACTACGTAGAGGTGGCACATAATGCACCCAGCCAGAGGGTGAGATGGGAACGTGTGAGGATTCAGGAAAGGATCCTGGAGGGAGGTATTTAGCAGAAATACCATTATATGCAGTACAATGATATTTAGCAACTCCGAGAGCAGTTTGATACCTCAGAATTCCTCTGATAAATAATAAGTATTAGGTTTTTGCAGCTGTGTATTAAATACTTTATTATTCAAATGTTAAATTGTTTTTTTAATGTACTAAAATTATGACAAAGTTTGATAAATGTTTTTTGAATGGAATATTTTTTAAGTGACACAAAAATGTTGGCAAAATTATGTCAATGAAAAAGTCATAGATTGGTTTGTTTGTATTTTTTTAATGGTTGGGAATTTTCTAAGTGGTCAATAAAAGATGCATACCACCACTAACTGGAAGAAAAAAAATCAAAGCACACATAAGTGAGTTAAAAGGAAATAAGTAATTTTTGATAACTTTAATTGGACATTTCATGGTTATTTGGTGATAAAGTACATTAAAAAGATATTATTTGAACAAAGAACTTTTATTGGAACAAAGAACTTATTAGAATAAGAGCCTCTTATTCAAAGTCTTAATATGTAAGATCACTTTCCCATACCCTTGTTAGTATTTTTACAAACATATCTCTTGAATTTTTATCACCAATGTGGTATTTAACATTTTGAATTCTTGTGAAGTAAAGAAAAACAAAAGAAATTCTAGGGAATAAGAGATGGACACAAGATATCACGTAAATTAACTGAATGCATGCAGTCTTTGGTTTGTGAATATATTTAAATGACTCTATAAGAACCACCTTTCAAGTTTGTAATATTTAATTATGAGAAGAGTAGAAAATTAATCATGTTGACTGAGATAGGGCTATGATATTATTTAATATTCTACTTATGCCAAGATTTAATTTCCTATTGAATTCTAACTGAATTTGAGAAAGTTATTGCACATTTATAATCTTGGTAAAATAGATTATTACTAAAGAAGAAAATAACTTTAGGCTTAATTAATTAAAAAAATAAGTTCAAAACAAATAATAAGTCCTGAAAATTATTTTATCCCCTAAGAAGTTAACCACTATGGGCACATGTGCAACACAAATAAAACAGAGTTTCAGGAATAGATCATGAAATGAGGCTGGGAAGTGAATCAATTCACATAATTCAGACCTCATGTGTATTACACATAATTCTTTGTCTGAAAAAATATGATATTTTGTCAAGACAAAGAATAATCTCTTTGTTCCTTGTGGTCTTATACTAAGCTGAACAATAAATGATTTAAATATAGTATCTCTGTTTATTAGAATTTAAAGGGTTAAATTTAACTTAATTCAGGCAATTTATTAAGCAGAAGGTTATAATTTCTGATGAAGAGATAAATTTGAATTGGAGATAAACTTTGATAAACTCACATCATCTCAAAAAGCAATCTTTCAGAAACAAGCATTTGAAATCTTTGGGGGATTGTAAATTTATGTAACAATCATGAAACTTTGACGTGTGTTCTTCTTAAAATATTCTTTGAAGACAGAGAGCTGAAATAATTAACTAAATAAAATTGATAACATTTGAATCAGCCCCTATATCTTTCTCAAAAGTTTGATTTAATAATTTTTCTCCCTATGTCTGAAAGATTAACCATGCTTAATATTTCCCAGCAAATTAGTCATCACACTTCTCTTGGAATTGGGTTTTATTTTCATCTTTTAGGTGCATAAATCACACAGCTTATTAGTTGGAGAACCCTTTCATGTCTTCAATCAATTCTAAGTTTGAAAACTCTGAAAATGAATCAGATTGGCAGGCTTACTTCTAAAGACTTTAAAAATGTCCTCCTATAAGGAGGGTAAGTTAAAAAGACGGCCGTTTAGCAATGCTGCTTTCAGAGAATTATGCCTTGCTGAAAAATGTGTGTCTTAGTACTTTGGAATGTATGTGATAAATAGCCTGCTTTCATCAAAGATGTACCTATGTCTGCTCTTATATTTAGACTTTTAAAACAGAAGACTGATGGCATTGCCAAGCATTTGTTATCATTAGAGTATTAACATATATTTCTTAGAGTGCCCTGAAATAACTATAATTGAAATCTACCTAATTTGCACTCAGACATAAAAAACTGATAGCCACTCCTTGCAATGTTTAAATCATTCAGAAAAATCTTTCAGTCAAATATATAGAAATAAATATAAGAGATATGGTTCACCGCAATTCATTTTAAAATTAAGGTTGGAATATTATATGTGTCTGTCACGTAGTTCTCTAATCTTTTTTTTCACTTTAGTGCAGATAAAAGTATAGAAGTCTTAAATTTAGAAACATCCATGGTAATCTAACATGAATTCTGAACAAGCTCTGGAGAACCCTGGAGATCAAGGGCTCTGGGATGCAAAAAGTGTGAGTGCGTTAAAGAGGACAAATGCAGAACTGCTACATGGTTTTAACCAGAGAAGTGGCTCTTTCTATGTAAAGCATCATCATAACAACTATCAAACAAACAAACAAACGAACAAAGCTTGAAAACCTGCCTAGATCCAGCCCAGTAGTTCTCAACCTGATTATACATTGGAATTACCTGGGGAAATTTTAGAAAAACAAAAACAAACAACAACAACAAAAGGAAACCTCTTGCCTAGCTTCCCATCCCCAGATGTTCAACTCCTATTGACTTTGGTTGTGGTGCAGACATTAGTATGTTTTTAAAATTAAAATATATTTATAATATGCAGCCAAGATTAAGAACTAATCTTGCCTGAACATTTTTACTTTTCAAGTAAGACCAGAAATATTTAAATAGATAATAAAATGTCACATGCATAATGCACACAACACAATCTTTATATAGACATAAACACACATGTGCACACACAGCACATTTAATTCAAATAAAATTAGTCCAGAAAATTAAAAAAAAAAAAAAACTAACTCAAACTTGACATTTCACAAGTAGAAAAATGGAATCAAATATGTAATGGGAATAGCTGGTCAGAAGGCAGAAAAAAATATACCAGAAACCCATCTGGGATAATTTCACATATTGTAAGTAATGGTAATCTTCTTTATACTGGGCCTATTATATTATTTTTTTATCTTTTCCCCATCTCCACTTCTGGGACACAAGGGCTGCTGGAATGTTTTTATGATTATTTCTGCTCTATCTCTAACATAAGGAAGGTTGGGGTTTGTTAGACCATTTCTATATCCCAGATTTTATGTCCTGTTTTCAGGAGCAGAATAGGAGAGATCCTTACGGGACTCCCGTAGGTATTGTTGCTGTTCATATAACATTAAATCTGTTTACCATCCACTTTTTCAGACACACAAATAGGAGGTTCGGGTGATTGCTGTACTTTTCTGTGGAAAAGAAGAGGTTTAGACTGAGTTTCTATGACACAGTGGGTTGTGGCTCATGGTTCATGGAAGGTTAGGCTGATATTTGGAATAGAGCAGGGTTTTTTAATGTAAATCAGAATTACTCAGGAAGCCAGCTACAATGCAAATATGGACTCAGTAGTTATGGGATGAAGGCTGAATTCTATATTTGTAACAGAATCCCAAGTGACACCAGTGCAACTAGATTGTGGATCACACTTTGTCAGGAAGAAAGGTTTAAGTGCAAATAGTTCAAAGACACGTGGTGGAGAGTTAGTTGCAATCCACATTCAGGTCTATGCTCCAGCAGTGTTGCACTTGGGTATGTCTTGTCATCTACGTCAATCAAGAATCTTCACACTTTCCTGTACAATAATTGGGAGGCATCTCTAGGTCATAGTCTCAGTATGGTCAAGCATTAGGATATGATGGACTTTGTATAATCTAACACCCTGGAGCACACTGCCAGTGAATGCTGATGAGGTGCAGCAGAGCAGTGTGCTCCACAGTGAGAAATATGCTTTCAGGAGGCAGACACAGAGGACAGGTGCAGGGCTCAGCACTCACTCTCATTTGGCCCCTGAATCCCTACTTGTTGTTCCTAGGGTGTCAGAGTAGAGGTCATCATGCAGGCTGTGTAGGAACAGTAGAAGCATATGCTATGGAAGAGTGGCCCCAGCACAGGACCTGCAGATTGATTAAGCATGTGTCATAAGCCACATCACTGAAGGTGACTTTGTTGTGCTTCTCCTCCATGTCCCTCATCCATCAGCTGTTCTGTCTTTCCACCCTCAGAGGAAATATATTAGTTTGAAAGGAACATTGGGGGATGCTCCTCTGTGGTTTTCTCTCTTTTGAGTCTAAATAAAATCAGGCATTGAGTGAAAGATGTGCCAGTAGAGATGGAAGCTTCAGGCAGATATATCTTTGAATTGCTTTAAGCCATAGTGTGGCCAGAGTCTCCACACATAAACTTGAGGGCCAAAGAAATAAATGTGAGGTTGCTGCTATAGTGAGCTTAACAGTTGGGGCTTTGGCTAAGGCAGGGCTGGGCCTGGAAGCTGGGGGCTGAACTTCCACCTTAGGCATCAGAGGAAGAAAATAGGGGCAAATGGTTGAGCAAATATTTAGTGATACCTGGCCCTTGAAGGAATCGACCTTGGTCACATTGTTCAGCAGAGAGGAGAGAGTGTGTCTCTCCAAATCAATGCCATGGTCCTTCCCAGGCTATGGCTGGGCTGCTCCAGGGAATCAGTCCCTCTCTCCTCATTGAGCTTTGGTGAGGGACAGCATAGAACAGAGGGGAACGTAGTGGGAGATCCTCAAAAATAGACTCCAAATGGGCCTTAGGAAGGGGAAGGGATGTGAGGGGAAACCTAGGGTGGACACCATCAGCTCTCACCCATCAGAATCAAAGTCTGCTCTGGGAGCTGGGGCGTAGCTTCCAGGCTGCCACAAAGGACCTGTTGAGTTGTTGCAATCTGGTACTAGGATAGCTTTTGGGGTACACTTGCCCGCTCATCACCCCTTCAGTGCACCAGTTATGGCAATAATCAACATTGCCTGGTGATACCTTCAGTGTTACACGTTTGTCTTAAGACAGTCTTTCCAAGGAAACAGTGTTGTGAGAAGGAGCTCCAAGGCCATCCTTTCATGGAGAGGGAGTTGAAGCCTGCTGCTTATCTTGCTAATTTATGATCCAGAAGTTCTTTGAAATATTATCAAGACATTATTAGTAATATATACAGAATAGAAACACTTAATTGTTTGGAAACTTATGTGTCAAATATGAAAGTAAAAATAATGCTTTTTATATTTAGAAATGAAATACATCACGGGAAACCAATAGTATTTTTTGAATATTATTGAAACTTTGTTTCTTCTAATAGACTTAAGGTATTGATAGGCCACCAAACATTTCACAATGATAGTACGTAGTATTTTTACCAGGACTGATGAATCCAAAAGAAATCATAATCTGTTGGCTTTCTTTGGGTTAAAAACTGGGATTTCATACTTTAAAAAAGTATCTAAGAACTAGATCGTAATTATTAATAGTATGGAAAGTTGTATGCATTGAATGTTAACCAGTGAAGAATGCCAGATTTTTTATAAATCAGAGCTTTTACAGAAGTTTTTCCATATTTTATGCCTTTAATTACATGACCTCTCTTTTTTATTCTCTTTAGCTGCTCATGAGGAAAACATTAGCTCCTACGTTAAGATTGATACATTTTGAAATGAGACCAAAGAGAAAGAATTTTATATTTATACGGTGTTGAATTTATAATTGGATAATTTGACTTAATTATAATATGCATTACTACCTACAATAAAAATATAGGTTGAATCATATAAAATTATGATTATTAATATTTTGAGTCACATAATGGTTGGATATATGAATAAGGTTTAACTATTAGTTCCAAAGGAAGACTTCAGATAAACAGGGATCTGTTATTTGTTTAATAAATAAAACTGTCATTTTGCAATCTATTTGACTTTAAAAATATATGCTGATTCATCGTTATGCAAATTCCCTCTTAGAAAGACCTTAATGAAATTCATTTGCTATATTTTCCTTTGTGGGACATTAGGAGAAAATGACCTTGCTTACGTCAACATCAAATTAAAATGTTAACAAAATACTTTGCATACTGTCAATAAACAGAGAAATACTCTTTTTTTCAATAGATTCTAGATTTCACTATCAGCCTTGGAGGTTCTTTACTTAAGCATCTTAGAGTCAGTCTGTGACCTTGCCAGGAAATCTTAGGTAGCCAGTAAGGAAGAAAAGAGGCACAGAAGAGAAGGGATGCTCACCGATAACCTTCCAGGATTTTCCAAAAGAGTCTTGAAGAGTTACTACCCATGGTTCTTTGAGCACTAATAGATAGTAAAACCTCTATTTTCTATAAATCTAAATAAGTCCCTAAGATACAGTACTGTCTGGCCTCTGCATATTTTTTATTGTTCTCGAACTCAATGGCTGTCATTTCAACTTTATAAGTAAAATATTCTTCTCAAAATCTTTAATGGGCTTCAAAGTATAATCCATGCATGATCACAATCCTCATTTATAAGTATTTTAATTTAAATATATTACTTTTATGTTCTCTGTCATTTATATTTATTTTTCATAACCATAATAATTCACCTTGGGAATGTTTTTATGATCTGATAATGACACTTCAGAGTTGTTAGGGCAGCTAACACTTATATTCTTAACAACCACCAAGGTGTGTCCTTATTAGACTCTAATGTTCACTTGTTGTATTTTATTACCTATGTAGTGAAGTAAAAAACTAGTGCATAACACAATCGGACAGCTTCATAGGTCCTAGGCAATGAATTGGTCTAAAGATGAACATTTCTAAGGTTAGCAAATTCTTATTCTATTTTCAGAAAAATATGTTCACAAAGGGAGAAATACCAACTTAGTGACTAAATGAAGAGAAATGTTCTAAAAGAGTAAATGAACTCTTGGGATCCTTACCATGTCCAAACTTGTGACATTTAGCCAGCATTAGAGAGGGGATAAATGTTACAATTGATAAGGAGAAGGGATAATTCTCAAAAATGAAAATTTTAAACTGGGTTTGGGTTTCCCCCAATGCATTAACAACATAGATACTTAGTGGAGGCTTACTGGGTTTGCAGTGGGTCAGATTGGCACTCAGCACACAAGAGAAAAGAGTTATTCTTTATCCACAAGAAGTTAAGAGCCAAGTGGTTAGATTTGCTGAAGCAACTACACTAAAATAGAGTCATCTCTATGGGGGATTGCCACACTATGGTAAGACCACAAGAGAAGGATCACTATGCCAAGTGAGATAAAGGAAAATATTGAGGCTATGGACAGGTGGTGGTATTTGAGCTGAATTTGGAAAGCTGTGTGGGCATTTCTGACAACATACATTACAGGAGCATTTTCTGCACAGAAGGAGACAGTGTGCAAAAGAACAGAGATGGGTGATGTCTGGTGAGATGCGCATCTGGTAGAAGATGAGGCAGCAATCTGGGCATATTTACACAGGTACCTTTCTAAATATTTTACACTCATTATACCCTTTAATTCTAACCACTGTTAGATTGTTAGAGTTTGTGAAATGGGTATTATCATTACTTTCATTTTGCAGCAAGGGAAACAGGCTGAAATTCTTCACATCATTCCCAATGATAGAATAATAGTTTGAGTTCATACTTCCAGATATCAGAGTCCTAGTTCTTAAACACTAAATTGAAACATGAAAGTTTGTCTATGACAATCAAATAAGCATTTTTTCTTGCTACAGGTCAGCAAATTTTCTCTTTAAAGAGATAAATAGTAAACATTTTAGTCTTTGAAGCTACATATGGTCTCTCCCTTTGTAAATTCAAGTTGTAAGCTCTCCTCTGCTTCCTCTTCCTTTTACTCCTTTTTCTTCTTGAAGATTGTAAAAACCATTCTTAACTCATGGGAAATGCACAAATGGATCATGGGCTATTTTTGACTTGGGGACCATAGTTTGCCAGCCAAAAGGGTGGCCTGGAAGAATTTTGAGTAGAGGAGAGAAAAATACATAGATTACTTGCTAAATAAATAATTATAGCTGGAATGTGGAAGGATATATTGTAAGTGGGCAGGAATCCAACCTACAATAAATAACAGTTTACACGAAAAGCCCTGGTTTGGCAAAGTGAGGCCAGGAACGGTGAAAATAGAGAGGAAGGGGATCAACAGTACTTAACAGTTTATTGCTTGCAGAAAATGAGAGGGGAAAATAGAATAAGTCATAAATTTGTGGGCAGGACACATGGGTAAATGGGGAGTGAAAGGAACAGATTTACCTTTCCTCTAGATGTTCTAATCCTTGCCTTTATCCTTGCCAATTTGTAAACTCTTCTACATAACAAAATTTGCTGTATTCAATTTTCTTTTTCCCCAGAATTCATCATAGATTCTAAAAAATAGTTTGTATTTAATAAGGTGTTATGAATAGTGCATAAATGAATGAGTAAGGGAATGCTTTATTCCCTAAGGTAGAAAAATTAAAACATTTTTCTAAAATTGAATTGCAACCAAATATAAAAACTATAACATTTGTTTATTATATAAATGTCTCTGATATCTAACTCATGCTCTGAGTCTTTAGTGAAAAGATGGACTTAGATATAAGAAAGAAAGAAACACTTGAGTTTAGATCAAAATGACAATTTTACATTGGAGAAGTACTTAGATAAAGTCCTATATGACAGCCTTTTTTTGACCCACACTTGACATTCTATAAAAAAGACACCTGCACTCAAATGTTTATAGCAGTGCAATTCACAATTGCAAAGATACGGAATCAACCCAAATGCCCATCAATACATGAGTGGATTAATAACATGTGGTATATGTAACCCCTGGAGCACTACTCAGCTTTATAATGTAATTCTTTATTAAATATGAGACATCTAAGAGTATCAGGATACCATCAATGCTAATTGAGTGATTTATTTTGCTATGATTTTAAGTGTTGCATGTTAAACAATTTTTTGATAGGATACTTCAAGAATTTTATAGGAACCTAATTATATTTTTTCTCATATCTGCCATAACTCCTCATTCTTAAAATAAACTCTTTAAAAAGTATCATGTTCTTCCAATCCATACTAGGCAACCTTGAAAATGGACTTAAATATACCGAAGAGAAGAGAAAACACTCAATACATTTTTGCTAAATAAATATTTGTTGTTTCAATTAATTGATTTCTCAGTTAGTAAAGCAAAGGAAAGTGTGCTGACATTGTCCTTTATTGGGAGTCCACTACATGTCAGCATATATACATTGTCTTAGAGTTTTTGTAACTGAGTTTCATAATGGGAATGAAGCATGCATTTCAGCCCTGTTGTTTTTTTTAAACTGCTGTACCAGTAAATTTCATATATTATTACAAATGGTTTCTGATCATTTTCTTTGTCTCTGTTTTTATCTTTTCCTTAAAAGTATTGGTTGAAACAGTCCTCTGATGTCCTTAGGTTTCAAAACATTCACATTAAGCTCCTGTAAACCTTTACAGAGTACAAAATCAATGTTGAGATGCTGTTGGGATTATTTTGTTTGCTTCTTTTAAGTGTGCTATTGAATGTACCTCAAATAATTCCAATGCATATGTGAAGAGAATAAACTAAATGAAAGCCTGCGTATAGAAAGATGAGGGTTATTATTAGTAAACCCATAATAGGGAGCTGGAAAAAAAGGCTAAGTAATTTGAAAAGCAGACAAACATGAAGATCTAAGACAAACATTCTGAGAATGTAAACAACCTGTTTAGGGAAAAAAAGAAAAGAAAAGAAAAGAAAAGAAGAAAGAAAGAAAATGAATATGCAAAAGAAAAAAAAAATTAAAAGCCCAGAAGCACAGACACATTAATTAGATTCACAGAGAAAAAATGTCAGACAACTATTATATTCAGTCAAGAGATAAAAAAAAGATATTTGCATCTATGATAGGAAGAAAGGCATAAAAGTAATAGAATCTATGCATGTCAGTACCATCCTTTCAAATCGCATAGCTTAGATATAATCATACCAATTTAAAGTAAGTGCCAGTTACAACTTTGGAAAGTGACTATTTGGAGATCTCCATCACCCTTAGGTGACATATTCATAGCTTCTGTATAGGGCATTATGTTGACAGATGTAACATAAATAAGAATAGCACTCTAACATGACTCAAATAATTCAATAGTATATGCCTACACATAAAGGAGAAATAATTCCCATTCCAGCAAATATAACAAATAATGGAGACAAAAAGAATGAAAGTTACAAAGCAATCATCTTAGGAAAGTGAAAATTGAAAGTGAAACATGCTCTAACTTGTAAAAAACAATCAATCCACAGAAGCAAGTCACATTAGCAGCATCAAGAATGGTTTAACCTGCTGAACCAAACGTTCTGCTAGGCTAGAACACAAGCTTGAATGAGACAATCCCAGAACTACAAAATAATGTCTCCCTTTTCCTAATGTTAGCCTTGCTCAGTCTTCGGCATATGAAGTTCCTTTTATGTTCTTGCCCAAGCTGGACTAGAAGCCCTGAACTCAAGTGATCCTCATGCCTCGGCCTCCCGAGTAGTGAAACTGTGGGCATGCACCACCGCACCCGCTTCTCTTTTATTTTTATCTCTGACTCAAGACTCATGTCCCTTGCCAACATCCCTGAGACTGGATAGGCTAACTTTTTAGCTTGTAAGCATACCAAAATCTCAGAAACTTTACAGTTTTTGGCATCTTTGTGTTCTCTTAACAATCTTTGGATACTTAAACATCCTCCCTCTCTAATAACCTCCTACTATTTTTAATTATTTCTCTATGCTGGTATATAAGGATAAGGGTTACTTGTGGCTGGCCTGGGGTAACTGTGTGCATATTTTAAGGGACGCCAGGAAGTATGGTATTGATCCTTGGCCAAAATAAACCTGAATTGTGCTAACAAGTGAGAAATAACATGCTGTTTAATGTTGAAAACTATTCTAGAGATACCTGTGCTAGTTTGTCTACACTGTTTAGATAAAATGTATAGACTAGTGGTTTGAACCTCTATTAACTTGTTAGACTGTCTAATTCTAACTATGTGACCAGTGGAGTATAAAAGACCCCAGAAAACTTCTGTCTTAGCTTTCCTGTAACCAAGGTGCCTTATATTTTTCTTGGTAGGTGATAATCTGAAGACTTGTGTGTCTTGTACGTTTCAGAATCAATGGGAGGCTGGGCCTCGAAGTCTTGAGTTTCTCCATGATTTCTCTTGCTTCATTTCTTCTGCTATAGTGATTATGCACCTTTGTTAAAACCTTGCATGACTGTATAGTCTTGTGAGTCTTTTCAATTATCTGATCCTCGTATTAAGGGTCAATTATTTCACTCACTTTTTTATCAGAATCATCAATATTATTATCCCATTTTTTTTCATTTCACCAATATGGGAAATCTTACCATAAGTAAATTCAGCTTTACACATTCCATCTGCCTTCACAGGACATGATGGAAACACATATAAATCCCCTCTGTTACAGACTGCATGTTTATGTCCTACCAAAACTCATATTTTGAAACGTCAGCTCTCAATGGGATGGTATATTATGACATTGGACCTCTTGAATATACCAGATGAATGGTATATTAAGAGGTTTAGATGAAATCACAGAGGTAGAGCCCCCAGGATAGGATTAGTGTCTTTATAAAAGAAACAGACCAGAGCTCTTTCTCTCAGCCATGTGGAGGTACAAGAAGATGAAAATGTAAAAACCAGAAAAAGGGCCCTCACCCAATTTGCTGGTGCCTTGATCTTGGACAAACTAGAGTTTGTAAAAACAGATATTTGTTATTTAAGCCACTCAGATTACGGCATTTTTGTTATAACATATGGAAATAACTCAGCCTGTAATTTAAATGCAGTTCTGAGTACTACATTATTCATTTGTTAAGTAAGTTCTTTCTTCCTATCACTTAGTATTTAGGTTTAATGAATGGAAGTAACATTTAGTCAATAAATTTTGAAACTCATACCCAAAGGCAATAACTCTAGTATTTGCAAAGATACTTCTTGCTCACTAAAGGGAGATCAAAGACTTTCATATTGAAAATGAAAGTTCCACTGATTTTTACTATGATAGAACATTTATCAAGTTAATTCCTCCTATAATTATTTATGAGATATTTTACATAGTGAAGGTTTTCAGAGAAGGCAATATACTTTTGTTATTCCATTAATTTCTCAGCTAGGGCCCACACATTCTACTCTCACGTTTTACCTTTTAGCACTTTTTTTTCAATAGAAGCAGTTCATATGTTACTCAATTCAATTAAGCATATATTGCTTGATTATGCATTTATGTACTAGATATAATACTACTTCTATACACAAATTTATACAAAGTTAAACTCTCACAAGTTTCTTAGAGTAGATTTATAGATTCTCCAAACAACTGGCAATAATATAATGGGAAAGGTAACGTGCTAGTCATGTTAACAAAATTCCTTAGGATCACAAGAGTAACACCTTTTTCTTCTAGGACTTGAAGGCCTGGGGAAGAGTCTGTATGACTCGAATATCTGATGTGTTTAAACTATTTGCACAGCAATGACACTTGAGATGAACATAAAGGGATACGATTTTCTATGCAGTTTTTGTAAACAGGCAGTCCACAAAGAGTCTAATACGTTAAGAAAATGCAATTCAACATTCATGTATAAATTATATAGAAAGAATTAGTAGTTTGCTTAATGATTACAGGTGGTATGAATAGCAGGAGATCAATCTGAAACCTCATACTCAAATATAGGAGAGGTCACAATATAACAGACATTAGGTAACTTCCTGAAATTTAGAACTTACACTCTTTAAATGGGGACATTTTAAAACATTTTAATATTAGTAGATATAAATAAAATTCTCCCCAGAATTGTAAAAAAATTGAAAGACTATAGTACTATAGACTATAGTACACATAAAATTTTTGAAATAGTTGATGGGAATTTATTTAATATTTATTTAAAGTGTAAATATTTTGAAACATAGTGTTATTATTATTCCATAAATAATACACAAAGAACATTAAAACTGTGATCATTTGGCTGATGACAACATTTTAGAAGATAAAGCAAAGACAGATAGAAAAATAGACATAATATACCACAACGTGTGGTGGGAATCTTAGCATATAAATTTATGGTGGAAACATGATTGGGTTTGACACTTTTACTTGAAACATGAATGTAAATTTACTTAGAAGAAAGTACTGATATTTGAAAACTGGATAAAAGATTTTGAAATACATAAGTTTAATGTATATGAAAGAAGCAGCCATGTTACATGTGTTTTCTATTATTTACCATGTAGCCACGATCTTTCTTTTGTACTTATGAATATGCCTAGGGGTTACTAAACTACAGTCGTTCGATGAATGTAATAAAGGACCATAAATGGCAAGAGGATTTGATGTTAATGCTGGCCATGTTTAATATCTTCATTAATGATCCACCAGAGAAAGTCAAGGACACAGTAATGACAAGAGCAGTTTATGGTACAAGTTAAAGCAGAAAGGAACATGAAGCTCTGTATCAGGGAAGTCTTTTTGTTAGTAAGATTTATTACATTATCACGTAATTTTTCAAAGAAAGGTGGAAGTTCAAAACATGACCCATTTATCACTGAATGCTGCTGTTTAATGGAAAATACAGTGAAAAAAGAAAAAGAAAAGTAAGAATCATACTTCCTATCCTGATGCCTTTTAAGGTAAGCACATTTCCTGTGCAGTCAGTCTGAGGCTGTCTGTCTTTGCTGCCCACATACCCTCACTGCTCTCCCTCCATCGTGTATTAATCCTCTTGCCAAAATCAAAAAGTGCCCTCCAGGCCGGGCGCGGTGGCTCACGCCTGTAATCCTAGCACTCTGGGAGGCCGAGGCGGGCAGATGGTTTGAGCTCAGGAGTTCGAGACCAGCCTGAGCAAGAGGGAGACACCCCGTCTCTTCTAAAAATAGAAAAGAAATTATATGGACAGCTAAAAACATATATATATATATATTTTTTCTCTCTCTCTATATATATAGAAAAAATTAGACGGGCATTGTGGTACATGCCTATAGTCCCAGCTACTCGGGAGGCGGAGGCAGGAGGATTGCTCGAGCCCAGGAGTTTGAGGTTGCTGTGAGCTAGGCTGATGCCAGGGCACTCTAGCCTGGGCAATAGAGTGAGACTCTGTCTCAAAAAAAAAAAAAAAAAAAAAAAAAAGTACCCTCCAGTCCTCGTGCCAAGATTCCCCATTAGAAAGTTACTTCAATTCTTGTCAACAAATCCTTCCTGCTATACCTCCCAATAACTGTTTGATTTTTCTTTTGTCCTAAAACTCAGTCTTCTCCTTTTTCTTCTCTCTCTCCCCCACCCCTTTATGTCGTCATACATTTTCATAGGCAGACATCATTGATTTCCAAAATATGAATTTTTTAATCATCAACTATTTGCCTATGATCTTTTAAGAAATGTCCTAGTCTAAGTTTTTCATGGAGAAAAATTTTATCTGTGGTGTAGTATAAATGGTCCTTAAGGGATACTAGGAGATCAGTTCATTCTTGATAGATAGTATATGATTTTTCACAGTTTATTCCTGTTAGATAAGTATATGCCTTTTAACAGTGATACCACAAAATGTAACATTACCCCTTCCCAGTTCCATCCAGCTTCCTCTGGAAAATAAGAGACCTAGAACTCTGGGTGCTCCAGGCCAGTTCTCCACTTCCCCTCTCCATCTGCAAACAATGAGGGCTTTTTCCCCTCTACCTACCTCAGAACCGTTTGCACTCATCAATCTGATGCCATTTATCTCTGGTTACTTCAACACTGTGATTATCATAATTAATTCATCACTGCTATGGTCTGAATATTTGTGTCCCCCTAAAATCCATATGTTGAAATCTCCTCACCAATGTGATGGTATTAGAAGTTTCAGCCTTTGGGTGGTGGTTAGGCCATGAGGGTTACACGTTTAATACTGAAAAGTTCCCATATTCCTGACGCTGGTCCTTCAGATCCCTCATGTCTTTTTTCTATATTTTCTGCTTTAATTCCCCAAGGTACATATCACTTTAATGTTTTATACTGTTTATGTATTATTTTGTTTATTGTTTTTAACTGATTCCTTCAGTTAGAATATACATACCTGAAAGGTGAGAACTTTTGCCTGAATTTGTCACAAATATTCCTTAATTGCTTAAAACAATTATATATATATTGTTTTAACCAATTAAGGAATATATATCTATACAATATATTATATATAATTATATATATTATATACATAAATAAGGCATATGTATGTATTAATTTAATAAATGAATGAATGAATAAATGAATGTCAATCTTTGATGCCTAGATAGTGAGGAAGAAATCAATAGTGTTATTATGAAAGAAAGTACACCAAGCAGTTGAGTGGGTAAGAAGATATATACATTCAGCTTAATAATTCTGTCAAAATGTCATAAGTCTCAAATAAGATAACATATTAGCAAACATATTACAATTGCAAGGTATAAAGAAATAACTTAGGCTTATCTCTCTTATTGCAACTTTCTTCACCCCACTCCTTCTAATATGTTTAATATTCAAAAACTCTTATGTTTCCTTGTATATTATTTTTGGATTGGAATTCTCTATGATTGCAGAGAACCTAAGTATACCTCAATTCAGAGGTCAAATTTTTTATCTTAAAATCATGGAGCTAGGTAATACTCATATGTTATGTTTTACTTTAAATGATTTCTTTCAAATGATTAAATAGGAACTTTAAGAGTCAAATACAGAATTTGAGAACCAAAAACACATCATTACAGATCTAATAAATTTATTATAATCAAAAAATAAATAAGCATGGGTGGAAATAAAATTACTAAAATGGAACAGCTTGACATAAGTGAATACAGAAGGAAATGACAAATACTGTACTGTTAGATAATCGTACATACAAAAGATAAAAAATACTTAAACATAAAGATATTTTATGGTAACTTTTGGAAGAATTAGGCAAATGGAAGAGAAAAGATAATCAAAGATAAAATTCAAGAAAAATTCCCTGAAATGTAGGAATAATTTCAGGAAAATCTGGTATAGAACAAATTATATTCTGAAGTTATTTACTAGAAACAAAGCAAAACAAAACAAACCTTCAGGAGTTCAAGCAGCAAAAGCAAGTCATCCACAAGAGGGAGACATTAGGCTACCTCAGTCATCCAATGCAAAAAGAGAGGAGAACAATATCAGAGTTTTAAGGGAAAGAATGTGTGACCCAATACTGTTACAGTCAGCCAGTTTTCCCCTTAAATGTAAAAGCTACCATCTCTTATTTTCAATTGCCATATTACACTTTGAAATATGGCAATTATGCTCTCTTCTTTAAAAAATGAATTATTGACAATGAATTCAGCCCATCAAAAATAAATAAAAATAAATGAGTAATAGAAAAGAAACACGTACAACATATAATGAGCATTGACTCTACTATTACAAAAATAAGAATAAACATGTAAGGGAATTATTGTGACAGATTATGAATGTTATGAAGCTTGACAAACTATGAATAATGGTAAACTCAGCCAGCAGGTGAGTGGGTGGGGAATGTTGTGTAGGAGTGAAGATTTCTTCCTCATGCACAGCAAGAGACCTATTTGTAGTACTCCTAAAATTGATGCATGCATTTATAATACCCATTTTATTCTAGCCTCCTAATATATTTTCATACTCTTTCCTTAATAGGAAGGAAATTTTAGAAACAAAAATTTTTTGTATCAATATAACAGATATCTGGAAGTTCAGCAATTCCTGTATATTTTAAAGAATCATTTTATTTATTTTAAATGTAAATATAAATTGAATATCATGCTTTAAACTTTAATTATGTATTATATTATTTTTTGGTACAGTAATTTGATCAATTTAACTTTTCTATTACGTAAGATTAAGATATATTTTCAATTACATTCACTTGATTATTATTAAAAATTTGTTTTGATACATTTTTATTTTTTTGCTTTCAGCTTTTTATTCTTTAATATTTGAGTTTTATGCCATATATTATTTACTTAGAAACTACACATTCTTTTCTTTCTAAAATGGCGAATTTATATCTATACTCATATCTATATTTTAGGCCTTAGGGTTATTTACTGCAATTGGTAATGATGTGATTTTGGATTTTATAGCAGCACAAAAATGCAAGATCTAGGTAAGAAAAACAGAGAAATAAGTCTTAGAAATTGCATAGCTGCAAAAAATTGAGTTACATAGTTAAAATGAATAAAATACTGTATCAAAAAATGTCTAAAAGCCTCCACATATTAAACGAGAACGAAAACACATTTCCCTTTCACTTAATCAGTGCACTCAATGATGCATTTCTTAAATTACACTTAACACATTACAAAATATGTTCTATTACGATGTATAATCCTAAGTGGCTACATTTCTTGTTTGTATTAAAATACTTTTTCTTTGTAAAAAAGATTGTTAAATTTCTACATCACTCTGGATATTTATTTTCACTTTCTATCAGGAAACACTGATTAATGTTTTGAGAAATTTTGCCAGTGCCAGAGGGAGGTACATCAAATGGAAGATCTGTGACAAAGTACCAGCAGCATTAGCAAAGATTAATGCTGAAGCTGTGGAATAAAAGGGACATGAACTCAAAACCCTGGAGAAGCAGAGGGCAGGGGAAGCAGCATGTTGGGCAGTAGAGTGAACAAAAATGCATAGTAAGAGGAATGAATGCCCAAGCATCAGGAAATAGCTACACAGCAAGATCAGTTATCAAAGTTAAAATTAAGGAAAATCATTCTGATTTTAAGGTTATCTTTATATATTCGATGTAGGTAGAAAAATGTTGAGTTGTAGAGGGGAAAAGGTATGATTTTAGTATTTGAGTGTGTCAATTAGTTTCCTATTAATGCTGGAATAAATTATCACTAACTTAGTGGCTTCAAACAATACACATTTATTATCACAAGTCTGAAATGGGTCTTCTAGGATTAAACCCAAAAGACGACAGAGCTATGTTTGTTCCTTGGGGCTCTAGGAGAGAGTCTTAGAGGCTATGTGCATCTTTGGCTCATGCCACTTGATTCCACCTTGAAAGTCAGGAGTTTAGCATCTTCAAACCTCTGTCTGTCTCTCATCTTTTTTTCTGCCTCCCTCTTCCATTTAAAAGAACCTTTGAGGTAACAATGGACACACTCATATAATCCAGAATAATCTTATTTTAAGGTCAACTGATGAGCAACCTAATTCCACCTACAACCACAATTCCTCCTTGCCATGCAACATAACATTTTCACAGGTTCTGGGATTAGGACTTGGACATCTTTAGAGAAACATTATTCTGCCTACCACAGTGAGTTTGAGATTGAAAATTAAACTTTGATGTCCATACTTAATTAATCTCAAATTTTATTATGTTTTGGAGGAGATATTCTCATGATTCTCTCCCCAACTCTACTAATTAAACTTTTGGACCTA
Organism: Lemur catta; assembly: GCF_020740605.2. Classification (NCBI taxonomy): domain Eukaryota; kingdom Metazoa; phylum Chordata; class Mammalia; order Primates; family Lemuridae; genus Lemur; species Lemur catta. The sequence continues at coordinate 48,285,653 of NC_059143.1, read as the reverse complement.
AGTTTAATAACCAGACATGATGGAGCTAATATTGTCTATTTATTATTTTATAAATATACACATATATTCAATTTGTACATATTTATATATATAAATTCAATTATTATGTCAGAAAAAAACAGAAGTTGCCACTATACACATGGAAAATAATTATAGTTTTCATAAATTTTTTATAATATTCTGACATTATAAACATATTGAGTGGCAAGAACTGATATTAACTTGGACTAATGTTATAGCAGTTAATGTGGAAAGAAGTGATCAAATTCTATACATAGTTATAGTCAACGGAATTTCATGTCAAAAATATGTATGTAGGTCAAGCAATTAAATTAAAATGTGAGTTAGTACTAACTCTAAGAATTTTAGTGTGAGCAAGTGGAAAAATGAAGTTATCTTCACCCCAGCTGGAGGAGGTTCAGTTGAGTTTTGACCATGTTGAGTTTTGAATGTCCATTGCCCTTTTAAGTGAGGTCAGGTATACAAGTCTTGAGTTTAAAAGATAGGGTGGGTTGGGTATTTGCGTATAGGAATCAGGCACATACAGATGTGAAGCCACGAGACTGGATGAGAACACCAAACATATTAATGTGAGTGCAGACACCAATGAGAAAAGGATCAATGATTGAATTTGGGCCCAGGGCAACATTAAAGACATCATATACAAAGTGATAAATCAGCAAACGAGAGTAATAAGAAAAGGAGGTGCCAGTGAGTGAGGAGGGAAGCAGAGTTTAGTTCCTGGATGCCACGAGAAGAACGTGTGCCAGTGTGGAGAGAGACATCAATGAAGACAAGTGCTGCCCACAGGCCTAGTGAAATGAGGTCTGAACATTGAGTGGTAAATTACCATTGACCACTTAGGCATCAAAGAAATTGGCTCTGGGCACTTGTTAAAATTGTTGTGTTTTTGAACAGCACTGGGTAATAGTGTTGCTTTAATAAGTTGTCTTTCCTGCTACTGTTTCACCTTGTGTAGTTTAAATAGGTGGGTCCACTAGAGGTTATAATTGGTTACTATGTCTTCCTTTGCTACCATTCAGATAAGGCATTTAATACAAACTTATTAGTATTTATTGGACTGACAAGTACTCAGTGTAAAAAGGTTAGGATCTGATGTCTTACTAGTGACCACTAGCACCTAGCATCCATCCCTGTGCAGCAGGTCCAGGCCTGGAGAGTGGTTTGGTCCCTGACATTCTTTCTGGAATTGACTTGCTTTTCACCCTCAACCTACTAGCACGATGCTGAATACTGACCTACCATCCCAGTAGTAGCAAACTATTCAATATGATATTCATCTAGCTTTTAAGTACTACTTGCCCTAGACGTTTTCATCATTTTGTTTAGTCTCTGTTTAGGGTACTTGGTAACTTGGAACCTCAGAGTGGACTGACTAGGATGAAGGTTGTCGTATCCTTTTAAAACTATACCTGACCAATGTTTCAGGGCCAGCAGACCAATGACACAGTTCTTCTAAGTCAGAAAGTATATCTCTTGAATGTTCCTACCTATATACACCTACTCTTTCTCACTTTCTCTGATTGGCTAATTTCTGGAGCCACAAGAGACTCAAGTGAACCATTTTTTTCCATCTCCATGTATATAAATATAAATATATTTATTAAATATTTTAAACATTTCTGCACAAATAATTGGTCATTCACCTCTGTGTAAGACACTGGAAAGATAAAAGGAAGCCCTATTTCCCAATTTCCTGCTTGTCTTCTATAAGAGGAGAGACTATTAAAATATCACCCAGATTTGCTTTTCCTCACTTCAGCGCACTGGTGTACTCAGCGACATGCTTCATCATGCTGATCTCCCTTGCTTTTGAATGACTGATTGTGGATAACAGCAATGAAAGATGAGTTGATTCTGAATATACCTAGCTGTGTATTGTGAGCACTAAAATGAATAAGGAAGATCACCCAAGCCCACTGCCTCATTTACGAAGGAAGCAATAGAGCCTCAGCACTGTGCTCTGTCTTCTTTTAAGATTCTTACCATTTTCCTTTAAATCTCTACAAATATATACAACTGCTATGTACCCATGATAATTATAAAAAAATATAAAAAGGCCAATGAAAGCATGCTTTCTTAAGAACATTCTCATCATCTTATACTAAAATACAGAGAGGAGACAATGCAGATTGTATTTTGACTGTTGTGTCACAACTACAGGGAGCGTAGCCTGGCTAAAAGGCTCTGGGAAGTTTGGTACTGAAAGGAGCTTAAGAACTGTGTGCAGTTTGTAGGGTGAAGCATAAATGTCTGCCACGACATTTATGGTGAATTTACCATTCAACATAAATGCCACCCATTCCTGGCATTGGGTGAGAACTCCTGCCTTTAAAATAAATTATATTAATAGCAACATCTTACATTGAATTCTTCTCTTCCTGTTGATTCACAATACTGTGTCTAGCACCTAGCAGGAACTTAGTAAATGCAAGTAAATGGCAGATGACTAGGCTTATAAAAATACAGACATGATTTTGAATTAGTTCCTCAACTGTGGTTGATATTTATAAATTCTAATTTGAGTATAAAAATCAAAACTTTAATACATACAAATGATTAAGAATAGTGACATATATATTTTTTATCAAGAGTTTAATAACTAAGTTAATTCATAAGGCTTATACTAATAATATAATGAGGAGTCTACTTGCATGTCTAAACAGTAATTGAATATTCATGTGTAGTAATGACATATATGCCTGTGTAATAATTATCTACCACTTTATAATAAGCCCCCTAAAATCAGACTGTTAATGGGAAAATAAATGTTACATAATAATATTATATAAAGATCATTATTGTTGTACATCGCCTCTGTATTTACTTGCCTTCATTCAGGCTTTACCTAAAGGTATTTATCAAACACAAAAATGGCCTTCATAGATCTTCAGACTGTGGGAAATATGGAAGACTCCCATGATTGATTAGCCAGTTAGCACTAAGTACTAGTGTTTATTTATTTGCATATTAAAAAGTCTGTTAATAGACTGGTAGAATTAAGTGCCTATAAATAAAAAAAAGAAAAAATGTGTCAAAAGAAAAAAATATATATGTTTTCACAGATTACCATGTTAAGCAGGGTAAAAGCGATAATAGAGAACAAGACAACTAGGAAGCTGAAAGGGCCCTAAATTTAGGAGTCACCCAGCCCTCACTGGGGTCAGTAATTTAAACCCTACCTCTACTGCAGCTCTTCTACCAGTAAAGCATGAATTTATGCTCTAAAATGCAAAGGTCTTTACACTTGCATTTAGTTGACTCGAGAATAGTAAGTAATGGTGGCTTTGGTAGAATGATTTGGTTCACTCTTGTACTCTATTCCAGCTACTGTCATTTCATCAGCCTTATAATCAATTCTTTTATGTATTCCCTTTAATACAGAATACAACATCGGTTTGTGAATTATTCACGACTCTTACCCTACAAAATTTCCACTGATTCATTTATTCAACATACCAATTGATTGGCTTGAGGAAGTTATTTAACTCTCTAATTCTCAGTTTTTGCTTATATAAAATAAACATGTTTAAAATACCTTTCTTAGAGGATTTATGTGATAATTAAGTTAAAATCATTCATGTCAAACACTTAATACTATGTATAGTATAAAGTCAGCACTCTATAAATATAACTGTATTTTTTAATATTTATTCTTATTTTTATCTGTATCCATTTTCTTTGTGCCTGTCCATTAAGGGCCTTGATGACACTCTTCTGGGTGTGGGACATAAACAGAGACCAAATACCCAGTTCCTACCCTTCAAGAACTCACAGTTAAGCAGTAAACCACTATGTGAAATAATTTTATGACTATTTTTTATTAAAAATTTACCATATAGCTATAAGTTGAAAGGGTGGCACAATGAACATCTGCTTACTCACTACCTCAATTCTATAATTGTGAATACTGGGCTAATTTTACTTGTTATTGTATATGTATATATGTATTTATTCAACCATTAAGCTATATAATTTTAAACTATTCGAAATATTTTATCATCCTTTTTAACAGTAGCAAACCTAATAAAATTGTATTTATGCAGATTTTGTAATGTTAAGCTAATTTTTTCTTAAGTTTTGTAAACTCACTTTGAGTACCTACACTCAATTGCTACTTCAGATAATCTTAAAGAGTAAAAATCAAGTATTTGGACCACATATTTCTAACCTATTCTCTGTGGAGGACAAGATTTCTTAGATTATATGCACCCTTCTGAGTTTTTACATTTAATCCGTAAATAGAAATGTGGCATCTTTTTTTTTTTTTTAACTTTAGTAGGCTGAATGAAATTTTCCTAATTTTAATCATGTTGGGGGCAGGTCTTGACCTTCTGCTGGTCAAAGAGACTGATTTCTACTGTAAAAAAAAAATGAAAAGAAAAGAGGCACTTTTAGAAGTGAGGTACTCTATCTCTCTTTGTTCTTAATTAAAAAAACAAAAGTCTAACAGTTATTTATTCTGGGGTATCCAGCCTTAAACAACTGTAATCAGAGTGGCCAAAGACAGCCAGTTGCTGTAGTTCCTACTGACATTACTTGAATAGCATCACAAAAGCAATTAGAGATATGCTGAGATGCTGAGCAGTGTGCTGTTCACTTTGTGTCTGTATCGTGAAATGTTTGGAAGCTAATAGGCAAGAAAAATAGTATTGACTCTTTGTTTTGCTCCTATTCTCACTAAGCTCATTTGTCAAACAAAATCTGAGAACATGCCAGCAGTATGTCTTATTAGCAACACAAACTGAAACCTTACTTGCTTAGGTCGTGCTGCAGTACAAATGCAGCAAGTAAGTACAAACTTACTACAAGAAATACAAAGAAAGAAATTACTTTTCAATCGAGGGCCATAGCAGGGAAAATAGTGGCCCCCATACGAGCATGCTAAACTCTTAACCATTGGAAGTAAAATGGATTGATCGGTAGGATTAATAACCACCAGTTAATTATTTCAACTTAAGTGTAAGATCTTTACCATAATAAATCTTAGTACTTGAATCATATTTTTAAGACTATTTGAAATATGGAAGTTCAATGTTTTATCAACCATTTAATAAAAAACAGTTCTGAAAACAGAAATGTGATGCATTTCATTATTTTCAAATACAATTGAATAAGTACATACACATAAAATATCCATGTAATCCCAATGTAAACATTCATACTTACTCTAGAATTAGGGAGATTATAAATTGATTTACACACTGATGAACCAAAAAGATCTATCAGTCTATGTTAGTTTGTTATAGCAGCCTGAATGAACTTAGAAAGACTATTTTTCTCATTTGAAAACATATACTTCATACAGTTTATAAATCTTATCTCCCTAAGTTTCTAACCAATTTGCCACTGTGGTTAAGACAAAGGGGAATTTCAAAAATTGGGAGAGATGCAAAAAAATACGTATTATAATATAATCTTTAATGCCAAATTACATAATCTCATCTAATTTATACTTCAGCAACAAATTTACTGTAAATTAAAATCTTCATAGGATTTTAAAATATTAAATAAATTTGTGGAAAGAATCATTTTATATTTTTCGTATATTGACGCATTAAAAATAGAAAAATACACATAGTATGATCTCATATATGCATTTAAAACTACTAAACAATGCCACATAAATTTAACATTTACATAGCACTGCTTAAAAATAGCTAATATTCATCAGATTAATATGCATCATATGCTTTTCTTTGGAGTAGACATATATTAAGCTATTTAAACTAAAAGGTAGACTATATCTTCATTTTTCAGATGGGAAAATTTATGAATGTAGAAGTATTTTGCCTCAGATCATACAGTGGTTATCTTGGGTCCTAATATATTGCCTGTATACCAGTTTTAACGATGAACACAATGGAGAACAGGGCAAAAGTCATTCAGGATCAATCAATTATTAATAATTTGGGGCTGGGGAAGTGTGGGAGGCTTGACTAACGATTTTGGGATAGGGATTCATCCACTTTAAAATGACTGAGAACGAATAATTTGAATAACCCCTTTTCCACCACCATAGTCCTATTTGCAAATATACACTTTTTTGTAAATATATATGCATTTCTTGCACAGCATTTTGACTAATTTAGAATAACACCACAAAGCTGTATGAAAGCTGGTAGAAAGCTTCTGTGTTTTTCTCTATTACTGTTGTTACTGAGTGTAGAAATTTTACAAATGAAGGATTTCTCTAAGTACATGGTTTACTGTGGTGTTTCTCAACTCGATGTCGGAGAAACTCTAGGAACACAAAGGGGTTAGAAATAGGGTCAGAAAGGGGGAAACATGGTTCAGGCTGCTGGGCCCCAGAACTGGCTTGGACAAAAACTGCCCCACTTTAATGTTGCATATTAGTTTCCCAGGGCTCCCTGACAAAGAACCCTACACTGTGTGTTTTAGGATAAGGTAAATTTAATCCCTCACGGTTCTGAAGTCCAGAAATCTGCAATCAAGGTGTTGGCAGCGTGGTTCCTTCAGAGCCTCTGTTCCAGGCCTCTCTCCGCTGGCTCCTGGTGGCTTTACAGTTGGTTGCAGATGTATCTCCACTCCTCCGTCCTCACGTGATTGGTTAACATGCTAAATTATGCCCAGGTATTCTCCCTTTTATAAGGTCAATTGGTTTTAAACTTTAACTACCTCTGACAAATCCCTGCACAGCTGTACCTAGATTAGCATTTGCTGCCATGACTCCTCGGGGCAGGTGCGTGTAATGCAAGGAGCGGGAAACCTTCGGTATTATTTTAGTTTCCTAAGGCTGCAATAACAAAGTGTCATAAACTTATTGGCTTGGAACAACAGAAATTTCTTGTCTCACAGTTTTGGAGTCTAGAAGTCCAAAATCACAGTGTTGTCTGGGCCATTTTTCCCCTGAAATCTGTACAGGAATCCGTCCTTCTTGCCTCCTCCTACCTTTTGGTGGTGTGCCAGGAATCTTTGGTGTTCCTTGACTGGTAAATACATCACTCCATTCAGTCCTCTCCATATGGTGTGCTCCGTGTGTCTCTTTATTTTGTCTCCCTCTGGGAATGTCTGTCTCTATGTCCAATTTTCCCTTTTTTATAAAGATGCTAGTTATATTGGATTAGGGTTCATTCTAATGACCTAATTTTTGCTTGATTACCTCTACAGAGACCCTATTTCCAAATAAGGCCACATATTAAGTTATTGGCAGTTAAAATTTCAACATATCTTTTTTTGAGGGGACAGAATGCAGCCTACCACATCATATTATATGTTGGACTGTATTTGTTTAGAAGCAAGAAATTCATGCCTAAAATAAAACAACTTCATTGACAAAATTTTAGCAGTTTCTTGATACCAAATGGCAGTTAAGTTTAATACAAATACACATTCTTTAGGGAGAAATTTGTAATATATATTAAAGTAGAAAATGCAGTTACCCTTTGAACTAGCAATTCCACTTCTAAATATTTACTCAAAAAATCCAAAACTCTTAACATATGTACATAACTAAATATTCACATTATGATTTGCAACATTTCTGTAAAATAAGATTCAAGTCAAAAAACATCAACAAAAACATCTATAATGGTTTTAAAATTGTAAAAGGAAATTTTATAATTCCCTGAAAGAAGGAAACAGAAGGATATGTATCAACTTGAAAAAAACTCACAAACTATGTTGTGTAAATACAGCTATGCCTTATTTAATGAAGGGGATATGTTCTGAGAAATGTGTCCTTAGGCAATTTTGTCACTGTGCGAACATTATAGATGGTATAGCCTACTACACATTTGGCTGTATGGTTTAGCCTGCTGTTCCTAGACTACAATCCTGTACAGCACGTCACTGTACTGAGTACTGTAGGCAATTATAACACAGTTGTAAATATTTGTATATCTAATATGACTAAACATTGAAAAGGTAGAATAAAAATGCAGTATAAAAGATAAAAAAAAATGAGTTCCTCTGCAAAGGGCACTTAACCATGAATGGAACTTGAAGGACTAGAATTTGCTGAGTGGTAAATGAAGGTGAAAGCCCAGGGCATTACTGTACCCTACTGTAGACTTTATAAATACTGTGAGCATACATTACACTCAATTTATAAAAAATTTTTTTCTTTAGTAAGAAATTCACCTTACCTGACTGTAACTTTCTACTTTTAAACTTTTTACTTTTTGTAAAATTTTTGACCCTTTTCAAATAACACTAAGCTTCAAAAACACATCGTATAGCTGTACAAACATATTTTTTCTTTATATCCTTATCTATAGCTTTTTAAATTTAATTTTTTAAATTTAATTTATTAATATAATTTTTTTCCTTTTAAACCATTTTGTTAAAAACTAAGACACAAACACACATATTAACCTCAGCCTACACAGGCTCAGGATCATTAAGATGTCACCAGGTGATAGGAATTTTTCAGCACCATTATGACCTAGTGGGACTACCAAAGGTAAGTCCTTGACCTAAATGTCTTTATGTGGTGCATGACTGTAACTGCAAATTGTAGCACTATACAAGTAGTATGGCTCTAAAATAAAATCCATATAATTAATTAATGCTTAAATATGAAGCAATTATGCAATTATTATGCAAGTTGAACGAGAGCAATAAATATTCATTTTAGAATTGTGATTGCCTGCATGACAGCACCTCTGGGATGAGAGGGAGGGAAGCAGTTTGAGAAGAGATAAGTAGGCATCAATCGTTTCTATAATATTCTCTTAATAAACTGAAGCAAATATGGCAATTATTAAGAGTTGACAAAAATGGGTACTGCTGATTATTATTATTATTATTGTTTATTATTTTTTTGAGACAGAGTCTGGCTCTGTTGCCCAGGCTAGAGTGCCATGGCATCAGCCTAGCTCACAGCAACCTCAAACTCCTGGGCTCAAGTAATCCTTTTGCCTCAGCCTCCCGAGTAGCTGGGACTACAGGCATGCAGCACCATGCCCGGCTAATTTTTTCTATGTATATTTTTAGTTGTCCAGATAATTTCTTTTCTATTTTTAGTAGAGATGGGGGTCTCGCTCTTGCTCAGGCTGGTCTCGAACTCCTGACCTCAAGCGATCCACCCGCCTCGGCCTCCCAGAGTGCTAGGATTACAGGCGTGAGCCACTGCGCCTGGTGGTACTGCTGATTATTACCTTATTCTTTACACTTTGTTTTCTGAACTTTTAAACCTTTCATTTTTTTTTCATTATTTTAAAATTTCAGAATATTATGAGGGTACAATCGTTTTGGTTACATGATCTATTTTGTGCAGTTTGAGTCAATGGGATAAGTGCGTCCATCTCCCACATAGTATGTGTTCCACCTGTTGGGTGTGAATTTACCCAAATAAATTACCCAATACCCAAATAAATATTTCGTTTTTTACAAAATCTAAAATAACTAAAAGAAAGCACCATAGTTCTCAGATTGAATTATCTAGATCCAAATTCTGAAATTAAATATATTACTCTAAGCAAAGTATGTAAACTTCCCGGTGTGCCTTTTTTCCTCATTCAAACAACAGTGTTTGCTTCTGAGAGAGTGCTGTAAGGAAAACGTGTAGGGGGAAGGAAGTGTTTTGAAATTCTGAAAGCACTATTTAAAACTAAATTATTATGAAAGCATAGAAGTAATTGGGACAGTTTTTTATTGTTTGTTTTTTGTAAATTTCAATTTTGTAAATTTCAATGGTATGGGTTAGTCATCTAAAGTATGGAGAAGTCGGATGAGATTAAGATAATGTTTTGGAGTTATTTTCCTTTTAATTATGGTTATTTATTGGCATTTATTGGCTAAAGTCGAGGTATTAAATACAAATAAGACAAAATAAAGCTATTTTTGTAAAACATCAAAGATATTTATAAACTATTTTACTTGTTTTAGTATATGATTAATTTAATGGTAAATTCTTTCAAAGATACAGACTGCGAATGTTAAGTAGCTGGATGATAGGGAACTGGTTCATAGTGAAAGGTTGCCATCTGGTGGACATGCTAAAAACTGGCCACACTAAACATTCTCAAAGTGATTGTAAAAATTAGAAAATCAACCCCTTTCTGGGTTAGGGATTTACTTTCCACTTATTTATTTATCTTTCATGGTTAAGTAGTCCAAGTTACTACTGAAATACATACATACACAAAGCACACTTACACACACGGGCACACTGGGCAGTCCTAATGGACTTTATTTTCAGACAATGAACAGTGTGAAGTGCTATGCTGAGGATTGGGATTAATTTTTGCACAACATGGTGTTATTTTCTTTGATATTTATTATCTCATAGAATATTTTATACTGCTTTTGAAAGAATTCAAAGAACTTTAAATTATAGTAATTTGCAAATAAATGTGTCATGTATATCTCATAATTTTGGTGTACCCCCTTTTTTTAACTCCTACATTGTTCATCTAAATGTATTGATGGCACCCTGATCCCCACCCCCACCAAACTTACATATACACATAACTAGAAAAATAAGTTAAGTAGATTTTTTTTTTTTTGCTCTAGTCTAGAGTGTTTCAATGAGGTTCTGTAGAACCCTTCGAGTTCTACAAACATTCCCATTCCCTGAGGGCTTTTCCAAGAGATTATGATTTATTAACAATTAAAAAAAACTTCATTTTATTTTTACCTTGCATATTGAATGATGGTCAGGGTGATGGATTGTTAGCTATTTTGTTAGCGGTCTCTCAGTACTGCTCGGCAGCATGCATTAGAAAGTCCAATCTCAGTTTTTGAAGACAGAATTGCCAATTGAGAGGTGGAAAGTGCCTCACTGTACAGAGGAGGCATTAACAGTCTAATAATATCAGTTTCTTTCTGAATGAATTCTCCCAAACTCCTTTCACATACCTTGGTTAATTTTTCTGAAATGAACAAAAGTCTTCTGGTGTAAAACAAAATAAGAGGGGATTTTACAAAGTAAAAAACGTTCTCACACACTGTAATTTAGCTGCTTTTCCTCTGCCACTTTGTTGTTAGCATAGGACTTGCAGAGATGGATTATACAGGTCAGAGGTAAATTTATTGTTAATGTTTAAGAGTTTGTTGCAGTTTACTCATTTAGTTATTACTACACTTCATTTATATTTTCTTAGGAGTTGTGCTTCCCAAAAATGTGTCATTGCCCAATATGAACTTTTCTGAGACAACATGTGACACATAAGAGGATGATTCCAGGCCTTAGTCAACCAACAATTCTAGTCGGGTTATTGATGTGGAGACCCAATCAATTTGATCTAGTTCCCTTCATAAATGTGACCATAAAGGCCATGATTCCAAAGGGATCCCCTTGCCAGTGGGTTCATATGGGACAGCGGCCCTGTTGCCCTGTTCCAGTATGAGACATCTGTGAAAAACGGTGTACAAAGGCAGCCACAGCTTCTGTGAAAGACTTGTGGATAACTCAGAGCTATTGAAAAAGTAATGGTGCTGACTAGTGGTTATTGGGACCTCAGAGTAAAGATTTTGCTAAACAAAAAAGTCACATTCTGTGAAAAGACTTAGAGTAAGTTATTTATTAACAGAAATTTTTGCCCAGTAGAGGAAAAGAACCACAGTTGGTGATGACCCAATCACGTTCACATATAAATCAGTGTGAGTAAATTGCTAAGGCAAAATGTAGCTGAAAACTTGAAAAGATCCCACTCTCCAACAGTACCACAAGTGTACCTATTGAACACACGTACCATACTCAGGAAGTTCATGTGTAACCAACTTAAGAAAATCAACTAATATATTTAAATTAATGAACCAACTGATTTTCCTAATAAACATCATATTGTAGTGTTTGTAAAATTTGCCAGCAAGGGTGAAATTCAACCTTTTTTTTTTTCCCTACACCCTTTTACAGTCAAAGGCATAGGCATGTTTAATGTTTTATTTTCATATCTGAATGCGAAAAGTGTAATTTGGAAAAAGTGTGTCTATATTCATGGCGTCCATCAATATTTGGTTCTGTGACAAGTTTCACAGAATCTCTCTGGTTGCAAAATTAAAATTGAAGAAAATCCTGATGTTGTGTAACACACTGTTTTCTTCAAAGAAGGATGCTATTGTTAAAAGCTCTTGGATATGAAATAAAAAAGAATAGTTCTGGATGATTTTGCAAAATGAATAATGCTATAAGGCTAGTTCAATTGAGTATGTTCAACAATTATGTGGAAACCAGAACAAAGAATGCATAATTCTTCTGCTATATTGATTGATCAGGTAGCTTAGCAGAGGAAGATTTCTCACCAGGATATTTGAGGGAAAAACTGAATTGCAGGCATACTTTCAAGAAAAGAATAAGCCATGTATTTTGTCTTGTTGAAGAGGGAGAACGGCAGATGAATGTAGCCTACTTATCCGAAATGCCTTATCAGGTGAACCAGATGGAGAAGTCCCTGGGTGACACTAGAGAAGATGTTGTGACTTCAAGTGGATAGAGAAGAAAATACAATCATTGGAAGGACCATGTTTCAAAAGGAAATTTTGAAATGTTTCAATTCTCACATGGGTTTCAGAGTGAGAAAGGGATCAATAAGTCTCAAATCTTACTGAAAACCACCTGGACGAATTGCAGGCCCAAACTGGAAAATATTTTTCCTCCTTTCAACACAAGTGTGAGACCAGATGACATAGACCAGTTCAGTAAAACCTATGCTCAGCCTCAGAAATTGTCACTGTGAGAAGAGAAAGCATTTTGTGGGGGTAAAGTCTCCTTATGGACAGACTCCAGATGAGCAATATTGATCTGCCCCTAGACAAGTTTGAGATCTCAGTGAAAACAATGAACATTTTGCTGCAGTTTTCAACTTCTTAGATAAGAGCAAGCTGCTTCTTGTCTAACAAGCTCTATGAGCCAGGCAGGACAGAAATTGACTTATTTCACTTGAAAATGAATTCTATGTGAGCTTATCTCAACTTCTACCAAGAATTGAGTATTTGTTCAGCTAAAAGCAAGAGAAACTTTTGCATTAAAATAAAAATTAAATTATTTATTTGGGTCTAAGCAGGAAATGGATACTTCACTCAATTCTTTTTTTTTCCCAGAAGGTACTATTTACAAGATGAGTGTGTAGAGGCACAACAGGTGGTGCCTAAAATCTGAATTAGATGAAGCTTGTGGTTAATGCCCATAAGCCTGAAGGAAAAATCATCAGAGACCTGCAAGGAGAGGGTTTTGTAGAGAAGAGCTTCTCCAACTGTCTGTGGTAAAGAATCCAGCTTAGCTTAGTTTTTTCTTTTTTAAATTTCCAGTCTGTTAAAGAATAATGCTTTAAAACTAGAGTAAATTGAGAATAAAATTAAAATAAATTACTGGAAATTTATAAATTTAAAATTTATAAGATTAAAATAATCCCTAGAAAAATGAAATTAAAAAGATACTCAAAATATTAATCTAGTTTTAGTTCTGTGAGATTTGACAAATGCAAATTTCCCCTATGAAATGGCTGCATAACATTTTATAAACTCAAGTGTCCATTTTTGTCCCTATTTCACTGCAGGCCTGTGACAATTATTGGCAGACTGATACTGGCCGAAAGACCATGGTGTGACTAGCAACGCTGCAGAGGTTGCCTTCTCGCAGGAATCCCAACCTTCGCAGTAAACAGCACAGCACCAGGCTACTGGGAAGGCCCAGGCGGATTAGACACTGACCACACCTTCCTTTTTCCCTCCGTCCTTCTGAGGCTGCCCACTGGCCAAATACAATTAAAATGGCCTGGAAACTACCCTAGACAGGCTGTAGAGGGACAAGATGGGTTCGAAAGTCTTCACTTTCCTGGTTTTCTTCTATTTTTGCCTGCTTCTTCCTGGTCATTGATATTTTAAAGTTGAGACTGAGTATTCATACTTTGTTTTTTTCCTATATCTTCATTTACTCCTTTGGTGATTTTATTGAATCTAATGTATTTGTATGACATGCAAATGCCAGCAACTCCAAAATTTATATTTCCCCTAATTTACTAACTCATGTAGGTAACTGCCTACTTGACTTACCCACGTGGATGTTTAACAGTCATCACATCTTCACATTAAAAGCTTAGATCCTGTGGATAGCCACATGTAGAAGACTGAAACAGGACCCATACCTTTCACCTCTCACAAAAATCAAATCACAGTGGATAACAGACTTAAACCTTAGGTGTGAAACTATTAGAATTCTAGAAGAAAATGTGGGAAAGACTCTGATAGACATTGGCCAAGGCAAAGAATTTATGAAGAAGACCCCAAAGGTAATCACAGCAACAAAAATAAATAAATAAATGGGATCTGATTAAATTAAAAAGCTTCTGCACAGCCAAAGAAACAGTCATGAGAGTAAACAGATAACCTACAGAATGGGAAAAAAAATCTTTGCATGCTGCACATCTGATAAAGGACTGATAACAAGAATCTATTTAGAACTCAGGAAAATTAGCAAGAAAAAATCAAACAATCCTATCAAAAAGTGGGCAAATGACATGAATAGAAATTTTTCAAAAGAAGATATAACAATGGCCAACAAACATATGAAAAAATGCTCAACATCTTTAATCATTGGGGAAATGCAAATCAAAACCACAATGAGATATCACTTAATTCCAGTGAGAATGGCCTTTATCAAAAAGTGCCAAAACAACACATGTTGGCGTGGATGCAGAGAGACAGGAACACTCATACACTGCTGGTGGGACTGCAAAGTAGTGCAAGCCCTGTGGAAAACAATATGGAGATACCTTAAACAGATACACGTAGACCTATCATTTGATCCAGCAATCCCGTTATTTGGCATCTACCCAAAAGAACAAAAGAGATTCTATAAAAAAAATACATCTGCACCCGAATGTTTATAGCAGCACAATTCACAATTGCAAAGATGTGGAAACAACCCAAATGCCCATCAATACATGAGTGGATTAGTAAAATGTGGTATATGTATACCATGGAGTATTACACAGCTATAAGAAATAATGGTGATATAGAATCTCTTATGTTCTCCTGGATAGAGTTGGAACCCATTCTACTAAGTGAAGTATCCCAAGAATGGAAAAATAAGCACCACATATACTCACCAGCAAATTGGTTTCCCTGATCATCACCTAAGTGCACATTGGGGAATAACAGCAATTGGGTGTTGAGCAGATGTAGAGGGGAGGGCATGGGTGTATACCTACATAATGAGTGCGATGTGCACTGTCTGGGGAACGGACACGCTTGAAGCTCTGACTGGGGGTGGGGCAAGGGCAATATACATGACCTAAACTTTTGTACCCCCATAATATGCTGAAATAAAAAAAATACATAGAAGAAAACATAGGTGAAAAACTTTATAATGTCAGGCCTGCCAATGTTCTAGGTCAGATAAGGAAGGACTTACTTAAACATTACTTTGCAAATTTACTTCATAGAAATGGAAAACTCTTTCCCAATAGGCAATTTGTTATATATTTTGTGTTTTATTGATTGAAGATGATTTTCATCTTTGATGTCATGAACACAGTCTTTGAAACATAAACTGAACAAAAGACTTGTTTTTCCTCTCTTAATATTAATATACAACAATATAGCACTATGAGAATACATCGACATGGTAAAATTGCATATTTCAGAAAGACCACTAGATGCCGCCACACTACAGTTTTTAAAAAGAATCTGCCTCAGAATTACTGTTGGATGACTAAACAGAGTAACTGATAGTGAACAAAAAAATAAATACAAACAAAATAAAATTAGCTGTTTTCAGAAAAAAGTGCAAGAAATTTTGTAATAGAACGTATTTATGTGGATTTTTTTTCTGAGCAAATATATGTATTATAGGAAGTACCCGAGGCCTTTGTCTCCATTAATGTCCTTTAAGAGCAATAACTGAAGGATCTAGACTTCAGGAGAAGGACTCCATACAACTATGGTTGTTTGTTGTAACAATCAAGCTCCATGTGTAACCAGGGAGGTACAACTGAAGCCCAAATATAGAAGGGCAGCCTGATTTCAGGCAGGCATTGATAGCCAAGAGGGCAGGCATGGATCTCCAAGCTCTTGCAGGGCTTGATGCAAGGGATGCCTGGTACAGTGCAGGTGCAGCCAATTTGCAAGTGAGTATGAAACACACACACACACACACACACACGCACACTGGCAGAAGACAAGACATAAAAGAGGAGAAAAAGGCCCAAATATAAAAAACAAATCCTGAAAGAATTAGTAATGAAATGCAGCCATAGCAACCTGCCTGGCATAGGAGAAAAATCTCCATCCACCCTCACATTCACAGTTCCACTCATCCAGATGGCAGACACTCTTATGAACTGTAACCCTCAGGACCAGTATAGGATGGGCTGACTAAGACAGTCCTCCGCATGGAGATAACCCAGCTACCTACCCTCAGATAGTTTCACCAAGACATAAGAGCAGTTGCTCTTGGAAGTGTGTGCATGACTTAAAACAATAGGGTATTCTTATAGTCTAGTAGAAGCCTCCCTCACTCCATCTCATGGGTACTGCTAATAAAGTTAAGCTACATGAATAATCTTTTCTGTTACATTTTTCTGACTCTGCTGTGAGTCACAGCTGGCAACTTGCTCATTGCTGGTTAATGTGAGGTGTGATGTTAAAGGAAAGAGAATATAAACTTAGTAAAAGATGATCTGATGGAGCTTTTGTCATAAGTCAATGTTATATGGAAAAAATACAAAATATACTGGTAATTTATACAGAAATTGTAAGTCGTGAGGCAAAAAAATTATCCAATGATAAATTAGCATTGTATAAGAATATGAATGTGTCAAATAACTTAAAATAATCAGAATTATGGTGTTTCAAGAATTTGTATGGTTTTGAAAATAACAAAATTTTTTATTTGAAACAATCTTATTTTGTCTTCCTCTGGTACTATATTAACCATTACAATTATCACATAAAATGGCATATGCTTTTATCCAGCTGAAATGGGCCAATACTATCCTCTTTTTATTAAAAAACATTACTACTCTTCTAAATTGATTTTAATCTACAAATATACTCAAAATATTGGTAGGGAATGACTTGCTTTTTAGAAAAATAGAGTGTTTGCATATTTCCTTGGGCATATCTAGTATATCTACCTATCTCTTCCTGCAAATAAAATTTGTCAGCAGATGATTCATGATCAATGAAATTTATTAGAAAGTATGAATGTTCTTTATAAACCTGGAAAATGACCCTCAATCTAATTGTTTATATCTTTAATATGCAGCCTACAACTAAGTGTCTTAGCTCAAGTAATTTTAAGAAAAAGATAACTTCTTTTTCTTTTTTACTGTTTTATTAAAGAGCAAGTTTGGATTGAGCATGTCTTTAATTTCCAATAGCTTTGTCACTTGTAATCTTTTTCTATTGAATTCTTATCCCCCTATATTCTACAATGTTCTCAGAAAATGATGCTGAACTCAACATACAATAACTACAACTAGCTGCTGAGAGTTGCTGTTCTGTTGATCTGATTGAGGGGAAAACTTGAAAAATCTCAACCTCCTACTTTCAAGCTCTGTAGAAAAATATTTCTCTTTAGAGTAATAGCTAAGGCAATATGATATAATAAATAACAGAACAATTATAGATGCCTTACATTTTTCTGTCTCCCTAGGCTAACATATCTTCTTCCCTTGTATGCTACAGCTGAAATATTTCGTTTTCTTTCATATGCACATTCTTAGAGCTGAATCCTGAGAAAATCTCTATTTGAACACTCATCTGAGCTACTGTATTCAGTCTCTTCTTTTTTATGTAGGAGACTTCTGTTTCTGTAACATGGTAAAATCAACATACTGAGTACAAATAATAGCATAGAGATAATATCTACATACCTACATATTTCTTAATTAGAGCTGAGATTGTCTTAAATTTTTTTTTTTTCACTTTGGAAAGAGAAAAAATTAAGCTATTATATTTTTCACTATTAAAAATTGAATCTATAAATCTTAATCATACTTGAAATTTAAACTCTTAAAAATTCATAATTAGTTGGTTACAAGAAAAGAAAAATATAATAAAACCCATATAAAACAAAGACTAACTGAATTTGAGTACAATTTTATTGTATCTGTGCTGGATTATCTATTACTAACTTGGTATCATCCTGGCCACCTTTCTGCATTTTCCTCTGTACTTCAGAAGATACACTGGAGACTTCATTACTCAGAATCCCCTTCCCTGTGTTTCAGGTGACAATGTCCCAACACAAGGAACACACGTGATATTCGGAAGGTGTAGAAAAAAGAGGAGCCGTTGTTCTGCGGAGGGACTTACCACTAGATTCATGCAGGCAGGAGATTGGCAGAGGCTTCTTGATGAGCACGTGGAAAACATCCACATTGACGTGCAGAGAGAGAGAATGGGAATTGTGTGGGAGACTTCAGAAAACCAAAGTAGTTTTCTGGTGGCCTTCTTAAAACTACACATTTTAAGTGCCATATTTGGGTATGAAGTTGCAATTTCTTTACTGATAGAGTTTTGTTTCGAGTCCAGAGCAACAGAGGCCTCTGCAACCATCCCTGACCTCCACACAGCTTATGCACCAGTTGGGCCAAAAGACCCATCAGAGAAATTGTGATTGAAAGAATGAAGGGTCTGTGACAGACAGTGATTCCATGTGGAGGCCTTGGCAGACTTTCATAGATGATTCCTTTATGTTAACCTGCTGGGTCAGGGGTCCCAAGACCACCCACGTGTACAATGCTTCCCTACAAAAACTCACAACACTCAGCATATAGTTGTACTCACAGATAAGACTTACAATAGTGACACAGCAAGAACACACCGTGGGATCAGTAAGGGAAAAAAGACACATCAGGTGGGGTCTGGAAAAATTCACCTGAGGCTTCCTGTTACTGTCCCTCCTGTTGGCAGGGATCACAGAGAGCATGATCCTGATCCCTGATCCAGTGTTCAGTCTCTACCCAGGATCAATACCAAGCCAGATGCTATTTCTAAATAGAAGAATAGATATCTTCAGATATTTTTATGTATTTACAGCTATTTGCATGTGTCTATGTGGGAAAAATTACACCATAATATTTAGCAGAGTTTGAGTGCAGGGCTGTGCCAGCCTATATAAATTGTTTGTACCAGCATTGTGAATATTGGCCCAGGTTGGTGGCTCATGCCTGTAATCCTAGCATTCTGGGAGGCTGAGGCAAGAGCATCACTTGAGCTCAGGAATTCAAGACCAGTCTGAGCAAGAGCGAGACCCTGTTTCTACTAAACATGGGAAAAATTAGCCAGGCGTGGTGCGTGTCTGTAGTCCCAGCTACTTGGGAGGGTGAGGCAGGAGGATTGCTTGAGCCCAGTAGTTTGAGGTTGCTATGAGCTAGGCTAACACCACTGCACTCTAGCCTGGGCGACAGAGTGAGACTGTCTCAAAAAAAAAAAAAAATCCTTGGGAGACTGAAATTTCAGTGGATCAAGTATGTCTACAGGTACAGCTCTCGGCAAAACCCTGGGCAGTAAATATCAACAGGGCTTCCTTGGGCAGAAACACTGCATATATGTATTGACTCATTATGGCATTTGATAACTGCCAAGATACTATGCCACCTGAGCTGACCATCCTGAAAGTGATGTGGACATGTGTAATAGTAACACAAGGTAGGCCAGACTTCAGTCAATTCTGAAGAACAGAAGCACGTGCAAGCACTTTGGAGTGTTATGGTACCTATACTTATTATATTAAATCCTATACCTCAACTCATATCTATAGATAGTGTCATAAGGAGATCACTATGACAAATGGACTCTTGAAGAAGATATTATTTTTATGGTTTGCAGGTGATTTTAGATATGAAAATGGAACACATGAAACTGGATAGCTAGAGAATTATAACTTCACCCAGTTGTGTCTCTGAACAGTGATAGAAAGAAATTCTGTCAGTGAACAAAACCTGAAACAATGAATGCAGGACTTTCCACTTTACCTGGAAGAGTGTGTGGAAGAGGTGTAAATCAATGATTTTTTTTAACAGCTTTATTGAGATATGATTAGCACACATACACACTTGTGTGTATGTATCTTTTATATTGATTTTATATCTTTCAGCATTGCTAAAACCTACTTATTAGTTCCCATAGTACTTTTATAAATAACAATACTTTTCCTACAATGATGACATGTTAACTTCAAATTAAAGATAGTTTTTATTTCTTCCTGTCCAATCTGGATGTCTTTTATTGCTTTTATTTGCCTGATTACAGAGGCCGGATTCTACTTCACATCATTGAATAGAACTGTTGAGTGCAGGAAATCCTTGCCTTTGTTTAGATGTTAAGGTTAAAGTATTCAGTATTTTACCATTAAGTAGAATGTTTGTTGTAGAGATTTTTTGTAAATGGTCTCCATCAGATTGAGGAAGTTTTCTTTGCTGACAGTTTTTTTTTTTTTTTTTTTTTTGCTTTGTTTTTCCCCTTAATTTGAAGTGGTGTTGGGGTTTTTTTTTTCTGCATCTATTGAGATGATCTTATGTTTTTCTTTTATTTTTTTTATTTTTTTTTTGAGACAGAGTCTCGCTTTGTTGCCCTGGCTAGAGTGAGTGCCATGGCGTCAGCCTAGCTTACAGCAACCTCAGACTCCTGGGCTTAAGCGATCCTACTGCCTCAGCCTCCCAAGTAGCTGGGACTACAGGCATGCGCCACCATGCCCGGCTAATTTTTTTCTCTATATATATTTTAGTTGTCCAGATAATTTCTTTCTATTTTTAGTAGAGATGGGGTCTCGCTCTTGCTCAGGCTGGTCTCGAACTCCTGAGCTCAAGCAATCCACCTGCCTCGGCCTCCCAGAGTGCTAGGATTATAGGCGTGAGCCACTGCGCCCGGCCTGTTTTTCTTTTAAAAACTGTAAACAGTGTGAATTAAGTAGAAATAACTTTATATTTACATTTGTGAGATATGCCCCACTTGGTCATAATGCATGATTCTGTTCATATATTGTTGAATTCTGTTCACTTAATGGTTTTGATTTGCTTGCTTGTCTTTTTTTTTACAATTTTTACATTGATATTAAAGAGAGATACTGGCCTCTAGTTTTTGTGGGTATTTTTTGTTTGTTTGTTTATGATGCCTTTTGTCTGACTTTTGTGGTCTCACACTATGATTTGTTTGCTTCCATTTTGAAGTCACATCTTCTTACGGCTCCTTGGCTGGGCCACATAATTTTCTGAAATTTCCTAATTATTCCTGTTTTAAACATTTCACAGGTAGACTCATTTTCTGAGCCTCCAGATTAATGTTACATTTCCATTTTTCTATCATATTTTAAAAATAGTTTCACTGTTCCTGTTTTGATTTTGGTTTCTCCATGCCCAAGAGGAAAAAGCCCCCATCTAAAGCTTCTACTTACTAAATATCAGAGTTCATTGCTCATGATTTGTCCTTTTAACATATTACTTGAAATAATAGATCCTTTTCTGAGATTTAAAGTTTAGAATGTTTTATAATTGAAATTCCTAATCAAATTTCCAGATTCTATACGCTATTCCTAACTTGCTAATATGCTCAGTTGATGGAGTATATAGAGGAGAAAAACCATATATCTGGCAGGCATATCTATCAGGGGCTGTTTTACTTTATTTTTCTCTCTTTCCCTCTTTTGACATTAATCACACTTTATTTGCAAGGGGCAGTAGATATACAACCACCAGCTGTAGACATAGTTGGGAATTATTTTCGTACAATGGTGATGCCTAAGTACACTGCTAGGCAGTCTCTTCCAGGGGCCACAGAAGAAAAACATTCTCAGACCAAGTTATAGTGCTTGAATCGCAGGGCTTAATGCCTCAATTGAAGACAGGTAGTGAGAAGCAAGGAGAAGGGAAAAGATAGGAGAGAGTGCAAAGGAGATGTGAGGAACACACTCCCTGAATACTACAGTACTCAATATCCACCTCTTTATCTCTCTCCCCTTCCCTCTCCCTCTTTCTTTGTTTCTCTCCCTCTCCATCAGCCTTCCTCTCTAACAGTGAGGTTATGAGGGCCAGAGTTAAGGCTGAACAGATAAAAGGTGCTTGCAGCAAACCCATGCTCTGTCAGCATGGGTGAGTACTCTTGACCTTATCTATATAACCAGCCCATAACCTGCTGAGTAGCCATGGAGTTTTTTTTTTTTTTCATATGTGATTATCAGACACGGTACATAAAGAGCCTCCAAAATAGGTGTCACCAACAGTTAGTCAATTTAAGACACATGAATACCGGGTGGCTCATGTGCCCCATGAATATGAGTTTCCACTTACTCCTCTTGTTGTTGCTGTCTATGTCTAGATGCTCCATATATTTTATCTGGGTTTAATTTGCATTCTAAGCTAATTGCATCTCTACTTTGTTTCATTTATTCTTTTTATTTGTTTTTCATTTTTTATATACCATACTTGAATTTCCTTTAATATTGCAGTAAATATGCGGTTAGTGAGAGAGGGGAAATACAGTGACCACCACTTACTGTCTTCCAATTTTTTTTGAGAATTGCAATGTTTGAATGAATGGTAAAGCGGAAGAAATTCTAGGTAAGAGATAGGGATTTTCATTGCCTGGTTGCCTCAAAAATCAGAAACCTCAACCATAGAGAAGCTACCCACTTGTCTGACAGACTCAGAGCCCTGATTAGGAACTGGAGTGAGGGAATAGGTTTGTCTATTTCAACATTAACTCCTTTTCTGGATAACTATTGTGATGCTCAAGTTAGCTGGATCGACACAGTACATGCTTATTTTTTTCTAAGTTTCTGGCAATTTGACTTTTTGGTGTTTGCAAGTGTTCATTTGTTTTCTCTGTCTTATATATTTTTCCAGAGACTCTTTTTAGGTGCTCTATGGTAGTATTTGAAATCAAGCTAGTCAATTGGCACTAATACACAAAAGTCAGTGATGATAATTAATTTATCTCCTTTTAATAGAAAGGACATTAGACTTAGAAATTCCAATATGACAATGATTGTAATACTGAAATATATTTCTTTGTAAATAAGTTTTTAAAAAATATTTAATATGCAAATTTATATGTATTAATAGTTTTGAGTTCTTACTAAAGCAATTTTTTTAATTCAGATCATGTGGAAGAAACCAAGTTTCATATGGTTTTGTTAATATATATTAATTCATGATCATGGGATTACAAATTTGGAGGAAATGTAAGAGATAAGAGTAAAAATTTATGAACCTTATTTCTCTACTTCTTTTAAGATAAACATACAAAGAAACAAGAGTTTGCCTAGAGTTTGAACCTCTGTGTAGTGAACTTGAAGCCTACATTTTCAAAATGCCAGCAAACATTAGAGAAACTAACGACAGTCCCAGGGTTCATGGAATGGAGGTATTATGTGTAGGGATTTAAAACAGCCTTAAGAGTGTGTAGCAGTTAAAAAAGTAGTGAAAACAGTTAAAAGGAGTTATTTTCACTTTGTGGTATGGTTTGATTTGTTGTCTTTTTTAATTATTGATATTTTCTCACTCTGTTCAGTTTAACACTTCACCTTTAAAAGGTTGTGGTTCCCTAATAGATGAAACCTGGATATAAGAATTACCCCCTCCAATAGCAGTATCTCTGCTAATTATTTAATAACAACAACATACTGGGTCAAGTCTAAAATACAAAGGCAAGTCTAAAACAGCAAACACAGACACATTTTCAAGAGACACGAAGCTCATTTCATCAAAAGATTCAATACATTCCCTAGAGCCAACAACAACGGGGGTTTGCTATTGCAGTTCACCTTCTTTCTCAGGAGCTAAATTATTTTTGTTATTTAAGAAACATGCACAATGTTGTTCAAGACACACACTCAGCAAGTTGATAATGACAGTAGTTTCCTTCTACATTTACAGCACCCTTGATAAACTTTAAAATCTTAAAACAAACTAAATTCACGGAGCATTTATCTGTATGTGTTGCCAAATGACTGTGACAATACTGATTTCTTAAATCAATAAACACCACACCATCTTTTCAAGGGTCAAAAAGTTTTGTAAGCATCATACCTTAGTAAAAATTTTGACGTATCGGAAAACTAAACATGAACATTCTTAGAATCAGTACTTCACTTGTTTTATTTGTGAAAACATAAAGTTACCTAGTTGAAGTTTGAGTGAGAAGAGTTCTTTATCTACTATAAGCAAAGACCTCTCCATATTTTTCTGGAAAGTTGATGGAATTTATACTAATCAAGATAATATTAATAGAGACAAATGCACTAGAGATTATATTCATGAATAAATATGTTTCTAAGGGCCCTTTTAGTGTTTAGTGTTAGCTCTTAATTCTAAGAAAAACTAATCATATTATTTGAAATGTATTATTAAAGAGTTTGTTTAAATATCCACAATAGGGAAATAGCATTTTTTTTTTTTTTAGACAGAGTCTCACTCTGTTGCCCTGGCTAGAGTGCAGTGGCATCACTGTAGTTCACTACAACCTCAAATTCCTGGGCACAATAGATCCTCTTGCCTCAGTCTCCCGAGTATCTGGGACTACAGGCATACACCACCACACCCAGATAATTTTTCAATTTTTAGTAGAGACAGAGCCGTGCTCTTGCTCAGGCTGGTCTCAAACTCCTGAGCTCAAGCAATCCTCCTACTTTGGCCTCCCAGAGTGCTAGGATTACAGGCGTGAGACCACCACACCCAACCAAGAGAGATTTTTATATTTACACATGGATAGGAAATTATTTCTTGTGAAATATCAAGTAGTTAGAGGTTTTTTCCTGTATTTCTTTAAAAAATAATGTGCTGGAATAATTGATTTTTTTATTCTAAAGGAATTCTTTTGAATAAGATTCAACTATAATAACAAAGATTATCTTATTTAAATCAAACTATCTTATGGATGAGGAAACTAAAGTCAACAAAATGAAGTTGATTAAAATCATGGCTTGTTATCGACAAAAGAAAGAGTAGAATCTTGGATATCAACATAATATCTTACCCTTCCACCGTGCTACTAAATGTTACATGAAATGAGTAGATTTTAATATGTTACCACTTAATTATTTAAAAAGCCTTAGAAGTTTTTCCTCAACAATCTTATTAAGTAACATATTCAAAATAGAAGTGAAGACATGTCAAAATGCTTTTAAAATTAGGGCACTTGCCATAAGTCATAAATCATCCTACTGTTAGTAAGACACGATGCTTGACTAAACCAAAAATTCTGGGCAGGGCATTTCCTTGGATCTCCTCATATGAAAACTACCACTGATTTTACCAAACCTTTTCCTATGACTTCAATATATCACCTTCATTTTTAAATAATCTTAATTCACCATACCTTCTCCTAAATGCTTAAAGTTTTCAAAACTGAATACTTTAAAAGATTACTTAGATGGAAAGTCTCGCTGTCACCTTTCACTTTGTGGATTATAAATTACACTTATACATTTTAGCGGTGACATCAGATTAATGATATATTACAGAAGCAAGTAATCAGCACGGTATTTCCTTAATAATGTATTCCCTCAAGTGATCAACATCATAGCATTACAGAGATATTACATCCACTGTGCTTACCACAAGCCCATCATCCATGCAATTGCACATCACTCCAGTGATAGGGCATGCTAATAAATCATTTATTGCCACTTTAAAGAGAGTATTAACTTAAGGCTGACATGAGGTAACTGAATGAATGGATTTTTTTTCTTCTATTACTCATTGTCATTGGAGGTGGAACTCTTGGATGTCTGGATGCAACTAAAGTTAGATTTCTGTCCCTATATGAGAAGCCTTAGCACTTTAAAAACAGTCTTTGCTTTGAGCTACATTTGTACTTTTGAGGAATGTAGTTCCTATTGGAAATCATGTGGGCATGTATTTCTCATCAAAGGAAAATAATTGCTTAACATACTCTTAGGAAATACAATAGTGTAACATTTCAAAAAGTGTAAGGGGAAAATACTGAAACAAATATAATTTTTTAAAATTTCTTAACTGTGGCTTTTTTGCATTTAGTAGAAAAATATTTTTTTTGCCAATGACTAATAACTACAGCTGAATAGTGCAGCCTTTTTGTGTCATCTTGTTTTCTCATTTAAGTCAAGGCCATGTTTCAGATTTTTTTCTAAAGCACTGGTGTGTGTGTGTGTGTGTGTATTTGAACAGAGCCCCTATCAGAGCAACATGAATTCTGCTAAAATTGAAGTGAGAATAAACATCAAATTTATGGTGAAGCTTGAGAATGAATGGTGAAATCATTGAAGCTTTATGAAAAGTTTATGATAATAATGCCCCAAGGAAATCAGCAGTTTACAAATGGATAAATTGTTTTAAGAATTGAAGATGAAGCCTGCAGTGGCAAATCATACACATCAATTTTCAAGGAAAAGTTTAAACTTTTTCGAGCCCTAATTGAAGAGCACCAACAATTAACATCAGAAATAAGAGCCAAGACCAGAGACATCTCAATTGGTTCAGCTTGCACACTTCTGTCTGAAAAATTAAAGTTGAGCAATTTTTCCACTTGATGGGTATCAAAACAGTTGTGCCCAGATTAGCTTTAGACAAGAGCAGAGCTTTGAATGGAAATTAAAAAAAATAAAAAAGCAGGATCAAGATTTTGAAGGATTTCTCATAACAGGAGATGAAACATGACCTTACCAGTATTATCCTGAAGACAAAGCAATGGCTGACAAGAGGTGGAAGTGGTCCAGTTGAAGCAAAAGTGAACCAGTCAGGAGCAAAAGTCATAGCAATAGTTTTTGGATGCTGAAGGCATTTTGTTTGTTGACTTTCTGTAGGGCCAAAGAAAAATGACAACAGCTTAGTATGACAGCTTTGAGAAAGTCAGCCAAAGCTTCAGCAGAAAAATGTCAGGGAAAGCTTCACCAGCGAGTCCTTCTCCACCATTACAATGCTCTCGCACATTCCTCTCATCAATCAAGGGCAATTTTGTGAGATTTATGAGGAGAAATCATTATGCATCCACCTTACCATCCTGATTTACCTCCTTCTGAAATCTTTTTGTTTCCTAATCTTAAAAAAATCTGTAAAGGGCACCCATTTTTTTTAGTTGATAATATAAAAAAAAAAGAAAACAAAACAAAAACAAATAAACAAAAAAACTGCATTTGACATGTTTAAATTCCCAGGACCCTCAGTTTTATAGGGATAGAGTAAATAGCTGGTATCATTGCATACAAAATCGTCTTGAACTTGATGGAGTTTATAGTGAGAAGTAAAATTTATAATTTTTATTTTTAGCTTTTAAGTCCATTTTTCTATGAACTTTATGAAGTCCTCTGGTATCATAGGTGTAGTGGAAATTCACCAATCATCTGACATATGTAAAGAGTTTCCATGCCTGAGACAATTGGATATTTCATTTTTTGATTATGGTGCATCTTAGAGAATAAATCAAGTCTTGTTTTGGGAGTCCATAGGGAAAATTTTATCATCATTCCCAATTTAAAGATCAAGGCCACCCTTACCCCGACAGTGGCCCTTGTTTGGTCAGCAAAAAACTTTTGCTAAATCTACCGAGCATAGGGTGATAATTGCTTAAAACATCTGGGCTTATTAACAATAGCTGTCATATTATGAAGATAGCTACTTCTAGCAAAAGAGAACTAACTCAGAAACTAAGGATCTTCTGTTTGAGAAATCGACCTAAGGTGCAAGGTATAAAATATAAAATAATGATTAAAATTGAATCGCAACTTTTACCAGTTAATATTTGAAACCATGTCAAAATTAAATTATTTTTCCCAGAGACATAAATGATATTTGTAACAGACCCTTTAAAACAACCATTTCAAGGTTTTGATGATGTTTGGAAATATTGCTGTATTTGTCTGTAACTACTGATTTTCATTGATGCACATTTGAAATGCAGTAGGATGTTATTTTTTCTTATCCAGTTCACCTGGTTTTCCAATTGCCTTTCGTATATTGTTCCCTACAGCTTTTCATTTTTTCCCAATTGAACCTGAGAATGTCTCAGCATGGGAGACTGATGCTTATTTGCAGGTTCAGTTATTTTCTCTGGTAAAAGTGGTTTTCATTTTGTTTGGTATTTGGTTCCTCTGGTCCTGATATTTTGGGCTAAGAAAATGATGAATGGAAAAATATTAACTTGTGTTATGGTTTTACATGATAGACATTACATTTTAACTTATTCCAATTTATTAATAAATATTTAACAGGTTTTATTAACAATTTGTATAATCACTTAAGTGTTCAGAATAAACTTATTATTTAAGTTGGTTTAATATCATTCCATCTTAAGAGAACTCAGAATATTCTGTTTAGTTTACCTGCTTTGCTTTTTCACCTTGCATATAGTTAGCTGGGTACATATGGACCTATTTAACTCCATGTGAAGCTCCATGAGGGCACAGTCTGATTTATGACTTTGTTGTACCCACCGTAAAGCATATTGCATAACACATTGGAGGTTTACTATTGAAAATGCACACACATGTATACACACACTCACAGTTACACACACATACACGCAAATGAGAACTAATTTTATGATGCCTATAAGTAGCTTATTCAAATTTAAAGGCACAGAATACATTAAAATATTAATATAAAGAATAGACTAAGATATAACATTCTAACATTAATCAGAAGACAATTGGAGTGGCTGTTAGTATCCAAGTAGATTTCAGAGCAAATAATATTGCTACATATAAGATGGATATTTCATAATTATAAAGGAGTTTGTTAATCAAGTGTATATAAAAACATGAGTATTTATGGACCTAAAAACAAAGCTTCTAATTATATGAAACAAAGACTTATAAAGTTATAAGAAAAAAAAGAGACACACATATACATATAAGCAGAAATTTTAGCATCTCCCTCAATAACTGGCATAGCAAATAAACAGAAAATCAGTAACAAAATTCAATACTTCAGAATGTTATTGTATTAGTCATGGTTCTCTAAAGAAACAGAACCAGTAGGGTATATGTAGACATATAAGAGGGGATTTAATACGGGAATTGTCTCACGGAGGCCAAGAAATCTAACAATATGCTGTCTGCAAGCTGGAGAAGTAGGAAAGCCAGTGGTGTAATTTAGTCTGGGTTCAAGGTCCTCAGAACCAAGGAAGCCCATGGTTAAACTCTCAGGTGGAGGCCAAAGGCCTGAGAAGCTGAGAATGCACTTGTATAAGGCTGAAAGCATGAAAGCCCAAGAGCCTGGAGTTCTGATGTCTGAGGGCAGAGGAAGATGGATGTCCCAGCTGCAAAGAGAGAAAGAATTTGCCCTTCCTCTGCCTTTTTATCCTATCTGGACCCTCAACAGATTACTGACATCTGTCCACATGATGAGGGCAGATCTTCTTTATTCAGTCTACAGATGCAAAAGCTTGTCTCTTTTGTAAACTCCTTTATGGGTACACTCAGAAATAATGTTTTACCGTGTATCTGGGTATTCCTTAACCCAGTTCAGAAAAAAAGATAATGACCATGAGCTGTTATGGGGTTACTTAAATGATATATTTGTCAGGTGAGAGAAGTGAGATTTGAATGTTGGTCTTGGTTAGTAATATATGCTACCTGTTGTTTATATTTTTATTATTTCTTTACCTATTTTATATATTTTCATAGAAAGAAATATAAAAGCTAAACTTTACAGCAAATGGTCACCTATAGAAAATAGTAGTGTCGGAGCACATTGGTATGGAAGCAAATGTTTTTGAGTATATGTTTATACACTGTTCAGTTCTGAACCTTTTTGCATATTTAAAAACCTAAATTTATTAAAAATGATAAACTTTAATGATTAAATGTAAATACTGACTTAAATAAATGAGTGTATAAAGCTGAAAATACAAACCAAAAATATTAATTGAATTAATTAAATACAGCACTTTAAGTTTAAACTCTTAGTGAAATATATTCTAAAGAATTGCAAAGAAATCTTAACCTGTACATAAAAAATTTATATTTATAAACTGATGATAGTGTCATAATTTTAAAATTAATTATATTACACAATAAAGCAAAAAGAAATTATGTGATCAATTTTCACTTTATGAGAAGAAAGATACAAGCATGGCATGTGGAGAGATGCCAATATAAAATTATGAAAATTTAAAATGTATTCACAATTTGATGTCAGAAATGGCTAGAAGGAAACACACTCCAATGGACCTTTACACATATAGCACCCAGATCTTTGTTTCTAAGTATTATTTGCCACTAAAAGGAACCAGGACTCAAGTACATTGTGAACCTCAATTTTGTGTGTGTGTGTGTGTGTGTGTGTATGTGTGTGTGTGTGTGTATATGTGTGTGTTAGAGAGAGAGAGACCGAAGGTAGGGGGAATGGAGATTAAAAAGAAAAGCTTTTTGGAGATCAATATTAGCTAATAAATATAGAAGAATGATAGAATTAGAAAATTCTTCCATTGAAATATTCAGGCAAGGGTCATCATTCATTGGGAGAGAGGAAGTTACGGAATAAGATATTCAGTCTCAAATTCACCTGAAAACTTACTAATTAAAAACAACATATGCACCAATAGTAATAAATGGATAGCCTGAATCTTATAATGAGGAAGCAATAAAAAAACAACACAGATTTGAGTCTACAAAAGACCTAAAGTTTTTTTAAAAAGTTAATGTCATGGAAAAGGTGTGTAGACAATTCTATATTAAAAGACATAATGTCCTTAATTTAATCTTTATTTGAAAAAAGAATATGACACTTTTGAGATAATTGGACAAAATTTAATGTATACTATATATAAAATTATATTTTTGAATTAAATTTAATTTTCTCAGAAATAATAATGGTAGTTTATAGAGAAGCATCTTTTATTCTTAGAGATACATGTTGAAGAATTTAGAAATGAAGGGTTATAACTTCATGATGCTGGACCTTACTTTCAAAAGTTATAGCAAATAAGATGCATATTTATGTTTGTGTGTGTATATAAACAAATATGATATATAGTCATTTATTATACTATTTTCTCAATTTTTAAAACACTATGGAAACTTTCAAAGAAAAAGTTCAAAAAAGTATTTTTTTTGTTTAATTTATTTTTGAATGACTTTAGCATTGATATATGTATTTATTTATGCATCAGTTTACTATATTTCCTAAAATAAATCAATTTTATTTTCATTAAAACTATGCAAGTAGAAACTTTACATTAACATGATGACAATATTATTGAATAAATTATGGTAGAAGATAGAACTCTACGAACATAACAAATTTAACCTTTTAAAATTTTTATTATTTATAAAATTTCTTGTTAATTATCCACAAGGTCACTTAATATATAGATTAGGATAGTTGAAGTAAACATTGGGAAGTTTTGCTAAATTTGAATTAGTTGCACATTTATGGTATAAATAGTATAGTAGATATCATTCCACTTATATATAAAATACTTATTTTTAACTTGTCTGCTTTCTTTGCCATCCAATAGCATTTAAAGAAATTATAGCTACATTGAAAATAGCAGAATTCTCCTAAAGGGTTAACAAACTTTTTGGATACTGTATGGTTTGAGCTGGACTGAGAATGATGTTGTCCTCTGAGTCCCAGTTCTGAGAATACACCTGCAACTTTTCTGGGTGTCTACCCTTTCACAGTCTCCTGGATTCTCTCCAAGTTAGTTCTCCCGTGGCCTGGGTTGCAAGGTTCCCCACTGGAAAGATAAATCCCAGAGAAAGACTCTGCCCCTCTCATGTACTGGGGCTTCACTCACTTTTCTCAGCCCAACGCTGCCATGCAGGCGCTGAATAGAGTATGGAAGGGCCAAAATTCAGCTTAAATCAGATGTGGGCTCCTCAACTTTGGACTTCCTAATGTCCCAGAACTATAAAAAATAAATTTCTTTTATTTATAAGTTACCCAGTCTGTCATAATCTGTTATAGCAGCACATACAGACTAAAACAGAAGGCTAAATCAATCTATTTTAACAAGAAGTAGTTTGACTCACAAAGCTCTTGCAACAATGAATTTTAGCCCTTATCAGTCTCTGTTAACTCTCTCCCATGAACATGCAGTCATTTAGTTTTTTTCTCTACAATTTTAAAAGCCTTATCCTTATTTTTTTGGAGTAGGGCACATACTATAGTGCCTAATATGTGCTTATTAATTATTTGATTTAGAACATTATTTTATTCACCAAACATAGTGGGAACAGTAGAGCTAATGTTTAAAAATTTCCAAGACTGTAGGATTTATCATCACACACACACACACACACACACACAGACACACACACACACACACACACACACGTGTGGCTAACCATGTATGGTGAGGGATCTGTAGATTAATTTGACTGTGGAAAGTGAATCTGGGGGGAAAAGAAAATAAAATTACTAGAACTGTTAACAAGGAGTAAAGCTTTATAATTATGCTAAGGAAAAGTCAAGAAATCTTCATTATGGTATGATTTACTGTTGGCCATTTTATGAGTTGACATGTTTTGCACCCACTCTGTTTGATGAAAAAAAGTATAGCGTAATGGGAGTGTTAAAAAAGAGAGAGTGTGTAAAAGAAGAAGGGAGACAACAGTACCCTGGAAAAGTATTTTGTAACTTGAAACATTGATACAGTGCCAGCATTTGTCAAATGGAATTATTTTGTGTCATCTTGGCAGTTAAGATGAGTGTTCTGACTTCCAACCAGAAAATTACTTCCTCATCCCTAGCTGAACAGTGAAGTACAGGAAAAGTGTTGAAAAAATTTGAAAGAGTAAAAATAATCTGTCATAGGGAATCACATTTTACCATTTAGGATCCTGTGTCAGGGATACAAGACAGGATGATGACCCATTAGGAGATAATAATACAGACACATGACCTAATATCAAAGATGGACGTTTGCTTCATGAAAGATATTTTTCCTGGTAATGCTGACTTATTACATGCAGAGGTCCCTCTGTGATTCACTTCACAGTGCTGCCAATGGCACTGACTTTTAAAATATCATTTATACATAAAAATTTGACCTTAATATTTCCGTAACGTTAATGAAGCTAAATCAAAGAAAATACCGATTCAAGAAAGGCTATGCAACAGGGAATGTCAGAATGCAGAACTTTTCCCTGACATGTTCTGATTAGAAAGAAAAGTCACAAGAATTTTAATGAAGTTTCAAGTTAAGCCAGCAATGCAAAATAAATAAATAAATAAATAAAAATGTTTAAATACAGAATGTTTGCCATTTCTTCTTCACAGAGTCTTGAAGATAATTGAAATAAAGATTTTATTGCAAATTATTTTAATTATCCATTAGGGCATATTGTCCAACTTCGCATGATCTTCTCTTATTCAAGATTATAGTATTTTTAGCTTTTATAACTTATTCAATTACATGTTGCACGTCTACTTTATGTTCATGACCAATGCCTTAAATTAAAGGATATTTCATTTGTTTTTTTACCAAGTATGAGAAACTGAAAAAGATTCCATTGTTGGATATCCTAATTTCCCTAATTTGGTTAATTCACATTGTATGCCTGTATCAAAACATCCCATGTACCCTATGAAGATATACAACTATTATGTACCCATAATAATTAAAAAGAAAAAATAAAGTAAATATAATAAAAAGATATCTATAAGAGCAGTCTTTCCAATTATATGTTTGTGTGTTAATATATAGTCTATTTTTATTATCACTTGACATTATACAGTTCATCTTCTCTTTGTCTTTGATATAGCCATTTAAAATAATGTACTGAAATTACAGTCCTTTTCTGCAGCTTTTGCCA
Organism: Lemur catta; assembly: GCF_020740605.2. Classification (NCBI taxonomy): domain Eukaryota; kingdom Metazoa; phylum Chordata; class Mammalia; order Primates; family Lemuridae; genus Lemur; species Lemur catta. The sequence continues at coordinate 48,251,983 of NC_059143.1, read as the reverse complement.
TATATTGTACCTGTGCTAAAGTATTGATTTTGGTAGAGAGCACAAAAGAAGTCAGATTGAACAAAACTGTGGGCTGTCTTAATTTCCAGTCCATACAACATTGCCTTCCCTGCACTTGGGGACCCTTGATACATACATACATACTCAGCTTCAATCTAATGTCCTAGGACCAAGCACAAAGAGGATGGATACACAATTCTAATTTACAACACTTATATATCTCCCATCTTCACTTATAACTACATATACAAAATTATATATATATATGTACATATCACTACACTGAAGAAGATTGCACAGGATAATACTTGTTACATTTCACTTTACATTTAGTATCTCAAGTCTGAACACTAACTACTGGTTATTATTATTTTTTTCTCCTCCTTCTAAAGAAACCAAATGTAAATAGTAAAATAATGAATTAATACTGAGTTAAATGGTAGGAGAATTGATTAACAGCAAAGTCTTCAATTAATTAAAAGGAGGGGGAAAAAGTAATAATACAGTTCTATTAAATGGGAAATAAACGGTAGTTATAAACTCAACTATATTAGTGATTATATTAATATAAAAATTAATCATTCCATTGAAAACACTAAACGTTTCAGGGTAGATTTTTAAAAAGTGGCAGTCAAACTAAACAAGTGTACATACACTGCGGGAGACTTCTTTTAATAGCTGATAAAACAACCAGAAACAATTCAGAAAAAAAATAGAAGATCTGAACCAATCTTGACCTAAATTACAGATTAGATAAATGAAAGAAAATATTTTATAAAGGCTACAAAGAAAATCTTGGCAGCCAATAATTTGATTATTTGAAAATATTAATGAAATTTATAAACCCCTAGGAAGACTAAAATCAAGAGGAAATACAAAATAACAATATGAGGAATAAAATAGGGATCATTACAGACCTTAATCATATTGAGAAGATGAGAATATTACCTAAAACTTTATGCCAATAACTGAAACTTTAGACGATGTAGATAAAATCTACATTCAAAGATTACCTAAGTTTACAAGTTAATAAAATTCTTAAAAATCTGAGTAGCTTATTGTGGAGATAGATTTGATTTATAGCTGGCATGAACACACTCCATCTCTGGAGATGCCTGGTGTCTAGCTTTTGACTCTCATCCAGAAATGGAATTTATAACGTGCTATTTAGAAGTCCAAAACTCCCTTTGTGAGCCTAATGCTAGTTTCTTTACTATCCTTGCAACAACCTAACCAGTTTGACACAGTTGGCTTCACACAAAGGGATACTGAGAGCATGGTTGGTGAGCTCTCCCAACCCGAGATTTCTCACACTGATCGTGGAGGTTCAGGCTGGGTACATAGCTTGGTACTAGGGAATAGTGGGCCCATGTGTAGCTTACGATTCGTATGCCAGAGACTTGTGATGTGTGCCTGCATCTCTGTATTTTGCTGCATCTTATTATTTGCGTTTAAATTTCTGTGGAGTCTTGTGAGTCCTTTCAAATAACTAAACTCGGGAAAAATGCACCTACTTGTTAATATTATAAATACATTGAATATTTAACTAAACCTTTTCAAAAATACCCCAAATGACTAAAAAAAGCAAAAAACCACACGAGACTTCAGATTCAGGTAGATTTGCTCCTGTATTCTTCCCAATGTTTAAGGAAGATGTACACTCACCTTACCTAAACCCTTCCAGAAAAGAGAGGAAAAACTTTCCAAGTTATTTTATGGGTTCAGCCTAACTGTTATACTAAAACCGAAGACATTAAAGGAGGGAACTTACAGATTAATTATTTTTAGAAATATAGATGTAAAATGCCTAAATAGAAATGTTAACAAATTAAACAACCAAAATATACTGGGGATAATGCATCAAAACAATGTACTGTTTATCTTAGGAATTGAAAGGCAATTTAGCATTTAAATACCAATGCAATATGATTTTTCCCACTAGTAGGAAAAAGAAAAAGCATCTGAACAACTCCACAGATTCTGAACAAAGTCATTTGATGAAAAACAGAGAAACTTTCTTAATATGATCTAAAATTAAGTATCTAAAATTAAAATTATTCATGGTGGTAAATAATTGAGAACTTTTCTTCTGAACTTTTTAGTAACTATCACCATTTGTATCCGGCATTTTATAACCTTGGGAGCAGTACCTGACACGTACTGTATTCTCAATAATTGTTAGCTCTGCAACCATTAATTTTAGCTGAATGAATTTTTGTAATCACCTATGAAAGTTAAGATGCTCCATTTCATTATGTTACTAGGCCCACATTACTTAATTTCAGACTTCAATGTGCAGGTATAATTTCCTATCATGATACTCTCTACAACTCTTCCTTGTTTAATGGAATAATCCTAGCCAGAAATTTCCTGTGGGATATGATTACCTTGTTTTTAATTTTTTTCTAAAATATTTAGAAATATTTAGAAGCATTAGATATTTAAATTTAAATTATTTCTAAATAAAATGTTTGGAAATACTATATTTCTAAAATAAATCTAATTTATTATATTTTAAACTCAGTATTTTTACAAATTCCTCACCAGCAAATCCAACAAATTATCTTGTACTAATTTATTGCATGAGCTTTCTTATCAAACTCTATTATCATTATATTCACCTTGACCTTCCTCCCAACCCCTACAAATCTTTGACCTTTAACAATGTCTCTTTAACATTTCCCTGTAATGCAGTGTCCTCACGATCTCCTCTGAATCCTATAAATTCTTAAAATACAAGATCACACAGGAACACCCTCTCTAACTCCTCTGACATACTCAGATCTTGATATAGTTTGAACTCTAAATCACATTATCCTTATTTTGCACTTATCATAAGCTCTTCCATATTGTGCATTTGGGTATTAATAGTTTATGGACACACTGCATTGAAAGCTTCTAAAGCCAAAGAGATTACATCTTGGCTTTTTATTATCTCCCAAGATGCTTATCATATTTTGCCATCATAGAGATTGACTGGTTTATTTTTAAATGGCTCTCTAATAACAAACAACTTTCCTAGTTGCAGAGCTGGGGCTAGGATGAGGTAAAGGAGGTATCTGCCTGGGCACAAAATTAAGGAAGACACTGAACAAACTAACTTAGTAATAAAGAAAAAAAATCATTTAGTACAACATTTTTAACAAATTATAATTAATGTAAAAATTCATGATGTACAACATATGAAATTTTAAATAAATGCAAGATGTGTATTACTGAGTTTGTCCTTTGTCTCAGACTCAAGTGTCACTCAGGACAGTAATGCTCATTTATAAGCCAAGAAAATGTAGAAATAACCAGAGTATTTTCCTCTTTCCATTTGTCTACTGATAACTGTAAGATCAAACCTGAAATGACAGAATGGCACCTGAAATCCTATGGGACATCTAGGTGTACTTAATTTCCAAATACTTTATACTGTTAGGGAATGAGATATAGTGTTCAGACCTCAGATATTGCTGTCACACAGAGTTATTTCAGAACTGTGGCCCTTTTAAAATTATTATTATTAACCAGAAACTCTTGAGAAAATTGCCTAATATTTAAGATATGGTTTTGTAATTTATAAAAAGGAAAGGATATTGAACGTCCTTGTAGAGCTATTGTGAAGATTAAGGAATGTAACTAATGCATTTAAAACAAGTGCTGGAAGCATTGTAATAATCTCTAAATTACAGATATAATGGTTACTACAATCCATTCATAAGATATGTTAAAAGAATCCTCTTCTGGTCTATGACGAATCTAAAAACACAGATGACTCCTGAGGAGTGGAAGAAAATTTGTTCTGTGCTTCCTGGAATTTATGGACAGCTACAGGTCAATAGTGCACTGGGAGGAACCAGGAACGCTAGGATTCTCAGGATGGGTCAGGAGCCTCAGTAAGACTCATCAATCTCTTCCTGGAAAAACCCTCTCAATGCCAAGAAGAACAAGCTGCAGTTAGCATAAAACAGGTAGATGGAGCAGGAAGGACACCACTGCCCATGGATGTTTGGAGCCAGGTCTGATGCAGTGAAATTAAATGTTGCTCTCTGTAGACCTGGAAATACGGGCATAACATTTTAGAATCCTTTAAGAATGGCATTGACTCTAGGGAAATAAATATTACGTACAATCTTGCTCAACAAGGAATCAGTAAGCATTTATTATGGACCCAAATAAAAATAAATAATAAAATAAATGAAAATATGCAAAATCATTAAAATACTGATAAAACATGGTCCCTGTGTCCAATGACTCACAATCTAATGGAAGGGCAGAAAAAAAAAGAAAAAATAGTGAGTATAACTCAAGAAACACTGGAAAATTATTACAATTATTACAGAAATAATAAGAAATGTCTCCAAGGGTAAGGGTTCCTTTTATTTTTTTCTGATAATCAGGTGTAGAATAAGGTACTTAATGTTGCAACATTAGTACTTAAAATAACAGTAAAAAGCAGATGTGTCAGAGGTTATAGTCAGAATATATGAATACATTTATTTTTACTCAGAAAATACAATGACCTTAACCTACAAGAAAGAAACTAATAACATTGGTTACTTTTACCAGATAAAAAGTGGCATAGTCACAGGATCAAGGATGAAAGTAAGAGAAAATCTCAGCATTTTTGCCTTTGAATAAGTAAATCTCTTGATTTCATAAAATAACAACAAACAGTTCTAGATTTATAAAAAAGAGCTCTACAAATAGATACAAATGGAAACAAATCAACCTAAACTTATATCAATTTAATAATTTCCACATGGGAAGAAATCATTTATGACAAGAGACTTAAGGAAAAGGATGTTAACTATACTTTAAAAATGTATTTTAAGGTGGATGCATTTGAATGAGAAAAAAAGCACAAGAAAATATTGTATTATATTTCACTGGTGTTATTTTTTAGTACAACTGATAATTTGTTTTGAAATTCCTGTCATATATTGCAAGATAAGGCAAATAATTATGTTCATGATGATACAAATGAAGATTTTCAGTGTTGGAGAACATCAATAAAAGAAAATAAATGATAATACCATAATATTAACATTATGTGGAACTATCAATACATACTCATGGATTTAAAATACATGTATACATAAGATTTTAATATATAAAAACATTTACAATGCATGTTATATGCAATATGTAAATAAATGCATATAAATAATTACATATTCACTATTAGTGTTTGTCATCTATGTCTATTTGAATGTAAAGATATTTAAATATATACACATGTGTATATTTTTTAAGGTCTGTTGACTGAGATAGCTTAGAAGTAATTTTACCTCAGTAATAAAGAGTAACCTTAGCATCAGGTTGAAGTTTCTAATATAATTTTATATTAAATAAAATCGAGGCTCCTTGGAGAACATTTGATTCCAGGAGTGAAGAAAGGAAAACACAAGATGAGCCTGGGATATTACGTTGTGCTGAGAAAAGGCAATGTTTAATAAATAGAGGAGGGCTGTATAAACAGGATATAAAATCTGCTTGAAGGGAATTCCACTATTCAGAGCTTGCGAAAAAATAATTATTTTTGTTGGCTAAATATTCATTGAATTAAAATATCCATTAGCTCCTAATACTGCTCACAAAATGGAAAGCTAGATAAAACCCATATGGAATTGTTAGATATAGATACTAGACCTTTTCATTTCTTGAATATAGTAATTAAATGGAGAAAATTCAAAATTTATCAAATCTTTCCAGTAAGACTTCTATGTCAGGATATCTAAATGGTATCAGTCAATATGGGAATGAAAGAAAATCATAGTTTTATAACTCATAAGTATATATTCTATATTTATTTCAGGTATCAGCAATTGCTTTCAAGACCATTAAGTGAATGGCTTATAGTGTATTAGATAATTTGTATGATGCCAAATAAATACTATATGTATTCCTTACTACTCATAAGGGAGCAAAAATATCTACCATCAGTGCCTAAGCCACTGATAAACCTTAGCAATGATATGGTAGTGCAGCTGGGATAATTAAGCACTATGTGATATGAGACACTACAAACTATACAACCTCTAGCATGCATTTTAGCCAAAAACCTGAATATACACTTTTTAGAACTAATTTTCATTTTATAGAAATAGACAGTATTGGGAAAGAAGAAGATTATATTGGGAAGGAAGATTATACTTCAAATAAGTATTTCAAAATATTGAAAAGTTGAAATAATCCAGGGGACAATGACTCTGATCTTTTTAGTAAGTCAGTAACTGAAAAGCATAGTAAAACTGTTCTAGATGAAAGAAGTAAGGATCATATAAATCTGAAGCAACGAGAGATCCTAGATCATATCTGTGCTGGAACAAAATAGCTCGGAAGGAAATTTTAGGAACAAAGTGGAATTTGAATATAGAATGACTATTAACAGAATAAAAATTGTAGAAATGGAAAGGTAGCAATCCCTAACTCAAACACATAGGTTAAAAATGTAGAATGGGAGAATATTTGGAAGGATGTACACCAACATATTGACAGTGATACTCTTTGGGTAGTAGAGCTATGAGTTATTTTCTTTTTCTTTCTTCCTTTTTTCTCTGCCTGCTTCTGAAAGTGTATTGTGTGAATATCCCATTTTTGAAGTATAAAATATATTTTAATTAAAATATAATACATTCTATATATAAACCACTGAGGAAGAACTGTCCCTGACCACCCTCAGAATGGCTTCAAGCAACATCTGAGAAGATGTACAACAGAGGGATGAGTTCAGAGACCTGACAGCCTGTGAAATCACAGCAAGAGCGCACAAGTCAACAGGCTCTGAGGAGAGAAACCAGAGACTGAGAAGGTGCAGTAGTGGATGAGCAGAGGAGGCACAGGGGTAAATGACAGCAGAGGCGCAGTCAAGACACTGGACAGAGGCTTCTCTGGTGACTCAGATTAATATTTTAAAATTGCTTATACTATTAATAACTAAGTGGCTTTAGGCAACTCACTAAATTGGAATGGACCTCAGCTTTCTCACCTGCAAAATAACAGAATTGGATATAGTAATTTCTTAGGATCTTTCATACCTATTACTAAAAAGTAATATCATCCACTTGACTTGCTACTTCTGTCTAACTGGACTGACCTTCACCCAATGTGAGCAACCTGGTCAACTCAGATTGATCTTTCAAAAACGAATGAATTTTATTTTTGCTTTAAAATCATCCCTAACTTCTTCAAACACATGAAATCATTGCCCATTCCAAATCTGCTAACCCTTTGTTCATATTTTCATTTTTTACTTTTCATGGTATGTGTGTTACTGCTGACAACTTGCATGCTGACTCCTCTAAGAGCTTGTCTCTTCTATGAGGCTGTGCTCCTTGTCCTTACATTCCTAATTCCATGTGCCTCACACAGTATCTGGCTCATAATAGAGATTCAGTGTTTATAGATTGCATTGAGTAAACCTGTAAATAAAGCTCCCAGTATAATATGAAATAGATAGTCTGTTGTGATTAAATGATTGATAAGGACAGCAGATACTTTTTAAAAAAGAGAGTGATGCCAGAACACCATCCTGTGTAATACATGATGCCACATTGCTTCCTCACTCCTATCTTGACTAGCTGTGTTGCCTGGAAGCTTATTTAGTTGGTAATGGAACATTGATTGTTTATCTGACTTAGTTGCTCTAAGAATACACATCTTGATTATCTTTGTGGTGTTAAAAATAACAAAATAATTAAAAATGAGTAAACCTTAAATTGGAAGTGCTGAGTCAACTCAAAGTAGTATTGCAGCTGCAGATAAAGGATGCAGGAGATTATGAAGACAGTAAAGAGAATGACAGAATGTTCTATATTTGGCCTGAATTCACTGTCCATCCACTACCGATTTCCCGTGTCATATCTCCTCAATATCCACTTGTTGTTCTATTCAGGTATCAAATTCAGTTCTAGATTTTTTTGTATGTATTCCATGATCGAATTAGTTTTAAAAAAGAAATTGTTATTTTAGTTCTTATTCTGTACATACTTTTATGAATTTCTTAAAAACTTATTTTGATCTATATATTTGAGGGCTTTAAATCCTTAATTGGAAAAGTAAACATAAATATGTCAATTTGCAATGGTGGTCATTATAAACACTGATTTTTCTGCTAATTTTACAAGTTGCATTTTTCTTTGTCATATACTCATTGGTGACTAGGAATTGAGATTTACCAATGTATATAACACAGAACAACAAAGGAATAAATCTTCAGCACATTTCTGAAGCAGCAATAGAGATGATTCTGCAAGTGCTGTATGCATAGAAACAGGAAAGTTCTCAATATGTTTAGAGCTACTACATCAACCAAACACATTTACAAAGCGTTGGAGCCAGCGGGTTGGCTCTTTCTATATGAGATGTCTGAATTATGTTGACAGTCTAATAATGTGGCTGAGTAGCTAAAGGCTGATGCAGACCTTCAGGAGTTAGTAATGTTGCGGCAACATTTTACAACATTAATGGCATCATGGAGATAAATGAGACTAATATAGTTTAAAAATGATCATCTCTCTTGTTTTAAAGAAAGATTTAAATGCATAAATATTATATATTTATATGCATATGCCTCATCATTCACATTGTATGTCTTAGTACACTGAGCATTGCATATAAAATAGAAGGAAGCAAGAGTAGTATAAAATCTTTGTGAAATCCAACCTAACATTTTCTTGAAAAGGCTAATCAAAGCATAATAAATAATAAAGATTGATTTTAAATTCTAATGTGATATTTAAGAGAGAGGAGAATGTACAATTCTTTTTTTCCCAAACAATGGCTATACCCATCTATGGCTCTATGATAAAAATCCATAAAATAATGTATTAAAATTTTTTGATATGAGTGAGCATGTCAGCTAAGATGATATACACAAGATGCTTTATATATAATGATAATTTAAAATACAGTCACAATACTTCTCAGTACAAACAAATGGTTGATGAGTTTATTTCATTCAATTTTAACAGTAACTTGTAGTCAACAGAAGGGGACTTGGTATTACAGAAGTTAAAGTCTATGTATTATGAAGTGCTTTGTATTCAATATGGTTTTCCTTAAATTGAAATACTTCTAATACCTATTCAGAAAAATTCAGTTAGAAAGCAACAGGAAGAATATTATATTTCTGGCTGCTTAATGCATTTTAACTAATTGCTTATATATTCATTTGTAGAAACATAGATATTTATTCCGAACAATTACTTTAACAATACACTGACTCCAAGTTAGAGTCTAAAAAAACAAATATATGAAAACACCTTCATGGCATGAGTTAAAGGGACATTTTTGTATTTTATGTGATAATAAAGGGTTAATATCTCCATCAATTTTCAGCATCTCATTTTTCTTTGTTTCAAGGAATGAAAAAGTATATGGCCACGGGAAAATTTTAAAAAGTGAAAATAATAAGCCCCACTAGACAGCACCACAGTGATTTGATTCTAATGAAAGAATTAAATATGTGAATAAAAGGAAGAAGTCATATGACAACTATAGCTGTGCAAAACTGCACACTGCAGGGATCAGAAACCGTCTTGCAACACCTAGCACTTCTTGGATATTCTGTGAAAACCTGGCAAAGCAACAAGATCATTAATATTTTTTCTGGGACAAGAAGTCCCCTATATTATAGTAATCTGGGTTCAGACAGCGAGCACTGTCTTACCATCCACATATTCATCCATTCAACAATAGTTATTATGCACCTTTTGTTTGGAAACCATCTTGGTCAGACACTGCGGGGGATACAAAGATGAGTAAGATAAAGTTTATAGTCAACACAACCATGCATCATCTGCCAGTTCTTTAATTCAGGCCAATCCATCATAGTCATTTCATGAAAATAACATAACAAAAATAAGTGAGGTTTTTTTTTTCCACAGTAATTCACTCCCTGCCTTTACTTCTGATTCACATATCCTTGGCCTCATCTCCCTGGCACAGAATCTCTAATTTCTATGCTCTTTTAAAATCTACCTACCATGTACCTATTCTTGTAGATTCTCTATTTCCTTCAAAAGTCTTGCAGTTCTTGCACGGTTTCTGACTTTGCTGGAACCTTTGATTGTGGTATCCTCTATTGTTTCCGTTGACAATACCCTATTTGGATCCTTTCACACTTGCAAGTTGTCTGCTGACAGCTAGTTAAAATAAAGCTCTACCAACTACTAATGTCATGATAAAGGGGATTTGGATATTTTATTTTAAATAGAATGAAAGTGGATTAAAATACAATATAATGTGAGGGCACAGATGAAAGGCAATTATGAATGCATATGCATGGAAATAAATGAAAATAATTTCATCAAAGCATAAAATGTTTATTCATTTAAATTAGAAATACAAGCATGTGTTATTCCATGAATTTTTAATTCATTACATTTTCTAATCTCTGGTTCTGTATTAACTTGGTAACATGGGGGAAACTTATATGTCACATTGTATAGAAAATCAGCCACAAACAGACAAACATATGTGTGAATGAGAATAAATGGTTGTTATTCTATGCCATCAAGTTTGGAGTGCTTTTTAATGAATCAATAAATGACTAATACATGTAATTTCATGACCAGGGAGATAAACTGAAGACTTCACCTATACTAGCTGGGTTGGTTTTTTTCAGGCAAACTAAGAATTTTCATAATGTTTACCTAATTATTTATCTATATGAACCAATACATTTTCTTTCTTTATGCTTCAATGATAAGAGCTTCACATTATGTTAAGAACAAATAGAATCAATCTGTTTTCCTTGCTATAACCCTTTATGATAAATGAGAAATCAGTGGATAAATTATCTCTCTCTCTCTCAACGAACAGGATATCTCCAAGGAATTCTAAAAATATCAGCTTAATATTTGTATGATCAGATACCTGGCCAAGAAAGGCAGGGTCACATCTAAATAGCAAATGACACAGTTTGGCCCAATTTTGACAAACTTTTATTTTATGTTCAATTTTTGCATGAGTGTTTTGCCTAGGCAGTTATTTTAGTCTCTGTGTCATTATATTTCTTAACAATAGTCAATACCAATTCTAGAAATGAGGAATTATCTTGATATACAAAAGATTATTTGAGATAATTTAATAGAAACTATGGAATAAACAATGAGAACATCAGGAATTACCTTGAATACAGACTATCCAACCCCCTCACCCCCACTCACACATACATGCACCCACACACTAGGATATTTCTCACTGGGGCAATGATTAATCCCAGGAAGGAGTGAAGGGAGAGAAGTCTATGCCTTAGTTCTTTAAAAACTACTGATGTATTTCCACAGTACATGATTTCTCAATCATATTTATCTACACAAAGACACGCAGGACTGATTACCTCCTTGAGTCATTTGGTTGATTTACTCAGTTCTCTCCATCCTTTTGTCTACGTTGTCTCAAAATACAGTGAAAACATAAAGGATATATCATTTTAAATATTTATCTTCCTATTTACTACTGCAAAGACTGATACGATATAAAAAAAAAAACACTGGAGTGCACACTTTTGCCAGTTTAAATGGACCCCACTACCAAATTCTACAAAGGTTTCTTATACAAACTATTAGTATATTTGAACATCTTTTGTATTATTTTGAGACAGTGTTTATAAAAGTTGATGGCTTTAGGAGCAGAAAGGATTCTTTGGGGTTAGGATATTGCTTGGACACTTTTCATTTTTTTTTTTTTTCCCCAGAATCAGGACTTTCAGCTGTTATTTTCAGTGAAGCATATGGCTTATCAGTCTGCAGGAGCCAAATGGATGGTGACCTTTTAAGCACTTCGTGGCCATGCCATGGTTATGAGAATACTGAAAAATCATCTTTGGCTCTTACAAATATGCTCCATACAAGGTTCCATCATTTGTTTTCACTGGAAATTTTCTTTGCTTTGGGTGTTTTATTTCTCTCTCTTATTTTATTCTGAATGTCGTATTCAAGTATTTATTTATAAAATGAGAGAGTCAAACTTCAGAAACGTAGGAGGGTAGGCTAGAAGAGCAAGTCTCTGAAGTTTTCTAGACACGGTCCGATATCCCTACAGCAACTGTTATTCCTGCTGTTGTATAACCACAGGTGCAAGTTGCCTTTGATTAAGTAATTGGATTCAGGAAACTCTCAGGGATGAGCATATAATTATTGCTTCTTTTTTTTTTCTCCTTTGACCCACAAAAATACATCTGGCTCAAGTGTACTATTAGGAATAAAGAGAAGAAGACTGAACAATTGATTCAAATTGTAGTTTTTAAAATTTCTTGCAAATCTTTCCAAGAAAAAAGAGAGACAGGACTTTGTGCTTGACAGTCCTTAAAGGAACTAACAGTTAACCTAAAATAAAGCCTATAACAATTCAAAACAATAACTAAATTTTTAAGTAAAATTATTACACACTTTCATAAGAAATAAAATGGCACTTTAGTCTTTGTGATCAACATTTAATAGCAAGTAATATCCAAAATGAAATGAGACACTCTAGAAGAATTGTAGGGATAATGTTTTCTTTCTCTTTCTTCAATATTGTTTTTTAAAGCTGCTATATCACCATTTTTCAATTTAAAATATAAAAAAATAAATTGTAATGATGCTGACTATTCTGAAGTTTGGTGAGCTGTTTATTCTGTACTCATGCCAGCTTAAAACAAAGCTAACTGAAGAGGCAGATTATATTTTCTGACACAGTCAAATATTACACTTTTATCATCAAAATGACTTTTTTTATGTATAACTGATAGGTAATACACCATTGGGAAAATCATATTTAATTTTCAACTGATTACTATGATGAATTGTATTCTCAGCTATCACACCCAGTAATTCAGCTATTAAGCAATGCTTTAAAAAATGTATATCAATATGTTTGCATGACTGGCTACCAAGTGGCAGGTCAAAGGTGTAGCTTACTGCTTCCTACTGACACCACTGCAATAGTCTATCTGTTTTGAAGTATTTTCAACATCTCAACAATGTTCCTACTATTCTTACTATGTAACGTACCCTTTTAAGCAATGTTCTCTCCTTGGACTTTTATAGGCCAGTTTAGATATTAGCATATAAAAATAAGGTGATGAAGAAATAAGAAGCAATATTTTAATATCCTGAATTTTATAGCTTATTTTTAAAAATATAACCTCAGGGAAAATGTAATGGGTTCCTCTGGAGGGCTGTCAGGGTTAAGAAACATATTACAAATGACATATCTAGATGATAAAACTTTTTAGAACAAGAATATTATTGCCATAAAGATTTAGTGAAAAATTTAGTTTTAAAGATAATTTTGTAAACACAAACATACACACATAAGCATATATTCCTTTATTTAAATGGCACTATTTATCATGGCACGAAACTGTTGGTAAATTTAGTAGGCTTTCTGCCATTGTGGTAAGATGAATGATGAATCAGATACAAGGCAGGGTTCCTTAATAATTTATTGGGTCATGAGTTATGGTTTTGTTCAATTGAAAATTATTAGATGGGCTTGCCTCAGGCAAAGAGCATAGTGTATGGAAAAAGAAAATAGATTAAGCAAACATTTCATGAATTTAATCATGTCAAACAGTGTACTAGATAAAGGTCCTGATGTATTTATCATTAATTCTGGGGACAATTTTGCCTCCTTGAAACATAATCACAAGATGGGGGTTGTCAGTACAGCTCTGTAAATGGGATGTTCATAATGAATAGTTAGTATAAGTCATTAGTTTCACCCAATGTTTTTCCTAGTGAATGAGGATAAGGAAGAGTGCAAAAGCCAAAGCTTGTGATTTTTTTAAAAATTGAAAGTTAATATTTTTCTATCTCTAATCATTCATTTCTTCATTGACTTGCACATCAATTTAACATACTTTATTGTTCAGAATTGTTTTTTGCCAGAGACATTGTTCAGAGCTCATCATAAAGAGAAACTTTTAAATAAATTCTTAGTAGTGCCCACTTAGAGAGCACTTTCACGTGGGCTTTCTTAGAATAAGAGATTTGTAAAGTTGGCCAGGTTTAGCCAAAATAATAAAACTGATGTATTAATATAAGTAAAATTAAAGCCATCATATTTATTGAATTAGCATCCATTCATAATTTTTAGGAAGTCAAAATATATTTGTTATTATAAATAATAAAGAAATGATCTGTTTAACAACTTGGCATAAATAATATTTAATTGAAGGGTATAAGCCAATGTTAAGTCAAACTCTAATAAATATGTATTTAGTTTTAGGATTTTGGGGTTTTGCTTTGCGAGGCTTCTTTTGATGCCTAATATTGTTCTTTGCCTAATGACTCCTCAGAAAATTGTATTGATCACAGCCAAATACCAACAAATACACACACACACACACACACACACACACATGCACAAACATAGTAGTCATATTAGTTTTATTTCCCTTCCTGATAAATCTCCAACCTAAATTTCAATATACTGGGATGTAGGAATAGCAAAGGTGAAACAGTGTAGTAATATTTAGATTATAGTTTCGTTGGCAGTGAGATTTCAAAAAATATATTGCTCTTAAGGACTGAAGGTCAATATCCTACTGGCTTTAGGTAGTGAAAAATTTCAGCTACCTATCACTAGGTGGTAGGGACAACTCAGTGATGCACTATCCCATAATGGTTAGCCTCAGGTGCCTTTTGGCTAAAGCTATGGGTGAAATCTGGATTTCTTTATTGCCCTGATCAGAAAGAATTTGCTTATTTTATTTCTATAGAACACTGTGGAGGAAACTATAAAAGTTCTTAACTTCTGTACCTCCATAATATGCTGAAATAAAAAAAAATAAAACTGTAAAAAAAAGTCCTTATATATTAAATGTATATATCTATAAAAAATTAAAATGTCCATATTACCCAAAGAAATTTACATATTCAAAGAAAACTCTGTCAAACTACCAATGACAGTATTCACAGAAATAGAGAAAATAATTGTACAATTTGTCCAGAACCATAATAGACCCTGAATAGACAAAGTAATCTTGAACAAAGAATAAAGCCGAGACATCATTCTACTTGACTTCAAAATATACTAGAGAGCTACAGTATCTAAAACAAAATAGTATTAACATACAAATAAACACATAGACCCATTGAACAGAATAGGGAGCCCAGAAATAAGTCCACACATTTATAGACAACTGATTTTCACCACAGGTGCCAAGAACACATGATGGAAAAAGGACAATGTCTTCAACAAATGGTGGTGGGAAAACTGGACATCCAAATGTAAAAAATAAAGATTAGATCCATATATCATACCATATACAAAAAGAAACTCCAAAATGGATAATGACTTAAATGTTAGACCTGAAACTATGAAACTGCTAGAAGAAAACTTAGGAAAAATCTACATGACCTTGATCTGGGCAATCATTTTTTGGATACAACTCTAAAAGCACAGGCAATAAAATAAAAAATAGACAAATGAGATTACATCAAACTGAAAAGCTTCTGTACAGAAAAATCAATCAATCAATCAATAACCGAGTAAATAAAAGCAACCTACAGAATGGATGTACATATTTTAAAACTAAATATATGAAAAGGGATTAATATCCAAAATATATAAGGACCTCAAACAACTCAGTAGCAAGGAAACAAATAATCCAATTAGAAAATGGGCAAAGGACCTAAATAGACATTTCTTAAATGAAGATATATAAATGGCCAACTGGTATATAAAAATGCTCAACATCACTACTCATCAGGGAAATGCAAATTAAAACCACAATGATACATCACTTCAGACCTATTAGAAAAGCTACTAAATAAAACACACAGGATAACAAGTGTTGGTGAGGATGCGGAGCAAAGTGAACCCTCATATGCTGTGGAGGGAATGTAAATTACTACAACCATTACGGAAAAATGGTATGGAGGTTCTGTCAAAGAAGCCAGCTGAAAGGGCTCCCAATGTCCAAAATGGAAACAATTTGAGTAAAAACCAAAAACAAACAAACAAAAGTATTGGATTCAACTGAAAGCATAAAATAAGCATACCTGAGACCACATTAAATTAGAATAAGTATATATAAAACTAAACAATTAATAAATAATAAATTGAGAAGTGGAGACAAATTTCCCTTACAGAAAAACTCATAATAACCTATGTAGGTTCTCTTCCCTCAAGGAGAGAGACCATAACTCCCCACTCCCTAAGTGTGAACTGTGTGTATGATGACATCCTTCAAAAAAACCAAAAACAATGTGGAAAGGGGGAGAAACAGAGCTGACACACACAGCTTTAGTTGGGTGGTCAAAGTTAACATCAACACTGACAAGTCATGTTGAGAGTACATGCGCTTAATAGAATGTGATAAAAATGGTCCATTACTTCTCTGGCCTTTCACTTGTAAACCCATGACCCTGGTGTAATCATGCGAAAAACATCAGACACATCCTCACTGAAAGACATCCTACAAAATACCTGCCTGATCAGTACTCCTTAAAACTGTCAGAGACGTAGCCGAAGGCAGACTAAGGAGAGAGGACAAACTGAATGTAACATGGAATCTTGAATGGGATGCTAAAACAGAAAAAAAGAGTATGATTTAAAATCTAAGGAAATCTGAATAAAGTAGAAACTCCAGTTAATAATATTGCACAAACATTTGTTTATTAATTATAACAAATGTTCTATGTTAATGTGAGATTTTATTATGAGAAGCTAGGTGCAAGGTGTATTCTTTCTTTTTCCTTCTTTCTTTCGGTATACCTAAAACTGCTCTCAGAAAAATAAAATACAGTATATTTTTTAAAAAAGCCTACCTCGACTATAAGGGTACTCAACCTAAGACATAAATGGGAAGTAAAAATGCTGTAAGTGGGTTATTATATTTAATAGTGAAAGGGTCTGCACTAACTCTAACCCTTCATTCCCATTTCTGAATATTATGGCCACAGTTACAAATGGTCCAGTATAATATCTGCTGGAACATCAGAATCTCAGACTCACGTTCCAACTGGCTCAATAACTTGACCTTCACTAGCAATTTTACTTATCTAATTGGCTAATTGCTCTAGGGCCAAGACATTAAATATTGAGGACGTGAGCCCTCACTTCTAGGTTGGAGGCTATATTGTGTAGCATAAGGAATTCTGTGAGTCCCCAAATAGGTACATAGAGGTCAGGCCTGGGGAACAGAGCAGAGCAAAGACTACAACAGAGTGGGTTGTAAGGCAAGCATAGAATAAAGAGCCTTTCCTCCCAACCTCCACACATATGATTATATACTCAAATATGTATATATTTTTATGCATACAGAGGAGCAAGCAGTGAAAAATGGCAACCTATTAGTAAATAAAATATGCTTTTAGGGAAATAGCAATATTTGCATTAAATGAGAAAAATAAAGTTCACGATTTGGCTCAAATTAGTTCAGCCAGAAGGTGCCTCCAAATATGTATGTGTGTATGTGTGTGCACATGAGCACATTAATTGAAGTTTATGCAACATAAAGAACAATCGTTTTAAAGTGTACAATTCAGTGTCATTTATTACATTTGCAATGTTCTGCAATCATTATATCTAATTGAAAATCATTCTTATCAATCCAAAAGAAAACCCTACACTCATTAAGTTATAACATATAATGAAAAACTGCTTGAAAAAGTACTAGGCAAAGTTGTTAATTCAACCCTTCAGTTTCTTAACTTTTTTTAGTTAAATGCCAAATGAAATTAGGCAAGAATATAACAATTTTGCTGTACTCTAACCTTAAAATCTCCTTGTTTATTTTTTCTATGCTTTAGAGAGTACAAATTACTTGTATGAATTATATAAATCACACATCTAGATTATAACCAAAACTAGAAGTATTTTATTGTAAAACTTTATATTGGTATGTCCTTCACCATATATGTATGATAGAGTCATTATTATGTTTAGCTGATAATTGTTGATTATATATAATACTTATCATATGTAACATGCAGGCTCATTAACTAAACACTCAGTAAAATGTTGTTAAAATTGTAGACTAACGTATTCAGAACTGAGACTGTGGTATACTTATGAATGGCATTCTTTTAAAAGTCAAGCATTATTTCCTATGAAATATTTATTTCCTTACTTTGTTTTGTTTTGTCACACACCAAAAAGAAACAATTCAAAAATAAAACAAACAAGGAGAAAAATTTTTTATTCCTTTAACCATAAAAATAAGTTCCCTGGATTCTAGTGTGTAGAAAGGGCTGTCACCAACGTTTACGAAAGTTGTCTCATGCACAAGTTCAGAAGATTCCATTTAAGTAATTGTGCAACACCATGTGCCCAAGCGTACACATGCCTGGTTGTGAGCTCCTTAACTGTGTCCTAGAACTATGTAACTTTTGACCTTGCACTGCAGTATTTGTTCTCAAGAAAGAGGATAGCATGGAGTGCATTTTGGAGGAAAGTCAAATAAAAATATTAGGTACACTTTTTAAGTTAACCACTAATCCTAATGGGCAAAATATATAGAGAGTAAATGTAGAAACCTAGCTCAAGGAGAAAAATTGTAAGGGAGTAAAATTTCAAAATTGTACTTATAAAGCTGAGTGCAGGGAAAAAATCTGTTCTCCATAGGTTGTTATTTGTTTGCTTGTTTGTTTGGTTGGCTGATTTTTTTTTTAATCTTAAAATTATTTGTATGTCTGGTTATCAGGAAGAAAGTAGGCAATCAAAATGCAAACTTAAGAGTTGACATTTTCCTCAAAAAGTAAACATAGTACAATCTGGGAAGAATTTAAATTAAAATTAGATTTAATATAGGTAATCAATAGTAGATACAGCCAATATTGATGTGGGCAAAATGTGCACTTATCTGATCTTAAAATCTCCTTGTTTAATTTTTTCTATATTTTATAGAATACAAATTATTTGTATGAATTATATAAATCACACAAGTCTAGATTATAACCAAAACTGGAAATGTTTTATTTTAAAACATTATATTCGTATAATATCATTCTCTTTTTGAGGTGAAAAATCTTTTACAAAGGAAACCACATCATGAAAAGCAACTGAGTGATTCCAAAGTAGAGATAGCAGTGAGCAGGGCACGATGGAAGACCATAGCATGAGTGAATGAATGAATGATAATGCCCAGAAACTGAGCCTATTTTTAAACTGTTTTAGCTCCAAAGCCTCCTTAGTGCCTAGACCGTAGTTACTATAAATGGCTGAATGTATGAGTAAGTATCCACTGACTGACAAGTGGGACAAGTGCCTGTCAAGCCAGTGGCATATGATGCAGGGAAAGGATTGCAGACAAGAGTTAGGGCAGCTTGAGCTGGCTGCTCTGCTACAACAGTTGATAACTTAAAAAAAAAAAAAAAAAAAGGAAAAGGAGAAAGAAAAAACCAAATCCAGCATAGTTGCATAGTTGTAGGGTTATAACATCCTAATTGGTTGGCTACGGTTTCATATAATATAGTAGAGCAGAGAAAACTAATTAAATGTTTTCTTTACATGACGAGATTTTTTGCAAAAGGATTTTCTACAAATCTATTAAATCAGAGGCTAGAAAAAACCTTGGAAATTTTTCTTTGAAATAAGTGTGCAGAATACAGGGGAGCTGCCCTCACTGAAGTCAAAATGAGGACTTCAAAGTCCACATGGATCTCCTGCTCCTTTCTCACAAGTAGTGTGATAGTGTCAGGTTCTCTTTTAGAAAGTTCTACAACTCTCTGAAGCACATGGGGAGTATTAGCAATCTCATATGAATAAATTTCTCCTTCAAAAGGAATCCTCTTAACCTCCTACCAAACAAGACAAGCCACAGATGTTAAAGTATGCTTGAAATGCTGAGCTCTTTAGATCTCTTTATAGCTATGCTGAGAGCTGACATGCTCCAGGTTATCTCTGTTTGTTTCACTGTCAACATGCAAATCTAAGGACCAAGAGCTACTGAGAAATCACAGTCAGCAAGTGAGTAATTAATCATAAGCAAGAGGACATTATCACAAGTCTAACTAGTTTAACATAGGGGCACAGTCTGTATAAATTAAGTATTTCATACAACATTGTTCACTGGCATAATTCACTGTTGTGAAAGAACCCAGACAGTGTGAATTCTAGGTTAGGTTTTTGTGTTTTCATGACTGATACAAAGTGAACTACATATATGAAATTATAGAAACATTTCTTATAATTCTGAGACTATAATTTAAAGACTTAAAATCCTCTTGCTATATATTGCAATTATACATTTGACATTAATATAACATTAGCTGAAAGGTCTGCCATATAGCTATGAAGTTAAGGGGGGAAAAGTTCACTTACATTTTAATTTTAGCATTAAACAGATAACTCTGGAATATTACTCAATCTATATTAACTAAGACTGATAATCAATGCCTCATTTAAACTTAAATACTAATGCATAGAGAAGAATTAAAACCAATGTCTTCAATTTTCTTTTCCTGCAGCTATTGTAAAATTATTTGATCCATCTTTCTTAACATTTAGAATCGGATCCAATGAGACTTTGAAAAGCCTGCATTAAAATTAAAAGCTCATATTCTGAGAAGCAACTAGCTAAACCTTGAGACGTTAATGTCCACATAGAATACTTTTTGTTGTATATAAATGAAAATGAGCTGTTAGTGGTTGTTGACCTACAGAAGTTTTGTTTTATTTATAGTTAAAATAAATGAACTCCTGTTTTCTGTTCAATAAACAAGAATGTTTTGGGGAGTCAGTAGAAATAATTGTGTGAATACATGAAATATTAGGAAGGTCTAAACTCTCTATCCTAAAACTATTCAGCTCTATCCATTACTCTTTTACCTCATTCAGTTTTAGGCAATTATTTATGCACATCTATTCCTGTTAGCCAATCAATTTCTCCTCTATTTTTTAGCTGCAAGTTTGCTTGGATAGTAGATAATAAAATCTGTTGTTTTAGATATTGGTAAATTATATTATTTTTAAAAATAAATTATTTTATGTGGCTATTTCTGTCACTCTTCTCAGGATTTAGTGTCTTCTATTTTAATGATTATCTTTACATACTTTAACATATCATGTCTATGGTCCTTCCAAAGGTGTCACTTTCAGTCTAGATTTGTAGGATATGATGATGCTTGACTGCATTTACTTATAATGAGCATCCAGAAATAGACCTTACCAACCAATTAGAATGAAAAGACAGGAACCCTGTTAGAATTAGTGAATCTCTCCTTTGGCTAAGCCATTCCTACAGACCTTCTATGAAATTATCATTATTCTATTTTCTCTTCCTTTCATGTAGGAAGGTTGGGTATGTCAATTTACAATGCAGGAAATTCAGTGAATTTAATTAATAACAGTAAGTCTGTCTTATAATATTGAAAACCATCAGAGTTTAATTCAATAAACAAAGACATTGTCTTATGCCATTCTGTTTGAAAAGGTTTCTTTCCTAAGCAATTCTATGTTTAGAATTGCAGTTTGAGGAAAATATACTGCTAAGATAATGTTTCAAATGTAAGCATAATTTAATTTGTACTTCTAAAAATTTTAATTGGTTTTTCCAGTACTCTGAAGATTCACAGAGATCTCCTGGATATTTAATAGTGTGTAAATAGTAAGTTGTGATTATAGATAATATGTATTTTCTATATGAGAAATATCAAGATCTCTTAATAATTGACAGTCATTCTTGAAACATAGGCAAAAGTGATAGGATAACATACACAGTAAAATTATGCATACATATTCTTTTGGCCCTATACCTAATGAAAAGAGACAATGTAATTGAAGATAAAGGATTTCACTCCACAAGTCTTTCAGAGTAATAATTTATGTTCATTTTTTTAATGTTTCAAGATTCAAATAGCTATTATAATCAATAATAATATGTTTATGAGGATGAATAGATAAATAGTTTTGTAGAGATTCAGCAGTAAACTTAATTTGAGGCCCAGTACGTGCAACATTGGGTTATGCACAATATTTTATTGAGGATAAAACTGCTTTCTTAGCATCCTTCAAGCCATAGTTCAAGTTAAGTGGCCTGTCATTTCTTTGTTCTCCCACAATTTATTCACTGTGAACATTATAGGATTTTTTTTTTTTGCTACGATCTACATGAAAAGGAATATTAGAGAGTGGACTCAGGAACCAAATTGCTAAAATTTGAATCATGTGTTTGTGACTTTGGATGTTTAATCTCTGTGGTCTCAGTTTCTTCACATTAAAAATGGGATAACACTTATGCCTATTTTATAGTTTTCTTGTGAATTAAAAATGAGTTATGGCAGAAAAAGCCCTTAGAGCTCATGAATAGACATGATTTCTTGTTAATATTACCCAGATTCAGTAATACATTTAGTTAGAATTTCAAATTTAAGCTATTCCAGAGTCAGTTTCATTCCTCTTGTCTGAAGTGGTGATGGCATTAATGGGCTAATCACGTATAGATTTTATATACAATTCACACGCTCCACGATTTGTAGCAACACATATATCAAAAGACCTTTTTAGGCCATTTTCTTTTTAAGGTCTCTTGGAAAGCATTTTGTAGAAAATACTATAGATTTGGCAAAATTTTTGAAGCCTGCAAGTGCCTTTCATATCAATAACATCTTTGTTTCTAGTCATATAACTCCAAAAGAGGTCCACGTCTAACTTAATTTCTTCTCACACATGGAACTGTGATACATTTAATATATTGTCTTCATATATATAATCACTTATAGCAAACCAACACCAAAACTGACAAATAACCTTATTCTATTTTTCTGGAAATTTTGATTTTCTTATCTCAGAGATGAGTCTCTTATTTTCTTTCTCTTTAAACTTCCCATGCTGACACCAGTTTTCAGCTGACATCCTTGTCTTATGCTTCACTAAGAAAATAGAGACCATCAGGGGAGACCTAATTCCTCTTTCCATCACCAAATCTACTCAGCTGCAAATATGTGTTTCTGGACACTCTACCTTCTCTGCTGTTACAATTAAAGGACCTCTACTCTGTTCAATGTTTATTCCTTTTTCTCATATTATGGGTCCCATACTCTCTCAACTTTTCAGTGCAATTATATTCTTTCTTCATTACTGATTTCACATTCACAACTAATTCTTTGGAAAGTGTACTATTGTTCAAAATACATCCTACCTCTGTATGTAAGCCCCCTTAAAAACTCTCATTTTACAAAAGGATTATGTTCCTCTGCCACGTAAACTCAAATGTCAGGATCTGTCATGTGATTTCCTTTGACAAATGGAGTGACATGTGCCACCTCCTAACAAGAGCTTTGAGAAATATTACATGATTTCCCCATTGTTGTTTTCCTCCAACATGAGAAGAGTGATTATCCAGAGAAGGGATGCTATTTCAGCCAGGGATAAACACAACCAGAACCAGACAACCAGAACCAAATGACTCTCATGGACCCTAATGAATCCAATAAACTAATGGGACTATTAAAATGCATATAATCTTGAATCTGGAGCCCACGTTCCCAACTTTTGTTCTGATATATATCTGCTACTTTTCTAAAGAGATAGAGACTCAAAAGGATTAGGGCTCCTGCCTGTGCCTCTCCCTCCAGCCACTCCGCAGCTTTTCAACCACTCCGGATCCCTTTCCCAAGCCTTTGACCAAATGAAAATAAAACTTTTTACAGCAAAAAAAAGTCATATTAATCTAACACATTTAGAAGTGATAGCTTGAGATCACTTCAAAAATTGCTTTTCTTACTGAAAACTGATAATCTCTATCCTGCCAGGTCTGTTATGACACTAACTAGATTGGCTGCTTCTTGATCTTCTGCCACTGAAATCACATTAGGAACATGCTACATATGTTGGCACTGCCCATATAGCTTAAGATCTTAGCATTGAAAAATAATAATCTTATATCATTGCTTGAAAATATATACTAAACTTTCATGAAATAAGATAATTTGTTTTCAATCTCTGATACTTTCTGGAGATTTGTGAATAAAGTTATGTTATCTCTATCGCCTCCCTCTCTTTCTCCTCCATTTTCCTCCTTCCTTTTTTTCCTTTCTCTTCTCCTCCTTTCTTTCTTCCTTCCTTCCACAGTTACTGTCTACCACATGATCTGCCCTAGAACAAAGACAGAAAAGACACAGTCACTACCATTGAGTGACTTTTAGATAAAGCTAAACAGAGCTAAAAACATACTAGTACAATAAAGTTTTACAGATGTCATTATACACTGATATACAGGATAGGATATTAAAGAGTGTGTAGTTGATTCTAATAGAGGAAATAAAAAAATATTAATGAACTCCTATTTTTAGAGATGACTGACCATTAAAGTGGAAAGTGGGCTTAAGGCAAGGAAAAGCGGTAGCCTAAGCAAAGATGAGGAAGCATGCTAGAATGTCCTGGGTATCACATGCATTTCAAAATGAATAGAGTCTCTTGTGTGTGGAAGGAGTGGGGAGTAGGGAAGAATTTGATTAGAACTTGTGGCATAGATTCCTTTTATTTTTTCCTAAATGATAAATAGATTAAAAATCCATGCTAAATATCCTATTTTAATTATGTATATCTATGAAAAGTGCATTAATTATACCACAAATCCATATAAAACATGCCACTCACTGCCTTTAGAAGCATCTTTCATTGATGCATCACAGTGCCTAGAAGACAAGTGTTTTATGGTGTTAATATTGTAAACTTAAGTCTATAACATGAAAGTAAAAGTTTTAATTGCATCTAAAATCAATTTAAATCTTGTACGAGGCAAATAAATAATACAGGACACTTGTGAGACTGCAGGAATGAAAAATATAGTGTAGGGATAAAGCTACAGCAAAATTGTTTTAGAATGTATGAGAATGGACATCAGACCACATATCAGAAAATAAGTCCACCTATACTTGAATAACTTTCTGATTATTAGACATATTTATTGGGGTGAAGAATAAAATAGACTCAAATCATTATCATAAAGATAAACCAAAATGAGTTTTTAAAGTTATGTAAAATATTAAGATAGGATACAATTTGCTAGAGGATTTATTTGTTTTTGACTTCCCAAATGGAAGGATATAATTGCAAATTAACTTTATTATCATTTTTATGTCAGCATTTTTTGAACTTCTCACTGAGAGTGTTGATGAATAAGAATTATAAATGTGAATGCTTCATTTCAGAAATACATCAATTATTAATGCACTATAGAAAACTATTCCATAAAGTAATGTGGGCATCTGTGTTTTGAAATTTTTTTTCAACTAATAACAAATTTATTCCACCTGAATTATTTTTTCTTTTCTTCTGGTCTGATTTCCTTTTAAACAAACAATGTGGAAACACTTTGAAACATGCACAATGTGTTTTTTAATAAGAAAGTTTTTCTTTAATGGTATGCAATACAATGTTTTTGTTCCTTTTTTATTTTTAATTTTTTATGTCAGAATATTACAGGGGTACAAATGTTTTGGTGACATGGATTGCTTTTGTACCACTTGAGTCAAAGTGATAAGTGTGCCCATCACTCAGGTAGTGCACATTGCACCTGTTAAGTATGATTTCATCCATCCTCCCCCTGCCCACCTGCATGATTTCCGTTGAATATTACTTCCATTTGTCCACGTGAGTGCTGATCAGTTAGTTCCAATTTAATAATGAGTTCATGTGGTATTTGTTTTTCCATTCTTGCGGTACTTCACTTAGTGGAATGGTCTCCAGTTCCATCCTGATTGTTGCACAAGGTATTAATTCATTTTTATGGCTGAGCAGTACTCCATGGTGTACATATACCACATTTTATTAATTCACTCATGAATTGATGGACACTTGGGTTGACTCTACATGTTTGCCATTGTGAATTGTGCTGCAATAAACATTCTAGTGCAAGTGTCCTATTGATAAAATGATTTTTTTTTCCTTTGGGTAAATAACCAGTAGTGGGATTGCTGGATTAAATGGTAATTCTACTTTTAGTTCTTTGAGGAATCGCCATACTATTTTCCACAGAAGTTCATTAGTTTGCACTCCCACCAACAGTGTATAAGTGTTCCTTTCTGTCTGCATCCACACCACACCTACTATTTTTGGGCTTTTTGATAAAAGCCATCAAAACAAAATGTCTTGTATGCTTGATTCTTTGACAGTTTCTTCCCAGGGTTTTGTTTGTTTTTATTTCATGAACTGCAACTCTATGAACATTTTTTCATGGTTTGAGAATTGTGAATTATTTGTTTTACTTATTTTGGGAGAATGCTTTTTCTCTTAGAAAGCACACACGTAGTTCATTTTCATTTCTTCTGTATCGCGTTTAAATTTTTAAATTATTTTAGTGATTTTCCCAGAAAGTAGCTAATTCTTTAAACTGAATGTTCAGTTATGCTCCAAGTCAAACATTTGTTCTTCCATTTAATATTTTTTATTGTTTATCATTTGTTCCATGGCTACTTATTAGGAATATAAACTACCAAACTTTTGGCAATTTTGTTATAAGAAAACCACATCTCTTTTTAGTTCGTTGAGGATATTGGATGAATTGTTGTTTCTACTTCTAAATCCAGCAGTAGATGATTTTCAGATTTACATTCATCCCCTAAATCATCCAGACGCTGTGCTTTTCTCTCTCTCTTTTTAAAGCAGTATTCACATATTCCATAGTATTATTATATTTAAAGTCTCCTTAGCAGATATCCAGTCATGAAAGCTCTGTTCAGGATCCACACTGTAAAATTGCAGGTTCCATAACATATACAATACTTTATAAAAT
Organism: Lemur catta; assembly: GCF_020740605.2. NCBI lineage: Eukaryota > Metazoa > Chordata > Mammalia > Primates > Lemuridae > Lemur > Lemur catta. The sequence goes on along the minus strand of NC_059143.1, from coordinate 48,225,321 downwards.
GATATTACATCACAGTTAAGTGAGAAGCACAAGAAAAAATAATTATTTCTACTTAAATAACATACTTAAGGAGAATAAAGGAAACAGTCACAAATTGATAATTAAATATTGTATAATGTTCTTTCTCTTCATGAATTGTAAGAATTTATAATTTAATTCTCTTCATGAATTAAAAGGTTTTACGTGAGAACCATTTGGGATTTGGGAAGTTCACTAACTTTTGCAACATAATGTTTCATTTTTGTAAATAATTATTTTAAGATAGTATATTTCATGATAATTATAAATTTCCTTTATCGATGTATGAGGGCTGTCTGGAAAGTATCCAGCCATTCTTAATATAACTGCAACGGTTAGCACGACATCACTGTAACCTGGCAGCCAAGGAGAGTGGACTGGAATGCACATGAGTGAACAATGATGGGGCTCTGCATGCTCTTGGGTGAGCATGTGTACTGTGTGGCTGTCGCATTCAAAATGACTGAGCGAGTAGAGCAATGAATCTGCATCTAATTTTACGTTAAGCTTGAACATTCCTCCGCGGACACTATTCGGATGTTTCAGAAGGCTTTCAGGGATGATGCAACAAGTGCAGCGCAAATAAAAGTGTGGCACAAATGCTTCAAAGAAGAAAGAGAATCTGTGAAAGTGATCCATGTTCTGGAAGGCCTGCAACAAGCAGAACACCTGAGAATGTTGAACGTGTATGGATTAGGTTCAGAGATAGTGGGAGAACTGTGTGAGGTCCCAAGATGCCTACTTTGAAGGGGAGTGAGGCATCATTGTCCTATGTACAATGTTTCTTGTATCCTGTATCTTCTTCAATAAATGTCTCTATTTGTCCTATTACATGGCTGGATACTTTGTGGAGAGACCTTGCATATGCCAAAGAAACTTGTAAAACAAACATTACCTTGAGTACTTTAATTAAGTAACAAATACTTACAGAATATTTTATGGATATTACTATTATAGGATAAAAGTAAATTAATATTTTCTAGTTCTAGTGACATTTTTAAGACAACCGTATTTAACACACGACAATCCTGTTTTCTTTTTTGTTTGTTTCCTGAAACAGAGTCTCTTTCTGTCACCCCTGCTAGAGTGCAGTGGTGTCATCATAGCTCACTGCAACCTCAGACTCCTGGGCTCAAGTGATGCTCCTGCCTCAGCCTCCTGAGTATCTGGGACTACAGGCATATGTCACTGTGCCCAGCTAATTTTTCTATTTTTAGTAGAGACAGGGTCTTGCTCTTCCTCAGGCTGATCTTCAACTCCTGAGCTCAAGCAGTCCTCCCACTTTGGCCTCCCAGAGTGCTAGGATTACAGGCGCGAGCCCTCGAGCGCAGCGGACAATCTTGTCTTTATTAAAATTTCCATTAATAAAACAGAAAGTTTAAAGTTATGTAAATATGTTTATGTCAATGCATAGAGCTTGTTGAAAAACAAAAATAGAAATGATCGAAATGTAATTAATTGCACCAAATCCCCAGTTTTACCAAACCTAGTCTAACATTTAATGAGAGAGTTTGACAATGTGTGCCTAGCAAGTACGTGGTAATGAGTTGATTGCTATTTAGGGGTCCACGTGTGGGATCGGGTTCACTAAACACAAACAATAACACATACCTAATTTTTACTCTAAGCAATCAAGAAATATTTCCAAAGCTAAAAGTTATCTAAATACAAAAAAATAAAAATTTTTGTAACTGTTACTTTTATTTGCTAACCTTTCTAAGTGCTTCATACTGACATGCTTTTCTGCTTATCATTGTTCCCAAAATTTAACTGACGTATCTTTACAATTATAGCCTGCTATTTTGCTTTCTTTTTCTATAATGTAAACATTTCAATAAAAGAACAAGGTCACAGAATTATAGTAAGAAAATATACTACAATTTCATGAAGTTGGCCAATATGAATCAAGAGACATTTATAGTTACGAAAACAGCATTGCTCAACTGTGTAGAAGTGAACCTAACCTCACCACACACACATTTTGTATGTGTATAAACATATTTAACAGAATTCTCTGTGCATTTTTTTCTCTGGGATATCAGAATTAAAATTGCATCTACTTCATAGGTTTGTGTGAGAATAAATAATGTAGGTGCATGAAAGAACTTTTAGGAGAGTTATCACAGAGTAAATGTTTCCTATCTTGATTCAGTTATATATCACCATAAGGATAATATTGATTCATTTTCTTACATTTTTGCTTTTGAAATGAATTAAAATACCAACAAAGACCTAGGTGATAGATAAAATAATGTCTAATAAGATCATTGAAATAATTTCAGTAACCTCCTCAACAAATTCTGCAGCAACAATGGTTATTGCTTTCACTGTGACTGGGCTATTTCAATGCTATTTATTACAAGAAATACCATCTGAAGTGTTTAAAACAATCCCAGGAAGTTTATAATTGGGTGCTTGAGATAGAAAAATGCTAGGGAGACATGTTGCAGGCTGTGTGTTGGATGCTGGGGATTTCAAGGTCAATTGTTCATCAAAAGAAGTTTGGGAGAAAAGAATAAAAAAATATTTTTGGAAAAATGTCTGTGGGAAAATGTCACCTAGAGATTCTTCTGTTGAAAATGACAATTTTTCTCAAACTTCTTTATCGTCTCTATATTTTTAGGATAAATGAAAATGGTATTTTGACATCAGCAGTTAACATCATAATGATATTGGCAGAAAGAAAATTGTATGCAGAAAAGAAACCTTAATAGAAAAAATCAATGTCATTAACATACAAGCTGATAAACTTCGGAACTATATGTAAAGTAACAATTATGAAGCATTCAAATAGTAACACCTAATGAATGGGGAAAGATTATGTAAATCCTATGTTTTCTGTTTTCCTCTAGAAGTATCCAAATATCCTGCTTGATGATTTCCTTTGATAAATTAAGACTGATTAGAATAAAAATAAGTATACCATGGAAAAAATATGTGTTTATATATCGCAATGTAAGAAAATATAGTTGTCAAAATAAACATGTTGAACAGCAATATTAGTCAAACTACAGTTAACATGGAGTTATCTCCCACATTTTGATTCTGAATCTATTCTATTGATTTATTTAATATTCACGCAGAGCCCTTGAAAAATGATTTATTTTGTTGGCGGGTATAGTGGGTGGAACTGCATCATTGCACGGAAAATGCATTAACTGCTATGATAACATAGTCCTAAATGTAATGGGGTTCATTACTATCAAGAAATAGAACTATGATGCCTATCAACTTTTTCTCTGGTTTTAAAAATGTTTATTAAATAGAAATTTCACCAACCTTTTATTCTAGAAGGGTGTTCATTATAATCAATAAATAAACTGAAATTAATCATTCTAAAAGGAAAAGCACAGAGTTACTTTTATTCTGCTCTACATGATAGAGTTCTTATCCTTCTTTATGATTAAGATATAAAATAATGTTTAATAAAATGTTTATGTGATATTACTGCTGGTCTGGGCCCTTGTCTCCCTGGTGCTGCTCCTGTTCTGGGCCCGTTTCTTCAACCTTCACACTAACTGAATAAGTTACTCAATATAACCTATTATCTGATTTAAGTTAATCACAATCTATTTCAGTCATCCACACCCAAGAACATTGACAAGTGTAATAACATCTAGGAGATAGTATTGTGTATAATGGGGAAAATTTTCTTAAACATGACAAAACATAGCATTTTGGAAAATGTTGACAGATATGATTATTTATAAGTTAGTTAATAAACATACGACAATTTATGTGGAAAGCACAGTATGTGATCTATGAGGGATTAGAAAAACATATTCATAATATATGTATCAAAATATTTATTTTTAGAAGTAAATACTAAAGTATTACAAAATAAAATAATTAGATATATATATCTCACAGGGAGAGAATGCAAATGATCAATACATACATAAAATATGGTAACTCTGCTATTAAAAATATAAATTAAGACAATAGTGTGATATCATTTTTTTCTGAAATTAGATTGCAAAGTCAATGTATAGTGAAAACTCCAGATTTGACATGGATGGGGGAGAAGGCACTCTAATTCCAGGTTGGTAGGGATATAAATTTGTAAAGTCATTTTCAAGGACATGTGGCAATTATAAACAAGTGGCAATTTAGAATACGTTTAACCTTTTATCTAGTTATTTTACTTCTGAAGATCTATCTACAAAAATAAACACACTTGTGCATAAGTTTCTAAGGGTCAGATTGTTTACTATGCAGTTGTCGGGCTGTTATTGCACAATTGGTCACAGGTTAACTGTCTTGTACCTATGGTTTCATCAGATAAAATATGCCTAAAACCAGAGAAACTCTGGGGACCTTGTAAGGTAGTTTTTTTCATTTTCAGTTCAAGATATCCAAAGGTGTATCTACAGGCTAGAAAATAATTGATATATTTCTGCTTATATGTATGCTTTTTATCTCATAAAACTTGAGAATATACAAATAATGAGTGCCTGAGAAATATGATGTCCTTTTAAAAATAAAACACATAAGAAGTTTCCCTTTTATTTGAGAAAAGCAGAGAAGTGCGTTTCTTAATATTGCAGATTATGACTGCCATCAAAAAACAGTGGTGAGCACATAAAAGTCACCACAATGCAAATGTAAATTAAGCTGAAATTTTCTTTTGGCATCAGCTAATTTTAAAGTTATAAACAGATTAACCTGGGGAAATGCCATATATATTAGTATTCTTATTTAATAATGACTGTGATTTAAAAAGCTCATTTCATTAGAGAGAAAAATCATGCTTCAGACTAAAAATTTTGAATTCCAGTAAGCTATAAGAAATGTTACTTCACAGTAATGTGGACAACTCATATATTAAAACTATTTCTGTCTCGTTAACTAGAACTGGAAACTAACAGTGCTAAGTGTACATTTTCATTATTTTCCTAGTGTAATATTTTAAAATTCACTTTTATTTAAATAATTTGATGAGCTAAATTACCCTAAGTCCAAAAGAGTTACATACATGATTCAGTTTATAGATTAGAAATAAATGCAGATATATTTTTATCTATTTATTCACTGCTTCTGCTTTTTCAAATATGAAATTTTCTTTTTTTTCTTTTCTTTCCACACAGTTATAGCTGTACTAATATGAAGTAATTTAATATATTTCTTTCTGTCATATCACTTTCTTTATCTCTCCAAATTAAAGAACTGAATCTAGGATTGCACTCTACCCTTTATGCTTTATGTATACCTGACTTATGTTCTCTATTTTTCCACAATTATCTTCATCTATGTTCAACTGTGCAGTGATCTCTAATTATTCTTGATCTGAAATGATGGGGGACATTAAATTTAGTATTTTGTAGCTGCTGGATATGTAGTGAATTGCTTTGTTAAGAGCATTTTAATGAATTATAATCTTTAATATTTATCATTACTTTTAAATAGTTTTCATAAGCCATATCAAAATAGCAGAAATACAGCTGAAAGTTACCCACAATTACACCATTTTCAAAATGCATTCTTCATTTCATGCTTATAACTTGTCTGTATATTACTACATACAGAACTGTTCTAAAGTTCTGTGGATGTTCCTTAACTATTTCCTATGAATCCTTTACTTGGAAATATTTAGAAAATGAAGTGATATGTTTGATATTAGGGTAATCTTATTTTGAAACCCAGTTCACCCCCATTGGGCATTTTTCAAGTATCTTAATTTCTCTACCTCAGTTAGCTATTCTAAAAGAGTGAAAATAAGGTCCATCTTATAGAATTTCTGTGTTCATTAAGTTAAAAGAAATAGTAAGTTATCAAATCACTGGACAAGAGCATTACAATGTTTAGGATTGAATTCATCATGTTTTGGTGTAATTTGTAACAGTTGTATTAACATAACCACAAGAGACCCACTGCCATCAACATCCATGTTTTTGCCATAATAACAGATCTCTTCTTAAAGTTCTGTTTACAATTGTTTAACTTTGGAGATGGCATTAAAGTTACAGTCTGTCTATTTTGAATATGTCTTCAAAACCTTACTGCATTTTCCTCCCTAAAATAAAGTAACTTCCGGATAACTGGATATTTTAGTGAATACATTTAGGTAGAATGTTTGGGGACTAAGTTGTATGGCTTAGTTATAAAATATATAAAAGAGTACCTTCTTTGATACACAGGAGCTTGAAATGAGTATTAGAGTAACATAAGGGGATAAAAAAGTATATAAAAATTGAAATCTTGCTCGTAGACCAGGTCTGATCCTGTTAAATTCTTCACATCCAGATGGTTCCCTGACATGTAAGCTATTTTTAGAACAGAGAATAAGAATATCTTGGGAATAGCCATTGAGTTCTATCAATGGCCATTAAAGACCACCATGAACATGTCTGTAACCCAACAAAGTTGAGTTTACTCCTTGTTGCAGCAAAAGAGACTACATGAGATGGTACTAGAAGCAGCTTATTTTGGCATATGGTAGGTGATTTTTGGGAGGGTTCAAAGAAGCAAGGTTTTGCTCTGAATTGGCTGCTCAGGAAGCAGGAGTTTTTGCTAGGACATTTAAGGCGTGGTACCCCTGGATATAAGGTTCCCACTTCATTTAGGATATCCTGACAAAATAAAGTGAATTTCAGTAGTAGCAGAATGTGCTACCCAGCTCTCCCATGGATCAGGAGAGATCCCATGTCACCTCCTTTTGCCTTTACACTTTGTCCCCCACTAGATAAAAGTACCACTTCACACAAGGGACAGCCTGCAGAGGAAGTGGCAATGGGCATGACAATGTCATACTTTCAGTGATATGAAGGTATTCTACTTGGTAAAGAATAATAATGATTCTGCCAACGCATGCTAAACAGAATTTCAAAAAAGTAAAGGCAAATAGAGCAGTCAATAAAAATAAGGAAAATAAGATTAACTAATGCAATTATACATTCAGATACTTAAATAATTCACACTCGTTTAAGAAGGATAATTCTTCCAACTGGATATTGACACTTAGGTAAATAGTTTATCACTAAGTTGTACTACCATCATAAGCTTGGGATTTTCCCTAAACCTAGAAAGCTTTTCTATAAATTATCAAAAAGGACAAAGTTATTTCAATTCAGAACAGAAAGAATCTAAAAGCAGTAAGGCTCTTTCTTGGTGTGATGAAATAAATTGGATGGATACTGAAGTCTACAGAATCGTAGGGATTGAAATTAAAGCTGGGCATGAATAAGTAAGTAAAGCTAAAGAATTAAAAAAAGGAAAATCATAGAAATAACACATCAGCGAATTATTCAATATGAGTGTATTTAGCAGATTGTGTTATTAATGCTGGGTTTGGGAGAGGGCGAATTATAATCATTTTATTTGTGTATTTAACCTTAAAAAGATTAAAGCATTTAACAGAATTCTAATATCGGTGACATATGAAGATCTGAACTTGTGTAAAATTTAATTGACTAAGTTTGCAATCAAGTTTAAATATTTTGAAAAATCAAATTTCTCATATTGATATATTTTTATTAGTTTATATAAATAATATTTGAATATTAAAAGGTTATATCTAATTAGTAATACTTTTAACATTAGGAAAATTATAAAAAGAGGAAATATTTTTGTCTGTTTCTGAAATATTTTCAAAAAATGTATTTTTCCATTAGCAGTTCTGACTTCTGACCATTATTTAGATTCCACTGATTATAGTACAATTTTTACTTTATATTGCCATACAAAACTAGAGAACCACCAAGAATATACTTGCAAGCACAGCTTTTAAATAAGCTGAATCTCAAATAAGATTCAGCTAATTTAAAATTTCTTCTCCTAGTTGTTGACTGCATCATTCTTTTGTACTTTACTGCAATAAACACAACTCCCTAAAGTGGGCATTGTTGGCTTTTTTTTTTTTTTGCCATGCTTGAGACCCCATCAAAAGGAAAAAGAGGAATGGTCTGAAAACAATTTCTAAAATTTATCTTCAAAGAATAAAATTTAGAAAACAATCAAAGCTTTAAGAAAATACGAAAGAGAAGAAATTCATTGGAATTTCTCAGTTATTACTGAGTGGGAAACTTAGGAGTTTTTAAGCACTAGAAAGGAGAAATCCATGATGGCTAGGCTACACAGGCATTGAAAAATAGCACTTAGGATAAGATAGAATTAATCTAGTGTATACACTTTTGGTTACAATAAGTCTCATTGTTCAATGGATAGAAAAGCATCTTCATTAAGTGGAGTAAAAATCTGACATCCTGTGGACACTGAAAGTCCATGGTCCTTATCAGCTTCAGTTTATTAGACCTGTCATAAAGAAACATTATATCATTTTTGATATCTCTCAGTCAAGAGCTGCTGTAATTGAAAATATTTACTTGATGATCCCTATCCTTTGGAAAGCAGTAAAAGAAACAAAAATAAAGCTATGATTCATAAGTTACTTGTGTTCTTTATATATTAATTAAATTCACAAAGCAAAAATATAACTGAGTTCTGATTTGGACTCAGAGGGATGCTATGTACTTTAGACTGAGAAAAAAATAACTGATTGGGAACATATGGACATTGATAATGATGATGATGACAATGATGATGATGATGATGGTTTCTGTGGTACTTGCTGAGTGATAAGGACTATTCTGATATTTTTGCATATGTTGACTAATGTTTTGTCCTTGGAGCAACCTTGTAAGTTGAGTACTGCTATTTTATCCATTTTGTGGATCATTAAACAAAACACCACAATACTGGGTGACTCCCCTAGGTGTGTGCAGCTGGTGAATGGCACAGACTATTCATTAAATCTAATTATAATTATATCAAAACAAGAGGATGGAAACTGTACCTCAGAGCTGACAGCTTATTAAGGAAAAAATGATGTAAGTTATGATAATAATGATATCATTAGTTTATACGGATGTAAGATTAACTGAAAACATTTTAAACTATATTAAAATATAATATCTATACTATCACTTTTAACTAGTATGTTTTCTTTAAACTATGTCTTCTAAATATTTGTTTTATAGGCAAATCATGCCTAGAAATAGTACTGTTCGTTTAATAAATAGAGTCCAAATAGCTTTTAAAAATCTATAGACCTAGAATGTTTCTCTACTTAAGGTAATACCTTCCCAACTCGAAAGTGAACTGTATTAAATTGAGTTCTAAAACTTCCCTTGATTAAGTGTAAATAACATAATTTCTCAGAAGAATAAAAAATGGAAAAAGAAAAACCCATAATTCCCTGTGTTATCTGGACTATGTAAAACAGATAACTCTGAATTAAATGTATACGATAAATTAATACTAAAATGTCATTATTTTCTAATTGATCTTTCATCCTTAATATAACAATTTACAAAATGCTTATGGTAACTGAACAAATACGTTGACTTTCTATTTCAGGTACAGTTCTTGTTTTTAAAAACTATCTTCGTAACTAAAAAAAAACCCAACAAAACAAAACAGAAAAACCCAAATTCAGCCTCATGCCCAGAGTCCTCAAGCTTTCAAGAATTATAGGAAAAAGTAGTTTAGATCAGTTTGGTATCCTACTTATGGCCATGTCTTCTGTGGTTTCTGAACTGATATGGGAAATAGGTGTGGAGGACAGTATGCTATTCCTTCTGTCTTGATAAAGTAGGCTTTCAAAAGATATGAATAACAGAAAAACAATAGCAACTCTATTCAACAGGATTTCAGAATCTGGGTGAGATGGAAGAGATAGTGAAGTTCCTAGCAGGTACAGCAGAAAAGTGAGGTGCCTGAATCCCACCAGATGGTGTGTGTTCATTGTTCCTGATGCATAGCTGCCCAGATAGACTGCAAAGGGAATCAGAGATGGGAGAAAATACAACTGAAGGAGGCAGTTAAAGAAATAGAGAAGCAAAGTGGGTCTGGGAAGTAAAACTGCCCTCTAAAGGGAGGAGCACAATCAGGCTCAAGTGAAAATTACTTAAAAGGAAGAGCCCACAGAAGGGTGCTTAAGCTCTACCCCATAGCTTTAAAGTGCTATTGCCATTTCACTAGGGGAGCATGCCAGCCCTTTCTGGGCATGCTCTTGAAAGTAATAATGCCTCCCTAAAGATTATGTCACCTTCTATGAGATCACATGAAGTACTGAGATGATATTTTCTCACCTAAAAACAGCTTGCTAATTCCATAAGTAATGCGAAAACCCTTGGCATTACTACGTCCAAAGAAATTGTCAACCTAAAAATGCCAGAAATTACTTGGATGAAATACCACACAGTTAAAAATAAAAGGCCCCTTGTCAAGCTGTTTTATTATTTCTTTTAAGTTTGGATTTTATAAAACTATATTTGATATTTAAGGTTCTTACTTTATTCTATCAACCAGTCATCCAAATAAAGAGATCCTATATTCCTTTCCTGGTTCAATTGTACAATCATGACAGAATGTGAATTGGAAAAACATGATGAGTTTTAATCATCATCAAATTATTTGTACTGTAAACATAAAATAATTTTAATGATGGGAAATATGATAAAACAAATTTTTACTTAAATTTTGAAAATCTCAAGTAACAAAGGAAAATTTCCTATTTTTAAATTTCTCAAACCATACTTGTAGCATTTTAAAGCTTCTAAACTTAGAATAATTTTAAAATAAATTTATAGACCTATCGGGGCAGTAATTAATATATAATTAATGTATGACATAATCACAAACACAGTTATTACATAAAACGAGGGGTGTTACTTTAGAAGAGTCTCCATTATGACTAAGCCTTAGGTGATCATCAGGATTTGTGGGAGCCTCCTTACTGATAATACATAGGAAGTCAACCTGAAAGATTACATGATATGGAGAGTTCCAACAACCAGGGTTTTTGTAGGAATGAATGAGAAGTAAGTTTGGATTTTAACTTTCTTGTAAATCAGGCAAAGCCACAAGTTGTTCCTTCTTTCTGCTTGCTCATAATTGTGATTTTGGGTTTCTGGTCCAGGTATTCTCTCACCAGCTACCTTTCTTACACATTTATGTGATCCTTTTCCCCCAAGGCCTCTTGATATTTAATTATATCAAAGCTTTCTTCATTACAATTTAAGAGTATAATTGGAATGACATATTATTCCATTCAAGAAACAACCTCAAATTCAATGTAACCTCTAAAATTTAATTGACATTTTTTATACAAAGTATTTTTCTCTTTGGTATGCCTCACTATCTCCTAGAGTCTTCACATGTTTTGGGGTGCTTAGTGTCTTTCTTTTTCACAATTTTTCTTTGTTCCTCATATTCTCTGTCTCCTATGCTTCCCCTAGAATTCTAGATTAGCCTTATATTAATTTACTCCCTATTTTATTTTCTTGCCTATATCATTATGACAGTATGATAAACCAAATTCCCATTTGTGGTGGTTAATTTTGTGTGTCAACTTGACTGGGCTATGCTAGTTTTACTTAAAGATCATCTGTATACTCTAATGTCACCTCATAGAGGTTATTATTACAGATCAGCCAGAAAATAGTGGACAGTGCAGCAAAGTGTGTGTTTAAGAAGAGATTCTGGGAACCAATTTCTTGGATTTTTAAACAGATTCTTTCATTTCCTAATAACATAACTAGGTAATTATTTAAACTTTCTGTGCTTACATTTGCTCTTCTGCCCTCACAGAACTGTTCTGAGCACATGAGGGTGAGTAGATCTAAACCTCTGAAATGAGTCATAACCAAGTGAAGTCAGACTGATAGCATAACTCATTGCACAGCACTATGTCCAAATCTTGAAAAAAAATGTATTTTTTTATCTCATTTTTATTACCAACTAATATTTATTTAAAATAAAATCAGATATTTTTATCCAGAGTTGGATTAAAAAAAGATACAACTAATATTACCAACTAAATATTTCTCAATTCAAATGTTTGTATCAAGTGCTCAATATGTATAAGTAAAATGTGAGTTTCTGGTAGAAATACAGTATGTCAGACTGCAACTACCTCAAAATTATTGTTCTACAGATTCTACTAACAAGTGACAAATTAATAAAAGACATTTAAATCTTTTTTAATCAAACTCTGGATAAAAATATCTGATTTTATTTTAATATATTTTATATACTCCAAACTGAAGTCAACATGATATATTGTATTTTCATGGTCACGTATACTCTGTGCTCTAGGTATTACTTCCAGAAATATCTCTTCCTCAATTGTGAAATGTCTTCTCGTACAAATTTGATATTTCTGTTGAAGTTTCACATTCCCTCCAATCAGAGTGAATATGTTTTTCATTTCCATCCCATTACACATTGGCTGCAATAGTATGATGGTACATCTTTCCTTCTACCTGGTATTAGAGTTACTTTTTCATAAGGGTTTCTTCTTTAGATTACATGTTACTATAGTGACCACATCATATTCACATTTTCATTTAGCACAATAATTAGAACTTTGTTTTACACATAGTGCTGGTGCTCTACTAATGCTGTTGAATAATTGAATGTCTAAATAAATATATGATCATAAATACTGACTCTGACTCTAAGGATTAAAGTTGATACTACTAATGTTTCAAACTGTATCAGTTGCTCAATTTCCTAGATCATCTGTAAGTATGACCTTTAGAATTTCTGTCAGTAGCAATAGAGATTAAGTAAATAAGATAATGAAAACCAAGACAAGGGGAATGATTAGGTAGAAGATAAAGAAGTAGGAAATTTAACAATGTTAAGGAAAGGAGCTATGACATAAAGGTTGCTAAAATAACCTGCCCTGTGTGCATGTATTTGGATTATGGCATAGACACCATCCAGTAATTAAACACAGTTGCTAATTTAAAACTAGCAACAGAAAAGTAATTCACTGTAAATAATTAAAAGACTTTTCCTATCATAGTAATGAGCCAATTATTCTTTGGTATATAAATTTGCTAAACCTCAATGGCAAGCAAACAGAAAGGACAATTAAAATTACAGTCACAATCAAGCTAGGATGATGACTTTGTAATTTTTTACAATATATTTTGTAAATTATTCATATTTTTATGCAGCCATAATATTAATGGTTGACAATTACATGTTTATAATGTTAATAAAAAGCCATACATAAAGTGAACATAGTTAAACAGAAGAGTATAATGGTTAAGATCATGGACGCTCAAATGATTCCTCATAGTTTTATAATTTAGTTGTGCAACTGATTGCTCTGTAACTTGGGAAACAACATATCTCTGTGCTTTAGTTTTCTCATCTATAAAGTGGGAATGATAATTTTAGCTCCCTGATGGGCCTCTTGTGAGAACTTAAATCTGTATCATGCAGAGTTTATACCACAATGTTTGGCATTAATCAGCATCCAATAAATAACATTTATTATAATAATAATAAAGGTAATATTGTGTAACTCATCTATTTACTCAAAAGAAGATAAATCAAGATGATAATAAGAGGTTCACATTTGCTCCTCCATTTCTAGTAGATCACAATAAAAAACAGAGAAACACATATATAAAATAAAAAAGGAACAAATAACAAAACAAAAGATACTTCCAAGAAATGTTTTGTTGAGACAGGGTCTTGCCATATTGTCCAAGCTGGCCTCTAATTCCTGGCCTCAAGCAATCCTCCTGCCTCGGCCTACAAAAGTGCTAGGATCACAGGTGTGAGTGGCCATGCCCAGCCTAGTGTGTATTTCTTATTACACACATACACACACATTTATTTAATCCTCACAACAACCCCTCCTTTTGCTTACTAGTCACTTCATTTTATTTCTGAATAATGCTGCAGCAAAAATTTATAAAATTATAATTTAAAGTATGTTCTAAACTACTAGTGCAAACTAGAAGTTAGTAGGCTTATTATAATCATTCACTATATTTCACAATGTCTTAAGACATCTTGTTGAAAATCAAAGACCCATATAAATTGCAAGAAGATTAAAATCACTCAAATTACCCACATATAAAACGTGAACCATTTTTATCTATTTATTGATGTTGTTTAATTCCATGACTGAAAAAAGTAAAAAACATTGACCAATGGAAACTAAATAAAATGATACTTATAAATCAACATTCTGTTCAGGTTTATCTGCTCATCTGGTAAATTAAGCCTCACTATATAGCTTTAGTTTCTTTGTAATTATATCATGTATGCAACTGAAATTCTTTCAAAATATGTTCTGAGATCATTAAATTTTTGCATTGAATAAAGACTGAATTTGGAAGCTCTGCAGTTTGGCAGTTACTGGATCCAGGCTAGTCAAATACAAAGATTCAAAGGGAGATTTTATGTTGTTAGATTATCAGAAATCAATGGTTTTTATTTGGAAAATCCCTATTTTTCAGCTCTCCCATGAGCTATTACCATTTTGAAAAACCCAGATGACACTGATTCTCAAATAGTGGGGGTAGGGAGCATAAGGAATTGGGTAGGGAGTATAGGGAAGGATGGATGTAAAATACCTAATAATCTTGGCTATTGGTAGTGTGCATCTTAGTTTTTGATTTTTATAAGTAATAAAGTTATTATTTTCTTGGAAAAAACCTACATTGTAATATTCCTAACCCCATTGCTACTCAGGGGAGCACAGTGCCTGCCTGAAATCCAAAATACACCTCTGAAAACAAAATCAATCTTCCCTATGTCATTTCTTACAGAGTATTTTATTTCATGTATCCTATTTCCAATTTCCCCTCTGGCTTTGTTTTTGACCTGGTTTTCAAAGCTTTTTGGATAATCAGATCACTAAAAACCATTTGTTCATTGCACCTGTGGGGATCAGATCTGTCACCAGCTTATATACTTTCTTGCTCAGCATTTATTTGATTCATGCCTTAGAATGTCAGAGCCTAAAAGAGCCATTCCACTTCACTCTTCAGAGCTAGGTTCAATATCAACTTATAATCGAGTAGATAGTATTTAATATAGTTCTCCTCTAGCAGGCAATAATCCTTTACCCCAAGGATCTCTGTCTTATATTGAACAAAAGAATGCTGAATCAGAAGTATTTTGTTTCTGTTTTTCCCCTTTCTACCACGTTAACTTGGGTTGAGAAAAAGGAGTTTTACAAGTTGAAATCCCCACACTAGTCAACAATATAGATTTTTAAAAATATTCTTAGTTTTTTATAGGTGTGTTTAATTTTTAAAATTTATGTTTTTGAAATGTTTAAATATTACTATTATTTTAGAAGTACAATACATTTTTAAAAATAATGGGAATGTGTGTTATCAGTTATAAATAATTCAAAATACATTAAAGGGAATATATATTTATAATAAAAATATTGATAGGATACTTCTATAATACTGTATTAGTTTTCCATTATTGTTACAGATAAAATTTTACTATCAAATTTAAATACCAACTGAAGAAAAATAATAAACCTTTCTATATGAACACTTTTCTTAACTCTAATATCAGCTCTGCCTTACAAATAAGGGCCAGTACTTTGTATAAGGCAATTTAATTACCATAATCCTCTCTCATAAATTTTGAAAAACATATTATTCCAAATTGGCAGAAAGTCCCCAGCTTCTCTTCAACTCTTCCAAACCACTCTTCCCCAAATGCATATATTTTATTATAGTGTCAAAGTGAGGCTAAAATTAGAGAAAAAAATTACTAATGATGCAGTCAAAATGTAAGGGTCATCCGGATTTTCTACTTTTTTTTTTTTTTTTTGAGAATTTTTACAGTTTTACATTTTAAATTTAGGTCTATAATCCATTTTGAGATAATGTTTGTATAGAATGTAAGGTCTGTGAATAGATCCCCCCTTTTTTTCTATCTGACAATCTAGTTATTTCAGCACCATTTATTGAAAATATCATCCTTCCTCGTTTAGATGACATTTATTATCTTAACAAAGATACGTTGCTTATATTTGTGGGGGTCTAATTTTGGGCTATCTGTTCTTTTCAATTAGCCCATCTGCCTTCTCACCAATATTATGGTGCCTTGATTACAGTTGTTTTAGTCTAAGTCTTAAAATTGGGTTGTATGTATCCTTGAGTTTGTTATTTTTCATTATTGTGCTTCGTATTATAGATATTTAGCCTTTTCATATGAACTTTAGAGGCAGTTGTTGATATTTACAAAATTGCTTGCTAGGATTTTGATTAGGAAAAAAATTTGACATTTGAACAATATTGAGTCTCCCATTTCATGGGCATAGACTAGCTCTCCATTTATTTAGAACATCTTTATTTATTTCATCACAATTTTATAGCTTTCCACGTATAAATTCATTTGGGGTGTATATGCACACTTTTATGCATAGGACAAACTCATGTTGTTTTACTTCCAACACTTAAAACAGTGTTTGGTAAATAGGAGGAGATCAGTAGATGAAAATAAATATGGTGAATACACAAGTTTATAATATGGCATTTAGTGTTACTGAAATCTGTAGCATATTCTGGATCATCTAGTGTTACTGAAATCTATAGCATTTTTGTTTATGAACTTCTTAGTCTTGGGTAGAGAGAAAAAATATTCTTTACTAAAAATGACATTCCCTCTTATAATTTTAGTGTACATCTAATGACAACGTAAGTCATTCTTCTTAGTATAGTTAATTGAATGTGTAATAGTTTGTACATTAAATGGAAAGTCATTTTAGCTACTAATCCAAGTATCAATAACTAGCAATGGTACAGCAATACTGCACATCCAATCATAGATAGACAGTTATAATCTCTAACATCGCTATGTTAACATACTGTAAAGCAGTGATTGCTGATGTACCAAAATGATATCTCTAAGAAAGTTAAAGCTATAGTTTGAAGTATAGACACAAGATGTTGTTTTCTTCTGCCTATTAACAGTCAAAAAGTATTTGAGTTCCTATGCCGAATGGTAAGCAAGCAATGAGTTATGAGTTGCTTTTACAAAGTAGATACCTTTTTAGAGGGTAGAAAGTGAAGAGATCACAGCAACTGAATTAGCTGCAATCAGATTTAGCATCTCCAGGAAAGAGATTGAGATGAAGCTGGATAGGGTTCTCTTGACTCCCCATATTCAATATTATAGTGAATCCCTGAAAAATGCTGAGATGCTATACACCCCCAAGATTCTACATGCCTTCCTAGGAATAACATCTGAATGACTGAGGATGAGCTGCATCTCGTGATAGGCCCTGGCAGTATTTTCACAGCAGTACTTGGCAACTACAAAAGATTACTGTACAAGCGATTAGAAGGGAGATTTTCGACAACTGGGGCATTTATGATTGGAAGGGAAGGTTTAGGTTGCTTGAGGAATGTTTGAGAGTAGATAACAGTGTTAGTAAAAGATTATTTATATGAAATATGAAATAACTTCAACTGAAAGTGATTTTTTCTATGTTCTATTGAATATTTTGATGTTGAAGCATATTTATGAGACATAAATATTAGAATAATTTCATTCCAAAGCACGCAGTTTTGTTATACATTTGCTCATGAAGGTAGGGCAAGTATAGTGCTATTTTCATTATGTTTTCTCATTGTTAGCCCAAAATTAGACCCCCACAAATATAAGCAACATATCTTTGTTAAGGTAATAAATGTCATCTAAAGGAGGGCTTCTATTTCACAGGCCTTCTTTGGAAGACACTTTCTTTTACTATGAGAAAAGATAGGCATTTGCTTTTTATCTTCACCCTGTAACTGAAACTTAGTACAACAAAGTAACACTGTATTGGCAAAAACATCCTTCTACAGTGGTTCCTTTTCTGCAGTGAAAGCACTTTGTACCTGTGGTGACAAAAGCAGTATTTTTTGTTGTCTAACACGTCATAATGTATAATGATAATAGTGATGTTTCTATGAGTGAACTACTGTACTATTTCTATATTGTAAGACATATTGAGTTCTAGTTCAACAAATTGTACTCCTTGTCCAATTTTAAGAAATACTGATTTATTAGCCATGAGAGAAAGGACTGCTGAGTTACTGATAATGTGAATTAAAACAGGGCTTTAGGCAGCACTGCATGCATCTAAAATTTCTATTATTTTCTTTCCTTTCATAGAACAGTTCTCATGGAAGGTTAACCTCCAGTTTAAAAAGCTATGGTGTGATATTTTAGTATACTCATGTCTTACTCAAAAGCTCAATCATAATAATTTTTATACCTTATCATTTTAATATTTACCTCTACATGTGAAAACTTGGATGTAAATCTTCAAATTCTGAATAATCCCTGGGCATTGTGTGTATACCATGCCAACTAAACATTACTATATTTTACTGAGATTTATCAAAACAAAATTCTCAGTGATTTAACAATGTTAATAAGTCAATTTTGAGACTCTTTTATTATGATATTGTTTTTACTTTATTATCAGTGTAGTTGGGCACAAATCAAAATAACAAGGCTATATTTTTGTTCCACTTATCCTTCTTCTGAAATAAAATTCCTAGTTTCAACTAACAAAATTATTGGTCTTGTGGCATTTGTATTCACTGAAGACACACTTCAAACTCGATAAACCTACGGGTAGCTACACGATTTAAAGTGTAATAATAAGAAAACACTAGGACTTGGTGGATTGTGCATGTTTTTGAAAAACCAAATGACATCACTATAGCCATCACAACATGACCCTCTCTATTACAGAGTTGACCAGTTGGTTATCATTATATCCAGTAAACTACGCACATATGAAATTATCTATACAAAGCTTTTAGGACTGAAGAATGCAAGCTGAATAGAAATGATCTTATATGAACTTTTCATGGAACATATTTAAAATAACTAAGCAGTTGTACTTTTTGGAAGATAGCTTACAGAATCAAATTCAGATAAATTTATTTTCCCAGTTTAATATTTCTTTATAAATCAGTGACATTTATTTCTATATAATCTAACAATATCACAGGGACACCTATATAGATTTGCTAATAATATTTGTAGTAAAACCCTTAGCTTTCCCTGTACATACAACCTTGCAAAAAAGAGTAAGTCCCACACTTCCGAAGCAATCTACTAAAAAGGTGATTTTACTGGACACTTATCCAGGTGATAAATTAACACTCAGTATAAAGCCACACTACATGTGTTGGTAAGATATTTAATACTTTTTCAGTATGCTTATTTTTATGTTGTTTTTGGCAATGCACCATTTATTTATCATTGTAGCAACATAGTCTAAGATTTTTACATTCAAATGAAAAAAAATTCAGAAATTGAAAAGGTAGAAAAGTTAAAGAAACAAACTGTTCTAAACTATGATAATTTTATAGCTCCATAGTTAAATCAAATTTATCTTAGAAAATTTTGTTGACAACACCAAGTAAAACTATCGTCTAGTTACCTATTTTTTTTTAAAGTATGTAGGGGAACTACGCTTCATAACATAAAGAAATTACTGTTTCTTATTTATATAGAAGAGGATTTCTTTTTCTAGAAACTGATTTTCTTCAAGATCTAAGGTCAGTAAAATATTAATATTATCTTGCTAATTCCTAAATTAACCATTCTTGGAGACATATGAATCCTTATTCATAGCAAAAATAAAATTTTTTAAAAAGTCTTTTAGAAAAATTGTACAAAATTCTGGTGCTCTGTCACTTACCAAAGTGACTTTACTATATTTTGTTCTTTTTGTCTGGATATAGCTGTGTAATTTGTAAAACAAGACAATCATTAGAATTGTAAGTGTAATAGTCTTTGAATTTCAACAAAATTTTTTACAAGGAATATAATTGACATATTAAATCAATTCTGCATAAGTTAATGAATAGGTGAACACAATTTTAAAAATAATAAATATTACTGAATCATCCTCATTGTCTACTGTTACATGGAAAAATTACTGGATTCTTCCTGGTAGCTCAGACTGTTAACATTGTTTATGAAGTTTAACTATCACTGATGTCAAAGGATAACTACCCAAGATATCTTTGAAAATGTCTAACATGAGAAAAAACATGATAACTACTCATGTCAGTAGTATCATATTCTAGCAAACAATGGTGTACATTTCACTTGCAGAAAGTTTGCCAAAGTGATAATCTGTTCTCAGCAAACTAAAAAGGACATGAAGATCAGCACAGCAGACTGCAGTTAAACTGTTTTAAAAAAATCATCTCTCTCCCACGAAGAACATTATGTTGACCACTGTGATGGCAGTTAAAAAAATATATTCCTCAAATAGTGCTATCAGCTACCCAGAAGGAACAGAATACAAAACACTTGTATCAAACAACAGATGAAATTTGACATAAATTGCAGTCCTATTTTCTCCGGTTAATATTAAGTATTTTATGTTCACCTCATAAGCATGATTTCACCAAGTGATTGTGGATGTCTGAATGTGTGATCAGAGAAACACCCAGTAAATTATAAACTGTTATAAGGACAGACAAATAATTCAGCATTTGAATCCACTTTTGTTAATAGAGGTTTTTTTTTCCTGACTCACTACTGATTACCCTATGATTTCAAACATAAAATATTTTAACTCTTTCCTTCCTTGGATTTTTTTCTTAAAATTTTAGTCAGTTTTTTCCTAGGATATCATTGGCAAATAAAAGCTTAATTCACTTAAATATTAAAGGCTTTTTTTTTCAATCCTAGTTCATTTAAATTTTAGTATTTCAGGGAAGAGCCTTCAAATGCTGAAAAAAACCAGGAACTTTTAAATGTATTCTTTTTTTTTTCAATTTTTAACATGGCTAAAACTATAATATGATTCATTCAGAAAGTGAGTATATTTCATGTAGGTTCTCATAATGTCCCTACAATATCAAAACAATGAGTATAAAATTATATATCATAAACATCTTCTGGTTATCTTTTCAAATTAATTTTACTCAAACTATCCAAAAGTTCAGTAAACACATAACAAGACATGTGTTTGTGATGATTATATAAATGAGGTACTTAGCCAACATCAGTGGGTCAAAGTGCCATAGCAAGAGTTCTTCCACGCTATTACATGACTTATAGAAAATTGATTTTTTAATTTTTTGCACAACTTATTTTTGGACATGCACAGGTAATTTATTTTTAAAAAAGTGAGGAGAGAGGAGGAAAACATAAGATGAAAATAATTTAAGGGGATTATTTTAGCTTTAGCATTAATATTTTAGGAATAAAATGAAAATTTTTTGGAATTAGGGCTATCTTTTAAAAATGGCTCTATGTCTGGCTGCAAATCTATAAAACAGATATTTTTGTGTCAATGTTGTGCCTTCTTGACCTTTAAATTCCAGCATTAGCACATGTGGGTCAATAAATCTTAGTAATGTCCTCAATTAAAGTTGCTATGTCCTTATTATGCTTACAAGAGAACCACCACAAAGAGTTTGCTGTAAAAGCTGCCTAAGGGAATAGAAGTATTTTGCCTTGCACACACTGTGGTCATCTTCTGTGCTCGATGCTTTTGGAAATCAGTGTAATGACTGGAACTAAGTTAGAAAACATATAATCCTATACAGAGATATAAATCTGATGAGATTTCAGAGCATTACTTTTGCCAAGATATACAGTATAGGAAATTCTATTTAGTTTTTCATAGAGTTTGCAGTAAATAAATATACAATCATCATATCAGTAATACATGCATTTCTGAAATGAGAAAGTCAAGCTTCTTTTTGACAACTTCTTTCATTCAATAAATGTATCAAGAATATTAACTATTTGACCAGCAATGTATTAGATTAGTGTGGGTAAAGATAAATAAACCAGTCTCACTACCTTAAGAAATTCATGGAATCCTAAACTAACCATTATAGAACATAGCCATCATAATACAACATGATATGGGTTGTATAGGAATTTTTAAAAGTTACTGTGGGATCACAGAAAAAAAATGAGTTTTTAAGTTTGCAGAGGTCCAAGATTTCACAGAGGAAATGGCCCAGAATAGAATAGACACTTAAAAAAAACAAAACAAAACAAACAACAACAACAAAAAAAAAACAGAGATTTGAAGGCAGTCAGAATGAATAGGGTGTGGAGAGGATATACAAGGAAAAAATCATTTTGGAATATTATATGTTCTTAGGACACTGCAAGTGATATTGAGGGTTGTGAAAAATGAATAAAGTTAAGCTGGAAACGAGAGAACGGAAGGTACATTTTTTGATATTGGTCTGCTAAGGAATATTTTTTAATATCCATAGATTGTATAGAAAACTTTCCACAGAGTTTAGAGTCTGGATTTTGAATCACATAGAATGGAAATTCTGCCTATCATGAAAAAGAAGCATGACATAGTGGTCAAATTCAAGTGTTTGTGAGCCAAATTTTATGGGTTCAAATCCAGGCTCTACCATTTCCCAGAAGCCTGGTCTTTCATACATTAGTTACGAATGACATATTCCTGCTGAGCGTAATCACTTATCCAGTGGAGATAGTGATAAAAGCATTGTGGGTGACTGCCCTACTGTTTGCAATGATTCACTCCCTTTTAATAATAATAATAATTCCTTTCCATAGCCAGGAAACCATCGCGGTCAGTGGAATGTGAGCAAATGTGATATTTAGCATATCCACACAGAAACTAGCAGCTACTGCTTGTTTCTAGTAGCCCTATTTCTCTACGCTCTGAAAATATTAGCTCTTCTTTCTTCTAACATCAGAAAAAGACATATATTTTAAAGGCAGAGCCACTGACATTCCACAGCTGACACATAACCCGAGCCTTGACGGTCATTTTTCTCTACTCTGGTTATTATATTTATTAGATATGCTCAAACTCATGTTGCAATAATTTATCTGTGTTTTTCATGGTTAAACCTCCTGTTTCTCTTTTAGTATTACTAGAAAGATTTTTTTTGTCTTCCTCCTAATATTTTGGCAAGAAAAGTAGATATTTTGGAAAGTGTTGGAGAAATATTATTTGTATCAGTTAATAGATCCCTGGCAAAACCAGTGCTATGCATTGACAAAATCAAGTTGCAATGACACTAACATATTTTTGACAAAGCAGATAAAAACGTATACTAGGGAAAGGACACTCTTCAATAAATGGTGCTGGGAAAACCGGACAGCCACACACAGAAAAATGAAACTGGATTCCTATCTCTCACCATATATGAAAATTAACTCAAGATGGAGTAAAGGCTTAAATGTAAGACCTGACACTATAAAAATTCCAGGAGAAAGCATAGGAAAAACTCTTCTTCACGGTGGCCTATGCAAAGAATTTATGACTAAGACCCCAAAAGCAAATACAGCATTAATAAAAATAGATGGGACTTAATTCAACTAAAAAATTTCTGCACAGCAAAGGAAATAATCAACCAAGTAAATAACAACCTACAAAACGGGAGAAAATATTTGCAAATTATACATCCTACAAAGGGCTAATATCCAGAATCTACTAAGAACTCAAACATATCTACAAGAAAAAAAATAGCCTCATGATAAAAGTAGGCAAAACACATGAACAAATTTTTTTTTAAAGAAGATAGACAAATGGCCAACAAACATGAAAAAGTGCTCAACATCACTAATTATCAGGGAAATTCAAATTAAAACCACAATGAAATACCATCTTACCTTGTCAGAATGGCCATTATTAAAATGTCAAAAAACGATAGCTATTGGTTTGAATGTTGTAAAAAGGAAATACTTACACACCCTTGGTGGGAATGCATTAATAGACTGGTACAACTGATATGGCAAACAGTATGAAGATTCCTCAAAGAACTAAAAGGAGACCTACCATTTGACTGAGCAATTCTTCTACTGGATATCTACCCAAAGGAAAATTAATTATTTTATAAAAAATACATCTGCACCTGTATGTTTATTGCACCACAATTCACAGAAATCAACCTAAGTGTCCACCAGTTGATGAGTGGATAAAGATAATGTGGTATGTGTGTGTGTGTATGTGTGTATATATGTATATACATATATACACACATACACACACACACACACACACACACACACACCATGGAGTACTACTCAGACAGAAAAAGGAATGGAATAATGTCATTTATAGCAATTTAGATGGAACTGGAGACCATTATCCTAAATGAAGTATTTCAGGAATAGACAAATACCAGATGTTCTCATAAGTAGGAGCTAAATGAGGTATGCATATAGCCATAAAGTGGTGTAGTGGACATTGAAAACTAAGAATGAAGGAAGATGGGTGAGGGGTGAGAGATAAAATCTACCTACCTATTGGGTATAACATACACTGTTCTGATGACGGGTACCTGAAAGCCCTAATTTTAGCATGATACAATCCATCCATGTAACAAAAAACATTTGTACCACATAAATTTTTTTGAAATAATAAAAAAATGTTGCAATGAATAAAATGATATTTGATTTGGAAAACTCTAAATGCTTCTAAGTAAAAAATAAATTAATATGTTAACACGAACTATCTCAGAAAGTCAAGTTATCATCTAACAAACAAAAATGTAATTATAGCTATTTGAGTAATATAACATCTCACATGAGAAAGAACAGTGCATTTCTGTTGAAAAATATATAGTTAAAAGATGAGATTTACACTTTAAACTATTTGATTGTCCTCGTGCAAATCAAATCCCATTTAAACCTTCTTTATTATAATGAGGAGACTAATCTTGGTTTGCATTTTAAATATAAAATTGCATAACAAAATTTACTTCATGTTTTTTTATTCCTCAATTTTTTTGATGTCTAGAATACGCTCGCATTCTTATGAAAATGGAAAGATTTCCTTGCCTGGTATCACCTGCTGAGTACTGGGATGCTTTCTCATTCACAAGTAGCTGTGGAAATTCAAACTGTAATGATTTGATTCAGCAGAAACACTGCCCAATGGTCTATCTATACATATTGAAATTGTTTCTTAAAATATAACTACAGTCATATCTCACTTAATGTAGAGGATTCATTTTCTGAGAAATGCACTATTAGGTGATTTCCTCACGCGCAAACATCAGAGAGTATACTTAAACAAACCTAGATGGTGTCGCCGACTGCACATCGGGCTATATGCTTTTGCCTAATGCTCTTAGGCTACAAACCTACACAGCATGTTCTTGTACTGAATAGTGCAGGCAACAGTAATACAATGGTAAGTATGTGTGTATCTAAACATATCTGAACAGAAAAAAGATGTAATCAAAGTATAATATAAAAGATAAAATATGGTACCCCTGCATAGGGCACTTACTAAGAATGGAGCTTACAGGACTGGAAGTTCCTGTGGTGAGTCAGTGAGTGAGTGGTGAGTGAATGTGAAGGCCTAAGACATTACTGTACACTGCTGTAGAATTTATAAATACTGTACACTGAGGCTGGACTAAATTTATTAAAATATTTTTATTTCTTCAATAATCAATTAATATTAGCTTACTATAACTTTTTTACTGTATCATTTTAATTTTTGAAACATTTTTACATTTTTGCAATTATTGCTTAAAACACATTGTGCAGCTATTCAAAATATTTCCTTTTTATATCCTTATTCTATCATCTTGTGCTATATTAAAATTTTATTGTTTTACTTTTTAAACTTTTTGCTAAAACTAGCACACACACACACACACACATACTAGCATGGGCCTATACAGGGTCAGGATCATCAATATCTCTGTCTCCCACCTCCACATCTTTTCCCACTGGAAGTTCTTTATGGGTTCTAACATGCACGGAGCTGTCATCTCCTATAACAACAATGCCTTCTAAAATACCTCCTGAAGGACCTGCCTGAGACTGTTTCACAGTTTCCTTTTTTTTTAATAAGTAAAAGGAGCATACTCTAAAATAACTATAAAAAGTATAATATAGTAAATACGAAGTGATAGGAATTTTTATCCCCATTACAAACTTATAAGACCACCATCATATATGCAGTCCCTTGTTGACTGAAATGTTGTTATGCAGGGAACGATAGTTTAGTCTTGCCAATATGGTGTCTTCATCAGTAAAGTCTAATAGCACAATTCCAAGTTCAGTAGTCACATTACAAAGGATTGTATTTGCTATGGTTTAAATGTTATTGTCCCCTTCAAAACTCATTTTGAAACTTAGTTATCAACACAAAAGTGTTGGAAGGTGGGGCCTAATGTAATATGTTTAGGTCATGAAGGATATGCTCTAATTAATGAATTAATGCTGCTATAAACAGGGCTTATAGGACTGAGTTTGCTTTTTTTGGTCTTCTGCCAAGTGAGGAAGAGCATTTCTCCCCTCTGGAGGATACAGTGTTTAAGACAGTACCTTAAAAGGGAAGACTGGGCCCTCACCAGACAGGAAACCTGCTGCCACATTGATTTTGAATTTCCAATCTTCTAGAACTGTGAGAAAGAAATTTCTTTTATAAATTATCCAGTCTCCAGTATTCTGTTATAGTAGCACAAAGTGGACTAAAACAATATCAGCACAATCCATGTTGTATTATAAAGTTACTGGTATTTTCCAAGAGTTCTTTGAAGCCGTAGAAAACTAGTAAAGGTAACAGAAGTATACAGAAGAATCCATTTTCCAATGTATAAAAAATATATTAGAAACAATCTTATCTTTTATTGACACAAACTTAAATAACATGAATTTTTGAGTGTAAAATAATAATTCACCAAACTCAGTGCTTTTGGTCAATATTACTATTTGAGCAGATCACTGTTAAGATATTGTATTATATATACATATATAATATTGTATATTGCAAATATATATTGTAATAGATATTATATATTGTATTATATATTTATAAGTTATCTCTAATAATAAAAAAATTAAAAGAAAATTCTTAACATTTAAATTCTTGACTAAAAATAATGATGCTAATTCATTATTTACTACTCCTCACGTCCTATTTTTATTTTTAAGGCATGTAATGGTGTCAAAATATATTATGCCATTATATATATCATTGAAAATGATAAACTATCATACACACTACTGTATTTTTTCAACAATACTACAAGCATGAAACTGTTTAAGAAATCGGTTTTGTCCTCATGACTTAATTATAGCATGTGCTATATAGTAGGAAATGTATTTAAAAATTCATTGAACCTTTTCCTCTGCTTTTTTAAGGATTATTAGGAATGTCATGCCAGCAACTTTGTATGTGTGATTATACAAGCCTATTGTTAATAGACAATTATAAATTACTTAAATATGAATTATAAATGATAATGGTGGCTTTTACTTCTCAATAACTAAAACTAAAATTTCTTCATTTTCAGAAATCAATATCAAGGTTACTTGACTGAAAAGATCATCCATCTATTAACATTTGGATAATGTCCAAAACAGCTCCACAATTGATTTGCCAGCAATGACTTCCCAAAGTAATCTGATTGAATTGAAAGAGAAAAGAATTAAAATGAATGAAGGAAGAGGTGAACTATCTGTGTTTAATCTCCAGTTTCATCAGAAATCGATTAACTAGCTGACTTTGGGTCCAAAAGAATTAATTATACTCAGTCTCCAGTATAATTAACAACACTATGGCCATCTCCCAAAATATTCATTAAACAGTCAGGAACAATATGAAATTCAAATTAAAATTGGAAAAGAGATTAAATAGAAGTAGTCATCTCTAAAAGAATCATACTACATCTGAGATGAAATCATTTGAGCAATACAAAATATGGAAATACATTTTGTGTTACATTTAATTATCATTAATTCCAGCACTGCAAGCTGGCAGCTATTTTAGGCTCATTACAAGGACTAAAATGGACTAGAATGTTAATATGAATCTGTCCTCCTTGGAATAATGGGAATATGCTACAAAGTTAAAGAAAGTTTAAAAATAAAGTTCAGAGTTTCAGTTAATTTCTTAAATTTTTAATAAGAAATACACATTTTACATAAACTGATAATAGATCACAATACAATAAACAAAAAAAAAATCCAGAAACATTTTTTATCACAATGAAATATAAAACTATATACCCTACTTTGTGGATTTTTGAAAACAATTCTTTATTTTGTGTTTATTGGATTTTAATTATCTCATGGTAAGAAATGTCTATTGTTTAGTTAATAAATTTCAAGTAAGCATCCAAGCTTCTGGGAAATTATTGATAGTATATTTTATAAAATTATATGCTCATAATATTTTGGCCTTAATATTTATGATTTCCCCATCTGGCTGAAGGCATACTATTTCTTCAGATAATTATTTAACTAACAGGATGTGAGGTCTTCACATACATTAAGTAAGGTGTACATTAAGTGCAAAGAAACATCAATCTTAATGGGCTTGCTAGAACGGTTTGTAGTTAAAATGTAAGATTTTATTGTATGGAAAAATACTAGTTTAACATATTTAAAAATCTCATATAATATGTTTATCTCTGAGGGATCAGATTTCAAATGTCCAGGTTGTTAGTACGGCACTGATCAATTTATTATGGGGATGTGCTATGATAATTTTCCAACAGACTAAACATTTTGAAATGTATCTCCTTCACTTTTACAAAATATTAAATCAAAGTTAGGTTTTGCAGTTGTGAAAATTGCAGTTTTGAAATATATGTATATATGCAGTAAAAGTAATACATACGTGAAACTTTTTACATGTAATTTACATATATGACTTTTAATGCATATGATTTGTATGAATCTTATAAAACTTTTTTAAATGGCCATCATTTTCATTATTAAAGCCAATGTATTTCTTAGGGATACACAAAGAGATTACATTTTTAGAAGCTGGGAAGAAAAAATTCTGAAATGGCTATTTTTAAAACTGAAGCGATCTGTCTTAGAAATGATAATTGATATGGTACAATTAGTACACACAATTGGTAGTATATACACAGGGAAAAAACATAATTAATTTCACCAAGTAGAAATATAGGAAGAGAAATATAAATACAAGAAGACTTTGATGGTCCTTGTGTACACATGTGTTCTAAGCAGTGTCTGTTGTTATAAAGAGAAAACATTTAGTGTTATGTTCCCTTGAGTAATAAAGGAAAAGTTTAAGCTATTATTTAGGTAATCAGCAAGGAATTTTCAAACATGGTTTAAATTTGAATTTTAGGCAAATTGAAAGAGGAAATAATCTGAAAAATATCACAGAAAAATTTAGGAGCTTCCAAGATTGGGGGTGTAAAAGCAAAGTATATCACAGCAAAATCTAGGAGAAACAATAAATTAGTTTTGAAGCACCAAGAAAATATAAAATAAATTTAAGAAGACTCCAAAACAAATATACTACCTAGAAAACTATACGGAATACAGGCACAGTTCTTTTTATTACATTTTGCTTTATTGTGCTTTAAGTCTCTGTCACATTTTGGTAATTCTTGCAAAATTTCAAACTTTTTTCATTATTGTCTCACCTGTTATTGTGATCTGTGATCTTTGATGTTACTATTGTAATTGTTTGGGGGCACCAAAATAACATGCCCATACGAAACGGCAAACTTAATAAATGTGTGTATTCTGACTGCTCCACTGACCAGCCGTTCCCCCACCTCTCTCTCTCTCTCCTTGGGCCTTCCTATTCCCTGAGACACAACACTATTGAAATTAGGCCAATTTATAACCCTTACAATGGCATTTACATGTTCAAGTGACAGGAAGAGTCACATGTCTCTCAATGTTACTCAAAAGCCAAACCCACAGTGAATGGAAACGAGGCACACTGTATGGGGGAAGGACACGCTTGTAGCCCTGGCATGGGCCAGGTGAATGCATTTCATGTGACAAAAATGTCTGTACCCTCATAATATCCTGAATTGAAAAAAAAAATTACTCACTTTCTAATTTAAAAAAAAAGCTAAAAATAATTAAGCTTAGTGAGGAAGACATGTCTCAAGCTGAGATAGGGTGAACTGAAAGCTGGGCTCCCTGTGCCAAAAAGTAAGTTAGCCAAGTTGTGAATGCAAAGGAAAAGTTCT
The DNA here is from genome assembly GCF_020740605.2 of Lemur catta. NCBI lineage: Eukaryota > Metazoa > Chordata > Mammalia > Primates > Lemuridae > Lemur > Lemur catta. Next base: position 48,195,571 of record NC_059143.1, on the reverse strand, counting down.
TGAAGGAAATTAAAGATGACACTCCACTGAACACATGGATGACAAGAAAGTGAAAGAGCCTTATTGCTGATATGGAGAAAGTTTTAGTGATATGGATTGGAGATTAAACCACCTACAACATTCCCTTAAGCCAAAACCTAACCTAGAGCAAATCCCTAACTCTTGTCAATTCTGTGAAAGCTAAGAGATGTTAGGAAGGAGCAGAAGAAAGTTTGAAGCTATGAGAGGATGGCTTACGATGTTTAAGGAAAGAGTGTATTGTAAAGCAGCAAGTTCTGATAGAGAAGCTGCAGCAAGTTATCCAGAAGATTTAGCTAAAATAATTGATGGAGGTGATTAAACAACAAATTTTCCATACAGATGAAAATTGGAAAAAGATGCCATCTAGGATTTCATAGATAGAAGTCAATGCCTGGCTTCAAAGCGTCAAAGGATAGACTGACTCTTTGTTAGTAATGCACCTGGTGACTTTAACTAGAAGGCAATGGTCATTTATTATTCTGAAAATCCTAGGACCCTTAAGAATTTTGCTAAATCTACTCTGCCTATGCTTTGTAAATGCAAAAATATAACCTGGATGACAGCACATCTGTGGAGAATGTGGTTTACTGAATAACATAAGCCCACTGTTGGGACCTACTGCTCAGGAAAAAAAAAAAAAAGATTTCTTTCAAAATTTTATAGCTAATTGATAAGGTACCTAGTCACCCAAGAGCTCAGATGGAGGTGTACAAGAAAAGTAATGTTGTTTCATACTTGCTAACATAACTCCCAGTCTACAGCCTATGGATCAAGGACTAATTTTGACTTTCAAGTCTTATTGTTCAAGACATAAATTTTGTAAGGCTGTAGTTGCTATAGATAGTAATTCCTCTGATGGATCTGGGCAAAGTAAATTGAAAACCCTCCTAAGGGATTCACCACTCTTGATGCCATTAAGAACATTTGTGATTCATGGGAGGAAGCCAAAATATTAACATTAGTATGAGCATGAAAGAAGTTGATTCCAACTTTCATGAATGACTTTAGGGATTCAAGACTTCAGTGGAGGGAGTAACTGCAATTGTGGTGGAAATAACAAGAGAATTAGAAGTGGGACCTGAAGATATAACTGAATTTCTGAAATCTCATGATAAAATTAGAATGGATGAGCAATTGCTTTTTATGGATGAACAAATAAAGTGGTTAATTTAAATGGAATCTACTGCCAGTGAAGATGCTGTGAACATTGTTTAAATGGCAACAAAGGATCTAGAATATTACATAAACCTGGTAGTTAAAGCAGTGGCAGGGCTTGAGAGAAATGAGTAATTTTGAAAGAGGTTTTACTGTGTGTAAAATACTATCAAACAGCATCATATGCTATAGAGAAACCTTTTATGAAATGAAGAGTCCATCAGTGTGCCAAGCTTTATTGTTGTCTCATTTTAAGAACCTTCAGCAACCATCTCCCTGATCACTCGGCAGCCATTAACATCAAGGCAAGACCATCTACCAGCAAAAAGATTATTACTTGCTAAAGTTTCAGATGATTGATAGCCTTTTTTAGCAATAAATCATGTTTTAATCAGGGTATCAACATTGGTTTTTCGACATAATGTTATTGCACACTTAATAGACTACAGTATAGTGTAAACATAACTTGTATACACAGTGAGAAATAGAAGAAAATTCTATGACTTAGTTTATTTTGATCTTGGCTTTATCATGACGGTTTGAAATTGAACCCACAATATATCTGAGATATGCTTATATATAGTAAAGAAATATTTGCAAAAGAATAAAATGGAAATTAAATGTCTGTAGACCAAAAGAGGAAAGATGAATTATAAATAATCCAATACTCTGAAAGGAAGAAAATGAGAGACCCATTCTTAAATTTCAAACCTTACTTTGTGTTTCATGTGGATTTTAGAATAGGCTCAGAGATTCCTTTGATTCATTAAATCAAAGCCTTATTTTTCTATCATAGTATTGATTAGACAGGCTTAGGAAAGTCATAACCTGTTTCAAAAAGGGAAAATGGGGAATTTGTATACTCTTCTTCAAGGATCCTGAAAAAATTGTCTTCTTCATATATTGCACTTTCTTCTTGGTTATTTTTCAGTAATAATAACATTTATTTGCTTTGCTTTTTCAAAAGGAACCCTCCTCAAAGCAACCTAACTTTAAAGGATTTCTTGTAGGTATATGGGAAATATTGTTTTTCCATCCCCATTTTCTTTACCCCTAAGATCCAGCTATTACACTAGCCCAGTGCCAAGGGCACTGAGCATATACGATTCTATTTTTAAAAATAAACCATATGTTCCAGACATTGCAATGAAGAATGCATATTTTCATTTAGTAGTTGGTGGCTAAATGCATCTGCTGGCACCAGCTACTGTTGCCAGGGAAATTTTTATAATTTTAATTTAGGAATTGATTTCCATACTAAGAAAAATTTATTATGCTGTTGAGTTGGCTGAATTTTCATTTAAAAAAATTTAACCAGAGTTATATTAAGTACTGAAGTCACATAGTAGCTGAAGTTATAAAATATATAAATAGTTTCTATTATGATATTTTAATCTTTTAATCATACATATATACAAATGCATACTTTATGGTACATTGAAACTAGAAGAACTTTAAAAGAGCTTCTAAATATACAAGAGGGTCATTTTTCACCATGGGGTAGCTTCCAAAGGGATTTGCTTTCAATTAACCCTAGAATTAGCAAGTGATAGCCACATGAGAATGAGCATAATTTTGATGGCGTAAAATCAGTGAAAGATACACTCTGGGGAACAAAAGCAAGTTAACGAGTTTTCCACTATACTGTACAAAGGAAACATTAAATTGATTTGAGTAGTATGAATTTCTGAACACCTTTGAATTCTACAAAGAAATGTCATCTCAGGAAACTATATTACATAATTATGCAACATCTTCATATTATACTGTGCAGATTCCACCTTAAAGTTTGACTAAGTTCTTTCTTAGCCTGCCAGCTCCTGGTGCATAGATAATGCTTACCTCAAAAAGTAATTCACAAATGAGCACACATATTTATTTCAATAATTGGTAAATAAATTCAAAATTTATCAAATAAAATCCTGAAAAAATCAGTAAGTACTAAAACATCAAAGCAGGTATAATACATGAATGTGAAAATTATGGTAAATAGGAGTCTGAGCCCAGGAAATATTATAAGAGTTTTCCTACATTTTGAAAAATTAATCTGAGTCAAATGGTCACATACCAGGATCAGAACATCAATTAATTGTGTTGGAAGAACAGATATTACAAACTGAAAGAAAAGCAAGTAAAAGGTGTAAGATATCAAAGATCTAAAGAAGACGTAGAGGTCAGAAAAATCTGGAGCTAAATCTAGAGATGCTGTATCAACTGTATTTTATGTTTTTAACATTACTATACATTTTCTATCAGGAGGTGAGAACAGCAGGCAGCCACTTCCCCCAAATGAGTGAGTCACATTGTCAGCATGCCACAAATATCATCAGTTTGCAGTGTCAGCAACTTTCCTCGGCGTACCCTCAACATCTCATAAACTCAGCATACACTGAGCTGGCTTCAAAAAACTTTGGGGATATCAAGCCATAGATAAGTTCCTCTCAGAAAAGACAGGGTAGACATTGCACTATAAAAGTAGCAATAACAATAACAAAAATAACACTACAACATCAAATTCAAGAAAAGTTTTTTCCATATCATCCAGTTTAACCTCTTATTGTTCTGAATTGACCTTAACTTCTAAAAGTACGTTGACTTTTTCAATCAAGTATTTACTCTCCCTTGGAAAGATGTCTATTCAGGTCCTTGGTCCATTTCACAATCAGATTTTTGTGGTTTTTTGATATTTTGCTATATCAGTTGGTTATATATTTTAGATATTAAGCCCCTATCAGATAAATGGTTTGCAAATATTTTACCGCAAAGCATAAGCATTTCATTTTGTGGATTATTTTGCTGGACAGAAACTTTATGGTTTAATGTAGTTCCACTTGTTTACTTTTGCTTTTGTTACCTCTGCTTTAGTGTTAGATCCGAAAAATCATTACCAAAACCAATGTTATTGAGTTTTATGATTTCAGGCCTTAAATTTAAATCTTTAAACCATTTTGAATTGATTCCTATATGTGGTGCAAGATAACTGTCCAATACAAATCACCAACAGGTATATGAAAAGGTGTTCAGCATCACTAATAATCATGGAAATGCAAATCAAAACCACAGTGAAATATCACCTCATGCTTGTTAGGATGGGTATTATCAAAAGTTTAAAAGATAACAAGTACTGATAAGGATGTGGACTAGAAGAAATCCTTATCATTTGTTGGTAAGATGTAAATGGTATAGCTGTTATGGAAAATATTATGAAGATTCTTCACAAAATTAAAAATAGAGCTTTGCTATAATTGAGCAATCTCACTTCAGGGTATATATCTAAAAGAAACGTCATTGATATTTCTAAGAGGTCTCTGCACTCCCATGTTTATTGCAACATTAATTCACAATAGCCAAGATATGGAAATACGTAAGTTTCTGTCAACACATGAATAAATTTAAAAACTGTGATACATATACACTATGGAATACTAATATGCCTTAAAAAAAGAAATAATAAAAGGACAAAAGTGGGCAGCCTTGTTTTGTTCCAGATCTGAAAATCCTAGCTGGAGAAATGAGGCAATTGAAAGAAATAAAAGTCATCCAGATTGGAAAGGAAGAAGTCAAATTATCCTTGTTCACAGACAACATGATCTTATATTAAAAAAACAAAAACAAAAACTAATGGCTCCATCAAAAACTCTCAGAAATGATAAACAAATTTAGTTAAGTCAGCATACAAAAATCAACAGCATTTCTATACATTAATAGCTATCAATCTGAAAAAGAAATCAAGAAAGGAATCCCATTTACAATCACTACAAAAAATTAATATGAAAATAAATTTAACCAAAAAAGTGAAAGATCTCTATAAAGAAAACAATAAGACACTAATGAAATAAATTGAAGAGGGCACAAAAACATGGAAGAGTACCCCATGCTCATTGATCAAAAGAAGTTAATATTATTAAAAATGTCTATATTACAAAAGGCGATCTACAGATTCAATGCAATCTCAATCAAAATACCAGTGACATTCTTCACATAAATAGAAAAAAAGATCCTAAAATTTGTATGAAATCACAAAACCCCAAATAGCCTAAACCAGTCCTGAGCAAAAAGGACAAAGCTAGAGGCATCACCCTACCTGATTACAAATTATATTACAAAGCTATAGTAACCAAACTAGTGTAGTGCTGACATAAAAACAAACACAGAGACCAATGGAACAGAATAGAAAATGCAGAAATGCATCCACACATGTATAGTCAACTCACTTTCAATAAAGTTACTAAGAGCATACATTGGGGAAAGGACATTCTGTTTAATAAATGTTTTTGGAAACCCTAGATATCCATACGCAGACGAAAAAAGTAGATTCCCATCTTTCACAATGTACAAAAACCAACTCAAAATAGATTATAGACTTAAATGTCAGACCTCAAACTGTGAAACTACTGGAAGAAAACATTGGGGAAATGCTACAGAACATGGGTCTGGGCAAGGATTGTTTTGGGTAAGACCTCAAAAACACAGGCATCAAAAGTAAAAATAGACAAATGGGATTACAGCAACTAGCAAGTTTATGCACAGCAAAGGAAACAATTAATAAAGTGGAATGACATGTAGAATGGGGAAAATGTTTGCAAAGTGTCCATCCAACAAGGGATTGATAACCAGAATATACAAGGAACTCAAACAACAAAATAGCAAAAAAGCACAAATAATCTCATTTAAAAATAGGCAAAAGACCTAAAAATATGTATATTACATAAATGTCCAAGAGATATATGAAAAAATGCTCAACATCGCTAATCACCATGATAATGCAAATCAAAACCACAATGAGATATTATCTCACACTAGTTAGAATTTGACTATTATCAAAAAGACAAGAACAAAACAAAACAAAACAAATGCTTGTAAGAATGTGGTGGGAATGTAAAATAGTACAGCCATTATGAAGAACAGCACGGAATTTCCTGAAAATACTAAAAATAAAACTACTATATGATATAGTAATCCCACGGCTGGATATATGTCCAAAAGAAAGGAAATCAGTATATCAAAGAGATATCTGCACTCCTGTGTTTATTGCAGCACTATTCACAACAGTATAGACATAGAATCAACCTAAGTATCCATCAACAGATGAATGGATAAAGAAAATGTGTCATATACACACAACACAATATTATTCAACCATAAAAATTAATGAAATCATTTCATTTGCAGCAACATGGGTGGAACTGGAGGTCATTATGTGAAGTCAAATAACCCAGGTACAGAAAGGCAAATATCACATCTTCTCACTCATGTGTGGGAGATACAAAAATGCATCTCCTGGTGGTAGAGAGTGGAATGATGGGCAACCAAGGCTGGGAAGCAAAGGGAGGAGGGAGGATGAAGCAAAGTTGCTTAATGGCTGCAAAAATACAATTAGATAGAAAAAATAAGTTCTAGTATTTGATAGTACAGTAGGGAAATTATAGTTAACAAGAATTTCTTGTATTACAGATTTCAAAACAGGTATAAGAGAATAGTTGTAATGTCCCCAACACAAAGAAAATATAAATTTTTGAGGTGATAGATATCCCAATGACCCTGATTTGATCATTATACATATTATAGTTTAGTGTAACCTAAAAAAATGACCTTTGGTTATGCTGACTTTTCTGCTAATAATGTTCCAGTGCCTTCCCAAACACAGCATGACTCTTTAGTGTACACTGTTATTCTGTTCTGTATATTATTTTTAATATAACCTGGAAGTTTTATTAAAATTAAATGGGGTACTAATATTTTCTTAGAATTTTTTGGCAGCGATTCTTAGTATCAATTGTATAATATTGTAAGTGTTTCCATTCTTTAGGGAAAAAGTAGAAAGAAGTAGAAATTCCCTGCTTACAAAATTGAGGGAAATTTGGCAAGCTTGAAGTATAACACAGGTTCATAATATATTTGATAATGACTAATTGATTATCCTAGAACATGAAATTAAAATATTGAATCATATTAAATTATGACAGAAGTCTCAGATAGTATTCAGACGATGGGGGGGAGCTATAAAAAGTTATGTTTTTTCTTAAATAGTAATGCCACACCATACTGCACTACTTCAAGATACAGTAAATTCATATACATATGAAGAGAAGACTTTTCTTTGAATAGTTATTTTTTTTGGAATCTTTGAAAATGGAAAAGTACAAAAACGAATTTTTTGTTGTGTTTCTAGATCTTAACCGGTTACCACATGACATTTAGTTGTAATGTCTTCTTCAGCTCCTCTTGGTTATCGTAGTTTCTCAGACTTTTCCTTTTTGTGATCACCTTGAAAATTTAAGGGAGTAATGGTCAGGTATTTTGTATTAATCAAATGTCCTGCTATTAGGATTTTTCTGGTGATTTCCACACAATTAGATTGAGATTGAATTTTGGGGAGAAAGACGGCAAAGGAAGCATGCACTTTCCATTACACCATGATCTTGGTACATGCTATCAGCATAATTTATGACTGTAGATGTGGACTTTGATCACCTGGCTGGGGTTGGGTTTATCAGGTTTTCTACTGTAAATTTATTGTTTCCTTTCCCCTTTCCATAAGGTAATTTCTGGAAGGAATTGACTATGCACAGCCCACATTTAAGAAGTGGGATGCTATGCTAGAGCTACTTGAGAAAAGAATATTTATAAAAACTATTTGAAGTTCTTTTCCCTAGCAGATTTGTTTATTATCTCTCATTTATTTTTTTAATCATATATATTTATCAATATGGACTCATGTATATTGGTTTAATACTTTTGGTTATAATTTAATAATATTCCACTTTTGGGGGGTCAAATTGAGAGTACTTTCAGTTGACCCTATGCCCCTGTTCATTTTTTTAGCACTTTATTAATTTTTTGGAACTATGATGTACTACAGGCTTATCTTGTATGTGTTCTTCCTCACTTTCAGAATCAGTCATTTCTTCTAGGAGTCCTGTTTCCTTACTTACATGATAACTTCACAAAACATTCTTTGGCTTCTCCCTGTTGTATGAAGAACATGGATTGGTTCAATCAATACTTCCCACCAACAATAGATTTTTTAATGTAGCCCAGTTTATGGGCTTGTCTCTAATAACAAGTATTCCATTCCTTTTTCCCATGTGGCCATGAGGTAACCGGTTGGGACTGACTTTATGAGAGTTTCTCAGACTACATGTTCTGATATCATGTGTGGCATAGAACTATGTGTCTGGCTTCTGGGTGATTACATTTTTCCTCTACCAGGGCCACATTCATTTTGCTCACAGGTGCCCTGATCACATTTGTCTCATTAGACATAACAGCCCTCCAGGCTTGCCACTTTTATACTGCCTTATATTTTGTCTGTTTGTGGGGACAGAATAGCAAGAGTTGGCCTTATTACTGTGAAAACTGGAGTCTTGCTTAACCTCAGATAAACACTTCTGCATTTTATTTCTTGGTGCACTGTTCAGCCTATCATAAATGATAAAGTACAGAAATAAATTTTCCACCAGCCTGCCCATAATGCACTTCCTGGGCTCTGACCTTTACGTGCATTTTCTTTTTTATTACTCTACTGCTTGCATTTGGACTTCAAGACTCAGTCAGTATAATTACCAATCTCTCAGGAAATCACCTTTGTTCCTTCCTTTATTTTCCCATCAAAATCTCTGAATATACAATAGGATATCACATTATATTTTAACCATTAATTTACCTCTCTGGAGGTAAGAGGGCTGGACATTGAGTCTAGTGACATGGCAGCTATAGTCGAGAAGCATGAGAGAAGAAACCAAACGCGAAGGGAAAATTCAGTCAATGAGGTTGCCATTCTCTGAGGTTTCTCACAGACCTTGTGAGAAAATTAAACAAATCAGTGATATAATCAGGACAATTATGAAAATTTTTGTTTTAGATGATATGACACTTGAAATTTGAAAGATTATAAATGTTTTGTCTGTGAGACAAGAAGGGTAAATATATTCACATTGGAAAAAACTGTGTGTGAAAATACGTTATGGATTGAAATTCCTGGTGTATGAGAATATAACTCTTTTTTGTTTGGAAAGGCTAGAGATATATATTATTAAAATAATAAATCAATAATAACAAAATGTGGCAGCAGCATTCAGGCTTCATTGTTAGACTTTCAAACAAAATATTTTCAAGTATTGTTATAGTCACAGTCACATTAGCTAATCTATAATTATCATTACACATTAAATTCAGTTACTTGTTAGATAATATTTAAATCATTAAATCTTATCTTAAAAACAAAAGACATGCAGAAATAAAACTTCAGAAGCTCTTATTTTTGCACATGCCATATGACTATTAATTCCTCTAATATTCTGTAACACTTGGTAAGAATAAAGATTGTATTTGAGTCTATAAGATACATACACAGAAATCTGTGTTCTGGAAAAATTTCATCAAGAACATTACAGATTGTTAGTAAGAAGTAAGAGGTGTAGATATTTGTTTAGCTGTTAAAAAAGTTTTTTTGAAGGTCAAAAGGTTAATATTATCATAGTTAGCCTTAGTCAATTTTTATCACTCAGTGTATGAATTATTCAATCACTGTAGACAGCATTGCATTAAGGCAAAAGTGTTATTAACTAAAGTTCAACAATTTTCATTCAATTTATACAACTGGTCTCAGCCTGAAAAGCAAATAATTAACTCAGTCTGGGGAAAAAAAAATACCTTTAACTTAATAATTCATCAATTTTAATATCTCTTGTGAAATTTTGTGAATCATCTGAAAAGTTGTGGGATTTAATACTTTATAATATATCCAAAATTCTAGACGATATAAAAAGAAAGCACTAATGAAACTGTATATTTAAGTAGCAAGTTAAAATAAAAAAGAAAACCTTTTATCTTATGGTATGCTGATTTTGTTTTATATTAGACTAATAATAGACCTCAGAACAGGATCACAGTGATATCATGATTACTTTGCAGTGTGTCTTCTAACTATGTCAGTGATCAAAGCAACTTTCCTGTAAAAGACATATTTTATTGTCACAAAATTCTTCACAATCACATGTGATTTCATGAACAATAATATTAATTGCTCATAGCCGGTATTTTTGACTCATAAATTTGGTCACTCGCAATTCATAGGGCTCAAAAAGTCCTGGAAACTAGATGAAATCTTTATTCAAACCGTGTATAAGGGAAGCAAGTACAAAGAAACTGGTAATGGTTTGACCACTAGAAAAAACAAATTGGGTAACACATTCAGATTGTATTGCAGATAGAAAATTGTGCCGTGATGAGAAATTGGGTGCTGCATTTTTTTGAGCATAAACTCTAGCATTAGACATCCATCCGCGAGTCTGATTCCTAGCTTTGCCATTCCCTATGTCTGGAAATGTCGAAATTCTACTTAACTTTCTTGAGCCTCAGTATAGTTCATTTATAGAGCAGAGATATATAAAGTATCTACTGTGTCTCATAGACTTGCTAGTAATTGGCATAATACATAGAAAACACTTGGCACAGTACCTGGGGCATAAGAAACTAAATAAATGTTAAATATATTACTAATTAATTTTCTATTAATATTTACATATTTATATAAAAGCAGCAAATGGTAAGTGATAGATAATTTGATCTCAAAAATATATGTTTTTTTAAGCACACGTAGTTTGAGAGGCATATGCCTCTGATTAGTTGATAAGAAAACTTATATGAATAGATTTGTGAGTTATTACTTAGCTGACAAAGAAAGTCTACGATTTAGGGGAGATAGATTACCATTTTTAAAGAAGATAAATTAAACTTTGGATTTTTCTACAGGATTGCCCTTGAAAAACTTATCAAGGTAAGTAGTTCTGTAAGGAATTAAAATCAGAGCCTGAATTATAGTGATGTTGTAACCAATAATGTATTTTGAGAGTTCTCATTACTTCTTAATTATTTTATGCCAATAGGAGTTGAGAAAGCCTACTGAGGAAGAAGTTTGGTGTCTATAAATAGTGATACCATATCATTATCAAATTAGGAACTCTTTGGAATGCAAATGGTGTTATGCAAATTAAAATTAAATAAATTTGACATATTCAGGTATTAATTGATGAATCGCTTTTATTATATTTGTGAATGCATAAAATAACTACATTCAAAAACTATTCAAATAATATTCTTTTAAAATAATAACATCTCTTTGCACTAAAGGAAAAATATAAAAAGTCTTTAATCTCTTCAAAGATTCGTTTTATCGTTACAAAATTTTAAATTTTGACAACTTCAATTAAATATTTTCTGTAGACCATAATTGTAACTGAAAAAAATAATCTCTTTCATGCAAAAGGGAATACTCTAAAATTCTTCTCCTTGCATCTAAGATAATAAATGAAAAGCAACATAACAGCCTAGAAGGAATGGCTGAAATCAGTGCCACCTTGAAGGCCCACAGGAGGCAGGGGTGGACCTTATTATATAAGCTTCCTAGTAAATGATATAATACATAGAAAACAGGGCTTGGGTCATATTCAAGCTCAATAAATATTAAATACATTAATAATATTTTATTTTATTTTTATAATTTTAAACAATTATAACAAATGGTTGAACTTATATCTCCAAGATCAGCAATAAACTTCACCACAAACCCAAACATGACATCAAAGCTGATAGTTGGATGTAGCCACCCAAAAAACAACCAACATGTAGACCCAACTGCAGATTTTGAATTGTGCAATGTGTAGAATCGATGTTAGATAACATTATTATAACATGGTCTTGGGTACATACTATACAACCTTCTCCATAACTCTATTCTCTGCAGATTTATAGGGCATGGTTCCCAAGAAGGAAAATCTTCTACTTCAATACACAGAAAGAAAGCTATTGTGATATAAGCTTAAAAATACAAGTTTAGTGACCTCATAGAGATCTGAACAGGACATTACAACATTATGGTATTGTAACATACCACAGCCCACACCTTGTTCACAACCTTATGTATGTCCTTAGAATAGCCCATCATCTTTGTCCTCTACTACCCATTCTACATTCTCCATACCTTTAATAAACACTGCATTCCAGGCCATTCTCAGGCCAGGATTATTGCACTTGTGTTTTTTTCCTCAGAGTTGGACAACTGAGTAAGGAGAACATCCAAATGGACCAAAATGGTACCCCACATATTTGCCCCCAATTTGTAACATCAGCTCTACTCCTAATGAATGACCAGTATCAGTTAACCCCACTGAGATAATGTTCCACTGGCCTGCCTGCTGGCCCCTTGGTACAAGTTGCCCAAATGTCCAGTGGTTTATTTGAAAGGGACTAGTTAATATTCTACGCTTTAAGAACTCTTGCATATTGATCTTGTGTATTGATCACCAAATTAAGCATACTTGAAGTATACCTAAGTCCAAACTGAGAAGAGCCAAGCCTAGATAGATTCCTAACTTGAAGTAGAGCCTTCAAATTGAGCTCAGCCAAAATCAGCTGACTCCAGGCAACTCAAATTGCATGAGTGATAAATGATGTGTTTAAAGCCACAGAATTTTGGGATGGTTTGTTACATAGAGAAAGCTAACTAATATGGAAATTGGTATTTGGAAGTGGGTTGTTGCTGTAGCAGAAACCTAAATTTAGTGGGAACATTTCTTTTGGAACTGAGTGGCAAGAGATGAGTAAACACATAGAAGGCTGGATAATGATCATGAAATTGTTAAAAATGTTTAGGAAAATAACTAACCAAAATATTTGGGAAAACTGTTGTATGCAGATTTGTTTGAAGAAAAAATTTTACCTAGTGTATTTTTAGACTAGATAAAGGTAATTTATAGGTGAGGGAGTAAGCACCTGTAGATCATACCTGTGCACAAACCTGGGTGAGGAGCCAAGCCCAGCTAGAGTCAAGGCCTGTGGAATAGTTGTCCTGCTATGCTGAGGCAAGTGAGCCCTTAGTTAATCAAGAGAGTCGTCTGCAATAACAGATGATGGTCTCACAAATCACTGAATTTTGGAGTGGTTTGTAATTCAACAAACACTAACTACTATTATAGAAATAACAAGGCAATCGAAACTATTCTAAGTTTCCTATCGTTGCTCTTTGAATGATGCTTCATTTTAAAAATCACTGTCATACAGAGGTATAATAAGGTTTGGGAAACAGTGGGGAAAAACATGAAAAAAAGGGGAGAGAAAAGTAGGTAATTAGGAAATGGTGTGTGAAACTTGAGAAGAAGAATGAGCTGAGATAAACGGTATCGAGGAAAGTGAAGATCATTTTATGCGAGAAAGAAGCACAGACCTTGGGACCAAGAGAGGGTGGGGAAAGAAGTCATGACAAAAGCATTGGAAAAAGAGAATATGTAAAGAAAGATGGAGGACAATGACATTTGTGAACATTCTATGAATGCGGGGTTGCATATCATTAATCATATTCTATAAAATCATATCAAATTATATTAAAACAAGGAGTAGAAAAAGTATAACTGGGAGTACTTAGACTTTTGTAAAATACTCTGCCTATTCCTGAAAAAGGCATAAATGTTCTGCCTTTAAGTCTAAAAATATACCTTCACAGGGTGCATAAATTAATATGAATAACAGAATGGTCAGTTACATGCAGAATAAATATTTTCCTTTTTTTTTATTTTGTTACCAAATATTTTATTTTATTCTAACATAGTAACCTCTAGTCATACAATTTCTATTATGCTAGAAAAAATAAGACACAACTCAATTTTCCTATCTTCTATTAGAAAATTCTCTTTCTCTTTTTGCTCTCTCTCTTTCTCTCTCCTTCCTTCTCACCTTCCCTACAAGAATAAACCTGATCTTGGATGTGTTTTAAAGTATTTTGATTAAATACTGACATGTATCCTTGATTGTTCTGCTGTTTTTAGGCTGTTTAAATGATTCATTATGGATATGTTACCAGTATCTTGCTTTCTGTGGACTATGATGTTTTCCAATGAAGTTTAAAAATAAATAAATGACAAAGAAACTTTTAAAAATGCATTGGCCTATTGCTTTGGGGTTTGGAGTAATCATAGCAAAAATGCTTTGTTGGCTGATTTCATGTTATGGACTGGGCTCTTTTCTCCAAGCACAGTCATAAAATTGCTTTGCCATTTTTTTCAATTACCAATAAAACCTGTCAAAGACCCATGCTTAAAAGTGAGTCGTTAGCTGAAGTCAGCTCTTTTATTTATATTTAGTGGACCCACAATACCTCTGGCATTTAATATTCCAACCAAGATGTAAGCATCCAAACAATTATCTGATACTCTAATGCCACATAATGCTTTAAATATTTTTATTCACCTGCTCCCAATACAATCTATTTAGATAATTGTAAAAGGAGAAAAACTAATCATTTTTCAATCACTGATGCTATTTTAGGGAAATATCTGTGATGTAACAAATTATCATTATATCTGAAGCATAGCCTATAATGTAAGCATATGTCAGTCCAAAAAAACTGTGTTTATTAAGGTACTTAAAAGATTTTTTGGCTGTTTCAATGGAGTATAGCATGGTATGTGCTGCTACATTAAATAGTGTAAAAGTTTTCTAATGACAAATATGAGCACATATAGCACCTGTTCTTAATCGTTAGTACCAATGATAAAAATGTCACCCATAACCTGCGGCATGTTCAGCATCAAATAATGATGAGAAGAACAGGGAAAAAACAGTGCTGATTAAAACAATGGCATTGTAGAGGAAGGAAAAAAAAATTGGTAAAATGCCATTTACAGGATAAAGGGTACAAGTGATGGTGGCACAGAGCCTAAGCGATTTCTACACCGAAAGAACAACTTGTGAAATGCAACAAACAATGTCCTTGTCTATTCAGCATATATTTGAACCATATTGTGATGACAATGCATGTCCCCTCCTTCCCTGTGAATTTCAAAGAATCATAGACTCCTAGATGAGGGAAGAGACTTGAAAATGATTCAGTCTCCATGTTTTGGAGACATGTAGGCAAACTAATATGTTTTGTTATGCCACAGTCCCACTCATTTATAGTGGTGACCTGTGGTTATATGACAGCAGGAAAATCCAAGGGGCCAAAGATATGTAAGGGAAAATGCCATTTAAAAGCAAAGGCGGGCTTCCATTGTCATGATTTATTTATGTGTCCATCTGTACTCTGCATAGTGCAAGTTTTATGCATTATCCCTACAAGTCAGCAAACACACAGTAGTTTACTGAAAAGAGTAGAGTGTTTGGAACAAGGCAGAACAAAATTCAAATTATTGGCCATTATCAGGCTATGCCAGTTTTTTCTCCATCAGTGAAATAAAGCTAACAATACACACTTTACAGAATTATTAGATGGAAGACAAACAACAATACTGGAAATTCCTTTCATGCTCTCTGGGAAAATGATGTTTTGCCATGGTTGGTTCCTTTTCTGTTTTCTTAGTGCCTTCATGCAAAATAAATGTGCCAAGTCTACTATCTACTATGTCTAACTATAAAATTCAGATGAAGATGCCATCTATTTAAAAATATTCTCTGGAATTTCTATGGAGTTTAGAATGATATTTTTGTTGGGAAAATGCATTCATAAATGTGGATAAGATTGTGCACTGGTACACAGTGTCAAAGAATGGTGATGCTATTCAGCATAAAATAGGAACATAATTTGGATTTCCTTGGGCAATCAAGGAAAAAATGAATGAAGGAGGCAATGGAAAGCAAAGCTGAGCAGGTGGCATGCTCTATGACATGTAGTTTACTATAAATCACAACATGAATTCTTATGTGTACCTAATACCATTAATGAATTTTCAGTGTTACCCTCTTCATAAATTCCAAGACGGTGCAATATTATCTTTATTAAAAAAGTTTCAGTTCTCAACATTTTATGAGGATAAATATAATAAAATTCTCAATATTTCTTTATATTGTATAAATATTGCAAAAGAATGTATTAGGTTATAAAGTAAATACTACTAAAAGATCTGGAGATGTGTTACAGCAGTCATAGGAAAAGAGAGAGTAATGCCAATATTCCAAACTCGTATATTTTTTCATTTCATTTTTATTGTTATTACATATTGGCTAACTGGCTACTTGATATATTTATTCTAACAAGGTCCCAAACTAATTAAATACAAAAATCTTTTTGATCTAAATCTTCTATATTTCTTGCTCTTCTGGTCTTGCTCATTTATAAATTATATAAATATTCAACCAAGCACTAAGGCCAACCATTCTGGGCTAACCATTAATTTTTTCTCTTTTCTTCATACCACATTAAATTAGTTGACAAATGTACTGAGCTCTACCATAAAAATATGTTTTATCCAAACATTTCTGTTTTGACTGTAACACAGAACAAAACACATTCTTTCAATCAAGTGTTCTATGATAGCCTCTTCCTAACCCCAAAGTAATTCATTTCCTACATAATAACCAAGATGCTCTGTTGAAAATAAAAATTAGATAACATTACTCCCCTCTTTGTTCACTCTGATCGTATGACTCTGCCCTTCTCTCTGTTCTGCAAACATGCCAAACACATTCCTGCCTTCATCCCTTATCGATACTGTTCTATTTTCCTCCAATGCTGTTTCCTCAGAATGTGGCTCAAGGGACTCACTCTCAACTTAAATTTAAGTCTCAACTCAAATATCACTCTCTCAGAGAAAATTATCTTATGGTACAGCGTCTTAAGGGCCCTCACAGTATTCTATGTTTACTCTATTGTACTGAGGTGTAGGGCAGTTACAACTATCTAACATAGGCTCACCTCTCTCCCCATTTGAGTGTAATCTATCAGAAAGAAAAGTATTTAAGACTCTTGCTTACTGCAGTCTGTAGACTAGACTCTTATTGTTTTGTGAACATCGGCAGAGCACACAATACTCCTGGGTCAGAAATAAAGGTTGTATTAATTATGACACAGTAAGCACTGTGAGCTTCATATTGATACCATTCCTCATGCACCACCACCCAGGCCCAAGAGTCCTAGGCACATAAGCACAGGTGAATGCTACACAAACTATGGGTTTGTATCACATGTAGAGAATTATGAGCTTAGGAAGTCCAACATTTTTATAGTGAGCCATTGGCTAGCCTGCTGTTTGTATGCTGCAAAGAAAACTCTGAAAGATCACTGGACAAGGAACACTTAGGGCCTTCACTCTTGTGATTCCCAGCAAGAAAATGCAGAGAGGCACGCCAAGTCTCATAGCAGATTGTCTCTTGCAATAATTCATCCCTTAGCCTGACAGATTCTTGAATGAACTTAGATTTTAACATGAGTATGTCATTCTATCAACCACTCATTAATCTGACCCAAAGAGAGCTGGGACCAAATCCATTTAGTTAGCCTTACACAATATTTAATTAAGGCCATTATCAAAATGACTCAAAAAGGTACAAAATGATGTTAGCAAAATTAGACAAAACTGCAGTATTGAATTCACTAGCCCCTCATCCTCAGGTCTAAGTTGCAGAAAACTATGCATAAATCCAAAATGGGGGTGGGGTGGAGGAGGGCTTTTGGATGTAGTATAAGACAAATCTATTTTCCTTAATGACTCATGCAAGGGAGTTTAGGCTGACCTGCTAATATATGGTGTTATTCCCCAAAATTACTGAGAACAATAGCCCAAAAAGAAAAATCTATTCCTACTGGAGAAATATTCCATGGCCCACTGTAACTTACATAGGAGCATATAACTTAAAAGGGCTAGGTCCTGCTGGTTCAATATTTGTTATTTGAACTTGATTTGGATCTCCAAACATTCATTTGGTTAAGCCACAAGAGAAGTATCGAGAAGTAGTTGTACCTCAATAGCCACGTACAGCATAACTCTAAGGCTGCTTAGAGATCAAAGAAGTATATGAATTTGTATCAACCAGATTTAAACAAAGCTGTGCTGGTTCTGCTTGTTTGTGCACATACTAGGGAAGTCCACATTTGGGAGTTACTGGTTGTGGTTCCTAGCACAGCACTGCCAGGAGAATTGACCCTGTTAATAGGAGGTTTTTATTATTATTATGATTTGCTTTCATAGCATATGCATGGGAATTTTAAGCAAAAAAACAAGTCTAATTTTGAATTGCATCTGCTGGCTAACTCAGGAAGGAGTAAACTCTTCAGCCATACTCTTCACCTATGAGCTTAATTCATTCCTTTTCCAAGTGTCACAAAATTGGTATAGATTATCCCAGTAATAATAAATCTACCATTTCATCAATAACCTACTCTCACTCAGACCTTTCATCTGAATGGTCAGATGCAAGAGAATCAAGGATACTTTAATAAAATTTACAAAGACTCATTATATCTGTCTCTTTGGCCCATGTTGTCCACTGTTGTAAAATCTTGCAAACAGTGTACTCTGGCAAGTGTTCATTGTCTTTATAATCCAGGACCATGCCAATCCAACCTGAGAACTAGGTGAATGAACTAAAGGAAAGTTCATCTCCCTTAAGCCTCTTTTTGTTAGGCTACCACCTAAGAGTTTATGTTTACTATGCTGGCCTGGAATTGTTGTCAGGGGAAGGAAGGATACATTATGTGCAAGAACGGTCAGGAGGAAATTCTAAATTTTGGAAGAAAATTTTTTATACCCTCTCCTTTAGTATGATCATTTTAAGGTTATAGACTTTATTGAATAATATTGTACCAATTTTGCTTCATTAATTGTAACACATATAACAAACTCATGTAAGTTGTTAATAATAGGGAAAGCCATCTCTATACTATCTTCACAATTTTTCTGTAAATCTAAAATGATTCTAAAATAAAAGTTTTTTTTAAAAAAGACACTCTTCTGTGCTCTCAAGTTCACCCATACTGAAAATATTCAAGTAAAGGCTAGAGGATTGTAGGCTGGCCAATTTCCTGAAATAAGCACAAATTTGGACTAATTTCCTTATACAAAATGTTTTGTATTATAGTACAAAGTAAGGTTTGTCTTTCATACATCTGAGGTTCAGCATAGTTTATTTGACTCAGAGTATAAAATGCTCAAAAAATCTCTCTCCTTACCTACTAGAAACTAACAGAAAAAAAAAAGAAACACATTAAAAAATTTCATTAAAAACTCTAAGATCTGTTTATAGCAGCACATTTCACAATTGCAAAGATGTGGAAACAACCCAAATGCCCATCAATTCATGAATGGATTAGTAAATTGTGGTATATGTATACCATGGAGTATTACTTTTAGCCATAAGAAATAACAGTGATATGACATCTCTTTGGTTCTCCTGGGGAGAGTTGGAACCCATTATATTAAGTGAAGTATCCCAAGAATGGAAAAACAAGCATCACATGTACTCACCACAAAATTGGTTTCCCTGATCACCTAAATGCACATTTGGGAATGATACCAATTGGATATCAGACTGAGGTGGGGGGTGGGGGCAAGGGATGGGTGTATCCCTACATGATGAGTGCATTGCGCACCGTCTGGGGAATGGTCATGCTTGAAGGTGTTGACTCGGGGAGGTGGGGGGTGGGGGGAGGGGATGGAGGTATAACTACATGGTGAGTGCCAGGCAAACTGTCTGGGGAATGGAAATGCTTGAAGCTCTGACTCGGGGGGATGGGTGGGACATGGGCAATATATATAACCTGAACTTTTGTACCCCCATAATAAGCTGAAATAAAAAAAAAAGTAATGTAAATAAAAAAAAAAAAAAACAAAACTCTAAGATCTGATAGGTGAATGCCAGGTTATAACAGGAGCAGAGAACAGACAACTTAGTCTCATTATAAGGAGTCAGGGAGAATTTCTGGAGGAGATGGTTCCTGATTTGACTCTTGAAAATAGATAATAATTACTTAAACTACAGAGGGATGAAAGGGCATTACATAAAAGAAATTGGGAGGGCAAAGCTAGAGATGGCATGAGAGAGGGTCACAGCTATTTGAAACCATATTGGTTAGTGGGCTATTATATGCAGATTATTCTGAAGGAGTATATGGGAATCAGAGTATGGTGGGCTCTATCTGTCATGTTAACTAGCATTTTACCTTTATATTCAAATTGATCTTCTCTTTAAATGTGTGAGTTAACTATTCCCAATCTCTTCTTTACATTTCTTTTATTCTAAAAGTTGTCATAAAAATATATATTTTCACCCTTCTGATTTGAGGCAGTTGTTCAATATGAACATTTGGGGTAGAGTTTGACTAATATCTAGATATTATTACAAATTTGCTTTCGGGGATATATTTTACAATGGTCACTATAAGGAATATGCAAATAAATTTTCTTATTTGAAAGAATACACTACATTCTTTTTCCCAAGAGAAAAATAGCAGGACACAATGGAATTAGGCAGATATCACTCATTATTCCTCAAACATAGCCTCAACAACTTCCTCTAAAAGCAAAAGAATGTAGAAAGTTATTTTTGTATACGTATCTTACATCATTTTAAAATTCATAAAGCAACACAATGTATTTATGCATAGGTATTTTTTCAATATTTTATGCATTGATTTGTGCTTATGAGCACAGAATGCCAAAGACAGTAAGACAGTCCTTAAACAATCAGCCAGCTGCTGATTTCGTTATCTGGAAAGGTTTACATAGACAATACGTTCTCATCACACATGCTTGCTCTCTCATTATTTCCTCTGTGTGTTCAAATAAATGTTCAATGCATAGCTCTTTTTCTAATTGTAATTTCTTAATTAAGTTAATAGAGACAAGCACTGTGAATGTGCATCTCATGGTGTGAAGAAAATATCACCCACAAAGTAACACATCCCCTACTGGGGTGATTAAATTAACAGAACTGTAATTAAATGAACAAGAACTGTTGGTTTCAGAAGCTTCCCTTACATAGTATTTCATAAAGTGATTAAAGGACTTCTTAAGCAGAGACCTTGTATCGCCTTTTTATTGAATAATTGCTACAACAAATATTATTTTGTTCATTTTTTAATGTCATGGTAACTAAGGAGAAAGCTCCTTAGAAAAATATCATATGTATATATGAAGAAGTAATTCATGTTCGCTGATGTCAAATCAAGAGCACATTCATATCACTAGACAGCAATAGTTGCACTATTATCTGTGAAAAACTTTGTGAAGTTCTTACATATTTGATAATGAATATATTTTCCAAAATAACTATCTTTCATAGTTTTGAAAAATATTGTGTTTAACTATAATTCTTTTTGATAACAGTTCATTGAGGGGAGGCTATAGAGTTGTACAGACAGGAGCTTACAGAGTTTATGGAATGGATTAAGTCATAGTCTTTTCAGTTAAGAGAATCAGGATGCTTATTCATTGAGAGCATAGCTTATTGTCAAAAATATCTGGGTTCAAATCTTAGTTCTGACACCTTATTTACCATGTATAGGTTCAGAGAAAATCTATTCTGTTGAGATCTCATACAGGGATGAGCACTTATAAACAGCCCCCCAGTATGTGTTCCAGGTTGCCCACTCCTGTCTAAGGTAGCCCTACTCCTTCAGTTATAGCACTAGCCATTGGCTCGCTTCGTGCTGCCAATAGGAATAGAGGTTTCTACTTTTGCATATACTGCTTCTATTGCCCCATGCCTCTCAATGGTCTTCCAGAGTTATGGCTGTGCTATTAATAAAGAATATGTTGTTTGCATCTTTTCAAATGTGCAAACTTTGTTAAATCATTTAATCTATCTGAAGCTTGGTTTTTCCCTGTGTAAAACTGGATAACAATTTATGATTTAATTTAGACTTTTACCCCCCCCCAAAAGAAAGAACATCTTAAAAGAGGAGGAAGATGCAAGATTTTTAATTGGGAGGTGATCACACATACACACACACACACACACACACACACACACAACAGGAAGGAAGGAGTGACACAAGTTAAATAGGGAATGAGAAAGGACCAATAGAACATGTCATCAGCAATGGGAGTTCAACTCCTCAAGACCTCTGAAAAACTTAGAGTGCCTCCTAGAACTGTCCTTCTGAGGAATGCGAATCTGAGAATTTATCTACTAGATCTTGTACCCCAGTTTAGCTAAATCCCCTGCTAATAGTGGCCAGAGAAGACTGAAGAGAGTAAACTGAAAGATACGTAGTGTACGCTGAATAAAGAAACTGCCAATGTGTGTCTCCGCACCCAAGGAACTGTCCATTGTAGCTCAGTGGAAGATAAAGCAGGTACTAAAAAGAGCTGCTATATATTTCTAACTTGTAGAATTATAAGCTAATTTTTTAATCTTAATAACTTTATTACTACCCCACTGGACACAGAAAACACATCTATCCTTGGCATTGCATCTGAGATAATTCTTCTGGCCCACAGACTGGACTTTTTATCTTCTCTGATCTCAGTATAATGCATGCACCTGACTTCCCAACTAAAATAAATACTTTTCAGTTTTCATCAAATTCTATGTTTTCTTCTTTACACATGCTTACATTTCATTTGTTGCTCTTTGATGACAACATGCTTTCCAGTATGTTTCTTTTTTTCCTCTTTCTTTCTTTTCTTTCTCCCTCTTTCCCTCCCTCCTTCCCTTCTTTCCTTCCTTCCTTCCTTCTTTCTTCCTTCTTCTTTCCTTCCTCTTATTTGTTTGCCTAAATGTAAGATCCAGCCTAAAGTTTAAATTATATGTGAAGTCATCTTCAGACAACCCAATCTGCTACTTTTTCCTGAATGCCCATATCATGCACTATCTGCTTCAATTAAACATGCCTAATATTAAGTAATAATGATTTATTTGACTGTCACTCTTAAGACAATATGAGATAACCAAGGATAGGTACAGTGTCCCATTCACCTGCATGTTCTTAGATGTTGCTGGAATGCAATATGTTGGCTGAATAGAAGAACAAATGAATACTTCCCTGGGTATTGGTGAATTAAGCTGATGTTTCCCAGTGTTATTTTTTCAGCAGAATTTTCCACATGGACACTATGTTTCCTTCTTTATTTTTCATGTAATTTTGAACAAAAAGTGTATCTAACCATGAAATTGTTTATGACAAAAAAAAATCCCTCATCTAAAGTGGGTCATAATGAAACTCAGTTATTTTAAGGATGAAAGAAGAGACTGGAGCTGCAGCATTTCTTGCAGAGAATTCACTTATGGACTTGTTTTCTAAGTATTTGAATTAATACCAAATGTCCCAAATGATAAGAGATTAGGTTCTCTACATTAGCTAATCCTTTGTGAAGTAACAGCATGCCCAAATGTCGCTTAGTTCTAATCAAAGACTCGATCCATGTGGTGAAATACAGCAAAAGGAAAGCTGCTTTGATATGCTAATGATTCTATGTATTATTCATGAAGTGTCGCTCACCATGGACACTGATATCAACTCTAGCAGAGAAAACAGTTATTACATTTTGTTTCATTTAATTTTCATGCTTTACTTGAGAAGTGAATAAAAATGAAGAGAGTGCTAATCTTTGTTTTTTGAAAACCAATTCTTCCGGGGAACAATAGACCTTCCTTTTTTTTTTTTTCCCATAAATCCACTTCAGATTTCCAGAGGATATATTACTTTTCATATAAGTATGTGTTTTCACTCATGGCATGATCTTTTGATCCTTCATGCTAGACAGTGTTATTGAATGAACACATAAAATGTTATATTGTTGACCAATTTCTACTAATAATATATACAATTTATTGAATATATTCTATATTAGGTGTTTTGTGTACATTATCACTAATAATAAGAACATTTTAAGAAAACTGAGTATACAGAGAGTATACACTATACTATAGTGTCTATACTATAATAGTATGCACTATTTATATTATAATTATTATAATTGTATTATAATATAGTATACACCATTTCCAATAGTCACACAAATGAAAAAGTGTGGAAAAAGAGTTTAAATTCATATTTACCTTGTTCCAATGATCATGTCCTTTTAGTATCCACTGTATTTGTTTGGATAGACTAAGTTTTACTGTAGGAAGAAGCAACTACCCAATCTCAGTAACATAGCGCAAAATAGTTTATCTCTTATTGAGGCTAAGTGTCCTATATGGATCAACAGGGGGACACTAACTAGTGTGACAAATTTTCTGGATCACCACAGCTGTGGGAAGAGTGTATGGTAAAAGAGTATTCTGGGCCTTCAGGCTTCTGTGTGTAAGGAGCACATTTTTGCTTACGTGACATTAACCAAAGCAAATCCCATGGCCACCACTAATCTTAAAGAACACGGAGCAGTTCAAGTTTCCTATTAGTTTGCAAAAACAGAGCTGTAAATATTTGGTAAACAGTATCAATGACTGCTGCACCATGTTATTTCCCAAATTCATTTAGAAATCTGTCTTGCTTGGTAGCATACATTATTAAATAACTATATATATATATATATATATATATATTACATATATATAATATATCAGTACATATGTCTTTCTATATATACATATAGTTTTGTAAATTTGACAAATTTAAAAAATCTGATAAGAAGTAGTATACGTATGTGTGATATACATTTTCATTGCTTCTTAGTAGTGATCTCTGAATAATCTGTTCCAGTTTTTCTGTCATATACAAATTTCCTTTGTCCCTCGCCTTCGGAGATGGGGTCTTGCTATGTTGTCCAGCCTGGCCTCAAACTCCTGGCCTCAAACAATCCTTCCCAGCTTCTGGAAACTCTGGGATTACAGGTGTGTGCCACCACAACTGGATTCCTTTCTCTCTCTCTCTCTCTCTCTCTTCAAGTGGAAATTTTTTCTTATTCTATGTTCTCCACTTTCCAAATAATGCTAAAAATGTGCTGCTACATTAACTGCCCTGAAGCTCTGCTTACTCATTTCACTCCTAGACACCATAACCTTCAGAAGTGTCTCATTCATAGCATGATTGGGTTGAAAGAAAACTACAAATTAGGCATGTGGTTATACTGCCTGATTTTTGTCAACTTGGCATTACCACTTATTTAGATAATGGGTAAATGTTTTCCAAAATCCTGTTACCGTGCTATTTGTTACTGGAGAAGCTCACATGCAATTTGAAAGGTAAAAGTGAAAAAGAAGTCATTATAAATGAAAGGTCTTGGTGATCACACATGGTTGCTTACTCAGACACAGTGGCCTCCATTCTCTCCTCCGTAAACTGTCACAGACAAAGCAGGTTTCCTAAATACTCCCCCAGATTCCACTTTTTTGTTCCAGTTTGGCTGTTAGATGGACCCAAATTATCAGACTCTTCTGTACCTTACTTTCTAGCTTTTTCTTCTGCACCAATGCTTGAGGCAGAAAGTTTAGATTGTTTGGGGGGTTTATTTAAAATCTTTTTTACCTTGGCAATAATCACATATTTGATGGTTTCAAAAGATCATTGGGATATGCCAAAAAAAGTTATTACAAAGAAGTGATAAAAATCTTTTGATGGATATCTGTATTTAAGACACTATGGTTTGAGTTGCAATTTGGGTATGAAAGAGTAATATCCAAACAATCCTACCCCTAAGAAAGAATATAACTATAAATTCTGGAAAATAAAAAATAAACAAATAAAATGAAAACAAACTCTCCATGAAATCCTGAGGCTAAACAAAAGCCAAAAAATAGAGGAAATTTGAAACTTGGAAAAATTACCCAAGATATTATAAATTTCTTATTTTTATGGATTTATCTATAGAGAACCTATAGTCTCAGTGATGGATAGTAATACTGTGATGGAAAAATTGTTTTCCTCACTGGAAAGTCTAGGGAAAGGAGCCCGGGGCACAAGAGTCACAGTAGTGTGAGGGACAATTTTATAAAGAAGAATGTAGATAGAAAAGTGTCCTGTATTTAGTATATGTACTTTAAACAAGTCTCTGCATGACCCTTGAACCACATATGGCTGGAGCAGACAGGAAGCAGTCTGAATGAAGACTTGTGCTCAACCACTCACTTCAGGTTCAACAGTTCAAAGTTTGAATCAAAGAAAGCTAATTGTCTGCTAGAACAAAGTATTATACAAAGTATAAATGCTCTTCAGAGAAATATAACAGAATCAAGAGTACTCAGAAAATAATGTTTACAATATACATGAAGCAATTCAAAACTATCTGACCTACAAGAACCAGGATAATGTGAACCATTCATAAGGGGAAGAAACATACCAATTAATCATGACCAATCCTGAAATAGCCAAGATGTTGAAAATATAAGATAATAACTTTAAAAAATAAAAAGTCTCATCAGACAAATAGAAAACATAAAAAGAACAAACTTTAAAGAATTAAACATTTTTATATATTTAATTCTATTTAACATCTTCATGTGTAAAACAGAGATAATAAAAAGCTATCAGGTTGGATGGGATTAAGCCATGTAAGTCTAAATTACAAGTCAGGAAGAACCAGTATTTGATAAGCAGAAACTCTAGCAACAAGGAACTTACTTTAGTGAAATTGTGGTTATGTTATGAGAAACCAGAAACAAAAGTCAAGAAATCAGTGTCTGTCACATCAGGAAACATTTTTTTTTTTTATCAAAACATTTGTTCAAATAACATCAACAAAAGGTGGTTTTAAAATCTGACCTGAAGATTATTATGGGGTTAAAAGCTTCTAGGCAGAGGAGATTATATTTATACAACAAACATGTATCTTTCCACAACCTATATTTATTGTATAGTGCCTTTTATCCTCAAGTGCTTCACAAATTTGATTTACAAACTGTGTACTGCAATCATTTTCATTTCTGAAATGCACTTCTCTTATGCATACACATACTGCATTTTATGAATTTCAAGATATGGCAGAGTAATCCCCAAATATAACTGAGTTTGAAATACTATTTTATAGCTTCATGAAAACAACATAACAAATTGCTTACTCTGGTTTCTGTGACAAATTTGTCTTTATAGTAAGTGGAGATCTAATTGAAATGTGCACTTCAACTTGCAGGCAGCAAAAGACAAAAAATATCAACTAGGGGCTCATGAATGGGAGATGCATTAGTTAGCAAGAAATTTATGAGGTTACCACTGTGTATAGAAAACCTATTTAGGTACTATATGGGGGAATTGAAAAGTGCAGCCTCTGGTCTGGATAATGATACAAATTAATTTGCACAGACAAAACATACATCTGGATTTGAGTATTTTCCTTAAGTAGTAAACCAACAGATGTGAACAAACATATGGTTCAAATTCCATTCACAAGTGTTGAGTGAGTGCTGTGAGAATAGAATAATCAGAGCAGGACTGACTTAAATTCCTGAAAGAAGTAAATTTGAACCAGGTTTTTATTCATAGAAAAGTTAAAATACTCCTAACACTTATGGGCTTATTAGTAGACACACTTATCAGTACATTTATTATATTGACACTATAAGAGTTATTATGATTTCTGTATTTTTCATTTATTAGCTCATGTGATGACTCATTCACTCATTCACCCATGTTCTCCCAGCCATCTGCATATTCTGACATCATTTATTAAGGATTTCATATATGTCATACAAAATGATAGAACTCAATGAAAAATGACAAATTAGGAAACAATATGGCTTTATACATTTAAAGGCCTAATAGCTAAAGTTTATACAATACTTGTTTGTATCTATGGATGCATATGCTATGGGCTAAATAGTGTCCCTCTTCCTACAAATTTACGTGTTGAAGTCCTAACTTCTAGTAGTATATCAAAACATGTCTATATTTGAAGATAAGGTCATTAAAGAGATAAGGTAAAATTAGGTCATTCAGGTGAGTCCTAACCTATATGACTGGTGTCCTTGTAAGAAGAAGAGATTAGAACACAGACAACACATAGAGTGAGAGTTGACCACGTGGTGACACAGAGGGCAGTCATCTACAAGCCAAGGACAGAGGCCTCAGAAGAAAGCAAATATGCTGACACTTTGATCTCAAACTTTCAGCCTCCAGAACTATGGCAAAATAAATTTCTATTGAATAAACCACCCTGTTTGTGGTATTTTGTTATGGCAGCACTAGCAAACTAATACAGTAAATTAGACAAATATCTAAAGTCCTATAAGGTACCCCTATCCTGATCCCTATGCATGAGGGTTTTTTTTTTCAGAAGTTGATAAAATATCATAGAGAGTTTATAATTTTTTAAATTGTAATTTTGAAAAGTATCTTAGTAACCACATCCTATGAATCCAATATCAGGAAAATATTAGTTGAAATAGCCTTTAAAATATCTATAAGAGACATTATGTTATAGCATATTCATATTATCTTTTCAAATAGCTTTTCATTAAGAAACTGGATTTATATTGCTACAAAAACAATTTTTCCCTCAGGATACAATAAATCACATTTTAAAATATAAAGAAAGAAAGATAACCCAGAATTAGAAAAGAGAAGGAAGAAATAAGGAATATAGGCTTTGGGAAGAAAAATTAATAAAATAAATACCAAAAGAAAACAAGAATCTAGTTTTTACTCATCTTTTTGTTTACTATTTCCACAATTACTTTAGAGGGACAGATAATAAGGGCTGCAAAAACTGAATCTCTCAGCTGCAAAAACTGAAACCTCCTCAGTGTGTGAACCTTTCCCCGACTTCCTCAGCCCCTAAACCTGTCTCCACCCTCCTGAACACTTAGACCTGTCTCTACCCCTTTTAGCACCTATACCTGTCTCCACCCTCCTAAGCACCTCCATCTTTCTCCATCTTCCACCTATCTCCACCCTTGTCAGTACCTGTACCTGTCTAGACCCTCCTCAGCACCTACATCTGTATTCACCCTCCTCAGCACTTGACCTGTCTCCACCATAAATTATTATTTTCCAAAGTACTTTTTCTAGAAGTTGTCTTTAAGAACTTAATCAAAGGAGTTCCTATAATTCTTCTGTGAAATCTTTACATAGAAACATAATCACAAAAGTGTACAAATAGGATTTTCAATCATGACATAAAGGAAATATTGCCTTAATTCACTCTCCAGACAGAATAAATGAGAGCTAAGTTTCCCAACAAATAAGTATTGAGGTTTAGTACTTCATCAATTTGAAAAAGTGAAGAGACATTTTTAGAACCAATTTACTACATCAATAGCTGGATTTTGCTATAAATACTTGAAGCATATCACAAAGAACAACGATACAAACATTTCCCTCTCAGAGTTTCTAACTGATTGTATTCAAAGTCTCAAATACATTCTTCTGTATAACAATCAGGCCCTCCTGAAAGATGTAATTTTAGAAGTATGTAGCTAAAAAGAAAACAAAGGATGTAGCAGTCATTTCCCAGTTATAAAAAAAAAAAAAAAAGAACAAGGTAAACTTCACAAGAACAGGGACATAGACCAATAGAACAGAACTGAGAGCCCAGATATAAAACCATCCTCATATAGCCATCTAATCTTTGACAAAGCAGACAAAAATATACACTGGGGAAAAGAAACTGTTTATTTTTAGGGAAGTTACAGCCACATTTTGCAATCTGATGAGTAGTTTATGTGTTTCTGTTTTTCTGCCCCCTCAACAGCACTTCGCATTATCTGTGTATTTTGGTTGTTTGGTGGTTTGTTTGTTTAATTTTGGAGATTCTATTAAATAATATAATGGTATCTCAGTGTGATTTTAATTTTATTTCACTAATGAAAAATTATTTTGAGCATTTATTTTCCTCATGGTTATTTTCTCCCTGTATTTCTTCTTTAGTAAGAAGTTTCCTTTCAAATTGTTGCCCAATTTTATTAGGTGTGTCTTAATATTGAGTTGTAAAAATTGACATCAGCTTTGTGTTTTGTGCACATTTTCTTCCAGGCTGTGACTAGTATTTTCCTTTCATTGATATTCGCTTTCAAAGAGCATAAGATTTTAATTTTTATTAAGTTCAACTTGTCAAACTCTTTATCAATCAAAAATTTTATGTTCTATTGAAATAACTGTTGTCTAATCCAAGTTCATGAGGTATTTCTCCTGTATTTTTCTACAGTTATTTTATAGATTTTGATTGTATATTCATGTTTAAGATCCATTTGTTTTAAATGAAATTTATTTTATGTTGCAAAGTACGCATGAAGGCTCATTATTTTTTATATATTAATAACTGTCCAATTATTTCAGAACCATTTGTGGAAAAGTCTATTCTTTCTCTCATTGAATATTCTTGGAACCTTGGTCAAATATCAATTGGCCATATGTGTTAGGCTTCTACTTCTGGACTTACGCATAGATCTATATAATGGCCCAAAAGGATGTCTTATTTATTCCAACTATAATACAAGGTCAAAATTTATTGGAAATCAATCAAACAATTTAATTATTTGGGTTTCATAGTTATAAGATAACTCATCAAATGTCTCATGTGAAAGTTAAGAAAGGAATATAACCCTAAGAGTATAATTTAAAATGATAAAATACGATAATTTGCTGTGCTGAGAAGCCATTCTTTGTCATTGAGAGGCAAACTGAAAATAAGAAGTTTTTTTTCCATTGACTCAAAAATGTCACCAATAGGTAAGGGATAACATAAGTATACAGACATATAACACACACACACACACACACACACACACACACACAAATAAAATATTAACAAAATTGATAGTAACGTCCTTATTTGAAGACAGATTCTGCCTTTGATGTTTAAAACCAGACTCTCTCCCTATGTAAGGACCTGTTTACTCATTGAGACTGAGATCAGTCATATACAAGTCTAGAAGAAATGGAGAAAACGGTGTCCGAGAAAGTGATGAAGACTTAAGCTAAACACCCTCCGGAAACGACGTGAAGCTGAGAAGACCCAGTGAGATAAAATTTATGCCTGATTCATGATGATTCTTCGGTCCCTAAAAAATGAAAACATACTCAAAAGATTTGATGCCTCTATGAACTACCTTTGCAACAACCCCATCATAAAATCTGATAAATGTGACCTAATCAAGAGAAAAGAGTGAGATGAACAAACACACAAACAAAATACACAGAAAGAGGATTCAAGATTGTTTTTAATTTTTGTTTATTCCTGAAACTGCTAATGATCAATGCAGAATATAT
Source organism: Lemur catta (assembly GCF_020740605.2). Lineage (NCBI taxonomy): Eukaryota > Metazoa > Chordata > Mammalia > Primates > Lemuridae > Lemur > Lemur catta. The sequence continues at coordinate 48,164,538 of NC_059143.1, read as the reverse complement.
ATGTGCTGTGAAAATATAGGTGTGTAAAATATGCACACCTTTATCTTCACAGGACATCCAATGATCAGAAGATTTGACACATACTATTTGTAAGAAATTCAGAATTGTGTGCTCAAAATCTTTGATTTTTGCCACCACAATAACACCGATTAGCACATACACTAACACAGAAGAAACAACTATGCTCTTTAGGATGTTCTGGCACCTAAGCTAAGGCATATTTTTAGAACATTAAGTTTTCTATCTTTTAAATTTCTGTTGTCAGTGTTTGAGGCAAGCTTCCCTTGTTTGCATGGTGATGCAAGGGGTGTGAGATTTTCATTTTTGTCTCTAGAGGATTCTGTGGGCATGCTTACCCTTAGCCTACCATATGGCTAGAGATGTTAGAGATGATGAGGAGGTCACTCGTCAGAAAAGAAACCAGTGATGAAAAGTGAAGACAAATATTTCTTCTGTTGAGGACAGGAACTATTTCTATACACTATCAGAAAAGAGACATTTTCATCTTAACTTACCATTCATTCTAACACAAAGAAATCTATTTTAATAGTTAAAGCAAAAGTGAAAGCAGACGTTAAGGTTTTCTGAATTATAAACAAATCTCAAATGTAGTTTGGGAATTTTGACAATAAAATGACTGTGTGATTATTTTTCTTATTATCAAATATTCCATATATGATATCTGCTAATAGGCAAATATTCATAAAAATGTTTTATCTTTTCTCTGGTGAAATTTGCAAACAAGAAAGTCAAATCTAAAGTGAATTGCGTGGCTTTGAGAAACACAATTTCTATTACATGGTAGTGATATTGTTCCTTTGGGTAAAAGGTGGGAGTAGTAATCATCTTAGAATAATTTTAATGCATATCTGTTCAATTAGCCAGAGAATATGTGAATCATAGTGTTAACATTCATGAGGAAAAGAAAAAAATAGAACATAAACTATCTCATTGAAAAACCAAAGGAAATACTCTTTGTGACAATGCAGGTGGTATAATACTGCATACAATCAAAATTTTACTATACAACATTTTGGAATAATATTGAATTCTGTCACATATGGTAGTTCATTGTATTATGATCTGCTACTCTCTGTGGTGTAGATAAACCACATTTCCAGATGGCAAAAGTAAATATGGACTCCCCATGATAAAGAAAAAAAAAAGAATACTAGGCAATTTTAGTTTTGGCATACTACATAATTACTACACAGCAAACAAAGATGAGAACAAAGATACATTTTTGGAAAGTTTATTGATTGCTTTTATATTTCCTGACTCAATAAGTAACACATGCTGCTGTGGGATTTTTTAGAAAATGGAAATATTTAGAATTTTTGGAAACACAGGAGACATGAAAGAGAAAATAAAAATGACAGTAAATTCTACATTGTATAATTTAGAATTTATTGTGAGTGCATGTGTGTGTCTGGGTGTTCTGAGTGTGCATTATAAAGAATTCATTTGTATATATTTATCATAAATTTGGAAGATAAAGAATACAGAATTTTACACTGTAAATGTTTGTGAAATGTATAATTTAGTGTTTGAAAATGTAATGTTAATAATTAAATACTATGTGATATTTTTGGTTTTATAACACTGTAATATTCTTTTTTTTTTTTTTTGAGACAGAGTCTCGCTTTGTTGCCCAGGCTAGAATGAGTGCTGTGGCATCAGCCTAGCTCACAGCAACCTCAAACTCCTGGGCTCAAGTGATCCTACTGCCTCAGCCTCCCGAGTAGCTGGGACTACAGGCATGTGCCACCATGCCGGCCAATTTTTTCTATATACATATTTTAGTTGGCTAGATAATTTCTTTCTATTTTTAGTAGAGACAGGGTCTCACTCTTGCTCAGGCTGGTCTCGAACTCCTGACCTCAAGCGATTCACCCGCCTTGGCCTCTCAGAGTGCTAGGATTACAGGCATGAGCCACCGCGCCCGGCCAACACTGTAATATCCTAAACAACTCAATAATACAGATTAAAGTGTTACTTTCACTTTGCTACCAATGGCAACACTTGATAAATAACTTAGAATGTCATAGCTAGTTCGTGGGGTCTCTCTCTAGAGATAGTTTCCTTAATAACTATGCAATAATATATCTTGGATAAAGTTGTATAACTAGGTGAAACAATATAAAATTTGCTGAGGTAGATCCCAGACAGGTTATAAAGACATACATTTTACATAACCAAAAAAAGTTTAAAAGGCATTCAAAAGCAATTTGAAGGAGTTTAGCATTTTATTTCATTTTTTTTTTAGTTCAACTAGCCATGTTTATATTTACCTCAGTGGAAAAAAACTTTACTTATGATTTGCTCATTTACCTTACACTACTTAGTAAGTTTTTCTTAGGCCTTTCATGAGCAAATTATATCCTAAAGATATTCTTATTTTTTTCTGTTATGCTTGCTGTAGATACTTATATGTCCTTTAAATATAAATTTTATGTTTTTCATATAATAAAACATTTTTTGGAAAACTTACCGATTATCCTTCATAATGTATCTTATTGTTTTTAAATTTAGTAAGTCATTTCATATTCTAAGAGCTTGCAAGAATCTCCTCAATTTTTTACCAGTTTTTCATTTTCATAATTATTATTTATCTTAAAAGTATTTAGCTCTGAAGCAAAACTCAATCTTTACATTTTTCTAAACAACAAATCAATTACTTTATACAATTAAATGAATAGTTTCATCCGCTTATTTCTGGTACTAGATTTCTATTGTTCAAATGTAGAGGTGATTTTTTTCCCTATTTGTCTTGTTTTATTGTTTTATTCCTATATAATCTGACAGAAATATTTTAATATATTATTAGATAAGAAAAATGTTTTTTCTTTCTATTTTCCTTACTTGTATTTTACCATGAATGTCCTTGTGTTTAATTATTATATATAAATATGCTCTTTACCATGTTAAAGAAATCTATTGTTAAATTGGAGATTTTATAGAAATTCATAAAATTTATTAAAATACTTCTCCAAATCTTCAATGATTAAGATATGATTTTATCCATTTGCTTAAGTTACATGTTCTCCTTCTGCTAAAGGAAGAGACAGAACCAGCAAAAGTTACTATTTATTTGCCTCCAGAGAGCTTTCCTAACCCCTCCAGGGTGTTTTAACGGTGAATATATTTTCATCATCATGTTGAGGAGATGGAAGGATCCTTGCCAATATTTTTACAGCTGATCATAGCTAGAGAGTGAAATCCAGGCTCAGGTGGTTGATTTATGAATTTCTATGTTCTCCTAAGTACACCATCAGAACACATAAGTCAATTATACTTTTTAAGAATGTCTACAATGAAAACAATCATGTCAGTCTGATTTTAAAAAAAAAAAGGAACATAACAGATTAAAAAGACATAATAATGTCCAAAATCATGCTTACCTGGGGCAATGAGTCTAGCCCTTTATGACTGTCCAATGAAATCTACTTGTGTCTTTATTCTTGAGTCACTTTTGAATTAGATAATAACAACTGACATTTGTGTGCATGTGCATACATATCTGCTTGCATGCCTGACAAAACCTATCTTACAGATTTTTCCTATATTTACCCATTTAATACTCATAAATTCTATGATAAAATATTGTTAATGCCCATATTTCACAAATGAGGTAACCGAATCACAGAGTAATTATATATTTTATCAAAAGTCACAAAGCCTATAATGTTAATGGGCTGAGTTCATGGCACACATCTGATACCACAGGAACTTCCAAACATTGAAAGATTTCTATTGCCAAATGGTCTTCTTGGCCCCTGCTACCTGTTTCTCTACATACGGATTTCATGATCTGGTGTAGGGATGCTAATCAAATATGGTCCACATTCAACTTTCGTAAGTCAATTTCTTTAATCAAAGGGATCACTAGAATTATTTTCTCTACAAAGAATCAGCTCCAAGTTGATGGAATGATAAAGAGCATTAAACATAAGCAATGCTATTTACAGATGCTGAAACAGTGGCAAAGAGTAGAAAAGAGGAGTAACTAGCAGTAATGACCCTGATTGTCAGTAGACGTTACTAATTAGGAGATGAGACACTAGACATATTAAACAGAATCTCAAAGTGGATGATCTATTTCCTTTATTATGTCCCAAAATATAAAATGCTGTTATTTATCTTGAATTGTGAGAATTGTGAAAATTATTTCTCCAGTTACAAGGACATCTCTCGTCATTGGAGGAGGTAAATCAAGTGCACCTTTTTTGAGGCAAGTGAACAATAATAAATTTAAAATAATTAATAATAATAAGGCTTAAGACTTTCTCCATAAAATAAATCCTCTTTGTGGGCTGTTGGTTTTACATTCTTTACTATAATTTTAAAATTTATTACTATTGTCATTTCATATTTTATTTTGCATGTCAACATCTGGACTCCTAGGTGAGACTGATTCATACAATATTTATGTCATTATTGTCATATGTTAGTATTATGGTTATTACAGCTACAAAGTCAATTGAAAAATATCCTTTTCCTTATACTAGAAAAGTTGATGAAACATAATATTGATTTGGTTTTCAATAATTCTTTAAAAACAAATAATACTTAATTTTTTTGTTTTGTTTTGTGCTTTAAGAGATGTGGTCTTGCTCTGTTGCCCAGGCTGGAATGAATGGTGTAATCATATTTCACTGCAGCCTGGAACTCCTAGGTTCAAGCAATCTTCCTGCCTCGGCATCCCAAGTAGTTGGGACTATAGGTGTGTGTCACCATGTTAGCTCTTTTTTCTTTAATTTGTTTAGAGAAGGGATATCACTATGTTGCCCAGGCTGGTCTTGAATTCCCACTTCAGCCTTCCAAGTCACTGGGATTACAGGTATAAGTCACCATGTCCAGCAAATAATAATTAATTCTATTCAAAAACTAAGTCGTGGATAATAGTTATAACTATGTAAAAACCTCATTTATAAATAATGTTTTGTCATCTAAGTTTGCATAATGCTATTTCCTCCTGCTAAAAATGCATCCATCACTGAGTTAAAGCTGTTTACAAATGAGTATTTTTAGTTATTAGAATGCATTTTCCTTCTCCTAGGTTATCATACTTACCATTTATTCATTTACTTATATATTTACTCATTCAACATGTTTCTTTGGTTAAAGATAAGCTCTGAGCTAATTAATGGAGATAAACATATTTAAAGATAATGATGTTCTTTTCTCATAGATCTTCTAGTATTATGGTAAGGAAGATTTTAATTAAATTATTGCTTATATACAAATAACTGTTCTGGAATGAATTGTGTTTCCCCAAACTTCATATTTGGAAGTTAACACTCAATGTGAGTGTTTTTGGAAACGGGGCCTTTAAAAATGTAATTAAGGTTAACTGAGATCGTAAGAGTGGAGCTCTGATTCAATATGACTGGTGTCCTTGTAAGAAAAGGAAGAGACACCAGGGATATGCTCACAGAGGAAAGGGCCCATGAAGACATACAAAGAAGTGGATTTCTACAAGTTAATTAGAGAGGTTTCATGAGTAACCAACCTACTGTCTCCTTGACATGGAGCTTCCTGCCTCCACAACTGTGATAAATAAATTTCTGTTCTTTAAGCCACCCAGTCTGTGCTATTTTGTTTTGACAGCCCAGGCAGACTAATACAGTACTTTAACTTTAGTATATGTTCTGTGAAGGTGAGGTACATGATCTATGAGTTACTATAATAGGATGAATTGGCAAAACTTAGAAGGTCAGAGAACATTGTCTATGGAAGAGACGATTGAATTGATACTGAAGGAATGTTCATAGTTAATGTAGCAAAGCAAAAGAGTATCAGGACAAAATGATACTGTCACAGAAGTAATAGTCCTATGTAGAGATATTTGTTCTCTATAATTAAAGGACTTGAAGGTAGTGTTTGTGTATGTGCGTATGTGCATGCTGTATTGTATCTCATATGTCAGTTAAGAAACCATTTCAGATAAGAAATGATTGCAAGCCAGAAGAGGTGAGGGTGGTGAGGATTCATGAGAACAGTAATTATGCTTCAGACGACAGGATATGAAGAGGGAAACTGTGATCCAGAATCCAACATTCTGAATAAATGAGGAGGAGTAGATTGAGTTCTTTATATTTATGGTATTTTCTGTTTTCTCTAAATGGAAAAAAAGAGAGAGAGAGAAAGAGATTGAAGGTGAGGGGCACTTTGCATTTCAGAGAACACTGAGCTAGAAAGGATTTAGGAGTGTTACAAAACAACCTGGAAACTGTTAATGAAGCAGCTCATACTTAATTTTACTTTCTGTCTTTTAGCTTACTGCCATTCATCTCATTCTAAAGTGAGGCAAAAATGAGTAGTAATATAACAACTAATAATACTACTTTCTGCTTAAATGTCTCCCCAGGAACTCAGAGTATTACATACATATTATTCCATCAATCTTCATAACATTGCAAATAAGAGCACTGACGTTCCAGGAACACTGGGAAAGAAGAATGAGTACTGTACGTGTGATAATGGTCAATTGAAATTTTAGATTAGTTCTAGCAGCTCAGTGCAAGCTCATTAGGCAAAGGTTTGGTTTAAGAAATATATTTTACTAACTTTGTTATGAAAGTTGAACATTCATATCAATTAATCCGCACTCTCTCTGCAACTCCATGCCATATATATACCCTCACTATTAATAAAGGTTCATGTTTCTCTGCCTCACTACTGATTCTAAAAGAAGGCCTCTGGGTCAGAGCATATATTTAAGAATAGAGATCTCTGGGGAAGAAAAATAAATTAATTGACGTCTTTCCCATGCTTTATTTTCTTCCCTTTTGATTGATTTTTGCAGCTATTTCTATTTCAATGGACTAGGAAGATGGCACTGAGGTTGCTCATTTCAAGGTTGCTGTTTCAAGCATTTGGAAAGCCCAGCAGGACTAGAAGAAAGGCCATGTATGGGAAAAGTTAAGCTTGTTTCTGTCTCTTTGATTTCTTTTTTCACATTTTACTGTTGGAGTGAGAAACTTCAGAGAACCAATACCAAAGTTTGAACCTAAGGGCCATGATCAGCCAGGTGCTGGACAGAAGCAATGGGAATTTTCATGGATTATTCATGTCTCGACCAAGTTCACTGAGGTAGGAGAATGCACAAGCCTTTATGATCAAAGTTCAAATGTCCCTGGCATTTTGTTTGTGGAATGAGCTGATGCAATGACTCCTGTTCAGTGTAAATTAGGAATATATGGATCACTGCAATGCAGGGAATAATAAGAGGTAAAAATAATTGTTAGTCCTTGTAAAAGATAAAATGAGTCAAAGACCTATATCTTCTAATCCAGACTACAAAAATGTGTTCCAAGTTAAGCTGGATGTTTTATAAAGATCCAAGCATTATTTTCTGTTAGTCTGGACATAGACTATTCTTTCTGGATGGTACTATCTCCAAAAGTGCAATAAGAGCTATAAGCTACAGCACACACCTCTCTTTGTCCAATTAAAGGAAAGCAAGGGCAAATGCAATGCCCTATGACAATCCTGACTGATGACTTTAAACTAGTTTTCTAGGACTCTACAGCCTGAGTTGGGTCATTGATAATTTCATCATACTATCTTTTCTTGGAAAAATATTCCACATAATATACATGAAGAGGGAGCCAGTTGTCCTCCTGGAATCTTTTGTGAGTAGCCCAGATTTCTGTCATTGTGGAAGTATTGAAGTATTGTTTAGTCAGTGAGGAATATGTTGACAGAAATAAGCTAGACACATGCAAGTGCATGTTGTTTTATGGCATTTATATGAATATCAACTATAAGAAAAATGTTTATAGTGACAGATATTGGAATAATTTTTACTTTTTGAAAATAGTTTGAGCTAGAAAGCAGAATTTTTAAGGGTGACAGAAATGTTCAATATCTTGATTTGGTTGATAGTTGTATACATTTTAGCACTCATTAAACTATATGCTCTGATACGTTAATTTTATGTATAGAAAATATACTTAATAAAATTAATATATAATAAGCCCAAAAAGGCTGAAAGTAAAACAATAAAAATAAAATGATAAAGAGATCACAATACAATACACAAAGGAACCCTTGTATTGCTACAATAACAAATTTTAAAAATCAACAGTTTTTATAAGTATTAGTAGGAACAAAGAGGGACACATTATGATGACACAATATAGAAAATTCTTTATAATATGTTTCTGATTTCAATAGAAGTAAGGTAAGAATTTTAAATAAAAGCAGCCCTAGAGATGCTCCAATTACTTGGACATTAAATAAGACAGTTCTAAGTAATTCATGAATCAAAGAAGAAAAAAATTGAAATTAAAAATATTTTGAACCCAATGATGATGAAAATACAACATATAAAAATGTGTTGCATGCAGTTAAACAAGAAAAATGTATAAACTTAAAGACATCTGTTAGGAAAGAAGAGAGTTTGGGAATCAATGATTTAAAACTACACCTTAAGAAGTAAGAAAAAGAAAAAAAAAGCAAATCAAGTCTAAGTATTATAGAAGGAAAGAAAAAGTAATAATGGGAAAAGAATTAGAAAGAAAACATACAATGGGGAAATCAAGTCAAAAATTAATTATTTGCAAGTAGTATATTGATAATATTTTACCAAAACTGAAAAGAATGAAAGAATGAGAAAACATAAATTTCTAATACAAAGAATAAAAAGGAAACAACAAAACAGATTGTACAGGCATACAATCTTACAAAGATGACAGGCACCAGTATACATTAATAAATTTGACAAATTAGATAAAATGGACATCATTACAAAACTTAACAAAAGAATGTAAATGAAATTTGAAATCTTGGATAAAAGTAAAGAACTTGAATCTGTTATTAAATGTGACCACACAAAAATAATCCACAAACCAAATGGATGCACTGCTGAAGTCTAAGAATCATTTAATGAGAAATCTTATAATACGAATCTTATACAAACGTTTCCAGTAATGGAAAAATAAGCAACAGTAATCCTGAATACAAAACTGGGCACGTATATTACAAGAAATAAGTACTAGATGGAGGCTTCTATAATGAGCATCAATGCGCCAAGAAGCAGATTTCTGGATTGGGTTATTCACATATTTTATGACGGCAAGACTTTCTTTCGGAATGGAAATATGACACTTGTAGTCTATGTGGCATAATGCCATTACAATCATTCACATTTAACTTTATGGGAACATACACTCTTACTAGATAGCAGAACATTACAAGAGCAAATGGCTATGGAAATGGAAAGAAAGTAAAAGAGAGAGAGAGAGAGAAGGTAGGAGTAAAGGAGGGAAGGGAGTAAGAATAGGTTATAGGTATTGAGTGACTTGAACGCTCAACTCAAAGCTCTGCTGAAAAAAACACAATTTTGCATGTGTTTGTGTGTGTGCTGACCTGAGAAGAGTCACTATAGTCCAATAATTGGGCCTAAGACTGTTTGGCTTATGGAGTGCCAAAGCCTCTTAAAGGCGCAGTCTAGCCTCCTGTGGTCATTTCTTAGAACAGAATGTGACCCTGACATTTATGATAGGGATATTTGTATATATGAAGACAAAACTTAGAAGCTTGAATATCTAAGCTTCAGGAATAAAAGTCTGCCAAAGTAGGCCCTCTTCCAGTGAGGGGAAGCTATCATTTTCATGAAGGAAAAAAAGAAGGAAAAAACAAACACAGTTTTATAAATACAAGGGAATTGATGTTCAAAGGGGTGTGTAGTCTTTTCAAATCCTATCACCAACACATCTCACTGCTTCTAGAACAATAATATAATCTCAACAGGGCCCAGACAAAGATATATAAAAACCTTCATATTCCTAATGCTGCAGTGTTTGTAAGCCCCCTAAAACTCAAATAAAAATCACAATGCCAAGTTTAACATAAAAGCTCCATTACTTTAAAACTGCCAAAATAGTAATAAAAATATATTGTTCAACATTAAATTGGTGTTTACAAATATTGGCATATATATCCATCATGTATATATATAAAATTATGAGTTTTTTTGCCTTTGCTCAAGTTTAAAGTACATTAATTCTAATGTACTTAGAAATGTTGGAATCCATAAAAGCTCTTGGAATCAGCATTATATTTTTGATTTAAAAATGTAATTGATACCATTAATAAAGAAAGGTAAAAGAATGAAAGTTGCAAAATGTATAGTCATTTTAAAATGAAGATTAGAATAATCAGGAAGGAGTAAGAAACAAAAATTTGTTGAAAACATAATTATTGTTAGGAATAAGGAAGAACTAGAGTAACCATTGCAACAAAGAAAATCAAGAAAAAATCTATTGAGTATAAATGCTTCTAGGGAAAATAATGGTCTTCAGGATGAAATAAAAATTAGAAAATGAGTCTATAGCTTCCTATTTGACCTTTATGTCTTTTTTGCCCTTGGATCTAAAGTTCATATGTTATGTTTCAAAATTTCTCTGTGAATTAAATGGGCAAGAAGATGTTACCTTGATGTTGTATGTCACAGTGCATAGCTTCCATCAATGACTCATAAATCAAAACCAGCACAAATGCATTTACATAAGAGAGAACACCAAGTTCAAGGACGAAGTTAAGCAATACTGTCGAAAAATTCAAGGAGAACTTTAGGGGGGGAAAGTATATGCTGCTTTCGTCAATTTGTTTTTTGTGTTTTCTTTTTGCTATTGATATTAATGAATAGGGAAAATTATGATCCATACATAAACTTTCTTTACAACTAGACAAAAAATATCAAGACCTTATGTCTTTCCATCTAATTAATATAGATTATAAACAAAATGTTGCAGATTTTTAGCTAAATACAATAATATTTTTCCTTTTTCTTCAGATAATTGTGATAAAAAGCATTCATGTGATGATGTACAATTTAAAAGAAGCTTTTAAATACATTATGCCATTCAATCCCAAAAGCAATCTTATAAAGTCTACACACTCAGATCTCAAAATGGCAAAGAGAGCTATTCAAGCTTCTACTATATAACAGATAGAAAACTGGCCTCCAAAGATGTAAATATGTTACCTTACATGAAAAATGGGACTTTGAAATGTGATTAGATAAGAATCTTGAAATAGGGACATATTCCTGATTTATCTGGGTGGGTCCAGTGTAATTACAAGCATCCTTATAAGTGAAATAGGGAAACAAGAGAGTCAAAGTCAGAGAAGGCAATATGAAGATAGAAGCAGATGTGTACGCCGGATTAGTCAGTCATAAACCAAGGAATGCAGACAACTTCTAGCGCCTGGACAGGTCAAGGAAACAGAGTCTCCCATAAAGTCTCCAGAATGCACTCACCTTTATGCCAACACCTTGATTTTAGCCCAGTAAGACCCATTTTGGACTTCTGACATCAAGAACTTTAAGATAATAAATTTGTGTTATTTTAAGCCACCAAGTCAGTAGCCATTTTTTTTACAGCAGCAACAGGAAATAAATATACAGTTAATAAATTCTGGAGCTGTTTTCTACTTACACGCTCAGTTTTCAAGTAGAAAATTCATTCAACTATATCAAACACATCATCAAAACAATTTCATTTTAAAAACTGTAATTGTTGAAAATGCTTTAATAAATTGAAAATAAAACACAAGAAATAAAATATAATCTGACCCATCATATTTCTATGTATATACTATCCATTACTAAACTCTGGTTCTCTCAGTAATTGTAAGCATATGAAATAATTTCTCAGGCTTCTGAAATCTTTTGATCTGATTTTTAATTTTTTATGTTTTTATTTAATATTTATGATGCTTCCATTTATCAATTATTTTAGCAGCCATTTCACTCCATTACAGTTTGACTTTTAGGGTCTCATGCTCTACCAACTGAGCTAACTTTAATTTAAGCTGAAAATAAAGAAAAAGAAGATTTAGTAGCTTACTAGTTTATTTGAACAACATATCTATGAGAAAAACATTGAAGCTTTAGTTCTCAGATCTTTTAGTCTCTAGTGGGCAAGAGTGGTTGTCTCTTCAATGCACATTAAATTATTTTTGAGTTGTTACTATTTGATGTAACAATAAATATCTTCTGAAAAGTGAAACGTTACAGGTTTTAAACTGAGCTCTTTTTCTTTTGATTATTTCAAAATACGTCTAGAGGAAACCTGAGGTAGAATAATTTCCATGTTGGGTAGAAGCAGTTTTTAAGACCTGTTACCATTAGGGGTGGTTCTTGATGATGAAAAATATATCTAAAAAGTTTTATTAATTTAATTCTTGACATTCTGACATATATTAAAGTCATTAAGCATGAAATTAGGTTAGTATTTTTTTAAAATCTATAGAGGGCTACTTAATTTATAGACGTATATGGATGGTAGTAGTAGTAGTCACCTTCTTAAAAATTGGGAGTTGATTCAGATAGAATTTTACAATGCTGCATCATGGGAGGAGCCACAAGTTTTGTCAGTATTAATGCCAAGAAAAGCTAAGAAATATGTATTTATATTTTATAAACTTAAAATTACTTTCCAAATTCCTCATACATATATTATACTATTGCTATTCTATCAAACTTAAGAATTTATTTTCTTGCATTTTTGCTAGTGTATCAATACTTTTGAGTATAAAGTATTCAGTAAACTTATATGATAACTAATGTACTTTGCCTTCAAGTTCTTGACTGTTGGCATTCACAATGCTTTCAATTTCATTTTATAAACTTCATGACTGAATAGTCATTATGTTTAATAAAAAACTGATTCTTATGTCCTAGTTTTAAGTAGAACTCATAAAAAAATTCTCAAGAACATGATTTTGCAGGTCATTATTCTCTAATATCACTTTAGGATATCTTACTGGATATTTGCATTTGATTCCTATTTTTATCACAACTCTCATATATACTTAATTATAGATATATCCACTTGGGCTGTATATATGTACTACATACACTTATTATTTTCAATTCTTGGTTTTTAATTTTTATTTGCCTCAGTTTTTAAAAAACTTGTATGTTTTAGGTTTATACATAAATTTTATAATGATGAGCATATTTGCTCACTTAGATGAATGTTCCGTTAATTTTTTGATGATATCTAGAATCAAAGAAAATTATACATAGTTGTCTTTTGTTCTGACAATATCTTCATAGAAGCATTCTTGTAATCCACACAAAAATCATGTATTTTTACTCTTATAAACTATTTAGGATTGACTCTCAGCCTGCGCTAGCCACTCTCAAGGAGAGGATCAAAGGTTGTGGGCAGGGGTTCACCCAGAGAAGGACCTTGGAGAGAGCATTAGGAATCATCAGAGAAGTGACTTGACACACCCAGAGCAGGGGAGAGAGAGGTGGGGGAAAGAGAAGTGGGTGATCCATTCAACATATGGGAAGGTGGAGGGGGGGCTGCCATATGTGGGGACGCTTCAGGGGAGAGATTTCTGGGGCTCTGCCCTCCCTGCAAAAAAACACTGAAAGCTGAGCTGCGAGGGCTCCCCCACCACAACAGGCCTCCAAACTGATCAGGCAGATGCTTGGACACTGTGCAGCAGCATTGCACCAGGGAGCTGGCATAGTGGGGTCTTCCCAGCTTCTGGTCCCAGGTCACTGCAATAGCCACCATTCTGAGCTCTCAGCCCCAGAGCGCCTGGTCTGCAGAAGCAGCAGCTACATTCATTGCAGCTGCATCCCCATTACCCCTGCAGGCCAGAAAGGGATGAGGGAGAGTGGGCCCTTTCATATGCACTGTGACAGATACCTGCCCTATATCCTCCCAACCGTCCCACTGTCTGCCTCCCAGGAGCAGAACAGACTCCCATCCACTCTCAGCATTTGCTACCACCATCTCGCCATCTTGATAGTGCCGCTGCTGCTGCTAGAGTGGCACTGCAGCAGCTGCTACAGTTGGACCTGGGCAAAGGGAGAACCTCAGACCCTCCCTGGTGGGGTGCCCCTATCTCCCTGATCCCAACAGGTAGCCAAGTCACTGTGGCCCGACAAGCTACCCAAGAGCCAGCCGCAATCCCATGACATGCCTAAGTGCTGGCCAAGGCCCCTCGACCTCTCCAGCTGCCCACCAAGATTCCCTGATCTGTACAGACACCCGCCAAGGTCATGCTACCCACCTCCCCCTCATTCCCCATCAGAATGTTCATATTAAAAAGTCAAAAACAGTAGATGCTGACATTGATGCAGAGAGAAAGGAATGCTTATACAGTCTTGACAGGACTGTAAATTAATGTTAATACAATCTTTTTGGAAAACAGTATGAAGTTTCCTCAAAGAAATAAATGTAGACCTGCCATTTAACCCAGCAGCCAACATCATACTGAATGGGAGAAAATTGAAAGCATTCCCAATTAGAACTGGAACCAGATTAGGTTGCCCACTATCTCCACTTCTATTCAACATAGTGCTGGAAGTCCTTGTGAGAGCAATCAGGCAAGAGAGCAGAATGAAGGGCGTCCAAATGGGGGCAGAAGAGATCAAACTCTCACTCTTTACTGATGATATGATATTATATCTAGAAAACCCCAAAGATTCAACCAAGAGACTCCTGGAATTGATAAATGAATTCAGTAAAGTCTCAGGATACAAAATAAACACACACAAATCCGAGGCATTCATATACATCAATAACAGTTAAACTGAGAACCAAGTCAAAGACTCAGTACCCTTCACAATAGCAACAAAGAAAATAAAGTACCTAAGAATATATTTAACTAAGGAGATAAAAGACCTCTACAGGGAGAACTATGAAACACTGAGGAAGGAAATAGCAAGGATGTAAACAGGTGGAAAACCATACCATGCTCGTGGGTTGGCAGAATCAACATTGTTAAAATGTCTATACTACTGAAAGTGATCTACAGATGCAATGCAATCCCTACTAAAATACTAACATCATTTTTCAGAGATATAGAAAAAATAATTTTACGCTTCGTATGGAACCACAGAAGACCCCATACAGCAAAAGCAATTTTAGGCAAAAAGAACAAAATGGGATGCATCAATTCACCAGATTTCAAACTATATTACAAGGCTATAGTAACGAAAACAGCATTAACGAAAACAGTATGGTACTGGCACAAGGACAGAGATCTAGACCAATGGAACAGATCTGAGAACCCAGATGTGAAACCATCCTCATATAGTCATCTAATCTTTGACAAAGCAGACAAAAACATACACTGGCCTCAAGCAATCCCCCCATTTCACCCTCCCAAATTGCTGGGATTACAGGTATGAGTCACTGTGCCCAGCCTCAATAATTAAAAAACAAAAAACAAAAAAAAAAAACTTATAAATAAGTGTCCTGCCAGTGAAAAATTGAGACTAGTATTTAAATAAGGTTATCTTGTTCAACAAAGAGTAGTGAATAGCGTCTTAGTGCAAAGACCAAGAGTCAGGAACTGCAGACAAAACAGGTGGAAAAGAAGGGAAAACAACTGAGGTAGGTAGAATGATGCCAGTAATTTCATGTGCAAACTCTGGAAGGTAAGAGGCATGTTTGCCATCACACATATCTGTGCCAGAAGCATCATAACCTCAACGAAATTCAGAGGCTAAAAATTCTCAACCTTTTTACACACCAACTGCTCAGTGTGATCAAGAAAAATAGAAGGGTTATGTGCTGAGAACCAGGGTTTAATTTGAAACTCTATAATTTGATACAGTGGCTGTAACAGATTGGCCTTAGTGGCTCACCTGGCTGACCTAAGCTGTCAGACTTTCTAAAATTATGACACTCTGCATGATCAAACTCTCTGTCTGTACTATTTTACAGATGCCTAATTTTTTAATGTCTCTAGTTTGAGTGCTGTGATTATATTCACCCCTATCCACACACACGTGCCTTTATAAAAACTGCATTTAAAAAATTTTGTTGTATGAGAGGATCCAAGTTAATGATTTTTATGTTTTTTCTGCTTTTTGTCTGATGTTGTAACTGAGAATAAATGCTGTGTTATCCTATACTTTCTTCAATTCCCAGCCACACAAACCTTTAATTAGGGTCACTATAATTTTCACAAATATAATACAAATTATATACATGCATATGCATATATGCATACACACATCTAATAGAAAAGTCCAAATAACAGTAGAGGTTATTCAGAAACTGTCTTTGTCTTTGTTTTTTCACTGCCCTCTTCTTGGTGTGGCAATCTTTTCAGTATACCAGGCCTTTCTCTCTGAAAAAGATTTATTTTGGGGGCCTCTTTCAACCTTGCATAAACCTTTTTCTTGCCACTCAAGGATCAGCGGGTATATTTAGATATTTGACTTTCATTCTTCACAGTTGAATTACTCATGGCATACCAGGAAACTTAGACTTATATTCTCCCTCTTAACATTTTGATTTTCCTTTTCTCTCCAGAATATTTTAAAATTATTTTATCTAATTCATTTGTATTTTGTTTTACAATATTATTTTCAGTCTTTATTGAAACATAGCATTCTTTATCCCATAATGCCAAAGAAGTCCACTTTGTCTCAGGCAATTGTTAATTTCCTGCGTACACTTGATTAAATTCATAACATGATTCTTAAAGGGAGCAGCTGTGAGTTTCATAGCAGCACAGGAATGCACATTCTAATTTTTTGTAGGGAGAATGTACTTAGTAAGAAGCAACATCCTGGGTCCTCACACACATGTGAAGTTCAAAACTTACGAAGTTTTTATTTGCAGTTATAACTGTCCTTACACTAAGTATTTTTGTTTAAGAAAAGTGTGTGCCACTTATTGCATTACACGCTGGAGATTAAATGGTGAAAAAGAGAGATAGAAGAGGCTATTAAATTGGTAATAAGGCAGATTTATATAATCTTCCAAAGTGTTCATATTCTCCAAAGTCAATATAGAAACATGATCAAATAAGTTAAAAGTGTCAATACTAAATATTTTCAGAATCACATCTCTTGCTTACTAAAAGATAGTATGACTGGCTAGACAATGGGAGAATTAGAGACATTAAATTAGCCCAAGTAAAAAATGATGAACACCAGGATTTAGACATTGATAGTGTGTTAGTGAAGAAGGAACAGATCTGATAAATATGTTTGTAACATGTAGACAATCATAGGGATTCAAGGAATTTGGGGATGATTTAAGGAAAACATACAGGAAGGAGGTAGCAGCGGCAAACACAAACTTTATTAGGGAAAACCTTGGAAAGTTTGCATGTGGGGAAGTCCTTCAGAACAACAGTCTATCCAGATTTGGGGGCATTTGGGGAGAAGTAGCTTTACAATATTTAGAAGGGAAAAAAGGTGAGGGAAGTCCCAGGGGAGAAGAGGATTGAAGGGATTCTTACATGTCTAGGTGATGTCCCTCAGCAGCATGGTAGAGAATCTGAGTCTCTGGGTCTGTGGTCATTTACCAAGGTAAAAGATACGAGATGTAGAAGAATGTAGGCAATAGACACATTTTTTAGGAAACTTCTTATTTTCACTAAATATTTTTGTGAAATGAAAATATTTCGGTCACTTTCTCATGGAAAACAAAGAAGAACCCTTAACACAGAAGATGTAGTATGGAAAAATTCAACAAATGAAATACTGCAAAATATAGGATTTGAATAAAAGCTTCATTTTTGGTAAAGGATAATCTAGGCATTCAAATTTTTCACATGCACACATACAAAACATGGAGAAATTTTCATTTAATACTTGTATAAACAGTAGCAAACAATTTAGAACATTATTAAGAGTAGTTGGACAAAAATCTAAGTGAAGGCAGGAACTCAGTGGAAAGTGGAATAAAAATTCCTCTTTTGTCCAAATGCATTTTCTGAAGCTGGAAAATTTCACCTTTGTCTCTCACAGCCTCTCAAATTTGGGGAACAGAAGAAAAATGTCTAAGACCTTTCTAATATAAGGAGTCTAAAACAGAGTTGCTGCATAAAATACAGGGTGCCTGATTAAATTTGAATTTTAGTTAAATAACAAATAACTTTATATACACATGCTCCATGCAATATTGGGGACATATCTATGCTAAAAAATGTGTTTATTTGAAATTTGACTTTAACTGTTTATCCTGTATGTTTAATTGCAAAATATATCAACTCTAATAAAAGAGACTTTCCCTACATAGAGAATCCTACGTGTTACCTCATCAGCGTAAATGTGACCACATGGAAAATAGTGCACAACCTTCTCTTACTTCCAAATGACCATACAGAAAATCACCTTGGCACTGAGCATAATTCAGGGAAGAAAAAAATATCCCTAATAAATTGTAATTATAATCCTCTCCTTTTTTAGAATTGTAGCCTAAATTAAAATTTTCTGGAGAATCCAAGTTTATGTCCTGTAGAAATTCTTCCACCTGTGTTCCACATGGAAGTAGCATTATTTGTAATAGAAAAAACCAGAAAATAACTTACATGATTACTAACATTATCATGAAAAAATAAATTAGAGTATATTTAAGTGAATATTATGTTGAAGTGAAAATAAATGAACCACAGCTCTGCACATGCTCTTGGAAGAATTTCAGAACATAAACTTGTACAAAAGAAGTGAAGCTAATATTGGTTGCATATCTTGATTCCATTCTTTAAAAAATATAAACATACACTAAATATTCATTAACTAAAAATACTTTGTTTAGGCATGCACTCATAAGTAATGAAATTATAAAAAAATATCAAGGTAATGATTAGCATAAATGGAGACAGTGGAAGTGATGAAAGGGGGCATATGAGGGCTTGTTAGATACTGACAAGGTTATAGTTATTAGTTAACCTGAATACCAGGACACTGGTGTGACACAGATCTTATTCTGTCTATTTACCTATGTATCTACTTACCTGTCTGTCTGTCTCTCTACCTATATAATACTCTTCTGTGTATTGGCTGATCTACTGGAAATTGCTGACATTTAAATTTTGGAATTATAAGAGTAGAAACTTTGTATGATTCAACCTAATATATATAAAATCTTCTGTACAACCAATTCACCATTGAAATAAAATTGTTGTACAGTAATTACAGGTCTTGCCTTTACAGATAGAAAGCTTCTCTTTTGGTTTTAATTGAAAGCCCTGGAGAAATTTCATTTTAAATGGGTTTAGTTTATATTTATATGTATAGTCTAGGTTTTTATGAAAGTTTTTCAGTAGTAAAAAATACCTGATGTAAGTTTGGTAATTTCAAATGCTTTGTGTCAATCTTGATGTACTTATTACATACACTTTTTGTTTTGGTGAAATGTCTGACTTCTAACTGACTAGTTGGCTGATATTTTCTGTGAAGGTTTCTTGAAATAGCCTCAAGCGTTTGCCTAAAAAAATTATGTGGAGAGATGAAATTTGGGGGTATTTTTTGATGTATAAAACTTTATCCATGCTCCCTGATTCCACATATATCTTTTGTTCTCATATAACTTAATTGATTTATTAATGTAATATGATTTTCTGCTTAATTATGAGGTCATTAAAATTCATTTATTATTAAAATTATTGTTAAATGAGTATTCATGATATCTAATATCTTTATAATTACTTTAATATTAGAGTTAAAAATATCTTATTTATAAAATCACAAAACTGTTACGATCATTATTTGTTAATTTTTTAGCATTCTACAACATTTTATGAGAGAAATAATGTAATCCTTATACCTATTTCTACAAGAGAAATAACTCACTACAATAATTAGTATTCAAATCTCAGTAAGAAAATATTTTTTTCTGGAAAGGATAGCTTACCTACTCCAATTGCAGCCATAGTTTTTTGTAATTGAAATTCAAGCTACCTTTTTAACCCTAAGGACAAATATCCTCTTTCCATATACTATTTAGAAATTTTGAGCTTTGTTTCATGATTGCAATTTAAAGAAGAAAACTTGCCCATTTCAAGTGTATCATATAAATAAATATGTTGTTTATAAATTCAGAGACATTAGATAATTCAGAATTTATAAAGGCATGCTATTATTTATTAATATACAAATGGAAATTAAAATAGAAACAAAATGACATGTCAAATATTGAATTTCTGACATACAAAAATGTCTTTATTTACCAAACTTAAGAACTAATGCAGTGTCCACAAAGCAATATTTGTGATGCATTTTGCAGAAAAACTCGGTAAACAGAAAATATTTATCAGGTTAGGGCTCCAAAAGACTGGCAGAAGAAAAAGTGCTAGCCAGAAGCTAAAGAACAATTTTTACAATTACATTTTAAGAAACAGCAGAAGAAATAGCTTTCCTAAGCTGTTTTTAAATGTCTTCATATCATATCATAACTTACAATTCATCAAATAGATGATTATATCCTGTAGCTTCTCAGAGAAAAAAGTGCCAATGGTCATTGATTGGGCTGCCTAGTCATAAAGGTGAACTGTCAATTTCTCACGTCTCTACTTTTGGTTTGTAAAACACTATGATATGCAATTACAAAAAGAAATATACATTGAGAGTGACACTACTATGTATATATTGCCAATTTTCATTAAATAGCACTGCTAATATCACAAGTGGTGAAACTGCTAAAATATTTGTCAGTTTTGGAATTTCAAACTGGTGAGGATTTTATGTTTTTAAAATTACCTTCATCAATCCATAGAAAAGACAAATGTATAGTGATTAACTTTATATTATAGAGGTCAGTATTTTCAATTTTGTAAATGGAATTCAAGGGTTATTTTTAAAATTATGCATGTTACATATTTAATATGTATGACTTTCTCTATTCTTCTGCAGAAAATTATTCATATGATTTATAGCTGTAAATATCATCTTATCAATGTTTTCATGCTTAATATTTACAGAAATGAAATGACTTAATTTCTACATGACCTGAACATTAATTACATACTGAATACTTTGGGGAAATATGCATGTTAATAGACATTTAATTGATTACTGAAAGACTGTTCTCACCTTATATATGCTCACAAAATTTACACAACAAAACCTTTCAGACACTAGCATACTATGGTATTAAGAAATTTTTTAAAAGAAATTAAGCTATATCTATATTAAGATAACAAATCTCTGTTGAACACTATGAAACACACAGAAATTCTATGAAAAATATAGTATTTGCAAAATTAAATAAGCAAGGGGAAAAGTAGCATAATAAAAACTATTTTTAATAAAGTGACAATGTAAACTACTTGTGGATTGTAGATACTCTTGAAGAGGTATGTCTTTATAAGAACATGGTTATGAATGAAATACAAATTGTCATCAATCATAACTATTTATTTCCTCTTTGCATGTTTTTTTAAGGTTATCAGTAGTATCAAAGACATTTCTTCTAAATTCTTTATAAAACAGCTTCTACTTACATGGTTTAGTATATATTTTCAATCTTGCAATTCACTGAAATATTATACATAATTAATTTTAAAAGATATTTTATAAATGCCATAGCTACTATGACCATAATAAGTTTTCACCAAACGTGACTATGTTACTAAGCCATATTTATAAGAAATAAAAAAAGAATTCTAATAATCATATTGCTTTAAAAAACTCCTTTTGAAGTATACTAGTTTCCATTGCTATTCTAACAAATTACCAAAAACTTGGTGAATTAAAAAAATACAAATTTATTATCTTATAGTTGTAGAGGATAAAAATTTATTAATAACATGGGTCTTACTGAGGTAAAATCACAGTGTTATCAGTTCTGTATGTATTTCCAAGTGTTCAGGAAAGAATCCATTTTCTTGCCTTTTCCAGCTTTTAGAAGTTGTCCACTTTCCTTGACTCATGGACCCGTCCCCTTAGTCATTTTCACACTGCCGTCTGTCTGTCTTTGGGTGTTAGACAGCTGCCTTCTCTCTGTGTCCTCACATAGCCTTTCTATGGTGTGTGTACTCAGAGAGAAAGAGAGAGCGATCTCTCTCTCTTTCTCTTTTTACAGGACCCCCAATTTTACCACATTAGGACCCCATCCATATGACCTTATTTAACTTTAATTATCTCCTAAAAGCCCTGTCTTCAAGTAAAGTTACATTGGGGGTCAGGGCTTCAATATACAAATTTTGGGGAGACACAACTCCATCCATAGCATAACGTTAACTTCATCTGCTACTTTAATTTCCTTCTGCCATGTAACCTAACATAAAAAACACAAACACAGGTTTGGGGGATTGAGACACATACATCTTTGGGGCAGCCATTATTTTGCCTACTACATGATGAAATGTTTAGTTAGGATGAATTTTCATATTTTCCAATACTCTGCCAATTAAAGTGATCCTCATGGACTTTTTTTTTTTTTGGTCAAATTAATATATCCCTGGCAGGCTACTGTGAGGTTTAAACAAAAGAGATATTCTGACAGAGAAAGTAATTGGCTAAAGGTAGAAACATATACTACTTTTCAGATGATTTGCACTGGATGTTAAGTCTAATAATAAAATCAAAATCTTTTTACAGTAGCAATTGATTTATCAAAATTTTTCCCTTCATATTGATGAATTTTATGTTGGTCCTACAGGATTAAATAATGCATATTATCTAAATATATATAATATATGTAAAATCACTCTCCTTTGCCATGAGGCTTTTTGTATATTTTTAAAAACACTTAATCCTCATAATGACATGAATTAGTCATTGCCATATATGAGTTACTTGTACTTTTATAGTTTTACCTAATATAATTTTATTTCAATAATTACCCAATTAAATAAAATATATATATTAAGACCAATGACTCCCGAGTTCTAGTAGAAAGTATGGTTAGTATAATAAAGTTTTGTGGCTTTTTTTAACTAAAGATATTTACTATGTCCTACAACAAGTAGCTTAAGGTCCAGTTGCAGATGATTAATTCACATCTCAACACCATCAACAAAGACCCAGGTTTCTTTTTGTTCATCTGTGTGTCTATTCTAAACACATTGCTGGAAGCCTGTGTCACGGAATGGCTATAGCAGCTTAAGCATCACTTCCCCATGCACCAACATCTAGAGTCCATTTCTTAAATGTTTTTGTCTATAGTATTTTAGTCAACTTAAAATTTATCCTGTGCACCTAAGGATGAGCCAACCTTCCCCAAGACACAAGAGCATGTGGAAGAACACATAAACATGAACATGTTGTGGTTGTGTCAGCAAGGAAGAAGAATGGGCATGGCTTTGATGAGATAGCTAGCAGCGTCTAGATCAACCATGGTATGATGTTAGAAATAACATCAAAGTATACTTTGTCCTAGAACCCTATTTTAATTTCAAGAGTTATTTGATATTTGTGTATGTTTTGAGACTTTACTTTTGTAACAGTTCTAAGTTTCATTAGACTTAATTAATTATTGGGATTATATGACTTGCATAGCACAGTGCTTTTCTCAAGAAAAAGCTTATCTTGCAAAGTAGCAAAATGGAAACAGCAGCATATTGATTTTTGCATTTGTAACATTAGGTTTATACTCTTCAAAACAAATGGACTATTGACTAAACATTCCAATTATTTGGATACTGATTTGACTAAGGTTGTATCTTTCTATATGCCTATATGTGTGTTTAATGTATATAAACATTACATATATACATATATGTATGCATATACATGCGTAATCTATATAAGCATTGCATAGTGATTCAGGAAAACAAAAACAAAACTTCCAAATATCCTTAATCATTTTTTAACTAAACTATCATATCAAATTTATATTATAGAAAATCAGCTTTAATATAACTTTCAATACTAGCCCCTGTAAGCACTTTGAAACTGAGCACAGCCATTAGATTTTCTATAATATTAGAGGCTGGAGTAGCTTCAGAACAGACAGGACAGAATGGACACAGAGGCCCCCTTTGCATAAAGTTCCCAGAATTTAGGCCCACAGAAGAGTCCTCACACAGTCTACCATTGTTACTTACACTACACTATGGAACTGGAATCATACAAACAAAATCAGGAATATATATTAGTTTAATTGTAAGAAATTAAATGTAAACAAAATGTTTATTGATTAAATGTACATGTTAACTAAATTCATGAAAATATGATGTTAATGTAAATAAAGCAGTGTGTGACTCTAAATCTTATACACATTATTTCATTTAATTCTCTAGACCATTCTGTGAAGTACTTAAGCGTGAGGAATCTGAAGTTTTACATCACCTGCCTAATGTCTCACATACATTTCAGAGCTTAGATATGGTCCCAAATGATGTGGATCCAGAGTCCACGGCTATGAACATCATTATTTCATTTGGCTTCCCGGCTTCTTCTCACCTCTGCCATCATTTCTGGGATTTTTGAGTCCCTACCACCATGTGTAAACATAATTATGAGCTACTGTCATCTGTGAGAGAAAAAACTGGCAGATTGCATTCACTGTGATGTGGAGGTTATGGGAAGGTTTAGGGGAAGGACAGCTGACAGAGGAATTAAAAAAATAAATTCAATGTCAGTGTTTTAAAAACATGGTTTAGGTACTGTCTGCTTCAGATTATCAAGGATACTAACTAAAACCCCAGAATACTGAACTCTACCTTGGACCTACTGAATTTACACTGAAATCTGCATTTTTTAATAGATTATCCAGATGATTCAAATCCACACAAAATTTGAGAATCACTTAGATATTTACATTGCTGATTTGCCTATCGCTGGTTCTATAGACAAATTCAACAAAATGTGGGATTCCCTCTACTTCACCTGAGAGCTGTATGATTAAAAACATAATTACCTCCATCAATTTATGGGCAAAAAAAAGTCCAGACACCATTGTGAGTCCAAATTACTACTGTTAGTATTGATAGTTTTCCCACAGAAAAGCCACTATTCCAACACGTGCTGCCCATTCTCTTCATTTCCAGAGACCCAATTAGATTATTGGAAGAAAGAAAGTCTGGGGCAATAAGATGAAAGTAATAGGCTCACATTATTTATTTATATTAGATATGTCTTCAAGTATATAAGGAGGAATGAAGGAATTTGAGAAACTTGAACAGGCCTTATGAACACGAGGAGATGTGCTTAGGAAACAATCAACAGAATGTAATTTTAAATTACTACGTTTATTCTTCTCAATATGGTTTAATTTTGCCCCTATATCCAGTATCCATTTACATGATAATTAAACATAGTAAACATGTTGCTTATTTATTTTTTAAATACTTTATTAAGGATTTTGCTATAACTTGTTTGTGATTAAATAAGGGGTTTTTATTTGTTTTGTTTTGTTTTTGTTTTGTTGTTGTTATTGTTTTGAGATGGTGTTTCACTGTGTTGCCCAGGCTGGAGTACAGTAATTAGTATTCATAGGCATGATCATTGCACACTACAGATTGTAATTATGGGGACTCAAGCAATCCTCTCATCTCAGCTTCACAGGTAGCTGGGACTACAGGAGCATGTTATCATGCCTGTCTGATTGAGATTTATTTTAGGTATCATTAAAATATATAGGTAGGCTACATCACTAAGAAATTACACATCAAAACATTTCCACAAAAATATACAGGTTCAAAAAATTAAAATCACATTGGACTAGTAGTCTTGGATTTTTAAGTAGTGATGAGAACCAACATAGAGCTACCCTTACTTCTATAAGGTATATTTTTGAATAAAGCATATATTTGAAACATTTGCTGAGAGTCTTTTCAATGGGCAAATTTAACACAATACAAACTTGTGATGTGGATTGTTTAATAAATGAATAATCCTCATAATTTCCTGTCTATTTTATGGAATAGCACAATGTAAAAAAGAAATTTTTCATGGTAATTCTTTTGACATATAATAGCTACGGCAAAGATGACATAATCAGAAGATAATCTCCTGATGTTATTAGAAGATAATATGAGTATATAAGCAAAAATGGATAAAGGCAAAAAAGTGCAAATATCAAATCCTGGCTCAACTTCATAGTATTGATGTGATTTTATCCTCTGAAGTCTTTGGTTTATTCCCATATTAGACTACATGATGTCTAAGCTCACATTCAGTATTATTCAGTGATTCATAGTTACTATGCTTAAAAAACTGCATATAGTAATATAAGCACACAGAATATATTTATTATCCAATCACTAGATGGCAGTAAATGTGCAACTCTGAGGTGTGTCAATTCTGTTCTGCATACTCAAGAAGCGCTGGAAACACACACAAAGCTATCACCGACAGCTTCCTTTCAAAGGTTAGCCAGAAGGCGAATATATCCTATCAAAAGAAATCACTACAGAGTAGAAGGAAAATAAAATGTCATAGCTCAATAATGTAGTAAGAAATATCTTCAAATAGTAATTTAAAATACTTTATCTGAGGTAAACAGAGTTGGGACCTTCCCATTTAACACTGCAATGAAGAAATAAATAAATAAGTAACATAGATCTGCTGTGTAAAAGGGATGAAAAGGCATATATCTTGCTCACACACATCATAGGTTTCTGCTTTATACACAGTAATTTTTTTAAGTATGTAGCAGAAACTACCAAGAATGCTAAATCCATTTACCAAGTAAAATTGAATTAACACATTGAAAGTAATGGTACAAGGGATCCCATTCCATTACTTACAATGTGATTGTGTCTGTATATTCCATAGCAAGACATTCTTCAGAAATAGAACAAGCTTCCCAGCATATCCATATAATGAATGAGAAAAGGAAATGAGAGTCCTGTTAAAGGAATATCTAATCCTGTTTCTTATAAATTCTTCTTGTCAGCAGTCACTTACCACTTAAAACATAAACCATAGCAATATAGTCATGGTGATTTTGCCCATCTAAAGTATATCTGGTGGAGGTGTGATAATTTAATTGTCATTATTTGCAGATTTCCAAGGTATAATAAATGTAAAAAGTATTTTGAAGTATATATGGATATATGTGTGTGTGTAAAATATACATATATGTATTTTATAGCCCAGGAGTTGATGCATAGACTGGTTGAGCACTATCTAAGAGTTAGTTTTTAGATACTAAATTGCATTCCTTACAGAAAATTTTATATTTTTCTGCAATTTATGGCAAGCAAAAAGTTGTGTAGGAAAGATGTCACAATGACATAGAGTCCACTAAACATATTTGACTTAAAGACACTGGTTGGCCATCACTGTGCCATGTAAGTTTTAACCATTACAAAGAAGACCAGATTTGCTAATTTTGAGGCTTACTTGAATATTATTGTTTCTGTTATTGATGATTGCTTATATAGAGGAGAAACAAAGTGAAGGCCACACTCACAAAAATTCAAATGGTTAACACAATTCTTTTTTTTTCTTTTCATAATTAGAAGCAAATAATCTTCCTTCTAATATTGCTTACTGTGGTCTGAGAGGGTTAGTAGAGCATTTTTCAGGCACTATTTCAATTACTTGGTGAACTTTTTCAAAATGCTGTATTCACATTCCCCTAAATATTTTCAAAATTTGCTGGATAGGAAAATAGTGAAGGAAAACAAAGAGTTAAATGTGTGGTGAAGATCCTGGGCTTTAACTTTCAGGCCAGGTTTAAATAAGTACTCTGTCTTATAGAAATCACTGTGTCTCTCTGAGCTGGAATTTATTTTCCTTTTTGGTCTATAAATATTTATCACAATGATTATTGTGAGAACTAAATGAGATAATGTTTATAAAACGCAGCTCAAGTGCTTGAAATATAGAAATGCTAAATAATTGAGTCAAATAATCCAACCACTGTTTCCAAACTCATCATTTTCAGATTGGACTAGCTAATGAAGGATTTTTTTTCTTTTGTGCATTAGACTGAGTGTCACCAGTAAGAGGTAAGGAGATAATTTGGAAATACTGTTTTGGAACTCAGACTGTGCCTGATGAAGAAGCAAAATTAATTCTCTGGGGACAGAAACTTAGGTTTCTAAATGACTAGAAAGAAACTAGGCAGGAATTTAGCCCATTGATAAGGAGTGGTCAATCTGACTCACTCAATATATTCTTTTACCATGTATTCATGCCAAAGTATTTATTGATTCCTTAATATAAGCCAGACTTTTTGATGAATAATGTTAGCTTATTTAATCCTCACAATAATCATATCCATTATCTGCTATTATTCTTAATATATTCATTTGTAAGAAGATAATACTTATACAACATATAAGTTATTTGAACCAAGCTGAGACTGCACCTCTTATGAATTCAATTAATTGTTATTTTTCCTGAGTAGAAGAGTATGGGCTTCTAGATAGGGGAAAAACAATTGCTTTACTGAGGCCACGTTTTATTACAACTGTTTTCAAAACTATCATGTTTATTTTAAAACATGTAAGGCTGAACATCACATCCCTGAAGAGAAAGCCCCTTATTATGCAATTCCACAAATATTAGTAGTATTGTATCATAGATTTTAAAAAATCATTTGTGAAGTTACAGTCTCACAATGTTGAGGATTTCTGGTTCCCTACAGAGGTCTTCATACAGTACCTTTTTTTATTTGTGGGATTTTTATTTGAAGTTCAAGATGAAAGACTTCTTTAATGTTGCTATCAATCATATTTGAAGACTTTTAGATAATGCTATCCAGTTAAACCAACCTTAAATCACATGAAAACTTTAAAATTCCTGATGTATTATCTAAACCTAGTTTTGACTTCTCATTTTCTTTGTGAAATTAAGATAATCTTAGGAAGCATTTCAAAAAGTTTATCGCTTTTTCCTGATATATATACTATATAATTATGATTTTTCCAATACATTAAAAATAATAATTAAACATAAATGAGAATAATTGTTTTCCTATATTTAAACTATTTTCTCTTTCAGTAAAATAATTAAAATGGCTTGATATCCCATTCATTAGTAATATATGGCACAATTACAGAAAATTCTTTCCAAAACTAATTCCTATATACATTGGATGGTACAGAGTCAGATCACACAGAACTCTTGGCATTTTCCATAGCTAAATCTTAATTTAAAAGAAAGAAGGTATTAATATTATTGAATACCTAAATTGTGCTAACAATCCCATCAAATATTCTCACATATATTATTTCTATTCCTCTTAACAACCTTGTGAAGTGAATAACTTTATCTCAGTTTTATGTATTGAGAAACGAAAAGTATAGGATTTAACTAATTTTGACATGCAGAATAATAATCTATAAATCAGAACTGTCTTATTCCATCTAATCTCATTACACACATTTAAAACAGATTTAGTTGCATAGATAAATTACGATTATGTAATCACTAAAAGCAACAGATTTTTGCAATGTGGACTACAGGAAAGAGCCCTTAGATTTATAAAATCCCCGTGTTTGTGTGCAGCTATAACCACAAATATGTTAACATGAGTATAAAATGAAATGTTTGTTGTGCCTGTGGCATTCTGCTTTCCTCTGTCTGTAGCTGGTGTAACTTGGAGTGGGAACCATAGGGCCTCAGGCTGAACGGAAAAATAGAGCTCAGGATTTATACAAAACATAGACATTCAAGTTCTGGGACTAGCAGAGAACATGTCAAGTAGCAGCTGTGCATTTGTAGCAATTTTGTCACCTAGAAGTCTACACAGGGAATGTAAACACCCCCTTGTTTGAATGAATTTAAGAAACACCTAAATAATAAAGAACAGCTTCTGTGCAGACAGTGCCTTTGCAGCTCTTAAAAATAGCAACAATTAGAATCCTTACAAGTCAGAAAACCTTAGCTTCCAAAAAAATCAACCAAGTCAGAGGCAAACTTTGATGAGTCCAAGGGCAATAATGATTCAAGTCATAGTATGAAGCTCGTGAAGAGAGTACTAGTGAAGATCAACCAGCCAACTCATCAGAAAGGGCTCAGCCATGGCATGTCTGAGAGTTCGAAGAGACAAGGGATAGACTTCTACTTCACCACCCTTGCATTTTCTCCCTTTCTAGATGATATCACTTTGCCTTAGCTTTTGTGCCTTTGGATTGGCTGTCTCATTTGTCTGGAACCTCTTGCTTCAGATATCCACAAGAGTTGGCACACCTCCTTCAATCTCTACTCAGTGTTTTATTAATGAGGCCTGTCGATATTTTCATATGTATCATATTTCCCCTGCCCCCATCATGTACCATGTTCTGTTGTATTTTCTCTATGTAATTTGCAAAAATTAAAATGCATGTATGTACATAGGTATATATGAATGCATTTATTTATTTATTAGTTCTTTTAACCACTTTCCCATACTGAACTCTGAATTCCAAGAGGGTGATCTTTGTGTGAAGTCATATCATTCTGTTTCCCCAGTGTCCATAGTAAGCAGTTCTGAAACCTAGTTGGCACTCATTTAATAATGATTACTCTTATATTTACAGTAACCCAGATGTATGCTCAAAACTTACGTGTGGAACCAGTCTACAAAACAACAAAACTTTTCCTTCCTCAGCAAATTGCAAAATACACTTATTTAATAATTACTTCCATACATGCAGAACTTTGATTAAACTACAAACTATGTCAAAATAATTTTATTATTTAAATCATTAGATCCCTATAACCTAATGTGATCTACAGATTACATGTATACAATCTACACACACAAACCCTTTACATCAAAGTTATGTAAAAATTGTATTTCTTGATATTTATCCATTGAGGATTTAGTTAATATTAAATTTTATTAAGATCTCCTTTGAAGAGAAGTTGAGGAAATATAGGAATTAAAAGGTTTACCAGGATATTGCTTTCCCTATAGCTAGTCTGTAAGTTTTGTGTACCCATAGTATGTGAGAAAGATAATCCATTCCAGGCAGAAGGGGTGAGGAAATTTAAAGTGCAATCTGTGCATATTCATTAAAATACTGAATTTAATTAAAATTTATTTGGAACTCAATTTTTGACAAGTGCCTAGAAATAAACATTTAATTCTAAATGGAGATTTTGGCATTTTAGAAGAGAGACAGTCCACACATTGTTTATTTCCTCATTTAATCATTCCTTACTAACTAAGGGATTATTGTATAGCTAAAAGGTACAAGCAAACATATATTTATTAAGAAAAAGATGTCTTTATATGTTTGCTGATTTCCAATCATATGTAACACATAATTTGAATATCTCTAACAAATCATTTTTTCACTTTTTTATATTTTATATGTAAAATAAAATAGAAATAAATATAAAACACCCTCAAACAGTGAAATAAAAAACAAAAGAAACTACAGGTTATATGTGACTGATGGGGCAACTTCCTCTCTATCTTTGAACATAGATTTAAAGAGTCTTTTCTCTGGGTAGCATCCACAACAATCTGCAATGTTTTCTCCAAACCCTTCATTATGCTAATGCCATCATAATGATTTATTTGGTGACAAAGAGGTTGATAGTAACTCTATGAACAACAATGTAAACTTTGGATAACCTTTTAAAAAATTTGATGGTTAACAATTAGGAGCAGGCTAAGAGATGTGGCTTTGGACTTGAGATTGTTTGAAAGGACAAATCTATTTCACTGTTAAACTACAAATATACTCTACTCCAGTGACTCTCAAACATTAGAATACAGAGTAATAGTTTAGGGAGCTCAAGAAAAACATGGTTTTTAGGTGCTGTTTCCAGTGAAGAATTTCAGTACATGTGAAGAAAACCTAGGAATCTTAAAAAAAACTCATATAATTTTGAGCAGTTATTGATGTACTACCCTTTGGGAAATGGTTGACAATCAATTACACAAAATGTAAAAAGGATTACATAAATAATATTGGAATTCACCTAAAGATGGAGTTATTTCCTAAATCAAAAGTAGAAAGAGCAAAACTTAGAAATCTCACAATATTTTCCCTATATTTAAAATCAAATTGTAATTTAACAATGATAATTTTATATCACAATAAAGATTCAAGACAGAGAAAGGAGTAGTATTTTGTGTGTAGCTAAAGAAAATATATCAGATCAAACCTTGTCAGCCTCATTGCTTAAGGGTGAAGATTTATCATATATTTCAAGTATAACCCTCTAATGGATAATTATTTCAAAAGATGACGATGCCATTAAGAGAATCCAACAAATTTTTCCTATGTGGATTATATAATTTTTTCCCCAGACACTACTTTATAATTATCTTCCATGTAGACTTTTCTATATAGTGGTATAGTTTTTTATAACAAATCAATAAATTGGCATTTCAGTCTTCATGTCAGCCTTGTGTGAATACCATTAGGGTGAGTTAATCTTGTAAACCAGATCATCAACACATGCAATAACTCACTTCATTTTCTATTCCTGCAAATCTCTGAACCAAAGAGTCTCCGGATTTTTGTGGCCCCATAAAGGAGCAAAAAACCCATAAGTTGAGTGGTGGCTGCATTCTCCAGCTTATATTGCTAATGCAATTTTTTAGGACCTTAAATAAATATTTTCTTATATTATTTCCCAAATGCTTATTTACTTACTGTTTGACTGATATCTGTGCTGCCTAATGCAAGAGGTATGGTCTCTTTCATCTTCAAACCATTTCAAATAATCCATTTCATTTAGAGGTTTCTTTGCTTACCCCATCTTAGTAGCCATGTGAAATTTTCTGTTTTCTCTAAAATTGTCCAATATGTTTTGTTCAGTGAAATTTAAATTGCTAAAGGGACCTCAAGACTTAGTCTTATAGCTTAAACTAATTTTTAAACAAATGATAGCATTCATCATAGTGGCAAATAGCAGCCTCCAGTACTAAAACGGAATGGAAGGGACATTACATAACCTTTTTGAGTCCCAACATCACTGTGGCTTGGTTGGCCCTCAGTGCAGAACACTGTCAAAGGGGAATAACCTATGACCCCAGCCTTTCTCAGGGCTATCTACTCACTGAGTCTATGACAGGAACAAGGTGCCATTTTCCACGCTTGTCTGGATGTTTCATCTCAATGTCCATTTGTACAAGGATTGATAACTCTGTAAGAGAGTGGACAGATCAAGCTGCTTTATAACTGTGTGTCAGTCAAATCTCAAACTTTACTAACATTTTATGTGAGATTTGCCCTTGATGAGTGGCCATTATCAAATACAAGAGACAGAAAGAAAATACAATTCAACATGCAGGACTTACAATTTTCAGAGTGTAAAAGATTGAGAGATAGGGCTTCACATGCAGTGAAAGTGCACTGATTATCATTACACAACTGAGACATTTCAGGGTGACATAACTCCTGAAACGTTAGATCAGTTGAAAGGATTTGTTCCATTAATTCTTAGACAGTTAACATTTCATATAGAATAAAAAAGTAATTAGCACCAGAATTGTCTTCAATCCCATGAGAAGTTTTTGGCCTTAATACTGCCTAAAGCTGTGCTACACAAAGGTTACTGTTATTTATTGCCATGCCTTCCATCGTTAATAGGAGTCTGTTCAACAAAAATTACCACAAAGACTTTTCTGCTGCTTTCTTTAACCTCCTCAAATCAATGAATTGAAATAAGTCCATCTGTTAAAGGATTAAATGTCTGTTTCACAAATATACTTTTTCCCAAGACATAAATAGTCTTTTATATTTTTAAAGAAAGAAGGGTGGTGAATAATGGTTTTATTTTAAGGGAAAAGAATTGTTTAGGGACTCAAGAGAGGATAATTATAATGAGTTAAGCCCATTTGGAGTAAAAATAATATATATTAAATGATTGACATAGAATTGAAACTCTTAATATGCTGTGAGTTGTGTGACTATAAATAATAAAAATTTGCTTAGTAGCACATTCTATTTTCATTTGTATGTCTAAAGACTATATAAGCCTACAAGTAAATATTCAAATTTAAAAGCTGTAATACCAAGTAGTTATGCCTATGTCTTCTCTCACTTATATTGAAATAGTTTAAGATAAAAGCTCATTTGCCATTACATCTCTAGCTCTATTATGAATACTTTGAATCATTAAATCTACAAATTATTTGTGGGTACCCACATGTGCTACTCTAAGAATATGCTGTAGTAAAAACGTAATAGTTTTAACTTCCATAGGTTTTTAATGGTATACATACACAAAAGTAAAAATTAAAAAATAAATGAGAAATAGGTAACACTATATGTAATAACAGACTTCTTGTAGACATTTTAGAAAGCAAGTATATGTAATTCCTCCATAAAAAAACAAAGTTGAATAATTTTCATTCTAGTATTTAAAAAGAACACAGTACAAAAGTAATATTACAGATATTAACTTTGACTTTTTTTTCTTCATCAACTTTTTGTACTTTTTAGGTTTTTAGACTATTGTAATATTTTGTTTTTATTTTTGTTGTTTTTTTCTCTTTTTGGTTGATTGGTTGGTTGGATTTTGGATAAAATCAGAAACAATAGTAGTTATATTTCTTAAAGAGGAATTTAAGTTTATTTCTTTCCAGTTAAAATTAAATTCAAACTGTTGGAAGCTTTGAATATCTCACTTTTCAAAACTTCCATATTCTATCCATTTCTTAAATGAAAAGGTAAAAAATATCAAAATAAGAAAATTGTAAAAGATGTCTTTAATGTATAAAATAGGGTTTTTTTATTTGTTTCTTTGCAGATTTAGATCAGTTCTTATACTACACAAAAATTTTGCTAAGGACATCTCTTTCTATTAAAATAAATTAATATTTATAATGTCCTGCTTCTCAGTTTTTTATCATCTACATTTGTGAAACACAGAGACAATTATTTAATTCTTGTTACTAATGCTAACCATTAAGCTATTTGCTACAATTATAAGATAAATCATCATGCTTTAATGACACACATAAGTTCCTAAATATCAATTTTCACTTCTATCTTCTGAAGAGATTCAACTTGTCCATGTATTCTCATTTTTGTAACCCAAAAGAAATACAGCTGTTACATGTTCTTCTTTATAAAGCCCTTTTTCTGAAATAAAGTTATCTAGAAGCAGCAAAGATCTTTCCTCAGACAGATTGTAACTTCTCACCAATCTCCACTAGCATAGAAAATAGTAACATCTGCATTTAAATTACTTATTTATTCAACTCGTTTATATAAAAGTGTACTAAACCTAAAATTCAGTTCTGGAACACTGCTCTGAACCTAGAGGACATCCCATTTCATATAGTTTCTCCAACAACTCGTCTCTAGTAACTGTCAAACTAATAATCTATACAGTATTGTATTGCACCATCATTCAAATGCAGCATCTTGGAAAGCCTAAGAAAATAGACCATAAAGTAGGCCTTTCCAAAATGAAAAAAAAAAAAAAAAAAATCCTATTACTATTTGAGACTATCTGCCATTCTTTCAAAACATCTTTGCTAAACTGGTTCCCTCTGGCTCCAATGATTGTTTTATACCATCTGTTCATTAAAAAGGGTACTATTCATTAACATTTACTAACCGCTTTGAAACAAATTCAAAATATATTCCCTACATTTTAAAGTGCATTCAATCGCTCTTATTAATTCAGT
This sequence comes from Lemur catta, assembly GCF_020740605.2. Lineage (NCBI taxonomy): Eukaryota > Metazoa > Chordata > Mammalia > Primates > Lemuridae > Lemur > Lemur catta. Next base: position 48,129,328 of record NC_059143.1, on the reverse strand, counting down.
TGGGCAGCCTCTGTCAAAAACATAACATATCTTCATCTATACAAATAACATTGCTAATTATCAATTTAGTTATGTTAAGCAAATATTGAGAGGCTACTAAGTGCACACAACCCTACAATGGGCGAGATACAAAAACAAATAAGATTTGGATCTTTTATTAAAGAAAACTGTAAGAAATAGATTATGGAAAGACAGAATTATAATCAACAGGACGAGAGAATGTATATACTTATTAGTGGAGAATAATAAGTCCTTGCTCTGTTCTAGAGAAAAGGTGGCATTGTTACTCATGGAGTCAAAGAAAACAGAGGAGAGGGCATTTCAATTAATATGGAATTAGAAGCCTTTTTATAGTTGATTATAGGAAATAGATAATTTAAGTTCTGAAATATAGCAATGGTGTGGAAATAGGTAAAATGAGTTTTAAAAATGAAGCATATCTATGTGTGTGGGTAAAGAATATTTTGGGGAACAATGTTTTGAAAAAGCCTAACCTGTTTATTTATATTCCCTTTAACACCTAAAAGTCAGTATTTCCACAATTGTAATTCTCTCTCTTTTATTTCGGCTATACCAAGAGCTTGTTTCTCTCTTTTTTTAAAATTTCAGAATATTATAGGGGTTCAAACATTTTGGTGACATATAATGCCATTGCCTCACCCAAGCCAGAGCTATAAGCATGCCCTTCCCCCATATAGTGTGCTCTGCACCCATTAGTTGTGAGTTTACCCACCCCCAGGACCCCCCTCACACCTGACGGGCACCCGATGAATATTACTTCCATGTGAGCACCTTACTGTTGTCTTAATCATCCTTTACTCCTCCTTTCCCATTCACTTATGTTTTCCAATTTATTATAAAATCCAGTTCATTGTTTTAATATTTTTTGTTACCATTTTTGTTTTTTTGAGGGTGCATAATTTTTATTTGACTGTCAGTAATGGCAGAGTTAATGACTAAAATTACCTCAGACTTTAAATTTCAAATCAACAAAAATTTGCACTTTATAATCTGTTTCATTTCTGTGAGTTTAAAAGTGATATGAAGCAGGGACCCCTCTTTGGGGCCCTCTGGGCACCCCAGCATGGAATACATCAACAACTGATCTTAGACAAGGGTACCAAAGATGTACAATGCAGAATGAATAGTCTCTTCCGCAAATGGAGTTGCAAGGGCTGGATATCTACATGCAAAAGAATGAAACTGGACCCTTTTCTTATGCCATACACAATGAGTTTTTCTTTACAAATTTCTTTCAAATATGTGCTTCTTTTCTTGCTTTTATTCTTCATTCCATTGCAAGCACCTTAATTCATATCCTCAGTAGTTTTATATTTTCGTATCTCTTTTTTCTACTTCCACAAAAATGTATTTCACTCAAAGTTACAATATGAGTCTTCCAAAGAGGAAAGTGTGTGTAGGGGTGAGTGGGAGACAATGTGGCATTGTGACTGATTTTTTTAAAAGAACTCATCGACAGCAAGCAAAATGTAGAGGCGTAGTGTGAAAGTTTTATAACTCAGTATGTGTTTGACTCTGTTTTAGAGGACTGCCCAAAATTAACCTTGTGTGCCTCCACACACCTTGGTTCATGTGTCCAAATAACAAGGTCTTCATCATTTTTTAATCCATGATGGTTTTCAGGATCAATTTATGCCGCTGGAAATTTTAAAAATAAGATGACTATACAGAAATGGATTCAGTGTTCCCTCTTGCACATGGTTGTCCTCCTGGGCAAGATATTTTTGACTTGCTGCATGTTATAAAATGAAGACTCCCTAATCTTTGGTTTCCTCAGCTGTGATCCTGTCCACTCTTTGTGTATCATCCACAGATTGCATCACATTGCCCCATGCAACGGGGAAATCAAATGCCAATCTGCTGATGCTCCTGCTGCTTGCTATGCCCTGAGCAGTACAGTCCTTTATCTGCAACACAGAAATCTCTTTTCTTTTGGCAGCTTCCATGGAATTGTGGCAGACAAACTTATTAAAACATATGGTTATTTTTGTGAGTATTCTACTGATTCTAGCAATCCTCTATATTGTCAAATTTAGATAAGGTAACATCCCCAAAGCAGGTCATATAGGTAATACCTGATTATAAAATATTCTTGAAAAATAAGTCTACTTGTTTCATAGAATTGTATCTAGGTGACTGTACAAAATGATGAGCTGAGGGTGAATAAACTAGAATTCTTGCCTCTGCTTTGCCAATAATTAGCTATTAGACCTTCTGTAGAAGGAAATATGGTTAACATTCATTGAGCACTTATTATGTGTATGTCATCCTGCTAAATCAATATACTCATTTAATATTCATGTGTACTTACCCAAATGAAAAGATTTAGAAACTGATATAGAGACTGCTAAGTAGCTCTCCTGAGTTTGCAGGGCTAAAAAGAGCCAGTTTCAAGATTTTGACCCAGGCAGTTCAGTTTCAGAGTGATATTCTTAACCAATATTTTTCGTGTGATACCAAGATTATGAATGTTGGAAACAGACATACCTGAGTTCATATGGGGGTCTACCATTATGTTTTTGTGTCTCCAGGCAAGTTACTTAAACTTCTAACCAAGCCTTCTTTTTAACAATATTAGAATACTGTACAGACTTTGAAGAGTGTTTATGTGAATTAGACCATATCATAGATGTGGTATCTCTTTGTACAGTGCTTGACATATTATTGGCTTTCAGTAAATTTTAATGTCTTTCCTTCTCCAAATGCTCCTAGAATATATATGTGGCTTCAAATGTTTTAGGCTGGCTTAACCTTGTAGTTCTTGCTTTAAAGTGTTAAGTTTATGTTCTCATTTTGTATAACAGCTTTTTCAAAATTATTTTGCATGTCAAGAACTCATTTTTTCTACTACCTTGTTCAATGATAAAAGTGAAAGAGCCTTCTATTACCACATTCTGTGCTATTTGAAATAGCTCTCCAAGTACAGGATTAAATGAAAATTCCCTTACTCTCAAATGTACCTAAAAATAAGTGGTAGATGTGGTCATATAATTTAATGTTTGAAAAATGATACTTTCCACAATAATTTACTTAAATCACCTAATACTTAGAAGATAAGTGTTATAACTCTTCATTACTGATGATTATAAATTCTATTTTATAACAGATATATAAAACCTTGACTTCATAATGCTTTTTCCATCAGTTAACAATGTGTTTGTTATAAAAGAAGCTATAATGCTTTGATGAAAATACTGAAGTGTTCATAAAATCTATGCAGCTTGAATTAGTCTCATAATCTCTTTGCACTTAGGGAACAAAGTGGTTTATGTTATTGCATGTATTATTACTGATTTTGATCATTTAATTATCAGTTAAGTTTAATCCAAATATTAACTTTGAAAGCTCATACATATTTTAGAACAAATATAAACAAAAAGACACCTTGGGGAATGTTTTATTATATTGATATAATTAAACTGCAGTCTGCCAATTAAAAACACATGTATTATTGTGAATTCCTAAGCTTAAAGATACACAAAAAAATTGCATAAATTCAAAGAAAATCGCCTAGCTGAAAATTGGAAGAAAAAAATCCTTAGAGCAATGGTTTAGAAGCAAACAACATGATTTAACTTTTTTCTTCTATGGAAGAAATACAATTTTAGATCATCACAGGATAAACAATTCAATTGAATCATTAATTATTATATAACAAAATGCTCTATTTTTAAAATTTGAACTAAAATTTTATGTGATGATGAGATGTAAATTTGAGGATACTAAGAATGAAGCTATCAATTTTTTTTTCAAATTGGAGGAATATTTCGGACATAAATCTACTCCTCTAGCTGGCTGATTTCACAGAAGTTATGGAAGAAAATAATAGCAGAATTCCAGGCACACCATGAGAGGACAGATAGTTTTATTTCTTTCTTTATGACAATCCTCCAAACTTTAAGCTCCTCATGAAGAATCCCAAAATTCAACACAAACGATTTACTAATGAAATAATTCCACAATATTTTTAATATTGTCTGAATTATATTCCTTAATGTATTAATTCCTACCATAACAATTTACTTTGTATTTAATTTTATTTGCATCTTGTTAAAGTTCAGCTTTCTCATAAATTTGTCTTTCTAGGTCAGCAATCCCCACCCTTTTTGGCACCAGGGACCTGTTTCATGGAAGACGATTTTTCCATGGAACAGGGGCCAGGGGGATGGTTTTGGGATGATTCAAGTGCATTACATTTGTTGTACATTTTATTTCTATTATTATTACTTTGTAATATATAATTAATAGTTATACAACTCACCATAATGCAGAATCAGTGGGAGTCCTTAGTTTATTTTCCTGAAACTAGATAGTCCCATTTGGGGGTGATAGGAGACAGTGACACTCAAAGTGTGTTGCTTATGTTCAGTCTACTCTGTAATCTCATTTTCGTTGCTGTCACTGCAGAAGACCCTGCTCCACAAAGGTAGGATGTTAGAAATGGAAGCAGACTTTTCAGTGATTTTGTGGCAATCTCAGGATATTCCACCTTGACTTTAATCCATAATGTATGGAGATTTGAAGTTGTCTCAAACATATTTTTAAGGGCACCATCATTTGTGATCTCGAGCAGTTTATCCTCTTCTAGCATGTACAAAGTGGATTCACTTGGCTTATTCACAAATGGGTCATGGATCCATGCCTTCCCAGTTAGGGGGTCTTTTATGGTTGGAAAGTAATGTTCAAATGATTTTGAAAACTGAGATAGGTGATCATGCCCCAGCTGAGAGAAAGAAGGCCCTACTGGCTCAATCTTTTTCAAAATCTCTGCTAACATTTGAAACATGTCAAAAATCCCAATGTTCATTCATCACCCCCATAATTCTAGTTTGGCTTTTAATGCGGCCACTTTACCTGCTGACTTGAACATAGTTATTGTTCTCCCCTGAAGTGACGATTGAGTTCCTTGAGCAGGTTGAATATGTCACATGAATGAGCAGGTTTTGTGACCCATTCTGTCACTGAAATGTGCTGCCAGTGGTGACTGTTTTCTAAAAGAAATCTCTGGAGCAGCTCTTGTAACTTGAAAACTCTGGCCAGTGATCTGCCTTTAGAAAGCCATCTCACTTCTAACAGAACACATGTGTGCTCTGTGTCCATCTCCTCAGACAGCTGCGTGAACATACATGAGTTAAGAACATGTAGTTTAATGTGGTTGATAATTTAGTCACACCCTGCAAAACATTCTTTAGTTCAGGTGATATGTTTCGGCTAACCAGCATTTCTCTATGGGTGTCACAGTGAGCAGACTCATATTCAAAGTGACCTCCTTGACCCGAATAGGGAAACCAGAAAGCCATCCACTCATGGCAGCTGCTCTGTCCATGCATACACTGACACAAAATGACCAATTCAGTTTTCCTGATATGTAATTATTCAAAGACTTGAATAGTTCTGCAGCTGTGGTGTTGGTTGACAAGAAAAGTGCACATGACATACCCTCATGCACATTCTCCTGAAAAATATATTGCACAAAAACAAGCATTCTTGCCTTCTTGTCAATGCCAGTAGACTCATCAACTTGGATTGTGTACCACAGTGACTCATTAATCTTAACAATTGTGCCTCAATATCCTCTGCTATTTCATCAATGCATCTTGTTATGGTGCTAGATGAAAGAGGAACACGTATCACCTCTTGAACTGAAGCCTCTCCTAAAAATTCACAGCAAATGTCCTTAGCAGCAGGCAGGATCAACTCTTCACCAATAGTAAAGAGCTTCTTAGCTGCAGCAATAAGGTTAGCCACTAAGAATGATGCTTTCAGTGCAGACATATTTGGTTAAGTGGTGGCTTTCAATAATTGCTTCTGTTCTTCATATTCACATTTTTTTTTCCTTTTGAAAAATTCTAAAGGCTTGTCTTTTAATGTAGCGTGCTTGGTCTCCATGTGGTGCAGCAGTTTTGAGGGCTTCATGGCTTCACTGGATAACCAGTCACCACATATTATACAAAGAGGTCTTGGAGAATTTGAATCACCTGTTACAATGAACCCATAATTTAAGTAGGACTCTTGGTATTGTCTTTTAAATGCATAGTTCATTTTGTTGGCAGTCTTACAGTCTTCTGCTGTCTCATCATTGGGTCTTTCCCCCTTTTCAAAGAAGCTCTCCAGCAATATTTGTTTTTCACTCATTTTTGCTAGAGTTAGTTTGTGGGCTTACCAAAACTGTGACTGAGACAAATGCACACACAGTGCGGGAAAGAGCTGCAGCATGGACGAATGTGGTAAATAAAATAATGGGCGGGCCACGTGTGGACTAAAATAAGTGTCAGATTCTGACTTAAAGCCTGCCTCCAGATGCAGCTACAATTGAAGTTTATCAACTCACTTGCCACTATAAAGCCTGCCACCAGATGCAATAGAGCACTTGCTACTCACTGATAGGGTTTTTTTTTTTTTATTATTATTTCAGCTTATTACGGGGGTACAAAAGTTCAGGTTATGTATATTGCCCATGCCTCCCCCATCCCCCCAAGTCAGAGCTTCAAGCATGTCCATTCCCCAGACAGTGCATATCACACTCATCATGTAGACTGATAGGGTTTTGATATGAGTCTGCAAGCAATTGATTTATTCTGGTCTCTGTGCAGTCAAACCTCTATGCTAACTATAATCTGTAGTTTCAGCTGCTCCACAGTGCTAGCATCACCGCCTCAACTCCACCTCAGATCATCAGGCATTAGATTCTCATAAGGAGCGCACAACCTAGATCCCTCACATACTCAGTTTAGAGTAGGGTTCATGCTCTGAGGAGAATTTAATGCCACTGCTGATCTTACAGGAGGTGGAGCTCAAGTGGTGATGCAAGTGATGGAAAGTGGCTATAAATACAGATGATGCTTCACTTACTCATCTGCCACTCACCTCCTGTTCTGTGGCCCTGTTCTTAACAGGTCACAGACCAGTACTGGTCTGAGGCCAGGGTTTGGGGACTGCAATTCTAGGCTATTTTTACATTTAAACTTATATTTTGTTATTCTTTAGCATGGTGAGATTGATTTCAATTTTTATTTTATTATCATATCAAGTTGGTGAACACCTTTGCTGTAGAGACCTGGATTTGAATACTTGCTTGGCTGTTTACTGATTGTATCACATTTATAAGTTGCCCAACTTCATTAACATACATATTCCTTATGGACTCATTCACAAGATTGTGTGGTGTGGATTCAATTATCACATGAATTGTTTATTATAGTGATTGATTCAATGACAAATTCTCAACCTAAATAGTTTTTGTTTATACATCTGCATGTTTAGTTCTTTCAGTATTACCCAAAACCTAATCTAATGCCTGGTAAAGATGTGGCATTTTCCTTAACAATGGGTTTTTACCAGTTGCCAAAGGTTGTGTTGTTTTACTATAACAAATAGAGTACATTTAGAAGAGCATCTGTGATTGAGGACACCACATGATTACTACATTTCCATATGTTCCTAACACATAGATGAATTTTTGTTCTTCATTGGCTAACAGACTACTTTTATGGTGATATGAGAGAAATCTCAATCTCTAATCTTCAGATAATTCTATGGTAATGCTAATCTATAGAATTTTCTTGTGGATATCACTTAGCTTTTTATTTTACTAGAAAAAGGGAGTTACAAAGACTTCTACTTGACCTTTCCTATCAGGAAGCCCCTCATTCAGTGAAACAGGAAGAGAGAACATCAACAGGTGGCTAAAACATCTACTTCAACTGTGCTTCCACATTTATTGTTTTACTTTTATATTGTATTTTAATAGACAATAATTGCATGTATTTATAGGGTAGAATGTGATGTCTTGATAAATGTTGACAATGTTTAGGATATAACTACGGGATACATTCACAGATCTATGCTTCACATCATGAAATAGATTTGGGACAAAGTTTTACATATCCTGTATCACTGTAGTCAACGACTTGACATGAAATTCAGACAAATCACTGAGTCATTTTGCCCCCACATATTCTTTCTAGTTGTATCCATATCCTATCCCTTCCTAGAAAGATAGATATTTGCCAGAGATGGCCCTGGCCCAGGAGAAGAATCTGAAGCATCCAGTCAGAGGAAAAATGAACTTGCCTGTGCCAAAGGAATGCATGGGAGAGGAGAGGCTCCCCTGCAAGGTGACAGTAGTGAGTATGGTCTGACAAACTCATCAAAGTGCCCATGAAAGAAATTCTCAGCTGTTCTCATCACTCGGTGTTGTCCAGTGCTCAAGGGGAAGCCCCACAACTGAGGCAACCTGGGTGAGGACTCCAGAGCAGGAAAGAAGCCCAGAGGTCTAGGGCACCAACCTCTCTTTCTGCAGTGGAAGAAACTGAGTCCAGGAGAGAGCTAATGTCAAGTGTTCTGTAGATTGCATTTTCTTTTTGTTCTCAAAATTGAAGCTGGTACTGTAACATTTTAAATTGCCTCACAGTATTTTTGAAACAGTACTGTTTGCTCCTAATTGAAGTATTAATATTTCAGAGTCAAACTTAGAAAAATATTTCCCAATAATCTCAGGGATATAGAAAGAGAAAAGCCATTTTTGAAAACTTACTATGTACAAAGTTCTATGGAGGATATCTACCTTATAAAAAAACTTATAAACTGGAAACTGTTATACCCATATGGTGGACAAAAACAGTGTCGGAGGACAATCACCTTATATGTGGTAAAAGCTAGTTTCCAGTCTCCATGGTCTTCTCATGAAACTCGCTGCCTCATATGTCTGTTGTAATTTATGCCTTTAATTAATCATGATGTACATTCACATTTCATGACTACATATTAAGACCCAGATACCTTCACAATATATACTTACTTTCTAAAGGTTATCAATTCCATAATGTACCCCAAAATCATTTACAACAAGGGAATAATGGAAATAGCCACAACTTAGCAGAAGCAATTCACAATTTACATGATTAATTTTGTAGAAGGAAAATAAGCTCTTCGTAAAGATTATTTTAAGAAAAAGAAAAAAACACTGCTTTCCTTACCGAGACATAGAGGTGTGATGGAAAAACCTAAGATCTTGGGGGAAAGTATTAAGCTTCATCATGTATTATATATAGGTAATGTTAACTTCCAGAATTGTATTAAGAAGGAAATAATTATAAATTAAAATGGTTTATATGTTATAAGTTATCATATAAATATTTGCATTTATGTATTTATATATTTTACATAAACCCTATCTAAAAGTTTTAAAATATCTGAATTTAGAACCAAAAACCTATTAAAAATTTTTAGTATTACAATAAGAATTGCACTACAACCTGTCTAAACATTTTTAAATTTATTTTTAAATTATAAAATTTTAGGGTTTTGTGTATTATTCTCAAAATATTAGACCTTACTTCTGTGTGTCAACTGTGAATGATTTCCTTGGAAGAACTTAATTGGCTATACAAATTTGAACAAAGCCAGGTAAACCTCAGGTTTAATTTGCATACACTCATGTAAGCCCTCCAAATTCTGTAGCCATTATACAGTGATAGGCTAAATATGAATGTAACTAATTGGTAGAAATCTCTTAATTAAGAGAAGGTTTAGTTCAAACAGCTGCAAATACAAAGGTCAGTGTGTCCAACTGGGTGAAGGATTTTAATACATGATTTTGGCAAATGCAAAGTGCAAGAGGATTAAAGGCCAAAAGACAGATGTGTGGGAGGAGAAGGCAGTGTCTAAAAGCATGAGTTAAAAGCTTGCTCAGTGTGTCCTAGCAACAGATTTCCATGACAATGCAAGAATGCAAATGGCATGCTCTAAAAAAGTGAGAATAAAATGTCATGAAAACTATGTCAGTTTTGTTGATGTCAACATCTGCCCTTATTAACGAGATCTAAATATTTATGAATAAGAAGTTTCTTAAGCCTAGAAAAGTTTTTGTAATTAGGTATGTTTGAAATGCATAAATGAATAATCACATCAGGTCTATAAGGGGAACAAATTTACAAACACACGTGTGCAAACACAGACACACACACCGCATCCAACAAGCACCCACTCCATATACCACACACACACGAAACACTCACATTACTTAAAACCTGCATAATATTTAAAGAAGAGCCCTTTATTTCTATATGGAGATAATAGAATGCAGACACACTAAAGGCATATTACATTATTAGAATCTGATTGAAATATTTCATTTTGTAGATACTAATTCTGAAATATATTTTTGTATTGATACATCATAATTATATATTCAGGGAATATGTATAATATTTTGATACAAACATACAATACGTAATGATCAAATCAGGGTTATTGGTATAACCATCACCTCAAATATTTACCACCTTTTTGTGTTGGGATCTTTGCAAATATTCTCCTCTACCTATTTTGAAATATGCAATAAATTCTTGTTAACTACACTCACCCTAGTTTGCTATCAGACACTAGAACTCATTCCTTCCATCTAATTGTATTTCTGTATCCATTAGCCATTATTCCATTTTTCTCTAGGCAATATATATAGAAAATCTCAGTGGCAAAATCTACAGTGGGAGTAATGTCACGAGTTTTAAGTGAGGTCAAAGTAGATCAAACTTGTTTTTCAACACAAAATAGTTTTATTAATAATTTACAATGACAATAATAATAATAGTGCTTGCCTCTATAGAAAAACAAAGTGGAAAAGCTTATATTTTTAACCAGGAAACAATATTTTGCTTTGATGATTGCCTAATTCTCAAATTACTAGGAATACTTAGAGCCTCAAAAAATGTTTTATCTATTTAATTCTTGCCTTACTCCCAAATGTCACTAGCTTTGTCGTACAAGTACAATTACAGGAAATTGCTCTAGCAGAAAGATTTTTGGCAACCCCAGTAAAAACCAATCAATACTACATCAGGCTCATGGAGGTATAAACTTTAATGGAAAGAGTGAACACGTTTGTTATAAATGCTTCTCACCAGAAATCTTGGCAATTATACAAAATATTCAAACCTCAGTTGTCAGTTGAGTGACAATGGGGGAAGTTTATGAAAAATAATGGAAATACATTTAGGTCCCAGAACCTAAGTATAGCAAATTTCCAAAATGATGGTTTGTGAAAATGAACTATTTCTATAGTCTGTATATATTCTAGATCATAACCCCTTTTTGTATTTTTAAAGACTTTTTGACCTAGTCACCAAGAGCATTGAAACCTAAATCTTCTTCCATAATTTAGGAGGCATTTGGCAAACAGTAGCTATACTTCTAGAGTTCTTCGAGAGATAATGATTAACCAAGAAAAGTAAGATGAATGTCTTTGAAAAGATGAAAGTGCATCTATATAGATAGCATTTCTTTTTATTTCCAGTAGTTTCTTTTTTCTATCTCTGTCCTGGACTTATCCCTAATCTTTATATTTTCTTAAACTCCATTAAGATATCTTACCCTTGTTACTGATATAGCTATGTTAACTTAAAAACTGACCAATGGTACATAACTGCATTCTCCTGCTGCACCTACCTCTTAAACTTGTCCTTCCCTCCATCCCTACCTCACCTCATTTAATAACAAAAAAAGAAGGTTATTAGTTGTGGGATTTAGGTCTCCCTATCCCAAATCAGGACCAAAGGCCATATGTACCCATCAAAGTACTTTAGGGATTTTTAAAAGGGGAAGGGACACAAATTGTCCTAACCTTGTTGGATATGAGTGCCTATGTTACCACACTACCCAGTCTCGTGTAAATAAATCCATGGAAGAAAAACTACTCTTAAAATTACATGTATTTTTTCACATATTTACCTCTCCTAAAACATAAGCTGTAAGTGATATCTATCTATATAGACAGTCACTCTTTCTACTAGATTTTATTATGATCTACCTGATTTCACAAGAATAGACTGATATTGATAACAGAATTTCTAACTTGATTGTTTTTTTAATTTTTGGGTCACTGATTTTTGCCATTATGCTAAATTCCTAAGAGTCAGTTGTAGAAAATCACTAAATTGAATTCCTTATATAATCTGTAATGTTAAAGCTTCATATCTTTGCCCAATGAAGAAAATTTAGCCATATATGCTGTAAAAGCATGCTACCTACAGAACTTTATTTTTTATTTTTATTTCAGGATATTATGAGAGTACAAACATTTTGGTTACATTTTATGTCTTTGCCTCACCCAAGCAAGGTTTAGAGGTATGCCGTTCCCCTCTATAATGCTCACCGAATCCATTAGTTGTGAGTTTACTCCCCCTCAACCCCCTAATCCCTGGAGAATATTACTACTGTGTGAGCACCATAGTGTTGATCAGTCAGTGCCAATCTGATGGTGAGTACATGTGGAGCCTTCTGATCTTTTGATAGCTCACTTCGGATAATGGACTCAAACTCTATCCAGGAAAATACAAGAGGTGCTAGATCACTGTCGTTTCTTATTATTGAGTAATATTCCATTGTACATATACCAAATTTTAATAATCCATTCATGAATTGACGAGCACTTGGGTTGTTTCCACATCCTTGCAATAGTGAATTGTGCTGCCATAAACATTTGGGTGCAGATGTCTTTATTATAGAATGTCTTTTTCTCTTTTTGGTAGATGCCTAATAGTGTTATTGTTGGATCGAATGATATTTCTATTTTTAGCTCTTTGAAGTATCTCCAAAATCTTTTCCATAGGGTTTGCACTAATTTGCAGTCCCACCAGCAGTGTAAGAGTGTTCCTGTCTCTCCACATTCTCACCAGCATTTGTTGTTTTGGGATTTTTTGATAGAGGCCAATCTCACTGGGGTTAGGTAATATCTCATTGTGGCTTTGATTTGGATTTCTCTAATGATTAGAGATGCTGAGAGAACTCTAGTAAAAGACTTATGTTTTCATTTTCAAAGTGATACAGAAAGAATAAGAGCATAAAATTAGACTAAAGTTTCCCTACTGCTATTCATGTTTATTTACCAGAACAATTCAAATAACAAAGAAATAAAAATGAATGAAAAGAGTTCATGTTTATTTTAATACTATATGGAAAATTGTGCATTACATCTTCTACTCACTGGAATGTTTTTCATTCAAACTGCAGAGCTTTAAATTGATAATAATTAAAACTTTTTTTCTAAATAAGATTGGTAAACACAATTTTATGATCATTCTAACAGTGGTTTAAAAGAATCATTTGCTTTCTGGCAGCGACAATAGCGTAGCATTTTCATAGCATATAGTACTTTCCATAATGATCATGAAGAAATGTAGAAAACAACTTTGCATTGTTGTTATATACAATCCAAATTGGCACATTTTATGTCTACATTACTCTGTTATAATTATCTTTCTGGGTATATCAACTCTTAAATTTAAAGAGGAATTTTTTTAAGTGAAAGAGGGACACACCAAAAATTATTTTATTTCAATATGTTACGAAACATCCAGAAAATTTTTAAATTATTTGAATTATTTGGTGATTTTAGCTATTTAGTCCTTCACTCAGATTATGTTTTTAATAGATATTTTTAAAAATTTAAAGTATTTGGGTCATGTTTTAAGACATTTGAGGAAATTTTAAATTATTTTACATAGATATTTATGTGAACTGAATAAAGCCAACACATTATGGTGTTTCAGGAGAGACCAAGCTTTCCTAAGCAATTTAGGACAAAACCCCCTGTTCTGTCACAAGCAGCTGTGGAACTGGGGATTAGCCTGCCTAATCCACTTCACCTACAAGCACTTTTTAAACTATCTATTATTAGGTAATTTAAGATTTATAGGAAAGCTGAAAAAATAGTATAAAAAAATGGACATGCATTCTTCACCTAGATTCCACAAATGTTTGCCATTTACTCATATTTGCTTTATCATTATGGATTTTTCTAACTAACCAACCATTAGTCTAACTGATCAATCATCTATATTATATACATACACACATATATTTACACATATATGTAAATTTATTTACATAGCACTTTATACACCTATAAGATTTTTTTTGAAGCCTTTGAGAGTTAGTTGCCAATATAATATACATTTTATTCTGAACGCTTTAGGGTATATTTCCCTAAAACAAGAAAATGTTCTCACATAACCCCAGTGCAATTATCAACATAAAGAAATTAATATTGATACAATACCATTATCTCATCTACAAAGTATAATTTTACCTATTGGACCTTTGATGTACTTCGTAGAACAATCATTTATGGTCCAGAAACTGATCCAGGATTACCAGGTGCATCTGTCTACCATGATTATTTAGTCATCTCTAATCTGAAATAGTTAACCCATTTTTTTCTTTCTTTCATGACCTGGATATTTTTAACAGTACAAGCTGTTTGTAGAATAAACGTCAATTTAAGATTGTCTTATTCAAGTTGTGAATTTGGGGCAGGAACATAATAGAAGTGAGAGTGATCTTCTGAGCACGAGAAGGCACTAATGCCTATTTGTCCATTACATGTGATTCTAATGTATCTGCCAGATTTCCATGGGTTCGCTCTGATTCTTATTATGCCATTCTTCCAACACAGGATTCATTCTAGCCTTTCCTGTTTCAATATAATTGACTCCCCTCTCTGGCATTAAGAACCCAGGCATTTATTACCAAAAATATATGTACCTATTTGCTGAAGCTTAGAATATAAAGACATGCAAATCCATATCACTATGGAAAAAATAAAAGCCCATTACCTATATATAATACAATACTGTTTACAGTTCCTTTTTACCTTTGACCTATTGTCAAAATAATGTTTTCAAAATTACTTAGATTAGTTCTTTTCCATACTCATCAGTATTGTTATGTTTCTCATTTGTAATGCAGTTAGGTTATTATTTTCCCAATTTTATTCTAGTTGTGAGATTTCATACCCTTATTAATTTTTGCTTATTTATTGAATAAATGAAAATGCATGGTACTACAAATCAAAAATCCACAAAATTACATTCAAAGTTATGTTTCTCTTGCCATCTTTTTTATCTTTTAGCTCACACCAGTCCTGCAGGTAAACAAACCCATCAGCTTCCTGTTTACCTTTCTTTTGTTTCTAGTGCCTCCTATAGTTGGAAGGTATGTCCTCTTTCAAACTGACTTTGACATTCAATTGCTATTGTAATAGTATTAAGGGGTGGGGCCCTCAAGAAGTAATTATGCCTGGAAGGCTCTGCCCTAAGAAATGGATTTATACTGTTATCACTGGAGTGGGTTCTTTGTGAAAGGACGAGGTTAGCTCCTGTTTGTCTCTCTTTCTCTGGAGCTCTCTCTTAGCTCTTCTGCCATGGGATGACACAGCAAAAAGTCCCTCACCAAATTGACCCATCAATCTTGTACTTTCCAGCCTCCAGAAATGAGAACCAAGAAATCTCTGTTTATTACGAATTACCCAGTCTGTGATATTCTGTTGTAGAAGCACAAAACAGACTAAGATAGTGCTTAAATATGCAGATATATGTATATATTTTTATTTCCCCCTTCTCTTACACAAAAGATAATGTACTATACATACTTATTTTTCACATTTTTCCTTTCAGTTAATAACAAATTATTAGCATCACTCCATTTAAATTTATAGACTTTTTTTTCATTTTTTGTAGCTGCATAGTGTTCCACTATGATGGGTGCATCGTAGTTTATTCAGCAACTCTCTTATGTATGTGTACTTATGTCTTCAATATTTTGCAATTAAAACGGCATTGCAATAAATAACCATACATTTGTGAATATTATATTGTGGAAGGTGTATCTTCAACATAAGTTTTGATATGTGTTCTTGCTGTATAAAATGTAAATGTGTATATACTTTTATTAGCTATTGCCATAGTTCTCCTAATGGTAGTTTTTAATAAAATACTCAACCCTGTTATGAGTTGGGTGGCTTTTTAGGACACAAAGGAGTATTTCATGATCTTTTGTAGAGGTCAAAATACTACATCACCATTTTGTTAGAAAACTTTTTAAATTTATTTTTCTAATTTTGTGCATTATTTTAAGTTCCAAGGTGGTAAGAGCTATATCTTATTCATTATGTCTAATCCCTAATATATCTAGCATAAGACCTTCAAAAAAATAGAAATTTTTAAATAACTTGATCCAACATGGAGGGACATTATTCAAATAGGTACATTATCCATCAGGCTTTTTCATCCTCAGGATAAAAAATATGTCTGCTTATGATTGTTCATTAGTCATAATAAAAATTAGAAAATATTGATAAAGGAATAAAAATAATAACATTTTCTAAACTTATGAAACTTACACTGCCATATTTGAAATCTTACTATAAAACCACACTAATCAAGACTGTGATACCAGGATATGGGCAAACATTTAAAACTATGAAGCAGAACAGAGAAGTCAGAAATGCAACCTCACACTTAAGTTTACTTACTTTTTACCTAAGGTGTAAAAACAATTCATGTGGGAGGAGACAATCTTAAGATGATGGTTGGACAATTGAGTATCTATATGTAAAAATTAACTAATTAACTAAGTACTTTTAAAAACTAGATACTTCATACTATACCAAAATAAAATGCAAAACAGATCATAGACATAAATTTAAGATGTTACAATTCTAGACAATAATGGACAATGTCTTTTGTGACCTTGATTAGGCAAAGATTTCCTTCTCTCTCTAAAAAAAAAAAAAGAAAGAAAAGAAAAGAAGGTGAGTGTGGATTGGGGATAAAAGTCACAGTACAAAAGGAGTGATTAATGTAAACTATGAGGACGGCTATCACAAGAAGAATAAGGGGAGAAAAAGAAAATGGAGATAATAGTACTCATTTAAAATTCCACCTCAAGACTTTGTAAATATTAGTTATAAATGTAAAGTATTAAAATTGCAAAACAGAATTACCTAAAATATGAGCCATTAAAAATGTATGTCCAGGCCGGGCACGGTGGTACACGCCTGTAATCCTAGCACTCTGGGAGGCCGAGGCGGGTGGATTGCTCGAGGTCAGGAGTTCGAGACCAGCCTGAGCAAGAGTGAGACCCCATCTCTACTAAAAATAAAAAGAAATTATATGGCCAACTAAAAATCTATTAGAAAAAATTAGCCGGGCATAGTGGCGCATGCCTGTAGTCCCAGCTACTTGGAAGGCTGAGGCAGTAGGATCGCTTAAGCCCAGGAATTTGAGGTTGCTGTGAGCTAGGCTGACGCCACGGCTCTCACTCTAGCCCGGGCAACAAAGCGAGACTCTGTCTCAAAAAAAAAAAAAAAAAAAAGTATGTCCTTCTTTATTTTTGTCAGCATACTCCTTTTTATGCACTTAGTGAATTTACATAAATATTTGTCACAGTTAGAAATTAAAAAAAATCAAGCATCAGCAAATTATTATCAAAAGGTAGAAACAAGCACCTTGTTATCACAGACATCATAGGAAAAGGCAGATGATATAGTGCTTTTATTAGTAGTACTGAATGAAGGACCTCACTAAGAAATTGAAAATTATATTTATTTCAGTAAAATAATTTGAAAGGTGGTACATTAGTAGATTCAAAAGGAAATAATCAAATTGGAAACTGTAAATTAAACTTTTTTTATCTTACCACGTATTCGGAAAATAATGAAACAGTCAAGAAGATAACAGTGAGAATTTCTAGCAAAGAAAAATTCTCTTAGTTTCAGTTAAATATATTATAAATTGCTCATATAATGAACTATTAACATACTAAACTATCAGGGGTTTGAGACACCCCCGATATAACTGGGTACCCGGGCACTGTGCGTTGCAAGAGATGGGAGAGACAAAGACACGGGCACAAAAAGTAAGGTGAAAGGGTGGGGGGAGATCAGGGGACCACCAGCATTCCCCTGAGCTAAGTGGTACTGACTGAAGTCTAGCACCCGTTTTTATTCTCTTTTTCATAGTATATATTACAATGATTTCATATGAAAAGCTCATGGGTTAGCAGTAAAGCATACAATCTAAATGAGAACAAAAGAGACCATGTACTTCTTTCTACTTTATCTAGTTCCTCATTTACTGAGATATAAACTCAGGAGAGAGACAGGAACATTGCCTCAGGCTTAGAATAGCAAACTGTTCTTATGCTGGGCTGACATCCTTTGATCATTCTCTCCACCTTCATATTACAAGCCTGGGTTCCTTTGCAGACATCCAGGCTGTAGCCCTCAGGCTTTAAGGCGGGGTCCGTTTGCAGACATCCCTGATCAGTGGAATGTCCCCCTCAAGGTCCAGCAGCTTTTGGTCAGTGAACTGACATGTCCACAGGTTGCTCTTTGGCCAAGTCCTGTCCCACTCTTGGGGTTTTCATGTCTCGACCCTAACCCTCAACACTAAACATATTTGCATAATCCTGTTTCTACCAAAGCCTAGCTTCTAAAACATGGGACAGATTATATTGACACAGTAATGTTTTTTCTAGTTCAAATTGTTTTATTTCTCCTTTATTAAAAAAAAAAACACAATAAATATTTCTGGATGAAACAATAAACAAATATCATTAGCTGAGTAATGCTGAAATTTAAACAAAATTTATTTTGGCAGTCAATTTCCTAGTGCTACTACATGAAACCTTATCACTGGAATATTCTCATTGAAACAGGACATTTATAAAATAATTCAAGAAAAATAGTAAATAGATAGATGGTATTTACATGATGCCTTCCATACCCCATAATATGGGATTAAAGAGTTTGGGATTATCTAGATTTTAATTTATTTTTCTTAGTTGTTGTACTTCCTTAAAAATAATATTTAGTATCCTTTTGGGTAAAAACTAAGATATCAGACTAATGCCCAATCTTCTTTTCCTACCTCAAAAAATATGAGATGTTCCAGTTGAGCATCTTGTGTACAAGCTCCTAGATTTTCCTTCCCATTTTATCATGAAAGCTTATCTTATTTTTAGTGAATAACAATCCTATTATGGGCTAAAGCGTGAACCTGTACATACTTATTTTAAAAAGAAAAATACAAATTGGAATATCCTTTATTTAACTATACTTTAAAATAAATTTATCTTCATACAGTACAAAAATAACTGTAAGATATCAGTGTATCTGTTGTGTAAAGTGATAAAAAGCCTAGAAAGCACTGTACAAGGCAATTTACATAATAGATTCATACAATATTTTTGTAAGCCACAGGAACAATTACATTATGAACCTTTGTTGTTTTTCCAGGTAGGAGAATGCATTTATAAAGTTCTGCTTAGTCATGTCTACAGAAAACATGTCTAACATATATGGCAATTCTTACTGAAGTGTAGAGACCACAACCAATTAGCTTGATGATAGGTGTTAATCAATCATCATCCACTATACTCAGTTCACTGTTCTCACCTGGGTGAAAATTATGGCGGGAAGACGATTAGGAGACAGATACCATCCTTACCATGACTCCTTTGCCACAAATACTAACCTTTCCATATTCCTGTCAAGGGAAGGGTGCTTGCCAGGTTGTTAGTTGGCTACAGGTATGAAGATTTTTCTCAAAATAAATGATGAAATTCACTAGTAAAGTTAAGCTTACATTACACTCAATACAATAGGAAATATAAATAGGACTAAAAATCAAACATGTAATTGTTGGGTAAACTTAGAAAATACCCTGGAGTTATCACTATGCTTTGAATGTGCTTAACTTTAACTTTCCTTCTGCAGCCTAAAGCATAATGAATAAAATATAATCTTATATAAATGTCCATGATATTATGATTTGCTGCCTATTATTTTGTCTGTCTTTCTTTTCTTGCTTGCAAATAAACTATCCTATTTCCCTCAAAGGACAGCAGGAGTTCTGTCAGGTTTTCACAGGGTGAGTGAGACACCATAGAATGTGGGAATAAAAATAAAGTATTAATCAGAGTGCTTGTAAGATTATTCAAAATGTACCTTATAATGTAACTCAACTTTCTAAACTTATTAATGATCATATTTTTCATAAAATTTCACTAGGAAACTGGGTGAGAAAATATATCTGCTAATGAAAGATGTCTCCTAGCCTTGGAAATCATTAAATAACAAAATACGTGCTAGTTAACTCCTTATCCATATTATTTTAGAATAAGACTTCTCTCCCATCCTTCCTCACATAAAAATTTCTTTTGCTCAATGCCTTTAAGGAATTAGGGAAAACATCATGCCCAGTTTGTATGTCAGTGCATTTAGCTAAATAGAAATAAAAGTACTTGCACTCAGTTTACGGTCTTCCTCCTCTCTCCCTTCATCTGCATATAAATTTTTAACATTTGAGAAAATGTATCTTTATATGTCAAATAGGCAAAATAGTATCTGCCCATAACTCTTATAAATGTAATATATTAATTTCCAGAGAAAATGAATGAATAATACTATCATTTTTAAATTTTAGAATGTTTTATAAATATAGGATATTTTAATATATAGAAATTAGGGCTACATGAATTATTTTCTATTAAAATAAGCATGATACCTCACATTACTTGAATCATTATTCTTTGAGAAGGTTGTGAAAAATGTTTTCTGTAATTTCTCTTATTTAATTTAGCCACCCAATTAAATATGTACTGAAGTCACTTATTTTTGCCCATAGAGATACCAAGGATAGAAAAAGGTACTCTGTTAAATATCACACAGCTAAGTGTCAAATTCCAGAAGCTTACCTCCACAGACTTTAGATCCTTGAGTAATTACCACCTGACACGTAATTTTAGAGATAAAAATATCAAGGCAGACTAAACAATATGTAATTATTTTCACCAAGAGATTAATTCTAACGCTGTGTTCTGGTCTTCAGCAAGGTAAATGAAGACAAATTTTAATTGTGTCTGTTTTATCTATGAAATATAAGTTTTTCTATTAATCTCCATGCAACAACTTCCACATAAATGTTCACAGCACATTTACTGCCAAAATGAAAACACTGGAAATCATAACCTAAATGTTCTACAATTGATGAATGGTTAAACAAATGGCGGTACATCTCTACCATGGGATTCTACTCAGCCATAAATAGGTGCAAAGTCTTAATCACTACAGGTGCAAACTTCGTGGATCTCAAGAGAATTATACTACATAAAAAGCAAATCTCAGTTACATATTCTATGACTCAATTTATATAATATTTTTAGTTTATTTAGTTTTAATTTGCTTTTATTTTTTAATGAGCACATTGGAATCATACATTTTTATGGGAAATGATTTGATGTTTTGATACATATATGTATGTTGTATGGTGATCAGATCAGTTTAATATTCTTGAAAAGATAATATAATGGAAGTGGAGAACAGATTAGTGGTTACCAGGGGTTAGGGACATGAGGAAGGGATATGGCTATTGCTATAGAATGGTAGTTTAAGAAATCTCTGTAATGAAACTTTTCTGTATCTTGGCTATGCTGACATTCAAATGAATCTACTGATGTGATAAAAATGCACAGAACTAACTACATACACATACAGACAAATCAGTGCACGTAAAAGCAGTATTAATGAAATCTGAATAGGATTGCTAGATTACATAAAAGTTAATTTCCTCTCTGTGATATTGTACTATTGTTATGATAGATGTTACCACTGCAAGAAATTCAGTAAAGAGTATTCAGAACAATTCTCTATACTGTTCATCACAAATGCATACAAATCTAAAATCATTTCAAAATCAAAAGTTAAAAATTAAATTCAGACTTACATAAAACCAATTTATATGAAGAGTTAAATATTTTTAGAAAAATCTCTGCAAGAATTTTCAGTTCTAGACATACCAAACTTTATACGTAGAAATAGTTTATCAGAATTGTATCCCACTGTTGTCACAGCCTATAAGCTAGGTGTGGTGGCACACGCCTGTAGTCCTAAGCTACTTGGGAGACTAAGGCAGGGTAATCTCTTGAGTTGAGGAGTTTGAGGTTACAGTGAGCTGTGATGATGCCACTGCATTCTAGCCCAAGTGACAGAGTGAGCACCGGTAAAAGTGGCATCAGTAGGGACAATATTCTTAAAATTAAAAGTTGTCAAAAACCATTCATGTTATTGCATTTGTCATTAGTGACTGATGTTGTTTTTAATTATATCAATTAAAAATGAAGTTGATAAAAGTATGAAGTTAATGTGTATAAGTCAGAAAGTTCATATGAATCATCAAAATATCACATTATGATTAAGATATTATTGTTTACAATTATGACACCACAATTCAAATTCCACAATTTGTAACTGATGCTGCTAATCATGTTATTATCAGTATTACTTTATTTTTATTTACTTGTACTATTACTTTATTTTTAAATAAAAAATATTTTTAATATAGAAAAATATGGTCTCCCTATTCTAATTAAAAAGCAAATATTGCCAGAGTGGAGAAAATACTAAGACCCAACTATATACTGCTTACAAAAATCTACTTTAAATGTAAAATTACTAATAAATTAACAATAAAAATATAGGAAGAGATATATATATAACAATTAAAATTTGTAAACACACACTGACATCTCACACCCTTAGGACAAATACAATCGTTTACCTATCCCAGTTTCTCTAAAAAGCAGTGCTATATTGTTATCATTTGGCTTCCCAGCCAGAGAAGTATTCTAGAGTTCTCTTAAAACACATAGACTCAAATGCCTGAAGAACTATTAAGCTAGAGAAATAAAAACTCTAAATATCTTAAAGACATTGCGCTTAGATCTATCCATTAAACTATAAGACTTCTTAAATTTTTTTCAGTTATTGCCCTCCAATAGTTTTACAGGAATCCTTAGGTAGAGTAGGTCTTATCTCATTGAAACATTTGGGTGTGGCTTTTATCTGCAAGAGTGTATTATAAATTGATTCATACGAAAATCACACATTTGTTAAAGAAAATTACACTAAGCTGGATGAAAAGGAACAAAACAAAAATACAAGAGCCCTTTGGATCCCCAAACTTTTACAGGCAGGAGAAACAGGCTGAGAATACTTCTCAGTTGGAAATGTAAGATATGAAAAAGAAATGATGTCTCAGAGGGAAGTACTGAAAGCTTAGAGGGAAGTACTGAAAGCACAGAGGGCAGAGCCATGAGACGTGGAGAGCTCAGGGAATAGAACTCAGGCCTATTTAAAAAATTGGCAATGGGTCCATAGGTGGATTTCAGAATTGATCTGAACCAGTGACTCCTGTTTTACACATCTGTGAACAGTTCTATTGCAATCATCTTAAGTCTGATCCACCATTGTATGTTGAGTGTGTGGGGCTGATTAACTCATCTCTTCCATTTATAGCCTCATCCTCAGTTGGACTTTATTTACATGACATGATCCTAGAACACAAGACTGAGCCTGATTCCATGATAGATTAAATTTTGTTGATGTCTTAATAGCGTTTGGGAAGAATGTAAGCAAAATAACCTGTTAATGAGATTAGAAAATATCAATGGTCACCTTGAAAGAAGCTTGAGGAAGAATTTTAGAAAGGTTGGTGCCATCAATGCAGTGATCTCATCACAGAAAAGGAGTAAATTATGTATAGAAAATTTGCTATGAATTCACCTGTTAAAGCAACCTCCCTGGGAACTACAAACATGTTGCACCCTCTGCAGACATATCAACAATTTAATAAACTACCTTTTTGACTCATTAGCATGTCTGCCTGAAAGGAACAACAAGACAGTGTAATGGAACTCTCTTAGCTTGAGATCAAGAGAATTATTGCTAATAATGATCTCCATCCAAAAGATAAAGATCTTCTCTCCATTGTCAGGTATGGCCAGGCATATATATTAGAAGTGAGATAGGGAATCAACACACTAAACTTTTCTGTGTCTATAAAATAATGGCTTTAGTAAATTATTTCCCTAGAGTTGACTATATGAATTCAATAGCAAATGTAGTGGTTCAGCTCTTAGATCTTATAATCCAAATAACTAGAAGTACATCCTCAAGGTAAGTCACTCATCCTTGATAAGCCACTGTCTCATCATCAACAAAGTAGAGCTAAAAATAAACCTATATCATAGGACTGTAATATATTTAGAAAATCCATTTAAAGAGATTAGTGCATTATCTGAGGCACAGTCAGTGCTTAATAAAATGCAGTTGGTATTAATGCCAGGGAAGTAAATGCATGTCATATAGTAGAAACTCAATAACCTATTTAAATTTATTATATTAATTTTTAAATTATGAACAAGAGAATTAGAAATAAAAATAGTAATTCCATGTTATGGATACGATACACATTAAATGCATGTCATATATGACATAATATCATCTTGTTCTTCATGACTACATTACTATATTATGGTAGTATCAATGTTTTTTAGTCAAAAACATTGCTAAGGACTTAGCATTAAAGAAAAGTCTAAGTTAAGGTAAATGAAGAGATTATAGAGAATATAAATAATAGAATTTAAATTAATAGTTATTCCACCTCTATGCAAATTAATCTATAACGTAGAAACATTCTCCATTTTATGAGACATTTAACATTTACGGAACACATTAAACTTTTTCATGTAAACTCATCTAGCATGTATTGCTTATACTTTGTGCTACCTCTTTAATAGTTTAGATTGGAAAAAACAATTTGGCAGCAATTGATGCTTTATATTTTAGAAATGTTAGCTAAATTCTTGGTACCCAGAAGTATTGTGAGACATGCCAGAGGTAATGATCTAGGCAAATTGAAAAGTATGATACTGATTAGGCAAATAAGGAAAGATATCACTGCTCTGCATGAGTCATTACCAAACCATTTGATAATGTTCTCAGGCATTATCTACTGACAGACTTTTATCAATGGGTAATTAGAGGAATACAAATAAAGGAACAAACAGAGCTCATAATTGGACCACCACAATAATAATTTCCTTTCAGCAGAAATCTAAACATGACAATATTTTATAAAATTGGAAATACATGTGTATGTATTTTCATAATAAAGATATATTTGTGAAAATGTTATAAGGACTTAGAAATGTCTGTAAAATTTTGTAATATCAGAAATTGAAATAAGAACTATCATTCTCTACTAATCCTTTCAGGTATGCCCTTTGGCTCTATTTTATTCTTCACCACCGTTCTATATAACCTGGATATCTCATTACATCTACAGCCCAAATTAAATAATGACCACAGGCTCTTCTCTGAGCCCTTCAGACAATCAGCTGAAAATAGAAGAAATATAGGAACACGTATCATATGGAAAAAATTAAAAATTATAGCTCCTTTAAAAAATCGTGTTTACTTAAATATGTATCTGATTCATTGAACAGATTGTTGCTACTAAGTAATATTTCTAGAATATCCTTCAGATACCATCTAAGATCAGCTAATCTGATTTCCAGAAATTTACTTTATTAAAACTGGCATTTATCTATATGCATTTGACATTGCAGTTAATTATATTTGGGAACATATCTACACTTATAATTACAACTTATTACAACAGTTCCAGAACATTCTGTCTAATAAAAGTAGAATATATATTTTTTAGAATACAGGAGTGTCTTTCACCAAGATAGACCATACACTGAGACATAAAATGTATTAATATATTTAGATAGAAATAACTTGTTTTTGTCCTAAAAATAATATTATAAACCAATGAAATTATATATCTAGGAAATCTTAAAATACCTGGAAATGATATACACTTCTGAATAATTTATAGATAAAGAAAAAATGTCTAAAGAAATTTAAAAAGCCTTAGGTAAAAATATCAAGTCAAAAAGTTCTTCAATTAGTTCTGGAATGAGATGGAATGAGATCTCAAAAAGCCTAAGGAAGAAAATGTGAGATAATTTCCTATTTATCCAAACAATATTTCAAGGACTATGAACAAGCAATAATCCTTGGACATTATTCTTATGAATTTTTCTTGATGAAATTCTGCCAAAAAAGAGGTGATTGGAGAAAGTTGTGGAAATGCACTGGAGATAAGCATTTTAGCAAATAGAATTAATTAAGATTTAAAGATTAGATCTAATTAACTTGATTGCAGTAATCATTTCACAATGTATACATATATCAAAACATCACATTGTATATCTTAAATACATATGACCTTTTTCAATTATATCTCAATGAAGCCAGAAAAAAAATAGAAGAAAAATGAGAATATATGACAGAATAAAATTTACATTTTAAAAGATTTGACATATATAAAATTAATAATTGCCTTATTTTCTAGTTGAGAGAAAAAAGATATCAATTAAAGGTGACAAATCAGGAAGTATAAAGATTTGGATAAAACAAAGGTAACACTAAGATAGTTCTGTTGACCAAAGTTGATTGATGAAGGTTGCATGAAAGAAATACATTAATTTTGTTATTACTAAAGTCAGGGAAGTAATAAGCATTATTTGTAGAAAGAGGAAAGAATGCATACTCTATGTATGTATAATCATTAAAGTATTTGATAGATAAAATTGGAAACACTATTAAACATCACATAGATTATAAGAAAAGCAAAGAAAATGGACGACATAGGGAAGAGTATGGTGGATAATTTATTGCAAAGACTGATGCAATAATACCTCCTATCCGATGTGCTCTTCTGCAATATATTCTCACTGCTACCCCATCAAAAGTTAATATCAGTTTCTCTACAGTTCAGAGTCTACTCATGGCCAGTGACTGCTTTCATTGACAGAATGTAGCCAAATGAATGTAATGCCAATTCCAGGCTAACCCCTTAGAAAAAGTTATCACATAAGAAGCAGGATGACCTTAACAGTAACACCACCATGCTATGAGAAGCTCAAGTTCTGTTGAGTTTTTACATTGTCCTGTGAGAATTAGAGATCAGGGAACCAGTGCAAATACTACTACTCTGCTGTTGCTGTGGGTTATTGCGTCTTTTGCCTCTGACCTGGGATTCTCAGGTCTTCTGCTAGCTTCCATAAAACTATTAAGTTAGCTAGCTGCCAATATGCTAACTTAGCTTGAAATAACAGGAAAATTTCACAGTTCTATATTTTAAAATGAGAATCAGGCCAAATCCCAGCATTACATTTAATCATACAACACTGGAAATATCTCTCTAATAAGAAGAATAAAGCTAGGGTGTTCCTATCATTACTGATTTTTAATCAGTGCGCTGTACAATTCACATAGAAAAAAAAAGAGCCATTCAGCATTGGAAAACATTATTTCTAATAATTGTTGATATATATTTTAAACTTGTAATTCCTGAAAAAATTATTAACTGAAAATTCACAAACATTAAGAAAGTCCAGCAAGGTAGGAGTGGGTAAATTAAATACACAGAAATTATTTCATAAAATTGTACACAGAAATCAAAACTTTATGCAAATAATGGTCAATTAGAAAATTTAAAAAAAACCCTACATTTTATTTTATTTTAGAGATGGGGGTCTAGCTCTTGCTCAGGCTGGTCTCGAACTCATGACCTCAAGGGATCCTCCCACCTTGGCCTCCCAGGGTACTAGGATTATAGGCACAAGCAACTGTGCCTGGCCAAGACCTGCATTTTAAAAAGCAAACAATAACCTCCAGGTTATCATGCACATACCCAGCCTCCAGTCTGACCCCAAGGACCCAGGATCCAATCGGACTCCTATGGAGAAGCAAAAATATAAAATTCTTAGATGAAATCAATTAATATGCAATGTCTACATTTAATCACATCGAACAACATAACTTTTGGGGGGATAGGAAACTTCAATGTCATTCTAGTTTACTTGATAGTTTAAAGTGAGATCAATGAAAATACCATTAACATGGATAAGCAAACTATGGTACATCCATCCAATGAAACATTATTGATCTTTAAAAAGTAATGAGCTATCAAGCCATGAAAAGATATGAAGAAATCTTAAATGGTTACTGCTAAGTGAAAAAATCCAGTTTGAAAAGGCTATCACTATACAATTTAAACTACATAATATTCTGGAAAAGACAAAACTATGGAGAATGTAAAAAGGTCAGTTGTTACCAGGTATTCAGGGGTAAAGAAGATAGGGATGAATAGGTAGACAAGGAATATTTAGGGCAGTGAAATCATTTTGTAAGATACCATAATGGAAGATTCACGACATTGTACATTTGTCAAAACCCATAAATTGTACAACATGAAGAATGAACCCTAATGTTAACTATATACCTTAGTTATTAATAATGTATCAACAGTGGCTCATGCTCATCATTTGTAACAAATGTACCACACTAACGCAAGACGTCAATAATGGGGAAAACTGTATTGAGAGTGGTGGTGGAGGGGTGTATATAGGAACTCTTTTTACTTTCTGTTCAATTTTTCTGTCAACTTAAACTTCTCTTTTAAAAAATCTATTAATTATGTATGTTATGTATATGTAATTAATATGTACTATTTTTATATAAATATATATTTTCCTAGAACCAAACACATTAATATTAATATAAAGTTCTTTGAAAGAAGAGATTCATCATCACAAAAACAATGAAACAGAACAACGATGAGGATCTCAGCCAATCAGATACCAAAACATTTTATAAAGACCAAATGATTTTAAAAGTTTTCTATCAGTGCATAAAGAAGGAGAGCAGCAGTATAGAAGAGAAAGCAAATAAATAAACAAATAAATCTCCAAAATATGTGGAAAATTACTATATTATAAATCACTTGAGTAATAATAAAAATCAATTTAAAAAAAAATGATGTTTAGAAAACTCAGTCATCTTGATGGGGGGAAATTAAATTTGAACCCATATCTAACAGTATACACTACCAGCATAATCTATCAAGTGAATGAGACTTTTAAATAATAATAATAAGCTGCTAACACTATTAGAAGAAAACATGGATGAGTTTTTTTTATTACCTTGAAATGAGGAATGCTTCCTCAGTTCAACATCAATAAGACACAAAGAATTCAGACATGAAAGTTGGTAAAGCAGAGAATACCACAGTGATAAACTGTAGAAAAATCTACAAATTACATCCTACAAGGAATAATTATTTAATCTATAAAATTCTTAGAATTAAAAAAGGAAAGGTCTAAGAAAGGGAAGAGGATAAAGGAACAAAATAGAAAATTACAATTCAGAGAAGAACCAAGCAAATTGCCCCAATACATATAAAAAGATTTTCAATCTCATTCATAGTGAAAATGAATAATAATATAATAATAAATATAAACTACTAAAGACACATTGACATATTCTTTTTCATGTCTTACTTTCTCAAAGATTCTCAAACTGTATACAACACACCATATTGTCGAAATATAGGGAAACAAGTGAAAAATGGTACACAAGTTATGGAAGACAATTTAGTGTTATTAATAAAAACTATAAATGCTTTACCTCTTTACTAACAAATCTACTTCTAGGATATTTGACAGATATATACCTAAACATGTACAAAATAATGCATGTACAAAGCATTTAATTGTCTTTTTATGAAAACAGACTAAAAAACCCTCAAATATATATATATCAGGAGATGATAAATAAAAGATGATATACCACCATAAGACATCATAAAGTTAAATCATAATTTTGTGTGCAAACATAAAATTAAAATGAAAACCTTTCTATATTCTGTATGAACTCTGCACGATTGTTTGACATGAAAAGAGCCCCAGGCTTGTGAAGACAAGTAACAAGTTGCTGAAGCGTAAATATATTATGAAAGTATTTGTGTAATAAAATGAAAAGAAAAACTATATATAAATATTCAATTTTGCTTGAGTTGGATTGCCTTTTTTAAAAGAAACACTGGAACAATTTACAGGAAACTAATAAATTGGAGTCTTCAGTGAGGAGGAGGCAGGACAATGTTAGATTGTTAAGAATAAACTTCCCTGAGCAAGTGATATTCAAGCTAGGAACTAAAGAATTTGTAGAAGCTACCCAGTTGGATGAAAGCAAAAAGAATTCTTCCAAGATGAGGCTACTGTGTTAATATTTGCAAGAGGGTGTGAAACAGAGCACTTGGTACAGAAAGAAACCCAATATGGCAGATACTTAGAGAACTGGAGGAAGAATTGATCAAGCAATGGCTCTGAATTGGGCCTCTGTGAAACTATGTAAAACCTGTAATCAGCCTAGATCTATCCATGCTTGCCTTGCAAAGTGGCATAATTCTTTTTCCAAGTATGAAATCTTGTTATTGTAATTAATCTCCTGATGGCTCTGCAAATGCCTTGATGATTTTTTATTGTATATGATTAAAGTGTACAACAGGATGTTTTGATACATATATACATAGAAAAACAATTATTACAGTTAAGCAAATTAACCTATCCATCACTTTCTATAGTTGCTTTTATACCTTAATAATTTTTATCAGGCTTTTTAAAATTTTTGAATAGCAAGTAGAAGACTTAAAGTTTCTAAAACCAGTTGAGAACTTTTGGTCTCTATGGATACAACTAAAATATCTTATCGATTTTATAAGAAGAGGAAAAGAAATCTTTGTTTTTACAGAATGCTCAAACTGTCAGGGAGATAAGAGTCCATCTGGCTCTGCAATCTCGTTTCACAAGTAAAGATATTCAAAGAGAAGTAATGATTTGTTCAAAGTCCCAGCTTTAGAACTGAAACTTCAGAACTGGAAGAAAGCATAGCATTTCTAGTATTAGTCCATTGTTCTTTGCCTTAGAACCTTCCTAATTTCAATAAAATGGTTGAAATTTTATAAAATATATGGTCAAAAAGCATGTAGTCACTATGCAAAGTATGAACAAAAATATCTTTCAAAAATGTCAGCTTTTTAAAGTAAAAGGGAAATCAAACTTCTCTGTATTTAGATATAGCTTTATTCTCTAGTAAATGTAAATTGCTTCACCAAAAAACACATGGCCAGACAACCATATTCCTTCCTCAGGATTAAATAGTAAGGAGTTATCATTTTTTTGACATGAATGGGTTGTATAAGAATTTCAGAAATGGAAAACAAAGACATATTTTTTACTAGCATAAGTAATGTGAAATAAGCAAAAATGTAGAACAAAGCAATAGGGTAGAATTCATCAGGCTTTTAGAAAATACTAAACTTTTTATAAGTGAAATAAATAATTTGATATTTAAAATTTAACTTCATGCACTGTAAACTGATTTATTTTGATGGCTATTCAAGAAAAAAACAATAGGCCAAAAAAAACTGTACGTAGATTTGGTTGGAAAACTTCTGTTTTAAAGAGTAAAGTTCTAAAATTCTTAAAAAGTATTTTTAAAGTTCTTAAAAATATCTATAGTTTAAAATTTTTACTACAATGTAACAGACAATTATACTTCTATATTTAATTTTTGAACATAATAATGCAGATCTCACTAATTATTTGAGAAAACTAAGAAAGTTTTATTGTTAATTATAATGCTGTCTGGCAGTTGTGTCACTTTAACAATCTGAGTATATCCAGTAAATATATCCAGTGTTCCAAATAACACATAATGATCTGAATTGTAAAAGCTTTATCTTCACAATACTTTCTATCAATCTGATCTTCTACTTTTCCTCACATTTAATAAGTGGGCATATGAACACATTCATGATCTCTTTCCATTCACTTTTCTACACAAATAAAATGACTTTATGAATTTTAAAATTACAGACTTTAATATCAAGTAGAAAACTCTTAATTACATTTATTATGAAATGAAACCATTATATTATAATCTTACAATGAAAGGTGGTGTCTTCAACAAAATATATCTGTAAAATATACCAAAAATATGTTTCACATATATACCCAAAGTTACACAGTATATCATCACTAATTGAGATTTATTTCAAAGAAAGCACCCATATATATTGCAAAATCTAAATTACATGCTGTTTGTTTTTGTTTTTGTTTTTGTTTTCCAAAATTGAACTCTTACTAGGATTAATTGTAGCTGGAACAATTCTGTACTGGAACAATTCTGACTTTATGTCCTATTTTAATGGCAGAAAAACTTTTTTCATATTATCGTATCATAGCACAAGTTTAAATTACAGAGAAGTTATTTACTTTTGGTTTGATATGGATTCGTGTGTGTGGGTGTATAGGTGGGCAGGGGTGTGTGGGTGTAACAAAGTTTGTTTTTTCCTGGTGTTTTTGATTTAGAAGATATTCAAAGAGTCATGAGAAGAGTCATGTACATTTTATATTAATTAACATTGTCATACAAGTTTGGAAAATTGGCTGTAAATAAGAAAGAAATCAAGATTATCAGTATCTGTACTTTCCAAATGTTCAGGTTAATTGAGTTTTTATTATAACTTTTCCTGTGTAAACAAATACATTTGTTTCTCTGATACAGTACTTTTTCTTTTCAAAGAAAAGTTTTCTCTTCTTGCCTGTGCACTTGGTTCATATATCTCCTTTAGCTTAGACAATGCAAATTATCCTACAGTTAACCTGATTGAGTGAAAAAAAATTTATATTTGCACTGCCCAAGATAAATACAGCCAGACATTAGTTAGAGTGGTGAAAACAGATTTTATTCAGTTACTACTGACAGTAGGAGAAAGAGCTTAGCTGTGTTCCAATTTGTGCAAAGGAAATTTGGGCATTTTGAAAGGAGAAAAAGGAAAGAAGGAATGCAAGGAGGGCTCAGTAGAATCAGAGAGGTGAAAAATTATAGTGTTGGTCAGTGTAAATGTGATCAAGTCTGAGGGTTTTCTTAGCTGCTGGTTACCTAAATTAGGACTCTTATCTTCCTACAGAGACTGGAAGACAGAGGCCCTGATGACTGCATTTCAAAGGAATACCTTTCAGGTAATCTGAGTTGTTAAGAGATACATCTTCACAAGTGTAATCCCTTTTTGTGAATGCCCTAAAACAGAGAGGTAAGGGGCCTATACCCAAAGTCCTGTAATACCAGTTCCAAGGCAAACTGTGATTTATGTTTTAAATTAATTGCAATAACATAGTTATTATGATGTGCATCATCAAAAATAAAACAGATAAAATTCAGAATACCTGTCAAAATTAATGTGAGAAGATAACGTGGATACACTTAGGTCATGTTTTGCTGTTAAGGACTTGGGCAGACAATTTAGTAAGAACACAATCTCTGCAACTTTTATGTGCAATCTGACCTAGAAATAATTATGTTTAAAGTATAATCTTATTTTAAAATGAGCTAATATATTTATCATCTTAAAATGCACTTATAAAGAAATCCACCCATGGATTTATAATGAAGAGTATATGACATAATGCATTCAGAGCTATTATCACAGTGCTGGGAAAATAGTAAATCCTCATTTAGCAGTTACTAAGAACCAGGAAAGAGCCATTGCATAAAATGTAATTAAAAAGAAATAAAATACTGTAGCTAACATTTAATAGCACAAGAACATAAATAAAAATGCATTCAAATTTATTGCCCAGTTATGATTATGTATAAGCTAAATATGAAGATCAAATATAAATCAAAATACTCAAACAATTTTTCAATTTATCCCTCTTTCTTTATTCTAGAAAAGGAAAAATGAGAAAGTATCATTAAGGCAAAACTAGCAAAATGTTTGGTGAAAGAATAAGTGTAAGAGGGATGAAAATCATATCCAAAATATTTACAATTGCATTTGACCCGAAACAAATGGCAACTCATAAAAAAGCCATATATAAGAGAAAAATATTACTAATTTATAATACACAGGCATTAGGGGAAAAAAGAAGGAAAAGGATATAAAGAAAGGATAGGTAGGTATTATAAAGACACTATTAATAAAAGATCAGGCTATCATGAAAGCAAAATGCTCCTAAGATGTAGGAATTTGAATTGAAATTCTTAACTTCTTTTGTTATATAAAATCAATTGAATTTTGTATTATGTGTATTTTCATAAAAATAAAACACATCATAAAAGTATTAGCAGTTATAATTACCCACGTAACAGCATGGGATAAGATGCAGCTTCCATGCTTTTGATTAAGAGCATACCGTTATCTCTCTTATGCACTTCATTTTGCTTTTTGCTGAACAAAAGATGAATGTTGCTTTTGGCAGGAAATATTCACAGTATCTGCCAAAATTACTCTTGGTAGACAGCAATTCAAATAGTAAATATCTTTTTTATGGATAATTAGTTGATTGAATGTCTGTATGTATTAGAGGCTTTTTAATATTCATGGCTAATTTATATCTATGAATATTTTATTAATTTCTATGGTTTTGAAATAATGACGTTACAATAACCCAGAACCCAAATACTCAACATTAATAAACTCTAAATAATAAAGTAGTGACAATTAGGTGATTAAGTATTACCCAAAGCTTCCTTGACAGAGCATTACAATATGCAAAATACTAACTCCGCAACTCAGGTGTAGAGATATATAATTTTTTATTTTCCCAATAAATGATAAAATCTAGCTATAGAGCCACCTTCATTATTTCCATAACTTTAGAATCACTTGATTACAGGAAATCAAGTTTGCTTTTTGGTAGACCTCATCCACATAATGACTTTCATCATTTGCCTGAGACTGATACACACATTTTTAGAGTAGACTTTAATTTATTGGATTCTTATATTGCCCTATTTATATTTGTGTTACAGCACTTATGCCAATGTATTGTAATTGTTTATTTACTTGTGTTTTCTTTGTCACTATTCTGTAAGCTTTTAAGGGCAAAGACAATATGTGATACTTTGGTTTTGTTTATTTTCTGGCCCTAACACAACAAAAGTTTTATATGAATAAACAAATAATTTGCTCTGAAACTCTAAACTTTCTAACAAATATTTTTCATAGGAAAGATATTAAATTTAACTCTATGTATCTAGGTATGAAATGATTAAACATTATCATAATTGCCTGAGATTCTCTTCTATAAGCCAGTGAAGGAATGTTTCATGCAAGGGGACTTTTCTGTCAGATTCTTACATCTCTTATTCCTGCTTACAGCCATAGCTTCTCTGCATACAACTACTGTGATGTTTTCTCTGCATACAACTGCAGCAATGTTTTCACTACTGCCCAAATCTGAAACAAACACAGCAGAAATCCAGGCAGGTGCATGAAACCATCCCCCATAGAGACAGAATCTCTAGTCGTTCCAGCTGAAACAATTGGAAACCAATTTAGGAAAGATTGGAACTGAAAATGACAGCTCCACAAGAAAGCTGCCTCAGTTAACGTCATCGTTCTGACTCATGTCAGTATCAACAGTAGGGATATTTCTGTAACACAAAGCCTGAATTGTAAAACCTAAAACAGACTAACCATTCAAATCAATGTATTTTCAGTGGTTGCACCAATTTCTGGATCTCACCAAAGCTATGAAAGTTACAAGTTCTTGATACTTCTCACATTTCTCCATTTTGGCTTCTCTTATGGGTTGAACAGAACAATGAACTACTCTCCACATAGTCAACCTAAAATAGAAATCAGGCATGGTGGGCAAAGCCTAACATTAATCTGAATCCTTGTGTCTTACATTTTGTAAAGAAGATTTAGGCCCTTTTCTGTGATCTGTAAATATTTACTTATTATTGATAACATTATTGCTATTACAAATGTGTTGGTCAAGAACAGAAAGAAGAGTATAATGTGAATATTGTAATTTTAGAAATAGAAGTCTAAAATAACTCAGTTTGAACTCTTGCTTGCCCATGTTAGTATGTATACAAATGCAACTCAAATATATTTTAACTTCAATTTCCTTCTTTTAGCCTATTTACCAAAGTGACTATGATATAAATAATACATTTATCAACATGAAGTATTCATTTTGACTCAAGCATTTAGTAGTTGAGGCAGATAGATATGTTTTTCATGAGCTGGCAATCTTTATCAGACAAAAGCCCAATGGTAGCAATTACTTTATTTCTTTCAAAGTAGCTGATAAAGTTTAACCTTATGAATTAGTTATTATTTACTTTCTAGCTTAGTATTATTTACATATTTCATGAATGTTATTTCATCAAATATACTATGCTTTTTCTAAAGATGATTGCACATAGCTAAGGCTACAGACATTTTTCCATTACTTTATTGACAATCGGTGAAATGCACATTTGTTGTGAAAATGCTATTGTCTCTACTTGCTCTCCTAACATTTCGCAAAGCTGGAGGAAAAATATGTCAAAATACACTCGGAGTTTAAATTTTCATGCAGGGTTGAAACACTTCAAGTTAAAATATTCTCCTTTTGTAAATTTGTATTTCAGGATATTATGGGGGTACAAACATTCTGGTTACATGTTATGGCTTTGCCTCACCCAAGCCAGGATTAGAGGCATGCCCTTCCCCCATACAATGATCACTGCATCTGTTAGTTGTGAGTTTATCCATCCTCACCCTCCCAACCCCCAGTGAATATTACTACCATGTGAGCACCTTAGTATTGATCAGTTAGTGCCAATTTGATGGCGAGTACATGTGGTCCTTATTCTTCCATTCTTGTGATACCTCACTTCAGAGGATGGGCTCAAGTTCTATCCAGGATAATATCAGAGGTGCTGGATCACCACTGTTTTTTGTAATTGAGTAGTAGTCCATTGTATGCATATAAATATTTTATTAATCCACTCATGTATTGATGAGCATTTGGGTTGTTTCCACATTCTTGCAATAATGAATTGTGCTGCCATAAACATTCAAATGCAGATGTTTTTATTATAGAACGTCTTTTGTTCCTTTGGGTAGATGCCTAGTAGTGCTATTGCTGGATCAAATGATATTTCTATTTTTAGCTCTTTGAGGTATCTCCAGATTCTTTTCCAAAGAGGTTGTACTAGTTTGCAGCCCCAACAGCAGTGTAAGTGTTCCTATCTCTCCACATCCTCTCCAACATTTGTTGTTTTGGGACTTTTTGATAAAGGCCATTCTCACTGGGATTAGGTGATATCTCATTGTGGTTTTGATTTGCATTTCCTTAATGATTAGAGATGTTGAGCATTTTTTTATATGTTTGCTGGCCATTATTCTGTCTTCTTTTGAAAAGTTTCTGTTCATGTCCTTTGCACATTTATTGATGGGCTTGTTGATTTTTTTCTTGTTGATTTTTTTTGAGTTCTGGATAGATTCTTGGTATCAGCCCTTTATCCGATGTGTAGAAAGCAAATATTTTCTCCCATTCTGTAGGCTATTCACTCTAATGATAGTTTCCTTTGCTGTGCAGAAGTTTTTAATTTGATCAAGACTCATTCATTTATTTTTGTTGCTGCTGTCATTGCTTTGGGGGTCTTCTTCATAAATTCTTTGCCTAGGCCAATGTCTGAAAGAGTCTTCCCTACATTTTCTTCTAGGATTCTTAAGGTTTCATGCCTTAGGTTTAAGTTTGTTATCCATCGTGAATTGATTTTTGTAAGAGGTGAGAGGTGGGGACCTAGTTTCAATCTTCTGCATGTAGTTATCCAGTTTTCCCAGCACCATTTATTGAAAAGATATTTTTTTCCCCAGTGTATATTTTTGTCTGCTTTGTCAAAGATTAGATGACAATATGCGGATGGTTTCATTTTTAGGTTCTCAGTCCTGTTCCAAAGGTCTATATGTCTATTCTTGTGCCAGTACCATGCTGTTTCAGATACCATAGCCTTGTAGTAAAGCTTGAAGTCTGTTAGACTGATACCTCCCAGTTTGTTCTTTTTGCTTAAGATTGCTTTGGATATACCAGGTCTTCTCTGGCTCCATACAAAGCATAGAATTATTTTTTCTAGATCTGTAAAGAATGATAATTGTACTTTGATAGGGATTACATTAGATGTTTAAATTGTATACAATCTTTACAAGGTTAGAATTATCTATATTTGCATTTAATGTTTACATGATCAACTCCATGCAAGTAAAAAGCCAAGGCTAATATTTATTTTTCACTAATTTCTCTTAAATTACACAGATAATTGATAGATTTCAAGAACACTTTGTTAAAGTTTATTTTATAAGCAGTTTTCCCCCTGTGTAATTAGGCCTTATAGAGTCCAAACCAATAATTAACATACATTTTCATAAGAGTCTTAAAAAGATAATGCATAAGATTTTATGAGGATTAGAAAGAAAAGCTGTAGGTCTATTTTTGGACACCAGAGACAATATTATTAAAGACATTATTGAGCTGTGATTTGGAGTGACACATGCTTACCTGATTATTTCAACCTGGGATTTTAACTATTTGTGGTTGCCTCTAGTCAATTTCTGCTGTCTATGGTATTGAGGATCCTACAGTCAGTAATAGCTATAACATGACTCTGTACTGGTTTAGATCCAGATTTTCATTTATCACCAAATCAGTCCCAGTAGTATCTCTGAAGCTTTGTGTGATATGGGCCCAAGCAATGCTAATGAGCTTGTTCTCTTCCTTTTGTAGAGGCTTCATGAAAAATTGCACATTATTCTCATTTTCTGCCTGCTATTCTCAGAGAACATCTTTATAAAAATATGTCTGATGTGTTTTTATTCTATTTTTATTTGTTATAATACTAATCAATGCAAATACTGATATTTCAAAATGTAAAACTCTACTATAATTATGCTTAGTGAAATATTAGAGATAAAGGATTTCCTTTTTTGGACAGGAATAAAAGATCTTTCTCTATATAAAGGGCTATTTGAGGGGCCCTCACCTTCTCAAAAATCCTTCTAAGTCAATGTTAGTCAGTGCTTTAGAGCTTGATATGGTAATGTCTTATTGATAACATTAATCAGTATACTTTATATAGTATATTCACAATACTCTTCAAATTTTCTGTACTTGTAAATTACAAGAGAAAGATATATATATGAATATATTATATAAATATACTCTCTGTAAATATTTATATTATGTATTGTGAGTATATGTATGTGTACATATGTGGTATATATTTATGTACTTAAAAAATAACCTGGCAAAGATGCTACTTCCAAACTACCTTGTTTATTTCAGGATTAGTCTGGGAAAAAGACATATCTAATTCATTATCCTCTACAATCGCAACATTTATACTTGGGTTCCTTTGGTGGTTGATTACAGATACCTAGAAAAAAGAAGGATACTGTTTTTGTAATTCTTTTTCTTTCTTTAGTTCTGTCAATTGCTGTAAAAAACATTTCTTCTTATATAATGATGATTGCACTATCCCAACACAAACTTTCGTGACTATTTTAGCAAGCATCACATGTTTTGTTTAGTTCAAATTGTTTTAATAAGAGTGATCCAGTTACTGTAACTTTTGTGGTTTTCTTATTTTTAGCTATTTGTTTGAAAATAAAATGCACTGTAGGAAATTGATTTCAGTTTCAAGGGAAGAAAAGTATCTGAGAGACATGCAGAATGAGAAAAAGAAAATTAAATTAAAAGTCCATTTTGAAGATAAAGCTCAAGTCTTTGAATTCCTATCCATAATCCATTATTTTCATAACCCTGCACCTCTTTAATGATTCTGAGTAACAGTCTGTGAATTATGCCTGAAATCTGGTTCAAATGTCTTTTTATCTGAAACATATTTTACAACTGGAAAACTCAGTTAAACATATTTAACCAATAATCTATATGACAATAGACATTGACCATTAAATAGATCTTAGATAAAATCTGAGGCTGATTTTATATTAATCAGAAATTCAACAAAGCCAAGAATTAAAGAAAATTGGATTAAATATAACTAGTTATCAATAAAGAGTAAGAACAAGTAAGAATAAAATATTAAGGGGAGAGAGAGAGAGAGATTGATTTTGCATTCCAAAGAAAGAGTCTGAATTTCAATAAAGGTGAGTAAAGTGTAATGTAGCAAGAATTCTTCACAAACCTTTTAGCATTCAAATTATGGCATACATGCTGCATGGTACAATTTTACAAGCTGAAGAATAGTAACATTAATGGTCCAGCATCTTTAAAAATCAAAAGTCTGCAAAATGATTCACTTGCCATGCATATTGAATATTAATAGCATCAAGTAGTTGAGTTTATTAACCTTTTACATTAATGGTCAGAAATGAAACATGCTGAGAACAATTGCACGACAGAAGGGGAAAATGATTCTGACGACTATTGGGTTTCATTTGACAGTTAATAAAAACCACCAAGTACATATTATGTTAGATTATCCAAGATCTGGATTCCATATGACAAGTCAT
Organism: Lemur catta; assembly: GCF_020740605.2. Classification (NCBI taxonomy): domain Eukaryota; kingdom Metazoa; phylum Chordata; class Mammalia; order Primates; family Lemuridae; genus Lemur; species Lemur catta. The sequence goes on along the minus strand of NC_059143.1, from coordinate 48,089,450 downwards.
TATTATTAAAGGCAAATGGAGGGTATTTTCAAATACACCCTGGAGTGAGGTAGACTAAAATATGATGGTACACTCTTGAATGTCAAGGACATTTTGTGCAGTGCGTAATGGAAAACTACATGTAATGTGCAGTTTGGGAACTATTTCATGTTCCTCAGAAGACCTCAAAGCATCACACTGAATATTTTATTGGAAGATGTCACACTCTGTTATAGGTTCAAGCACATAACAAATATTTATAGACAATCATCATTTCAATGCCAGAGAGAATGTGTCAAAGCTAACTGAGTCATTAGAGTTAGAATATGAGTAAGTGTATATGTCTCACCCTCTCTATTTTTCCTTCATATACTATTATTTAAAAATAATCAGTCAAGTTTTACATCATCCATAACTCATTCCTGTTAGAAAATTAGAGTCACAAATGACTGGGTGATTTTTCTCAATATGTGCTACTTGGTAAGCTATGATTCTGACTAATTATGCCTTCCTAAATGTCAGTTATACACATTAGGAAGTATGAGGACCATTGGGAGTAGGATGATTTTATTTTAAGAATATTAAACTTTTAAAGTATGCAAATATTGGTAACATCAGAAATAAGTGCTTTGCTATGATGAAGAAATTCTAAAACTTTGACTAGAAAAATGTTATTGTTCTGTGTGAAAATTTCATTATGTAGTAAAAGAAAAGAACTAGGAATCATAAGACCTAAATTAGGGTGATAGTTAATATTTCATAGCTAACTGCTATTTAATATGTGACCCTCCTAACGAAATGGCTTAAAATCTCTAAACTTCAGCTTTCTCCTGCATTAATCTTCATCAGAACCATGTTAAAGGCTGCGTCCAGAATTATATATGTGTGAGAATCTTTGTAAACTATAATAAAGTTATAAAATGAAGCACAGTGTTATTAATAGTTACAGTATAAATAGTAACATAAATCTGAATATTAGTTGCCTGGAAATGGGAGTCGAGAGCTGTGGGAAGAAGTGAGAAGGGAAAATTATGAAAGGCACAAAGAAATTTGGGGGGATGATGTGCATATTCATTATGTTGATTATGTTGATTATTTCATGAGTATACACATATGCCAAAGTTTATTCTGTATTTTAAAAATTTGTAGTTCATTGCATATCAATTATACCACATTAAAACTATTTAGAAAAATATTGGAATTATTATCACTATAACAAACAGGTGAATGGATTTCACAAATGTGGTATCAGACAAAAGAAACTAGGACCAAAAGAATATGCAATATACTTTGATTCGTGTAAAGTTCAAAAACTGAAAAAAATGATATAGTATTAAAAGTCAGAATAATAGATTATGGATACAGTTAGGGAAGAATAGTGCTTGAGTAGGAACCAAACGGAGGACAACCGGGGTGTCAAGATACTTCATGTCATTATTTGGGTTATAGTTACATGAGATGTATTTGTGATAATTTACTGAGTTGCACTTTATAACCTGTGCATATTGCTTTATGTATGCTATAATCCAATCCAGTTCATTTAAGAAAGAAATAATTGGGGGCAAAAGGGTCACCTTGATTGGGAGCAGTGGTTCATGCCTATAATCCTAGAATGTTGGGAGGCTGAGGCGGGAGGAACCTTGAGGCCAGGAGTTGAAGACCAGCTGGAGCAGCATGGCAAAACTCTGTCTCCACAAAAAATTAAAAAAAAAAATAAAATCCAGACATGGTGATACATGCCTGTAGTCCCAGCTACTCAAAAGGCTAAGCTAGGAGAATCACATGAGCCCAAGAGTTTAAGGTTACAATGAGCTATGATAATGCTACCACACTCTAGCCCAGGCAACACAGTGAGACCTTGTCTCAAAAAAAAAGGGGGGCAGGGTCACTTCAATTGGAATCCCTTGACCACCTGTTGCTTACTAGTTGAAATAAATAACTTGCCTGGATAAACAAAGGTTTTGATCCCTGTAAAATATGTCTAAGTGTTTCAGTTCTAGAGTTCTAAGCCACTAACTAATAAAAAAGTATTAGTGATCACCGGAGAGAAAATTTTAGGACGAAAGAGGATGCTACCTGGTAAGTCTTTGTGTCTGGCTCTGAGATAGGTGGATAGATAGACAGATACTAATAGATAGATTATAAGTGATTGGTTAACACAGTTATGGAGGCTGTGAAGTCCCGAGATCTGCACTTGGCAAGCTGGAGATGCAGGAGTGCTGACAGCGTGGATCCAGTCCAAGTTTGAGTCAGAACGCAGGAGAATAGCAATGTCCCAACTTTCATTTAAAAATAATCAGTATCATAATCTATAAATCACTCCATATTATAAAATTAGAGTCATGAGCAATTAGGTGATTTTTCATGCTGTCAGGCAGATAGAATTAGTTGAAATTAATATTCAAATGTTAGTCTCATCCAGAAATAGCCTCACAGACACACCCAGAATAGTATCAAGCCAAATATCCAGGTGCTCAATAGATGTGCACCGAAATATCAATATCAGGGCCACAGTCCAGTTAAGTTGACACCTAAAATTGATCATCACAGAAAGTAAAGGTAAAAGATCAGAGGAATTTGAGATACAGCATTAGGAATGGCAGAAAAGGCAGTTCAGGGATAAGGAAAATACATAGAATGACCAAAACTGAATCAAGCCCACACTTGTGTACTTTAGTGTCTCCAGTTGTGAATCCCAAAGACACGGGATCTTTCTTAATCTTTCCTTCAGACCATACCAGTTTCATCATCCAAGTCTACCCATACTATTGTAATTGTTGCCACATTTTTTTTTTTATTTTATTTCTGCTAACAACACTCTAATTCAATTTGCCATCACCCACTAACTGGACCACATGCCTGGGTATCTGACTCAATTCTCCTGAGTGATTCTTGTTACTGCAATTCATTTTCTAAAAATCGACCAGGTTTATTTTCCTAAAACATATATTGGATCAATCAATTAAAGTAATTAGAGAAGGTTTTCCATTTTACTTAGAATACAATGTCATAGTCCTAAAATGACCTGCAGGGCTCTGTGGGAACTAGTTGGTCCCTACTTTCCTCTCAGACTCTGTATTACACTAATAATGTGCTTCTCCATTACAATATTAATCTTCTCTTTGTTTGGGGAATTCTGCAAATTAATCCTTGGTTCAGAGCATTCACACTGTTGTGGTCTTTCCATAGAATGCTTTTTCCTAAGCTGACTTCTTCATATCATTACATCATTATAGGTTCACCTTACTTGTTATCTTTGGGAGACACTGTCTATGTCAACCTTATCTCAAAAAAAATTTATAGCTCACAGTTTGATTAATCACTATGAGTTAGCATTGCTTATAAAGAGTATTCATTAGCCCAAATTATTGCATGCCTCTATATATCTATTGCTAGTGTTTTAACATCAATTTGTAGCCAATTTGGGCAGCTATAAATAGATGAAAATAAAATAAAGGGACACCTGTCCTATCACCTCCCCCCTTTGCCCTAAGCTACATCTAAGTATAATAGCAAGTATAATATTGCAGTATGAATATGAATATTTTGTTATATCACAATCATGAATAAAATGTTGATTTTCTATTTTCTTTATTGTGAAATATTTGAAATTTTTAATAAAATTTTTACTGTTCATTAAAGTGTTTATTAACATATTTTTCATAATAGAAAATCTATGTACTATAAGTCATTTTAGTAAATTTTCCAATGAAATAAAATCCCAAAGGGGGACATAACTGAAAACTGAGTCCAAATATTCATCCTGAATCTGAAATTATTCTCTATGTGTCTAATGGAGCTATATATTGAAAGTACTTCTCTGGAGCTACTTCTTACATATGTGTGTGTGTGTAAATATGTATATTTAATATATATAATTTATAATATATAATTTAATATGATATATAAATATACATATACATATATATACTATATCTATATCTATCTATCTATCTATCTATCTATATATATATATATATTGAGAGAGAGAGAGAGAGAGAGAGAGACATATACATGTACGTGATGGTAAATTTTAGGTGCCAACTTGACCCAGTTAAGGGATATCCAGATAGCTGATAAAGCATTTTTTTCTGAGTATGCCTATGATGATGTTTCAGAAAATGACTGGTAATTGAATCAGTGAACTGAGTAAGGAAGATGGGCTCTCGCCCAATGTGTGCCAGCATCATTTAATCAGCCAAGGGCCCAGGAGAACAAATAGGCAGAAGAAAGGCAAATTTGTGCTCTCTCGCTCACTCTCTCTCTCTCTCATTCCTGGAGCTGGGACACCCATTTTCTCCTGCCCTTGAACATCAGAATTCCAAGTTCCTCAGCCTTTGGCCTCAGACTAAGTGTTACATACACCATTGGCTCCCCTGTTTCTAAGGTCTTCAGACTTGAAGTGACCCACCCTAGCACCTTACCTGATTCCTCAGCCTCCATAATCACGTGAGCCAATCTCCATAATAAATCCCCTTTCATATATCTACATCCATATCTAATCTATATCTATATCTATCTATATCTCCTATTGGTTCTGTTTCTCTGGAGAACCCTGACTAATAATGTACACATAGAGTGAAATTCATTCTGACACAAGTAATAGGTCTATATTGTGGGAGATATTTTAGTGATAAAGATCCATTGCCCTTAATCTTTTCTTTCCCTTTGTTACCAAGGTAATATATGGAAAATTATAAAGAGTGTACTTCTGTTTGTAATAACAAGACACAAATGATTAACCTTGAAAGATGGGAGAAATATGGACAATGGAGTATGCCAGAGAATAGGAGTCTTCAATGAAGTAATCCAAACTTCTGAGTCACAAGAGAATGTGCTGCTTTGTTTCCCCAGATCAGAAGGAGAAAACTCGTTGGTTTAGTTATTTATAAAGTTCAGTCAATTAGAGCATAGCAGCCTTCTATAATATTTATCTCCATATAGAGGATTTTGGGTTTTTGATTTCACGATGCTCATGTATTTTTATATATTGCTGTAACAAGTAATCCATTTTGTAACATTTCCTATAAATAATAAGTCGTAACTTTAAATTCATTGTTTTTCATTCTTGAGTTACAAGTTCTTTTAATTTGTTGATGAAAATTGATGGATCACAATGGAATTTTGATTGTAAAGCCTCAGGTTATAAAATGCTTCATTTACATATCACATAGAATAGCACTTTCAATTTTTGCATTATTCTAAAATGTAACTGAGTTTATAACAACATTATTCTTTGCTGCAATGGAAGTAGCACAGTACATTGATTAGCATGATTGTGGATTAGATTTCATTCTACATTGATGAGTCAAAAGAGATAAGCAAAGGAAACTCTGCTGACTCTGAATTTATGAAATGACAAGTGAAACACTCTCTGTTAACCAAGCAGCATTTAAAGTTATTTCCTATTCCCCCAAAATTCATTCTAAAGTCTGTATCATAAATGTCATAGGACAGTAAACCCTGAGTAAAATAAAGAAATAAAACTTTTATATTACTTGTATACTAAACCAGAATAATTTTTTTTAGGGTGTTTCCCTAAAGGAAAAAAAAAATTGCCATTTAGCTCAAGAGAAAAAAAACAAACAAATATATCAGTTTAACCATAAGATACCTATAAACAGCAGTGTTATAATTGAGATTTTGATGTACAAAATGATGTCATGTATACAGGGCTACTTTAGTTTACTTTATGCATTCAGTATCAAATTTTTGAATGCCAACTTATGCCAGGCACTGTGTTAGGCTCTGAAGATACAATGGTAAACACAATTATTTTTCTGGACCATTTTGTCATAATTTCATATGCTTTATTTTCTCAACAAACATTGACAATTTTGTATGTCCTGTTGGAATTTCAGGAAAAAAAGTATCTTCCCCACGAATTTTTTTTTTTTAATTTCTGCCTCTATAACTGGCACCAATAATTTTCTTTCCGTACACTTTCAAAACTTTAGAATCAACTCTTGAGTCTTTTTCCCCTTTATTATTTACAATTAATAGTAAAGAATAGTAAATACTATCTAATTTTTATATTCTCAGAGACTTTATTCTAGCAAGATCTTAAATAGCCTTGCTTCAATATATAACATGGTACAATACTAGCACTTTGTTACACACATTTTGTCTTCCCACTTCAATTCAGCCATCTAAACTCTTCATTTTTAAATCCCAGCTCTAGTCATGTCACTTCCATGTACTTTTAAAGTGTATGTTTTAAGAAAATAAAACTATAAATGAGGCCCCACTATCTCTGATAAAATAAACACAGTTTTCATCATGGCATTTAAGACCCTCTATAACATAATCACTCAGTGTTTTCTAAATCACATTATCAAGAACTGTGAAGTGTCTGAAATTGTACTCCGATTTCAAATAGCAAGTTAGTTTTGCATAGTTTCACATATGCTGGGGGGAAAAATGAGACTACTGGTTTTCCAAAAAAAAAAAAAAAAAAAAAAACAACAACAACAGCAACAAACTTTATTACTCATGACACAGCAGGCAGCATGAGCTTCATGCTCCCATAAATTTCCCTTGCCCTCGAAGTCCAAGGGCAATGTGGGGAAGCTCAGTTGGATGCCGTACACATAAGAGGCTTGCATCACTGCTGAAAAACTCAGAGTTTAGGAAACCTTAAACTTTTAAAGGAATTGTTAGTAAACCTATCCAACCTTTGCCTCAGAATGAGACAGTGTCTTTAATATTGCAGGGAGAAAACAAATATGTCCTCTGCCCTGAGAGGGAGACAGTATCTCTATCTTCCAAGGCTGTTTGCTATACGAGACATAATCCAAAAAAAAAGCAATCAACCTTTTGCAGAAATTCAAAAGACCTAGTTAGAATTGCCTCCCAGTACACGTATTCGATCCCATTATAACCTTCTCTAGTTTTGTATCATCAGGGTGGCATGTTAAGACAGAGATTAAATGTGGTGACCAGTGATGGGAGGCATTGTTGGCCTGACAATGTAACAGTAATGTTTTGTATGTTCCTACCTTAGCCACTTGTTTTACTTTTCTATTTGTTTTTTAATTTCAGAATATTATGGGCACACAAATGTTTAAGTTACATATCTTGCCTTTGCCCCACTCAAGTCAAAGCTAAAAGTGTGTCCATCCCCCAGACAGTGCGTACTGCATCCATTAGGTGTGAATATACCCATCCCCTTCTCCCCCATCCCGCCTGCCTAACACCCAATGAATGTTACTACCATATGTGCACGTATCTATTTTCTTAACAAAACTAAAAAAAAAAAAAAAACTATTGACAATAAATACATTATTCGTGTTTAAAACTGCATAGAGATGACAAGTATAAATTATCTTTTATTTAATAATAAGGGTATAGCAAAGATCAAGGAAGCAACAAGTTATAGTGGACAAACCCCATTCAGCCAGCAGCCCTGCCATTATCCCTAACAAAAAGTCATTTGAGGATTTATTCTGGACAGAGAGACAAGCAGATCCAGAAGACTGCCTTGAGAGAAACAATGATCTTTCATCAAGTGACCATAGCTGGCTTGAGGAAATTTATATAACAGGCAAAAAGAAAACAAATACACACTACTCATTATTTACTTCATCCTCCTATATCCAGCCTGGGATACCCATAAGCCAGTTTAAGTAGAATCCAGAGAATATGGGAGATTGTTGATGTAACCCACATAGGTCAGTGTCCCAATAAGTGTACAAATGGCAGTGTTGGTTTAGCATTGCAAGCAATCCATACCCCAAATATCCTCCTGCTCTCACCCAGATGATCAGCTCACACACTTAGGGAATGATGAAACATCAACAGTTCAGCTGTTGGCAGTGGCAGTAGACAGATCAGCACTGATGAGAAGACTATTTTTGAGCCCATTCGTAGGTACCCATAGTTTGTTTCTCTGCTGTTATGGACATTTTTAAGTAGACCCATTAGGCAAGTTAGGGTTATTTGGTAAAGCTGCTGACTTATTCCACAGAGAAGACCATTGTTTCTGCTGATTATTGTGGACCTCCATTGCTGTTAATGCCCTCTGGGTAGTATTTACATAAAGTATGGTTTTTTTTCTTAGTCTATATTGTTTCAAAAAGTACATTCATGTACCTTCCCCCAGATCTCCCAATCACCAATTTTCCCAGTTCCTGATTTCTCTTAACAATCATTACTCATTATCTATTAGTTGGATCTGTCATTTAGACTAAGTCCACAGATGGACTGGTCAAAATTATATTCATTGGGAGAATATTTCCACATCAATATCTTTCCAGGCCACTCCTCAGCAAACTAAAATGCAATTCTGTCTACTTCAGGCCCTTACTGGCATGTAGTACTGATCCCTCTGTGAAGTAGATCAGTGTTTTTTTCTCTTCTGTTAACTTGGCATAGGTGCTGAAAATGGGGTTATACATGTGGATGAGCAAAGATAAATTGAAGGAGTAAGAGTAAGTCTCATCCCCCTGCTGATGCAATTTGAGGGCACTTTATGAATCCAGTCAAGCCTTCCCATTTATATAACACTCACATTTTATAATAAAATACTTTTGTTGTTCATGTCCAAATTTATGGTTCAGTGGATAAGATAATACCCATACATGATTGACAATTTAGATGATATTGTTAATTTTTGCCCTATGATAAAATGTTCATTCTCTACCAGGACCTAACAACAGGCCAAGAATTACTTTAAAATTGATACTGTTTATAAGCAAACAAAGGAACAGACTTGCTCAAAACCTTTAATACGTCTGTGGTTCATCTATTGGAACTGTTTTCCAGGGAATTTTTAAGCATTCTGTCTGCCTCCCACATTGTTAAGACTCATGAGGTTACTTTCCAAATGACAGAGAAGTTCAGATCACTCTACACCTGCTATAGAGCCTATTCTTGCTTTGATTTCCATTTAAAACTGGCAATCTTATGTATTACCCAGAAAAAGGTTTTTAGAAGCAAGTTCAAATGTGATATATATCACCTCCAAAATTTAAAGAGATCCACTAAAATTCATGCCTTTCATTATTATAGGTAGATGGAGCAACCTGTGTATCACTTTAAAGAGGTATCCCAATAATCACCATACCAATATACTCTCTAGAAATTTCACTGGGTTGTTTGTCTTCTACCTTGAGGATACATGTATTAATAATGTCTCTAATGTGCTTGCTTCACTTTGCTTATCAGGTCTAAATACCATAATGTCATCAATGTTATGGACCAGTGTATTTTTTTGTGTGGTCTATCAGAATTATAGAAGCCCCTCTGAACTATGTTATGGTAGTAAACAGGAGGTTTGACCTAGCACTAGGATAAAGTATTAAAAGCATATTCTTGTCCTGTCATGAAAACGTAAACAGTTTGTAATTGTATAGTTTGAGACAGAAAAGAAAATATTTACCAAGTCAAATGTTGTCTACGATATCCAACTGTCAGAAGCTGTATTGATTCACTTCAGTAAAAATATCATACTTAGAACCAAAGTTGTAATTGGAAATGCCACTTGATTAAGTTTACAATGATCTACTGGCATTTTCCGCACCTCAAATGAGTTGCCCAGAGCCAAATAGATCAGTTAAATGGAGATATGGTGAGAGTGACTTGTTTTTCATTTCTTAGATTTTTACTGGTTTTACTGGTCTCTACAATAATCAGAGGTGTTCAGAATTTCTTTCTCTTTACTACTTAGCAGGAATGGCTAATTCTCACAACTTCAACTTGGTCCTTCCCACATAGATAGCACTCATTTTGGAACCAATAAAATTATTCTGTCAGTTACAAAATCTATGTATTCCAACTATATATTCCCCACCAGGGCAAACAACTATGAAATAGGTCTATGATTCTACTATATCCACGGTTAGATATATTTGGGCCAAGATAACAATCAGAACCCTGACCTCATCAGTCATCTGCCTCTAGTAATTTATTGTTTTCTACTCTGAGAGATGAGCCCAAGCTTCAGTCTAATTTCAATAATAGGTAGGTACCCCCAGAAGGTCTGTATATTTCTTTTTTCTTAGGGAACAGTCACTTTTCTGAAAGCTTTGGAGAAGACTCATGTCCTAGATCTTTCTCCCAAAGAACGCAGTTTTGCAATCAATGTAGTCTCCAAATCTAGGGTCTCCAAAGTGTTTACATGTGAGAACCAAGCAAGAGGCAGTATATGCCATTACAGTGACTACAGTTATGCACTGGCCCAGCAATCTTAGAATTTTTCCTTGTTAATATCTCATGGAACCCTTTAGGAGGCTGTTCAATGATTTTATTTTAAGTGATCTTTAGATGAATTACATACAATAGTCCCATATGAATTCAAAGAATGTGATTCCTATTTCAATCCTGTAGCTTATTGTTGAAACTTAGGTGCTTAAAGTGCCATCACCTATCCTCTACCATTAATGGGATGGTTTCATTTTCATTAAGATCAGGAAACCTAATTTCATTGCCATATCCCTCCCCACCATCTTTAACCTAGGAATCCAGCCATGAAAGAACTCTTCATATTGAATAGAGCAGAGGATTAGTTTTCATTAAAATTTTGTAATTCACATAACCAGACCCTAGGCTTGCTCTCAGTCATATGTCATACTTATCTTATGACTTTGCAATGTGTCCTGACAAACTGTCTTTTCTCTTAACACCTTTCCTACACACCTCATTTTCTCTGTGTCTGCTCCCTGTGAATATAGGAAGAAACATGAATGTTGTCTTAGCATCACCACTTGCCTTTCAAGCCTTCTTTATTTCATATTATATTAGGACCAGTGACATTCTGAGTAATTTTGTTGACATTGCATGAAATGGATTGCAGATGTGTTGTTTTCTGAAGCAAAGATGTTAATTCTGTGTACCTTGCATATATGAATATTCTAATTCCAGAATCCCATTTGGAGATTCTCCTTCTTAGAGCCACTCCTGGTTAAATACCTTTTGCAACAATCTAGGTGGAACTGGAGACAATTCCCCTAAGTGAAGTGTCTCAAGAATGGAAAAACATACACTATGTGCACTCTATTAAATGGGAACTAAACGATGAGCATACACGTGCACAGAGGGAAGTAAAACTCAGTGGAAATCAAACGGGGGGAAAGGGGAGGAGGAGTGGGGGAAAAACCTACCTAATTGGTACAGTGAACACTATTTGGGTGGTGGCACACCTATAGCTGGGACTCAAGCATTATAAAAGTGATCCATGCAACCTAAGCACCTGTACCCTTTTAAAATTTTGAAATAATAAATAAATAAATAACTGTATCAGTTCCTATCCCAAAAGAAAGTAGCAATTTCAAAATAGGATAATCTTAGAATGACTTATCCACCAAGGATGTTTTGGGCATACTCTACTGGAACTATAACCAACAGTTCAAGAACCTAGGACTAGAGAAGCAGAGATGTCATCATTCCTTGGTCCAATTAGGATAGAGTCATATGGAATAGACCACATGGGAGGCAGAATGATGTACAAAGAGCACGACCAGCCCAAAGTAACCTTCTAATCCAAAGTTACCTTCTAAAGAAGAATGTAACCAGGATGGAAATATCCTCACCTCACTCTTTTTCATTTGATCTCATGCTGAGATCTCTGGATCTCACCGAATGAATGTGATAGGAATCCAGAAAGCCAAGGAGCCCTTTGGCACAACCCCTTCAGTTTAGGCTCCTACTGCAGGAAACTGGAGAAGACAGAATTACCATTAACTGAAACAAAGAGTTAAGCTGTGTACTCTACTTGTCCCAAGGCCATTAAAGCAGAAAAAAGAAAAGACTTTGAGTATTTCCCCTTAACATGCTGTTCTTAAATGTCAACCACTCCTATGTGAATATATTAAGGCTATAGTTTAGCTAAATCAGATCTTCTGTTTCTGGGATGAGTCACTTAGATTTTCTCTCTTATGCAAATATAGAGCAATAAGGCTGCTATTCCACTCAGATTAGAGTATGAAAGAATCTTTTCACTCATTGCTAATGCCTCTAGCTGATATTGCCAGTGTTTAAATCTGGTGAAGAAAGTCTGGAAGACTAGTCAGGTCCCTATCAGTAAAGACTATGGAAGCCCATTTCTGGGAGACAGGATTTATTCATGTGCCCTATCTCTCCAAGAGTGGGTGTTAAGATCTCTCAGGTTAAACTGGGCATGGCCCAGCTAAAATTTAGAAGTAGGAAAAAGCAGTGAATTCTCTGGAGTGTTGAAAGAGTCTAGACCTGGCCCCACACAAGGATCTAAGATTTTGTAGGAAGTGTTTATTCCAGCATGGCATTATTCTGATCAGTAACTCATGTAAGGGTAAATAAAAATTCAAAATAATAAGCTTAATTAGGAAAGATGCTTTCCCTTTTTTCTAGGAGCATTTACTTTAGAAAATAGTTAAGTCTTAGTTATTTCTTTGTGTCTTTGAAATATATGTAAAACTCTTAAAAGGTAAATATACCCCTTTAGGGTTTCGAGACCAAGGAATATCTTTTTCAAGGATCTGGGAGTCATCTCTTTGAAATGTATTCATTAAGAAAGATAATGTAGCCTCTATCTCCCAGTTTCTGTGGAAGGGTAGGAGCCAGGGGAGGAGGGTGTTCCCTCAAAGTCACAAAACTTCCTCCTGTCATAAAAATACAAGAAATTTATTTTTCCTTTGGGAAAAGCCAATTAGCAACCACAGATGGTCACCACAATTACCAGGTAAATTTAGGAAGAACTACATACGGGGTAAATGATGCTGTCAAGCCCTTGTAGTTTAGGGCAAGTTACTGTTTGTTTTGAGAACATGTGCGTTATGAGTTGTATCTGCTCAACATATAAAACTGCACAATTTCTTTCTGTCCTTGCAATGTCTTAGTGGATTCCTTGTGATGCACATCATATCCTAGTATAATGCTTATTTAATAATAAAAATGTTTTCTTTCTCTTCTACATTTGTGAAGAGGTTTTCTGGATTGAGAGAAGATTATGTGCTTAGTTATATTTCTCCCACAATCTTCACTGTAGTGCTTTGGAGAATAATTGTTGACAATAATGGTATAAGCTGAAGATGTAAAATTTTCAGGGAAAAGAGAGAAGCACCTTTAGCAAATTTAGCAATGAGGGGGGCAAATCATCCCTGTTGAATAACTACTATGCCTGTTCAGAACCTAAACAAAAAGCCCTCATCACATCTCTTTCTCACAGGTACACGTATTGTTTTCAACAGTGGCACCAGGGTGGTGGTAAAGAAATAGACTTTGGAATGCTCTGAAAGTAATTTCTCTGAGGTTACTGGGGATTAAACAACCATCCCCACAAGAAAAAGACAATTCTGTCAGGCTAGATAAACTAGTTCTTAGACAATTATTGATTATAAGGTTTGGGGACAGACACTTTACTATTAATTATAGGTGGCTGGTTCAGTGAGTAGTTGGTAATTGAGAAAATAAAAGACATGCAGATTTATTTTGTACCCAGAGTTGGGAAAATGATTCATACTGGCTAAACATAAAATAATTGCTTTTTCCCCCCATCTTTGGGTCTTTGATTATACTTGCTCTAAACTTGGAATGCATTTCTTTCTCCTGTTTTTTACATTACCAACATTCTTTTATTGATACCAGTCTTAAATAATCACAACACTATGAAGATTTCCCTCATAGCCCAATGGGATGTCATCTTTCTACAAGACTTAATCCTGCAATATAAAAACTTTCTATATGTAGCTTTTTGTAGTCAGATAAAGTTAAGTTTATTTAACTTGCTGCAGCATGGTGCCTTAGAGGGACCTTGGAATTGTCACAGAGAGGAGGGGCTTCTTATGTTTGTGTTTGTGTCAGATGATTCCAAGATGGGAAGAGGGGAGTAGAGAACAGTTCTCACTTGGACAATGTCAAGAAGTGGGAACAGTTTATGACTGTGCATCATATCTACTCATACAACAATAGAATTAAAGTAGAGCTAAATTTGTTAGTCAGAAAGGGGCCATATTTTGCCATTTTTGTGGAATCAGTGTAGCCTGTTTCTACTCTGTTCTGACCCTAGCTTATGTTCTATTGGGACTACTGGGGCTTGGCATTGAACAGACTTACTTTTACTTTCTACGGTCATTAACAGAGATTATTTTCACCTCCTAATTATAAACCGAATTTTTGAAATAAAATACATATTAAAGGTCTTTGAAAAGAAGTGATTAACTCAAGGTCCCACAATTATAACTGACAATGTCAGTACCAGCTCTAAAGTTCTAATTATTAACTCTCTTTTCTGTCAAATTCTATACCCACATGTTTCTGTGGGTTTGCCTTACATTTACCTGCCAGCTGATCACTGTTTTGACATGGTAAAATTGTCCAACAGTCAAATCTTTATAATTCAAAGTTTAAATAAATATAAAAGTTTCCTGATTGGGTAAAGATCTTTGTTGTATTTATTCAGGTATTATGCAGGTATAGATCAGGAAAAATTCACTGCAGCTGACATATGATATAGTCATTACAGCTCTCTAATACCTAATGTAGAAAAGAAAAAAAAAAGATATACGTGCTCTATTTTTCTACTAGGCGTCTTCAACATCTTGATCAGTATAACGGTTCTGGGTGGTTGACAACTTGATTAATCTGAGCAGTCTCTGTTCAGAAACACACTCTGAAGGATTTTCTGTCTCCTTTGTGGATAAGATCAATCAGAACTGGAATACACTGAGTAGCTTTATAGTGGAAGAGCCATACTGAAAAATGCTCTGTCTTTTCCAGCTCACTTTAGACCACTTTTCTCACAGAGAATTGAAAGGTAATAAAATACCTTTTAAAATACCTAGGAATTGGATCTATGCTCTTTTATTTCATATAGTCAACAAAGCAATCTAGAATAATTCCTGATCTATTTCTTAATAGTTACATTCCAAAGACTAGAACAATAAATTAATTAGATAGTATAGGGGATCATACCTTTTGCTTTTCCCCCATGTTATGCATAACACAAAAAGCAAAGGTTGGCCGGGTGAGGTGGCTCACGCCTGTAATCCTAGCACTCTGGGAGGCCGAGGCAGGTAGATTGCTCGAGGTCAGGAATTCAAGACCAGCCTCAGCAAGAGCGAGACCCCGTCTCTACTAAAAATAGAAAGAAATTATCTGGTCAACTAAAATATATATATATATATATATATATATATAAAATTAGCCTGGCATGGTGGCGCATGCCTGTAGTCCCAGCTACTTGGGAGGCTGAGGCAGTAGGATTGCTTAAGCCCAGGAGTTTGAGGTTGCTGTGAGCTAGGCTGACGCCACAGCACTCACTCTAGCCCAGGCAACACAGCGAGACTCTGTCTCAAAAAAAAAAAAAAAAAAAAAGCAAAGGTTTACGCAATCCTTCTTTTCAAAGGATTTGTTTTATTTTTATAATTCCTAACTCTCCTAGCTACTACATCCAGTGGACCATGAATTGGTGACGTTCTGCCCTAAATGTGATCTAGAATCCATCATTTCCCAAAGTAAACATCTCACTGAAGCAAATTCTCCTTACTGATCCTGCCTCTCAGCTTTCTTTCTGTTGTGCCCCACGTCAACCTGTCCTTCTTACTCTTTCTAAAGCAATGTATCTAAAATGTGAATTTATTCATGTCATTTCCTACATTAAAAAGTGTCAGTATCACCCTCCTCCTTTCAGGTTAAAATCTAAAATTACCTAAAGTCTAAAATTATTATTGTCTATACTAGCAAGTGTTATTTCCAAGATTTAGTCTCCACCACATATTATTAGTGCATCTTTCTGTTTGTATTCTAAATATACAAACTGCTTTAGAGTTTCCTGACCACATTATAGAATTTTTCACCTCTGTATCTTTGCTCATCATTATTCTCCTTCCCAGAAAGTTTCTTTTTCCATCTTTTGTTGGAAAACTTCTAAAATTGAAGTTTCAACTTTGGTGATATACCTTCGAGTTCACAGTCCTTGTGCACCTGGAAGTGGCTCTGTTCCTACTGCTGTGAATATACTCATAACATCCCCTGAACCTGGTTTCTTGGCATATCTACTTCTCTCATATAGCAAGTCTGATTTCTTTATTTATTTACATAATCTCTGGGAAGAAGTATGGAGCCTGCATGAAAATAGGAATTCAGATATTTGCTGAACTTTATTGATATCAACCATTTCCATAGACTATCTTGCATCCTTCTTTATGCATACTTATTATTTTCACTATTATTTATACAATGAGATATATATGTTTCATAATAGAATTCACCCCCTTTTCTAAATCAGAAACAATTTTCCCAGCTTCCAGTGCAATGCCTGCACATAAAACACATGCAATGACTACGTGTTATATGAACTTACAAGAAAAAGATTAAAACCAGAAGTATTGAAATAATTTGCAATAATATAATAGAAGGTGAATGTATCATTTTAGGAATTGAGTCAGGAAAAGAGCCCATATCAGCACTAGGGAAGAGGAAAAATTTTGTTTTGCTTTATTTATGGTTTGCCAATTTCACTTCTTATTTATTTTTCATCTTTTTTAAAAAAATAAAAGAACTGGAGATGCTCAGGAATCCAGCTGTTCGGACTCAAAAAGGAATTTTGGTCCTATGGACCTCAGTAAATTCATCAGCTGAACGAAAAAACTGACATAGATATTTTCTTAAGTCCCCTGCTCCCTAACTATCTGCATTTCTTTGCTCTGCCTTACCTTGCCTTTAGTAGCTTTGGTAACTGTCAAGAAGGTCACTTTTTCTTATGGAATAAAGGAGAATAGAATACAAATAAAAACTGTGTAAACATGTTTAGCAAAAGTAAGAGACAGAAAATAAAGACAAATGTTTGTTTATTTACAACTAATGTATTTGATGATAAAAAACCTGCATATTTAACTTTTTGAAAATTTATTTGTTCTTATTTTTAATTGACCAGTAAAAATTTTATATATTTATCTTGTACAACATGTTGTTTTGGAATATGTATACATTGTAAAGTGGTTAAATTGGCTAATTAACATAAGAATTATATCACATATGTATTATTTTTGTGATGAAAACACTTAAATTGATTATCTTAGCAATTTTCAAGATTATAATACATGAACTATAGTCACCATGTTGTACAATAGATCTCTTAAACTTATTTTTCCTACCTGAACTTTTGTATTCTTTGAACAATATTTTCTCAATCTCATTCCCTCCACCAGCCCTTGGTAACCACCATTCTACTTTCTACTTCTATGAGTTTAACATTTTATACCCTGCATTTAAGTGAAATTGTGCAGTATGTGCCTTTCTGTGCCTGGCTTATTTCACTTAACAATTATTTTCTAGTTTCATCCATGTCCTGTCTTTACTATAGTATATTTTCTTTATTCATTTAACTGCTGATTAAAACAGAGGTTGATTTCACATCTAGCTTTGGGATTAATGCTGCAATAAACATAGGAGTGCAGCTATCTGTTTAACATATTGATTTCATCTCCTTTGGATATATACCCAGTAGTGGCATTGCTGGATCATATGTTTTTAATTTTCTGAGGAACTTCCATACTATTTTCCACTATGGCTTTACTAATTTACATTTCCACCAACTGTTGCACCTTTAACTTCTTAACAATGATAAAGTTCAATCACTTAATGATACAGTTCAAGCACTTCTTTCACCTAAACCAACTAGGAAGTGATCCTGAGCTATTCTGGTGAACATTTTTCCTATTGAAAATAAACTACTCCAAAGTGGCATCAGACTGGAAGATACAAATTTCTTCCCCAAATCTTGGTATGAGTGCTAAAGTGAACATGCTCCTCATCTTTGACTGTAATGGCATTATCAAGTAGTCAAAAATATGAAGAGGAATTTTTAAAAAAAACACATATTGTCTTTCAAATATATTTAGCTTGCTTCATATAGTTCCCTCACAGTTCTTCAAATAATGATGGTGTTTATTCACTTGTATAAATATATAACTTAAGGGTATGAAACAAAGTTCTGCCCAAGTGAGTGTATTAGTGATGCTGAAGATTGTCATTTAGTCATCAGTTGACTATGATCTGGTTACAATGTTCTCTTAGGTTCTGTTTTATCTAACAAAAAGGAAAACATGTATTTAAAGGTAGTTATTTCATTTCCAAGGCCCATGGCCCCTTAATATAGAATGAAGAGGGGAAGCTTCTCACCAGAGTCATTTTAGGATGGTACAACAGAAGGACACTAGGAATTTGTTTCAAAACCCTGCAGCAACTCCTGAGATGTAGGTTCTATTTTTACCTTTAGTCATGGACTAATAAATGCAATTGAACTCAACAACATGCTATTTCTATGGAAATAATATTTTCTATAATAAATAGAAGCACCTCTTTCTAATATGCTTAAAAGAGCTTTTGTTCTTTGTTTTTTTTTTTTTAAATTTATCTAGGATAAAAATATGCCTAATTAAGATAAAAAACTATATCAATATTTCATTAAGACCATGAATTGAATCATATCAATTATATTTTGAAAGTCATCCCACATTTTTTATTTCAGGGGCAGCTCATTGTGGCAGAGTAGTAGACAAGAAGATTATTTTAACAAACGAACTCTGCAGAGTGACCCTTTCTAAAAGTCTCCTTTAAATGATCCTCACTACCTTCCATACTACCAAATTTTACTGATTACTTCTAGTTTTATGCAATATCTATTAAACACATGCTATTCTTTCAGAAGTGACCTTTGTATAAGAATTCTTATAATGAGAAATGTATTTCATATCCTAATGACTATGCTTTTTTCATTACAATTCACATTAATGTATTGAAAATATAGGTTATAAAGTTATTAATGTAGTATTAGATTATTAGGTGTTAAATACTACTAAGGCTATTTACAATAAGCTATGGGGTTATAGAGTATGTTTTTATCTATTGTTTAGAAATTTAGGAAGAATTCCTTGATCTACTATTAAGTATGTATTATAAGATAAGCAATCACTCAAGAGAAAAAGAAAATTGCATTTTGAAATTGAACATATGATTTATCTAGTAACAGTACTAAAATAGAGTTTTTGATACCCATAATTATTTGCTTAAATTTATCTCAATAGAATTGTTTAAATAGTAACAAATATATATAGTAACGGGAGCCAATGTACTATATTGCAGATTTTTATTTCAGATATCTCTAGATATCAACTTCAATTGATAATATTCTTCTTGCATTTTCCTATTCTTCAAAAATAGACTGTCATATAGAAAAGATATCTGCACTGCCATGTTTATTACGGCACTATTCACAATAGCCAAAATACAGAATCAAGCTAAGTGTCCATCAATGGATGGATAGATAAAGAAATTGTGGTACATATACACATGGGATATTATATAGCCACAAAAAAGAATGATATCCTGCCATTTGTAATAACATTGATGAAGCTGGAGAACATATGTTAGGTGAAATAAGCCAAGCACAGAGACAAATCTCGCATGCTCTCACTCATATGTGGGAGCTAAATATTAAAAACAACTGATCTCATGGAGACGAAGAATAGGATGACGGTTACCAGAGGATGGATGGAAAGGGAAGTAGGGGTAGGGGGCTATAAAGTGGGGATAGTTAATGTGTAAAAAAATAAAATTAGATGGTTAGATAGAATGAACTATATTTGATAGCGTATCAAAGTGAGTATAATCAAGAATAAGTTAGGGTATATCTTAAAATAATTAAGAGTGGATTTGGAATGTCTCTAACACAAAGAAATGTTAAATGTCTCAGGTGATGGATACCCCAATTACTCTGATTTGATTAATGCACATTGTATGCCTGTATCAAAACATCACATGTCCCTATAATGGCATAGAATTGCTATGTACCCAATACAAATTATTTATATCCCTTCCACATGCAAAGTGAACTCATTTGTTCTTAAGCCCCCCAAAGTCTCATTCCATTCCATCTTTGATTCAAAGTTAATTATCTTGCAATCTAGGTGCAGATAAGTCTCTTCATGTTCAGTTCTTTACTCTTCAACTTGATCACTCCATCATAATAAATCAAAAATAAAGTTTAATTTAGAAGCTTTTACCTTTTGAAACTATGAATACATAACATATACACTTTCTCCTAAGTCAAAAATTCAATACAACATTAACACAAATTTTAGAATAGTATTATCTACAACATGTTTAAGTGTGTGCAAGGTCCCCTCTGTGTATTCTTTTAGGTTCAGTTCCTCAAATAACAATTTCTCTTGAACTAAGAGCTGCAAAGTACAGAGGCATGTAATCTGCCTCTCCAACCCCCATACATACAATATATAATGACGCAAGCATAGAGTAACTGCAATAGATATTTGCATTCAAAAAGAGAAAAGCAAGAGACATATAGTCATTAACGGTTCAGAGATATTTTGAAACTGACATGTTGCCAGTTTCTTGACTAGATCTCAGTTCTGCTGCCAAAAAATACCCTCTGTGGATCATGCTTTCACTCTCTGGGCTCTTGGTTTCACCATCTGATTTGGGTTCAAAGCTGAGTCACTTTCTCAGCCTGAATCCTATTTATACAATTTTGAGGGTACAAAATTCTTTTTTTTTTGCATTGTATAGTTTCAGTCTTTTTCAAAGTGACAAAATTTACTCAAAAAAACTTTGTGAAATTTCTGTGAATTAAATTGTCATTTAATTCATTAGACAAAACTCACACTCATATTTATTTCAATCTAGACTCTTTTACTTTGTGTGGACTGTGGTGACATCACACTTAAGATTC
Source organism: Lemur catta (assembly GCF_020740605.2). Lineage (NCBI taxonomy): Eukaryota > Metazoa > Chordata > Mammalia > Primates > Lemuridae > Lemur > Lemur catta. The sequence continues at coordinate 48,068,806 of NC_059143.1, read as the reverse complement.
TTAGAAGTCTTTTTGTCTATTTAATGTAAGTATAATAAGCATGTCTTTAAGATTCTTAGAAGCCCAACTAAGTCTGCCCTTAAATATTTTTTTGCAGTCTCAATATTGGTTTTTCAAATCATATTATTGAGATCTTAAACTTCAGTCAATGTTTTATTGGGAGTGGTCTGGACTTGATCTCTGCCTTGAAGCCATTTCTTACATAAGAAGTTTCTTAAGTGACTAGAGATAAGAAAAGTTTTAATTTGATCTCAGTAATTCCTGACTCCCTTATATTTCCTCTGAATTCTGCTTGAAACTGAGCAGTTTCTTTTATTTTGCACCACTGTCTTTAACCATACCTTCTCATGTGTGCCTAAAATTACTAGTCGGGCCTCGTTTAATGATGGGGATACATTCCGAGGACTGTGTTTTTAGGCGATTTTTTGTTGTGACAACATCATAGAGTATACTTCCACAAATCTAAGTCAGATAGCCTACTATATACTCCTTGGCTATATGGTAAAGAATATTGCTCCTAGGCTACAAACCTGTACAGCAGGTTACTGTACTGAATACTGTAGGCAAATGTAACACAATGGGAAGTATTTGTGTATCTAAACATATCTAAACATAAAAAGGTACAGTAGACATATGGTATAAAAGATAAAAAATGATATACCTGTATAGAGTATTTACCATGAAAGAAGCTTGCAGGACTGGATTGCTCTGCGTGAGTCAGTGCATGAGTGGTAAGTGAATATGAAGGCCTAGAACATTACTGTACACTACCGTAGACTTTATAAACGCTACATTTAGACTACACTAAATTTATGAAAAAATCTGAATAATAAATTAACCTTAGCTTACTGTAAATTTACTTTATAAATTTTTAAATTTGTTTAACTTTTGGGGTCTTAAAATAACATTTAGCTTAAAACATAAACATGTTGAACAGTTGCATAACAATATTTTCTTTCTTTATATCCTTATTCTGTATCTTTCCTCTAATTTTAAAATTTTGTATTTTTTATTTGTTTACTTTTAAAATATTTTTGTTAAAAACTAAATCACAAGCACACACACAGCAGAGGCCTACACAGGGTCAAGAACATCAATACCATGGTCTTCCACCTTGACGTCTCGTCCCACCAGAAAATCTTTAGGGGCAATAACATGCATGGAGTTGTCATTGCCTACGATAGCAATGCCTTCTGGAATACCTCCTGAAGGACTTGCCTGATGCTGTTTTACAGTTAATTTTTTTTGTAAGTAGAAAGGTTGCACTTTAAAACAACAATAAGTATAGCATAGTAAATATATAAACCAGCAATGTAGTCATTTGTTATCACTATCAAATATTTTATGCTGTACACAGTTGCCTGTACTATACTTTTATAAGACTGGCAGCACAATAGATTTATTTACACCATCGTCACCACAAACATGTGAATAATGCATCGCACTATGCTGTTAAGATAGCTATGAAGTCACTGGATAGTAGGAATTTTTCCGCTCCATTATAATTTTATGGGACTGTCACATGTGTAGTCAGTATTTGACCAAAATGTCATTATGTGGCCAATGACTGTATTTAGCAACTTCAACATGCATGAATATCTTCTTAGCCAAATGCAACCAGGTCATTCAGTGTATTTTCTATTTTATGTGTGACTATAGACAACTGTGTTACCAAACTTTTTGCTGATTTCTTTAGTAACAATTTTCTCAGTCTTTTCAACTCTCACTAAACATTTCCTGAGGCCTTGCAGCTTTTACAATAGCACTCTTCTAGGCCATTTTACCCTCTGTTTGCCATCTAGTCCCAAAGTCAATGCCTTATATTTAAATTTTAGTTAGAACAGCACCACACTTCCAGGTAAATTGCTTTTATTAATTATCTATTAATGAGTCATGAATTAATAGACCTGAAACATCAGTCATTTCATTACATTCAAAAATCTATTGGTCAAAAATTCAGATTGGACAAGTTTTTGGCTCCACGTGCAGGCATACTGTTGATGGGCTTGTTTGGAGGCACCCAACGGGTTTTGTTCACACACCTGTACCTAGGCAGAATGCCTGCAGGCTGGGCTCAAGTGGGCCTCTCAACCAGAATGCGTAAATGCAGTCTACCCAGCACAGCATTCTCATGGCAATAAGTCTTACAAAGTGTCTAGCTTCCCCTAGAGCCAGGTATCATGAAACAGGAGTATATGCTTTCCTTATTATTTTTTTTTTTTTTAGTCTGGGCCCCCGAATTGGCATAGTATTACTTTTATGCTATTAGATCAATAAAAACAGTCATTAGAGTTTACCAAGATTCAAGGGGCAGAAATTGGATTCTACCTCACAATGAAAGAAAAAAAAAATGTTCAGTCATCTTTAATCAATGAATATTTACATAATGTTTGTAACAAATTTTAATTTTTGATTAGTGCTCCAATATTAGTAGATAGGACACAGAGTACTTTAACTGCCTTTTGTTTGTATCCCCTTAGATTGTAAATTTTTGGAAACTAAGGCTTTATCTATAGTTAAGCACCATATCTCCAGGGACAGATTGAGTGTTAGGCTCAAGTTATTAGGTGTTGAATGAATGAATAAGTGAATGGACGTACTTGAATTAACCAAAAATGACTTATAACAACTATCTTTTCATAATTGGTTGTAATATTTATTTCACCCATTTATTCTTTTAAGGCTACAACTGGATTTTAGAAGAAACACTCACATTTTCAAGATTCACAGATGACAAATGCAGTTTTCTCTAAGCACAGGCAAAGAGAGTTTGTAAGAAGTGTTGTTTGTTTTTTAACTAGTCTTAATAACTCTTATGCAAATAATATCTTCTAAAACAGGTTTTATCCAAGGAAACAAATGTATCTTTGCCCTGTTCCCAAAATACAATACAAAAAAAAAATAGAATTTATTTATAGAAGGGACTCAGATTCATTAATCTGTTTTAAAGGAAAGCTGGAGTTCTTGTTCTGAAACTTTGTTTTCAAAGTAAGCCTGGTATTTTTACTTAGATCATATTTTATATATTTGTGTGACTTTTGGCAGCAACTTACAGCGACTGTGGAAGAGCATGCTAAATAAAAATAGAAAATAAAACAAAACAAAAAACTGATACAACACTGTTGTTTGAACTCTAGGGTACATAAACTATATGCAATGGCAGTTTTATGCCAGTAAGTGGGTATAATATGCATCTTGTGGTTAGAATTTCTGCATTTGTATATGGCTGAGTTATGCAAATAACTCAAGTCTCAATTCTTTTCTTGATAACACATGAATTGAGCTGGAATATGCATAAAGGTTTTCTTCCAATCCTAGTCCATGCTGTGTGCCCTTCTCTCTTACAGAAAGCACAGAAGGAAGTCAAAAGCTAAAAGGGACTGCAATTGGATTTTATAAATGATAGTTAGCATTATCTGTATCATGAAAGTTATATATTTTGGAATTTAAGGGCTACTATAAGCTAATAATATGGAGGGCAAAATTAAACCCTGTTTAGGTATGCAAATTTTGGGTACTGCCATGAGCTTGAACAGATGTTTGAAAATTTAGCTGAGTGTGTTTCTTCATTCTAAATATGTTTATATAATGTATTGTATGCTATTTTCTCAAGCACATTTGCATGGAAATGTATGTATGCGCCTGATTCTGCCATCTTTAATCATGCAAAACTGCCACTGGCTTCTGCTGGAATTATGCACGTGTCAGTTTTGGCAGAACCTGGCCCATGGAGAAGGTCATGCAATCACTGGAGCAAATGTGCCTGTGGCCAGTGCATGTTCAGTTACTCAACAGTGCTTGTAGACAAAAATTGGCAAGAACTTCATAGATCTGGAAAGTAAATTTATAGAGGGTGGCCTGAATTACTCAGAGAAGTTTAGGTATTAATTAATATACACTTGGGTTATTTCACCACATTTTTTTCCTATATCTGTATCTACTTCTAATGTTAAATTTCTCTCTTTTTCTCTGTTAGCTACACCCCATACACACACCTCCCAAGCATTTATATTAATGACTTGAGTAGTACAAGAAAGATTCACTTGGAGGGGATCAAAACACTTAGATGATTCTCTCCCACATATTATGTATAGAATGCTTATAGTAGAGAAATTAAGGTATATTTTCTCCAGTTATTTTTTTTCTTCAAATTTCAATAGATTTTAAGTCTAGTAGAATAAGTTTTTTTTTTTTTTTTTTTAGGTCACCATAAATATTTTTTGATGACTAAATAATCTGTACTGTTCAGTAATAATTTTAAGTATTTTGATTTTTCATTTTGACAAATTGGATTGCTTAATAGAATTTGTTTGGCAACTGTTATTTGCTAGACATTTTTTTCTAGGTTTCAAGAATACACTGGTGAATGAAACAGGAAACAATGCCTGCCTTTATGAAATTTAAAATTTTGTTAAGAGTAAACATACATCAAGAAAATTACTTCAAGCCACTATTATAATAAGTTCTAAGTAGGAAGAGTGAAGAACATCTTGAAAAGAATCAATGGGAAGACAATTTGAATTGCATCTATGTAATTTTTGGGTGAGTGACCTTTTATTGCAGACCTGTAGGAAAAAAATTAGATGTAGAAAGACAGGCAATAAATTCAATCTCCAAGGCAGATAAATGGTATATGCAAAAGTTCTGAGGTGAGAAAATGCTTGGAGAGTTTGAGTAATTAAGAAAGCAAATGCCAGCAGTACATCCACTAGAATGATTGAACAGCTGACCACAGGGTGGTTAGCAGGAGCCTGATCATATCAGATTTTAAGATCTTGTTTCAGAGTCTGCATTTCACCTGAAGACAATGGAAAGCCACTAAGAAATTTTATGTAGGAAACCAGCACAATTATATTTTTGTTTGAAAAAGAAATGGCTGTTAAAAGTCCATTTGAACTTTATATAAGAAGAAGTAAGTAAATCAGTTTGGTAGATATTTGTGCAATGATAATGATGCAAGCCAGTATAGAAGTAGCCATAAAGAAAAGCAAATTGATTTCAGAAAAAATACTGAAGTGAAAGTGAGCAGAACATAGTGATGGAATGAATGGATAGGATAAAGAATTTAGAAAGATTGACAATGGTAGCCAATGTATTGGTTTAAGCCACTTTGTAAATAGAGGCTTCACTTAGTTAGAAGAGGAAAACAGGGATGAAGACTTCAGACTTAGCCATTGTTTGAGAAATCTGTGATGCCATATCCAAGCAAATATATTAAAGAGAAGCTAGATATGCAAGAAGGGAGTACAGAAAGGCTGTCAAATATTTAGGTGGATATTTGTAAAGTATTTATGCTAGTTCAAATCCTCCACTATCATATTCCATTTAATTCAAATTGTTTTTATACACAAACACCCATGCATATAGTATATGTGATACATATATTACACCTAAATAAAAAAATAACATATCTCTACATAAATAACATGGTTTTAGCCTGAGTGTTATCTGGATTATTAACTGTGGTAATAATTGTGCTTACTTAATAATTTCTTAAATATTTTAAAAATATTTCATCTAAAATATATTCTATGTAAAATCAAAACAGATAAATTGTCATTTAAATAAAGGTAGAGTTATAACTTCATTAAATTTGTATAAAATCACTATGTGAAAGTTGTCAAAATCAAAATGGAGTCACTTGTCTAAAAAATAAATAACAAACCTGACAAATAGAACCAGGGGAGGCAATGAAAGAAGGACTCTCATGCATGAATGCCTGATAACAAAAACTGTCACAAAAGACTCTGCAAAAACCATAAACTTTTGTAGAGGCCATCACAACTGCTATAGTTTGGATTTTTGACCCTCCAAAATCTCTCATGGAAATCTGATTCCCAACGTAGAAGTTCGGGCCTAGTGGAAGGTGTGTGGGTCATGGAGATGAATCTCTTGTGAATGACTTAGGCCTATCCTCAAAGTACTGAGTTCTCCTCTATTAGTTCCCAGGAGCACTAACTGCTAAAAACAACCTGGCACCTCCCTCTCTTTCTCTTGCAACCTTACATGACAAAATACTTCTGCAGGGACATTTGCCCAGCAACTGCCTGTCACCCTTGTTATTAATCCTTGTAATCAAAGATAATAATCTTAGCTAATCCTCCACATTTTTCCTTTAAAAACCTTTGTCTTTCTTTACCTCCCTGAATATGCACATAGTTTACTACGGCATGTGTATTCCCATTGTAATGTCCATTTCTGAATAAATATAATTTTATAATTTTCTTTTAGAGAACCTCCCTCTCTGTTATTTAGGTAGATATAATCGTGTCCAGAAGTGGGACCAAGTGAACTCATCTCTGAAGAATCAGCAGCCACTAGAATTGAGTGTAGCAGGGACCCCTTTGTGGTCTCCATTTCTGTGAGTCACTTTTTCTGTCCTGATGAATTCCTCTCACATTCTAAGCCTCCCTTCCTTTAGTTCTTTTGATTTTGTTTTGTTTTGTTTTTGTTTTATTGTTTATTTTTCTTTTTGGCAAGGGGCTTTTTATGTCTACCTTAATATAGAACCTACATCGCTCCTAAGATGATAAAAGACTTTTTGTTTTTTCTGGCAAGTTCTGCCCGATATAAAGACAATTGTCCTGGTTTGAGTTCTCTGGTTTCTCCAGAATTTACATTCTCTCTGTGAGGTGTACCTTTTCTGGTAAATTCACTTTTGTCCTGTGCACCTGGTTTAATATTTTGTTTGATCTGAACACCTGGGTTATAGCATTTGTGAGCACTCAGGTTTCAGTTTTATTTCAGTTTGGTTATACGTGCCCATAAAGAATTTGGCTGATTTTTTTTTCCTTGTTTCTGAAAATCTTTGAAGGGCAAAAATAAACTTTCTAAATAGTCGACATAGAATGGCTAACTAAAAACCACTAAGATGTTTGCTGTCATCTGAAACATGGGACCAAATTTGTGACATTTCCTGACAGAATTTATCAAATTTTCTTTACTTTTGAGAAATGAATAAGAAATGAAATGGAATTCTCAAACATTAAGGCATTACAAACTTTCTGAGACCCCAGTCAGCTACATGGTTTTTCCTCATACCCATTTTCAAATCAGTGGCCATCACAGGGATCATTCAAATTTCCCAAACTTGTTTTTATTTTTTTTAACTTAGTACCAAATTAAGAGACCACAACTATATAGTTAACATGTAGAGCCTTCTAAATTTTCTGTTTTTATTTTTCTTCCTACTTTGAATCTACTAACTTCCTGCTCATATTGAGATATAACTCACTATGTTGGCATTCCATAGACGAAACAAAAGGAAAAGAAAAGTTTTAAAGGCTTTCAAATTAATGGCTTTACAAATTACAACAGCGCCATGACAACCAATAACCTAGACACCTTTTGGAAATATAAATTTAGATTTGCCTGGCTAACAATTGTTTTAAGTGATAAGCAGTAAATTGAAGAATTAAATCTAAAACTAAAGAGCAAGATACGTTTTTATAAAAGTTAAGCTCTCAGATCAAACAAGTCAAATTTTTGAGCTCAGAGGAATAACATAGGTATCTTTTTCCAGAATAAAAATTGCTGTGTCTTCCATGTGTGGGTCAGAAAAAGCTGGGGGAATAAAAAAAACAAAAAAAAAAAATTAAAAAAAAACTGCTAAAATGTTTTCCTGCCCAAATTGACTAGTCAAGCAAACCACACCAGCAAAATATAGATTTGTTACTAAAAATTCAAGGCCACTTGGAGATTTTGTTTTTGTTATACAATTCATCCAGTCCTAATTAAAATGTAAACATTTGAATATATAAACCTAAACTCATTTAAAACTAAAAAAAGATAAAAAGAAGCTTTTAAAAATCAAACAGCTGTAGAAACTGCTTTACCCCAAATTTTGGTCCACAGCCTTTATAATACTAAATAACAGGGCAAATAAAATTAAGCTAGTTGAACAGGTCCCAAATTGTCAGAAATATAATTTGGAACCAACTGTCTTTTACAAACTGCTGAATTTGTGATACAATGTGTTACTATCTTATGATTAAATTCTAAAACAAGAACTGTAAGATCTTTGTGTATGTATATGTGCTTAGGTATGTTTATGCATATGTGCATATACTATGTTGTATGCTGTGTCTACACGGTAAAATCTGGAGTAGTCAGCCCGAAATCCTTTAAGGAATTCTATTCAGATTGGCTTTAATGAGTGATCAAATAAAGTATATAGTAATTAACCTAAGTGTCTTTCACGACTTAAGTAAATCTTCAAGAAATAAGTTGGTTTTAAATTGTTGGTAAAATAGAAATAGAAATGTCTCCAAAATTGTCAGCATATGTTTTACCTATGTTTACTGGGAGAAAGGATTCAATTAGTTGCAGGTAGATGTTTTAAGGTCATAAAATTATTAACCGGGCTTAAAACACAATAATCTTTGTGTAATTCTTTCATAAATCTAATTTAATATTGTTAGATTAAAAAAAAAGATATATCTTTTGAGTTATCACCAATGCACCCTTATATTTAACTTTAAGGGTCTTTCTTAGGTAAACACCCGATATTCACAGGCTATGAAAATGATTAACAGAGAAATAACATGAAATGATAACTAGCTTTACCTAAAATCTCAGTTTTCAGGATTAATGTTGGTATACTTATTAAAATAAATAAATAAGATAAATATAAATGGAATAAATAAGTGAAATTTTTATAATCAATAAACTTTTCATGTAATTTGAAATCTTAAAAGTTATGTTAAATTAAGTGACAGATACTCATTAAATGTCTGGGTCATTTCCAAATAAGATTAAAAAATGCAACAAATTGCTGAACATAAATATGTTTGTTCATGACTTCTCAAACTTCATAGAAAGTATAAATATATTTGGGTATACTAATATGCATAAAATTATGTTGTTGGCAAAAAAATTCCTTAAAATATTATAAAATATTTCTCATCTATAAAATACTATTATATGTCAGATATTCAAATTTTCTTACTTCCTGGGCTTTCACTATAAATCAGGGTTGCTAGGAAACATTTATTCACAAAAAATAATTGACTTTTGAGTTATTGCTTTTATATTATTGTATAGCAAATTTCTGCAAATTTGTTAGGTGGAAACAACACACACTCATTCTCCTGCAGTTTCTATGGGTCAGTAATGCAGGCCCAGCTTAGCAAGTTCCACTGCTTGGTGTTGGCCAGGCTGCATTCTCATCTGGAGGATCATTTGGAGAAGAATCTAACTCCAAGCTAATTCAAGGTGTTGGAAAAACTCATTTCTTTGCAATCACCCAGAATCTTCATTCAGGTCCTAAACAATACCCACAGTTCCTACAGGGTGCCCAGAGCTCTTGGACATTTGAGCCTTTTCAACATGCCTGCTTACTTCCCAGATCCCACTACAACGCAAGTCTCTGACCTCAGGAAAAGCCCAGTCTCTCTTTTCAGAGTGTTTACCAGATTAGGTCAGACACATTAAGGATAATCTTCCTTTTGATAAACTTAAAAACAACTGATTTGAGAACATCATTATACCTGCAAAATTCCTTCAACTTGGCCACATTCTACTGTCTAGAAGCAAGTGATAGGTTCTGCCCACACTCAGATGAAGAAATTATTCAAGGTTTGAGCACCAGGAATCAGTAATCATGGGGCCATTATAGGATTCTGACTACCACGATAGTTACGAACAATGAGGAATCAGTGAACTTTCTGCCTGGGGCTGATCTTATTCCCCACTTCTTCTATTTCAACCCTGGTCAGCACAATAGTTCTCCAAATTTGGGGCAGGCCATGAAAAATAAGCAGCTTTGCCATCAGATGGGGTTTACTTTATTTGGAATTTAGCATGGAAACCCCTTGCCCAAAGGCATTGGCAATAGAAATAACATTCTCTGTGGCAAAAAGATAATAATGAAAAAGAGCCAGTGGCTTAGTGAGCCCAAGGTTGTAGTAAGCAATAATCCAGCTGACTGGACAAAAATTTAACAGCAGGTAATATGGAATGGGACAGCTGCAGGAGGCTGTGATAAACTCATTGTATACACCTGTCCGATTGAAAGCTGCATACACATGTCTGGAGAATACATCAGCCTGGTACACATCCCAGGCTGGTCATGAGACTACATACTCATGCATGGAAAGTGAGAGGATCCAGCAGAAAGTAAAAGATTGGACATAACTGAAAACCACTTGGTCTCTGAATGTGCTCCCCCAAACCCAAATGCATTAGCAAAGGGGATGGAAGAATTACTGGCTCAGATGTTTGAGCACAGATTCTGACCACAAACCTATGCAGACACGGGGAATCCCTCCAGTAAGCTGTGATTAAAATTAATAATATATATTTTTTTAATTAACCAGAGACACATGTGGTGGTCATACTCTGAGAAAAGGACACATTATATAGGTTTGGTCCAGGCAAGTTATCAAATAAACAAGCAACCAAACACACATCAATGATAACAAAAATTAAGAAGAAAAAAAGGAATACAGATATGCTGCCATATAGTATCTAAAATGTACAGTTTACTACTGAAAGTTACAATCAAACCAAAAGCAGAAAGATGAAAAAGGTTATGGTAATATAATTTCAAGAATTGGCCCAAATAAATGAATAATTAAAATAAAAATTGATTAATTTACAACATTCCATTTTTATAATCATAGTTTAAAAACAAAAGCCAGATATGGTTTTATGACAGAAAAAATACAAATACAAGGGTGGGAAATCATATCTTTCTATATAATCATACACATACAAGGTAAGTGTTAAAATATACATAATAAAATTAGCATGATGTTAGAAAGAAAAGAATGTCGATGAGGTAAAGTTAAGTTTGTACGACTTATTATAACATGGAAGAAAGCCACCTTGACGTTGTCTTCCTAGTGTGTCCAAATAGGAAAATTATGGAAGGCTTATTGTATGGCTTAAGGGCCTATGTTAGTGATTTTAAGGTAGGTCTTGAAAGCCAGGGAGTTGGTTGGGATCAAACAGTGTTTATCACATATTAACTTTGGCTTGAGGCAAATCTTGAAAGTAAGCCAGATGTTTTAATTGAATCAGAGTCTTATCTTCTAGGAAAGTATTTCTTAGAGGAAGAATGCAATGTGTTTATCCCTGAACCTTATATAGTTTAACATAGGGACATAAAATTATGTCTGGTTCCAATATTGTTTAAGAAAGGAACAGAAAATGATTTCATTACTCACTATCAAGGAACTAATAGGTATAAATAAATTATTATATCAAGGAGAAATTACACATCCCATTAAAATTCCCTTTGGATACTTGAAAATACTCATCATAATTTAGTTCAAAAAGAAAATACCTATAAATTCAAAAAAATTCTGGGTACATTATTGGACTGCAGTGAAAAGTAAAATAATAATGTAAATATTGATTTTCAGAACACTTAAAACTAAAAAAAAATCTCTCTCTTGGTGACTATTTAAATATAAAAAGCCCTACTGAATAAATATCTCTTTGATCATGAGGAAATTAACATTGAAATAAAAATATTTTATTTTTTTGAAGTAGAAAACAATACAAGCACTGCAAATGGAAACTCTTGAGTTTTTACAAAAATAATTTTCCAAGGAACATGTATATTCTTAAATTAATGTGTTAGAAAACAAATTCAGAAAATTTCCTTCTTCTGCCTCTGTGTTTTCAGAAAAGTAGGAAATGGAATATGTAGAAAAATTAATATGAGATATTTGGATTAAAATATTTTGATAATAGTAAAGATTTAAAATAACTCCAGGGGTATTTTTAAAACATGTATACCTCTATATCTATCCATCTATATATCCACTTTTACGTGTATCTTTTACAAATATTAGTGACTCTAGCCTGTCTAGCAATTGTCCTATTATAATGCAAATAAGTTCAAAAGCAATGAGTTAGAGAGATTCTCATTTAAAGGAGTCTATTGGCTTAATGAGACTCCTGGTATCCGATTATTCTCATAGAATAAGAAATACTAGCTGTTTAGTAAACCTTTTAAGAAAAGGAAGAGCATATGTTTACATCATAATCAATATCAATTGAACACGCTTTTGAAATGCTTTTCATATAAACATTGCATCAAGAATGCTGTTTAATATTACTTTTATAATTCAAACAATTGAATACAATAATTACTTATACTAACAGTAGTATATTATATTGACTTTAAGCAACAAGTATATTGCTGATTTTTTTTTTTATGAGACTATAATTCTATCCCCAGACGGAAATATTAGGAGGCTGAAAAACAAGTCAACTATTCTGGTTAAGAAAAAAAAAGATAATTTTCTCAATAAGTTGTATGAATGAAACATTAATATGCTTTTACAGCATGGAATTAGACCATGATGTGGTAATAATTGAGAATATCTATATCTACTATAAATATAAAAATGGAATATAAGAATATAGATAGATTTATTTCATACTGAACCTTTGAACACATGCATGTCCACTCCATATCTAGTATATGTCCACTACAGATGAGATTGGATTAGAGCAAAGGGGAAAAATCTAACAATTTTCCTCAGGTTTCTTACCTTCCAAAGATAAAACAGAGCTGATTACTACTGGTAAGTAGATAGTTGAGTTGAAAACTACAGCAGAACTTATAATCAAAAGAGAGTGTGGAGTCAAATAGACTCAATCCAATTTATTCCTATTCTTTTTGTGTGAAGAGCTTATGGGAAATGACTTAAATTAGACTTTTACCCTTGGCAGCTGGTAAATCCCCATTGCTCAAATAAGAGATATTCATGTTAATTTCATTTTATCTCAGCTATTTCATGGAAAAAAAACTACATTCTATCTTTGCTGTCAATAGTTAGTGAAAAACCATTAATGTTGATGAAGAATGGATACAATTTTTGACTTCTTTAAGGATTTAGTTTTAAAAGGATCACTTAAAGGCATAGAAGAGAACAAAAATGTGTTAAATTTTAGGGTGAAATGGAACAGGATATAAAGAAAATAATGGTGAAAAGGTAGTATATAATAGTGTACAATATGAAGTGAGATTATCCAAGAAGAGAGAAGAATGTACATTCTTCTTGGGACTTTATACCTGTAATATAATACAATTAAGAACTCCAAGATTAAATTTGAGCCCCCAAATGATCAAAATTATGAAATCTGGTATCTTCTTCAATTTTTTTCCCCCATATTTCCTTCTTTTCATTTCTACCCAGTGAAGTTTTTAAAAGTAAAATAAATGACTTCACTTTGGGATTTTCCAAGTATGGTCTGGCCTGAAGGTGGCATTGTTGGAGTATATAGCTCTTTAGCTGATCGCAAATAAAATGTTCAGCAGACCAGCCCTAAGTGAACATAGGAACACTTTTTCCTCTGGTCTCTTCTAGAATTCATCTCTGGTATCTACTCTCCAGGATTTTCAGAACAAACTTTCAGTAGCATGGGAGCATTGTTACTTTTCTTTCCTAGGAATCTGGCATTGAGCAGAATGCCACAAATCAGGTGTCTCCTGGCTTTGGATTTTTATTAACTTTAAAAACCCTGTGACACATAGGTTTTCAACTTTTTATTGTGGCAAATATATTAGCATTTACCAATTTTACGTTTTAAAGGAAATTCACTATTTGGAAATTCAAATTTTTAAAAGTAAATTTGTTTTTGAGTACATATGAAAATTAGGGCAGATAAACTTATAAACTTAAAATTAAGGACAGTTCTTTAAACTGAGTGACAAAGTCAAGTTAGGGTTAATGTTGCTGGTTTAAATAAGGCACTCCAGTTAAATTTGAATTTCTATTCAATATTTGGGACATATTTACGCTAAAAGATGCTGCTTATCTGAAATTTGAATTTATCTGGGAATCCTCCTCTATTTTTATTTGGTAAGTCTGGCAACTCTAACTGGAGTGTAACTTAGTCGTGTACCTACTAAGTTTTATTTGCTGTTAAACATTTTAAAATAATCATTACATAACACAAAAAAGAACTGGATATACTAGCAATTGACACAGTTGCAACATGACTATTTTCTTAAGATTCCCTGGTACCTCGTTTTCTCCAACTTCTCTTTTTATACATATTTCAAATTGTTTTTTATATGATTATAAAAATAATGCTTTCAAAGATAATCAGCAGAATGATAGAACTAAGAACTGAGTAATATAACCAAATACAAAATAATTAAATATATATTCCAATTTATCTGTAAGAATAAATGTAGTTAATTGTGAAATGAAATTTGAAAATCAATGATAAAAGTTGACAAGCCAAAATTAAAATAATTTGGTACTGACATATATGACACAAGAGAATCCAGAAACAAATCTGTGTATTCAGTAGAACTCTATGGTGAAGTTATAAGTTTTAAAAGATTAAGAAATGATGGACTTGTTACTGGTTTAAAATAAATTAAGAACTTTTAGAAGTTAATAAAACTACAAAAAGTCAGACTACATGAGAAACCAGTAAAAAATAAAGAGAAATAGTAAAATAAACGTGTAAAATATACTTTGTAACCTTAATAATAACAAACGCAAAAACAAAATCGGGTTTGTTTCACCGTAATATCGGAAAGGTTTAAAAACATTTAAATGGCCTAAAGAAAAAGCAATCTATTAAGTTGTTAACTAGAAAATTATGCAACTTATTTAGAAGAGAAATCCAACAATTAAAATAAATAACGTAAATTGATGCCTTTAAACTCAGAAACACTCTATCTTGTGATACAACCTAAAGGGCAATCACATCATTCAATAACATATATCAAAAAAATCCATTGAAGGTTTTTATACTAACAGACAATTTGAATTTTTCTAAATATGAAGTAGACATCTTATTAGCATTAATAAATAACTTATAATATCTCTGTATAATGGAATAGTATACAGACTGTATAGAAATAAGAGAAAACTAAATTTATTGATGTGAAAAGCAACTATTGACATCTTGCATTATGAAAGAAGTATTTACAACATTTTATGTATGGCATGATCTTTTTTGTTAAAAAGATCACAAAATATAAGCAGACATAAACAGGATAAGAGAAATATAATATTATGTGCACCAAACTCAGATTGTTTCATTAGTTTTGGTGTAGACCTAGCAAACAACACAACATGCAAAGGACGTACATAAAATTATATCTCAAGTATCATTTCTAGGGGCCTTCCAAACTCCTCAAAAAGGTATGCCTGAAGTTTAGTGGCCAATGCTTTTGGAAAAGGAAGAACAAAGATACAACATGCTTGTAGTCTTTTATAATTTCAGACTTGCGATGTGATCAATTCAAGCCTCAGAGAATCTCACTACTACCACTTAATGTCTTTTCTGCACAAAAATTATATATTTCTATGTAACATACCTTTTGTTATTGCTGCATCATCAGTCTAATAGAAACTCTGGCCGTGGCCTTCTACAAGGCTATATTTTTATTATCCTATTCAAATGCTAAATAATGGATTTGGCTAGAACTTTCTTTTGCCTTGGTGCAATATTTTCTGGTGGGTGTTCCTCATCTGGCATTTCTTTTCTGTTTGGGGTACGTGGGGGTCTGTTTGGGGTATGTGGGTGTCTGTTTGTGCCTTGATCATCCCTTTACTTTTCTTCCTATGACACTCTGAACAGTCAAGGATAAATCAGGGATCTTGTCCCAAAAAGGGAGTCATTTATTCTGCTACCCACTTTGCTGTCTACATCCTTCTGGCTCTAAAAGAGATCTGAAGTTGCAGGCATCCATCCAAGAGCTGTTTTCCTAATTTCAGTAGCTATTTAGTATATGAATTAAATCCGGTATTATGGATTTATATTATTTCCTTAAAATGGTGAATTTGTTCTTTTTCACCCTCTGTTTGATGTTTTCAATGAGAAAAAAGGTATCAGATACTTGTTGTACTACAGTAAAACCCAAGCTCTTTCTGCAGCAATTCTAAAATACATCCATAGAGTCTTACCCTTTGAGTCAGATATTAAATTCTTCAAATGAATACCAAATGATTGTGCACATAGTCCCAGCATTTCTATTTGAGGTAAAAACTAAAATACATGCACACCTTATATGTTTCCTCCTATTTACATAAAAAGGAACAGTATGGGAATGGTACAAATACTTTTATTTGTTAGGCATGTGTTACAAGTGAGACTGTGTCAGTACGAATCAAGTCCTAGTTCTAATAATCTATATTTATTCTAAAAGTTCTCTTGCAAATATTACTGATACATTAACAATTTTAAGGAAAAAAAATGCAAACTTACATTCATCAAGGGGTTAATAAACGATGATGCCAGAAGGTATCTTCCAATCCACTTACCTCCACATTTCTAAACTTTCTGCTTTGATTGACACTCTATGTTTCAGACTTTTACATTTACAGCAGCCAAATTTCTGGAATCTGCAAAAGACAATTCTGTAACTCAATAATTCATTTGTTAATTAATTTATTCATTCAAAAAATATTAATTTGATTTTTTGCTATGTGCCAGGCAATGTTCTAAAGTCTGAGGAAGCATTGGTGATCAAAAGAGGCAAAACATAGATCTTTTATTCTAGTGAGATAACAGAAAATAAACAATTAGTAAAATAAAAAGTATATTAGCTATCAGTTAATTTTAAAGAAAAAAAATAAGAAAGAATAAAAAATAGGGGTTTATTTTAAATATTAATTGTTGTGACAAGGAAAAACTTCAGTGGAAACATGACATTTGAGTAAAGTACAGGAGAAAGAGAGGCTCTGACAATAATCCAGGCAAGAGAATATCTTCACTTGGCTCATGCCTTAACAGTGGGGGAGGTAAGAGGTGGTCCAGTTCTGAATACACTTTGATGGTAGAAAAAATAAGATTTCCTAGTATGTTGAAGCAATTTGTGATTTCAGGTGGAGTTTAGGTGTCTAATTTGTATGTTATTAATGAATAGTTAAGGAAATTGAAAATATTTAAATGGTGAAATTAGAGGCTATAGGAAAATGGTGGTAGTGGTGTCCAGATTTTGATAACCTGCTATTTGGAAAAGGTAGTATAATTATTTAGAGATGTCCCATGAGACAGACTTAAGAACAAAGAGAACAACTTAGAAGATGACAGATTTTGGTTAAAAATAATGGAAAAAAAAATGAAGGATAGGAGCTATACAACACTGAAACAGTTGGCTAATGAGCTTTCTACTTGCTGTTAGTAGTTCATGGGGAATTTGAATGACTGCCTTTGGGGCCTATTTACCAATCTTTCTTGTCATGGAAAATATGGGAAGATCTTTATTATTCTGTTCACCCTAAGTGAATAGGAAGTATAGAATAACTTTCTTGTCATTCACTGTTGTGTTCACGAGTTGTCAATGCACCCCACTCTTGTTCAGTGAGTATGAAAAATACCCCAAACTACTTTCAACAAAATCTTGTTACAATGGGATATACTACTCATGTTAATGTGAGTTCTAGTTTTATCTAATGACTCAGGCTCATTAAAATCATTAAACTATCTTTTCTTGATTCTTAGTAAAAATAAAATACTTTTCAGAAATCTTCACAGAAGTATGATAATTTCCACCCAAATATAATAACTGCTGCAATTCTTTCCCCAAATGCTGTCGTTAAAGAAGACTATGCCTTCTAGACTCAGAACTGTCTGATGACATCCATTTTGCTATTTTTCTACAGTCAGCACTATTTAAAAATTTTCTTCAAAGATAAATATGATCTGGAGGGCATTGTTCACTTTGTTCTCCACTTTAAAGTGTGCAAATAAGAGAAGCTAGTTTCTATTTTTTGCAATTATTAACTTTTTCTTGAATGAGAAAGATGATTACAGCTAAATTCTGTAATGCTTGTCAGTTAGGAATTTAAGAATGCCTGAAGCAATCTGAAACTACTTGAGTTGCTTTGGGCTATTTTAGAAAATAATTTGATACATTTTTGTGCATTCCAGAGGGTTACGACCCTTTTCCGTAATGGCTGCAGTTTGAGTTATTAAATGAGGACTTTGGTATGGAATATGGAAGAATATTTGAAGAAATGGATACTTAATAATTATCATTCTGATTTTCTTTCATTTTCTTTGAATTATGAGAGTTTGTTGTAAAATGTATGTAGATTTAAAAGTTGTTGCTTTATTGTTTTCTGGATGAAGATCATTACATCACTCCCTGAGCATCTTGCTCTGCACCTAATTTTTCTTCTTTAAAATCAAGACTATTGTAGACTGACAAGGGAAGAATTTAGGCATTTTTATCAGCTTACACTTTGTCAAGACAGACGGCTGTGACAGGTAAAAAAGACACCACCCTAAATGCTGATTCTCCTTGCACAACTGGTTCATCATTTTGACAGACAAATCAACTCAAAAGGCAAGAAAACAATTTTTGGATGGTGCCAATCCTTTTTTTTTTTTTTTTGACAGTGCATACCATCATTGTCAAAACTGTTTGGAAACAGACACAAACTTATTTTACACTTTGTTTCATTTGGCACAGTCAGAATAATTGCAGAATATATGGCAGTGTATATACATGGCCTATTCTAATGTTAAATTTCTCAAAATATATAGGAAGCATTCACTTGAATAATAATTCTGAAATTATGAGTTAAAATCTTTTTTTAAAAAATATGCAGTTTCAAAGAAAACACAGAAAGAATCAGGTCATTTCATTTATTCACTAAGTACAGATACATTGACTTGAGCAAGTTACTTTCCCTCTCTGTACCTCAGTTTTCTCATCTGTAAAATAAATATAGTAATAATATAGTCCTTATGTCACTTAGAGGGAGGAAGCATGAAAGTACCATGTTTGAAAGTGCTTAAAAAATGAATGTGCCTTTATGAATGTAAGTTCATTTGTCGTTATCATAAGACCAGGGACATAAGAAAGGGACATGCCATGATAGCATTCTGGTGATGTGGTGAGATATGCAACTAAAGTGACTTTCACTTAAGTAACTCCAATTTAATTTCTTTCTTGAGGGCAACTTTAGATTTTATACAGCCTGAAAACAGCTATTCAAGGATGTCTCTAAAGCATTTATCTTTAAATGTTAAGAAAGTAACCAAGCCGGGCGCGGTAGCTCACGCCTGTAATCCTAGCACTCTGGGAGGCCGAGGCAGGTGGATTGTTTGAGCTCAGGAGTTCAAGACCAGCCTCAGCAAGAGCGAGACCTCATCTCTACTAAAAATAGAAAGAAATTATCTGGCCAACTAAAATACATATATAGAAAAAATTAGTCGGGCATGGTGGCGCATGCCTGTAGTCCCAGCTACTCGGGAGGCTGAGGCAGTAGGATCGCTTGAGCCCAGGAGTTTGAGGTTGCTGTGAGCTAGCCTGATGCCACGGCACTCACTCTAGCCCGGGCAACAAAGCGAGACTCTGTCTCAAAAAAAAAAAAAAAAAAAGAAAGTAACCAACACTATACCATGGACACACACACACATGCACACACATAAACAATTGCAAGAAAAAATCAAAGAATGAGTAGTAAAATTAACACAAGACTTGACCTCAGGTAGCAAAAATCATCTAGAGCTATGTTTTCAGTATCACATGGCTGGTATATCAGGTGGGCAAGGGGAGAGTCTAGGAGTAACATTAGCAATAAATGAATGGTTCATTGTGGGGGAGGGGTAGAGGAAGCCTATTATTCTTATGACTTACTCCAAAAACACCTCTCTAGTTTTGAGAGCAGGGTCCATTCCTTAGTCATAAAGGCTTACTCCACAGGACAGAGCAGAGAGTAACACACCACTCCAGCAGATGTCTAGCTTCTGCAATAAATACTTGCTAAGCACATGAAATCAGCCTTATGGAGTATCCTAATCTGCTGATAAAGAAGACTGGAAACCATACACATCTGTTGTTGTTGTTGTTGTTGTTGTTGTTGTTAGGATGAGATTCTATTAGAATTTGGTGATCCTGGAGGAGGGGTTAATGTAGCCTACCTACCAGTTCACCAGACATTTCTCAAGGTCACCTGTAAGACTTGGTTTCAAACTATGGTTCCTTACTCTGATTCCTAGCCACCATATTGGACAAAAAAATAATAACATGTTTGTCATTATCCTCCATCAGACCAAAGGTGACTTGAAGACAAGGACTGTGCTTAACTAATTTTGGTATTTTTAAAATCCATCACAATGCCTGACAAATATTTGGCATTCAATAAATGTTGCTAATCAAGTGACATTAACGAAGCTTATGGGAACCTATTTACAAACAGAATTGATTTTTTTTTTTCTATTTATGAACCGGTACTATAATCCAAATAAATAAAGGCAGAAGAATGAAACAGGACCCCTATCTCTTGTCATATACAAAAATTAATTCAAGATGGATTAAAGACTTAATGTAAGGAATGAAACCATAAAATATCTGGAAGAAAATGTAGGAAAAACTCTTCTAGACTTAGGCCTGGGCATAAAATTCATGACTAAGACCCCAAAGGCAAATATAGCAGCAACAAAAATAAATAAATGGGACTTAATTAAATTAAAAAAAAAACCAAACTTTTGTATAGCAAAGGAAACAATCAACAGAGTAAATAGGTGACACAGAGAATGGGAAAATATAGTCACAAATTATTCATCTGGCAAAGGACTAATATCCAGAATCCACGAAGAACTCAAACAAATCAGCAAGAAAAAATATAAACAACCCCATCAAAAAGTGGACAAAAGACATGAAGAGAAGTTTTTTGAAAAAAAGATAAATGGCCAACAAACATATGAAAAAAAATTTAACATCACTAATCATCAGGGAAATGCAAATTAAAACCACAATGAGATATCACCTCTGTCAGAATGGCCATTATTAAAAAGTCAAAAAACAACAAATGTTGGCATGGATGTAGAGAAAAAGGAATGCTTATAAGCATATATTGCTTATATGCTATTTGGGACTGCAAACTAGTATAGCCTCTATGGAAAACAGTGTGGAAGATTCCTCAAAGAGCTAAAAGTGAAGATTCCTCAAAGAGCTAAAAGTAGACCTACCATTTGATCCAGCAATTCCACTACCCAAAGGAAAATAAATATTTTAAAATAAATTAATGGGTTAATCCTAGCTAAAATGCTTAAGTATGAAGGAAAGTTAAACTTTGTATTAGTTTGTGTGGTTGTTGTAAGAAAATAGTAGAGACTGGTTGGCTAAACAACAGAAATATATATCTCATAATTCTGGAGACTGGCAATGTGAGATAAGAGTACCAGCAGATTTGGTTCCTGGTGAGGGTTCTCTTCCTGGCTTGCAGATGTGTCTCTTGTGCTCTCACATGGAGAGAAAAGGGAGTTCTGGTCTCTTCCCCTTCTTATAAATACAGTAACCCCTTCTTTATAGATCTTCCCTCATAATCACCTCTAAACCTAATTATCTCACAGAGGCTGGTACCCAAATACCAAGACATTGGGAGTTATGACTTCAAAGTATGAATTTTGGGGGAACACAGTTCTGTCCATAGCACTCTCTATATTTTAAAATATGCTTTACGAAATTTTGTCTGAAGACATGGTGTCTGCTACAAGATTTTTTCTTCTTAACAGTATGGTTAAACAAACATATTTAAGTCACAAAGAATATGTGATGTCCTATGTTGAATGTAATTTTACAATATATATATTCAGTAGAGAAGCTGAAAACAAAAGGATGTGACATTTTAAATCCAATGTATCATTTTGTTAAAGATGTTATATCACTTTTCATAACATACTCTCTTGCCAAAAAAGCAAACAGCTTTATCTTTGCTCTGAGTGTTCTAAGTATAAGAAAGGTTGGTTAGACATCTCCAAATGTGATTCATGCTATGATTTTGTGATGCCAATGATATTTGACATGTTAAATTGCATAAAACTCAAAGCAAGTTTATCTTGACATTTATGATTAATGACATTGACAGAGAATAAAAAAAGAGAAATATCTTATTGTTTTGTTTTCTCAGATTTTATAAACATTAGTAGAGGCTTCTGTACCAATATAAAACAGGGAAATAGAGACATTTAGATGTTTCAAAGGCTAAAAGGATTTAGCATTTCTAAATTTTAAAAACTTCATTTCATCCCATAGGTATACACAAGAAAAAGGTGTGTTTTTTAATGTAGGCTACATCTGTAAAAATGGAAGACCCCATATATGCTCTAATTTGTGATAATTTTAACATATGTTTGGTAGCAGTGTCTGATTTTAAATGTCATTTAAACACAGCCATACCTAGCATTGGTTTGTCAAGTTTTATATTACATTTCTTAGGTCATTTAGTAATGATGATTTTCCTTAAAACCAAATAAATGTATGCCTGGATGAACCAGTTTGTAAAAGATACAGAAAACTAATTTTTTAATTATCTAGATGTTAATTAGGTAACTTTGGAAATTAACTCTTGTTTGAGAGTAAATAGAATTAAATCTATGAAAAATAGGTTAAAAATAAATAAATCTATATTAAGTAACATCTTAAATCAATGAAGAAGTAAATGGGCATAGGCTATACATTCTTCCACAAAATGGAAAGCAAGTAGATGTTTTTGTCACTGTGCTACTCAGTATTATTTTCTATTCTTACAACAATCCTTTGATGTACAATGTGGTATCTTTATTTTAATTATATGATAGAGTAAATATGTTTCCTGAATATCAATGAGATAGCTTCTGAAAAGATAAATGGAGCTTCAAATTTAGATCTGACTACAATTACAGTATATTTTGTATCATATTGATTTTAATATTGTTGTTCATGATTTACACTGGACAGATTGATTCAGTAGTAAAATAGCATGACACACGACATGCCATTGGGCACCAAGTTTATTTCAGAGAATCTGACTGACTCTTTGACCAAAGCATC
This sequence comes from Lemur catta, assembly GCF_020740605.2. Taxonomy (NCBI): domain Eukaryota; kingdom Metazoa; phylum Chordata; class Mammalia; order Primates; family Lemuridae; genus Lemur; species Lemur catta. Next base: position 48,046,056 of record NC_059143.1, on the reverse strand, counting down.
TACTTCCTAACCAACAGCCCAATGTTGGTCCCCAGTTACAGCAGAAGAGATCAGACTCAGCATTAGAGAGAAAACAAATGTATGCAAGACAAACACAATAAAATAGCAGGGGAGAAAATGCTGATGTATAGTGACTTTCTTTGACTAGTTTAATCACAGTGAAATGCTGCTCCAGTTCGGCACCCCGTATGAGGGATAAAGAGTTTGTAGTCAACACAAGCACTAAACATAGCTCTACTTTGCTATCCTAATCCTTTGTGGCCAACATTATATTTATTGGTATTAGTCATTATTTTTAAAATTAACTTATGTTTTTTCATTCCTTCTCTCAAGTTCAGAAAAACTAAGCTTTCTGTTAAATTTGAGCCATCAATTCAGGCACCTTATCTTATTCTTATCTCATTGGCTAAGTAATATTATGGAATCAGTCATTGCATTATTAATTTTCATACATAGTAACTGAGAAATTCTCTATTTAGATACATGATTAAAAAACATCCTGTTTTATAGTTCATGAGATAAAGTTATTTCTGTCTCTGCTGAATATTAAATGTATAGTAACCTTCCTGAGAAATTAGAATCCTACTCAACGAGTGGTCTAGATTTCACATGTTGGGGATTTAAGAAAGATGCTCAAACTGACTTTGTGATATTTGAGACCATAAGGAATATTGATTCTTTTTAACTTAATTAAATCTAATAATTACTGTCTCAATAAGCAAGAAAATTGCATTTTATTTTTGGTTTAAAGAATTTGGTAGAAAGAGACTGAAATGTGGACAACATTCTTAAGGAATATGAATTTGGAGAAGGTAATATTACTAAGCATGTAATTCATAAAAGCAGAGCACAATGCAGCCTTTTAGGAGACTGACTTTTGTGAACTGGACCTGAATGGGCCTAATGTTTCCAAGTTGCTGATTTGGAAACATAAGAAGTTTAGATCACAAAAAAAAAATGACATTTTGAAACAAATTTGCCTTTATACTCTGTGGTCATAGCCTTGGGATATGAATCATTTTCCAAGCCACATTTCAACATGAGGGAAGTGTTCATCATAAGATGGAAAACAAAATGTTAAATGAATAGAAGGACAAGAAGATGTGCATGAAACCATCACTACATTGCTTATAGGCATGTTCTATAGTTACTCTTTTCTATAAGCACAAAATATAAATATATGTATTGAACAAAATTTCTAAATAGAAAAATGTTAATAACTCTATGCTAGTTTGAAAAGAATGATGTAGCAAAACTGATGATTGTGGAATGAGGTAGCAAAGCAAAGGAAAAGAAACCAAAGGGGTACAGGGTATGGGTGAGAGTTTCCTCACAAATTCCCTGAGCTATACACTTCCAACCTCAGAGTTACGGCCTCTGCTTTTTGTCCATACTTACTAGTTGTCCTGGCTGTTTTCCTCTAAGTCAGTGTCAGATGTCTGGTATTAAAGATAGGAAAAATAGGCCACATGAAAATGCAACTAAAGTTTAAAGTTAGAAAATGCAGAAATGTGGCAATATGGTGAAGAAATATAAATTGCATACAGAATAAAATGAGAAACTAGAATAATTTTTGGTATGTTATTCATATTTACCTACTGACTGAGACATTAATTCAGTGTGTGTGTGTTTATATATACATATTTTTTTTCTAATTTTTATGCCAACTAACTATTGGGCAAATTGCATAATCTCCAATGTCAATTTTTTCAGCTGTAAATAAAGGGAGCTAAACTAATGGTCCCTGAGATTCCGTCTAGTACAAAAAAAAATTATAAAGTTTTTATCTAACTCTAAGGACTAAAATGACATTGATTTGAAGTTTGATATATGTTATGGAAAAAAGTACAAATTCCAACCAAAAATGATAAGAGATGTATAAAAATATAAACTATGAGATCAATAGTGATATCTTTCTTGTTTTCATTATTTAAATGTTGCTGGGAGGAAACAAAGGTGAAATCAAGGTTACACTGTCCAGATAGTAAATTTTAATCAGAAATAACTTGAGAACATACAGAAGCTAGATAGGTGGACAAGGAATCCACAAAAAAGGAATTCTCAAAAAAGTAACACTATTTCATAGTGTACTTTTTTCACAGAATACTTTGTTGTAAATATTTTCTCTATGTTGTGCTCTTATATATTCTAATAAATATTTTTTGATGGGTACAGTAAAAAAAAAAAGAATACCCTGATTCCACACATTTTCCTAAAATAAGATTTTCCTAAAAAATCATACAGACTGGTGGTTGGATTGGGAGAAGAATATCATAACTAATTTTACCGTGGGACTAAAAATATTCAAATGAATATCAGTTTCTAAAAATTTTCTGAAGGTGAACATCACACTTATTTTTCAGATGCATTAGCTACACCTTGATTTCCTGAATATAGAAAATGCTTATGCTACAGCTAGTCTGTACATATTTTGAACATCATATATATCATAAAGTTGTTCTACTTTTAAATACTGGTACATTTTTTAAAATGTCAACACCAACTACACACTCATTAGTTGTTCTCTATGAAACAGTATTCAAATCCTTCAAGAAAATAGGTGTGAAAAACACTTGATACAGGAAATAAAATTGAATATGATAAAAACACAAAAGGTGTTTCATCACAAGCTCAGCAAGTGGTTTATCTTAAGATTGTCAAAGGCAAGAAGCACTGTCACATACTGTACCATTAACAAGTCCTCATTACGCCAAAGTGTACTCATCCTTTCTATATCTGAATGCTGCTCTTAAATTAAGTACCCATATGAAATCAAGGTTTCCTTCAGGTACTTTCATGTAGGCGAATTTCCAGCTACCACAATTTAAGTGACCTTCAATATAGTCTTGACCTCTCTCTGGGGGACTATACGAGCCCCTTTTGCTACTAAGACTATTTAATTTTGGTCTTATGTTTGAGCTATCCCAATCTAGACTAAAAAACTGGATGATTCTTAGTCTCTTAGGTACCACGCTATCTCAGGAATCTGTGAAATTGTCTGCATATTTTTCAAGGATATACTTAACTTTTGTTTTCTTTACCATATTTCCTGCATTTCACTGTGGTATTTTTGTTGTTATGGTTACATATACTACATGTTCTCTTTACCTCTAATATACATAGAGTAATACACACAAACACAAAAACACACACATACATACACAGGTAATATATATTTTTGATGCTTCCCAGATTATATTTCTCATATGTATATCTTACTTCTCAGAATTTGTTTGTAAGCACTGAGGTTTAACTTGTATTTTCATTCTGAAAAACACACAGTTAACAATAACATATTGTATATTTCAAATTTTCTAGAAGAGAGGATTTTGAATGTTCTCACCAGAAAAAATGACAACTGTTTGAGATGATGATTATGCTTGCTTCCCTGATTTGATTACTACACACTGTATACATGTATTGAAATATCACACTGTACCCCATAAATATGCACAATTATTACTCGTCAGTTAAAAACAAGATAAAACAAAAAAAAGTAGAAACATAAAAAAGGCACATAGTGAAATACCTTCATGTGCACCTTAATTTGTGTGAGGGTTTTTGGTAAATGATATCACCACCTGCAGTTGTCAGATGACGTCAGTGAGACTTTGGTTAAGTGGCTGGAGGTCACATGTCTAGTAAGGCAAAGGGTGTGAAGTCAAAGCACAGTCTATTAGACTTCAAGCTCATGCATTCCATTGATTTGCAATTATCAACCTGCCATTTTATACCATTGTGTTTATAGTTGTGAAAGCATCAGAGATCTATACTATAAACCAAATTTAACTTTTTAGAAGTTTTATCTTGATGCTTTTCTCCAATCATTGTGAATGTATGATTCAGATTTGGGATGTGTTCTATGTGCTTTGCATATGAATTTGATAAGCAGTAGATAATCTGTTAGAATACGTGTAGCTATAATCCATGTACTACTGCATATGCATTTGCTCCATTTACCTACAGTATCAAAGCATCAGTCAGACTGTGACCAAGCTTTTGCTCTAAGTATGGAAGCCTTTGCCCCTCATTTGCCTTATCAGATTCTTCCACTGGCTATTTTTGCTGTGAAAAGACAGATCAGAGCAGGGTCCTGCCTTCCAGGGACTCAGATCTAGTCAAAAAGAAAATACAAGGTCATAGGCTGATGAAGACATTTTAAAATGCAGTAGAATAGTACAATACATGCTCTGACAGTGTTCCAATGCCACCTCCCCTCTTCTGCCATCACAACCTTGCCTTGGATATCTCAGAAGCATTTGACACTGTTGCCTTATTCCTCCACACATATTTCTATTTCTCCCCCGAGGTGCAGACTACAGCAAAAGCTGCTCGGGAGGTATCCCTGCATTGTTTCAGGCACTATTCCCAACCACCCACTTGGAACTATCTCTTGAGTCACAACAGTCCCTGTATTATTTAGTTCTGCCTATGAACCATCATCCTAAAATAAACACATAAATAAAGTGCTAGTTTAATGTAATTAAACTAAACTAGCATAATGTATCTTCATCTGGCACCTTTGGTTTGGCAAACTGGGGGTGTCTAACCAACCCTGATGTACTCACCCAGAGAGAATGGCTCAGGTTCTGCACACAGGTCTAGGAATCAGTCCTGCAAACAAGCACCGCGAGCCTTCCCATGCACCAGCTGGCATTATCCCACCCTGGCATACGGCCTCAGCTCCTCCCATTTATCGTATGGATAGCAAAGCAATGCTTAATTTTATCATTGTACCTTAATACACACAGTTTTATTCAACATGATTGTGTCGAAAAACATTGTATTGGTGGTGGCTTTTCATGCTCCCTACCAGTTCAACATGCTTGATTTTCTCCTCTCTGCTCCTCACACAGTGCCCTGTGTATATGCCAATAGTGTAAATTACTAAAACATACTGAAATATGAGTTGACCTGAATTTCTTTCATGTAGAAAGTAGGATGTTTGACATTAAGGACTAGTTTTTTTTGTCCTTGCAATTTTTACACAAAGCCCTATGTTTGTCACATATCAGGTATCCAAAAAATCTTGAACTAATTATCTTTAGAATGAATTTATTATTAATAGAAATTATTCTGTCTCAGTGATATTTCAGAGGGTCCTTTTGATTTTAATTTTTTTTAAATTTCAGAAGATTACAGGGGTACAAACACTTTGGTTACATATATTGCCTTTGCACTATATGCGTCAGAGCTACAATCATGCCCATCCCCCAGAAAGTTTACACCACACCCATTAGGTGTGAATTTATCCATCCCCTCCACCCCGCTCCCACCTGCCCAACATCCGATGAATGTTACTTCCATATATGCACATAAGTGTTGATTAATTATTACCAATTTAATGGTGAGTACATGTGGTGCTTGTTTTTCCATTCTTATCATAACTTCATTTTGAAGAATGGGCTCCACCTCCATCCAGGATAATACAAGAAATATTAGTTCACCATTGTTTTTGTATGGCTAAGCAGTACTCCATAGTATACATATACCACATTTTATGAATCCACTCATGTATTGATGGGCACTTGGGTTGTTTCCACATCTTTGCAATTGTGAATTGTGCTGCTATGAAGATTTGCATGTAGGTGTCTTTTTTTCCTTTGGGTAGATGTCCAGTAATGGGATTGCTGGATCAAATGGTAGTTCTACTTTTAGTTCTCTGAGGTATCACCATAGTATTTTCCATAGATATTGTACTAGTTTGCAGTCCCACAAGCAATGTATGAGTGTTCTTAAGTCTCTGCATCCATGCCAACATTTGTTGTTTTGGGACTTTTTGATAAAGGCCATTCTTACTGGAGTTAAGTGATCTCTTATTGTAGTTTTGATTTGCATTTCTCTGATAAAATTTTAATGTGATTTCCAAGCAATATGTACAAAATCTGTGATAAATGTTTCAGTGAGAAAAACTCTACTGTGCAACCCTCAAGTTCTACAATAAACAGCTCTTAAAAGGGCAGATATCTGAGCATAGTGATTCAGCTGCTCCTTGAGTCAGTGATTGTGCTTTGCTTGCAAAGCCGCCTGCCTTTGGCACAGCTCCTGTGTTTCCACTCCACTTCTGACTGAGACGTGCCACTATGAACTTTCTCCTCTTATTGATTCCCAGCAGTTAACAATTACACCACATAGCTTGATCTTGTTTTTCAGTATGTCTTCTGTCCAGCTTGAAAAATTCTGGACATTACATTCTGATACTATCAGTGCCATAAACATAGCTTCATCTACAAGAAATATGAATGTATGCACTGTTCTCTGTCTTCTGAAGTTTTGCTTCTTTCTCACTCTGTTTTTAGTGTCATTGCTAATGTTACTCATTTTGGAAAAAAAATTGTAGTGACAATCATAGTGTGTTAATAATGTGTTTTACAAGACATTGTATACCTCATATTGTGATGCTTTTTTAGGTGAGAGTAAGAATTTTCGAGGAAGATATTGTCATTGTCATATTTTTAAAATAAAGTCTTAGAATACAATGATATTGGAAAAGATGCCTCCCTCATAAAGATTCTGATCATCTATTGACAATAGAGCTGAGAAGAAGAAAAAGAATGAATGGAATTTAAAAAAAATTAGAGTTACTCTTTAATGTAGCAAATGCCTAGCCAACTTTTTCCAATTAATTGTGCTACTTTGTTGAGTATGCAGCAGAGATATAATGTATTCATACTTCCATTTCATTTTGCAAGGAATATAGTACACAGAGTCCCAGGAAGCCTTTTAGATCCCTCCTAGACTCACTCTCCTCTATGCTCACTTGCTTTCCAGTACCTGTTAGAGTCTCAGTCTTCCAGAAATATACTTGGTTACAATTTCAAGCACTCACATAACATGGCTTTCAATTTTCTCCAACTTAAGCTTTCCTTTCAGACTAGAACTCTTACTCTTAGAATTATTGCTATTTAGGATTTGCCCAATGACTAAGGCAAATCCAACCTACATGCTCTCTGAAGCACCAATTTTAGTCACTATTAACATGACAAAAATTGTGAAAGATTTCTTACAGGAAATAATCATTCTTTCTCAGTTGAAATTCAGAAAAGAGTCTTTCTGGATGCTAATATTTCACATACTGAGCAAAGTGAAGGATCAGCACTCCAGAGGAGTGATTTCTCCTCAATTCATTCTGCTCCTGATCTTAGTTGCTTTCCTTGCTCTGGCCTTTGCTCTCTCTACTAGAGAGTCACTCACTTTCCCTGAGACTCTCTCACTCCTGTGTAACACTTACTGGTAAATGTCCCATGTGGGAGCTGAGAGGTGACTTGTCTGACTGCCGCAACAGACATGACAGGGTGAATCACAGCAGAGTGGAACTAAATTGGCAACTCTTTTAGAAATATGAAAACACAGATCAGATTTAAAAGGCAGTAAAGACATAATCCACATTCTAAAGCAGGAAAATATTTGCTCTCATTAGATATTAAACAAAAGTCACATTTGAGCATTTCATCTTTTTGTACTTATGAAAATTTACTCTCACTAATGATGTTAAAGTTCCATTAAAACAAAGACTTTCCAGCATTACAAAAAAGTACTGACAATAAATCAAAGACCTTTATTAATAATCTTGTATTCAGTGAAAAAGTGTTATGATATGAAGTAATTTACAAAAGGTAAATGCAATTCCCTGATGTCGATGGTAAAAATATGAATTATAAGATTTAATTTCTTTTCTATTTCACTGACATTTCAAAGATAGAGAAGATCTACTTAGATATGAGGAGTGTGAATCTGTCTCCACAATGACATAAGATTTTCATATCCCTTATTATTTATTCTATGACCATAAAGAACACATAAATCCACAAAGACATTTATTACACCGAGAAAAATTAACACACACAATCTTTAGATAATTCTATTTGAAACATTTCATGTTGTACTTGTTATCACCTTACCAGTGATAATATTATTACATTTTTTGTAATTTATAGGAATTTCAAAACGGTTTAGTCTCTTAGACTTAGGGGTTTTCCTCCACTCTTTCTGTATCCAGCTAAAACGAAGTGAAACTCTATATTTAAATAAGAATTCTGAGACCCTCCTACCACATAAAATAGTACTATTTTGATTAGTGTCCAATTTTGGTTGAAAGTTCAGAAGACTGGCTACTTCTTTCTTTCACTGATTTACATTATTAAAAAGTGCTTACCCTTAAAGAAGTATACTAAACACTCTTTAGGTGCTGATATTTATATTTGGAAGTAAATTTTCTATAGAAAAAACTCTAGCAAGGAGTCTCAGCAGGCATGGTCAGAGAGAAAAAGAAGGAGAATTCAGGTGAAAAAGAAAATACATGTAAGTTTAAAAAATAGAGAGACTCTATCCCCTTCAAATTTTGCTGACATCAAATTGCCCACTGGATGTGCTATTTTGGAGGTCGATGGTAACCTTAAACAGGGTGGATTCAATATATTCAGGAGAACCTGACTGGATTGTGTTGAGGAGGTAATGGGATGTGACTGTGCACAAAGAGAAAAAAACAATCCCTTCAACGCAAACTTACACAAAGAAGACAGAGAACTGGAACAGGCTATAGAGGGATATATATGGAGTCCAGGGGGAGAATTTTAATAATATTGAGACATAGCATCATTGTATGCTGATGCAAATATTCTGACAATTGATAAAGGAAAAACTGTGGCTTGTTTTTGGAATAATGTTTTTATATAGATGAGAATTGTTTGAGATCCATTGCAAAAGTGGAGTGCTTGGCCCTATATAAGCAGGGCAGTTATTTCATTTTAACAAGAGTAAAACCAGAGTTTATGGGTACAGTTAGGATGGGAGATTTAATGGTGGTGAGACAAACCATTATCTTTGGTTGCTTCTCTTCCTCTAGTGAAATAAATCAAGGGCATGTTGTATGAATATGAAAGGTGAAAATTGTAAAGAGAATAATAGTTCAAATAATCCTTTCTGAAAGTGAGAGAGTGCCTTGGCCAGAGAAAATTAGCAAGCTTGTTCACCCATGCTGAGTTGTGGTGATAAATTTATGGTGGGATAAATCAGAATGGTTGGCATTCCAACTTGCACTGCATAGGTGCACACATCAAGCAAATGGAGGTAACTTTCAAGGTAAATGTGACAGAGAGAGAGAAAGGGATGAGAGAAGGGAATGTGTGCACAAGAAAATGACTATTTTTAGAGACCCTGTAATCCTAGCTGAATGATGAAAAATGTGGAGATATTAGGCAGAAGATAGTCAGGGAGTAGTTGATAATCTCAATGGATTGGGGGTTCTTAGGGTAGGGGCAAATAATATTTAGAATTGTGTTACTTGAATGAGTTGTTTCATTCCATTTTAATTTTCTGTTGACTTTTCAGCTATAACTATTTGCAATTTTTTCAGTAGGGTTTACATTATGCATGTTTAACTTATCACAGTCCACTTAAAGTTACTATTATATTATTTCACATAAAATAAAGTTGAAACAAAATAGTACTGATCTCCCACCATTTGTTTTTATATGCGTGTCTGTATATATGAAATTATTGTGATATAGATTTATATGTTTTTAACCAATCATATATCATTTAAATAAAGAGAGGAAAATGCATATTTAAAAAATATTTTCCTACATGTTTGCCATTTCTGGCGCTGTTTCTTTCCTGCACATCTGAGTCTCCATCTGGTATCAGTACTGTCACGCTGAAGAACTTCTCTTAAGTGTTTCTTGAAGTACAGGTCTATTGGTAAAAAAAGATTTTCAATTTTTCTTTTAAAATGATGTTTTGCTTTATGTATTAAAGAACATTTATCTGGATTAAGAGTGTTTATTTGATTTCTTTTCATAATTTCAAAGATATTGTTCCATTGTCTTCTGGTCCTCTTCATTTCTGATAAGAAGTTGGGGATAGCTTTTGTCATGATTCCCATATATGTAATCTATCAATTTTTTCTCTAGCTTGTTTCAAGATTTTTCTCCTTATTTTTGGTTATTAAGTAGCTTTACTATTGTATGCCTGAAATTAGTTTTCTTTCTATTTATCTTTCTTGAAATTTGTTTAGAAAGTCTGTTGTTTTCACAAAATTTGGTAAATTTTCAGTCATTAATCCTTCAAATAATTTTGCCCCATTTTCTCTTATAAGGAACTTCATTGATATTGTTTCAATGTTCACTAAGGGTCTTCTCATTTTTATTTTCAATCTTTTATTTTTGTCTTACCTTTAGATCAAACAATTGTCTTCAAATTTACTGACCCTACATTTTGCCATTATTTTTTGTCTGATCTTAAGGTTATTCAGTGAATTTTACATTTCAGACATTGTAAATTTCAGTTTTTAGAATGTTTATTTGTTCTTTTTCTTTTCCATCATTCTGCTGAGATTCCTCATCTGTTTCACACTTATATTTTTTCAGGTATTTAGTCACAATAATCCTGTTGCAAGTTTTCTTCTGCTAATTCCAGTGTCCAGATCATGTTGGGGTTGGCATCCACTGAAAGCCATCTGTCCCACTTCCAGACACTATGGTGTGTGAGACATGCTAGAGATACACAACCACCATTCTAAAAGTCCTTTTGGAAAGCTGTATCCTAGGAAATTTGCTGATAAAAATCATAACTTATACCAGAATGGAAGGGTTGGTGAGCTGAATGGTTTGGGTCAGTTGGGAAGAGTGTGATTCTTGAAGGTCTGTATGGGAATATTTGATTAGTTCTCACAATTTGGGGAAGAGAGTTAGATAATCAGGGCTAAGTATAATTTTCTTCTCTCAATTGTATTTTTATTCAATATTTATAATTTGGAAAATGTACTGTTATAATTCCTCCATAACTGACTTCATGACATGGGAATTATGATCACATTGGCTGACTAAGAAGCTAAAACATTTGAATTCTTAAGAAACAAAGACTTGCTTTGATGTAATTGCCCTGAGTAGGAAAGAAGGGAGAACTTTGTAGGAGAAACATTGTTTTCAAATAATCCGAAAGTAATTTGCTTTGAGAAAGTTATTTACTGACATACATAATTTTAAAGTCTTCTAAAGTACTTCTCTGGACACATTTTGTTAAGAAAGAATTAAGCAGTTAAAAGTTCAAGTCATTAGTATACTAAATATGGCTATTGCCATTTTCCTTGGAAACTTTGTAATCTTGTTTTAAAATAAAAAGAAAACTTAGGTTTCTATACTTTCTTCCTTTCAATCTCGGAAATTATAAAAATTATTTATAGACATATACATATGTGCACACATACACATATGTATGCTGGGAGAGAGATCAGACATTTGATTTCTTCTGATGAACAGCATTTAATTATAACTGATATACTAAACATATTGAATAACTTATATAATCATAATTTTGTAACTTATATATTAATTTATTAGGTAGATTTATGTATAAATTTAGAGAATATTATTAAAGTTTGATAAATAGATGTCAATCTTTACTTAATATACAAATATGTGTATAGTGGTCAAGTTTTCATGGGCCATATATTGATTGATGCATTATGTAAAAAGTCTTTCATATAAATATTAGTAAAAACAGAGACAACCATATTTTTAACATAAAGACAAAATCATTATGTTAAAAATAAATTGGAAAATATAAATGAAATTTGAAGCCAGTATTGTTTAATTGAAGAAAGAAAAAATTGTTCAAAACATTAAAGTCATTTCAGCCTCTCTCACATGTTTTATATGTATGTTTCTTTTTTTTAAAATTTTTTTTATTTTTTTACAATTCCACCTCCCTCCTCCCCTATATGTATGTTTCTGATTAGACGTAGGTATGTCTACATATAGTATTATCAATATATGTATTTTTATGAAAAATAATTTATGGCTTTAATTATAACCCATGAATTTTCCTTTATCTGAAAAGTGTGGACACTATATTTCTCAATACTTCTCTTCTAGATGAAATGGTAACAAAGAATGGATATAGATAGATGTAAAATAGAGATATGATTATAGGTAATGTTTAGAATAGAGTAATATCTCTAAGAAGTTGGAGAAACATGGAGACCAGTGGATGGTTTTCCTTTTTACAGAAAAATTTTCTTCAATTATGAAGTTAGGTGTTGCCAAGGTAAATAAATTACCAAAGATGATTTCTAAAAAATTACAAAATCTCAAATAATAAGTGAATTATTAAGCCATATAGTTGGCATTGTTCTTTTAAATTGTGCAACAAGATATATCTCTGCTACCTAAAAGTAGCTATGTTCTTAAAATGGTAAATTATAAAATATTTCAAATGTTCAGTGTACACCAAAAAATAATGTGTTGTAGCTGCTGTACTAATCACACAGATATAATGTATCTTAATATTTTCCTAGCTTTTCTCTAGATCACTCTTCCTTTTTAAGAAGAAAGAGAAGTGCTCTGTTCACTTTTAATTAATTCTGCACAAATTTGAAAGCGCAACCTTAAATTTTATAATTAACATCTTTTTTAAAGCACAAAAGTGAAATAAAGAGGTTTGTTTAGAGGCTGGTGACAGAATGAAGTCTGCCATTCTCACTAGGAAATAATCAGTATTGTTATTCTGTGCAGTAAAACCTCATATAGCAGGTCTCTGAGTGTGTCTATATTCAATGTATTAGTATATTGATTTGTAGAACAGATACATTGTTATAAACTGCATGTTTATGTTATAAATATATATTGTTATGTATTATTATAAATTGTATTACTGTGTCTATTTTAGTTATATACATATTAGGCTAGGCAGAGATATGCATTTAAATATAGATTAAATAATTATATTTGATATGCTAATATATACATAGGATATGTAGTTATTTTTATTTTCTATTTTTAATAGGAGACATTAAAGTTTGAATGGATTATAATGTCAGTTTCATGCCAGATGAGCAATTTTATTCATTTAATTATTTTAGCCTAAGCCTATTTTAGTACTAAATAGTATTACTTTTTGACTGTCACAGGTTACATGAAGGAGATGGGAATATTTAATACATGGCACAACAGAGAAGGTAAAAGAAAGAAATGATTGAGTCAAAAGGATTGTTCCTCTAAAAGTAAAATATCTCCCAGGCTGTGCGTTGTAGTACTGTTTCCACATTCAATTTTACATGATGAAGATAAACAGGAACAATTTGATTTAAGCATAATTGAAAAAATAGAATTTAATAAATCAAATGAGACCAATTCTTAAGCTATGTGGATGGTTACTCAACAGTGAACTCTAATTTTTTGCTGTTCATTAATAGCTTTCCTTTAACTATCTAGTTATTTTTCCCTGTGTTTACACTGATAGATATTTATCAACATTAGAAAGTGCTAATTGTAATGAAACAATAATTAAAACCATCTGTTACTAGCAGAGGAAAAGACAGATGGATGATTGGGACAAAGTAACCCTGAAAAAACTATCATAGAGAAAAATTTACTACGATAACAAGGGGTAAAATAAAATTGCTATGGAAAAAAGATCTACTGAATACAAAGGTTTGAGATATTTGTTTAAAACTTAGGGAATTGATAGATTTAATACATATTCCTCAGCATGTTGCAAAATAAACATCAGACAAATTAATTGACTAGAGTAAAAAAATAAGGCACCATAAAATGATAAAATGATCAAATATAACACTGAATATAAGTGCTCTGAAAAAGGTACTGTTCTTTTCTTTTCTTTTCTTTTCTTTTCCCACTACATCCATGGAATAAAAAGGGGTACTATTTTCTAAAATAGAAATATATTACTGTCCACTCAATGCCCTGACAGTGTCCACATGTAGAAGGCACTGAAAGAATAACTCTCATCAATTTTGTGCTGTTATTGGCACTATCAATTGTCAGCCATCATGCCCTTCTAGTCTTGTTGCTATCGGAGAAAAGGGGTTGATGGTGTTGAGTTTAATCAGGAAATAGAAAGGGATTGGAAAAACAAAAAGTGTCCTGAAGAAAGAGATAGAAAACAAAAGAGGGGATAGTTGAACATGTTGGTACTGTGTCCGGAGGTAGACAAATGCTTCATTGAAGAGTTTGCCCAAGTGCTCTAAAGAACAGCTGATGGAGTTGAACCATCTCAATTTCTGAAATCCTCTAAAGGTTCTTTTTAATTTTCTGATCCATGACTTGATTCATCCAAGTTAGGAAATTATGGATGTCTTTGCAAAGCAGTAATATATAGACTTCAGAGGAGCCCTACAAGATGTTGCTGAAAATGTTACCACCCATTCAAAAATGAGCATTTGACAGAAAAGTTTGACTGGTTTTATGAAGTAGAACATGGCCATAAGAGATGCATCTCCCCTTCCTCTTTTTCTTGATGGTGCCCTTAGAATATCAGGGTCTTGGGAAGACTGTGTGTATGTGTAAGAAATACCATGGTGGAGGGGACAGGTGTTCACTTTATTCTCACCCCAAAGCATAGCAAGACTGTAGGTATAACTAAACTATTTGAAATTTAATATCATTTTATATTAAAATAATTTGTTCAGAATCAATCTTCTAAAAGCATATATATTTTTCCATATTAGAAAAATTGGTCTATGTTGCTGGGAGGGGCAAACTGCAGTATTGTTTTTGAGTCTTGTAAGCAGCTCTTGTTCCTCTGGAGAGGCACTCTAATGTCTCCGGTAGTGAGTGGTGCCCTGGGACCTAATCATTTTTCACAGATATAGAAAAAATAATTCTATGCTTCGTATGGAACCAGAGAAGACGCTATGTAGTGAAAGCAGTCTTAAACCAAAAGAATAAATTGGGAGGCATCAATTCACCAGACTTCAAGCTATACTACAAGGCTATAGTAACTAAAACAACATGGTACTGGCATAAGAACAGAGACATAGATCAATGGAACAGAACTGAGAACCAAGATATAAAACCATCCTCATATAGCCATCTAATCTTTGACAAAGCAGACAAAAACATACATTGGGGAAAAGAATCCTTATTCAACAAATTGTGCTGGGAAAATTGAATAGCCACATGTAGAAGACTGAAACAGGATCCTCTCAAAAAAATCAACTCACAGTGGATAACAGACTTAAACCTAAGGAATGAAACTTAAGAATTCTAGAAGAAGATGTTGGAAAAACTCTTATAGACATTGGCCTAGGCAAAGAATTTATGAAGAAGACCCCAAAGGCAATCACAGCAACAAGAAAAATAAATAAATGGGACCTGATTAAATTAAAAAGCTTCTGCAAGCCAAGGAAACTATCAGAAGAGCAAACAGACAACCCACAGAATGGGAGAAAATAATCACATGTTACACATCTGATAAAGGGCTGATAACTGAAATCTATACAGAACTCAGGAAAAACAGCAAGAAAAAAATCGAACAACCCTATCAAAAAGTGGGCAAAGGACATGAATGAAATTTTTCAAAAGAAGACAGACTAATGGCCAACAAACATATGAAAAAATGCTCAACATCTCTAATCATCAGAGAAATGCACATCAAAACCACAATGATGTCACTTATCCCCAGTGAGAATGGCTTTCATCAAAAAGTTCCAAAACAATAAATGTTGGAGTGGATGCAGAGAGATAGGAACACTCATACACTGCTGGTGGGACTGCAAACTAGTACAGCCTGCGTGGAAAGTAACATGGAGATACCTCAAAGAGCTACAAGTAGACCCACCATTTGATCTAGCAATCCCATTGCTGGGCATCTACCCAAAAGAACAAAAGATATTCTATAAAAAAGACATCTGCACTCGAATGTTTATAGCAGAACAATTCACAATTGCAAAGATGTGGAAACAACCCAAGTGCCCATCAATACATCAGTGGATTAATAAAATGTGGTATATGTATACCATGGAATTCTACTTAGCCACAGAAAACAATGATGATATAGCACCTCTTATATTATCCTAGATAGAGCTGGAACTCATTCTAGTAAGTGAAGTATCATAAGAATGGAAAAACAAGCACCACATGTACTCACCATCAAATTGGTTTTAACTGATCAACACTTAAGCACACATATAGTAATAACATTCATTGTGTGTTGGGCAGGTGGGAGGGGGAGGAGAGGATGTGTATATTCACACCTAATGGGTGCAGTGTGCACCGTCTGGGGGATGAACACACTTGAAGCTCTGACTCAGGTGAGGCAAAGTCAATATATGTAAGCTAAACATTTGTACCCCCATAATATGCTGAAATTAAAAAAAATTAAAAAGAAAAGAAAAATCAGTCTAAAGGAAGAGAAATATTTAATTACACGACTAATAGCAAAAGTCTATAAAAGATATGGAAAGCAATTTATCTCCTTTTAACTGAATGAAAAAATCTAAACATAACTTAATGAGAAAACATTATTATAAGAAAATATGTATTAATGGAAATATTTGATAACCCTTTTCATTTTAAAATATGAATTTCTACTCTGAATGTATTTCTTATTCTGGAAGATTTTTTAAAAATTTTTATTTGTGGATTATATAGAAAAACATTAATATAATAGGATATGAGAGGAATTTTCCATCTTCCTGCTATCCTAGACCCAACTACAAAAGCATTTAATAGATGTATACTAACGACAAGAAAAAGAGACAAAATGATTCTCTTTTTGAAAGAAATAGGCTCTGGAAAAACAATGCATAACAGTCAAAGTCTCAACTACTCAATCATTGTGAACATATCTCAGAACTGTCTGATAAAATCGCCCATGAGATTCACAACAGATGCAGTAGCTGGGCTATCTATCACACTTCTACAATGTAGAAATCTCTTTTTGTTAAGCCAACAAATTGATCATACTACATAATTTTTTTAAAAGAACAAAATAATAGACAAAGCATTCAACTTTCACTGAATGTTTTTTGCCTCTTCTGTCATAAGGCTTTTCAATGAAGTCTAGGTATAGGTTAGTATTTGTATTCAACTCTTAAAACCAATATATACATAGCCCTAGGTGGAACTCAAAGTTTGCACTAAATAAGCATCCCTGATCAAAGTGTTGGGTAGAGGGAACAGGTAATTTGTCCTTAAATAGTCCGTGAATCCCATTATATTATATGGTATACCAGCACATATGTGTGTGTGTGTATATATATATCACAAAAATGTATATGATAAAAGTTTGATGTCAGTAGTTTATATAAATAATAACACAAAGCAGCATATAATGATAATGAGGAAGAGAGGGAAAAATCTACATAGAAAAGAAGTAAATATGACAATAGATGAGGAATGTGTACATAAATGTATATATGTACAAATATATATTAATATATTCATATATTTACATATAATCAAGAATAAACGTTCTGAGAATACATTCTATTCTGTCCATTCATTAGAGCAAAACCTATTTTTATTCATTAATATACATAATTCAAATACTCAATGACCATAAATACTATATTTTATTTTAAATATTTTTTAGAAGTTACAAAATCATTTAATGAGATGTGTATTCCATCCTAAGCCATCATTTAGTGGCTAAGACTTGTGATTTTTATACTCAATATCACAAAATTTCAGATGAAAAACTGGTATGGTCACTGAGCAAGTTACCCAGAAATTTAACTCCTGTGTTCTAGTTGAACAATAATGTTTGCTCCTTCCCTGCATGCAATTCCCTAGAACAGTTAGTTTTTCCATTGAATAAATATAATTTTTAAAAGGATGCTGAATATAACTGCCAAAGAAGAAAAGCAAATATTAAGGGGGGTTACCTGTTTTCAGTGAGATTGGTAGAGGTATTTGTAAGGGGGTATATTGGGAAGATAGCCAATTTGCGTGATCAAGAAAATGGGCATAATTAAATAGGAGAAAGACCTACTAAATGATGACTTTTTGGAATGACCTATAGAGATACATTGTAGCATTCTACAAATTAAGTGGGGTTTTATAGTATTTTCTATGGCTGATTTTCTTGTTTTGATAAATCAAACAAAAGAAACAAAAACGTTATTATATAGTTACGTTTGGATTTTCACTGTGGGATTCCACACAGTTAGTTGGGTTTCATATTGTGATAAAATGAAAATTAAATGGAACCTCATCAATAGAATTGTTACTCTGTGATAGAATACATCTCCTTAATTACATTTACTATGGGCTACGCTTTACATCTGCAAAAGAAGTGCCACTAATCTATTTCCATGGCTGCATTGTTTTGAGCTTAGTTTCTGTGTTCACATTGATAAAGACACTGAGAACAGGAAGTTCTCTTCCTCTGCTGCTGCTTGGAATTGCTCTAATTTGTTCTTTTAATGGGCGCCAGATGTCACAGTATAAAAGGAAGCTGGACCAGGCAAAAAGATTGCCATTCTGACCTTCTATTGAATTCCAAAGCTCTTGCCTTTTTTTGGTCTTCTGCAAAAATCAAATATTCACAAACATGTTGAACGAAGTGGGACAAGCAGCTTCCCTTCTGTGGAAGCCGTCACAGCAGAAGAGAGATGGCTGCTTGGCACGTCCCTGGAAGGATGACATCTGCTACTATTCTCTAAGCTGTGTTTTGATGGGGGAGGGCAGAAAGAAAAAGGAGGAAAGAACCTGTAACCTCCACATTCACAGAGTCATCTTCTTTGTAAGGACTGCTACTTCTGCAAAATTGCCTTTCCACCAACTGGGTCTTTGGCATCTTCCTTTAGTAAAGATGAAGGATAAGTCGAGGTTTTTTTTTTCTTTCTCTATTTTTTTTTCCTATAACTACAGGGCTAAAAATGTATTTGCTTGTGTAATGCAATCTAATTTATTGCATTTGTCACTCCATTTGTCTTGGTAAAATAAGTTTAAATCTGAAAACGTCTCCAAAGAGTAAATCAAAGTGAATATAGTTAGATGCCTGCTGCTGTTAATAAGAACACAAACTGGTGATAAAGTCAATCAACTAGTATGGGATTTACATGTCTGAGCATTTAAACCTGATTTTCCTTAACTAATTTCCTACAGGATCACAGTGTTCTCAGCAACTCTTTTTCTATTTGTGATGAGATTTGCATTCCAAAATTTTTTTAAATCATTATGTTCTCTGTGTATAAAAGGAGGATTTCTGTTTCCAAGTGATGTACCTACAATAGACATGTATGTCTTCTTTTATAAGTGTACAGGCAGAAGAAAGAAAATATCATCCTTTACTGAGGGAAAACATACATTTTGTTCTATTCAAGAAAAGTAGGTAGGAAATTACAGAAAAAAGGAATTACCTGTTTATTTTGTTTATCAACTCTTTGTCATGAAAGTGGCATATGTTATATAATAAAATTTGAACAATGAGGTAAAGATCTAAAATTATCTTAAAATTGTAATTATCCACTATTTGCCTAACAATGCTAAGAATGATAGAATTTAAGGTCAGTAGGAAACGAGGTTTTTCAAAGGTCACTGTCTATAAACTACACTCCTGGTAGTGTACACTTCTTTGTAATTAGGCTAATGACAGTTGTGCCTTTATTTGGTTTTGTTTCGGTTTTGTTTGCTTAGTTGGTTTGGTTTTTGTTCTGTTTTTGTATTTATACTTTATTTTCAGGGTAGTTTTAGATCCACAACACAAATGAATGGAATGTACAGAGATTTCCCATACCTTCCCCTCTACTCAAACCCTCCCCATGCCCTTCCCCCCGCCCCCCCCCCCCCCCGCCCCGTTGTTAACAGCTCCTACCAGAGAGGTACATTAGTTACAAGTGATAACCTACCTTGACACATCATTATCACTCACAGTCCATCGTTTACAGTAAGTTTTAATCTTGGTATTGTACATTTTTCTTGGCTTGATTGCTCATTTCTTTTAAGTATTGAATAATATTTCATTGTCTGGATGTATCACAGTTTATTTATCCACTCACCTGTTATCTTTGTTGCAACCAAGTTTGGGCAATTATGAACAAATTGATATAAACATCCATGTGCAGGTTTTTGTGTGGACATAATTTTTCAATTGCTTTAGGTAAATACTAAGAAGTATCATGGCTGGATCGTACAGTAATAGTATGTTTAGTTTTATAAGAAACCACCAAACTGTTTTCTAAAGTTTCTGTACCATTTTGCATTCCCATAAGCAATGAATGAGAGTCCCTGTTGCTCTACATCCTTGTCAGCATTTTGTCAGTGTTCTGGATTTTGGCCATTTTAATAGGTCTTTACCGATATCTTATAGTTGTTTTAATTTGCATTTCCCTGATGACATATGATGTGGAGCATCTTTACATATGCTTATTTGCATTTGTATATTTTCTTTGGTGAGGTATGTGTTAATGTCTTTTTTTTTTTTTTTTTTTTTGAGACAGAGTCTCGCTGTGTTGCCCGGGCTAGAGTGAGTGCTGTGGCCTCAGCCTAGCTCACAGCATCCTCAAACTCCTGGGCTTAAGCCATCCTACTGCCTCAGCCTCCCGAGTAGCTGGGACTACAGGCATGTGCCACCATGCCCGGCTAATTTTTTCTATATATATTTTTAGTTGTCCAGATAATTTTTATTTCTATTTTTAGTAGAGACGGGGTCTCGCTCAGGCTGGTCTCGAACTCCTGACCTCGAGCGATCCACCTGCCTTGGTTTCCCAGAGGGCTAGGATTACAGGCGTGAGCCACCGTGCCCGGGCCCATGTTAATGTCTTTGGCTCATTTTCTTTTTCCTGTTGAGTTTAAAAGTTCTTTATATATTTTAAATAACCACACCTTATCAGATATGTCCTTTGTAAATATTTTCTCCAAGTCTCACAGTTGATATATCCGTAAGATATATTTGAGAATGCACCTAGAACATGGTAGACTCCCTAATAAATTTTATTGGAAATGGATTTTTTAATTTCAATGCCTTATATTAGCAACTATAGGCAGTTAAGTGGATTTGTTTTTTTGTTTTGTTTTATTTCAGCATATTATGGGGGTACAAATGTTTAGGTTACATATATTGCCTTTGCCCCACCCAAGTCAGAGCTTCAAGTCCCCCAGACTATTAATTTTAAAAATGTTTAAGTTTTACTGATTGCACATGTTCTGTATATAATTAACTATAATTAACTATAATGCTTACATAGTGTACACCAAACTATGAGCTTTAGATTATGGGTTAAACTCTCAAAAATCACTAAACATAGTTCTTGAACACATTACTTGAAATTCCTGGTGAAATTTTCTTCATATGAAAAAGGACAATGCTAATAACAGACCTACCATTCTCACAGGATGTGTTACTATCAATTAACAAACACATTGATCCTTAAAATCTAAAAAAAAAGAAAATGATGTTTAAGTCCCATAAAATGCTAATTTTATAAATGGCTTTGTACATATTTATTTACTTATTTCTCTATTTTGAATGACATAGAGATCATGAAGTTCATTATTGACTATGATGCAATTAAAATGTCATAGAGAAAACATTCAAAGTAATCAGTAGATGATAACAATTGTTTTCTGTATTTTCAGTGTGTAAAATATTTCCCAACTAATCTTCACTTAACACTTACTATGCTCTCTTTTGCAAAATACTTCTTTTTAAAAACCATGTTTCTAATTGCCCTTGAATGTTTGCTTCAGTCTTTCATTTTCTTTTCTGAAGGCAAAAGTATTTTTAGGATTTGAGGACTTTCTCTAAACAAATACTCATACAGAAGTCTTTCCCACTGAAGCATACTAATGGAGGAAATTATTGCCATTGTGTAAAGGCTTTTTTTTTCACTGCAGAAGTCTTTGTTATAACACACTTTTATCATTATGGAAAATTACAATAATCTATTAGCATTTACTAATAATTGTTTTATAATCAACTTGGATAAAGCATTTTTATATAATCAGGAAATCATTCAGCACTGCATTTTGGCAAATATTTGGCTTGCAAATAAATTATTTTATTAGCAGATATGAATCATATGTTTATACTTTAGGGCTACTGAGATATACAAATAATATAGGCTAAGCTAATAATAACATCCCTTCCCACGTATCACCACAGAAATAAATTCAGGAATGGGCATGAGAGAGTTGGATTCCCTTTTCAGAATTTTATCGCTTGAATTCTCTGAAAAAATTTAAAAACATTTTCTTGCAACAATATTTAAGGTCAGCACGAACATTATTTGTGGCAGTGTTCACTCACTGAATCATACACACCAAAATGCACATAAGCCTATCTGCAACTAAAGACACAGAGCCCGTGTCCACAGAAAGAGATGAAATAGTTCTCTTATTCTCAAAATAAGGTTAACTACACCTCTGTGCTTTCATTATGAACAAACAAATTATTTAATCTTGCCTTAGTGGGGTTTCAGTCACTAGTACATTTCTATATAAAAAAATTCTGCTATATGAATAAACAAATATAAAATATAGAGCCTGGATTCTAGGTATTATGTGTTAGAGGGACAGTTTATATAAAGATTGTCAGTCAGTGTAGTGTTCTTGTGTAAAAGATAATGAGAAAAAACTTTCCTGGTGGTTCAAAGGATTTAGAGAAAGTCTTGAGGTAGTCAGGAACCTCCTTGGAAGATGTTGGATTTGATTTAAGCTGAGATAATGGATATATATTAGGACTGAGTAAAAAAGAGAGTCATCTTATTCTTGAAGCCAAAACATTAAGAAGTCAATTCCGATAATAGTATAGAGGGCTTAGGGATGAGTCTTAAGGAAGCCATGGCAACCTGGGCATCTGCTGTAAGGAAAGCCTGAGGGAAAGAAAACCACATACTCCTGAATAAGAAGGAGGTCACAGAACACTTCCTTAGGAAGTATAGGGCTTCCACGGGTGCCAAGGCTTTTGCACAGCCAAGGAGCTGTGGGTATTCACTTTAATACAAAAAGAAGGAGAAAAAAGGGCTGTCTTCTGAAAAGGCAATGATTATTAAGGCTGTTGGAAAGTCTTGGCTCTCCCTGAAGAACAATATGTAGCCCAAGCTTGTTTTAATGAAGTTCATTAAAATCTACCATGGTGCAAATCCAGAGTGCAGGGTAATGGGCAATAAAGCTTGGTTAGAATAGGCTAATCAGGACAGAGGGACCCAGGTGGAGCCAGGCAGGCGGGACCCTGCATGTGGGAGTGGGAAGACAGAAAGAGATTAGCCCTCTTGGTTAGTTAAACTGTACTAGTCATGGTTACTCCACTGAATTGCAGTGTGATCTCAAACAAATCACTTAAACTCATGTCCTTCATTTCAAATAGAAGACTCTGAACTGTGTGTTATCTCAAAATGGTGCTACTATAATATTTAAAATACTAAATGTCCTTAAATTTTATGCAAAGTATATTCCCATTTGTAAATTTGGGCAGGTGCACTTATTGATATGATATTCATATATATATGAGGTATGCAAATGCATAGATAAATCTGGGGATCTTAATAAAAATATTAATAGTAGTTATCTATGAATGGAGTTATGGGTTACTAGCATTATATTCTTTATAATTTTCTGCATTAGGTAAATGTTTACTGTAAATATATATTATTTATGATTAGAAAATGTTTTTTTAAATCTGAAAATATAATAAATCCTTTTGCTGTCTGGCATCTTGAATTTGCATTCACCCATAGCTAATTTTTCCCATAATTTTAGAGTATACAGACCCTCTATCATCTCACAATGACAATGTATTGCAAACTCTAGTTTGCTGTCTAGCACTTAGTAGGGTCTCAACAAATATCAGCTAAATCTAAATCCAAATCAAACTATATTTTCAGATATAACAAGTTGTTTTTCTCAACCTTACGTTCATAGCTTGAAATTGCACAATAAAAATTGATGCATCCAAAATACATGGAATCCATTTATCTCTTCTATGTTACTTCACGCAAAATCATTGCTCCCAGGCCTCTCTGCAGCAGTGACTGACATCTGGAACAGGCTTTCTCTATCTTTCTGCATTATTGGAGCTGCCATTTCAAATCTCATCTAAAATCATATCTTTTTCTTCTACTTCTATTACTGCATTCCATAATTGCATTATTTAACTCTGTCAAATGTACTGGGATACAATTTTCTATAAAAATGGCTGGCACAAAAATGCAATGCAGTAACATACTATTTTGAAATTAATTTCCTAGAAATGACTGGCCCCAGGTTAGAAATACTCTTTTGTTTATTGGTATTCAGCAAGCCAGCTGTATAAACCAAGGCAAAGTATCTTAAAAGATGGATAAAAAAGAAAAAATGTTAGAAGAGTGGAAACAAAAGATACTTTTCTTAATTCTAAAATGCTCTTAACATAATATTATGTCAATTTGTCTATGCCTCTGGCCATAAACACCAAAAATTCATCTAGTACTTAAAAATAGATAGTCTAATTCTAGAGTGGTAGTTCTTAGTTTTGAGAGAAAATATTGGGAAAATAATATAATCTCCTGGTATTCTTTTAATTGTTATTTCTACCAGATAGTATGAATTTCATCCAAGATAAAGAAATTTTTTTCAAATCATTAAGTTAGTAATGTGGAAATAAACAAAGATGATCCAAATGAGAAAAACAAATCGACAGAAAAATAAAACAAAGACTATTCATTTAGATCTTGCTATAGCAAGGGAGTCAGCTGCCATTCTTTGCCTTTGGAAAAACTCAAAGGCAAGCAGAGGAATGGGAAAGCTTTCTAGTGAAAAAAGGAAAAGTGACAGTTGTGGAAGCTGTGTGGAAGACAACTGAAGTTGTGGGGAAGCTGCAGAGGGGCTAACCAGAAGCAGGGCAGCCTCTGTTACTAGTTCTGGGAGGATTTTTGGCTTTCTCTAGTCGGTCCTGAGAAGGAAGTAGGGGTAACAATTAGGAAAGCCCTCGGTCACTATGTTCTGACTCTTCTGGGGTAATCGCTGCCCAGGTGGTTTGGCTACCTGACTGATTGCTGCAGAGTCTGTGAATCAAAGTTTTATCGTCATTTATGGTCTGGCTACCATCCATTGGTACATTTAGTTTCTCAGTAAAAAGAATGTAAGTTAAGAACATATCAACTATTTAAATAAAATATCAGATAAGAAATAATAATGTTTAAAAAACATTTTTCTTGAGGAAGATACAGTGCATATTTGAAGGAAAAGTAACAATTAGCAAAATTAAGGAAATTGGATCAGGGATAGAAAACAATTTTTGAAGTGAAGGGAACAGTGCTTGCAAACACTGTGAAATACGAAATAACACAGCACATGGATGAACGGAAAGTCCAGGATGACTTAGCTGAGCTGTTCTGGTCCTAGGTCACACAAGACCTCTTATTAAAGGGAAGGCTCATCTGGGGTGAGGGCTGTGAATGTTTTCCTCAGGTTACAGAGAAGTCATTAAAGGCATAGGACAAATCAGATATATTTTTTCTTTTAAAGAAATAATTTTTTCCATTTTTGAATGGGAAGGGAGGAGTATGGATAGAAAACACTTAAAGTGTTACAGAAACCTTAATGAAACATAAAGGACTAAACTGTTTTTATAGCAGAGGAAATGGAGATTAGAACAGTGCCTCTCAAACACCATTGTGAACATGAACATGCTGCAGATGTTAATACGCAGATTCTGTATTTATTATGTTATTTTTAATTTTTCTGTAAATTAAAATATAAGTCCCAATGAAGCAAATATTTTCATTTCGTTTACCGATATATTCCAAATATTGAGAATTTTACTTGACACAAACTTAAGACTTAAAATACATTTTGAATGAATTAACAAATGCATCATTCTTCTATACTCAGAAAAGTTAGGATTATATTCTTGTATGTATATTTAGCATGCACTGGTACACATATATTCCAGGCACCTTACCTACAGAGTTTCCATGAAGATCTGACAATTCTTCCGATATCATCATTTTCATGATATGTACTAGGTCTGTCTCCTGGTACACATGTATAGGAGTTTTCTGCAGTGTATACACTGGCTCATAGTGTAAAGCAAAATATATTCTAGCTATATATGGGAGGTAATGGAAACAGACTCACTGACATAATGAATTAGGTCTTTAAGAAATGGGAAGCAAATATGGGTGACTTGAACCTTTAAGCCTAAACATTTAGAAGGGTGTTGTCGTTAATTGAAATGAGGAAGAACAGTTTGGGAGCTGTGATCAAAGGCTTAATTATGCAAAGACTATATTTGAGATACATTTTGGATATCCACCTGGCGAAGTCAAGTAGCTGGTTGTATATAGTGTTTGTATACCAGGAACAAAGTTTAGTCTAGAGATATAAATGTTGGAATCGTCGGCAAATATATGGTACTTAGAGCCATAAAGCTAGATGAGATCAACAAGCAAGTAGGTAGAAATGATGATATATTAATGGCTGATGCCTGCGACTTCTTAATGATGGTCAGGATGATAATAGGACCTGGAAAACAGGAATAGAAAGGAGTGGCCAGAAAGGGAGAAGAAAAGCCACAGAGGGCAGAGTCCTGGATGCTCAGCAAGATAGAAAGTAAGAAGAGGTGTCAAGTATTTGAAGTGACAGGAGAATGAGTATGACTATAACTGGGACTATAGTGTGATTAGTAGGTAGTGAGAGTAAGTTCCTTGGAACTATAATCATGAATTTAATATAAGATCAGTCAGCATAGTTGCAAATTCATTTCCAAATTTATTTGGACATGTATCAAGACTTGGCACAGTTCAACTTAAACTGAGTGGGAGTTTGCAGGTGAGTAAGGGTATGAGGCATTTTGCTGATGCTGAACAGCTTAATGCAGAAATGGTAGAAAGGATAAAGGAAATGGGGATTAAGGAGCAAAGCTGTAAGGACAGAAATATACAGGGATATAGTGGTCTGGAGAGTACAGGAGAAGAAATATAAAATCCTAGTCTTTTAATGGTTACACAGCCAGGGATAAAGACCAAGATAAGGCCGGGCGCGGTGGCTCACGCCTGTAATCCTAGCTCTGGGAGGCCGAGGCGGGTGGATCGCTCGAGGTCAGGAGTTCGAGACCAGCCTGAGCAAGAGTGAGACTCCCGTCTCTACTAAAAATAGAAAGAAATTATCTGGCCAACTAAAAAATATATATACAAAAAAATTAGCCGGGCATGGTGGCTCATGCCTGTACTCCCAGCTACTAGGGAGGCTGAGGCAGTAGGATCGCTTAAGCCCAGGAGTTTGAGGTTGCTGTGAGCTAGGCTGATGCCACGGCACTCACTCTAGCCCGGGCAACAAAGTGACACTCTGTCTCAAAAAAAAAAAAAAAAAAAGACCAAGATGCAGTAGTTCACTTTGTCTCAGAGCAGAAGGTGGTATCCAAGTCTCTGAGTATAGGAGGTGAGGAATAGACTAGGCATTGCTGTGGTCTTCCTTAGTTTTAATATTTAATTTTATCATTGCAACCTCTGTCGCACAGAAGACAATCTCGCTTCAGAAGGCAATGTAAGAATTGCAGATGTGCTGGGCAAAGGGCAGAACAGGGCAACACAGAGCGCTGCAACCTTTAACCATACCTAGAAACAGTGTTTCTATAAAGTTAATTTTCTTAAAGCTACTCACCAATGCTTTTTTTATAGTGTTAGTTTGATTATGAATATCAATACCTTCAGGTTTGGAAAATTGTAATTGGAAAAAAAAACATACTCAATATTGAGATAATAGAAAGCTTAGGAATGAACAGAAAAAAAAATTAAGCTCTCTGACATTTAAAACCCATTCTGTTACAGGGTTGAGTAATCTTAAATTTTTGTCTTTGAAGTATGTTTTAAAGATCTGCTGTGGCCTGCATTTAAAAGATTCCTTCAGAAGTCAGGAGCTGGGTCCATAGAAGATGCAGGAACAATGATGGCTTCTGAATATCAATGTGCTTGCTGACCTGCAGGTGACCTAAACTTTTCTAAATCTTAGTTTTGTATTTCTCTTTATAAACAACTAAATTTACTTCAACACTCTGTGGACTTAACAACTGAATAGAGTTCAGTTTTTCAGAATGTGCAAAAATATTCCCACTGTTAAAAAGATGGGAAAATATTTTAGAAGTTTCAAAGAGGAAACTCACTTCTGTGTTTTTCAGGTCTCTTTCAAAGTGAAGCCTGTGTGTGTGTGTAAAAATAATGACACTCTTACAGAGAGAAAAATCTCAAATTTTCAAAAATCATACATTTTCTCATTTTAAAAAATTTAATTTGTCTCAATCTGATTTATAATTTCATGTTACACATACCGATGATTATGTACAATTTCACAAAAAGTCAAGCAAAAGATAGTTTTGCTTGACAACATCCTTTCATTTTTCAATCAACATTTTAAGTATTTTCCCTTTGATATTGTTTATTACAATAGCAATCAAATTTTAAACAATGAACGTTTTCTCTTTTTTTTTTTTTTTCATGAATTCCATATCCACTGGAGAATGTTTTCTCCTAATTCCAAGGAAGTGCTCACATGATTTTGGCCTTGGCTAGAATGATAAACTTATTTTCAGGTATTAAAATTTTTAAGCTATTCATCAAGCTGATTAGGGACTGGGTCCATGGGTTATTCATCTTTACTTTATTTACATCATATAATAATTTATAAATATTTACTTATAGTTGTATAATACATGTATTCAATGGCAAATGAATGGTTACCAAAAAATGATTTAGAAGAAATCTTAAAAGGTTAATGGATCAACCTTTTATTGTTTAGAAAGGGCCAGAAATATATGTTCAATAATACAAAAATACATCTACCTACAAACACAGACACAAATACATTTTTGAGTTTCATAGTTCATATGCATACTTTTAAAGGAAACAATAGGACTTTGAAACTTCATAGGAACTTAGACTTTAGCTTGTCTGCCAGCGTTCATTTTCCAAAAATAATACTGAGGTTTAACTAAGAATGCTTTAATTCTCACCCTTGGAACTTTCCAATATTCCATATTCTTCAGTATTTTCCTTCCTTCTTATATACTGATAAATAAAGGGCTCATGTAACAAAAGAGATTGAAGCAATAAAGTAGAAAGAAAAAAAGCAAAATGTCTGGAAAAAGGTTTCAATGTACCTGCAGCTATAACACACCCATCTCTGTCCCAATCAACAACACATCAAGGCTACAACCTACTAACATTTTTATACTGTCAAAACCAAAATGCAGTTTTCAGGCAAAATGATCTACTTAAAGTGACTTAGAAATACTGTACATATTTTCTGGATCCCATTAGGCACTTGATTATAGTGGCAAAAAGAAAATATATTATTTCTAATGTTAATGTCTTCTCACTAGATTTAGAACCTAGGGAGAAAACAGAATTTTTCCACAAGCATATCTCTGTTTAACATTATCTCAAGAGCAATTAAAAAGTTGCCCACGGCTCTGTAAATCAAAGCAAGAGAAATGTGTATACCTTTGCACAGGAGAGGTCAGCAGAGGCTTCTGTATGAAGGTAACATTTTAGCTGAAATCTCAAGGGTGTACAAGAATGAAGTATTGAGCCGGTGTTTGCATGTGAAGGGAGGTAATGGGTAGGAAAGGCGTAGGTGTAAGAAATTAACATTCTACGTTAACGTAATTGGGCATGAAATTACTCTGACGTGGCAAGGAGATTGGCTTATTAAAGAACCTAATAAAGGGCAGGACAAGAAAGAATACAGTCGACTTGCTCGATGGTGGCATTCAATGAAGTAAACGGGGTCAGAAAGGCAGGGCAGTGGAGGAGTTGCTATTTTTATTTTTATCCAAAGTAAAACAGAAAAACATTGAAGATTATAAGGCAGATCAAGGGTGTGGGAAAGAAACAAAAGAAAAAGCAAGGAGATAAGTTTGGAGGCTACTGATAGTTCAGGTGTGAAATGCGAACGGCTTGGATAAGATCGTAGCCGCAAGAGTTAAGGGGAAATGGTAGCCCAGTGAATAAAACCATGCCCTTCAAAAATTATACTATGAAACATTTGTTCAGCATTAATTATTGTAAGTTAAAAGAAAAACATTTTTTTCTTAATCAAATTATATTATTCATTATATTCAAAATAAGAGATTCTTTTTCGCATACTGATTCCAACATAATATTTTCACCTACTTGGAAATGGTCTCTTGTTTCAGTTTCCTGACATGTATAAATAACATTAGTCATTCAACTCACCAAAACTAGACTGATTTAGATGAATATAATTATAAATCTTGCATAAGTATGTTTAAAATTATTTTATCTGCACTTCAGGTCCACAAAACATGTTGTATTTTGTAGTCCTTTTTCACTATAAATTCAGTTTCATTTGGAATGCTCTGAACCAAGCATGCTTTTGAGAAGTTTACAGTATTTAAAATTCAGATAATAAAATAAATTACTACTTATTGGTTTATATATCACTTCACATGGCATTATTCTGTTTTAGAATGCAGATATTTTTATTTACATGCATGTAGGTAGTCATTCTATAGAGCATATTAAAAATGAAAGCAGACTGGGAAGGAGAAGGAGAGGAGGCAGAGGGAGAGATTTGTTAAAGGATATAAAAATTACAGCTAAATGGGAGGAATAAGTTCTAGTGTTTTATAGAACTGTAGGATGACTATAGTTAACATAGTATATAGTTTAAAATATCTAGAAGGAAAATATTGAATGTTTCCAACACAAAGAAATAATAAATATTTGAGATAATGGATATGCTAAGTAATCTGACCTGATAAGTATACATTATATGTATGGAAACATCACTATGTACCCCATAAATATATAAAATTATTATGTGCCAATTAAAAATTAAATAAATTTCCAACCACAACAACAACAAAAAAGCAAAATACACACACAAAAATATAAGGCAACATTAAATAACTGGTTTCAGGGTTTAGCTAATATTATTATCTATCTATTAATAGTTGTACTTTAAAGTTCGACTTTAAAAACTACTATAAAGAACTAGGCAATTCTGATGATGTACCCCATTATTTCTATTTTTCCTTGTTATTTCTGTTAATTTTGACAAAATTGAAATCCATTAATATTTGGCCAGTTAAGAATGATCCATCTGCAGAAATACAAAGGTAATGAAATTATATCTGTCTGTTATGGCTATGTTTTAACATCTCTTGAAGAATGAATCTTCATTTATCTCCATGCCTCCTTCCTCTACTAATGTGTTTCTGAGTAGAGACTCAAGTGATGGAGAGATGTCAAATTATATGAGCTATATCTTGAAGAAACTGTTACTTGTATTGTTCACATGTATCTCTGTGAATGTGGATTAAAAAGTTTATCTTTGAACATCAAGGATATATTTTTTTTTGAGACTGGGTCTTGGTCTGTTACCTTGGGTAGAGTATAGTGGTGTCAGCATAGCTCACTACAAACTCAAACTCCTGGGCTCAAATGATCTTCCTGTTTCAGCCTCTCAAGTAGCTGGGACTACAAGTGCAAGTCACAATGCCTGGCTAATTTCTCTATATTTTAGTAAAGACAAGGTCTTGCTCTCACTGAGGCTGGCATATTTAATTTATACATGTGTTTGATCATTTAGATAAAAAGGATAAAGTTTTTATAAACTACTTACAAATTTTACTATTTCCTTTGCAGTTGCATAAGTTTAACCAATTTATATTTTTAAAGGAACCAACACATTTTACTTATATGTTAATAAAAATCATTTAATTTGATAAACAAAAAATAAAAACAAAACCATTAAAATTTACAAAAACCAGTTTGCATTCATTCAGTGATGTCTAAATTATTAACATGACAGTAACTTGCCTAGACTTATATTAAAGTGCTATTTTTCTAAAATTTTACCTTGCAATTTTTATGCTTTAGTAAAAATATAAATGTGCTATATAAGATTTTTAATTTAATTTATTTAAGCCTGGCTTAAGTGTTGGAAATTTTTATAGTTTTAATTTATGAGACATTGGAAATATAGTTACCTCAAGGTAAATGTTTCTTACTAAATTTAGACATCAGGAAAATGTTATTAAAAAAAAGAAAAGAGATTGGATATATACAGCAGTTTTTTCTCTCCTTTGAAAAAATGTACACCATGTTATCATAGTTACTGGAGCCTAACAGATATTTTCTTTAGATATATCCAGTAAGTTTTCTTCCATATTCTCCTTTAATGAATTTCTAGTCAAAGGAAATTTCAATGCCTCTCACACTAAACATGTAAATATATCATTTCAGAGTAGATATAGATTTTTTTGTCATAAAATAATTGAATTGCATGCAAAAAAAAGCAACAATCTGCAAAGACTGAACTTGAATGTAGGAAGTTAAGTAAGCCCAAGATAATTTGCTTAAAACTCAAACAAAAGAGCAAAAACTTGTAAAATACACACACACACCAAAACACACACACACACACCCTGAGGAATAAGACATTTATTTAAAGGAAAGAAAATTCAGAAAAAGATACCCACAGAATTTGAAAGGTATAAACCAAAATGCAAGGACAGAGGAAGAAGACTACTTGAATCATGTCATTTGCAACAACATGGATGGAACTGGAGGTCGTTATCTTAAGTGAAATAGCCAGGCACAAAATCACAAATATTGCATGTTCTCACTTATATGTGGAAGCTAAAAAATTTGAACAGATGGAGGTAGAGAGTGGAAAAATAGATAACAGAGACTGGGAAGGGTGGGGTTTGGTGAAGAGAAGTGGGTTAAAGGGTATACATGTACAGTTAGATAGAAGGAATAAATCACTGTTTGATAGCAGAGCAGGATGACTTATACTGAACAAAAATGTATCATACTGAGATGATGGATACCCTGAATACCCTGACTGGATCACTATGTATTATATACGTGTAACACAATTTATCATGGACCCCATATAGTCACATAATTTTTTTTTTTAAATTTAAAAGGAGACCAAAACAAAAATGAAGTATCAGTGTGAACAAGACAACTAGAGAATCAATGAGCATTCCTTATGACACAGAGGCATTCTTGCCAAAAGATGAGGATAGATCACCTATTCTTCTCCCCTTCCTTTCTAGGAATCCAACTAAATTCATGACAAACTTTTCCATCCTTACCAACATATTCCTTATTTGCTTTTTTGTATTTTCCACCCTGTTTGCTGCCCATGCTTCAAAATCTGTATTTTTTTCCCTGGCTTATTTTCACATTCATTGATTCCTGTCTTCATCTGCCAAATCCATTATTATCCACTTAAATTCTTAATTTCAAATATTACATTTATTCATTATATAATTTCTAATCGATTTTTATGCAGATTTAAATTTTGCTGAAATTCATCATCTTTCCTCATATTTATTCCATTTATTAAGTACAATTTTTTCAGTCCACTTCCAATAACTCAAATATATAGATTAGCTCTGGATTTGTTTATCTTGTTTTAATTATGTTTTTATCGGATATTCTATTGGATGACAGACATTGTATATGAAAAATTCATACAGACTCTGGACATAGTTACCTTCCTTCAAGGTAGATTTGTCTGATGTGCAGCTGGAACAGGGACAAATCTTCACAATCTATTTGGGGACTGAACTTATCTCAGGCTTGTCTATAGTCTCTGTATCTAAAATCCAAATCCACCTTTCATTCACATTCACTTTGATGTAGGAGACCTTCTGGAGTATCAACAGAGAATCTAGGGTAATTATCAGGGTCCATCTTCCCTAGAAGGTTCCCAATTTAAATTTAAATTTTTCTAACACTATGAAATTAACAATTTTCCTGTAATTTTCAGCTGCTTTTCTGCTTGGCTGTTTAGTTTCTCTTCCTATACAATTTAAGAATCTGAAACGCCTCAAGAACATCAAACGTCAAGATCAATTTTCTGGACCTCTTTCCTCTCTGTGTTCTTGGCCTTTCAGAGACTCTTTGACTTAGAATTCATGAACTCCAGTGTTTGCTGTTAGAGTTTGTGAGATCTCTGAAAGTTCTGCCAGTTTCTCTGCTCCTTGGTAATCATGACCTAACTGGCTTCTGGGATTCTCTCCCAATGCCAACTATTAGAAAATATCCTGAGGGAATAAAAGGTGTGCAGGCTACTTTCTTACCTTCTCCCCAGAATCTTAATCCTTCAAGTCTCAGATGCTTCCGTGACATTTGTTGTTACCTGATGTATTTTACCTAGCTTCTGTCATGGTTATTGAAGGAACATGAATATTTTGCAAGCTACTTCATCACAGCCAGTGTTACATTAGACTAAAGTAATTAGTGTCTGTATTTTTACGAATGAAGTTATTAACAAAATACCTATTCTTCAATTGTGTTTTGAAGCAAATTAAACAGAAATACAAAATCAAATATTAGTAACTGAAAATAATCTTTTATACACAATAAGCATCTACATGTGAATACATTATAAATATCTGGTGCCTCCAAACTACAAGGATGAATGGAATTAAAGTGCAAATATGAATGTCTGTTTACCTCATTCCCAACAGTTTCCAACAATATGCAGTGAGTTGACAGACTGTCAGTTGAGTTTCCATCAATACAAAAAGTTTCACATTTGTATCAGTGAATGTAAGGTATTGAAAGTTAGCAATACCATTTTCAATAAGTTTTCTGCAACTTTTGCCCATTTTAGATGGTCCATAAATATCAAATACTATCAATCAGAAAGCTCCTTTGTAATGCCTTATTAAAATGAAGAAAGCCACATCTGCATATGTGGGGGGGGGGGCTGCAATTTTAACTTTCATGCAATGTCAATTTAATTTCAGTATCCTTCCCATGCCCAGTTTATGGTTTGTACAAATTACAACATTGATATGTTTGCTAGGGTAATGGTAATGATAAGTCATTAATTCCCCAGAGCGTATCATATTTTCTGAACACATGTTATAAGGAAGGTCACATTGAATTTATCTATTTTACACTACTGAAAATAAGCCATCACCACTAAGCTGCTATAATAGGGAGAGTATACAGAGCAAAACTGGGAGCATGCTGTGATTATGAATATATTTATGTCTTCTATAACTTATCACAATTAGTTTGTACTTAGATAAGTTCATAAAATGTGTTTCTATTAAATTTTGATAATTAAGAAAAAGTAGGAGAAAGGACAAAGAACATTGGCTATACAAGTTTTCTCAGTGTACTAGAATATACACTTTGCTAAGAAAGAGAAATGACCAATGTCACTTTGGCTTTCAAGCCTCAAAATGATAGAACTCATCCCACTTCCATAGAATTGCTAAGATTCTCTACTGGTCAGAATCTTAAAGCATATACATTGGAAACCTCTAATATATTGCAGCTCAGGAATTTAGGTGGTCCTTGTTAGCTTAAGCATAGGTCTGGTCTAACCTCAAAAAAGAAAGTTTATAAATAACAAAATTGCACTAAGATGTCCCAAATATATGAGTCAACATTATGAGTCAACATAATTCTTCCTGGGGATCCAATATGTTCTCCTGTGTCCCCAGTGATTAATTAGTAAAAGTATTGTTCATATTTCCTGCTCAGGACTGAACTGTGCAAGCTTTGGGATTATACTGTTTCTCACATTAAAAATTTCAGTCTTGGCCTCTTCACCTAATTTCAGCCTTCAAGAATTTTCCAAAAATAATAATGAGTCCCAACACCAATTTTTCAAGCAAATAAAGCCGCAATAGAAGATCTATTTTAGTTATGAGTGATGATGCTTAAAGCTGTACTTATCTGTGACTCTGCTGTGCCAAGTTGGTGTCAGTGTGGTGGTAGTAGCACTAATATTTCTGTTGCTGTTGAAGGTCTTTGCTCATCATATTTGTTGGGAAGTCTTTCTTCATATAAGAAAGCAGATAGTTTAATCAATCCAGCACTCTTATGCTGTTGTACATGCATTGTCACCATGGGTAACTGTTTTTGAGGCTGTTAAAGTTTTTGCTAGGTTATGGGAGCTGTGGACATGAATAATCCTTGGGCTGCAGTTTTGTGATGGCAATTTTTTAGTTTTACATTCAGGTTGCTCTATCTCAGCTTCAGCCTCACTTGTGATGCTCAACACAAGAAAGCCTATCATTATTCAGGACCAAGGGCACATTTACAGTTGGAGACACTTGTGCAAATGGCTCTTTGAGCACCAAGGAGAGCATCAAGATGACACAGAGTTGAAGGGAATTGTCAGGGCTTTAACAACATAAACCAATGAGGGCCAGACAGATTGGAAAAACAAATTAAAATGGTGCATAGTGTTTGGGAGAAAATAGAGTGATGAAGATAGAAATACAAATTACCTCAGAGTGCCCTCAGATAGTGTTATTTAATCCCTAGGTCCTAGTTTTGAGTCTGTGGTCAGGTATGGAGGATCAAGAACCTGGAGGATTTGCTTAGAGGAAATTAGTACTTGCTTTTAGGTTTTTAGATAGGACAAAAGCTGTTTTAGTTAAGGGCTAAATACTAACAGCGAGGCAATACCCTTTCCGGTACTCTGTCCAATGACCCATGAGTTATAAGTTTTCACTCTGACTGATGGAAGCACGATGCATTCCTTGTGAGTCCTGTGTTCCTTTTGATTGATTATTTACCTGGCACCAGGCAGTTCCTACTCACATATATTCTCATCAGTACTCAGCTAAAGATGTGTGGGATCTTCCAGTCATAAAATTAGGCAATCGTAGAGATCATCTCATGTTTTTCTCTCCCTCAAGGATCACTGTCTTGTGTGGCCTGATGTCCCATATCTGAAACCTTTGTTTCATAGATTGAGTCCTTTACTTTTAGTTGTTTCAGATATTATAATAAATCAGGACTTGTTACTTTATTTTGGAAAATGCCCTAGAATGGTTTGATATATCATAATTTTGGCTTTAGAAAATTTAAATCTTGTATTTTTCCAAATTTTAACAATTTATATTATAAATATATCCAAGAGCAAGACACTATAATTTTTGGGGGAAAAAAGAAAAATGTTATCCAAAAAATAATTTATCTCTAAAACCTGATTTTTAACATAAATTTATTTATAATTTTTTATGTTCATTTCATATTAATTCATTTTCATTTGCTTTTGAAATATATAAATTGCATAAAACATGTACATTTAAAATGTCAATATAAATCATGTATCTAAATTAAGCTAAAGAATTGAAGGATAAATCCCAAACTGTAAATCTCTGGATTAAGATAAAACAGCTAACAGCAGAACATCCTATACTATGAACTTATCTCTTATAGAATCTGAACCAACAATTATGACACTATTAATTAAAAAATAAAACCAGTATCAATATCAATTTAGCTTTTCTAATTTGCGAGAATTTTGTAAAACCTGAGTAATCGTAAGGCCATTGCAGCATTAGTTTCTGGCAGTTGATGAAGTCAATTCCTGACTGTCCGTGTGTATAAAACAATTTGCTATTACGCAACGTATCTCTTTTCATATGCATTTAATTTAAATCATCATGCAAAATAAACATTTTAGAATTCTGCCAACCACATGTACCCATCAAGTGAGGGCGGGGTTGGGAAAACAAAGCCACACAGCAAATTCAGTAAGTACATTTGAGAAAGAACAATGAATGTATCTAGCAGCAGGTGGACCTGCCTGAAATCAAATAGAGCAGTGGTGAATGAGGTTTTTGAGACATTGTCATCACCAAAATATCCACCCCATGCTTGTGGCCGTGGCTTGAGCGAGGCAAATGCATTTCATGTAACCAAAATGTTTGTACCCCATAATATCCTGAATTAAAAAATAAATAAATAGATAATATCCACCCCATGGAACAAAGTCAACTGTGACTGTTTAAGACTTAAAATATCCTTTTGATCTCCAGGTGACAAAAGACAGGAGGAAATGGGGTGAGAAAGCGGCATAGCTCCTCACAGGAGTATATTTTCCTATCCAATAATAGATAAAATGAAACTGCCAGAATGTGATGCCAACGTCTATGGAGAAAATTGAGTAGGGACCCCTCCCAGGAAACAGAATTAATGCCTAACCCAGGAGCATTTCCACTCTCCGGGATAAATGCCCTTGCCTTGCCCAAGTGGGAAAGTTCCGGATTGATGCAAGCAGCATCTACTCTTTGCCACCTATATTCTTTCCAAATCAATGAGTGTATTGTGGGCTCTATGCCTGCTGTGTCATTGGATATTGTTTGTTTGGGTTTTGGGAAAACATCTTTCTTATAGGTCTCTAAACCAAGAGGAGCCACATCTGGACATGAAAAACTAATAAACAAAAAAACAGGTATCATTCAGTTCCAGAGTTTTGAATAGGAACACAGGGACTAGATGAAAATTCTGTGTTGTTCCATGGAGGAGTGAGTGTGTCTGCACATAGTAAAGAGAGGAATCAAGTATTTGGAGGACAGGTAGTCAGCCTGTGGTCATCATTAGGCCTGTTCTCCTAATATTGTTGGCTCTCCTTCTAGGAACCTAATATGATTTTACTGCTCTGCTCCATCGAAGGCCCATAAAATGTGAGCAGATATGACATTTGTCAGATCTAGATGGAAATTTCAAGAACAGTGGACAGCCCATCAGTCTGTCTTTCTCTGAGCCCTTACAACGGGCATGGATTCATTACAGTGCCTGCCTGTTAACTTGAGTAGTGGAGCAAGTATACACAAAGCAGAGTCCAGCTATTCTTTATAGCCTGTAGGTTGGGAAGAAAGACTCATTTGTTTTTAAGCCACTAGGACTTTCTGAGATTTTTTTTTTTTTAACCACAACCGG
The DNA here is from genome assembly GCF_020740605.2 of Lemur catta. NCBI lineage: Eukaryota > Metazoa > Chordata > Mammalia > Primates > Lemuridae > Lemur > Lemur catta. Next base: position 48,007,655 of record NC_059143.1, on the reverse strand, counting down.
ATTTAATCTATCCTGATACAATCATTTACTGTAAATTACTCACTTGACACAGGAAAACAAAAAATGTTCATTTTTATCTAGCACTATTTTTCATGTTAATTAATTTGGGCATTAGTCATAAAGCTAATAACTTTATATCCAAAACGTGCCTTATTAATTATCATTAAATGTAAACAAAATTGTTAACAGAGGACTCATTTTTTGTAGTCAATATTAAGGGAAATATAGCTACCATGAAGGCAAAATTTATCATAAAAAGAGGCAAAGCATAGTGTACTTTAGATCCAGTGCAAACAAGCATCGCTGTTTTCCTGTATAACAGGATAACTTTACAAAAATGTCAAGGTAACAAATTTGGCGTACTTTCCCCCCCAGTGATAATGTTGTTTTTAGACACAGAAACTACCTAAATAGTGCATTTCACATTTAAGAGTCTTTCCCAGTGAGAAGCAATCAGTGAGGCAATTGTTATCTTGTTGCAAAAAATACCTACCAAGAGAGTACAGAACAAAATATATAGCTTACATTGCAACTATCAATTTTACTGGTGAAGAAAACAACTACTATTCACTGGTTTAAGTTAGAAATACTTTTGCTACAAATTTTCTTTACGTAAAAATGTTCTTGGGAGTTTCTAGAAGGTATTGGAAATGAAAAAAACTAAGTGCTTAAACATAAGCCAATCTCTACAAGAAGCAAGTTGCTACCTAGGAACTGGATTTATTTATCATACAGAGTGAAAGCAAAATTTACTAAGGCAGATCAAACAGCATTGAGTAGTATAGCTATATTTAGGATATCAAGAGACTACCAGACTTTTAATTAAAATGATTTTGTGTATTTCTCAATAAATCATATGCCAAATAATATTTGAATGGACTAGATATTTAACATTAAAAGCTCTTCAAATGCTTTTTGATTTAATATGCATTTATAATAATTACATGTGACTTGGATTAAGATTCAGTAGCATATTTAAATTTTTCCTATATATGTACTTATATCTCAAATTTTAGTTTTTATATAAACTAAACATCAATTTTATTTGAACACTAATGAAAAATGTGCTACAGTTTTCATACATTTGAAATAATTTTCTGAAGAATAATTTTATTTCTAATCTTGAATATTCACATTAAATATAATATTAATATGGAAATACTTGAAAACAAGCCTAGAATATTAGAAAGACTCAACATGCATTATGTTGTATTACTCCATAATATTTCCCAGTGGTAATGCTCAAATGGCCCATTGCCAACCTTATAATAGTAGTGCCACAGCTTATTATGCAGAGCTGCCTTTATCACATCTTTTAAGCTTTCATATTTTGATACTTTAATGAATATCCTGATGCCACTAAAGCAATTTAATTCTTTGTGCCATACAACTAAGTCAAGTGCCGCTTGTTTAGGTATAGAGTTCAAGTGCAAACATCCCAACTAATGAATCAAGACATTCATTCTCATATGCAGAAGCTTTGGTTATGTATACTTTTGTGAAGTGCATTGTCATCATATTAATATGAAGTATGAGTTAAGTTGATAAAAGTACCACTGACTGTAGAGAAAGTGCTTTTGACAATTCTTGCTATCAAACAAAATTACAATAAATATATGCTTGCAACACAGGTGAAAACTTGGAAATAAAAGAGCTGGATCAGAAGTGGAAGAAGCATAGCATGCCCCATTTTGGAAAATCTAAGTGCTTATTTTTCAATAAGATTCAAGGAAAATCTCAAGGTTTTTAGACTTTTAGTTTTTAGATTTTTTAATTCCACACTAAAATTACTCTTCAAGGGGGCTGGGTGGAGTGCCTCATGCCTGTAATCCCAGCAGTTTGGGAGCTGAGGCAGGAGGATCACTTGAGCCTAGGAATTCAAGGTTACAGTGACCTCTAATGGAGCCCCTGCACTCTATCTAGCTTGGGTGACAGAGTGAGACCCTGTCTCTGAAAAATAAGATAATTGAAATAAAAAGAATAAAATAACAAAGGTAAAAAAAATAAAATAAAATAATTCTTTAAGTAAAGATATATTCATGGTCTATGCATCTTTAATTAATTTATTTTTAATTTCCTTTTTTTAGAGATGGGGTCTCACTATATTGCCCAGGCTGGTCTTGAAATCCCAATTTCAAGTGATCCTCCTCCCTTGGCTCCAAAGTGCTGCTGTTACAAGCATAAGCCACCATGCCTGGCTGCATCTTTTATTTTCATCTCAAACAGGCTTAAGGGGAAACAGCCTTTATTACATTATTCCCCTCATGCTCAGCAGAAAAGCAGAGAATTTGTTTTTGTAAAGCACTTAGTGTAGAGTAAGGCCTATACTAAGTAGTTGATAATAGTTGATGATTTATAGTTAGCATTATTTTTGTTGTTTTGTTGTTGTTAAATCCTACAAATATCATACATGGCAGCAATAATTTCTCCCATTTTACATATTCTTCTTACAATGTGATACTGTATGACTCTGACACTCCTCCAATCAAAAGTTGGGGAATATGTCCAACCCCCTTGGATCTGAGCAGGTTTCTGACTAGGCAAAAATGACATGTGGCTACTGATACTAGTTCATAAAAAGTGGCACAGCTTCTGCCTGTTCCTGTGGTCTGCATATTCTTGCCATGCTGTGAACTATCCCTAAGCAGACTACGCAGAGCGACCACACAGAAAGGCAATGTGTAAGTGTAACAGCAGACAACTCAGGGGAAGTTTGAGCTCAGAATGAGCATCAACCATCAAATACATATGTGAGGATTCGAATAAGTACAGCTCCCAGCCACCCAGTTACACACAGCCTTCCTCCCTAACCCATTATGAATTCCAGACTCACATAAAAAGGTTCTTTGCTGCCATTGAATTTGGAGTGGCTTATTAAGCAGCAAATAACTTGAAAAACAGGGTGGCATTTTATTTATCCCCCACCCTGTGTTAAGTGCAGCAAGAGAGAATAGATAGAGGCTGATAGTTAAAACAATTATGTCTTCCTATCACCCTTGGTGGGCAATTGGTGGCAGTAGTAAATAAAAATGGGTAAACAGACATACATTAGTGTACTTTGAGAAGTTCCTAGGAATCTATAAGACAATTTGAAAAGGGAAGGGCTCTCTTTGGCCTGTCTTTATTATTATTCATTACAGAGTCAATTTGCACATTATATGAGCAAGTGACAAGTTACAAGATCTATTAATGAAGTCTGAATTTTGAGGTATGGTACAAACTACGAAGTAGAAGGCTGGACAGGAATCAGAGGCATCCATAAGAGCAATTTTTTTTTTTATTGCCCATGAGCAACATATTATTTTTAAGATCTTGAAAATATTGAAGATGATAAAAATAATTTACATGGTTTCTTGAAGATAATGAGGATGAATTAAAAATTTACAAGGAAAAGAGAGCAGAGGGTGTGCTGAGGTTGGACACAGCTAGATTGAAACCACCAGGACCATTTGCCTAATAGGGGAGATCCCACGTAATGCACACCGTACTGAAAGGGAACTTCCATGTGACTATTCAAGGTGGAAGGCTCATGACTGAGGAAGTGATATTGTTAAAAATAGAAACTCAAGTGCTAAGGGGCTGGAATCAGACTATCCTTAACTCAGACCTGCTAAGTCAGAGCTATGTTAAGTGACAAATACGGGAAAGAAAATGAGCTTCAGTGGCCAGGCTTATATATTTCTCAGAAATCATATTCCCAACCCTGCAATATAGTAGATGTTCTTCTTAATTTCTCAGTAATTGGGACTCAGTAATTTAACATTTTAGTGATTCTCAAATATTACATTATAATGATACTCTACTTGAATAAAATGGGAGGGTGGGGAGGAAATGGTAAGATGAAGTTCAAAGGATACAAAGTAGCAAGTATGTAGGAGGAACAAATCTAGAGATCTAATGTACAACATGAAAACTAATAATTAAATACACTTTCGCATAGCTACACTTACCAGAAAAATGATTTCCTTTCCTCTTTAAAATAAATCAAGCACAGTTTCTAACACAGTTGTCTTAAAAATAGAAGAATAAATTAAATTGGGAAAATTGTGAATTTTACTATGTAACATATAGAAGTACAGACTGGCAGCCATCTGTGTTGTTCAGTTATATAGAGTCAACTTTATATTGATAATCCAATTTAATTAAATCCCCAAATTCCAAAAGAACATCTTGTAATAGATTTTCTTAGTGGGCATTTCCCTTTTGGATAACTCTAGGGAAAAAAATTCTGATATTGGAAGTGACTAGATCAGTTCTCACAATAGTGTGGACTGATAGACACAGTTGGCAGCATTACCCCCAGGCAACTGACCTGGATGTTTGAATAGTCGGCCCTTCATTGACTGAAACCTTGGTGAGACCTCCATGGAGCTTTTCTCTTTTTATTTGCTTTAAGTCAGAATGGCTGGGCTGTCTTTCCTTCAACTAGTTTGTTTTTAAAGAGATATTTAATAGAATTGCTCATGCTGGTTTACTCTTGTGCTTTTTCTAATTTTCAAAAAAGCCCACTGAATACACACTATATTTTAACTGGTTTATTGCTCCATTCAACAGTAATTTTTCTTCTGATTTTACTTCATGATATTTTACATCAAGAAAAAGTTTTCTCTCAATTTCATTCTTTGAAAATTAACACTTTCTGTTGACTTTCAGATATGCAGGCATTTTTAAAATTTTCACTTCTCTAATTTGGATCTGTACAATCTTTGAATATAATTTTATAATATCTCCATTAGGGAAGTTAATTTATATCAAGAAAAAAACATATATCCAGACTCCCTGTCTCCACTATTCCTGAAATAATTCCAAAATTTCTAATAAACAAATAAATAAAATACGTGAGTTCCATATTTGTAGTCAGAAGACATGTTTTCTTGTCTTATCTCTATAAATAAATCTGCTTAGCTTATCCTTTGAAATTCAGAAACGAAAATCCTTTCTTTGCAACAAGAGATTAAGTTTCCTCCAGATATATAATTTTATGACTATCATTCAAAAAATAAGCATATCAAAAACTATCAATAAAATATTTTAAGAGATGTGTAAAATGTCATGATTTATGTAAATCTGGTATACATGCCTAATTCCTAAATACTGGTTACATATAATACTGAATATAGTGATACGTGAAACCTTACCATGATACAATAACAGCCTTCAAGTACATGACCAATCAAGCTGATCCAGGGCAAAAAGACTAACTGTGAAAGATTGAATAGTGTCCCTCCAAAATGTATATGTTGAAGCCCTAAACCCCAGTACCTCAGAATGCGGCTATATTTGGAGACAGTGCCTTTAAAGAGATAATTAGGTTAAATTGACGCTGTTAGTATTCCCTGATCCAAAATGACTGGTGTCCTTATAAGAAGGGAAATTAGGACACATGAAAGACATCAGAAACGTGCACAAACAGAGAAAAGGCCATGTGAAGACACAGAGATATGCTTGCCACCTGGAGAAAGAGAAGAGAAGCCTCAGGAGAAACCAGACCTGCAGACACCTTGATCTTGAACTTCTAGCCTCTAGAACTGAGAGGAAATAAATTTCTGCTGGTTAAGCCACCCAGTGGTATTTTGATATGGTAGCCCTGGCAAACTAAAACACTCATAACCAAAATTCAGATCCTTAAATCCCATAGTTTATTGAATCTATTTAAATGTCACAGATTGAAACAAACAGAAATAAATGGGGCAGGGCAGGACAGGCTGCAAGCGGGGTAGAAGGCTTACACAATATTCATGTGTTCTGTTATTTCTCTCTATCTCCCATGTCAGTTTTCCTTGCTGGCACTGTGCTTATGAGAACTAGAGCTGGGGATTGAGCAAGAGAGCCTAGATAAAGAAAGGTGCCTAGGACTAGGATACACACTTGCTTTCTCAGAGAGATGCAGGGACATGTACACCTGGCCCCAATAGAAGATGCCAGTTAGCTTTATTGGTGTATCTTGAGTCGAAGGTAATCCAGGCAAAAATAGATCCCACCAATGGGTCGCTGATTTAAAACATCAAGCATTTGGAATGTGTCATGTATCTTATATAATGAGGTTTTCATGACTATAGCAGCCTCTAATGCCTTCGGTGTATGTAGTATATTATCAATACTAGGGACTTATTGTTTATTTCATCTCTTTATATCTATATTTAGAACATATTCACAATTCACTTACTTCATAAGTTACTATTTTATCATTTCTTACATTCTCCCTAAATTACACTTATGATTCACAAGCTACTTGCTTTACTAGTTACATCTACCCTTCTTAGTTATTTTCTTGTATTCTAAAAAATACTTAAATATTGTTACATAAAACAGTAACCACATCTTAAAAATAAATTTCATAATTTCTCAGGTAAAAACAAAAGATAATTCCAATACGACGATTCTTCTTTTTTTCTTTCAACACTTTTTTCTTTTCCTTTCATGAAATGTTTTAAGTCAGAAATAATAAAAGGGACTGTTCTGAAGTTCTGTTGCTATATTGGAGGCTATTATTTTGGCTAAGTAAACAAAAATAATGAAATTTTCAAGATCCTTCAGGGAAGTTAGCACTCTAGATACATTGAATCATACACTCAACAAATAATTGGCTTAAGTCCTGCAATCCACAGATTTGGCTGAGATAGTATGGATGAGAAAAAATGAATTAGATATATTCTCTCTCTTCAAGTTTGACAGAGGCAGTGCAATAAATTAACCACCTCATTTCCACTTCCTAGGAATACAGGGAGACTATGTTTCCCAGCTTTTACTTCAATTATGTTGGGGCCAAATGATCAACTACTGCCTAATGAATTGTGTGTGAAAGTGATATAAGCCACTTTCAGACCTGGGTTTTTTTTTTTTTAAAGTCCACAAAACCATCTACTTTCTCTTTCTTTTGTGTGACAAATTTGAGTTACTTAAGTTTTCCAGAAGGCAGAGATGCCAGAAGGAAGCATCCTGGACTCTCAAGTCAAAGCTTGGAGGATTACTGCTTAGGAAAGCTGTGGTATGAGCAAAATAAATAAATAAAGCCTCTTACATCTAGAAGAGGCTTATATTGAGTATGATTACTAATAGATCTTCCAATACAACATAAAAATTGATGCACAATAATTCAGTGTAGAAACAGTGCTGGCAAATTGGGATCAGGGAGGTTGCTCTTCAACATGAGAATCAGATAAGGATACGTAGATAAGATGCCATTTAGGAATATTCTTGACAGATTTGGACATATAGGGAAGGTATCAGAACTATGATTTGTAAAAATAATCTAATACCCTGAGGATGAGCTACATAATTTGTGCAACCCAGTGGAAAATTAAAATTCAAAGATTATTAAAAATTTAAGGATGCCTACAGCAAAGTATTACATTAAGTGTGAAGGCCTTCTAAGTAAGGGCCCCTAAGGGACTGGACAGGTCACATGCTCATGAAGAAACGTGGGAAGGAGCATAAAATGTATGTAGGTGGAGTGGAGTTGCAACTAAGGATAACGTGGATAGATAAGAACTTCACAATTCTCAGACAACAAACAACACTTTTTGATGAGAAATTCTTGGATTAAGTCACTTAGCATGGAGGATATGGCTACAGATATAGAAACCAGTATAAATGTTTAATGATGGTATGAAAAATGTGGTTTTCACCTATACATATACTTTCTCCCTACAATAGGAATAAAATCCATGGCTTTAATATGATGACAATAAGAAAAACCATATGATGCAGGTATAAAATAGAACCTATAATTTCAATATATTTTGTTTCTTTATATTAAATTACTTAGTTGACTGATGCCTACTGAAATCTATTTTCACTACACACAGTTACCCCTGAGTGTCTCAACAGTGTTCTTGTATGCTGAAAATTCTACAACATTATAAACAGGTCAGAATTGGTGAGATGAGTTAGTTTGATTCATTGGGATGTCCCAAAGATAATCTTCCGGTGCCTGGGATGAATGTTTTCATTATTATCTCAATGGGGAAGAATCTGTGTGGCTAGTTGTTCTAACAGACAGAATCCATCTCCATTAAGAAAGCAAAGTATTGAGATGTGAATATATCTGTAAGAGTTCCCTTTGTGTTTTACGAGAAAATATGTAATTCACTTTTGTTTGTTTCCTTCTGTGTTAGTCTTGCCAAATTGCATTAAGTGCGAATAATGCAGGAAGTTAAAGATATAACTTGAGGTAAAATAAACATACAGTTCTTCCATATGTCCTCAATCAATTACAAAAATAAATATAATGTTGAACATATAAATTGTTAAATGAACAATTCAGTTCAGAAGAAGCATGCTTTGGGCAGAAAAAGCATTATAAATATTAATATTTGCTATTGCCATACTGAAAAGTTATACATTAGCATATGGTTCCTTATTTTTACATTTTAATTCAAAATATACTTAGAATAGATTTTTTGCTTGTCATGACATCTTTTATTTCCTTCTCCATTTCAAAAACACTCTCATTCTTTGATAGTCTCATGATGGAATGCACATAAATACACAGAAGCCAAAAGGCAGAATTATTTCCTTGTTTTTCCCCAAACTTTGTGATATATAAAACTAAAAGTTCCAAAAGTCTTGCACTTCAGTAAAAATCGATTCCAAGCAATAATAAGTGACGTTTTTTTCCAGGATCTTGCAAAATTTTTAATATGACTTGATAGACTAGGCATAACAAGAGAAATAGTAGTCTTTTTTAGTCTTTTCATTGCTAAATTTGAAAAGTCAACTTACACATAAAAGTACTTTTAGTGGTACAGATTTGTCTGTTCTCTTACAGCCTCTGATACAGCAAATATATTTCATTAAAATTGACAACATAGTATCATCTTTTGACCAATGATATTGAGGTGTTCTGTTTGTTTTCTTAATGCCAGCTATAAGAAATTGCGAAACTGATGGCTAATTATCCCTTTCATCAGGGTTTTGTGTTTACAAGAATATTGAATATTTTCCTTTCATAGTTATTTAGGAAAAAGCATTATTTTCTGTCCCTCCCACACTCAGTTTTATTTTTTAAGCTTTTAGGACATTCCTTTCTCACTTTTTTTTAAACCAATATTTCCCGTTAATTACAACAGTATGTTATCCTTTGCTACATTTGAAGGAACTGAAGATACTTTCTTATTTCAATGTATCCTTTCCACTGCCAGGGCCCTATTTTTGTAGCCCATTGTAAAAATGCAAATGCTCCAGGGGAATTAATACAGAAGTGAAGAGTTTATGCAATTATTTTATGTGAAAAAAGAGAATACATAAAGCATTGAAGAGCTGGATGAAAGTGGTTATATCAAAATCTAAGAAAATGCTCAAAAAAAGAGTTAGAAAAAGAACCACTGATTGGACAAAGTTTGGGCCAGATGGTAGATTCATACTCTTATATAAGATAGGATAGAACTGGATTTGTATTGTTAAATAAAAACAAATCTGGACTTGCATAAGGAGAGACTTTATTCAGAAAAAAAGACAACCTCAATAGGAAGAATGCTCTGAGCTCAGACATCTAATGTCTCCAAATCAAGAACAAAGAACTTGGCTGGGCGCAGTGGCTCACGCCTGTAATCCTAGCACTCTGGGAGGCCGAGGCGGGTGGATCACTGGAGGTCAGGAGTTCGAGACTAGCCTCAGCAAGAGCGAGACCCCCGTCTCTACTAAAAATAGAAAGAAATTATCTGGCCAACTAAAAATATATATAGAAAAAAATTAGCAGGGCATGGTGGTGCATGCCTGTAGTCCCAGCTACCCGGGAGGCTGAGGCAGTAGGATCGCTTAAGCCCAGGAGTTTGAGGTTGCTGTGAGCTAGGCTGATGCCATCCATGGCACTCACTCTAGCCTGGGCAACAGAGCGAGACTCTGTCTCAAAAAAAAAAAAAAAAAAAAAGAACAAAGAACTAATAAAAGGGGGGATGGTAAAAATGGATAAATAAACATTAACAGGAACTTTTAAGGGGAAGTTGGACAACCAAGAGGAAATGATCAGAGGGGACTGGCAGGAAAATTATCTGACCATGGGCAGCTGATTGACAGGAGAAGCTGATCAGGGGGCATGTTCCCATGTGTTAGTGATTGCTCAGGCCTGGGGGCAAGCAGAGTTCAGGGAACTGTGGGGAGGACAGAAGCCTGCTAAAGTGTCCTCAAAACAAGGTAGAGGGCAAAAAAATGAGCAACAGTGATACTTAAGCCAATGCTATTTCATTATTTTAACAAAGTCATTGTTTGTGATTAAAGAAAATGAAAATGTTATAAGTTGAAGAGCTATCACTGGTTCAACAACAGTACACAGTACTTACCCTGAGCCACCTGTCTAGGCCTCTCTACCTCCAGGCCTTAAAAATGAAAGGAGAATTTGGCTTTGAGTCTATTTGGAAATATTTTACACACTATAATTGTAGTGTCTTCATATACTCTTCTATTTTTTTTATGATTTTTGTTTAGCATATAATGTAATCTTTAAAATAACCACACATGATGTGTAGAGGAAAGTGTTAACACAAATATGAAAACTTTACTAACATTTTATATTAAGAGCTAGAATTGGAATGTGACAGCACAGTACTGTAGAAACCACCATGACACACTCCCTAGAGGGCTCTAATTACAGAATATTAATATGACAATGCCCAGAGGTACTTGGTACACGATCTGAGAAATTGTTTGCAGCACCTTGGCTATAACCACAGTGACATTAGAGAAATACTATGTTTAAAGCAACAAAGCTGGTTTCAAGTATAAGTATAGACTTAAATGTTACTTATAATTATTGTCATTATTATTGTACAATGTACATATATTATTAATATCTGTATCTAGATTTATCTTCTATCTGATAATAATAATGGTAAAGACAGTTATTTCAAAGCAAACCACCTATGCCTGTTCCATCCACTCTTGCCTACTCATGGATGTCTCTAATTCCTAATCAACCTCTATAAAATCCCCAAAAGTTGTAGATTAAAATTGAAGATGCTGGTATTATACTTCCTCAGCTTGAATTCTGATTCTGTCATCATCTATCTATGCAATGTTGAGGAAGTTACTTATTCTCTAACCTATAATCTTTTCCACCCTAGCATGAGTCTTTACCTAACTAGGCTGTTATGAGAAATAATTAAAACATTACATGGAAGTAAATTATAAGAATATCTGGGGTAAAATAAATATTAGTTTATAAATTTCAGCATATATCATTTTGTACATATGCAAATATACGGAAGTTTCAAGTGCTAGGCTTTTAGTACTGACAGGATTAAGTGGTTGGGCAAAATCTCCTGCAGTTAACTATTCTAAATTATAAAATAAGAGAACATAAAGGGTATGAAACTATAATGTATGTATCTAGTCTTGTTATCATTCATATATAAGATATACAAAGTGTGCATGTATATGTATAGGTGTGTGCCGTGATTTCAAACTTTAAATGTGCAACATATTAGAAAATATTTTGAAATAAGTAGTAATGAAAAGCATATCCAAATTTGTGGGTTGCAACTACATAAGAGTTTAGAAGAAACTGTATATAGCTTTAAATGTTCATATTGAAAAAGAATGAAGTTCTAAAATTAATGATGTAAGTAGGCCCTTTAAGAAGCCCCTTCCCACGTGTGGCAAACCAAATCCGAAGTAATTAGAGAATAGTAAATAATAAAGTTAACAATGAAAATTAATGAAATAAAAAATAGAGAAAATCAATGCAAACACAATATTTTTCTTAAGATTGATAAAATAGATGAACCTCTACTTTATGATATAGAGAATGAGAGCCAAAGAGAAAAAGGAGGAAGGAAATAAGACATAAGTCATATTAATATTAAGAAAGAAAAAAGGATATCACTAAAGATTCGTCAGACAATAAATGAATAATAACAGGCTATTATGAAAACTTTTGTGCCAATTAATTTGACAACTTAAATGAACTGAACAGATTCCTCAAAATGTAAAAACTATTCAATTTGATGCCAAAAGAATTATAAAATATGAATAGACTTATGTCTACTAACTTAATTCAAAATTTTCCCACAAAAAATTCACAACCAGTAATTAACTGGTCACACTGTTGATTTTTATCAAACATAGGAATAAATTGCACCAAACATAGACAAAACTAAAATCAAACTCCTCCATGTTTTTTTCTGCTTATATTTTCATGCTTAATTTCTAATATTTTTCAACATCTAACTTAAAATGCAAATATGCAATTTAGTGGACATTCCATTAAGATGCCATTATTTGTCATGGTATTAAACATGTGGTTACTTTTCCTGGTGCAAGTAGGCCTGCTTAATCGTCAAGTTCAAAATAAGTACCATCTCTTTTGGGAATGTTTTCTTGACTGCCTCCAGACCCCCAACTGCAAAAAAGTCAATTAAGCCCCACTCTCCCATGCTCTTGCATACCGTAACACCTATCAAATTATAAAAAATACAGGACACTTTAGCTAATAGATGCTGAGATTCTTAAAGGTAAGGGCCATGCTGGGATTTTGTTTGTTTGTTTTTACCTACTTTCTAACATAGTGCATCACACACAGTAGAACTTAGTAAACATTCTTTGAATGAATGAATGTAGTAGGTTGTTGTGGGTTTCTCTTCCATCTCCGAATAAAAGACACAGTGATAAAGTGGAAACTACAAAAGCTTGAAATCTGGCTTCAAAATGTACTAATTGCATGACATTCTCTAAGTTTTAGTTTCCTTTTGCCTTATATAGGGATGAAAATATTAACAATCGACAAATATGATGCCCGATAATTCTATGTCCTCTCAAAAAGATTATAGCATTCTTTATCCTACTACTGCCTGGAGAACTATATTTTTTTGTTTTTTTGAGATGGTGACTCACTCTGTCACCGAGGCTGAAGTGCAGTGTCTGAATCCTGGCTCACTGCAGGCTTGAACTCGTGCGCTGAAGTGATCCTTTCACCTCAGCCTCCCAAGGGGCTGGGAAAACAGGCATGAGTCACCACACCCAGCTATATTTATAATTTATTGCACACAACACCATCTGTTCTATTTTCCAAAGAAAATTGGGACCTAAATGATAAAATTTATTTTACTTATTAGGTCTAGTTTTATAATCTATCATAGTTAACTAATACATGGTGTTGGGCTATTTTTCTAGGCTAATATACAACCTGGTAGGAATTACTAATAGCTCAACTGGTATAAGAACTTTTCCTTGTTTTTTCTAATAGAATCTCAGTTTTATTTAGCCACTACTTGTTTCAAACAAAGTCTGTGGAACTCTTGGAAATCAACTTCACTACTAGCTCCATGGGTATAAAGTAATTGATATAAAACTCTCCCAACCCTCTAAGCAGTGTTTAGAAACTGGCATAATACCCAGTAGGGGCCAATGGAACATAAAAAGAATGTAGGAGGCTTGTTAACGTTACTTCATCACTCTTCTCAGATGCTTGCAGCAAATGAAAGCTTTCTTTTCCTCTGGTTCTTATGCACAGGGTCATATTCAAAATATCTATCAACCCAAGACATGGAAAATAACCAATCGGAAATAATGACAGTGGTAAACAAATGATTCAATCAAATCAATACTTACCAGTAAATATGAATCCTATGTCTTCATGCACATGAAGCTTGAAAACCCTGAAGTTATCTTGTTAAAGGCTGAGGTGTCACTAACTCAGGGAGCTGAAAGAAAAAACAAACAAACAAATGAATAAATAAATAAATAAGCAGGGAACCAAGCCACAGGCATTGCTAAATCTCCCCCTATCTTTCAGTCTCAGATTATTTGAAACATTATTTTTTGTTGTTTAATATTAGTTTAGGACAGGAGTGGGGAACATTTTCATGCTAGAAGGCCATGTTAATTTAGCTGAAATCAAATAAGGCCACATTCAAGAAACTTAATGTACTTAAACATGTACATTATGTTGTAAAAAGCTAACTACTGTGTAATCAATATTTTCAAAAAATGAAAACCATTTGTTAATTCTAAAGTTAATCAACCTTTGAATGATTTCATTGAGTCTGCTTTTTGTTGGAAAGCATCTGAACATTTGGTTGCAGCATGGAGGTGCACAATTGATCCTCTAGATGGGTATCAGTCATTGATGACCTTAAGAGCATCTTGATTTGGGTTAGGTAGGAGAATGTAAATTCATAGCAATAAATGGTTGAAAAGCAAGAAAGCATTTTTCAGGCATGTTGCCAAAGGCATGGGTATGCTACTGCTTTTTTCCATATTTCAATCGAATCTTTCTTCACATCAAACAGTGACTTTAAAATGTCATTTACTGAGAGCTCAGTCAATTCCATCTGTAGTTCCTGAGGTGCCTTGGTGATGTCAACGAGGTGAGGCTGAAACGCTAATTTCAGTGTGATGTCATGATTCTCAAAGTCAGTGAAACTTTCATTGTATTATCCAATTAATTGTTCTATAACATTTGTGTATTATTCAAATGATTCGCATATATCATCCTGTTCATCAATGATCTTTGCTAACTGAAGAAAATATTCTTCCAAAATTTCCTTTTGAAGAAGTGTTTTGAAAAAAGATAGCTTTTATTCTAAAATGCTTGGATTTTTGGCCACATACCATATATAGACTTAGTTTTATCTTACAGAGAAATATTCAAGTCATTTTTATTTGAAATGTTTTCAGACAGAAATGCTGCATTCCTATAGAAATCTTCTTTCAATAATTCACATTGCTGATTCTGTTATTCATAAAATTTAACTATATTTTCTTGCAGAGATAAAATTTTGGCTTACACCTGGCCCTGCCATAGCCAACCCACTTTAGAATGATACATCAAATCCACACTGAATACTCCATTGTTCAGCTTTAGCATGTTACAAAACTGATGATGCCGTGTTGCATTTGCACAAATCTAGTTAACAATACTTATAACTTGTTGCAAAATGTCACTTAAAATAGTAGCTTTAGCATAGAGATTTTGCTAATGAAAAACACAATGAAAAGAAATGTGAGCATCTGAATCTGTTAGTATTTTTTAATCTGTGCAATAAACTCTTCATGCTTTTCTGTCATGGAAGGCGCACTGTCTGTACATACACTCACAAAATTTACCAAATTCAGTCTAACTTCACAACTTTTATCTTGAAAGTTGTTGAAGACACCTATTTCCCCAGTGTTCTGTTCACAGGAGTGCCCAAAGAGTTACTCTTCATAGCAAAGAAAATCTTCTATTATGACCCAAATGAAGTATAAAACCTGTTTTGAGTCAGTAGTATCAGTTGATTCATCCAAAGTGATGGAACGATATATTAACATATTTTTCTTTTGAAGCATTGCATGAAGTTGTTCTGTTAAGTTGAAGGCTAACTCATGTTGCCAATCAGTTCTCCTTAAAGAGTCAGTTGTTTGTACTTTGAAACATTATCAGGAGCTAAGCATCCTACAACTTTGACAATGCATTTTCACAATTTCTACATCACTGAATGGCTTCCCTTCTTTCCTGAGTGTATAAGCTACTTTATAAGTTATTTCAGTGGCATTATTTCCATGTCTTATTGCTGCTTGAAAGAATTGTCTTTGCTTTTGCTTTTCATCTTTTAATTTCTGCAACATAACCTTTCACGCCTCTCCCTCTAATTTAAAACATTTGTGGTCCTTACGAGTGTTATAATGCTGATGAGCATGGAATTCCTTTAATGTTGATACTGCAGTATCATAAAGCAAACAAATCATCTTGTTGTTAGCAGAAACAAGATAATATTGCAATTCCCAATCCTCATTAAAAAATCTGTTTTCTTCCTTCAGCGTTCTCTTGGTCTTCTTTGACACGGTAGGCTGTTAAGCAGACAAAATTAAAAAATACTGTTGAGCTGTACAACTATTCACAAATTCCACTTCAAACAGAAACACAGTGCAATGTTGTCAAAAGCTGATGACAGACTGGCATAATCGACCCCCATAAACTCTCGCCAACCAGCCTCACGCATTAGTGTTGCCAGTCAGGCGGGGAAAGTTAGAACTAAATCATGAACGTAGCAGTTGTCGATGTAGCCCTTCTGGCTTACTAATGTTCTAATTGTGCTGGTCAATCTAGGAAGATTATTTTGTTCAAACTTATTTTATTCTTTGACATTTTAAATACATTCATTTTAAAAATAAAATAAAAATATAAAAGATGAACAGAAATGTATTAATAAAAATAAAAGGATTTGTTCTGTAAAATCTGGATTCAGTCAAAAGGCTGCACTTAAGGACCTATAAGGCCACATGTGAACTTAAGGACGCAGGTTGCCACCATCACCTCCGGTTTAGGATGTCCTTTCTATACCTTAAAGTCAAATGCACCCTAAATGATTTAATGTCTTTATGAGGGAAAAAAGAGTAAGTGCATGGTAGAGCATGATATTGCTAACTAAAAGGGAAATCAAACGGCTTTAGAAGAAAACAAAAAAATTCTCAGATGTTAATGTAGAAACCTTTTGTTCCTTTTATATTCCTCTATGGAAACAATACCTTCTTTTACACGTGGTATGTCCTTTATATGTGTTTTTGATAATAACAAATCTCTATAGGACCATTTGACAGCATAATTACATTACCCACTGCATTTGTGTTTTACAGAAACCTTAAGAAATGAACAAAGATTATTATACTTTTCTAAAAAATCTAAATATCCAGGTTGGAAGAATTTAAATAATTTACCTAGAATAAAAACTACCAAGTGGCAAGGTCAGGACCATATTCATATGTATGCTTCCTGCTGCATGCTGTTTTTTTGAATTGGGCCTGAAATAATATTTGGTTATGGATGTATTTTTACTTTGCATAGTATTTCATAAGCTAGGTCTATATATTCTTTTGTCATTTATAATTGTACATTGTTTTGATTTATACCACCGTTATCCCTTACATATTGTGGTTATTTATCTAGTTGCCAAATATATTGCCTATATCCTTGCTAAAAGAATTCCAATTTTGTTTAGGTATACAATAGCCTTATGCTTCTGGAAGGCTGGAACTCTCCCTAGAACCATTGTGAATATTGTCTAATCTTTTCTAGCTGTGCTAATCTCTGTCATTTTACAGCTATAATTAAATAAAGGAGACTCAAACATAATTTTGCCTATGAAGATGCAAGTGATGTCTTCTTTACAGCTCCCTTATTCTCAAAAAGATAATAAGAATAGGTCATATTCTTTTTTCTGTCATGTTATATGAGGACAGGATAACTGAAACTACCACAGGGATTTTATGGTTATGATAGGATTAGCTAAAATGTTGATGATGGCAGAGCAGAAAAATGGAAAGGATGAGAGCTTAAATCACATCAGTATACTGAAGAAGAGCCCTAACTTTGGACATCTTGACACATAATATAATAAAGTTCTCTCTGCTTAAGTATTTTTGGGGTGGTTTTCTGTTGTCTATTGCCAAAGATAATCTAACTGGCACACTTACAACTAGATTATAGGAAGATAACACCTCAAATGTTGTTTAATATAGATTTTATAACTTATTTATGCTCCTGTTTCTTTTTGTACTTCTTGAGAACATTACATAGTTATTGATTAGCAAAAGTGCACTGAAAATTATTTTCAGTTTACATACATACGTTTTTAAATTTAGATTTCATGTTTTACAAAAGGTTTGGGTTATTATTTCACCTTAACCAAATTGGTTGTCAGTCTTGATTATGTTATGAATTATTCTGCAGTGCTTTATACAGACTGTCTCTCTTAACATCTCTGGCATGGTGTGAGATTGTCATATGCCACGTAGGATGGCTTAAGGAGAAGAAGAGTATATTGGAGTTAGATTACAAAATGTTAAACACCAAATAATATCTCCCAAGAAAGTAACAACTAATTTTGTGTCTTGGCCATCCTTTATTTCTTGGTAAGTCATGTTTCAAATTTAATTTTTAGTTCCTTCATAGTTAGCAAAAGAAGCAAAGCCTGGGAGCTGCTTCTGGGAGGCAGGGAAATAGCAGAACTTCTGGAAGTCTTGCAAGGATGGGTAAGAACCGCACTAGAAGACTTGAAGGCCTTAAAACATCGTCTGTTTCTTAGGCTGTTTTTCAAAATCTGAAGCTTTTTGGGATGAAACACTTAAAAGGTAGGCTAATATCAGAACATGGTTTTCCAAAGTTTTGCTGATATAATGAATCAATTATTAGAGTTCAGAAATGAGAAAAGGGTTGGGCTCTAGTGGACAATTGAGTTTCTCAGATTTGAGGGTTATTCCCCTGGATTCAGAGCAAATCAGAAGAGACTGGCACTAATTAAAACTGCAATGCAGAGTTGACTTAGCTCAATCCTTGGTGACTGGTCATCACTTTAACTATGTAGCATTAAAAAAAATAAAAAGGGTAAAACTTAAGGAAAATAATAGCATCTAAATCCCCTAACCTTTCTTAGTACAAACGTACAGTTTTAAACCAAAAGTTATTTATAATGTCAAGAAAAAGTTAATAAGATTGTCCTCATAACATGCATGGCCTCACAGGAAGTGCAGTTGTGTGTCCGTATTTGCGTGTGTGTTTGTGTAATCTAACCACTTTATTGCCCACATAGCTTTTGTTCTTTCCCTCTTCAACAAAAAAGAGAATGTAAAGAAGCTAAGAGGAAAGTGACCAAATTCTCTATCAGAATTTGTAGGAGACAGAGTATCCTGTTCCCACATGAATAACATTATTTTATTATGTAGGTAAAATAATTGACCATGGTGGATCTGCTCAGAAGCAGCTGAGGCAGTGGATGAGTGATATTTGATAAAGTTACTCAGCAGTTGTTTGCTCACCATGTTTCTATGCAATGTGACAACCAAATAAGCCATATAAATTCCTAAGAAAAATAAAATAGAGATCACGGAGCAATGAGCACTGAAATTCAAGAGCAAGCTTCAGTACTAAAAACATAAAGCACTGTGTATGCAACAATAAAGCAGATAATCAGCATTGTACAGAGTTGGACATGGGTTCAAGTGTATGTATTTACAGACTGATGACACTAAATTTAAGGACAATTCTGAGCAAATGTTCTAGTCAGGATTGAAACAAAAAATAATCAAGTAATAAAAATGTAACCAAAACAAGTACAAACATGATTAGGTAGCAATAATGTATAACAAAGGCACATGTCTATAATTTTCAGCATAACTAGAGGAAGGCAAGGATTTCGGGAATAATGACTAATGATTTATGCCCTTTAGAACTTTAAGGTAATATTCTCAACTGTTCTTCATGGAAAAGTCTTGGAATATTTATAGTTGTGTACCCTTTACAGGTTAATGGGGGAGATATTTTCAAATAAGGTTTTATTTTGACTGCATTTTTCTTGATGGCTTTCATTTACTGAATGAATTACATTTATTACTCTAGATGATAGGTGAATGCAGCCAAAACAGAGAAGTTGTTGAGTTAACCAAATGATGTTTTAAATGCACATTAAAATTTATATTATATTGATATATAATGATTACACAAATTTATTGGGTACCTGTGATATTTTGATATATGCTTTCATCATGTAATGATTCAATCAAAGTAACTGGGATATCTATAGCCTTAAACTTTTATCAGTTCTTTGTGTTGGGGAAAAATTGGTGTTTTTAACAGCCCAAATCTTGATTTACGAAAACCTAGCTCTGTGAAATAAAAGTTATTAGTATTAACCTTATAATCATTATTGTTTTTATTTTACTTTCTAACTTTGAAGGAGGTATAGTGTTTATAGCCAGTTGAACTACAAGTGGATTATAAATTGTGCACATTGTTAAATTTAAATAAACTACTTGCACATAGAAAGTTAGGATAACAGGGTATTGAATGAGTAGATTTAGCAAGTAACACTCCATGCAGAATGATAATGGACAAATGTTAATTTTGTTTAGTTTTGTTACATGTTACAGAGGCACCTAACATTTATTTGACAGATAGTAAATCATAAGCTTTGGTTCTTATGAATTCAAAGGTAAAATAAGCATAAATCAGACATCAGAGTATCTTGCTAGTTCTCAATAGCCACTAGCTATTGTAATTCCTTTTCTGTAAATGTAATTCCTTTTCTAGTAACTTTTCCTTCTTATGACTAAAAAAAAAGATGAACATACATATAGTCCCAATTTTGAGTCCCTAGACTCAAGTATATTTCTGAAATTGGAGGCTGTCTCTTCAAGATCATTGAATATTAAACCTTAAAATATTGTTTTTGTCATTAATCCTAATTTAAGACACTGTTAATGTTACTTTTAATTTTTGATTTGGTTCAAAAATTATTTTTACTTAAAAGTAGCTTAAGTAAACAGCATGGAGAATAAAGTTATATATTTTGTAATAAATAGCAATAACTATTTTATGACAAAATCTAATTATAAATATGAATAAAATAGTAAGTATTTTTAGGTAATAATGCAAGGAAAAGAAGAGGATTTATTATCAGTTAGACACTGTTTTCTCATTATGTATTTTACTTGATTCCTAAGAAGAAAGGACTGAATTAAGAAATAACCAGAGGGCATGGACACACAGTGGAAAATCTCTTTTTTTTAGCAAGTTTTATGTCTGCTTTAAATTGATCATTTGTTTCATCAGCTAATCCCCAAGCAGAGGGCATGTCCTTTCCACTTGCAAAATTCTCTTACATAAGTTGAGTTCCCTCCTTATCAACTCAAGCCAATAAGTACTTTATTTTCTTTTTGCTTGTTAGAAAAAGAGATAATAACCTCATACTACTTGTTTAGCATTCTGCATTTTAATACCAGACTATGAACGAACATCAGAGCGCCCTTATGATATTTTGCACAAAAGGCTCAGTGTTCTTGGCTTTGCTCAGAGAACCCAAAATAGCATTTAGTAAGCAGTGACATACTGACAGTGTTGTGGTACTAAAAGCACAAGAGTCTGTAATTCAGGGCAATGCAGCACATCGAAAGTTTGCTGAGAAGACTGTGAAGCAAATAAGCACATTTTTCCTACTATTCCTCGTGTCTAATGTGAAGTTTGAATTTCAATTTCCACAGAACTCCTAGAACTTGAAGTTACACAGGTAAGACTGTGATAATCAGGCATATTATAAATTACATGTATCATCTCTTAATGAATAAATAGATCAAAAAGTATTTGACAAACTCTTGCTAGTTCTCACTTTATTTAAAAAAAATTCTAAAAATTTTAATGCCATGACATGTGTGTTGAACTTTCTCTAAATCAAATATTTGTGAGAACAGTTCTCTATCTCTATAACATAGATTAAGGGAAAATATTGCTCATATCTTAGGACAATTAAAACTTAAGCTTCATGGAAAGAATGGATCACCATTCTTTGCACATTTTTCTTTGTTCAGGATTTTATATTTTTATCTTTGATGCATTTACCTCTGTACTATCAGGTAATATAAATAATGAAGTTTTCATTCTTAAGTATATGAGAAAAAATTATTTACAGCATAAATACAAAAACATTTAATTAAGAATGCTATCATTGTAATAAAAGTAAAATATTGAGCATTATTATGGATTCAAACATATACATGCCCAAACATGTACACACATATTAGTCTATATATGTATTAAAACAATTATACATAATAAAAAGGTTAATGCATCAAATGTGAAAGACAGTATAAATTAAGAAAATTATAAATGTGAAAAACATTTAATATTTTTTCGAATCTAATTTGGTACATGTAATTTTAATTGGAGTACTAATTATAATGAAATATTTCAAAGTCAGTTTACCAAAGGGATTTAGTAAATCTATAACTAGAATATAAAAACACATAAAGTGCTTAGCAACAAAAAATATCTAAATAGAATAGCAAATGTTTCCTTCAGATTACATAAATTTATACTTTAGTTCTATGAATTCGTTTGATGAATTAATATATCTGTAAGAAAGATATTATTTAGATAAAATGTTTGCACATTTAGTAATATACACTTATTTTGTGGATGTATTTGCAACATCAAGTAAAATGATATTCATTTATATATATTTATTCAAAATTCTAGATATTTTAAATATTTCAAGCATATTTATTATAATTTTAATTTGACAATATTTTATTTTAGAATAATGTGAGCATTTTTATCTTCCAAATTAAATAAACAATAAATAGTTTCTAGAAGGAATAAAAATTTATTTCAAAATTAAAAGTCTAGAATTATTTAAACTTTTTAAACAACCTCTTTATGTAATTTAGAAGTCACCTGGTCTCCTTTTCTTTACATGTGTTTTCTTCTTTACCAAGGCTTTATGACAACTAATGAAATGTATCAGATCATTATGTAAATTATGTGTACATTTTACAGTCTCTTATTTTAGTAAGTTCTTTACTCATGCCCTAGTGAAATATTTATACTTTTATGCATACACACACACACACAAACATATCCAATTTATAGATACCCTAAAGCAGATGTTAACTACTTCAATTTTTTTTGTTGTTGTTGTTTTGTTCTCCACATTGGAATCTTTCCAAAGTACTTTCCCTCAGGAAACTTTTTAAAATTAATTTGATTACATTATCATAAATTGAAGATGTGTTAAGATGATGTGCAAAAATGCCACCTATGCATTCCTTTTGTTGTTGTTGTTGATTCCCACTTCAAAGTAAGAGCTAAAGCCACCTATGCATTCCTAAGAAACTATATTCATCTTTCAGGAATTTCTCATACTGTAGCTATACATAATTTGATAAATTCTAATGTATAACTAAATATAAGTTGATTGTTTTGCCACTCATGGTCTTAATATGTACTCTTAAATATTATGCTATGTTTAAAGTGTGATAGAGTAGTTTTCAACATGTTACTGAGTTGTAGTGAAATAGGAATAACTGTGTTACACCATTTGAAAGGAGATATTGATCTTTTCATATACCTTCTTTACATTAGGAGTTATTGCTAACAACCTAATGTTTCAAAACCATGATGGTGAATAAGAGAAAATAAAACTTCTATATTTTGTTGTCATGATGATTTCCTTTAGTATCCATGATCTTCTAATATCTGTATATTTGGTTTTGCATACAAGATTGAGTTTGAAATATACATAAATTTGGAACCTAATAATAATCTCACACAAATCCTTTCTCTCTATCAATGCTGAAGACAGCTCACTGATTTGCAAACTGAGTTATCTTTGCCAAAGTGATCAGAAAGATGTTTGCCACTTTAAAAGTAAAATAAAACATACCCTTAAAGAGTTTGTTACCCAGGCTCACCACCATTTGACTCAGAGACTACAGCTAAATTCTCTAAAACCTGTTTTCCAAAATGTATAACAAATCAATTTCTTTTTCCAATGGTGCATACCCTCTTGAATATTCTGATGTAATTAATTAAGAGAATGTTTGCCTCACTTTTAAAAATTCCCTAGAATCAGTAAAGCACAAATATTTTATGTCAGAAGTTGTCACATTAATTACTCAATAATTATATTCAGAATCATCAAAGTATATCTTACGATTAGAGAAAAACATAATTTTTAGAAATCCTGTTCTGACATGTCAAGTCAAATTTGCAATATTATTTTAGGACAATGGCTTATCAACATACAGGATCACTACATTCACATCTTATCTGTTCTTTAATTCTAAGAAGTTACACAATAAATGAAATTTTCAAATTTGCAAGATAGTATATTAAAGTTGGGATAATTTTGATACATCAGTCATGGCTTAAAATAACCTAGGCAATTTTATCTACATGCAAAATTTAGAAATGTCATTCCTGTGGAAATGAGCACACTATACATAAATCACAGGAAAGGAAAATGTCATCATTTTTCTGCCTTTATGTTGTATTATAAATGGCTCCAGAGTGTTTGCCGTCTCTTTTATTTCTAAAATATATGACCTTTTTGATAAAGAGAAAATGCTACCAAATACAGAGATAAATATAAAATATTACTAGATTACTAAAGAGAAAAATATAAAAAGAAAAGGATATAGATATACTTCTGTTGGAATTTTAAACAGAGTACTGTTATTTGTCACTAAGCAAATACTTCTTGACAGTGCTTGAAATTGCTCTGGAACTGGTAAGGCAAAATATAACTGTTTCCTCACAATGTTTGATGAAAAATAAATGGGCTGCAACATTACTTTTCAGGTGGATCTCAATCCCCTCCTTTTAAATAGGACTTTTGTCTTGAGGGCTATACAAGAAATTGTTTCTTTGTGTTCATTTTTTTTTTTCTCTTTTATTCAATGCCTATAGACTATACCAACTCTAGAGGCATAGGAAAATTTGACTTTAAATTTATTGGCTGGTAATAAATAAGCGTATCTGCATATGCATACATATACATATACCTGTCTATATTTTTATTTATTGACAGATACTTTCAAATCTATGTGTATAATCCTTTGATAATTTTAAGACCATATCAATTATTTATAAAAATGTCATGATATTTTTTAGAATATGGATATAATAAAGCCACTCATTTGAAGTTTAATTTAAACTATTTTAAAGATATAAAGCAATGCTGAATTGTGCTCATGTATGTGCATAAGTATATATACATATATTTATATGAATGTATGAATTTTTAAACCCATGAATAAAGCAGAGGACTCTTAACTCATACTTTTTATAAGATTATGTGATACAAAATTACAGCTAGAGCAGCACTGGTGGTATAGTGGTGACCATAGCTGCCTTCCAAAATTACAGCTAGATAGGAGGAATAAGCTCTGGTCTTCTATAGCACTGTAGGCTAAATATAGTTAAAAATAATTTATTGTATGTGTTTAAAAAGCTAGAAGAGAGGATTTTGAATGTCACCAACACAAAGAAATAATGAAAGTTTGAAGTGATGTGAATCCTAATTACACTTACTCGGTTATTACACATTGTATATACTGTAGAATTATTACATGTCAAGTGAAAGTAAAATAAAAAAAAAAGAAGTCATGAATTAAGAACTAGGAGGTAATAGGAGATAAGTAAATATGTTTGAGAGATTTAAGAGGTATAATTCGCCATAGCTCATCTACGTCAAGCTTCATGCTTGAATATGTATGTATGGGAGGTTAGATGACAGAAACACTGAAGAAGAACTTATTTAAGTATGAGTTCTTGAGTGGATGCTGGTTTTATTCAGTGAAGGAAGGAACATAGTGAGGAGGTAGAACAAGGATAAAAGATAACAATTACAATGTTGACTTTGAAATGCCTTGTGGAAAGTGGTTCATTGTGATTGGAGATTAAAGAGATAATATGGACTGTTTAGACTGTTTTGTGATGCTTCAGCACGTAGATATTAATTAAAACCATAAAATCTGGAGATATTATTTCATGTTTACAATGAGTAAAAAAGGGTCTTAAGAATGGAACCCTAAGATTTAATGATCCCCAAATATCATTATGACTTTTCACTAGAGGATATATATTTCTTCATTTAAAATAAAGAAATAGGAAGGTAGGTAGGTAAATAGATTTCAATTTGTAAGTTGTTAAAAATCAATTTTTTTTTTAACTATTTGGATGGGACGGTGGCACTACATGGTAAGGATTTTAAGTTTCTGATGTCTCTGAATTCTTTTAGGTCCTATACATATATATGAGACATTTCTACTCTGTCTCTTGCTAAATCCTAAAATTTCACATAATAGAAACCACGCATAGTAGCCTTGGGTCTATAAGCCTGAAATCATTTACAAATGATCAGTTGCAAATATTTCCTGTTTTCAGCTGCTCTGACAGGAACTCTTTCCTACATGACTTGAACATTTATATTGAGAGCTAATCCTCTGATGATTCTTATAGCAGTGGGGAATCACTAGAGATTCTCTTATGTACTTCAGGAACAGATGAATAAGAATTTATTGAAAAAAGTCTAGGATTATAAATATTTAAATAAATTGCATGTTTTTTGAGATAATAACTACTTTTATTAAACATTTGATATGTCCGAAGCATGGTTTTCATTTTTTTAATTAAAAAAATTGTTTTTGAGATGGGGTCTTGCTCTGTTGCCTGGAGTAGAGTGCAGGGGCATCACCATAGATCACAGCAACCTCAAACTCCTGGACTTAAGCAATCCTCCTGCCTCAGCCTCCTCAGTAGCTGAGGTTACAGGAGCATACCACCATGCCCAGCTAATATTTCTAATTTTTGTGGAGATGGGGGTCTTGGTATGTTGACTATGCTGGTCTTGAACTCCTAGCCTCTAGAGAACCTCCTGCCTTGGTGACTAATCACAGAGGATCTATAGGCTATATCATTTTATTATATCATTTTGCAGTTGAAGAAACTCTGAGAGTGTTTAAGTACTTTGACTAGTATCATGAAAATATCATATTATTATATAAGGTACAAATATCTACATTTTATACAGATTCTACTGAATGGTCCACACTGATTTAATGCTATAAAATGAAAATTTCAATAGTTAATATACTGAGAAAAATAAGATTGCAATTATACAGTTCATTTGATCTAATTATTTACTTCATGACATATCTTTGTTCACTGTCACATATTCTCAATCTGTACTATTGATAATAACCATCTATTCTAGCTATACTTTGGCAAACAGAAATTTACTACTGCATGATTACAGATATAAAGTAAAAGTCAATCTGGGTATAAGTGCAATTTATCCTCTTGAAGAGAGAGAAAATGATGGACCTAAAATAGAACAAGGAGGAGACAGGAATGTGGAATAGCCAAAAGGATTATGCCATACTCCTTCACCTTGCAGGGCAGTCTTCAAAGAATTATCTATGTGACACAGCAGATGCACAGACCAGCTGTGTAAAAAAATATGAGAAATTCCATTTATATTTATGCTAAACTGTATTATTTTGCATTTCAATTTTCAGTACATTTTAGGAAAAACTTTATGTAATGGTAAAAGTTGTGGATGTGAATCATTAGTATATAAATGCACATATACATATTTCAGGTTCACACTCTGCATTTTTTCTGGTAGGAGTATAAAATATGAAAATTTTGGAATCCACTCTTCCAGAAATAAAGCCTGGACAACTTCTACACATCTCTCGTTTTTTTTTTTTTCTTTTACAGACATACATATTCCAGAAAATGGTTCTGACAAGGACATTGGTTAAAGATATCAGCTACAGAGAAAACAAAATGCTTTGACTTAATTCTAGTCCCATCAATTATTCTATAGCTAAGTCAAGTTACTTCTTCTCTATGTGCTCACCATTGGCAGTTACAAAATAGAAACATTAATAAGACATATACCACAGAATTATTGTAAGACAAATGAATTGGTTCATTAAAATGGGAAATAAGACAATAGATAATACAGATTTCCAAAGATATTTCAGTCAGAACAGTTTGATAAGGGAATTTTTATTTTTACCTAACATTTTTCTAGTATTAATTTCCTTGCTTCCACGTTTAATTAAATAGACAAGGACTTAAACAGAATAACAAAAATATGGAATACCTTTCTGAAATGAGTACTGGGACATTGTTTATATCATAGAAAATAGGCTTCAATATATAGTCTAAAACCTGCTACTAACCATCCATGTTACTGCTCTATAAGGTACTATGAGAGGTGTTTATGGAATAAAGTAGGACTGTTAATATATACTTCATAGCTTCATTTTGTTTCTTCTTATAAAGAATTGCTCAAATTAGAAGAAAGAAAGAGGAAGAGTCTCTAACTATTTCCTCTGTAGTAACATCACTACTTAGGGCCGTAAGAGCTGCATTTTACTATTTGTTTTACACCGAGGCTTTACAGAAACCTTTAAGAGTTTTCCTTTTTTTGTTTTTTGTAACAATTTGGTTCTGATAACCAGAAATTTTAAGTCTTATTGTATATCATTTTTTCCTAGCCTACTCAATGGTTTTCCAAAGTTGGAGACTTTATATTGATTGCCATCTGTTTTTCTCTATGAGAAGCTGGGCTTAGTTGAGCTCAATATTTCAGCTTTCCACAAACCTTCCAGAATACATTATATTTTTATAAGTCTTCACAGATGGAATAATTAGCTTTATGGAACCAAGAAGAGGTCATAGAAAAGATAATTTCTAATTAGATTCAGTTTCAAACTGTATAAGTGCATAGATTATAATATTTTTCATCCCTTAAGTCATAATTAGTCTTCTTTGAAAACATAATTGTTCTGAGTCACACTGGGATCATTTTCAACTTATATATGTCCCATGCAATATGTATAACTTCAAGCATAATGTTTATTTGTCATAGTCACTTAACTATGCTTAGGAAAAAAATAATGACATTCAAATCATTTGAAAATGCATGTGTAACACATACATTTGGGAAAAAAATGTATCCTAAACTATTTTTGCAATAGTCATTTATACAGTTTTGTTGTATCTATGTATTGTTTGCAGAAATGAAAATAGCAGAAAATTTCAAAGTTGAGAAATACAGAAATCACTAAATCTTTACCACCACTTATCTATTGGTAGCTATTTTCATGTAGTTCACTAAAAACACTTAATATAGCATATTATTATATATATTCTGGGTGCAGCAACTCATTTCATCAAGAGCACAACCCCTTTGGATAGGCACAATTATTATCCCCAATTTCCACATGAGAAATGGAGGGACCCAGAGGTCAAGCCATTTGCTCAAGGTCATGATACTAGTAGGTGGTGGACTTGGTTTGGTTATTCAGTCATCCTTGCTCCACATGTGGTATTCTTAACTTCACTGAACTGCTCTTAGAAGAACATTTCTTCTCAACATAATTGGGAGAATAATCCCAGGGTCAGTAGAGAATGACTGTCTTGATCTTTACCATGGTGCCAAATGTCATTTATTTACACAAAATAGGTTTATATTTTATTATAAAAGTATGTGTATATAATAATAGAATAAATATAAAAACATACCAATACACTTGAGGAAAATTTTAATTCATTTATAATTCCTCAATGCAGAGATGATTTGCACCTGTATTTTAAGGCATAGCCTTTCAGACCTTACTCTCTATATTTGTCTACATATTTTTCTTCAATTAGAGGAATAATTTTGTATGTATTTAATTTCTTTCTTTCACCTACCAAAATGACTTTGCAGCACCCAATTTAACGGTGGCTGAATAATGTTATATTAATATGAATTTTCAAATGTTTTTATTTGCTTGTTTCTTTTTCCAACTGTGAGACCAATTTTATGTTTCTTCTCCAAATGAATAAATACATTTGGAGTATTGAGAGAGTTTACCATGGTTTTCAGTTATACAATAAAACTAAAAACATAGACAAATATATCTGGGGTTACTTTCGGAAGTAATCTTAGTGACAGTAGAATACTTGTTTAGATGTTAGAAATAAAACGTTGCTTTATTTGTGTTATACATTTTCACAATAACAACAAGAGAAAAATATTTCAGAAAAATAAATATTTTACAGGGTTCACTGCTTTCACACAGGAAAATAAGAAATATCCTGTGGACATGCAATGGCTAAATTAAAATGAGACTACAAAGATGGTAAAGACACAATTAAGGTCTATACAGATTAAAGTGTTTTAGGCAAATCTTCAATACAGAGGCATAGAAAGACTTAGCTTCAGAATAATGCTAAATCATGGTAGGACAAATTTGGTCAAATTTCGTAGCTTGTGGAAGGGAAGAAAAAATGAGATACTGATCTTAAAATAATCAAATTTTGCCAGCCTGTGTTTCACCAACTAGAATTCATCTCTTTTCATTCTAGAATATTTTTCACACTCAGGCTCAATATTGTCAATGTTTAGCACTACAAATATGCTGCTCATTAATCGACAGTCATCTGCCACTGCTCAAGAATAGAGTTCATGGTATCCAGCCCACAAATGGAATGGCAAATGTTGCTACACATCTTAGGGCACCACATCAATAGTGAATGGGGAAGGTAATGCCAAAGAGGGTATCAGAAGCTCTTGTACAGGAATTCTGACTCTATATTGCCGTAGCTGTCCCACAGGGCTTTTTTGTGATAGTAAATATGCAAATTATATGCTTAATGAGAGTTCATAAATGGAACAGAGAAAGATCTTTTATCTTTTGGTTCTGTGAGATGAATGTTTTTAGAGAAAGAGTTGGTACATATTTTGTTACAATTTTGGGCCCCAAAATACTGCTTCCTTCTTACTTATGGGATGCAAGCTATTTCCACTCACATTTCTTTCTATAATTCCTACTAGTGGTTCTAAGAAAGCTGTTTCAAAGCCTTTATGTATAGTGTCACTCTATAAGGCTGCTAAATTTCCTTTGATTTTTAAGAAATCACAAATAGGATTAAGTTTCTATATTTATCCCATCCATATTTCCGAGCTTCAACATTTATCTTCCTCCACACAGTCACTAAATCCATCATTTTGACTTGTTCTTCCCTGTTTATTTTTCACCTCAAGAATCTTTAGAACAAGTGAAAAATATGTCCTAAAAGGAGATAATAGAAAATATTTTATTATGTCATTTCAACATGGGCCAACTGTTAAAATGCATTGATCTTCATGCAATGTAAATGAAGTGAACCACCAGTGATAGATGTCACAATGTTAGGTATTGATGCATTTTCTTTCTTCCATTCAGTAAACCTCAGTGTGTATCGTACATTTGATGTCTTTAAGATCAAGTTTCCAGTTCTACTTATACTTACAAATGAATATTTGATATTGGGCAGGTAACTTAAAATTTCTCAAAGTAAGTCCCTTCGTCTGTGAAATATACTTTTAAATACTAAAATCATACGATTTTGCTTGGACATAATATGTTAATTCTGCTTATGAAGATAGTGTAATTTAAATATCAATACAATTATTTTATTATCTATATTGTGCTAATATAATGCCATTTTATTTTTGTGAATTATGTATTTTAAAATATACTATAATCTATGCCTTATTTAATAAATATTTATTAGTACACCTAGGTACTAGTACCTAGCAATAAGAGAACAAATGTAACATGAGACACAATATTGGCATTATTTTTCTATATTGAAATATTATGTAGGTTTTTATTAATGTATTCATCTGATTCGAAAATATAATCAGGATTGCAAATGCAGGGCAAAAATGCCACCCTTGTTTTCTCCAGAGCCCATTTCAGACATAACTAATTGATAGCATTTTTCCTTATTTGCCTGAACTCAGCTCAGAGTGTTTCTCAGTCTAGCATTTCTGACAGCTGCCACCAGTCTTCAATCAAAAATGAACCATTATTTGAAACGTTTTGCTTCCCCTGAAATGTATGACCATTATAGAAAGTTTGGAATATAGAAGAGTATAAACAAAGCCACAATATTTCATCATTCAGATATAACTATGTCTACCATTTTATTAAGTTTTCTTTTTTTTTTTAATTAGGAAGTTCAGATTAAAGGGTTTTCATGTCTACTTTGTTATATTTTAGAGTTATAAAATGATATTTAACTTTGAATTTTAAATTTAATTGTGAAATATTACAATCATATATTTAGTAAGAAAAAAGTAACATAGCAGAAAAATCACCCAGATTTAATGAGTATTATTACTTGACATATTTATTTAGATTGTTTCAGAGAGAGGAAAATGTGTCAGGTGTTTTTCAACTTCAACCTTTAAACCAATTTCACTTTCAACTATCATGGTAATTACCATAACAAATTTTGTGTGTCAGTTTTCTGTGCTATTGGTTTCATACATTTTACTTTTACATATGGTGTAAACCAGTGGACCTCAAGGTTTTTGGCACCAGGGACTGATTTCACAAAAGATAATTTTTCCTCCAGATGGTAGACGATGGGGAGGAGGGTGGGAGGCGGGGCTCCGGCAGTAATTCCACAGATGAGCTATGGGGAGTGGCTTTAAATACAGACAAGGGTCACCCACAACTCACCCCCTTCTGTGTGCCCCTTTCCCCAGTCCCAACCCCCCACCCCCTACCTTTCCTAAGTCATGGAAGATAATTTTTCCACAGATGGGGGTTGGGGGAGTGAGGAGGGGTGTGGAGCTCTGCAACCAGGTCCCTAACAGGGCCAGGGGTTGAGGACTACAGGTGTAAGCCCCATCATACATGGTTATTATTGATATGACATTTGAAATTTGTTTTAATATAAAAAATGGGCATGTGTATAGACGATACAAGATAATTAAAGAAAGGAAAAAGAAATGAAATTGAATAATGATGCATAGGTATTAATTATATTATTTTATCTATTTTTAGATGTATGATAATATCATAATATAAAGTTAACAAAAATGTTAGTCACCAAAACATGACAAATGCACTCCATATCAGTATTGGTGATAATTCTGAAACTTACAAAAAATATCTTTTCATGAAGAAAATTGTACTTGCTCCAAATATTATTATTCACCAGCTATCAAAAATATATATTTTAGCATTTCTAAAGAATAGACATTACTTGAATTCCAAATATTTAACATAAGGATGAAATCCATTTTTAATTTTCACCTTAGTTGAATTTCTTTATGACCTTCATTAAGTAAACTTGTAACAAGTAATAAATCTGCTTGAAGGGGCTACATAGGGACCACAGAATCCCTGTGTTCTTTCTTAATTAGGTGTTTTTTAACAACACTGCTTAACAAGAGCCAAAGACCTAAAATATCGCTAAGGGGATGCTCAAGAATGCATGCAGAAGATTCAAAACACAATCATGCAGAAAAACTTCTAATATGGGACTCTATGGTTTTTGTGTTGATTACGTGGCTTAAACCTCATTGTGGATCTCACAAAATTATTTTTCTTCATGACAGCCAAAGAAATAAATCAAATTTTGTTGTATGTAGATGTGGCAAATGCAAAGCTATTGAGTTACATATAAGGTTGAGAATTACCAATCATGACCAGAGATAGTCGATAAGGTCAGGCTCAGGTAAACAGTTAAGTTTCAAATGTAAAATTCAGTAGGCAGAGTTTTTTGTTTTAATATTTAAATACCAGAAGACAGCTGAGATATTTTTCCTATTCATCTTTCATATTATAAACATTCAGTCATTGTATACAGGCACTATGATTTTGTATTTATTATCTAAAAATGGTCTTTTTGTAGTTGTTAAGATGAAAAACACTTCTTTCTCATATCTTTCAAATTACAGAAGGGTAAATATCTTACACAGGCTTTTTATTCAGAGTGTTTGATAGCATAAGTATTACAGGTTATTAAATCCCCCAGGTTTTAAGCTGTCCATTTAATTAACTACACAAAATATTGTAATTTGGGAAATCAAATGAGAAACCTTATTTGTATTAAATAAAAAGAGGAGAAATATATGATTTTTTTCCTCCTGGCTTGACTGCTGCTTTAACAAGATAGTTTGAGTTTTACTGAGATAGAAAGGAGAAAGTAAGCAAGCCAAATAAAAAAAAAAAATTCTATCTCAATGTCAGCTGTCAATCCAGCAGAGTCCCAGAGCAATTTTTCAACCTTCAGGTAGATTTATGACTACAGTTTAAAATGAACAGTGCCTGAGCAGAAATTTATAATTATTCTAATCAAATCATTGCTGAGCTACAAAATATAATTAACTAGCTTAATTGGTAGATAAATTAAATGTATATTTTTATTCCATTCTTTTCAGATATGAAAATTGTAACCTTAGTAATTATGTGAGAAAATGTTATTTTAAAATGTCAAATTTTATTTTGTTTCTTATGCTTCAGGAATATGAAAGATATACAAGAGCAAAAAAGACTATAAAGGAAGAGAAGACTTTTGTTTGCGTCATCCTGTTTCTTCTGAAGAGTAACAATTGGAATAAAAAGAGTCATCAGAATGAATAGTTGTTTACTGCTACTTTTCATGTTGGAAATGCCTCTCCTATGGACTTGCCTTATAGCAACAGAAAACTTTAAAACTGAGAAAGCTAAGCAGCCAGCGGGATATCATTTGAGAGTGAAGCGTGGCTGGGTGTGGAATCAGTTTTTTGTACCAGAAGAAATAAATACGACTCATCACATAGGCCAGGTGCTTATTTTCTAGAAGTGTCACTGTAAATAGCAGAACAATGTAAATAAATGCATTGGGGAAGTTTTGGAAGTTCTCTATTTTCTCAGTGGATCCACTAGAAATTCTAATACACCAGCACAATTAATTGATTTAGATTCACAAGCACCTAAAACATCCACTAAAAACTTGAGAAAGAGGGATATCTCCCATTTTTAAGTTTCATTTTAGTCTCATGTATGAAAACACAGCCCTCATTTATCAACATCTGGAAATTTGATGGTGTTATTTTTGGCAATGGATCAAAGCAGGCACACTGAGACAAATATCATTTACGAACAGTATTTAACTTGATTTTCTGTTATGCTAAGTAGCTGTTGATTTACCCTTCATTCATTTTTAATGAAGTAGATTAATACCATATCCTTTCACAGTTAAGTAGCTTCAGAAGCCTACACAGTTTATTTGATTAGTAAAGTTAAAGTATACGGAATAATTATCTCCACTTTCTTAGAAGAATATATTTTAAGAACAATTCCTTAATGAGACAGAACATCTCCTGTTTATGTTTTTGGTTTTTATTTTATTATTTGATTTTCTTTAAACAGAGGTAACTACAATATCATGTCCTTTTCTGTATGGCTCTTTCTCTAGATGAATGAACTGAAATAAGTTTAACCGCTAATTAACTGGTACTAAAATTTAATTGGGCCCAAAGGGTAAAGCACTCAAAATTTATTAACTCTCTTTTTCTAGCCCTTTCAGGAGAGCTACAGTGTTAAAATAGTGTCTGGATTCCGTAAAGTTCACCTATGCTATCAGCCAAACGTATATGAGTACATTCAATAAAGATAATTATTCCTTATACTTTAGGTTAGGATTTTAGGAAAACAGGTTTCAAAACACGTGAGGGGGTGTGTGTGTGTACCACACACCTGCTATAAATGACATTTCTCATCCCTTTCTATTTTCTAAGATGATTGCAGGTAAATCACATGCACGGATGGCACTAATGAGGTCCACAGTTAAGTGTCTGCTAGGTGACTAGGGGTCTCCCCAGCCATTCTTATAATGGACTCCACAGAGCACCATATGCTTGCTCTCCCATCACTGAATGGGGTGATAGGCTAAGATGAGCTGGTTACTTTCAGTAAATAAGGTGTCACAGGAAGTGCATCAATGTGATTGGGACAAAGACTATCTCTGGGGCTGTCACATTTTCTAGTTTGTTTCTACTTCCTACACAAATCTCCTGCTACTTCATTTCACATAGTGATTGGTTTGGTCTATTTTTTCAATCAATAAAAATATTTATGAAAATGCTCTAACAGATGTTTTCCCTCTAAACAAACTCATTAGGCTTAAACACCATACAGATAACTGGTTTAAAAGAGAACAATAATGAATGTTTAGGTGCTTGTAATTAAAGAGCTAGTAAAAATAAAATGTGGCTGATGTGTCCAAGATAACTGTCCCTTGGATCCATTTGTTAACAGAAATTAAGATTGGAAAGTACAATTAAGTGAGAATGTAAAGTGATATTGGTTTGCAAAATTGGTAGTAAGCCGCCTTCTTCAGAAAATATTTTTTGAGTAGACGTATAGAAAATTTTGTAATACTAGAGTACATGAAATTAAAATATCATTAGCATATGCATTTTGTGACAGGAAGAGACAAGTATTCAAGTAAACCTTTTTGGGTTGTTTTTTCCCTTTTTATCTGGGTCTTAAAAATATCGAACTTACTAGTATTTGAAAATTACACTGTGCATATGCTTGGGATACATTTATTCATTACTGAATTTAATATATATTAATTCTAATATTGAATACATTCTCAAAATACATTGAAATGTCATTTTTAAAATATGGACCATGCATTGCTCATTTAATATATTGACTGGAATTGTTTTCCTTAGTTTCTTAACATCATGGCATAGATAATTTCTTTTTATTTTATGAATAATTGAAGACTATCAAATTTAAAGAGCTATCAGCAAAAAGTCAACCTGGATGTTATTTTTCTCAATTTGTTTCTTTCATTACATAGCACTGATATTCAACACATTATTAAAAAATGCTAAATTCGGCTGGGCGTGGTGGCTCACGCCTGTAATCCTAGCACTTGGGAGGCCGAGGCGGGGGAATCGTTTGAGCTCATGAGTTCGAGACCAGCCTGAGCAAGAGCGAGACCCCGTCTCTACTAAAAATAGAAAGAAATTATATGGCCAACTAAAAATATATATATAGAAAAAAAAATTTGCCGGTCATGGTGGCGCATGCCTGTAGTCCCAGCTACTCGGGAGGCTGAGGCAGTAGGATTGCTTAAGCCCAGGAGTTTGAGGTTGCTGTGAGTTAGGCTGTCTCAAAAAAAAAAAAAAAATGCTAAATTCATTGATTTAAGTATCTTAGATTTTTTTCCACAATCACATAGAAAAATTTATTAATTAGTTCATAACACTAAATTATAGCTTGAGCCATCAGAAAAGTTAAGAATTTGTTTAGGACTGTATTTCATGGTTAACTTTGTAAACTTTCAGATAGTCTTTTAACTTTGAAGAAGAGTACATTCATAAATGGTGAATCAAGAAAACATGGATTTGCAATAATTAGAGTATCATGGCATGCATCCTCTCTTATGTAGAAATAATTTAGATATGAAAAACCATGCAACTAATTTACATCAAAATTATACTTGTTTTTTAAATGTACATTCAAAATTATAAATAATCAACACTATGAATAATGAACAAATCTACTTTGTTTTTAAAAAATAAAACAATAAGGGCACAGGAAAAATGTATTTGAGAATTAAGTTGAATATGTTGAAAAGAAAGAGGTTTATATCTTCCGGCTAAAAATCAAGGGCTAACGATTATGTTACTTAGTTGTTATTAGGGGAGGATCTGGGATTAGAAGCCCTGTGGTCTACATCACAAATCTACACAAAAACCAAGAGTCTCTATTTTCTTCTGTATAGAAATAGTGATTATCTCATATATGTATATCATATATATCATCATATATGAAATGATATGTATTTCACAATGCTGTTTTGAGTGGTACTTGAAAACACTAATTTAAAGCAAATTATGAATATTGTGGCATATGTTAAATACCCAATAGAAGGTTGAGATTATTATCTTCTCATTGTACTCTCTAATTTTCTTTCTAGTATTTTCATGTTTTCTATGTATTTTCAGCCAAGAGACAGAATGTCACTGTCTAAATACACCTAGATTATTATTTTCTTATCTGTCTCCAAGTCCTAACCTAATATAAATATTTGAGAGTACAGTTTTATTGACTAACAATGTAGTCATGAATCAAACTTAAGCCAAATATGTTGTTAATAATTTATTAAAGAGGCTTTATTTTTCAATTATTATAGTTTGCAATTAGAATCATCTATTTCTAATAATAAAATTTGTATAGTTCTTTACATTGAAAATTCGGACTTCTTCCTCTGCCTGGTGATAAATTTTAATTTTGAAATTAATATTTTACCTTATTTAATATAATGTGGAAATTATATAGAATTATTAACTTAGGGAATAATTAACATACATGAAAATAAAATTTAAATTTGATTTGTCCATTTCAGATGTATAGAAACTAAATTATTCCTCTTTGCCTTTGCAGCTAAGATCTGATTTAGACAATGGAAACAACTCTTTCCAGTACAAACTTTTGGGAGATGGAGCTGAAAGTATTTTTACCATTGATGAAAGAACAGGTGACATATATGCCGTACAGAAGCTTGATAGAGAAGAACGATCCCTCTACATCCTAAGAGCCCAGGTAATAGACATCACTACTGGAAGGGCTGTGGAACCTGAGTCTGAGTTTGTCATCAGAGTTTCGGATATCAATGACAATGAACCAAAATTCCTAGATGAACCTTATGAGGCCATTGTACCAGAGATGTCTCCAGAAGGTATTGCATATTATTTACATCAAAGATATATTAACAATGAAAAAAGATTTAAAATTTCAAGCATATATTTTGGAAGTGAATTATTTAAAGTTCTACACTAGTACTTCCTTCTACAAACGTGTTTAAGTAAAATATCTGAGAACTTAGACTATGCATTAAATTTTTGTAAAAAATCATATATACATCAATAAATTATTTGTTTTATTAAAATGTCATCCCAATCTTCAAAGCAATAGAAAAAAAGGCTAGATATGTTTATTCAAGCAATTCATAAAATTCTTTAGCCTGTTTATTTACTAGTCTCTTAAATATAAGAATTTCTTTTTCAAAACAAAATATATCTTTGTATCTCAAAAAAAGATAATCCTGCAAGATATGTATGTAGAAATAGAAGAAACCAATTTTTAAGATGAAAACAACTAATATGTATCAAAATCATGGAACAAGAAGATCAAAACCAAAACAAAATAGTTGAACATCTGTGTGTGGTTGTATTCATTTCAAGTTCCTTTTCAAAGCCCAATGTTATTGTTATTAATGTTTTAAATATAATACATATGCAAAAAAATGATTTCCATAAGATATAAGAATTGATTGCCTTAGAAGTCATAAATAGCTTTCCACTGGGTGGGGAACGGGTTGGGGCAGGAATTACGGTTATTCAAAATTTCTCCTCTCATTTATTCACTTAAATAATTTTCATAGCATAATACATGGTAAAATTTAATTCAAAGATTTATTTTACTGTGACAAATAAATGTAATTCAATAATGGTCATTTTAAATTATTCTAACATTCTTCAAAACTGCATTACCTAAATATTCAATTCATTAGTCAATAATTCTAAAAATAGATATTGTCATATATTTTCCTGATTCTTCATTTTCAACATTCCAGGTAGAAATTTAAAGATGCTAGTTTACATTGTTTAGAACACATAGGTATTTAACTAGAGTATAAACAAATTTACCTGTGTAATATATATCAGGACAAATTATCATTAGATGTAAATAGCACTTTAAAATTATTCTATTTTGGTAGCTGGGCAAAGACACAGCTCTTCTTCCTCCTCCCTCCATTCCCTTTCTCCTCTATCTCCCCCTCATCCTCTCCTCTATCTCCTTATTCCCTGTCTTCCTCCTCCTACACCTCTTCCTCCTCCTCTTTCTTTCTCAACAGTTATATATTATGGACCTAACTTGTGCCAGGAATCTTTTTTTGAAACTAGGGATAGAATTATAAAAGAGATACAGGAGTCAACTGCTAGTATAAAACTTATATTTTAGTTATAACACACAAACAAGAATAACTCATTTTAAATAAACAGGGTAATATTAATTAAAGTAGGTTATTTAAGTGTTAAATATGAGTGAAGTGTGATGATGATTAATTGCCCGGAGGAAAGAGGGACATTTTAGGAGCTGATATTTGAGGAGAATGATCCAAAGAGGTTAGCCATGCCCTACGCTAGGAAAATACTTCCACACAGAGTGCTCAGGATTGCATACACCAATACAGGAGTCTGTTGACACATGGCAAATGTGTAGAGCATGGCAATGAATGTGATTGCTTTGGCAGAGAATGTAGGGAGGGAAGAGAAAAGCATCCAGCCTGATTTGACTGTTAAGCAGAAGGAGGTTGGGCTGGCAAATTGGAATGAATGGAATTGGCCAGTGATAGCAAGAAGAAGAGAAAAACATGAGAAAAGATGTTGCAAAAGAAGAGATCTTCTAAATGTGTGGAATGCTGCTATGAGTTTGAAGAAACTCAAAACAGAGTAGTGATTTTGATTTGGCAAAGTGAAGGCCTCTAATGATTTTGATAAGAAAAGTTTGGTTTAATTTGTGCTATTGCACAAATATACATTGGAGACTATTCTATGTCATAAATGGAAGAAGAGGAAGCAACAGTGAATTCAGCCAACAATGTAGCATAACACTTTAAGAAGTGTTTAAGAAGTGTTATGCTACAGGGAGAAAATAGAGATGTGAGACACTAGCAAGAGGGAGATCAAGTCAAGAGGATTTTTTGTTGGTTTATTGCTGTTTGTTTATTAAGATGGGAAATTTAATCACACTTATATGCTTATATACTATAGGGAATGATCCAAAAGAAGAATATTTTGATGCAAAATAAAAGGAATATAGCTGCTACTATATTAAACTTTCTTAAAAAAAGAGTCTTGGAATGCAGGGCACAAGTAGAAGGGAGAGATTCAAGTAGGCTGATATATTGGTTCATAACCAATAAGTTAATAAGTGTTTGCTTCTATTTTATCAGTAAATTATGATAACAAATACAGTAATTGAGAACAAAGGAGTATAATTTTAGAGAGAGAGGAGGGAGGTACAAAACAGCCATTTTGGAGAGTTGGATAGTGAGCCCACAAAGAAATTATTGTTTGTACAATACATTATTGGAATCATGGTGTCAGTACAGATTACAAAACATGGTTTGGTCTATACTACTACAGATCTCTTTGTGCACTGCAATTGGAGATACTTGTCTAGATTATCTAGTCAATACATCCTGGAGGAATGCCAGTTAGGGTTCAGGCTTTGTATGGAATCATACACAAATCAACAAGCACTTCTTAAACCTTTCCACGAGAGGAAGGAACCAACGGAGCAGTGGTCAGTTGCTATCAGAAATGTTGTCTAATATGAAATAAAATATTCCTAATGTTCTGTCAGCTTTTTAACTAATGGTTTCCTTCTAAAGCATTCCCGCATTTTTGTTGACTTTGTTTAGAGGTTAAAAAATCAAATAACTAAATTATACATGATTCTCTTTTTTCCTCAATGTCAATATTTAGTTAATGAATACTGTGAATTATTTTACCAAACTATATTCTTAATTCTTCATCTTTTTTCTATGTCCACGGCTATTTAATGGATTCTTGAGTATTGACCTTGCTTCCAAATTCCTTACCTAACTATTTTGTTCTTTAAAAAGCAACCATTGCACATATTTTATTGTTTGTTATCTTTTAAAAATATGTTTCTGTTGTATTAGAGTCAACTGTCTATTATCATATTTCAATCTGCACTTTAAACTTAGAATTTGGTTTGGAGAAAACCAAGAAAATTTCAAAGTACTTGTTGTTTGTTAAACACACATTTATTTACAAGTAATGATTGGCTTTTACTGATTACATTTATATTTGAAATGCAATTACTTTCAAACTAGAACTTTCAAGTGAAATTGAGATAAACCATGATGTTTTCCCATTTGTCACTTTGGATTTGCAAAGTTATTATCTTTCTTCCACAAATAAATGTAAGATCTATTAGGCCAGGAGTCACAGAGCACCTGATGTTTGGAATGATAGAATAAATAAATGAATGGGTGCATGGATGGATAAAAATGCTATGTAAGTGAATAGACTGCTTTGGGATATGAATAGAGGATATCAGTAGATGTGAAATCCAAAGAGACTCCACCAGTGTGGGTTGAAGAATATAGTGACCCAAGGTGCTGCAGGTAATTGCTAAATAGTGACTCATCATTCTGAAAATTTCAGTGCAGAAGCTACATATTCATTTTTATGTCCTTTTGGTGAATAGCAGCCTGTCAAAGCCTTAATCTTCCCTTTCAATAAAAGTTGTTAGTTTTTACATAAAACTTTAGCCTTATCAAGAAAAGAGGTGGCATTTAAAATAGACGTAGTATGTTGTTTAATAAGCAATTAAGCCTGCTTTGGCTGATTATGCCAATGCCATTTCATAGTTGTACCTAAAAGTAAACTTGTGGTAAACACCTAACTCTTACCTTCACGTGATCTTAAAAAGTAGTTGGGTGATTTATTTTCTGCATTACAAAATCCTGCTAAAAGTGAATCATGCTTTAACAAGTTAGGTCACATTGTGTGAAAAACAACAGTAAGAAATATTTATATTCCTGGGCCCCAGTAAAAAAAATAAAAGGAAAAAAAGAAAATAAAGAAATATTTATGGTTTATACATTATGAATTCTCATTAGAGTTAATGCACCTATTATATATGTTTGTATGTGTATATGTTAAAAGAAAATTTTAAACTTGACTCCTTTAAAATTTAGTTTTATATATTTCCTGCATATAGAACACAAGAAGAATATATTGCTTAGTAAATATATTCTCCATCCTCACTCTTTGGAGCTTTACCAAATACATATCCTCCATCAAATATTTTATAACAGTAGTCACTGAGTACATCATTTTTAACATTAGCAAGTATCTAACACTCCTTACACTGATGTTGATCATTTTATTATCAAAACCAGGATGCTATTGAAAGCAAAGAGGGTAACTTATGAGTGAGACGCATTTCACCTTACCAGTTAAGAAAGACTATAATAGCATTTTAGATTGGAAGTACAAATAAAGTGGGCTATACTGAACTCTGCAATTATTTTAAAATATTGTATTTTAAATTGTAAGTTTTTTTGAAAATCAGATAAAAATTCTCTTTAATAATCTCTATCATCAATATGGCACACATATGCTGTAATGCAGAACCATTATAAAAAGAGAGATCAAATGCAATTAATTTAAAATACACACAAATTAAATTTCAGTTATTTTTCAGAAAAATAAAAGTCCTAATTTTTTGAAATTCCTAACATCTGAAATAAGATTCTATGAACCTTATGCCTTTGGACACATAAGTTGAAAATGATTGATATCGGGACAGATTGCTCTTCTTAGTCCTCCAAATGTTAGTTTTAATTAAACACACTCTAATTTGCTTTGACTTAAATTCTATTAATATTATCTCAGATTATAAAAATGTAGAGATGTTAAAAATATCACATGAAAATAATAATAATGACCTAGTTTTCAGTGATTGTAAACAGAAAAACAAAAAAAAAATAATTGAAGAATACTTTACACATTTAAGGTGACAAGTGAGAAAATACCAGCTGTTTTCCAACTTCTATTTGGAGGTTTTAGGTTGTAAAGTTACTGCATCTCAAATATAAATACCGTAAAGATGGACCAATCAGTACTTGTAGATAAATAATGCTTCTCATACTAATAAAATAAGGTTTCAGTGTGAAGGAGTGAGAAATGTGCTGATGAAACCATTATTTTTATCATGAATTTGATCACTTGATCACCTAATTCATCTTATATCTGCTTTGTTGTCATTATAATCATAGATTCGGAGTGTGGGTCAAAATAATGTTATTTTAATCTGTGCTGCTTTGGAGTTGACCATTATACTCAACATCTTCTCAATAAACTTGTTCCAGATTAATCAAGGTGTACTCAAATTAAAAGTACATATAAAATAGCTTTTCTATTACACAATTTATATCTCCATTGTAAGAAAATCCTATTAACCTTATTACCACTGAATTCAAAACCAATAAAATATTACATACTAAAATAAATGAGTCATTTTGAAATGTACAGTTTAAATCTTAGCATTCACTATAATAAACTATGGTACCCATACTTTGGTATTCTCTAATAAATGTAAGCTTTAATTGTGAAATGTCTTTGCCATAGCTTGCTGACTTCTCTATTGCCTACATGATGTCTAAATTGGTCTACCTAAGATAATTTATCACTCTTTTATATTTGGATGTCTCCCATAATCACTAGTGGATAAAACATTGTATGCGACATGAAATGATACCATTCAATAAAGTTTTGTTATTAATGTTAAATATTTGACTGAGAATCATCCAGTCCTCTCTAAAACTGGTTGATAATAAAATCCACATAAGTCAATATAGACAGATTTACACTATTCTTACATGAGGTTTCACTCAGTGGTGGCAGAATAGTTCTGATGTGTTGAGAAATTATATTATTGATGTTCTCAATGCTTTCAATCTTCAACAATTTTATGCAGTTTTAAAAAGTTTAACACTTTTCATGGTGAGTGTCAGGCGCACTGTCTGGAGAATGGACATGCTTGAGGCTCTGACTCAGAGGGATGGGCGGGACATGGTCAATGTATATAACCTGAACTTATGTACCCCCATGAGGAGCTGAAATAAAAAAAAAAAAAGGAAAAAAAAAAGTGTAACACTTTTAAACATCACAAGAGAATGTGTAATTTATATGTAATTTCACATACATAATAAATATTTTATCTTATATGAACAGCCCATCATCTCATTAAAATTTCTATGTCATAACAAATGAAAAAGTATATTAGCAAATGCAGTTTTTAGAGACTAATAAACTACTATATTCCCCTCAGGAACTTAGTACGTTTATATCTTGTGTCATCTACATAGCAATAAGTTTCTGCAAATAGTGTATCTGATAAAATGAGCACAGTCAAATATTGTTTTAAACTTATTTTCATAAAGATCTTTTGCAATAGAAAGTTGTCAAGATTCAGAAGCTAGCTAGAAGGAGAGAACTAATATTTTAAATTTGTTATGAAAAAAATCTCTCTAGAGTGATACAGGAAAATGACATCAACTATCCATGCCATAATAATAATAGAAATATATCAAATATTATATTTGATGTTTATTTTAGAATAAATAAACTGATAAATTGCTAAGTACAATATGATTCTAAGAGAATTTTTTTCTATTTACATTTTTGTCCACTTAAAATGATAAATGCAAACTGATTTAAGAGGATTTTTAGGTTGCAACAGTCCAGTCATCTTGGCTCTTTGCATTCCCAAATAGCTCTGCCATCTCTGATCAAGTTAGGGTGACTCCACTGACAGACAGGCTGACCTTGGGACCCATTGGTCCCCAAGAGAAAGATTTTCTCACTCTTTGTTTGCATCCCTAACTAATTTGATTTCAAGGATCTGATTTAAACTTTTAAGAGTTGCCATCAGCTACCCAATTCTAATTACCGGATGATGTCTTAAGGTAGAATAATAAGATTTAAGGGTGAGGCAGTTCAACATATGCACATCCCTTCAGGATTATTTTCACTTCCCTTTATCTGCAATCCTGTGGTCATTTCACACTGTCACAGTTGTACTAACATGGAGTGATCAGGTACCTAGTGTTACTCAGGATAGTCCTGCTTTACTCTTATTTTTCTGTCATTTTG
Organism: Lemur catta; assembly: GCF_020740605.2. Lineage (NCBI taxonomy): Eukaryota > Metazoa > Chordata > Mammalia > Primates > Lemuridae > Lemur > Lemur catta. Next base: position 47,962,863 of record NC_059143.1, on the reverse strand, counting down.
TCCTGGAAGCATTTGTCCTAGTTTTTCTAAAGGATTTCTGCAAGATTTAAAATACTGACTAGTAAAATATACCAGTCTACTTCCCTCGGTTGGCTTTTTATGGGCCCAGCACGCTTCCGCTGAGCAACTCTGCTGGTCTGTTGGCTTTTTAAAGGAAAAAAAAAAAAAAAACTTTTAGAAAATATTCAAGAAGATTTAAAATTGTTTAATCTGTATTCCGTGAAAGGTGATATCAATAATAAATGAAAAAGGAAAAGAGAAAGTAGGAAACAACAGAATAAAATAAAACAAAGATAAATAGGGTGATATAAAAATTGAACATTGCTAAAATCCTTCTGATTTTTATGGCCAATATTTCCAAAACATGAGTACAAATTGAGTAAAACTGCATGCATTAAAGTTTTAGAAATATTGCTGCTTATTTTTTCCATCTAAATTAGAGATATATACACATATACATATACTAACACATACATTCATATATACATATATATATTTTCTCACATGCATAAATATAAAGAGTAAATCCCTGAGTAGTCATCAGTGGTTCTTATCGAGCACTGAACACCCCTGAAACATTGCAGAGTTACCCCACTTCTATAGGTTTGGTACCATTATTTTAAAAGTTCTAAAATATTCATAAGAGAGAATAATAAGTATTTCCCTAGAAATTGAACTCCCTACTAAATTCACATGAGAGGTATTCTGGATATTTATAATATCAAACTGTTTTTATCCACTAAGGTTCCTAAGAGTTTGAATTCTTTGATTTTCTATACAGAGAAATTATTTTGTGTAACAGGCTACGTTAGGTTTTCTATTTAGAAACCTAATGTAGAGAACAAAGGAATGACATATTCAGACGGTGAAGAGGTAAGTTTTTGTTAGAAGTAAAGGAAGCTATCAATATAAAATGTGCTAAAAAAAAAAAAAAGCTGGCTTGGAAAAGAGAACCTAACTATATGACTTATATTTCTATCATCGAAATGCAGAGTCATCTTCTGTGGGTCATTGCATTTGCTGGGTCTTCCCAGTTCTTATTTGTATAATCCCAGGTTAGGAACTCTAAAGACTTAGATTACTAAAATGTATTTTGATTAATAACTAACAGTACTATGATTTTTAGGGTGGCTTCTGAAGCTAAAGACAGGTAGTATAGTTAGTTCTGGAAACCAGCGTTGGGAAACCCCTATGGAAAGAAATAATATAGAGACAATGAGGAAAAGTGGAGGAGTAAATGGATGTGTGCACGGAAGGGTAGTTAAAAGAACAAGTCTTGTCCAGTATAGACTGATTAAATTGGTGGTCCCTATGAACCATTTTATTGGAATAACTCTCCACAATAACTACAGAAAGATATTTTTAAAACATTTAAAAGTAATATGGGTCTACACATGGAATAGTTGGGGAAATGAATAAGTATTGGAAAGGGTAGGTGAAGAGTTTTCTTTTCATATATTATATTGCTCTGGATTTTTGAATGAGGTATAAGTGTTACCTATTAACATTATATGAATAAGAAGAAATTCTACTTGAGTAAAATATGCTATATGCTATTAAAGCAAACATTAAACAACTATCCTAAAAATGATAAAACAGAACAGCAAAGAAAGCGCACTATTGAGGGCAGCCGTTAAAGTTTCAACAATTAGTGAAGTATAGAAGGGTTGCCTATTAGAGTGTTTCAGTTTATAACATTGGATTGTGATGGGAAAATTCATTATGCTAGCTGTAAAGAAAACCACAGAGGTTATTTGATTTTATGCCATTTGTGCTGCCATTCTTATCAACACAGTACATAGTGTCCCAACAAATATGGATTTCTAACAAGATCCATAATGCTTAATTCTGTGTTTACAGAAAGCAAATTAAAAAACACAATATTTTCAGTAAATACTTTTTTAAATGTAGCATTAATTTCAAAAGTACAAATATTTATTTCACATGATTTTACTGCTTATTACTGATTTTTAATAAGAATGCTTACCTTGTCAATATATGCAAGATTTTGTTTTGCTTTTTTCTTAATTCTTCAAAGCAAGTAGGTATATTACAAAAAGTAATTGAACAAGCTAAATATTATGCCCATCCTCAACTGGATACTCTTTCAAGCTCATTTCAATTATCTTTATAAATATTTATCAACATTTCACAGTCTTTTAAGGTATAGGCTACACTATGATTTTTGGTGAAAATCATTTCCAAGTTCCTTTTGATTCCTCCACTAAGAAAACATATTGGGAAGATTAAAAATTGATAAATTACACATTATAATGAATTGTTTAAAAGTTACACCTTATGTCACAAATGTACATGTTTAAAATTCAACATTGCATATGAGAATTAGGAAAATTTTATAAAAGGTTATATTCTTTTGTCTATACAAGAAGATATTACTTTTAAAAGAACTGAGTTTTCATTTTATAACATCATTTTGCTTTGGTAAAGACAGAATGCTTTACAGAACTGAATTCATCCTTGAATAAGACCACAGTCTTAATTTACTGTTACTACGTATTTTCTCTTCAGGAACGTTAGTCATCCAGGTGACAGCAAGTGATGCTGACGATTCTTCAACTGGTAATCATGCTCGTCTCCTATACAGCTTATTACAAGGCCAACCATATTTTTCTATTGAACCAACAACAGGTATTTGTGAATGAAACACAGTGCTATTTACATGATTCTGAAGTAAGCAAATGTCAGCAAAAATATCTGCTTAGAAACATGTTTTACAGTAGGCCTGATGTTTCAGTTCATACATGGGTTGTAATTCCTAAGCATTTAATTAGTGTTAGTCTTGTAGCCTTTTAGTTGATTTTTCTAAGGTTAAGAGATTGGATTTTCCTTATTCAAATCACAAATGACTTCTGTATGGAGTATAAAACATATGTAAAGATTTTATAAACCAATTAGAAAAAAGACAAAAAGCCTAATTTAAAAATATGGGAAAAAAACATTTAAAAACAATTGACAAAAGGAAATATAAAAAAAGTCTATAAGCATATAGGCATTCCGCCTCATTAGTCATCAGGGAATACAAACAAAAAGCACAAATACACTTGCATACCCAAACAGAATGCCTGAGATTAAGTCTGAGTATAAGGCTGAGTATACAAATTGGTATGAAGCATTCACTTAAAAAAAGTTCTGTATTTTAATTTTATTACTATTATTATTATTTTTTTTTTTGAGACAGAGTCTCACTCTTTTGGCCTTGGTAGAGTGCAGTGGCATCATCATTGCTCACTGTAACCTCAAACTCCTGGGCTCAGCTTCCTGAGTAGCTGAGACTACAGGCACACTCCATGACATCTAGCTAATTTTTCTATTTTTAGTAGAGACGGAGTCTCACTCTTCCTTAGTCTGGTCTTGAACTCCTGAGTTCAAGCAATCCTCCCACCTTGGCCACCCAGAGTACTAGGATTACAGGCATGAGCCACCATGCCATGCCCACCCCACAATCCTCCCTTGAGTTGCACATGGAGAGATGCTAGCATCATCTAGTCAACATATTCAATGGTTTCTACTCTGCTTTATATAATTGATTACATTAGTGAAACTCTTTAGTCCACATTTAAAATTCCTTCAGGTTATGCTCCAGTTTATCTCTTTAAAAAAATAAGTAAACACAACTTTTTAAATGAATGCTTTGTCTTGGATACATTTGGGAATTGGCTATTTTTTGATTTCAATAGATTGAGGAAGTTACATGGATGAATTGTATAATGCTGAAGTCAGGGCTTTTAATGTATTCATCACCAGAAGAGTGTACATTGTACTCAATAGGTAGTTTTTAATCTCTCACCCTCCCCAGCCCCCTTCTTAGTTTTCTTTGTCAATTACATCACTTTATGAGTGTATGTATCCCTAGTTTAGCTCCCACTTATAAGTGAGAACATGTGATGTTTGGCTTCCATTCCTGCAATACTTCACTTAGGATAATGGTCTCCAGCTCCATCCAAGTAGCTGCAAAAGATATTATTTTATTCATTTTTATGACTGAGTAGTACTCCATGGAATATGTATATCACATTTTCTTTATCCACTTATCAGTTGCTAGGCACTTATGTTGATTCCATGTATTTGAAACTGTGAATTGTGCTGCAATAAACATTTAGGTGCAGGGTGTCTTTTTTATAAAATGACTTATTTTCCTTTGGGTAGATACACAGGAGAGGGATTGTTGAGTTGAGTGGTAGGTCCACTTTTAGTTCTTGAAGAATCTGCATATTGTTTCCATAGTGGTTGTACTAGTTTACACTCCCACCAACAGTGTATGAGTGTTCCCTTCTCAATGCACCAGTGGCAATATCTATTGTTTTTTGATTTTTTTAGTAATGGCCATTACGACAGGGGTAAGGTGTTATCACATTGTGGTTTTAATTTGCATTTCCCTGATAATTATTGATGTGGAGCATATTTTCATATGTTTTTTTGGCCATTTTTTTTTTTTCCTTATATCTGTGTTTAAGTGTTCCCAAAATCTTTAAAATTATTTGGCCCTCTCCTATCTCAAACTCTTGTCTTGAGTTCTTCCTAGGTTCTTTTCAGTGACAATTATTAATAATTGATTTTTACTAAATTATTTTATAGAAGAACATTTATCATGGACTATCTTGAGTTTGAATTTGCATTTCTCTTTCTTTAAATATATATGCATATATTATGTATATATTTACATTTTGAATAATTGTGGGTCAACAGCAAAGCCTTCTTCAGGTCCTACGACATGACTCTAAGTAAATTTTAACATCATAAGGGCCCAAATATTTTTTTACATAAATTTGATATTATAAATTACACAGTTATCCATAATGAGCTGATTTCAGAGTTTGTGGCCTAGTTAACTGTAGCATACCAATATTGTGTTATAGAAGGTAGCAGAAATATGTTGAGGTAAAAATAAAAATTTTTCTTTCCTACCTGTGGATTACCCTTAACATAGTATTTTTTAAGGGCCTACCCGTGTTGTTATTATTGTGATGACTACTCTAGACTCTAGGCAGAGTTACTATTTAATTTATTATTATTATTGTTATTTTTCACCAGGGCAGTGTCTGACATATTGTAGTAGTTCAACATATATCAAAAGAAGGATTGTATGATGAAATGCTTAAGAAATTAACTAAGAAGTTATCATGGTTAATAATGAAATAATAATTGGAATTTTATTACATTTTTAAAGGAGTTATAAGAATATCTTCTAAAATGGATAGAGAACTGCAAGATGAGTATTGGGTAATTATTCAAGCCAAAGACATGATTGGTCAGCCTGGAGCACTGTCTGGAACAACAAGTGTATTAATTAAACTTTCAGATGTTAATGACAATAAGCCTATATTTAAAGAAAGTAAGTAAAAAGCATCCTGAGTCTTCATTCTAAGATAAATATAACTGTGTTGAATATAGGCAGATGTCAGAGTTTGCATTCTAAAAGTGCTGCACTAGCCCTAGAATTAAATAAATTTGTTAATTATTCTAAACTGTGAATATTTTCATTAGCATAATCATTCAAATACAAATGAAAGAGTAATCAATGTGTTAGTTTTCTATTGCTGCTGTAACAAATTGTCATAAATTTCATGGCTTTATCTTCAAAAATATAAACTAATGGTAGCAGCTTTCTATGTCTTGTTTCCTGTTATATCCCCAGCCTCTAGAACAGGGCCATGTGAAAAATATGTGGTCGAAAATGATTTCTGAATGCATGGAAAATTGTATAGGTTAAGTGTTGATTAAGAGAAATGTCTGAGTTGTTTCTAATTTTGGAGGCCAATAATTTAATATAAACTCAATCACATTTAAGTCTGCTTTCAAGTTTATGGTAGTATGATTGTTTTCTGCAGATTAATTTCTTGACAATTTTTAATTTGTGCAATTAAACAATTCTTTCAGTTTTCCCATAAGAAGAGAAACACTGCACTGTTAAAGTGTTATTTTCACTCTAAAACTACGGTAAAATATTAGCAATTTTTAAGTAATACTTCTCCCAGTTAAAAAGTAAAATCTTGAAATGCAACCTCTGAAGTGACTTGCTCTATGCTTCTAAGGGAACCAAGAATCTCTCTGAAGAAAAATTCCATTATATGTGCTCCTTTCTCTTAATTCTAAGGAGCTTCATTCTTTAGAATATTCACATGTATGATGATTTTTTTTACATTTTAACATACATTACAAATAATAATTTAATTCTCAATTAAAATAAATTTAATAAAGTAATTATCAGTTTTTTGACAAGTTACTCCTGAAAAATAAAGAAAAAAAGCTCAGTAATTTGTAGTTGTATCTATGTATTTCCAATGTATCTGAAATTATTTTCTTGAGATGAAATCACTGGGGTCATCTTTGACTCTGATATTGTTTTTCTACTATTTCCACTTACCAGCTCTTTTGGATCTATCTTACTTTGCATTTCCATGATGGCTAGTTTAATCCAGGCCCAGAATCTCAAAATCAAACTATTATACTTGGAACTCAAATAGTTGCATTCAGTCTCTCCCACCTTTAATCTACACTTACATTTATTGGTAACTTCAGTCATCAAGGAATGTTTGAGGAGAATTGAGAAACACTTTTTATCAAACTTAATTAAGGATGGTTGAAGGATACAATAAAAAATAAATCATGTATATTGAGGAGGTGTACATATGAATAGAAATTTGGAGTAATACATACTAGTAATAGCCCTGCCTAAGAAATATTTGAGAAACAATGATAGAAGCTCAAATAGGATAGTGGGAAAATGTTCAGATTTCAAAATAGGAAGTGAGGATATACATATATATATATACTTTTATATATATATATATAGAGAGAGAGAGAGAGAGGGAGAGAGAGAGTTTGAGACTGACACTTAGAATAAGTAAATGGAAAGGGTAAGTATGGGTATAAAGGATGCTATAATTGGGAGTTTCTTATGTTAGGTATTTGTCTGAAATATCTTGAATTTTGTTTTTAAAGGTTTATACCGCCTGACTGTCTCTGAATCTGCACCCACGGGCACTTCTATAGGCACAATCATGGCATATGATAGTGACATAGGAGAGAATGCAGAAATGGATTATAGCATTGAAGAGGATGATTCACAAACATTTGACATCATTACTAATAATGAGACCCAAGAAGGAATAGTTATATTAAAAAAGGTAGACATATTAAAATTACTTGCTTTGCAGAATAGTGCAAAATCGAATAAGAAATACATATAATGATTTTGTGTATCTGGTTAGATTTTTTTTTCTTCATTAAGTAATTGAAATAAGATCCTGTGATTTATGGTTTAGGGAGAAACGGAGTTTAGAGTTATCCAGCTCCTTGAATTATATGTAGAACAGTTTAAAAAAAATCAAATAAAGGACAAATTTTTTTAAAAGTTCTTAAATATGAGGAAATTAATTCTCAATTCCATAAGATCTTTATGCCTAGAAAAATATAATTTTAATCATAAATGAAAATACAGTTGCTATTACAAAACATTTCATTATAGATGTAAGTAACAAAATACAAACAGATTTTTATGCCTGATTAATGATTTAACAAGAGGGATTCAAGTATATAAAAAGGAAAGTGTAACTGAAAGACAAATGAAGCTTAATTTAACAAGTAAAACTTTATTTTTCTCCCTAAGGAATATCTTGGGTTACTAAAGCCATTTCTTCTATGTACACTGTCTTTCTTTGTAGAAAGTGGATTTTGAACACCAGAACCACTATGGTATTAGAGCCAAAGTTAAAAACCGTCATGTTGATGAGAAGCTTATGAAATACCATACTGAAGCTTCCAGCACTTTCATTAAGGTTCGGGTAGAAGATGAGGATGAACCTCCTATTTTCCTCCTTCCATATTATGTGTTTGAAATTTTTGAAGAAAACCCACATGGATCATTTGTAGGCACGGTGTCTGCCACAGACCCAGATCATAGAAAATCTCCTATCAGGTGGGTCAGCTTCACATTAATAAATAAGTAAACACAGGTTAGACTGCAAATAAAATTGAATGCAAATTCAAAGATACATCTGTATCTATATTTCTCTATATGGTACTTAATGGATTTGTAACACTTTAAACAAACACATTAAAATCTGGAGCTTCAATGTTGGTTAATATGCAGTGAAATAGATGATTACAAACATGTTTAAGAAAAAGGAAATCACCAACTAAAATCAGTATAATTGATTCCCTTTTCATTGGAGTAAGGAGGTAAGAGAAAAGAAACCTTTTTTTATCCTAAGTCGGAGTTGAAGCAAAGTTGATCATAATGTGGCTCATTTAAATACTTTTTAATTGAAATGATATTCAAAAATTGAGAAAGCTTTTACAGATTATCATTTAAAGGAGTAAAATGATATAAGTCCAACAGGTTAGAAATAAATGTATGTGTTACAATTAAATAAATATTTCCCATGTGTTAAAATAATCTGTTATTTTTAGTTACTGTGTTGTGATATCTCTCTTTTTTTCTTTCAATATTTGAGGTGTAGTCTGTTTGGACATTAAAAAAAAAAAAAAAAAAGCTTGTTACATATTTCCACTGCCTTCCCTTGCTCACCTATTTTCCACAACTCATAATCTACAGAATTACATAAACTTCCATGTGTTCGTTAACATGCTGGCTATTGCTTTGCTCTTTGGAGGCATTGCTGGTGCAGCAAAGAAGCTCCATTAAATTTTTGGTACAAAGAGATGTTCTGCTTTTCCATTTTACTTCCTATTTATAAAATGCTGCCTTCTATTGTATAGGTATAGTTATTACTAGCAGTGATTTTAATAATTTTATAAGTGTATATACACAAATACATGTGTGACCCAGTAAATCAATTATTTAATTTTAAAAACTATGTATCTATTAAGCTATTAATTTTCAGAGAATACTGAATAATGTAGAATTTTTAGAAACCATTTTGATTTTAAGGTGTTCAATGTTATCATTTAACATAAAGTGTTGGACACTAATCTCAGGGATGTGATTAAGGGAATAAATTTAATCAATAAGAATTCTTATTAAGCATAGATAAAAATGTGGAATACCTTTAAATCATAATACAAAATTAAGAATTGCATGTCCGCTGCATGTAAAAATACTACATATATTATATATTAGAAAAAGTAGGCTGCAGCCAAATATTAAGAAGTTATGTGTTCTATAGTGTCACTACTAGTGGCTACTTAAATTTTCAAACTAAAAATATTTTAGCTAACAGTTTTCATGTTTATACTGAAATAATTACCTTTAGAAATAAGTTGAAAGTGCCTATCCAAAAGAATGTTTCAATGATTTGATAGATGATCTTTCATTTAGAAGTTTCTTTTTAAAAAGATTGCTTTTCATATGTATGTTAGAATTATTGAGAATACAGAAGTTTTTTGTTGTGGTGGTTGCTGTTTTTCCATATGGTATAACTTGATTTAGCAAACATTCAATATATATTATGAAAACAAAATGGGATTTGTATGAAAATAGCCAATTAGCACATTTCAGGAGGTTGCTTCTTTTTAGTTTTCTTTTTCTCTTTTTCCTTTTTGGGGAAACAAAAAATCCAGATGTTTGAATACAAAATGCAAAATTATTTCAATTTGAGTTTTAATTTGATAATATCTCTTTGTTAATACTCACTCCATGGTGAGAGCTATGAAAAGCAAAGGAAACATTAGTATATTGGATTTTAGCCTTAGGGATGTTTCATTGTTTTGGGAGACACAGAATCACACATAGTAAACAAAGTAAATTATACCCAATTCATTTAACTCATATTAGTTTTCCCTACTAAGAGTCACTTGCTGTTTCTGTGAAGCATGGAGATTTCTTGGCTTTGTGTCAGCAAGTCTTGGGTGGGACAAATAAACTGGTTTAACAAAATAGTCTTGTTATTGTTAAGGTAAGAAAAGCATGTAAAGTAGGATCTGCATTGATATGAATTATAATAATAAACCGTATGTCAAATTTTTTTAAACGAGTGCAAAAATGAAGGAAGGATGCAATATTAGACCTGAAAGTGAGATGACAGAATTGCTTTAAGGAGCCCAGTATAGTAGAAATTAGAGGAACCCAGAGACCATCTGCAATACAATTACTGTCATAAAATTATGAGGAACTTCATAACAAATTTTCCTTAAGACTTTCATTTTATCCCTAAGACTATGTATTACTGCAAAGGACTCAATGTTTGCTTTCCTCAAAATTCATATACTGAAATGCTAAACCCCAAGGTAATGCTATTAGCAGGTAATTTATATGTGAGGGAATCACTCACAAGGGCAGAGCCCTAGTGAATGGGATTAGTGCTCTTACAAAAAGGACCCCAGAGAGCTCTCTCACATTCTCTTTACTGGAGGATACAAGAAGTCAGCAGTGAGCAACCTTAAGTGGGTCTTTGTCAGAAACCAACCTTGCTGGCATCACGATCTTGGACTTCTTGCTTCTAAAACTGTGAGAAATAAGTTTCAGTTGTCTATGGTAATTTGTTATAGTAGCCCAAGTTGACTAAGACAATTACCATATTATTTAGACCACAGGTATGAGCGTTATTATAATTTTTTATCATCACTGGGTATAATTTATTCTTTGTATATTATTGAAGATTCCTTCTTAACTAAGCCTAAAGTCAAATTTTGAAATATTTTGTAAGTATAAGAAAAATGGTGTATTCTTTTCTTTAAGAAAAACAAAAAACAAAAAAGCAAGTGAAACCCAAAGCAAGCAAGAAAGAATGAAATAAAAAGATTAGAACACAATGGGATTAAAAGCAATATAAAATACAATGAAACAAAAACCAGAAGCTGTTTTTTTTTCAAAACACCAGTATAATTTATCAATCTCTAGCCAGACAGAGGGGGGTGGGAGAAGAGAGAATAAAAATTACCATTATCAGAAATGCCAGAAATGAAAGAGCGTAAATATTGATCCCACAGACATTAAAAAAAAAATGATTATTGGGACTACTTTTGGCAACTCTATGCCCATACATTCAGACAAATTTCTTAAGATAAATCACCAACATTTATATTAAAAAAGATAAATAACCTCATTAATCATATATACATATACAACCACATATATGTATACACAAAAAATATGTAATGAAAAATTCAGTTAAAAATCTTTAAAAATGAAAGGTCAATTGCAGGATGAAAAGATGTCACTAATAAATTCTACCAAATACTATGAGCAAAGGAAACTACAGACCAATATTTCTCATAAACTAAAAGACAAAAATTACTGACAAAACAATAGCAACTCCATCTATTTGTGGAAAGGATAGGAGTATATCACTACCAATTGGGTTGCACCCAGGAATGTAAGGATGTTTCTATGTATAAAAACATTTCACTATTAACTGTATTTTAACAGATTTAAAAAGTCATATAAGGATGTTAATAAGTGAAGAAAAAGAATTTGACAATATTCAAAATCAATTCATGATAAAAATTATCAGCACACTATGAATAGAAGATTCTTAATCAGAAAAAAGGTAGCTACAGAACATGTACAACTAATATTATACTTAATGATGAAAGATTAAGTACTTTTCCCCTAAGATGGGGAAAAAGGTAGGAATACATTCTTTCACCAGTCCAATACCCCATAATACTGGAAGTCAGAGCTATGAAATAAGTAAATAAATTAAAAAATACAAATTGGAAAGAAAGGACATGGTTTTCTTTATTTGCAGATGACTTGATTATCTACATTGACAATTCTAAAAAATTGATAAAAATGCCTAGTCATAAGTGAGTTTATCAAGGTAGAAATATACAAGATTGTTATTAATTAAACATATATTGTCCATAAGACCCATCAATCCTACTTGAAAGTATTTACCCAAGAGAAAAAGCAAAAAGGAAAAACAAATACTTTATGTTATGGGTTGAAGTGTGTCCCCAAAAGATATGTTGTGTACTAACATCCACTACCTCTGAATCTGACCTTATTGGGAAATAGAGTTGTCGTAGAGGTAAAAAGTTAAGGTAAAATCATACTAGAGTCAATGGGCCTTTAATCCCATATGACTGATATTTTTATAATAAGACAGAGACACACAGAGAGAAATCAGCCATGTGACAAGAGAAGCAAAGATTGGAGAGATGCATCCACGAGACAAGGAATGGCAATGATGGCCAGAAGACACTAGAAGCTAGAAAAGGCAAGGAAGGATCCTCCCCTACAGGTTTCAGAGGGAGCATGGTGTGTTGACACTTTGATTTAGCCTCCAGAACTCTGACAGAATATGTTTCTGTTGTTTTCAGCCACTTGGTTTGCAGTGTTTTGTTGCAGCAGGCCTAAAAAACTCATTCATTTATATTTATATGAAAACCCATATTCAGACATTTATGATAACGTTAATCATGATCTCTCAAAGCTAGGATTAACTCATATATTCTTCAGTAAATGAATGGATTAAAAAGCAAAACAAAAACAAACAAAACCTTTGGTCCCTTGAGTACAAAGAAATTACAAAGGCAAGGGGAGGACGATAAAATTGTTTTGTATCATTACTGTGGTGGTGGACACGCAAGACTATTCATTTTTCCAAATTCACATAATGCTTCATTACATAGAGTAAATATTATTTAATGTAAATTTTGAAAAAAAATTCACACAGAACTTCGGGGATATTCCTAAATTGGAATGTACATTATTGCAAATGTACTTTACTGTATTTAAAATAAACAACATAACCAAAATGAGGGTGATTAGGGGTAAAAATATAACCTAAGTAATTTTGGAAAACAGTATTTCAATTCTAAATCTGGAGGAAAAAAACAGCTGTACATAAGAAATGTGCTCTACATGCTCAATTTATTTTTTACTGGGCTATTGTTTAGCGAATGCAATGCTACTCTACATGTATGCTACAATTGAACACATAAGTAAATCTACTGAAGATGAGAGAGTAAGGTTTGCTATCATCTAAAAAGAGAGCACAAATAAGAAATGGGATAAGTTTTACATGAAGGCTGTGGTGTTGGACTGGTATCTGAGATATCATTATGCACTAATACCTTCTTAATATGTATTATGGGTGGATTGACACCGAAATAAATGTAGATGTGTTTGTATGCAGGGGTATACATACATATATTTCCTCTTGATGTCTGCTCAAAGGGCCTTAAAGGCAATGAAACAGAAGCAGCAGCAGTGGAAACTCTTAGCACATATATCTTGCTTTCTACTACAATTCTCCAATTAAAGATAACAGGGACTCATCAGAGAACTGGAAACCAGAGCTGTTGCAGGGAAAATGCAAGATGGTCCTGTTGCATCTTGTTCCAGAAAGAAAGGAATTATTAAAAAAAAAAAAAAAATTGAAAGAATGGGGGAGTGTTGTAAGGGCCCAAAAACTGTACTGGAATTACTCCAAATATCCAAAGCTATAAATATTTAAGCCACAGTATTTGGTTTATATGATGATTTTTGGCTTATTAAACATTGGAAAAAATTATGACTTGGTACTGATATAGATAAGTAAAGGGACACATTTTTCTTAATAGAATTATTTTTACTAATAAATGTAGAAGGATGACAGGAATAGGAAATCATCATTAGTACACCAAAGTCATAATTATTGTGGGCATTATTCATCTATGGACACTAAAATTAGTGAGCAAATGTTTGAGAAGAAACCAGATGATTTAAAAATATTTTCCTGAGCTCTTTATTAATTACAAAAGAAAAATAGTAACTTTATAGTAGAGAAACCTGGCTGACATCACCTAATCACGTGATCAAGGTTAATATCACCATTAATAAGATAGGGTCAATATCACATACTCCTGAGAGGGTAGTCTAAGAAGGGTATATCACATCTTTGTCATTCCTGCCAAAAATGTATAACCTTCATCTAATTGTGAGAAAAGACCAGGAAAACCCAAATTGAGAAACATTCTATAAAATATGCGGCCAGTACTCTTCAGCAGCATCAAGATTATGAAAGGCAAGGACATTGAGGAACTGTGGACGAGCCTAAAGACACATGAAAATGAAATGCAGTACGGAATCCTGGATTGGATTGTGAAAGGAAAATAACATGGGTGGGAAAATTGCTGAAATTCAACTCTAGTTTATAGTTTACTTAATTATTATAGCAATTAATTTCTTAGTTTTGAAACAATAATAATACAAAGGTTTTATATAAGATTTTGGCATTAGAAGAAGCTGGGTGAAGGGCATATGGAAACATGCTATGCTGTTCTTGCAACAGCTTTTGTTAGTCCAAAATTATTTTAAAATATGTGTTTAAATGAATTGTGGTGGGAAAATTACCAGTGTTAAATTTGGCCAAGGTGATGATGGTGCATATCAAAATAGCATAGCTGTTTACTATTTATGAATTTTCTGATGTTTGTCTCCTAATTTTTAAACATAAAGTGAAGGGAAATATGAGGGCTGCCTGGAAATATCCACCCATGTAACCATTCTCGTTATATTAATAATGGTGGGATACTTTCTGAATAGCCCTCGTATATATTCATATGTATTACAAATATACATATATGTATATATAGTCATAAATATATTACAAATATACATATATTAATGCATAAATATATATTAAAATATGCATATATGTAAAATTTAATTAACTAAAACTTATGTCAAGGCCAAGGAGATTTAATCTGGTGAAATTGGAGTTGGGAAGAAAATATTGACATGACTAGAATCAGTGGTTCTAAATGGGGCTAAGGAAAATAATACATACTACACATTACTGCTAACATCATATTAAGCTTTCCAGCTTCTCCCTTCTTCCTAGAGGGCTACATCTGTTTTTATTTCTGTTTTAGTTTTTTAATGGGACTTGAACCTATTTCTTATGACCGTGGCTCTTCTTCCTAATTTCTAAAAGACCCTATTAATTATCATAAACTATAATTTCCTATCAAACTTTTAATGAGCTTTATTTGGAATCATATTTTATAGAAATAAGATTAGATGTTTAATACAAAATAACAACTCTTAAAATACTGTTTAATTTTTCCAGCAAATCTATTAAGTAGGAAATGCAACCCCTTGTGGATATTTAAGGAAAATGCTTATAAATGTTTTAAATTGACTATAGTTAAAACTGAACTCCTCTAAAGCTTAATTCTTTGTAATTCCTCTTTACTTCTCCTCTGAACACCAAGCTACAAATTAGTACAATATTTTTAGAAACCTTTCAATTCAAGATTAAAATAGTCTCATCTTTTGCCACATAATTATGGCAAACCTCATTCATGTCTCATCAAAGTCTTCTGGAATATACATGCAATGAGAAGCCATCACTGAACCCAAGTTATTACTACTCTTTAATTTTTATTATTAATCACTTACAAGCAAATAAGACATGCTGAATACTTCAAAGGCTTCTTTCATTATGGAGTTTTAAATAATTTTTCAGACTTTTACATGAGGGAATTTTATAACCTGACTTCTTTTCATAGATGCTCTAACATCTAACAGCACATTGGATCTACTATACTTTACTTTTGGAAAATATATATAAATGAATTTGTCGGGTCACACTCTGAAATGTTGGTTATTGGTGCACTCACGGCCAAAGAATGACCAGATGCACCAAAGTAGAGCAAGCACAAAAATGAGTTTTATTGAGGAGAGAAAGATAGCATTATAGAGCAAGAACAAGACATCAGTTTACAGAGCAAGATACATATGCCACAGATGATGATCGGATCCACTGTCATAGCAAAAAAGAACAAAAAGGGGCTTGGTTATGGTCTCTGTCTTCTTTTATAGTGTTCACATTGGGACCTCCCTCATGGCTCAGATGTCACCATGGAACCACTTTGGTTGGACAGTTGGGAGTTCTATGACCTGAGTCTTACTGCACAGGCAGATCTCCTATGAGCCTCTCTGACAGCCCATTTTGGGAGGTGAACCACAACAGCACCCACTTTCATCTTTAGGAGGCCCAGCATCTCTCACTATCTACCTAACAAATACATACACACACACATACACACACACACACACACACACACACACACACAGTCTTTCAGATTGCTGATTCCAGATTCCAGAAATCTTTCAGATTTCCTGAAAGAATTAAAAATCTATCTTCTATATAAAGAGAATTTATTTTTTATCAAATTGTGTCCTTTAAACAAATAAAAACAAACATTTTTTTTATATATCAGCAGTCAAGTGATTATAATATAATGCACAGATTAGCAAGCAACACATGTGGTGTAGGAAAGAGACCAGTACTACTCTAGGCTGAAGGTATGCTTTACTTTACATCAAAGAAAAAAAAAAAGATTCACAATCATTTATTTTTCCCCCTATTTATTTGTACATTGTTCTCTTCATTTGACAAATGGATTTTGCCATTTTTTTAAGCAACTCATTCACTTATTGAAATTCTTTTTAGACATGAGGATCGGTGACATATGTTTAGATTTAGCATCCATCAATTTAAATCTAAAGTCATCTTAGGTTTTTGTTTTTTTTTTCCTATTTCCATAGAGTTGATTCTTAAATACATGAATGCAGCACCATTTAAAAAATTGTTCAGCATTACATTAGATATGTACAGCATGCATTTAATAATGTGTCTTACTGCTTAAAAAGAGTATTATGTAACACCATTATATAGAGAGGATAATAACTTTTAGGAATACTTTCTTTTTGGTTCAGGTATTCTATCACCAGAAGCAAAGTGTTCAATATTGATGACAATGGCACAATCATTACAAGTAACCTACTTGACCGGGAGATCAATGCTTGGTACAACCTAAGTGTTACAGCCACAGAAAGACGTAAGTACTCATTGGGGAACCCTACAGTTGGTCACCACATCATGTAAACCATTACATAATTTCTAAACATTGGGATAAAGCTACTACAAAATGTTGGAATTAGAATTAAATGATATTTTATATGTAAATTTATGTACACATATTTTATTTTGTTATTTTATATTAATATCTGCTTATTCCGATTACAGCTTATTTATATGCTTACCACTAAATACCTTCTAAACTGTTTTTTTTATTATAACAATAAATAATGTTTAATACAAAAAGCAATTGAGGAAAGCACAAGGTATAAATGAAAATCACCTGAAATTCTACAGCATATTTATTATATAGTTATATGTTTCTAAAAATCTTTGTCATAGATATATTTTCATATAAATTTTTAAACTAAATAGACATTTTTCATGTTTTTTTAAACATATTTTCTATAGGTTCCTTTTTAATTGATGAGATTAGTCTTTATTTGCTTTCCAAAAAACACATTCATCGTGAATTGTTTCTTTAGAGCAAAATTTTCAATTTAGATAAGGGCTTAATTAATGTTAACGTACTACCATTAGCATAGTAGTAAATCAGTTGGGCCGGAATTTAAATTTTTTTTTTTTTTTTTTGAGACAGAGTCTCCCTTTGTTGCCTGGGCTAGAGTGAGTGCCATGGTGTCAGCCTAGCTCACAGCAACCTCAGACTCCTGGGCTTAAGCGATCCTGCTGCCTCAGCCTCCTGAGTAGCTGGGACAACAGGCATGCACCACCATGCCAGGCTAATAAATTTTAAATTCAAAATAATTTAAAATTGACTAGGAATGTTGTCCCATTTAGCCTTAGTCAGGTTAGACTGATTCTTATTAGTTCTTGCGGAACTATTCTAAAAGTCAAACACAGAATGCCTGTGCCTTACACTATTTTTGGGATAAAATGTTAGAGATAATCTAGCACATTAGGAAAAGGTGATAACTCAAGTTAAAAACTTACATGTTTAATATCAATTATTTATAAATGAAATTATAGTAAAGAATCGTGAAGGATTCAAATAATATTCATTGATTGTACATTAGAAAAACCGCAATACATTTTCTAATTACATTCATAGTTTCAAATGTGCTGATTGTCAAATCTTCTTCAATAGTCAGTAGTGATCAGATTTTTTGTTTTGTTTTGTGTTGTTTTCAGATAGGCAGATGATTCCATTTTCAGGTTGTAAAAATAGATAAAATTATTCTGATTTACCACATGGATATTGTGCTTAAAATTATGAATCAGTCATTTATTCAATCAATCATATTAATTAAAGCTTAAAGGAATAGATATAACACAATATAAAAGATTATCAAAATCATTCCCATTATTTAGTAAATGGATTTAGTACCATAAAGGATTAAAATTGTGAATATAAAATATTCCTAGGATGCATCCTTTCTTATAACTAATTTTACACAGAATTTTAATAATCTTTCTTTCTTGCCTTTTTAAAGGCATTAAACATATATCTCTCTTATTCCTCCTTTCATTGAACAGTTGGCAGGTGATATGGTGAAGTGGAAAGCATCTTTCACACTTTTCTTATTTTTATTTTGTGAAACATTGAATAGCTCTATAGAAACACTGCAGGAGAACTTGGGTCTGGATTTTGAATTTTCCGTTTAACTAAACAATAAATAAAGGATGGGAAGCAAATGTGACAATGGAATAAATACCTGCTGCAAGAGAGGAAATGTCAAGGCTTTTCATGTCAGAAAACATAAAGATTTATTCTAAAAGCAAACTTTTATTCACTGTGAATTTCTGAGAACTTTTTAAAAGGGAAAACTGGCTATAAAGAGCTTTTGTAACACTGGATAACACATTTTTATGTATTTTTTCTTGTTTTTCCATTTCCTAGAAACCTACATCATTAATCTTATTTTAGAACTATTTGTAAGAAATATATGTAAGTGTCAATTTCTTACAACCATGATATCAACACTGTTCCAAAAATGATTGTTTGGCCATTTAAAGTTCAATAGTAATATAAACAAACCACCTGGCCAGTGGAAAACAGGGCATCACAAAAAATTGTTTTAAAAAGCATTAACTGCATACGTTAACTACCTTGTAAAGCTTGCCCCATAGCATTATACTGATTATAGGAAAGAGATGTTCTATTTTAACATTTTTTTTCCAGCAAATGAAGTTCACTGTGCTTAGTCTCTTTCCTGGAAAGCTTCCCAATTTAAGCACAACACTATTTATCAATATGCCAGCAAAGTGAATAAAACTACTAACTCCTTTAAAGTGAAGCTGTGAAGATATATGCATGTTTTGTGCAATCATGCCACAAGTTTAATTTGAATTTAATTGTAAGCAAAATTTTCAGATGGAAAGATAAAAACTTTAAATGAATTTCTTAATTTTCCTTCAGTTTATTCGTATCTTAAATACTTTTTACAATTTACATATTTAAAAAAGATATTTTGTGGTAATATATATGTAATATACTATAAAAATATGAAATAATTTTGCTAATAATTTCATCTTGAAATCTTTAGAAATATCTTTTCATTTTAAAATGTTTTATTCATCTATTTTCATCTGAAATGTAACACAAAACAGTGGAGTCTTAAAATGATAATTGCTATCATTTATGCATTTTCTAAAGGTCATGGACTGTGTGTGTAACAAATTTTGAAAATTTTAATTTTTAATTAACTGAAAATTTCAATTTCTCTCATAGATGTCACTGGTATTTATTAGGGAAATATAATTAGAAACCAAATCTCTTCTCAACCCAGAAAACCTCTCCACAGAGGTCAAACAGAAAGAAAACTTTTATTATTGGAAAACATTAAACTAGAATGTGAGGTTTATCATGGGAAATCTGCTAAGAGATTGAGAAGACAGAAAGAAATCTTACCTTTTTATATAGTCAGGGAGATATAATGCATTACATAAATGTTCTCAAGATAAACAATAACCAGACATCAAGTAAGAGGATTTAACAGCACCATTTTTCACACAGAGTTCATCTTAAATTCACTGGATAGTTGGAGTAACTACTTGTGTTTGCTAATTGAATTATCCAACTAAAACCTAAACTTTTCATATCTTTATGAAAGGAGGTAGTTTTACAACTTGGAACAAGACTTTTGCAGAAATGAGTCTCCTATCCTTCCACAGGAATATTGCTTGAGTTGAATACATTGAGCACAGCATTTTTTTCTAAGCTGTATATTTGATAAATACATGAATCATTTAGGGATCCTGTACCCAGAAAGTTTTTTTTCAAGTAAAATAAAAATATACTACATAGCTTCTAATGCCATGTCATGATTTTTTTTCCTAAAGACAGCATTAATTTCTTAAAAATTTTCATTCTGTATATTCAATTTGCAGACAATGTACAACAGTTCTCTTCAGTACCTGTGTATGTACAAGTTCTTAATATTAATGATCATGCTCCTGAGTTCTCTCAATATTATGAGACTTATGTTTGTGAAAATGCAGATTCTGGTCAGGTAAGAACTACTAATAAATTACCAAAATTCAAACAAAAATATATAATTGTTTCATATATTGTATGTTATTGCTTCATATATTATATAATAGTTATATACTAGTCTGTTTTATAATTTTTCATATATATTCTAATATTAGATATTATGTTAATATATAATATTCATATGTTATACTTCAAATAATATAATTATATAATAGTTTATAATGCTATATTGCAATTTACATATGTATAAGATAATATATGAAATATTACATATATTTGTTATATAATCATCTCATTTTCAAATGTCAAAAATTAACTTTATTTCAATTATATTAATTACATGCTTTTATGTTGTGAGTTCTGTATAATAATATAATTTTTAAAAAATTTTGGAATAACATGTAAACCTCAAGTTTTCTACTTCTAAATTCCTCAAATATTTAAAAAATCATCTGATAACACTGGAGATTCAATAGTAAATCATTTATACTTTTTCAGTACAGTAAGGACTTTTCCTGTAATTCTGTAGGATAAATAATGACATTGTAGTTACTTTTTACTTTTTCATTCATGCTGCAGATAAGAGTAAAATGACATATAATGATAAACATATTGAGGGGGAAAAGGCTGGAATTTTCCTTCATAGCCTATAACTACTACATCAGATATAGCAATACAAATAAAATTCAGTATTATATACATTACTAGATATGTAAACACTTATGAGAGCATGCTCATTTTGAAATACATTATTATTACCTCACATTTTTGTACACTTTCTCACTTTAAGCTAAAATTTTATTTGTAAAATATGGATTTTAAATTAGATTGTTCTTTGTGTACTTCTCATTTCTAGTACATGACAGCCTTACTTATAATTATTAGGAGTCCTTGGAGAACATAGAAGACTATTAAATGCCATAGGCTATTTCTCTTAAGAAATGTCCACTAATCTCAAAAATTTTATATTCTAATTTTCAGAATATTTAATAATACACATACTATGGTTACATTATTCTAAGTGTCCTTGAATTTATCAATGAAGGTAGTTGGAGACCATTTGAATTTTACAAATGCAGAAATTATATTTCTCTGCCAATAAGTAGCAGTAGTCAAAGTTATGTTTTATGTTCAATTTCCTAATGTGGTAAGAAATAGACATATATACCTTAAGAAATAGGTATATTTTAATTGTTATTGATTGTTCAATTGTAACATACTAGAAATCATCAATATTTCTTAAAATGCAATTAGTGTAAGCATAATTATATACTAGTTATTATAATTATGCATTTAATATTTTGAGTATAATACTCGTACAGTAAATTATGTGAAGTAAATTATTTTATACACTTTACACAAATATGAATGTATTTAGTTATACCATTGATTAGACAACCTATTTCTAAACTTTAAAAAAAGGGCTTAATTTACCTCATTTTCTATACTCTTATTTCCGTAAAGTTGGGCTGAGTGAGGTTACTGGGCAGAAGATCTAGGAAGATAACAAAAAATTTTTATAATTAAAGACTTGAGGTCTAGAGTACTGATTTTAGGTGATAAATACTTTTAGGGTGATGCTATCTGACTACTAAAATCATTTTTAGTATAGCTAACAAATAGCATTTATTCATTTTTTTGTTTAGAACTATATAATTCTGTAATATTAGTACTGTCATTTTTGTTTGCTTTTCCTTATTTACAAAACATGTAAAATCCCTTGTCTAGGTTGCATGTGAAGTATAGATGCTATGAAATCATATGAATTCAGTACTTTTGACATCATAATATATGTGTGTGTGTATACATATACATATATATATATGTAAAACTATGGAATAAGATCACTAAGAATCCTCGGTGTCATGAATCTAGCAATATAGTGAAGAAAAGACAAAAATATTAAAATAATAATCACATGATAGCTGGGAAAAGCTAAATACTTTGAAAAAAATAAGTGTGAAAAAGTGGCTAGTGAATAAAGAGTATCAGGGGCTAGTAATATTTTAAACAGGATGTTTAGGGAAAGTCTCGCTGAAAAGATAGTATTTTATTTAATAATTAAGACCTGAAGAAGATGACAGAGGGAGGGGTGAGGCTGTTGAAGTAAGGGGTAACTCTGGGGGAAGACAAAGCATGTGAACATTCCCTGATACATGAGTGTGGACAGCCAGTCCCAGGAGGGCATCCACTCCATGTGGCTGGAACAGGGCCAGGAGGGAGGAAAGCCCTGTGGAGGAGTCCAGAGAAGTAACAGTGGCCAGACCATGGTGGGTTTGAAAGCAGTTTGATGACCATGCCTTTTTTTGAATGAGCAGTAAAACCATGTTCATTAAAAGAAGGTGGCGTAGAGTGACTGGGTGTTTAATATGATTTTTCTGGACATGTGTTTAAGTGAGGGGCTGCAGAGGAGCCAGTTTGGAAGCATGGAAGACAATTATATTATTGCCATAATGGAGTCAAGAAACAATGGTATCTTACACCATGGAACTAGTCAAGAAGGTGGTAGAAGTAATCAGATTCTGGATATATTTTGAGGGTAAGAATTTTCTGAGAGATAGGATTTAAGGTAGAAGGAGAAAAACTGAGTCAGGAATAAATTCAAAGTAAGTTTAAGATGTCCATTGCCTAGTAGCCATCAAAATAGATATGTCATATAGACTGCTGGATACCAATATAGAATTTAGGGGAGAAGTTCATGGTGAACATATAAATTTGAATTTATTAGTCTTATGTGTGATATTTAAAACCCTGTGGTGTGATGAGATCCCCTAAGGAGTGAGCATGGATAGAGAAAAATAAGTTTAAAGACCTAGACATGGATATTCCAATATCAAGTGTTCCCAAGGGATGGAAAACACTAGAAAAATATAAAGAATAATCCAGGGGAATGTGTAATCTAGAAACCAAGTAAAGAAAGTGTCCCATGGAGTACGGAGTTACTACTTGCTACTATGTTGTTTATAATTCAGGTAAAAGCAGGAAAGTTCCCACTGAATTTAAGAATAGAGATTTTAGACTTAGTAAAATATCTGTAGATAACAAAGGACATATCATCCTGGAAGAAAATATAAAGTGAGAATATGAAAGACATAGTATAGAGCCTTTAGGAGTATCAATATTTATGGATTTGGTAAAGGAAGAAAAGACAGCAAAGGAGACTGAGAAGGTGTAACTAGTGGCATAGAGAGGAAACAAGAAAATTTTCAACACGGACATGCACAGAAGAGAGAGTGAAGGAGGAAGCGTGAATAGCCTTAACTCTCACTATTCCAGAAAATCATAGTTCTTGCAGTTTGCTATCTGATCAAATTTACTCTTAAAAATAGATATCATTTTTAAATATATGAATAAAGTGACAGTGCAGAACAAGTTATTAAACTGTATGAAAGATATATTGCACTGGATACTTGTTAACAATGGCAAGGAAGACATTCCAAGACTATTGCAATAAGAGTCAAGATTAGTTCAATAAGGAAGAGAGAGAAGCTCACCTCTGCTAAAAAACAAAAAAAAGTAGGAGAGTTTCAAGCCTAGAGTAAGTTAGTGAAAAAGTCCTAGAGGACACATTAATGGGAAAGTTGGTCCAATATGATTAAACTGTCTGTGTTTGTTGAATGGAGCTCATCATCAATGTTAGGCTTCTACTCTTCCACAGAGACTAAGAGGGAGGGACAATATCTTTCCTGATGATTCTATTTCAAAGGGAAAAATTACGCTGTATCTTTTTCTTTCCAGTCACATTTGGATACATGCTGCCTCCAGCAATGTTTAATTTGCAAGATACATCAAGTAAATTTTGATGTAAAAATCTCATAAAAGATGAAAAAATACAGTCACATTTATGTTTAGCAAAACAGAATGGCCCCGATTTTTGTCACAAAATATGGGTTGATGAAGCTCCTCCTGTAGAATGACTTACAAGATGATTACCATATTTTCTCTTTATTCATAGAATTATATTATTCATTCATTCATTCTTGATTTGAGAAAATTCATCTGGTATATTTTCATCTAAAGTCTCATAGTCTAAAATTTTGCTTACGCTTACATGATCAATTTTACCAGCATTTTGAGTCTACAGTGTTGGTTTCAGCTTTTGGTATTCATCTTTGGATTAATTTAAAAATTGTGAAATGTCTTCCACAGTCAATTTGTTTTTCTGTCATTATAGATGTAAAATGAAAAAATTCTGAATTTTCAACTGTATTCAATGAAATTTAAAAGTAGACTGAAAAGATGGTATGCAGTCCTGTTTTATACATTTCTCAAAGTTGATGTGATACTTTGAGCAATACAATTTTAATAAAAGAAGAAGAATGATGCAATGGTGAAGATTTATTTCATCATTGTATTATTCTTCTTATCTATTTATTAAATAAGTTTTCAAATTATATGTCTTTAAAAACATATTTGAAAAAATTATGAGCAACAATGAAACAATTCCTTGGATGTTGAAATATGACAATGTGTAAGACAAATATTTTGACAATGTTCAAAGCCTAAAAATAATCATATCACTAAGTTTTTATAATATATCTTTAGATTTATAAACATGTCCATGTGCCCATACGTTAATTACAGATAGAATTAGGTTTTGTTCATTTAAAATATGTTTTTTTAATTCTTTGGCATACCTCTAAGAACAAAACCTAAATTAATAATTACCAATCTCTGCAAATAGGTAGAACTGCTCAAACAGAAATTCAAATACTATAGTCACTTTGTTGTGCTATTAAATGCTGTTAATTCTATCTAACTATGTTTTTGAATCCATTAACCCATAAAATTAATAATAATTTTTTTTCTAAAAAAACACAAATACTAATGTTTGGTACAATATACTCCAAAGGTCTACCCAGGTTTGAACTCTGCTGAAGCAGAGAATGTCTATATAATGGCAAAGTTTTCTTGTGTCCTGCTTAACATTTAAATGTAAAGCTATATGAAAAAAATCTATGAAGTGATATACTTTTTATAGTTTTATAGATGTATGTACTATGCTTTAAAAAGTTTAGGTAACTTTCTTAACATCAGATAGTTTATAAATGTTTGAGTCTAGGACTAAAATTAATCAGTCTCCAAGAATGATGCTGATTTATTTTAGCTACATATACAATGCTAATCATAAAGATCAGCTAACTGTAGATTATTTGCACGATTGAAAAAGAAATACGAAAAACAGGTTTTTCTCTTTTTGTGCTCAGATGGAATAACATTTACAATTTTAAGGTCAAAAATAAAAAGAAATTTAATTTGAACAATCCTTACCTCCTTTCTGGGGTAGGCACTGATCAAACTCAGAATAAGTCACATTAGGCAGCCCTATTTTATAATCAACTTCCTTTAAGGAGGAAGGCCAGCCATCATCATATACTTCCTTGAGGGACTCGTAGATGTCACTATCAAATTCTGCAAGTTTGTCTTAGTCCATTAAGTAACTGAAAGAATACTACACGGCTACTTGTTATGTTCCTCCACTCAAATCCAAGGGGGTAGCCAAGTCTTCCTTCTCACCCTGCCTTATACACTATAGTTTATGGATTGAAATCAGTGGACAGATAATTTGAGTGTCACCAATGTATATAGCATTACTATGGATACTTTCTTTCTTATACACTGATGCCTTATTTCAATAATCTAGGCATTATAGCTATTTATCTATAAGATTATCATTGTTTCTGCCACATGTTTCCTCAGATATTAATCATAGAGTCAGACTCACTTGGGTTCATATTTCTGGTTTGAAATTTACTGGATAGATTTTTTTAAAGTACAATTAAAACCAAACACCTAATCTTTAATATATACCTCCCAAACTGCCACTAAAAGCGTTCAAAGGTGCTGTTAATCTCTTACTGGTTCCTGAAAGTGAAATAGTAATGTGTAAACATTAAAACTTATGAAGTAAGCTTTCAAAAAATACTTGCTTTAAAAGGTAATAAAGCATGACTCGTGTGACTGAAATTCTGTACATGCAAAAACCGTATTTTAATTTAATATCTATGTAAGTATTTTTAAAAGTTATTACAAAGGGTAGTAAAAGTTATTTGATTAAGTTCACCATATTATGAACAAGAAAACGAAATAGTGCTGATAAGCAAAATATTATTAAGAGCATTCTACTTCGAAGTTTTCAGAGGAAATGCCTAAAAATAAGGAATAAACAATAAAATAAGGACATGGCTACATCATCAGAACACAAATTCTGAAATATACATGTCACATGTTACAAAATCATGTAAATTCATGACTAGGTCAAGGGAAAACCCAGAACCAACATGTACTTCCTCAGATTTCAAGCAGGGAATGAAGTGGCTAAAGCAAAGTGGAAAATCACTTTGACACCTTTTCAATGTAGAATGAGAAAAGGAAAGCAATACAGAGAAAAGAAGAACTTTCTTCGACTTCTGAGCCTGAGATCCCTGAAAGTGAATTGCTAAAAATAAGACGGGGGCAGGATGAAACATGGAGAACATGTAACTTAGGCAATGTTGAGGTAAGAAATACAGTTTCTGAATATCAAAAACTGAAGGGAGAGTTTGTGCCAGGATTTGTTGAGGATTTGTTTATGTTAAGAATCTCAGATGAAGTTCATTCTTTCCTCTTTCCTACAATATTCATTATTTATAAAGTTTCACAATTCAAAGAATTTTGCTGTTTGTTAACACAAGTTTTAAAAATTTGACAGTCTTGATGTTAAAGGTAATAAGGGAAAATGTTGCTTTTACAGAATGATTAATTGATTGCTATGGAATCTGATTGCCTCAAATTGTGTTATTTCAAGACTCATTAAACTGGCTGCTCTATTAATCTAGGAGCTATTTTGAAAGATGGTTTTCCTTTTGGGAGGGTTTAAGGTGCTTTATTAGGTAAATAGTGTCCTAAAACATTGTTTACATTGATTATTATTCCTCAATTAAGTAAAACCATTTAGATACTCAAATTACATTTCATGTAATTTTTTCCATACTTAGAATTGCTATCTATACACATAATTAATTGATTAAAACCATTTTCTATAAATCAATTATTTGAAGTTATCATTCTCATAGAAAATTCCTAAAGAATATTTTAGGTCAAAAGACTTGCATAATTGAGTACTTTAAAAATTATCAGTTGCAACTATTCCTCATGCTATACAAATATCAAAAATAGTGTTAAAACACCTAAAGGAAGGTGACAAAACATATTTTCAAATCTCTTAATATTTTACATTATATCAATAAGTCAAAAAAGTAAAATATACACACAAAAAATTTTCATTTGATTATGAAGAATCCCTTTAACAAAATTAAATCTAAATTCTGGTTTTACTTATAACAAGGAAAAATACACACATAATAAATATAATAATAAAATGTTATAGCTAGTACTCTAATCAGTCAAAACCTAGTGTAATATTGAAACCCATGGGGTAGTATCATTTAAAACAGTATTAAGAAATAAATTCCTTCTTTTACACTATTATTTCAATGAATTCTAAAGCTGAGGTCCATACAACAATATATAAGCTACATAAGAAATAAGAAGAAAAATTATTTGAAAAGATAATATTATGTAGTTCAATATTGCCAAATAAATGATAGAATTTTTAATTTTCTTGTAGCCACATTTAAAACCATATAAAAAATGGTATTAATTTTAATGATGTCTATTTGACACAATATATCCAAAATATCATCATTTTAATATAAAATAATTAAAACTCATTAACAAATATTTTATATTTTACATATATTTTTTATATTATAAAGATGATTTTTGTCTCATTTCCCACAGGCTCAAACAGCTGGACAAAATGACAGGTTAAAAGATGTTCGTCTTGTACCTATCTTTTTGGATAGATAATACATAAATTACAAAAAATTAAAATGCTAGAATAGTCACATTCTGCTCTAGAGGAAACTAAACATTTCCTCAATGACCTATGTGGGTAATCAGAATATTTGTTTTTGTTCTTAATGTGTCAGTGGCCAAGGTGGGGAGGAGAAGAGAGAGAGTACATTTAGCACTTTGCAAAATATTAATATAATAAATGAGCTGACATTAATTTGCCTTTCCTATTTGGTGCGAATAGTTATCATTTTTCAAATCAATGATTCCCACTATCTTGACTAATAGTAAATATCAGAGAAAAGTATAATATTGGTGATTTTTAAATTCTTTTATACTGATATTTGTCTAATGTAAAGACATTTACCTTGTCTTCAAGTAAAAATTTTCTCTTGCCTAAATTTCAATGATCCCACATTGCAATCTTTGTTTTTCTTCTCACTTTCCTTCCTCTCTGTGTCCATCCTTTTTAGTTTTCCTGAGCTTTCTCTTCTTTCATTAACTTCCACCTCTCAACTATAGATCTCTACATGTATATTTCTGCCCGTTTTTTCTATCTTAAGCTAGACATCCCACTAACTAGAGAAAATTTCCACTCAGATGTCCTGTCATTACACCAAATTTGCTCCCAAGCTTGCCCTTTTTTTTCAGTATCTGTAGTAAAATTATTATTATAACTCACCAAGTTTTTCAAGAAAAAAAGGGGTTGTCATTCTTAATTGATTCTAGTCTTTATTCTCCATATCCAATCAATCATTAAGTTTCGTTGATCCCATCTGCTAAATATATCTTTAATGTGTCAATTTCTATCTATCCCCACTCTTTCTACCCTAGTAGGGACGTAACATCTCTTCTAGAGTAGACCTTACTACTCTCATATATATATATATATGAGAAAGAGAGAGAGAGAGAGAGAGAGAGAGAGAGAGCGCACTCTTGGATATAATGAAAAGACATTGCTTAGGCGACATCATATGGAACTCAGCATACTCTTATGGACATTTGGGGACTCAGGAAGCTATAGCTCCATCTGGAAGCATGTTGTACCATCCTCAGTTTAAGGAAACAGCTCAGTAATTTCTGTATTGTTTCTTTTTAAAAGTAGCTTATATTCCATAATTGTGATTGTTAGAGGCTTTCTGTATAATCATATCAAGAGGTTTTGATTACCAAACAGTTGCTCACTGGCATCACAACAGGTTGCTGACTAGGTTCTCTGTTTCCAGACCTACCCTAAGGATGTCCTCAAAAGGAACATTCTAAAATGCATTTCATTTCCTGGGATAATGGGATACCAAATAAAAGTAATGATCATATCTTTCCCAATGTAGAACTTACGAGCGTCCCTCTGTATAAAATACAAACTCTGCAATATGCCCCCTTGGAATGTTTGTGACATATGCCTGGCTTACTTCTGCAGTATGATCTAATTTCAGTTTAGATACCAGGTCCTCTAACACCCTATATGTTTAAGTATTACATACTTTAGGTGTTTTAGGTACTTTTATTATGTACTCTAGGTATCATATACTTTCTCAGTTCTTTTTAAGTTTGCAATTCTGCTTGGCCCTGTGCTCCACTAAAAAGTGGTGACAGAGAAACAGGATTTTATCCACCACGGGATTTGCATCTACCAGCCCTGAGATTGCATGGAGTGTTCTAAGTACCAATGAAAGATGTGTTAAATGGATACAACTGAGATATTAATCAGATATCTTTTATAATTTAACTTTATTCATGTATATATTCTGATCTGCATGTGATTTTTAAAAGTATTTTTAAGAACTAATTGGGGTTGGATAATCTCACAACTAACAGATGCAGTGAGCCTTGTAGCCAGGGAAAGAGCACGCCTCAAATCATGGTTTGGATGTGACAAAGTCATAACATGTAACCAAAATGTTTGTACCCCCATAATATTCTGAAATAAAAAAAAACTAATTTAAGAAAGAAAAATCAAATTATTAAGTACAAGGAATTAATAATTTATATAAACTAATACTCAATATTTGTATGTTTACTTACAGTTTATAATTTAATTTTTAGCTTATAATCTTAATCAACAATTTGTTCCTCTACTAATACTGGAAGTTGGTTTCATTGTTACTTGCTATGAAGGTAATGGAAAAGACACAAATGTAGTGGTTGCTCCAAATCATAGTGTACAATGGTTGCTGCTTAGATTAGTTATCCAAAAATTGCATATTTTATTATAGGCCCTATGTATGGTTTGTAAGGAGTGAGTATTGAACTAATTTTTGAATCATAATAATTAATCTAGAATGGCATTTTAGTAAACTGGCCCAAGTGTGCTTCTTTCTAGAAAAAACATACAGTGCAAAATGATTAATAGCAGGAAAATGGTTACCTTTCTTCCCATGGTTATCTTTGAAATCAAATACTGTATGTAGTTTTGTAAAATATCTAAGTTGAAACTGATGAAACTTCCAATATTTGACATTTTACCTGAAAAATATTAATTTCATTCATTTCTACTTAATATATGATTTCCCTGACTTCATGTATTTTGTGTGGTATTCTTTGCTCTGTATCATATTTTCCCCATTAGTTCATATTTTTACACATGCTCATTGTCTGTACTCCTACTCTAGAAAATCTTTCCTTTCTCCCATATCAAAACTCAGATTATTTTTTTAACCATTATTTTTTATCTCTATCTATTCTTAGCAATTATGTTACTTATTTCTCTGTATGTCTCTGTCTTTTATGATACATGCTTTTACTTGGTTTTTGCATTCCACATCAACCCTCCAGGCAAATGGAAGTCAAAAGAAAGCAGGGGTAGCTATACTTATTTCAGATAACATAAGCTTTAAAATAGCAAAAGTAAGAAAGGACAAAGACAGCCACTATAATAATGGTGAAAGGGAAGATTCAACAAGAAGACTTAACAGTTCTTAATATTTATGCACCCAACTCAGGAGCACCCAGATACATAAAGCAAATCCTGTCTGATGGCATGATAAACAATAACGTCATAATAGCTGGGGACTTCAACACCCCACTAAATGAACTGGACAGATCTTTTGAACAGAAAATAAGCAGAGAAATAATGGACTTAAACAGAGCTCTAGAACAAAAGGGTATGACAGACCTCTACAGAACTTTCCACCCAAATAAAGCCAAATATACATTCTTCTCATCAGCTCATGGAACTTTCTCGAAAATTAATCACATACTAGGCCACAAATCAGACCTCAACAAATTCAAAAAAACAGAAATAATACCATGTATCTTCTCAGATCACAGTGGTGTAAAATTAGAGTTCAATTCCAACAGAAATATACATCATTTCACAAAATCGTGGAAATTAAACTATTGTTGAATGACTGTTGGGTAAAGGAGGAGAGAGAAATCAAAACATTCTTCGAACTTAATGATAACAGGGACACAATTATCAAAATCTGTGGGATTTAGCAAAGCATTACCGAGAGGAAAATGAACAGTTTTAAATGCTCAGATCCAAAAAGCAGAAAGTTCAAATATCAACAATCTAACAAACAGTCTCAAGGAATTGGAAAAGGAAGAGCAAATCAACTTCAAACCTAGCAGAAGAAAAGAAATAACTAAGATCAAAGCAGAACTAAATGAAATTGAGAATAAAATAACTATACGGAAGATCAACAAAACCAAAAGCTGTTTTTTTGAAAAGATATACAAAATTGACAGCCCTCTTGCCCAACTGACAAGAACTTGAAGGGAAAGGACCCTAGTAAACTCAGTTAGAAATGAAAAAGGAGAGGTCACAGCAGACACCACAGAAATACAAAATATTATCTTTGAATAGTATAAAAACCTCTATGCCCCAAAACTACATAATGTGGAGGAAATGGACAAATTCCTGGAAACATACAACCTCCCTAAGTTCACCCAGGAGGAATTAGAATTCCTGAACAGACCCATATCAAGCACAGAAATTGGAGCAGTTATTAAAAACCTTCCAAAAGGAAAAGTTCCAGACCAGATGGCTACACTTCCGAGTTCTACCAAACATTCAAAGAAGAATTCATACCTATACTACAGAAATTATTCCACAACATTGAGGAAGATGGTATCCTCCCTAACTCATTGTAGGAAGCCAGTATCACCTTGATACCCAAACCAGGAAAGGATACAACAAAAAAGAAAATGGCAGACCAACATCCCTAATGAATATTGATGCAAAAATCCTCAACAAAATTTTAGCAAATCAAATCCACCATGACCAGGTGGGCTTTAACCCAGAGATGCAAGGCTCGTTCAATGTATGCAAATCTATAAACACAATTCATCTCATAAATAAAAGCAAGAACAAAGACTATATGATTCTCTCAATTGATGCAGAAAAAGCATTTGACAAAGTCCAGCACACCTTTATGATAAAAACTCTTAGCAAATTGGCACAGACGGGACATACCATAAAATTATCAAGGCCATGTACAATAAACCCACAGCCAATATCATTCTGAATGGGGAAAAATTGAAACTATTCCCACTTAGATCTGGAACCAGACAAGGATGCCCACTATCCCTACTTCTATTCAACATAGTGCTGGAAGTCCTTGCTAGAGCAATCAGACAAGAGAGGAGAATTAAGGGCATCCAAATAGAGAGAGAAGAGATCAAACTCTCACTCTTTGCTGAGGATATATTATAATATTATTTTATATGCACACCTGCAAGGAGAAGAACAGATCTAGGGTATGAACAACTTGCTCTGGGGGAGCCACATGTACCACTTATATTTCACACCAGCCATGGCACCAGCTTGCATTCTAATTCTGACCCAGCCAATTTATTTATCTAAGATACTTAGCTTATTTGAAGCTTAATGTAAGTATTTTAAAAAGGAGGATGATAATAAGATTTATTCCAAAGGAACATTGTGAAGATTAGATATGATAAAAAGAATAGAACCTAGTGCATATGTAGTTCTTATTAAAAGGTAGATTCTCAAAGCTGATGCAATACATTTCCATCATAGATTTCAAAGTACTATAGATAGAAAATTGAATGCATTTTGTCACAAAGAAATTGGACAAAATTCTACCCAGAGACCTAAAGGAAAATTTAAAAAATCTTTCAAAATTTGTCATAATTTGGAATTATGCTTATTTTCTGTTTTCCCAATCCTTCAAGTGATGGCTGTTCTTTGAATACACTTTTACTTTTTAATTAGTCATTGCTTTTTTTCATAAATGTATATGGCCAACCATAGGCACAGGTAAATAGATATAAGTAAATATCAACCAATAAAACAAATGGGGATTTTTCATAACATTTCATTTGAATATTAAAATAAAAACTTTTCCATTGCCATATTAAAAGGAAAAATGAATATCCCTAGCCAAGACTTATGTGCACACTAATTTGTACCTTGTAAGAGATTTGTGTTTTCATGTAAAGTGTACATGTTCAAGGTTAATTCAATAGAATTAATGATACTTGATATATGACTGATTTTTTTATGCCAGTGCCTTTCTATTTTTATAAAGAAATAGAACCCAATAAAACATATCTTTTTGGTAACCAATTTACAAAGCAAACGTAAGTGGAAGTTCATTGAAAAGTGGGCAAAGTGTTGAAACCCTGCTCATTTCGCTTACCCATACATATCTATAAGGTGGTTTGATTAATTAAAAGTCTTTTAAAAATATATATGAAGCCAAAGTCTCTCTAGTCTTCTTAAACCTTCATACACAAAAGGGAAACATTTTCAACATTTAGTCAGGTGCTCCTGTTTAATAGAACATCAGGTAGTAAAATAAAATATTCCTTGTCAAAAACTAATAACTATCTATGCTAACAAGATAAACATGAATTTTATACTTTGTTATCAATATTACATAAAAATATGCATATAATGAAATTACTAACAATATTCAGTACGCCATTCTATGAAAATCTGAACCAAAGAATGTTTTCATGAGGAACACATAACAGGCAGGTACTCATCATGTGACAATCTCTTTGACAAGCTAAGTTGCAGAATCTGAAAAATGAATTCTAAAAGGTAAGTATTAGAATCTTCATTTTTCAAGGCTAGAAGACTTATTAATGGTAAAGCTTGGATTCATAATATCAGATTTCCAAGCCCCTGCCCTTCATCTAGCCTGTACAAAATCACACGATATTCTAAAATCAAAGCCTTACCCTAACATCCATGTTTATTATTATAAACATAAATTGAATAAAAATGTGCTTTGTTAGATAATTTAATCAACATTAAATGATTTTTATTTAATTAGGAATGTGTTATGAGAAAAAATAAATCAATATAGAGAAATAATGTACAAATTACATTAGTTTCATAATGCTTTTTATGCCTAGAGAGAGAGAACTATTTTTTAAAGTATAACATAAATTTGGGTCTGTCATCTTGCATCTGAGGATATTTTTGTTTGACATACTGTTAAAAGCATTTTAATTCTAGAAAATTCAAAACAATAACTTCTGTAATCAATTTACTTTAATTTTCAGAATTAATCACCATCTCACTATGTGATCTTGACAGCATATCTCTTTTTTGACAATAATGAACTACTTGATTGACACATTCATGTCTTGAAAGAAAAGAATTAATTGAGAACTGATTTGTTCATATCTGTATTACTTCACTGTTTTATGATCTGAGATATAGAGAGAAACTTATTTGATATGGAACACTTTTCCTATAATCTTTATGGGTCAAAAAATTATGCATATTGTTCCTATGGTTTAAATGCATTATTTCCTCAAATGAATTAAAAATCTCATTACTTTGGCAAATACTTTAGTAAACCAATATAACTCTACCACAGTTTTGCTCTCAGTACAAGCCAGAAATATATAATTTTAGCAAATTATAATGCCAGGCATTCAGAAGGAAGGAGAAAAGAAAGAAGGGAGAACTGTAGGTAGTGTGGGTGGGAGGAAGTCTTGAGATGTAACAGCAATGCTTTGAGAGCCTCTAACAAATTTAGCTTATGAAATTCACCTGAATCATCAAGAAGAATTTATTATCTAATGTCATAACACTCTTTTGAAAGAAGTCAGTCAACATATTTTTAACTTGAGAAAATATTTTAATAATCTACACCAATTTGACAGTTATTCTAAGCAATGTCCCTAATGATTTTGGTAAAGCAATTTTAATCGAAGCTAATACTAGTAACAGCATGATCTTTTTCCTGAATCCAAAAAACAATAACAAAAATCTGTCTCTATTTTTTTTCTAGATAATTCAGACCATTAGTGCGGTAGATAGAGATGAATCCACAGAAGATCACCATTTTTACTTTACTCTATCTTTAGAAGACACAAACAACTCAAGTTTTGCAATCAAAGATAATCAAGGTAATATCATTCACTCATAATGACTGTTGATCTGTTCTTTGTGAATCATGTTTGATTTCAGTGGAATTTATGGCTTTTTAATGGACTGTAATGAAATTTATACTGCTCTTCCAACAAGGTAATATTGAGAAATATAGCAAAGGGTTGATGATAAAAATGAAAAATAAAACCCCAAGTAAAGTACTAAAAATACTTGCTCTGTTTTTCACTGCATTTCTTCAAAGTAGAAGCACTTTTTAAAGTCATCAGTGGTTGTAAAGCCTTGTAAAGTCTAAATGACCCTACAAATATAATTGCAGTTCTGACACTGTGGCTCCTTTCATGAACTCATCTAACTCAAATATCAATCTATGTCTGAGAGAGAAAATGATAAATACTTAACTTACAGCCATGTTAGCTTGGTGGATTCAAAGATATTGGGGATCATTAATTAGGAGCTATAAATATATGAAATTGATTTAAGACAGTTATTTTTCCTTCAAAACTAAATGATTTTATCAATCTATGGATAAAGTGTTCTGATGAATTTTATGTGTAGAGACAGAAATTCTTTTCCCCTCTGTGTAGAAGTGGATTAACTTTTATACAAAGCCACCCTGTTCCTTTTACATTTGCTACAGTAAGAGATTCTTGATCATAATATGGATTTCAATTTTAACTTTCTTTTATACCTCAAGGATACGAAACACTGTAAGATTTATTACTCAAGTGTCTGTAACCAAATACCTCCAGCTGTCCTAACACCTGAGGTTAAGCTTTGATCAAGAGATCTTTTGTGGAAGAGTAAATACAAACGTGTTTCTCTCCATTTTGCTCTTGTCAAATTTCCCCAGGGAGGAACTCAAATATACTTAGGATAAAAAACACAAATATTAATATTAAAAAGCCCCCTTAGATTTGTTTATATTAATATAAAATAAATTACTGAGGAAAATAAGTATATTGAAACATAACATTGATTTGGTTTAATGTTTGCAATTATAAGTAATTTAATAAAATGCATATTTTAAAAATGTCAGGTATCTCTCTCACCTCTTAGATCTGGCTGGTAAATAAAATCACATGGGCTTTATAGACTTCAAGAACTTAATAGAGAATTGGCTTAAAAGAGATGACTTGGCAAAAGTCATAAGTATTTATGCATTTTAAAAGGCTTTTATTTATTTGTATTTTATTGATACTGTCTTCTAAAGTTTGTCTGATGGCTACAGAAAATATTTTTGGGGAAGGCAATCCAAAAAAAAAAAAAAAAATCTCACACACACAAAAGCTAAAGCAAAAATGCAGTCCTGAGGCACAAAAAATTGCACTGAGAAAAGTTGTTTAGAACTATTTTGGAACTTAGGAAAGAATAATTTTATATGTGTTGAAGTATATATTGTTTATTTTTGCTAATTTTTGAATGTCCTCTCTAGATGAATGAATCAGTATGACTATAGTTTAATGTTTTTCTGAACTATAGATTATTTTTTCTCAATAGAAAATACATTAAGATAC
The DNA here is from genome assembly GCF_020740605.2 of Lemur catta. Lineage (NCBI taxonomy): Eukaryota > Metazoa > Chordata > Mammalia > Primates > Lemuridae > Lemur > Lemur catta. The sequence goes on along the minus strand of NC_059143.1, from coordinate 47,925,963 downwards.
TGTGCTATGTTAGATAACTTTTAAAATGCTATATATTCCCAGTATTTTTGAAAACAATGGGTTCCAGTTATTAGGAAATGCACTAATTGTGTGTAATTAACCCAGACAGAGATGGCTCTATCAGCATAAATGTAATGCCAGTAGCCCCTATAAAATATTGATATCTATTTAAAAAGCTGTTTTCTTTTCTGTGTCACACATATATCTTTCCTTTGTCAAAGACATTTTGGAATTGATTTAAATAATTCAATAATAATATAAATAATGAAATAATTTAAATAGTAATGTAAATAATCATATTCAATAATGTCAATTCAATATTTAATTATATTAAATAATAATTAGATGGTTTAAGTAATTCATTCAATTACATGATTAAGGTTTTGGTAATGTCAACAACAATAACAATTTTGGTGTAGATATTTTAGTTGTCTTCTTATTAGAAATTTCCTTTCCTTTTATTTGAGCTTATTGGATTATATCTCTACTATTGTCTCTAGTATATATGACATGTGAATTTCTTTTATGTTGTTGAAAAAATTAGCACATGGATTTTTGTTTTAGATAACACAGCTACAATTTTGACTAATAGAACTGGATTTAGCCTACAAGAAGAGTCTGTCTTCTACATATCCATCTTAATTGCTGACAATGGAATCCCATCACTTACAAGTACAAACACCCTTACCATACATGTCTGTGATTGTGATGAAAATGGGAATACACAGATCTGCAGGAATAAGGAATTTACGCTTTCCATGGGATTCAAGACAGAAGTCATAACTGCTATTCTTCTCTGCATTATGGGAATATTTGGTAAGTAGTGCTAAACTGGACATATACTCATTTATTTAAAATGGCATAATATATAACATAGTTAATTTTATTATAGCAGTATAGTGTGAGTTTGTGTGTGTGTTTATTGTTTCTCTGAATGTAATACAATTCTTAAATGGAGTAAATGAAAAATAGAGTGGATAAATATGCATTTCAAGCTGAAAATAAATGAACCTTGAATTGTATGAGTATGCATGTTTGTGCACATCTATTTATGCATGTTTTGACACATATGCATTGTAACAAATGTATGTAAAAATTAGTAATAATAATGGTGAGCTTCTCTTGAGTGTTTATTATACTTCTGGAGATAGCCTTCAGTGTTTTTATGTATTATGCAATTTGATCTTCACAATAACCTTATGAAGTAGCAACTCTTATCCCTACATTGTATAGATGAAAAACCTGAAACTCAAAGAATTATATGCTTTACCAATGGTCATGCAGCTAGAAAATTATGTGCTGAGATTTAATAACCACAACATACCACTATGCAACACTATACTTTAACTGAATAGAGCCCTAGGAGGAAAAAAAGCAGTAAAATCTACTTTCTTAGCAATTTTTCAGTTTACATTATCAACTATAGTCACCGTGTTGTACAGTAGATCTCTTAAACTTATTCCTAAAGTCTAACTTAAATTTTGTGTTCTCTGACCAACATCTCCACATTCCTCTAGTCCCCCAATTCTAATTACCATTTTACTTTCTACCTATATATGAGTTAGATTTTTTTAGATTTGACATATAAGTGATATCATGCAGTATTTGTCTTCCTGTGCCTGGCTTATCTCACTTAGCATAATGTCCTCTAGTTTCATCCATGTTGTTGCAATGACAGGATTTTCTTCTTTTTAAGGCTAAGTAGTATTGCATTGTGTATATATACCATGTTTTCCTTATCTATTCAACTACTGATGGAAACTTAGGTGGATGCCATATCTCGACTATTATGAATAATGCTGCAATGAACATGCGAGTACAGATCTCTCTTCACCATACTGATTTCATTTTTAAGTATGTAAGGCGATGCACATATTAATTAAATTGATTTAATCATCACACAATGTATGTACATATATCAAAACATAAAATTATACACCATAAATGTATAGAATTACTATTTTTCAATTAAAAATAACAATAATTTCATTAATTTTTTTCTGTGAATGAAAAAGACAGTAAATGTTAGGATCAAGGAATGTAAAAGAGAGAGTCTTATTTAATCAAAGAATTAAACAGAAAGAAATCTCATTAAAATAGATTCATTTGTTTTTGTTTGCGTATTATTGTTGCTTTTATTGTTGTTTTCATAAGCGGTAATTTATATCCATTTTACAGATGACACAGTTGAACCCCACAATATCTTACCCAGGCTTTCAAGATTACAAATGATTCATCTAATATAAACTTTTCTCATTTTCTTTTTTTAATGCCAATATATATGATCCAAACCCTGTTCTTACTTCCCTAGTAACTTCACACCAAAAGCCAACACAACTGTATTGAGTACTGAGATCAATTATATCAGCCACTGGTTCCAGAATCCTGAACTGACACAAGATATGTTTCAGGACTTGCCTTGCATTCCTCATCTTTCTCAAAGCTTTGAAAACCATCCATTTTTCTTTTACCACTTAACATTACTATTCTTTTGGGCCCCACTTCAGTTTTTCAAATATTTTTAATGGTCTTTGCATAAAACTGAATACAGAGCTATGTAGCTAGATACTAGAAGAAAGAAGCAGTAATCACAGTATACTATTTGGAGGATGGCAAGCACTTACCTACCTACAAATACAGACCTAAATCAAGCCCTGAACACCTACAAATACCCTAGGGGCAGCTTCGCAGTGACAGGCATGAGTGACATTTAGCAGGTGGGAATATGAGACAACCAATAGTCATTAATTTCCTTTGAAAGTGATTAGAATATTATTTATTAGACCCTTTCTATTTTAATCATATATGTCATATGAGTTTTAAAGTACAGTACTTGAATTCAAACATGGTGACCTTATTTATTTCAAGAGCAGAATTTCAAGTATTTAAAATGTAAGTTTTATATAAAATATTACATACCTAATATAGCTCTATTTGTGATAATATTAATAACATTACTTCATGTTTGTTTCAAATCCTATGTGTAATATTATGAGTAGCTACATAAGATCCAAGGTTGAGTAAGGGTTGGTTATCATTCACACACACACACACGCACACAGTTTTCCTTAATATAAAAAAGAAGTGTTCTGAAAATTTTCTATTTCTACATGATACTAAAATTATCTTATATAATAAACATCAATTCTGGACAAACCATCATTCAAATACCTGATAGATTTGGAATTTCTGAAATTAATTTCATATCACAGAGCACAGGCTCTGAACCAACTTTCTGCTTTTGTCTATTTTGTTAAATTTTATTTATAATTGACACAATAATTGTACATATTTTGGGGTCACAGTGTGATGTTTGAGTACATGTGTACATAGTACATCAAATCAGGGTACCTAACATATCTATTACTTTAAACATTTATCATTTCTTCATGGTAATAATGTTCAAAGTCCTCATTTCTAACTATCTTAAAATAAGCCATACACTATAGTCACTCTAAGTGTAATATAACCCCACAATTTATTTTTCCCATTGAACTATAACTTTATACCTGTTGACCAACCTCTCCCCATCCCCTCTTCCTCCACCCTCCACAACTTCTGGTAATCACTATTCTACTCTACACTTCTAAAATATGAACTTTTTTAGATTCCACATATAAATGAGATCATTCCGTGCTTGTCTTTCTATGCCTGACTTATTTCACTTAACATAATGCCCTCTAGGTTCATACATGTTGCCACAAATGACAGAATTTCATTCTGTATTATAGCTGAATAGCATTAAATAGCATTCCATTGTATCTTTTATCTAGTTGTGTATTTATGGGGATGTGATTTAACATCTTTGTGTTTCAGTTTTCCCATATTTAATAGCATATGATAACATGTGGGTTTCATAAGAACAAAATAAATAAATAAATGTAAAGCTTTTAGAACTGTTTCCCACATATACTTTGTAGTCAATAAATATTAACTTAGGAAATAACTATGCTGCAGAATTTGGCCTCAATGAGGAATATCTATTCCATTGTTGTGAACTTTTATTACCATGGATGATTGGTTACTAAGATTGACAAGTGCATTCAGATTGGAAAATGTTCCATTATCTACTTTGTTCTATTTTTATATTTAAGAAAAAATAAATTTTTAAGTTAAATTGGTTATCATCAAACAGTTTACTAAATCTTTCTAGTGTTACTCCTCTAAGTCAGCAGACAGAAAGATTGTGATACTTCCTTTTGTCATTTTGCAAGTCCTTTTGGTAAATTTTCAATGATAAATGTGTCTTTTTATCTTATAGCCATAAAATGTAAGCATGTGTCTTGAGCTTGTAACAAGAGCAAGGACTGTTATGTTTATAATAGTCTTTATGCATTAATTAATATTCTGATATGCTTTTTCTGTCAGGGTTTATTTTTTTGATCTTGTGTCTAAAACAACGAAGAAAACAGACTCTATTTCCTGAGAAAAGTGAAGATTTCAGAGAGAATATATTCAGATATGATGATGAAGGGGGCGGAGAAGAAGATACAGAGGCGTTTGATATTGTAGAGCTGAGGAGCAGCACCATAATGCGGGAACACAAGACTCAGAAAACCACCAGGGCGGAGATCAGGAGCCTATACAGGCAGTCTCTGCAGGTTGGCCCAGACAGTGCCATCTTCAGGAGATTCATTCTAGAAAAGCTGGAAGAAGCTAATACTGATCCGTGCGCCCCTCCCTTTGACTCCCTCCAGACCTACGCTTTTGAAGGAATGGGGTCCTTAGCTGGATCCCTAAGCTCCTTAGGATCAGCAGTCTCTGATCAGGATGAAAACTATGATTACCTTAATGAGCTGGGACCTCGCTTTAAAAGATTAGCATGCATGTTTGGTTCTGCAATGCAGTCAAATACTTAGAGCTTTTTACCATCAAAATGTAAAAAGTGATAATATATTTGGGCCAAATCGCAGTCTCTCGGTAAAGAGCTGTGTGCTTTGCTTCTCTGGGGTGGCGGGAAGCCCTTGTTTATAGAGTTTTCTGACTTCCTTTGAGTAAATACTCCATGATTGTTTCAGGCTACACACATGTTGTCATTGAACAAAGTGTGGGAAGAGGTGCCAACAATCAGCTTTCAGGGGCGCCAGTGCAAGGCAAGTCTAGCATATGACTGAAATATTCCTCTAGCATTTTTCAATATCGTCTAATGCAAATTCTTAAAATTTTTGAATGGCTAATGTAAGAAAGGCACTGAATTAGGCCATCTTGTCCTATTTTATGTATACTTTTTTTTCTTTTACTTTTAGAAAGTGACAGTAAAATGTTTGTGTGTTAAGTTCCTGATACTATACAGAGGCAAACTTTAACACCTAGGAGAATCTGGGTGATTACACAAAGGTTTAAAAACATTTACTTTATGTAACAAGTTTCTGAGTAAGATTCCATGATTCATTCTAGTTTGATATTTTAAAATCTTTGCGAAGACCACTCTTTAAAACTGATTTCAAATTTGGACAGATACTTGGTATGTATTAATTAATCAGAGTTATATAGTATATGAATTTGTATTATTTTTGATATTATAGCTGGATTATTTTCATATGAAATGGAAAATATATTTTATCATGTCAAAATGCAATGGCAAAATATGTCAATATTTACTCATTATTAAATTTAAACTTTATGAAACTGGTGGAAAGTGAAAATTTTAAGTGTATTTTATTTTTACTACAAATTATTTAGATAAGTGGAAGGAATATTGGATTCACACTTCAATTATTCATTCTAAGTATTATGATCAACTGCACTCTTACCATTCATAGAATAAAATGATATAATTCTCCACATTTCCTTTTCTATTAAGAGCTTAGAATATGACTGATCCTTCAGTGTGTCATTTTTTATTACTGAATATAAAATTAGGCATAATAGTTACTTTTATTGTAGCCTTATGAAGGAAATAAATGCTAAGCTGTTGGACATAAAGTTTATGGTAACAGTGGAAAATAATATAATAAAACACTTTAATTTTAATCAACCTTTTAAAAATAATCCTTATTATTATATCCAAATGAAGGTGGACTTCAAAATTTCTAGTTTGAACAAGAAGAAAATAGTGATTACAAAGTTCTTAAAATTGGTTTATATAATCATTTTTTATTAATAGCATGTGAGACTGAGATGAAGCAAATTGGCCATATATGCTTAAATCAAGTATTTTGAATAATTTTGAACTACGGATAGAATAGTTGAATGGTTATAGTATTTTAGACTTAAACGTCTATATAATGTAATAGAAGAAAGTTTTTCATCAGTATGAACCAGGCACGATTGCATTGGTGACATAAATATTGTGACTTTACAAAACCGTGAGAAAATCAGATTTGAAATATAACAATATATAATCTTGGTTGAAGAACTGTAAATTATGATAAACAACAGATGAAGCAATCCATGGAAAATAGTTTAGAAAAAAGAAATAGGGTTTTCTGGGGATCACAGTAAACTCTGTATGGATGAAAGCCTTATAAACAACTTATAAATTTGAATAAACAACTTATAAAAATGCACATTGATGCAAAATCAGTACCAATAGTTTTAATGTTTGTGTCTAGTAGCACTAAGCAGATGTGTTAAAGTAGATTCTAGTTTAATTAATAAGACTGACAATCATAGGATATGTAGGAAAAGCACACATGATTGCATATCTGTTTGCTAGTTTTAAAATTGTTTCTTTTAACCATATCAAAAAATACTGTCGATTCTAGTAAAAAAAGCTGCAATTTCCTAGAATTTATACTTTGTACTGTTTCAGTATCTATTTTATCTTTTTTTTTTCTATTCATAAAGGTAGTTGCAAGAATACAGATGTCTCCTAAGCTAAAGGCATTACATGAAGAATTTGTTTCTGTAAATTTTAATGAAGTCTAAATTAATACAGATATTTATTAAGAAAGTACAGCTTCACATTAATATCCATAGAACTTATATATCACCCTTAGTTGACTCATGGATTTACATGTAAGCTGTACATGACTAATGATAGAAATAAAAAAATATTGAAAGTCCTTTATAGGAATCAGAAAATATCAGCAATACTAGTAGTTCACTCTGCATGTGCTTGAGCCTCACAGACCAGCGTTTGAATTAGTTCCCTCCTATTTAAATAACTGAACTTTGTCAAACTGCCTAATCTTTTTGGACCTCAGTTTAATTTTTAAAATGAGGTCCAACTTACCTATTTCACATATTTGTTAGAAAGAATAGATAATATGATATGGAAAACAAGCAGCATAAACCATACCTAACAAAATGTCACTGCTCAGTAAATAACTGTACCCTTATAACAGTTGTTATTCTGCTAGAACACATGGATCTATTTCTTTTCCAGCACTGAGACATCCCAATGGCTTCAGGGTACATTTGAAAAATCAACTTTCTGCCTTGATCCATAAGCCATGTATTTTCCTGTACCTACTTATTTCTGCCGCTTCTCTTCCTTCTTCTCTCCGCCTCAGTTACTAAAACAACCTTCCCCCAGACACGTTGATGTTTCATTCCCTGACTTCATTCTGGTGTATGATCAGCTGCACCTTCCTCAGAAAGACCTACATGACCACCATCCACTTCCTGTGGCTTTTGTTTTCCTTGTTTATTCTTTATCAAATCACTCATCTACCTGGAATTATTGTTGTCTTGCTCCTTTATTATTATATAATGTGACCCTTAGTGGGTAAAGAATTGTCAGTCTTGTTTCTTTATTGTTGTCTAAAATTGTTTCTAGTACAAAGTAAATGACCAATAAATATTTCTTGAATAATGTAATAATGAATCCAATCTATATTACCCAGTCATGCATAGAAGTCTTATTGGTTCATATTGAATGTTAACATGGAATTAACATAATTTTTAAAATAGGTTAACACTGAGTAGTTACTGGATTGAGTAAAGATTTTTCAAAAACTCTAGAAATCATATAAGTTAACCATTTTAACTTATTTGAACTCATTGTATAGGGAGAACAAAAGTTTGATGATGTTATACTATTGAGTCAAAACAAGTCTTCTTGTGATTGTTTTTGTATATGCTCTTCAACAGTAATAGATAGAAAACAGATGAAAGTCAGGGAGACTAATTAAAGAGGTAAATGGAAGAAAGGAATATGTGGCATTTTATATATTCAAATATGTCTGTCTATCAATCTATGGAAATTGTGATTTCCTGGAAGAGGAGACACTAGCATCTCAATTCCAAGGTAGTTCCTTGGGAACTATTAGAATTTCTTGTTGCCCTTTTTTCCTAGAGAGCTCCTAAGACGCCCGGCAGAACTGTCTGAAATACCATGGAAGGGGAGAGGACAGTAGCTGGGAAAATGCAGTTCCTAGCATTTCACACAGCTAAGCTGCATGAGTTTCCCATAGGTTAAGTAACCGCAGCTATAGAAATTTCACACAGACGAGAGGGAGCTTAAAACAGTGTTCCAAAAAATATGTCACATAGGTCAAGGAACAATAGAGATCTCAAGTCCTTGAGATAATGCACCCCAGGATAGTGGGCCAGGCTTCAGATGCCTGTAGTCACAGAGGACACTGGCTGTGAGGTTATGATGGCACCAGCATGTTTACAGTGGCCCTTTTCTCTCCTCTCTCCTCTCCTATACAGACCCCAGAGAATCAAAAGCAACAGAGTGATTGCGATAGGATAGGATGTGAGGTTAAGATCTTCTAGTGAATGGAAAAAGGATTTTATTTTTAATATTTGAAAGTGATCAGAAACTGTGGAAACTGTCTGATATTTGGTCAAGGTGGGCATCAGAAAGATCAATGCAAATATGTCTAAAACTGAATAAAAGAAATCATTTTGCTGGTGATTACCTTCAAGTTCCAAGCTAATAAATAAACTGGACACATTAACATATTAAATCAATTTGTTATTTCATATAGTTCAAGTAATAATTTAAAACTCAATTTTCTAATATAAACCATAAGCAAAATACACAAAAGTAAATATAATTTAAATATCCTTAAAACATGTGAGAGTGTATTAATAGTTTACACAGGTTTATTTCATATACTTCCTTTGTATGTATTCATTTTAATATTAAAATATGATATGTCCTATTGATTTCTACAGTGCTAATTGATTTATCTCAGCTACAAATAAACCTGGACATGGAAACCACAATATTTTCATGATTTTATAGAGGCACAAATCAATACAATGTTTTTATCTATAAAAGGGAGTGGAGATGATGTACTGTATTCACATGTGGTAATGTTAAACTTTTCCATAATTTTACTTCATTTGTATGCTAGTGAGAGTAAGTGGTCTATGAAGTTCATTTTAATTATTTTTCCGTTGCTAATGTTCTTTGTTGCTTAACCTTGGGCAAGTTATTTAAAACCTTCTCTCTTGATACCTTCACCTGTACAATGGGGGTATTAAAAATACATAAGTCATAGGGCTGCTGTAGAAATTAACTGAAATAATACAAAAAGAATGTGGAACTATGCCAAATGTATAGCAAATACTTGACATTTTCACTTATTGTTATTATTGCTAAAGTAATGATAATAATTACATAAATTTTACCATTAGAAATCTTCATAGACGTATCTCCTTACTCAAGTACTAGAATTAGTATAGACATGAAGAGAGAAGAACATGAATTCAGGATAATAATTAGCTTGCCGTTACTTGCTGCCTCTTCACCTTGACTCTCCTAGGGTAATTTTCTATTACCAAAGGAAGAAATTTATTGCTCAAGTTATACATTATGTATGAAGTCTACTGATATGGAAAGCCTCTCCTCTATGGCATTTATTTGGGGGACAAAAATCTGGGAACTTAAGTTGTAACCCACTTTTTGTGGTAAGTTTTTCTAGGTGTAGATATTTTACAAGAAAAGCCGCCAAAAAAGGAAGAGTTGGTTTTGCTCACTTTGGAACTAATGGAGGAAAGAAATTATTTCTACATTATATTATAACTACATGGAAAAAAATAAACATGCTTGTGGCTCCAACAGAAAGCCTTTCAAACATGTTGTTAATATCTACCATCTGATATCCATAGTTGTAATTTTATGTTAAGAAATAAAAATTAAATTACCAGCAGATTGTTCTCATCACCTCTGACAATACAAAATGAAATGTTGCACCCTTGAGTTCTCCTATCTGCTTTCTCCCATTCTTCCTTTTTTAAAAAACAAAAATTAAGGTCACATTGCCATATGTTCTCTGATAAGTTTTTATCATCCTGTCTTCTTATATCTGAGCCAATCTTAGGGTTCAGGCAAGTTCTAGGCAATTTTCCAGCTAAAACTGACACCTCAGTTTTCAGAAACTTCCTTCTTATCCAAAATGACCTTTATGTTATTCTGGAATCTTCCACTGTAGAGCTAATTATCTATTTTTAACCCTGTTAAAAACTTACACATGTTAACACTTGACATATTGAATTGATATAGAGAGGCTTTCACCAATAATTTGAAAATAGTTTGTTTTACTAATTATAAAGATAAATTAGAAGTTGATACATCATATAGTATATTTATTCACAGTAACTTACCATTATCACACACTATTAAATTAACGTGAACCAATAATACGGTTTTTCAGTGGGACAACAGCAAAAATCTCTCTCTTTATAACATATTATCTACATCCATGATAGTTTATTTTCTTTACATAAAGACTAGAAATGGAAATTGGTACCAAAGAACAAACTAGGAAAATGTGTAAAATGTGAAAATTCTAAGATTCCCTCATGCTTGTATGCAATCATCCCAGATATATTAAGTAAATAACAAACATCAAACATTTTATGCTCATAATGTCTACTATCCTCATAGCATCTACTGAGCATCTCCAAGTTGAGTGCTATGCAATTAACCCTGGAGAGAATCTTAAATTGAATATCTGTGTCCTGGATGAAATAATAATGATGAAGAACACTTGGAAGTGAAGAGAGAATGTGGCCAGCATGTGAAGCTGTTCCTGAGGGGAGACTCAGCTCCCTCCACACTCCTCAAAGATACCGCTTCTTCTGACAGGTCCTCATGGAGTTACACTCCAGATCAAAAGAGGATAATACTAATAATAGGAAGATTTTCATTTTCTCAATTTTTTATGACTATGATAAACAAATCTGTTCTCCTAAATCTCTCTCTCTCTTTAAGCAGTTATACTTCCTGGCCCCTATTCTACTTGTTTTCAAAGTGCTATTTCACTTAATGAGGTAGCTATGGTTGTTTCCACCAGGATGGTAATAAGGAAACTGGGACACAGAGGGACTGAGTAACCTACCTGAGGTCATACAGCTAAGAAGGAGCACAGCTCTAACTTAAATTTAGGCAAGCGAGTTCTAGATTCCAGGCTTTCAGCCAGGACTACATGCAGGCTCTCTGTTTACATCACTATTTGGTTATTAACATAGAAGCTTTTATTATATTTGGTGCTGATGATTTTTTTCATTACTTTAGATGTTATCACTATATAAATGTTATATATACACATGGATGGGTTAAATAGGTGAATAACATTCTTTTTTCAAAACCTCTTTCCATTTTTATATTATTATTACTAAGACTGAGTTTCTATCATTAAATAAAGTGCCAAGCATATTCTTTCCCATTATTATTATATATTATTCATTATTTTCTAAACATCCAAGAAGTGACACACTCAGAACACCTGTGGGTACAGAAAAAACATTACTTATTCAAGGATATTTTTCTTAGATCAGCGTTACAGTAGACAATGGCATATCAACTACTATGTAAATTTACTTAATATATCTCATTTTATTCTCCACAGTAATGATTCTTTCACAAAAGGCACACAAAGAAATACTCATGTGTGATTTTTATACTGTTGTAAGTAACAAATAAATGATGAACAAAAGAAAAAAAGGAAGATTAAGGCAAGAGTAGAAAAAAGGCACTAAATTCACACTGGAGAATTCAGAGCAACTGCCATCTATTTGCATATACTTGCATACTTTTGGCCCTTTCTCCTCCTCCTTCCTCTGCTCTTCTCTCTGTTTGCACATTTTTTGTATCATGTGCACTTATATTCACATGTGCTTCTTTTTTTTCTTTTTTTCATATTTTAATCTTCAACTAGCAACAGACATTAGCTATTTCTAAGCAATGACCTTTGAGATTCGTAGAGACTAAGAACTGAGCACCAAGACCCCAAAATCCACAAGCTATGCTGATATTGTCAGGTAACACTAAGTAAGCTTCTGTGAATACACAGGGCTCATTCTTTGAGTTATTTTTTTCAGCAATATTCTGTATCCTATGAATGAGAGCAAGATAATCAGTCCAACGTGTTTCTTTAACTTTCCCCTCCTGCCATGCAGGTGTCTGGACTGCATGGCCTCTATTATATCAAAGAATACAGCACTTCTTAATTAAAGGACACAGCAACTAACCAATGGATAACGCTAAATACCAAGGTAATAGGCACCATCACTACTGAGCACCAGGTCAAGTTCATTAACTCATCTAGCACACTTTCACGTCACTCAGGATTAAAAAGTAGAGAAAATTCTATTTTGTTCAGAGACCTGTGCGAAAATGAGTGATTCTGTATTAGAATGGTTGTTTGGTAATGGTGTAAATGTAATACCCCATTTTAAGGGGGTTGGTGTGGTTAAACCTATTAGGTTTAGAGCTTGATTTTTTTTTTTTGATTTCATAGTTTTTAGAAAAGATTTGAACAAATTATGACTGTTTCTCAGGATCATTTAAAGAACATATATAGTTTTTCAATATGTCTTGCTAAAGCATTTGAAGTCTAAAGAAACCAGACTTCTCCCAGAAGTAAGCTGGTCTTATTATTTTTGAAACAATGTAATACACTATATATGTCACTATACAAGGGGTATATGTATATACATTTAAAATTTTTTCTTAAGTATGAGCAGTATAGATTTCTAAATTGGGTAGGGAATATTTTAGTATGTTCAGGCTGCTATGAGAAAATACCATAGACTGGGTAGCTTTTAAATAACAGAAATTTATTTCACACAGTTCTCCAGGCTGGGAATTTCAAGACCAAGGCACTGGCAGATTCAGCGTCCAATAAGGTCCTGCTTCCTGATTTACAGACGGTAGCTTCCAACTATGTCCTCACACAGTATAGAAGAAAGGCAGCTCTCCTGGACCTCTTTTATAAGGGGACTAATCCCAGGAGGGCTCCACCTTCATGATCTAACCACCTCCCAAAGATCCCACCTCCTAATACCATCACATCGGTGTTTAGGTTTCAAATATGAATTTTGAGGAGAGACAAATATTCAGACCATAGAAAAAATGAATATATCCGTAGCAAAGATGAAGGCAAATATTCCACAATAGCCCTAACACAGGATTGATTTTATGTAATATGATCTCAATATAATAGCACACTTGGACAATTTTCTCATCCTAATAGATGAAGATGTGTTAGTATACTAAGAGCTTTATTATACATGTTCTCAATTTCAGTGAATGAAACACATAATTCTTCAAGGAATGTTTTTGATGTAGTATTAAAAATGTATGAAGTTTCTGTTTCTAATACAACATTTACTTTGATTTGTAAATTTTTGAGAAAATGAGTCGAAAGTCCTAAATAGGGCCAGGGTTTTTTAAAGACTTGAGGTACAAGTAATATAATATGCTCTATTATGCCAACACTTGAATTTTTAATATAGTTCCAACATTTACACACTATAATAAAGAACTTGTCTATTTACTTTTTAAGGTAAATAAAAAATGCATGTGTTTCTATTTGAGCAGAAGGAGCAAGATTTGTTCTTAATGTTGTTTCAAGATACTTTGTAATCTTGAAAGTTCTATTTATTTTATATATCACCTTTAGTCTTTCATATTATAGACTTCTTTTGTTTACATTGCCATGTTGATAATGTCTGGAAGTTATAATAATGGTTCTTATGATTTTAAAAACTGAAAAACAAAGAAACAGCTTGTGCAATTACTTGTCTCAGTAGCAAATATCTAGAAGAGTATATATAAAGCAGAATATAAACTAGAGTGTATTCCATGTCACACCATATAAAAACAATGTTAATGAGTCCAAAGCTATTAAACTTGTGGCCAAGAGGATATTTCTAGTAATGATGTGTTGGTTATTCTAAGTACACAAATTAATTTTGATGAAGGAAACTGCAAAAGTAATGCATACAGTTTCGGGGATATTATTACTCCAAATGCTTTCATTTATAAAATCATAAAAGTTTGGTATCTCTTAAAAAAAGTCTTCTCTTCCTCTTAAATAGAAAAAAATATAAAAAATAAAATTTTATGATATCATATGAAAACAGAATGTGGCATGGTCATGATAATGTGCCTTCCATGATTTGGCTTTAGGTGGGTTCTTTAGCCTTATTGCTGAGCAGTTCTTCACAAAACACCACCTTACACTCTGCTAATACCAAATATATTTCAGTTGCCCAAATATATCTAGAGCACATTGTTACAAAAGATGTTCCCTTATCTAAGAATAGCTTTCATTCCTTAATCTACCTGAACATCACCTATTTTTCCTTGATAATGAGGGCAAATATTAAATATTTTAGGGAGTCATTTGAAATTCACATGTTGGATGTGAAGACTTCCATCTATATTCCATAGGGTTTGTGCATATCCTAGTTAGCAGATTTATCATACACTCTCTTGTCCTTTACATTTTATGTCTCTCCTCAGTCCTTACACTATGAGAGATTTGACTACATGAACTGTGTATTTTATATTCATGGAAGTCTCTTTTATCCTTTTTTCAAATATCACTTGTCTATAATGTATATGGCTCAGCTTCTGGGCTTTCAATTCTATTTGCCAGCCTGCTCTGCTTTTACTTGGCTTGGTTAAAAGAAGAGTACATGACTTTGAAATAACCTAGATTTTTAGCCCATAACTCCACATTTCATCCATAATTTTTCCCAATGCAGCCATTTCTTTGAATGGACACTTTCGGTAGAGTGATTATCATATACATTACTTCTCATAAGATACAGATCTTCGTAAAGTAGTGGCCATCCCTGTCATTTCTTTAAAGCAAAAGCCTGTAGATCACTTTTTTCTTATATAATTTAACAGTGAAGTGGGTTTAATGCTTTACTAAAGAATTATGGAAATTTTTCTAAAACATGAATTTGTCAGGATGTAACTACAGTATTCTTATGGGCAATTTTATTTTGAAACATAGCCCAATGTGAATCAGTCTACTTGATTTCAAAATTAATACTAAGAAAGCACATTCTGAAATAATTTTGAAGCACTGTTTCCATCCACATGCACTTTTCAGAGACTTCTAAATGCATCAAGAAGTACATTTTAAAAAGGGATTAAATGTAAGTCACTTCATTTGCAGAGTCCCATAGTGACACTTTGCTGGACATATGAAGATATAGTGGTTATTTATCTTTTTTATCACTAGGTGGCTTTGATTTTTTATTCATATCTGTTACTCCTTTCTGAATTGATCCTAATTTATGATGCCAAAAAATTATCTCTTTAATAATCACAGAGCATAGTACAGAGCTGTGTGCTTAACAGGTGATCAATGAAATCATAAATTAGGCTCTTAGGATGGGTATAAATTATCCTTAGGAAATTCACTTATCCAAAGACAGGAATGGTTAAAGCTGGGCTGAGAGAGAAGATTGCTCTTTTTGGGTCACAGACACCTTCTATTTCAAGTTAATAAGAATTAAATGAGCTGAGGCAGCCTGAATGTTATCATGCATTTATATTGTGTGAATTTACACCAACATTATTTTACATAGCCTATGTCAAACTTTGGAAAATGTGCCAAGCAGGTGAAAGATTCTCCATGACTTCTAATAAATTAACTAAAGATTTGGATTTGACAAGTGTCAAAATAAACTTAACTAGTAAACTGGCTAAAATCACAAGATGAAGAGAAGTTTTAATGTTATAAAATTTGTTCTTTCAATCTCTCAGTTTTATTGCATCTGATAATATGATGACATTTCTTTTTTTAATAGAAGTCTTGGACAATTTGAAAGTGTAAAATTCAACAATTGGCTTTTATCAAAGATCATTAGTATAATACCTTAAGGTATCAAATGGTGAATTCTATTTAGGTACTTTCATTAACATGTAATACACTTCCTAAAAACACTATCCCAGAACCTATTTTTCTCTGAGACATCCACAAAAATGTCATAACAAACACTGTCAAGGGTTTTGTTTCTGTTAAAATCGAGACGCATTATTTCCTTACTCTATGTCTTAATCATATAATTGCTAAACATAAATTACAGGATTGAGTGATATTTAGGTTTGATTTTCATCACTCTGGGTAAGTCAAATGAGATAAAATTTAATTTAGGAAATTAAATGCTTGAGAATTATTGGAAGATTTGATTTGCAAAAGTCTAGGAGAAACTTTGCTACATAGTTTCCTTTTCATTTTCAGGGATCGGAAAGTTATCAGATTTGCAGGAAAACGTCAATGATCACAGATACCTATAGCACTTTACAGGAAATATGCAGAAAAAAATAATAAAGTCTGGGAGCTTCAGAATATTACTTCCTCAGAAACCCAGGGGTCTGCCCATCATTACTGGAATAATCACTTTTATTTTTTTATATTTTACCTTCCAGAATTCACATAACTGCTTCTTACTGATAGAGTTAAAATTGAAACAGTGAGGATGGAGGGAAACTTCAGCCCATTTCTGAAATCAAGCACAGTTCAGCCAAAGTCAGACAGAAAAATAAAGAAATAAATAAAACACTGTTTCCTGTAGATAGTTATTTAATCTAAGGAATGATATGCTAAAATTTCCTTTAGAGTATTGGAGAAGTTAAAGACAAAAAATGTACTGCTATCTCTCAAAGTATGAAATTGAGATATTTTCTGGGATATACCAGAAAAGCTGCACAAATTCATATTTGCCAAAAATCATGCACGTGCCTGAGGCCACTGAGGGGAGAAGTAATAGTTTCTACTTGTCTTCTGCCTTCCAAATTGGCTTTCCTTCTCTGCCTTTCAAACTTTTCACTGGCAAAACCTCAACTGAATCTTTCTAGCAATACTTCCTGTCCCTAAGATACCAGAGAATGCCAGGAGATAATGGGCAAGATTGTTAGTTGAAATATATACCATTTTCTGCATTTATCATCCACTTGCAATCCATTATCAAGTTCTTTTGAGTTTACTTAAACAAATCTCAAATATATTCACTTATCTCCATGTCTACCATTATCATCCAACTACAAGCCAACATTCTTCCTCACATGAATTATTGCAATGATTCTTAGCTGGTCTCTAAATACTTTTAATACTGGATTTGTCTTCCCTAAATTTTCTAAGCTGTCAGAGTCATCGTTCTAAAGTGCTTATTATATTATGCCATGCCATTATTTAGACTACTTTGTCTTCCTCTGCACTCAAATAAAAACAAACCCCTTAAAATAGGATGAGCAATAAAAAACTCCATATTTATTAAATATTTGCTATGCACAAGAACTATACTAATGATTTTCTATTTGTTATCTTATTGAAGCATTAGAAATACCATAGAAGGTACATATTCTTATTATCTCTATTTTATCAATGAGAAAATGAAACAATTGATTATACAACTTATTTAAGGTCACTCAACAAATCAATATGAGAACTAGAGATGGCCTGCACTGCATTTCTGTGCTAGCTACTATTAATTTTTCCAAGTTCTTTCTCTCCTCTCATTCACAATGTTCCAGACCCAATGAGTTTCTTTCATTTTCTTGCACATACTGACATTATCTTGATATATTTTCTTGCATATGTTATTTATCCTCTGTGAAATAGTTTTCATGTTACTACTTATAAGACTTATTTTTCAAATCCTGTTTTAAATATGAAAGGACATTTAAAGGAAATTTATTCAAAGTGTGACTTTTATCATTATTTTCTAAATATTTTTTTAAAAAATGTTACATAGCACTTGATATAATTTTTAATTATAAATTTTATTGCTAAACTACTTATTTTCTGTTCCACAGACTGCACTGTTAAGTTGAATATAGTCTGTTTCTAAAACACTAGCAACTCTGTACCTTGACCAGTGCTTTCTGCAGTGTGGTCACTTGGTAAATATTAATGAATGAACAAATGGAGATCTCAGCTGCTTAAGTTTAGGAGTCACATGAAACTTACAAAATTAACCATCAAGTCATTCTTAGCATTATACTCGTGTCCTATATTGGATGTCCCAATTTCTCCAAAAACTGTTCTCAAAAGTAACACTTTTGTTTATTTTCTAACAGTTACCCCAAATTTAAGGCACATAAGATCCTATTCACCTATGCTCCAGAGATACATTGTGTAAATTCAACTGGTTCTAACCAGTTGAATTCAATAGCTCAAACATGATGGGAAGGACCAACTCTAGACTGTCCAATATGATAGTTAGTAGAAAGATGTGACTATTTGACACTTGAAATGAGGCTATTCTAGATTGAAATGTTATATAAGGGTAAAATACACACAGGATTTCAAAGACTTAAAGTGAAAACATGTCAATAATTTAATATTGATTGCATTTGAAAATGACAATGCACAGGACATAGTTAAGTAAAACAGGGTATTGGAATTATTTTTACCTGTTTATTTTTTAAAATATGGCTACTGCAAAATTAAAATTTGCATGTGTATCATACCAAAGTTAACTCTTTACCTCCCATCAACTGAATTCTTGTGGTGAGAAATAATTTTTTTTTTTTTTTTCTGAGACAAGAGTCTCACTTTGTTGCCCGGGCTAGAGTGAGTGCCGTGGCGTCAGCCTAGCTCAAAGCAACCTCAAACTCCTGGGCTTAAGCGATCCTACTGCCTCAGCCTCCCGAGTAGGTAGGACTACAGGCATGTGCCACCATGCCTGGCTAATTTTTTCTATATATATTTTTAGTTGTCCAGATAATTTTTATTTCTATTTTTAGTAGAGACGAGGTCTCGCTCAGGCTAGTCTCGAACTCCTGACTTCGAGCGATCCACCCGCCTCGGCCTCCCAGAGGGCTAGGATTACAGGCATGAGCCACCGCGCCCAGCCTAGAGAAATAATTTAGTGTTAAAGTGTATCATATCCATTCCACGCCTATGGAAGATATAACTGTAAGTTTCAACTAGATAACAAAAAGGTAATTTGACTGATTTATCCCATCTTGACAATACTGTATCTACACATGGAAGTATGTAACTAATTTTCCTGTTGTCACTCCTCTACCCACAGCATTATGATTACTACCCTGCTACTTCTTGACAATTTTTAGACAAAGAATTTTTTTTAATTAAAATAAAAAGAATATATTTACTCTTTAGTCCTAAAATCACATTTCAGGCATCTTATCTGAAAGAAATAAATGTATCAGTATGAAAAGATTTGAACATATACAAAAGATGTATATTGACATTATTTTCAGGTTTTATACATTGTAATATTCTCAGTTCTATCTATATGAAATAATACAGCACTGCTGAGTAACTTGCCATTATTTTATTTTTTCCACTTACCAAAATACTGCACATATCCACCACAGTCAATACATACTTTGACCAAAATCTGCACAGTATGCATGTAAAATTGGTTATTCAATTTCGTAATTCATATATTCTATATATTTTTTTCTTGCTGTTTTTTATGGTTAATATTATGTGCCAACTTGGGTAGGCTACAGTGCCCAGTTATTTGTTCAAACACTAGTTTAGACGTTTTTTGAAGGTATTTTTTAGATGCTATTAATTTTTAAATCTGTAGCATTTGATTAAAGCAGATTATCCTTTATAATTGGGGTGGGATTCATACAATCAGTTGCAAGCCTTAAGAGTAAAGATTGATGTTTCCCAAAGGAGAATGAATTTAGTCTCAAGACTACAATATCAAATCTTATCTGAATTTTCAGCTGGCTGGCTTGTACTACAAATTTCAGACTTGTCAGAGCTCAATTGTGTAGGCAGGCCAGTTCTTCCAAGTAAAAAACTTTCAGTCTCTATTTCTGTCTGTCTGTCTGTCTGTCTGTCTCTATCTCTCTCTATACACACACACACACACACACACACACACACATATATGTATATGTCATATATTTCTATGTCATATTGGTTCTGTTTTTTTGAGAACCCTGATTAATATGCTACTCATTATAATTTCTACAATTTTAAAGACATTTCTTAGTTGCTTGCTGTGGGGCACAAATTTTGGACAATTTTATCCATAGTTTCAATAAAGTATGATGAAAAGGTTTTCATAATCATATTTAGAATTCAGAACTATCATTCTAGCTGTAATATAGAAAATGTGCTAAATTTTATGGGAGGAGCGCTAGAGACTAGTGAGTTTGGGAACTCTCAGGAGAGAGTGATGGTGTTCATCCTAGAAAGACTATGTGGTGGTGATCAGAAAATGATATATCTAAATTTGCTTTTTCATATAGAAAACAGTTATTTACAGTGGCACATTTCAGGGTATGATCTTATGAGAGGACAGTTAGAGTGGAGAGGATGAACTATCTGTAGTAATATTTTATATATCCATAATGAAGGTGATATTTAGGTAGAGAGAAAGATGTGAGAAAAAATGGGGACAATGAACAGAAAATTGGTATACAATGGTAATAAGAGGAGTAAGAAGTAAATAAGTCAAATTCCCATTTCATAAATGAAGCTAGTATAAGGGCAATGTGAGAAATAGTAAGCAGCATACAGTGTAGGAGACTGCCAGGAAAGCACCACCCTTAGGCAGGAGTTAGCTGTCAGTGATAGGAAGGGAAGAAGAAGCATTTATGAACCGCTTGATAATAGAGTTGATTTTTCTATGAAACAGACATTGAAAGGAGACTGTGGACTCTTTGTGGATGACTTAAATACCCTATATCATATATCATCATCATATCACATGGGTTTGTGTTTCAAAATAGGTGTTGAATAAATATTGAGTAAAGGAATAGATCTATGAACTTATACTGCCACAAGTTTATTATCCTTTTTACTCTATGATTCCTTCTAGAATTTATTAAATATCATCATTGTACCCATAATTTAAAGTAGCCTGACACTGGAGATGCTCTAAAAGAAGTATCCAGTCTGTACATTTGCAAAGTTCGTCATTTATATTTAAACTGGAATTTCAATGTGACGTTCTAAGTGTATGACAGGAACAAAATGAAAATCAATGAAAGTTACCTGAATTATTTAGCAGAGTTAGAAGATTCCTCATACCTTGATAAAGTATGGATATTGAAATGGCTTACTTTAATTAAGAGTTGTTCATATGTGCAGTGACATATAAAAATGTCTGTTAAAACATAAAGTCAATCATTTCAAATTTCTTACTTTCAAATTCTTTATGCATGAGAATAGCAACTTTGATTTTATAAAATGTTATCCATAAAATGCAAAGTCAACAAATATATTTCTTACCTTCAATAAGAAGCATTTTAATATGGTGGAAATTTAAAGCACTTCTAGAGCACACTGTAGAACCGCATAACTTTAGTGTGAAAACACCTCAATGATTTTCATCTTTGATTTTTGAGCAAATTGTAGCTTCTCTGTGCCTGTGTTTTCCCATAGGTAGGATGGAGCTAATAATAAAACCTATCATCCTTTAGTGATTTAATACATGTAAAGTAATTCAGACAGACCCTGGAACATAATAGTGTTTTCTAAGTATTAGTTATTTAATGTAGTCTTGAAAATAAATTATGTTTAAATTCATCTATATTATTAGTACATTTGTATCTATTATTTTATTGTTGTATATTAGGGACAATACATCTCAAATTTATTCAGAAAGGGAGTTTATTCCATAAACATGATCAGATGTAGTTAATGGAGACCAAAAACTTGAAAGAACACATTCAGTTTTAATCACTTATAATAATTACCGAAATAAGTAAGCCCATGTTAAAACCAGTGAGATTCACTTTTCTTGTGAAAATAATATTAAGAATGAGAGATGTGCAAATAAATATGGAGGATTATAAAAACATGGGGATGATATATAGTATTCCTTTTTCAGATCCTAAAGATATTTCTTTTAGCTGCACAGAATATTTAATGTAAAACTTTCCAAAGAACTTAAGTTTGTATAATAACAACTAAATGAAGACAACAAAGAATAACTTTTTAAAAAAATGTGTTTACTATTTATGTTATGTAAAACTTTAATTGAGTTCTGCTTTGAAAATAGTGTCTAAACAAGCACAAATCCCCTTCCACTGAATATGATAAATTTTGGTAGTGTTATTCAAGTATTTTTAATAAAAACTAGTAAATAATTCAAGGTATAAACACTGCCAACTTGCAATTATTGTTCTTTGCCTCAAATTTATTTGCCAAGATGCTGAAAGGTTTGAAACATTTTAACTGTGCCAAATATTTGTAAACTCAAGAAACAAACAATATTAATGATTCTCTTTCTTTTAATTATGAAAAATAGAGCCAAATAATTGTCACCAGGATCAACATGTGAAGTTTGGATTTAGAAATTTTCAGTAGAAGAGTAATAATGGTCAAAATGTCATTATTTTAAAATCTTGAAGGTGAGTGAATAAAAATAATATAATGTCACATAATTTGCTAACACATTAAACCATGTGGGATGGGGGTACATATTTTGCATGTAAAGATCTTTTAAATATTTAGAAGCCCTTATTAGCTATCATAGTCCCACCTTTCTCTCTCATGTGCTTCAAATTTTCTCTTTTGCAAATTAAGTAACTCTCTTTTTCCAATTATTCCTCACATACCCATGTTAGATCCCTACTCTGGTGGCCTGTGAAGGAACTACATTTCTCTCTCTCCAGGATGTACTCTACAAAACTAAACATTTAACACAGGTACAATCTCACAAGCATGAGAAGAAAATGACAATAGCCTCATTACAATAAAAAGATGATTGCAAACATAATTTTATTTTTTAAGTCAGATTTTATTGTCATTTCCCTTGAGCATTACATCAAGTGAAAACGCTGTATGTTGTTATTGATAATGCACTTAAGACACATGCTTCATTTACTTTAGGGCCATAATTAAAAGGAGTCATTCATATTAATTTCTTTAAACGTAAATATTTTCTGATAACTTTGCTCAATATATATTTCTATCCCTTGTGACTACTTCTCCTCTGAAAATCTTCAACACTTCTTCGTTTCAAGTACATTATAAATTAAAGTTTAAATGGGGAGTCAGTCATAATAAAACTTTATTTGAAAATGTTGTGATAGCTTGTGTAGAAAATCATATGAAATTCACAAATAAAAAGGTAATGGAAGTAATAAATAAGTTTAGTAAAGCTGCAGAATTCAAGATTAATATATAGGAACAATTATATTCTATATGCAGTAATTAACAAACCATAATTGAAATTACTCCATTTATAATAGTATAAAAATATACAACATTAAGGAAAAATCTGATAAAAGATGTGAAATAGCTCTAGACTGAAAAATACAAGTAGTGCAGGGAAAAAATTAAAGATGACATAAAGAATTGAAGATATATACCTTTTTTATGCAACAGGGATCAACATCATTAAGATGTCAAATATGCAATCATTGAAATTAGGTATGTAATTATGTGACATGTAATTTCTTTAATTTTGGACCCAGGCACGATGTTGCTTCTCTATTACTTATCAATAAGAAAATTTTTAATTTTGAAAAAACTTAGTGATATTGAAAAGCATACAGCTATCAAAATTATTTTAAAGAATATAATTTGGAATTCTGGATTTTGATAATATTTTCACCATATCAAATGTTGTTCTATGCCTTCATGGTTCATTCATATTTGACTCTATTATTCCAGATGTTTCATTTTCCTACAGATGAATTAAGAATTTTTAGGTATTAACAGATTTGAAAAATCTTGAAAGGCCTAATCTTATTGTAACATGATCTAAGAAGAGAATATATTTTAACTGTGATAGAATATATCCAATTTCTTCTTTTCTTTTCTTTCCTTATTGCTTCTTTCCTTCCTTTCTTTCATCCTTTCTTCCTCATATTGACATGTTTTGTGTGTGTTTGTGGTTTATTCTCAAAGTTAAAGCCTTTTAAAACATATCTTCTTAACCAGTACTGAAGAATGAGCTATCTACTAATAGCCAGTGAATCGGGGCTACGTCCTGAAGACAGAACACTTCTTCCTCAGAAATGTTGCCAATGGAAATCATCATGTGAAAGATGGAATTTACCATCTACAGAAGTTACCATTTGGAGATACAGTTAGAAATATTCCAATTTATGCTTAGGGATTAAAAAATGACTGAGAATGTAAACTAACATAATATTTCCTGCAGATGCAGTCTATTAGAAATAATGCTTTTTAAAAAACTTACATGCGTTTTGTGGAGTCTAGAAATCTTTGGGAGGTGATAAAAGAGACAAGTTTCTCCATGATTTTTTTAAGCACAGAATTAAGTCTGAGTGTAGAAAGATAACACATATATCATTGATACGTGAAAGTATTCCTTGGGTTGCATATTTTTTTCTAATTAAGCAACATTCTGGTCTATAATTTGAACTCTGTCATGGTTGATTTTCTTCTAGGAGACAGTGCAATGAATTAAATTTTTAAATATATCATTCTAAATTAATAAATTAATCTGTGAAATACATAGATATTTTTGTATTTTAATTCAATGTGTCAGTCGCTTGTGCTTATTTAACAATGTGCTATTTGGTAAGATATGTAGATCACATTTATTTGGTCTTAGGCTAATAAATGTAGTACCTATTTAAAAAAATTTGCATAAAGCACCAAACTTTTCTTTAGATGTTATGATATCCATTTAGATCTGACAGTGTGAAATGTAAATTGAAATACAAAGAGTTCTCTCTCTCTGTGCCATATTTCTTCATGTTTTATGTTCTTGACTTAGATTTTGAGCTTAATATCTTCCCCAGAAACTCATTTTGTGATATTTTTGTGTGTTAATCTCCTCTGCTAATTCACATAGGGAAAAATATTCATGAAGTTTTACTTTCCTTTTCAAGCTAAATGACTACATTCCAATGACAGAGGCCATGTTTGCCTTTGGTAGTAAAGCAAAGGTGTCCCAATTTCTGTAGGTCACAGAGCAGATGTTTCAACTTATTAGCTCTTGGTAAAAAAAAAAAAAAAAAAAAGGTGAAATATTGGAGATTTTAGTATACATGGTTAATTCCTTTTACACAGAATTTTGTCCTGATTTCCCTGACACTTAGTTCAATATTTATATTCTTCTGTTTTCTATCATATTAGCTTTCCTCCTCCAGAGGAACTAAATGTTTTTGCTAATTGCAAAAAAAATTACTGGCAATTACTAAAACCAACTCCTGAACACACCTACTTGATTGCATCCCACACAGTAAACAAATGGAAAGCTGAAGAGATGCTTACATATAATAAAATTTTTTGAAATTTTTAGTCAGGAGTTTATTATTCATATGTAAATGTGATGTTATTCATTAGGATAAATACTTCCAAATGATGAAATTTACATTGACTTACATTCCTTCAAATTACAACATTAATTACTGAAAAAGAATATTTTGTTTCTTGAACATCCAATTTTTATATTTCCTCCCATACAAAAATTGTCTAGAAAAATAAATTTTAAATTGTTAGCTTCAAACAAAGCAAATTAATTTAAATAAATTTGAGAACTGCCAGGTGATTACTTTTTGATTTGTTCAGTGAGCATGAGTCCAGGGCACCTGTGCTGATGCTTCTTTCTAGAGCTCATATTCAGTGAATAGAAAATTGACAATGTTGGAAGTTCCAGGTGATTTGTTGTAGTACAAATATCTGGGGCTTTGTTTGGTTCTGATTTTGTTTTTTAATTTTTGCTTTGACAACATGTTTGGATTGAACTAAAATTTATATTATCATCTTGTTATGTGTGACCAATAAAATATGACTGGAGGAGCAAATGGTTTTGAAAGAAGCCTTTTCAACAAGTGTTATATCATCTTGGTTGTATTTAAAATGTCACCATGTCCTTACTGGCAGTATTCTGCTTTTCCATCCACATTCATGATTACTCTTTCATGTCTTCTTTTCGTCTTCACCACCTCAGACACAGAGACAAATGGTAGATAGATAATGCTATAAAATTGATTTTCAAAGTCCTACAATCCTTCACATTGAATCCACTGTACTGAATACATGGATTTAGTTCCCTTGCTTCAGAAAATCTCCCTAGAATGACAATAATGAGAATTTTTAAGAGATGACTATACAAAGAAAAGGAAATTATAAATGAAGAGGACAGCAACACAATGTCAAAATCTGGAAAGCATAACTAACCTACTTAGAAAGCACAAGAAAGTGGAATTCTAAACTGATAGTGGAAAAAATCAAGGTGCTACCTGATTTGCACAATGAAATTCCAAAAAGGCTTTGGAGTTAGTGACCTTGGATTTACCTGAAAGTAAGGCCAAATGTGGCAGAAATCAGAAAGATGAATGAATATCTATGAAAGAAGATTTCATAGCCTGATCTGCACCCTGAAGTCACTTCTCCCCTGTCTGAAGACTGGAAAGTTTTTCTCTGGAGATGGAGAAAAGCAATTAGACTCTGGATTAGAGGCTGCCGGAGATGGGTGAGAGAAAGGGTACCATGTTGCACACAAGGCATTAACAGGAAATCGATCAAGACGCATCCTATATGTATGCAGTCTGTGCCTTGTGAAAATGTAGCCTGCAGAAGAGAAAAGGGACCACCAAAGTCCAGGGATTCCACATCCCTTCGCCCATGGGGCTAGGTTTGCACAGATACACTGTTCTGTTCTAATGCACACAATGTGCAGTATAATGTTGTCATATTTCTAAAAACTACATTCTGAAAATTGAGACATCAGATTCTCACCCTTCTCTTTTCCTCAAAACAAATACTGGGATCCAGATTTATAAGTACAGGCAGAAAAGTGAAAGGCTTTTCTGGAGGCAAACATTTTAAGTTTTAAAACAAAACCCATAAGAAACTAACAAAAACATTGTTTCGTTACAAATATATACATTGATAATTTGATGGAAAATAAGAAATGAGTAACCAATTATTTAGCCACAACCTCTCTACATTAATACTCTTCTTTCTTGGACTTTTTGTGGACATCAATCAGCTGTATACTACAGATTTTGGTTTATATACAGCTTTAGTTCCATTTCATGTACTTTGTAGAATTTTCCTGCTCTTACAACAGTTATTCATGGTGGCCCAAAAAGTAATAAGAAAAGTCTTACTTAAATAAAGTATAAATAATATTTATCTTTCAAAAATTGTCTAGATAGCTAGCATTTACATTAATTGAGTCTTTATACTAAATTTCCCTTTTGGAACAACTCTATTTAAATCCTTACATTGATCTTGATCTAGAATTTTACGATTTCCACATGAGCTATAGATATCATTATCCAACCATAAATAGAATGCATAAATCCTATCTATATGAAATACTCAAATTTAGCCTATTCTAAGACAGCTTCAAGTAGGTCAATCTTTCTGAGTCACCTACTACATTGTGGACTGCACCTACTTATAGAGTATATTTATTAAAGTGAGCTAAGAACTTCCAGACAAGTGATCTAAATTTTCTTTAGAGGGCCAGAAAGAGAGACATATGGCTCTTTTAATATTTGAAACAGCTGAAACAGCTGTCATAGCCTCACATGTCTTTTTTTCCCACATAAGCTATCAGTTCTCATGTGACATGGAAGCAAGTTACCTCTTCATCTGGGTCAATCCTTATTAAATTTTTAATTTGCAGATATTCTTTTTGTATATATTCTTGTTTAAGATTTAGTGTCAGAAATAAATGCCAAATTACCCATGGCATCTTCAAAGCACAGTTAATTGATATTGTTTTCATCTTTTTAGGTGGTAAGATCCTATTAAAAATTTTGGCTAGCCACATTTCTTCATGTCATAGCCAAGGTGTTGACACATTCATTGAGTAATTTATAGTAGTGCATGCTGAGTTTATGAGGCACAATCTCTATCCTCCAGGAATCACCATTTATTGAGGAAAACAATGAATACACAAATGAATAAGATCTGTGTCGGTTCCTTTTGCCATGAATGCTATCAAGTAATTAATGAAATAAAAATGTTGTTGGAATGGTATATTTCCCTTTCTAAGAACGCCTAATACCTGAAATACCAAATAAGGACATTTATCATAGTAAAAACTAAGAAAATGAATAGAGGTGGCAGAGACTATTAGCTGTCTATCAAAAAATTTTTCATCCAGCCCTTCATCATGGGCACACAGTTAGGTTTCCTTCTTCAGTCTAGTTTGCATTCAGGTGTCATCATTTGACCAGCCAATAGAAGGTGAGCATAAGTGTCCCTGTTCTGACCAGGAGATTTTTAGTCAGCAGTATACTACATTCACACATCCCTTTTTTTTTTTTTTTTGCATTCTGTAGGCTACACATGGCAACCAGGTCTCAATCATGCCAATGGCAAGTAAGCTGCAGGAGAGCATGGAGTGACAGGATGAAAGGATTCTATGTACCTCAATCAGCACATGGAGAAGAGTTGCAAACAGACTTAGAACATCTGCCCTGAAGCATTAGGTGAGAAAGAAATAAGCCACTAGATTTTCACCCAGTATCTCCTACTATAGCAGTTTAGTGTACCCTCACTAATGCAACAGAAAAACAGTAAATTATACGATAAATATGTCATACAATAATTTCATAGATTAGCATCTGGGACCTATGGATGAAGTTGGAATCAGGTGACAGAATTGATGACTCACAAGCATGCATCAAGTACAGTTTCTCTGGCACAGGGCCTATATTTCTTTATGCAAACCTAATCATACAAATATACTTTTATATATGTGCTAGGAAATATTTTATAGGAATACTATGGATACTAAAACATTGGTAATTCCATTTAGCCTAGAGTAAACAAGGAAAGCCAGAAATGTGTATGGCAAGTGAAGTGAAAATATATAGTATTATAATTATAAATAAACAAAAAATAGCAATCCTGACAGTCCTCAGGGGGAAAAGAAATGTAATACATAGATACCATCAAAATGCATACTAGGAAATACAAATACAATAAAAACTTCTTGAGGAGTTTTTGATTATAACATTTTTTTCATCCATTATTTTTCAATATTTTTTTTTCATAGTTCTACTAAGAAGATTTTTCTGTTAATGCTGTTTGAGGGATTGGCTCCTTGAAACCACCTTAAAGTGAATTTACTATAATTGTTCCCTTTATCTCTCATGAGATTCAATTTCATGTTTCATCTGCTTCCCTGATTTCCTGTTGTTACACAATGAAATGTGTTCTGATATTCTATTAATAAAACATTGCATGCAAATATACTTTACCAAATGGACAGTTTTGCAGGCTATAATTCATATATTAAAGGAAAAAAAGCTAAAGATTTCAGTAATGGCTTTGCAACTATAGTGTGTTTATATCACTTTAAAGAAAATTATTTAAATAAATGAGTTTATTTTATACTCTAGATTGTGCTATTTCCTATGTTATATACTGAAACAAACTATTTTGTAATTATTTTAGCCTGTTGATCTATCAGGTTATTTCTTCTAAAATGTTCAGGCTAATTATTAACACAATAATTCATTATATCATATAATACATATTTGTATAATATTTATAGACATACTTTTATCAGGTACTTTCATTAGCATTTAGTACTTAGTACTCAAATATTCTTGTAGGAATGTGGCAGAGAGTTAAAATAACTTAGTTAAATTCACAGTTATTAAAAGGCAGAATCAGAATTTAAAACCAATCAATCTGACCTCTGAGCCCATGATTTCTATATTACTCCATGTGGTCTCCCAAAGTCATATTGATTAAGTACAAGCCCACCATTTTACATAAAAGGAAACTAAGGATCATGTAAGAAACATGACTTTTCTAAGAATAAAACAATAAAATAATGATAGTTTCTCTTCTTAAAGTGTTTTAGTAGCTCTCAATATTCCATAACACAAATTTAAAATTTCAGAAACTATTTACACAAAATGTTTTAACAATAGTAATTTTAACAAATAATATAACAAAAATTATTATCATATACATAGTATAATGGAATGTAGGAGATGGGAATGAAATATAAATATGTCTAATACCACTATTTCTACTAAGGCGCATATAGCTTACCATAAGATATGCAATTCGGTGGTGCAGTAGGTTAAAAGAATTTACAAAATGTAATCTAGGAATTTCCATTTCACACAGTGAGTCCACAGGAAAAGTTTCATTAAAAAGATCGTATTCAGCATCCTAAATGATTTGTCACTACATCATGTATAGACTTGTGCATGCTTGTCTATTACTGAATATCTTTATTTAGAAATGACCAACTCAAGATTTGAACAGAATTAAGAAGAACATTAACTAAAAAAATTAAATTACTAGGCATCTATATACATTTGTTTTTTTTTTTCTTTTTTGAGACAGAGTGTCACTTTGTTGCTCTGGCTAGAGTGAATGCCATGGCGTCAACCTAGCTCACAGCAACCTCAAACTCCTGGGCTTAAGCTATCCTACTGCCTCAGCCTCCCGAGTAGCTGGGACTACAGGCATGCGCCACCATGCCCGGCTAATTTTTTCTATATATATTTTAGTTGGCCAGATAATTTGTTTCTATTTTTAGTAGAGATGGGGTCTCGTTCTTGCTCAGGCTGGTCTCAAACTCCTGACCTTGATCCATCCACCCGCCTCGGCCTCCCAGAGTGCTAGGATTACAGGCATAAGCCACCGCGCCTGGCCTAGCATTTGTTGTTTTTGTCATCTCTGTTCAATATCTCTTCTCCTACCTGGGAAGTGCAGAAGACATTAGTTCTGTTGCCTAACCAGACTATGGCTGGATGTAGCTAGACATTAACTCCCTTGAAAGCATCTCAGTCTCTGCAGGTGATTCTATAATATTATAACCTGACATTGTGGAACATTCTATTTTCATTCTACAGGTGAAATAGTTGGAAAAGTTGCAATATTCCCTACTTTTCCAAAATATGTGCTTCCGACCATATATTTATCTGATCACTTCCTTCTGCAAATTAACTCCTTATATGTATGGGTTCAGGGGAAGGACTCTACATCAGACATATGGCTGGGGTTATGACCAGGGTAGCACAGTGAATTGGCCTACCAGTTTGATAATCCTTGGAGGACATTTTAGGCTCTTTGCAGCTATATATAGAATATAGGATTGTAAAATATTTCTCCACAGCCTAGTGTGTCATTTGCCAATTACCAAGGTTGAAAAAGCATTCACTCTCAATATCCTGTTATATTTAACTATATTGTACGTTTTTTCATCAGTTTTATTTATTTATTTTTATTTCAAAATATTAAAAGGGTACAAATGTTTTAGGTTATATGGACTGCTTACTTGAGTCCCAGCTATATGTGTGTCTATCACCCAAATAGTGTTTGTCGTACCATTAGGTAGGTTTTTGCCACTCCTCTCCTCCCCACTCCCTCCTGGCTGATTTCCACTGAGTTTTACTTCCCTCTATGCACATTTGTGCTCATTGGTTAGTTCCAATTTAACAGTGAGTACACATGGTATTTGTTTCTCCAGTTTTGAGATACTTCACATAGGAGAATGGTCTCCAGTTCCATCCAGAATCAATACCAAAAGATATTAATTCATCTTTTTATGGCTGAGTAGTACTTGACAGTATAATATACCATATTTTATTAATCTACTTATGAATTGATGGGAATTTGTGTTGATTCCACCTCTTTGAAATTATGAGCTGTGCTTCCATAAACATTCTACTATGTGTGTCTTTTTGATGAAAAGTCTTCTTTTCCTTTGATAGATACTCAATAGTGGGATTGCTTGATCGGATTATAGGTCTACTTTTAGTTCTTTGAGGATTCTCCATACTATTGTCCATAAAGATTGTATTAATTTGCAGTCCCACAAATAGTGTATCAGCATTCCTTTCTCTCTGTATCCATGTCAGCATCTATTGTTTTTGAACTTTTTAATAAAAGCCACTCTACCTGGGGTAAGCTGATATCTCGTGGTTTTAATTGCATTTTCCTGATGATTAATGATGCTGAGCATTTTTTCATGTGTTTATTGGCCATTTGTCTTTCTTCTTTTGAGAAGCTTCTGTTCATGTCTTTCCCACTTTTTACAGGGTTTTCTTTTTTCCTGCTGATTTGTTTGAGTTCTTTGTAAATTCTGTGTATTAGCTCTTTATTGGATGTATAACTTGCAAATATTTTCTCCCATTCTGTAAGTTGTCTATTTGCTCTGTTGATTGTTTCCTTAGCTGAACAGAAGCTTTTTAGTTTAACCAAATCCCATTTATTAATTTTTGTTGTTGCCATGATTGCCATTGGGATTCTTATTCATAAATTCTTTTACTGGGCCAATATATAGAAGAGTTTTTCCTACATTTTCCTCTGGAATTCTTATGGTTTCACCCCTTAGATTTAAGTCTTGTATTCATCTTGAATTATTTGTTGTGAGTGGTGAGAGGTAGGGGTCCTGTTTCATTCTTCTGCATGTGGCTATCCAATTTCTCAGCACCATTTATTAAAAAAGAAACCTTCAACAAACTAGGCAGGAAAGGAAGATATCTAAGAATTATAAAAGCCATATATGACAAACCCACAGCCAACATCATACTGAATGGGGAAAAGCTGAAAGCATTCCTTCTAAGAACTGAAACAAGACAAAGATGCCCTTTGTCACCCCTTCTATTCAACCTAGTGCTGGAAGTCCTAGCCAGAGCAATCAAGCAAGAGAAAGAAATAAAGGGCCTCCAAATTGGAAAAGAGGAGGTTAAATTATTGCTTTGTTGATGATATGATCTAGTATCTAGAAAACTCCAAAGATTCCACCAAGAGTCTCCTGGAATTCATAAACAAATTCAGCAAAGTCTCAGTATACAAAATCAATGTACATAAATCAGTAGCATTCCTATTCATCAGTAACAGTCAAGTTGAGAGTCAAATCAAAGACTCAATACCATTCACAATAGCTACAAAGAAAATAAAATACTGAGGAATATATTTAACTAGGAGGTGAAAGATGTCTACAAGGAGAACCAGGAAACTCTGAGGAAATAAATTGCAGAGGATACAAACAAATGGGAAAACATATCATGCTCATGGATAGTTAGAATTAACATTGTTAAAATGTCCATATTACCTAAGTGATTTACAAATTCAATTGCTAATATCATACTTTATAGATCTAGAAAAAATAACTCTATGCTTTGTTTGGAACCAGAAAAGAGCACAAAGCAATCTTAAGCAAAAAGAAAAAATCTAGAGCCATTGCATTACCAGACTTCAAACTATACTACAAGTTTATAGTAATAAAAACAGCATGGTATTCACACAAAATAGAGACATAGACCAGTGGAATAGAACAGAGAACCCAGATATAAAACCATCTACCTACAACTAACTGATCTTTGACAAAGCATACAACAATGCATGCTGCGGAAAAGAAATCCTATTCAATTTTATAAATTATGACAAAATATCTTGTTTTCCAATGTTATCTTAGATCAGTATTGAAACCACTATTATAATTTTGAGGGTTGAAAATATGTCTCCTTTTTAATGCTGAAACTACATATGTTCTTTCCATCTGTAGTCAGGCCATGTTTGTGTGTGTATGTCGTTATTTCCACCCTGCACTAGCAGGATGGACCCTTACCCACAAATTGGTTATGTCAAGACTGATTATGCCACCCACACACATCAAGACAATAAGAAAAAAAATCTATTTCTTACCCAGTGAGGGTCTCTGGATATAGCAGGGCAGGCCTCCAAAGCAGGTCCAAAGTGACCTGTGAGAGCAAGAAAGAAGAGTACCTTGGGTTTTAGTATGGTTAGGGAGAGGGGCTGGTATCAAGGTTCCCACAAGCAGGCAGAGGCTTTTGGTTTCAATTTCCTGCCTACACCAATAAAGGGGGAACCTAGAGTTTCTTATCAGCTTGTCCAGATGTGGGACAGAGAGGAAAATAGAGCAGCGAGTCTTAAAATTTGTCAGCAAACATCAAAAACTGGAGTCAGATCCTGTTATCATTGCCCTCTAACATTTACAGAATATGCCAGAAATACATGTACTTTTGAATATACCTACACCTTACTACTCTTGAATGTAGTAAGGTATAGTACACTTACTACACTTCACTACACAAGATGTAGTAAGATGGCACTCAGAGTGGTGTGTTCTGGCTAGAAGGAGTAACCCTTGTAATAAGACATAAACTAGGCATCCAATCTATCTCCAGGTACTTGGATAGATGTGCTTCTCTCTGGCCAGGACTTCACCTACCAGAAGATTTCAGGGAGGCTCACCAGAGCCTGTTACACCTTGCCCGCTTACGACCACCTCTCTCTTTAACATATCACTTGCCTCTCTATTTTAACTATCTAAAAGTGAAATTTAGGCAGGGGTTTAGGGTGGAGGAAGAATCTATAAATTAAAAATGATTCTGCCCACACATTCTCCCTGAGACATTATCACAATTGATCCCAGCATGTCTTTAAAAGCTTATAAATTGTACTAACTCTGTCATTGGAAAAGTCTAAGCTTCTGTGTTCCTTCATTATCAAATGGATTCTTATGCCCATGTTTTTTGGCAATACATCAATGCAACACCATCTCTAATGCCTTTTGACCCTTCAAAATCTTCCAGTGTATTCTCTCAAATTCATAGTCTGCCACTTGGACAATTCCTTTTATCTTTTATTCTTTATCTTTTTCAGGGTGAGTTTTATTCTTTTTCTTATTAAACCTAGCTATTTCCAATGAATATTACTTCTCTCATAGCCTTATTGAAAATGCCTTTTTATTTTCTTTCACTTCACATCCTATGTTCACTTACCACAGGAGGTAGGATAAATGTTTTACTCATCCTTGTGTGATGTTTCCAGGTGACTATATGAATTCCCTGAGATACACACACACACACACACACACACACACACACACACACACACACACACATCAGTGTTGACATGCATGCAACCCAACTGTGCCATCTGCTATCCCTCCAAGGAAGGATGTAGCCTACTGTGTTAAGGATAGCAATTTTTATGTGGTGGAAATTGGCTTGATTTTCTTTAAATTTCTATTGTCTTTTTCTATATCCTATACTCCACAAATATCCTAATAATTAAGTTTTTAAAAACCAAATCAATGCATTTATATTCTTTCAAAAGTAGAAAGTACAAACTAAAGCTAAATGATTAACTATATTGTCCTTGTATGTGCACTTGAGGCATACTTGACTGCAATTATTCATACTGTGTGTTTTCAACAACCGACTGTTAATAGGCACAATGAAAATAAAGATTAATTGTTTTAAAGCTTACTGAATCTTCAGAGAATTTACAAGCTCTGTTGATTTATTTTTAGTGCTTTTCCATAAGTTCAAAATGTAAAAGACATTACATTTGGGAGCTTATGTTTTTCCTTTATCCTTTATTGTGTATAGTACACGGCATGTTTCTATGTCACAACCTAAGTACAAAAGGTCACACATTTGCAAAGGATTTTAAAATTTTAATGTGTTTTATATAAGATTATTAATGTTCCAAGTGTATAACTGACATTAGGACTGTGATTGACATGCATACAGGTTGAAATGTTAAACCTGAGGCTTTTAACCTCTCCTGGGTTTGGAACATGGTGTAAACATGTTTCACACTCACTAGTAGAGACCCTGGCTCATGTACTGACATTGACTCAGATAAATACACAGATCCCAACTGCTCTGCTTCAGAAGCTATCCAAGCAATTTTAAAATCAATTTGGTATTTGACAGGGAGCCATTGCAGTTCCCATAGGAAAGCAGTGACATGCTGAGGCCACATAATGTGAATAAAAATTTGACAGCAGTATTTTGCTGAAGTTGGAGCTTTGGCAGCTTTATTTTTTTCTAAAAGGCTATTTAAATAGGAACATGATGACGGTCTAACCTGGAGGTTAAAGCAGCAAAATCTATTGTTTCAATCTCAGCTGGAAGGCAGTCAGTAGATGGTTTCTTTTATAAGACAATGATACAATTAAATTATTGTCAGAGATCTGAAATTACAATACAAAGGCAAAGGTTGATTCCAAATTTGCTGTCAAAGGTTTGGCATTAGCACAATGACTACTGCCTTTAAATTTAGTAAAGACAGAAAGCTTCAGGAAATAACATACATCAAGCAGCAATTTTAATTTAGCCATTTTGGCATCATTGTCTGCATCATTTAATCTTGAATGATCAAATCAATGCATTTCATTCTACATATTTTTTACAATTTGTATAAATTTTATTTGGATTTAAATCACCAGCTCTATATTATATAATATTATCAGTTGTGGCATTAATCCTACTGAATGGTAGAAATTAACCTTACCTACCCAAACCTTAGTAACTCTAGTGCCCTTTTTGAAGGGGACTTCAAAAAGTTCATGGGAAAATAGAGTTAAAAATAAAACATAAACACTTTATTTCTCAACATAAGCTCCATTAAGTTCAAGACACTTTTGTAAGCAATGACATTGAACACTTAGTACATTCCCAAAGAACTAAGGGTCCTGGGAATTTAACCATGTCAATGTCTTTTTAACACTATTTACTGAAGAAAAATGGGTCCCCTCAAAGATTATTAGGAAACAAAAAGAAATCAGAAGGAGCCAAACCAGGACTGTAAGATGGATGCCTAATGATTTCCCATGGAAACTATTGCAAAATCGTCCTTGTTTGATGAGAGGAATAAGCAGGAGCATTGTCTTGGGAGAAGGACTCTCAGGTGCAGCTTTCCCAGGAATTTTTCTGCTAAAGCTTTGGCTAACTTTCTCAAAACATTCTCACAATAAGCAAACAGCCACCAATATTTTTCTACCTCTATTGTTTTACCTAACCTTAATATTTCATATGAATAGAATGATACACTATGTGACATTTTAGGTCAGATTCCTTTCATTTAGCGTAATACTTTTGAGGATTATCCATGTTGTAAAATGTATCAGTACTTCATTCATTTTTATGGCTGAGTAATATTCCCTTCTATGGGTATAACACATTTTGTTTACCCATACATCAGCTGATGAACATTTGGGCTCTTTCCACCTTTTGGCTATAGTCAATGGTGCTGTAATGAACATTTGCAGTGGGTATTGCAGCAGCTGTTTTCAGTTTATGTGCTCATTGGTCATTTGTACATAGTTTTGGAGAAATGTCTACTGAAGTCCTTTGAGTATTTTTTAATTGGGCTGTTTGTCTTTGGTTGCTTAGTTGTAAATATTCCTTATATATTCTGTATACTAGACCTTTATCATATATGTGATTGGCAAATATTTTCTCACATTTTGTAGGTTGTCTTTTCACTTTCCTGATAATGTTTTTTAATAAAGAAAGGTCACTCAGGACTGAAAATAAAAAGTCCACTACAACACAGAGGGCCAAGGATAGGGCATGACAGGCTTCAAAAAAATCCCCACTCCAACTCAGCAATCTCTGAATATATGTGCATCATTACAGTAATATATTATCCTAGTGAGTAGGGCTGCAAATCCATTTTTATTCCATTTTAGAATCTTCTTTGGGAAGCCAAGAATTGAAGTCCACTGCTCCAGTAGATTTAAAAGACAATGCTACACTGGTCTTGAGAATCAGTTAGTACCTCAAAGCTCATCACAAGCTTATGATAGTGATGATGCAGATCTATAGCATCGCCCTAGCATGCTCTAGCATTTTTAAAGTGTTAAATACATATTGCTGAACCAGACTAGCAGAATCTAACAGTACATTGTTATTAACTGTTGTCACCATGTTGTACAATAGATCTGTGGAACTTACTCCTCCTATAAATGAAATTTTGTATTCTTTGATGAACATCTCCCCAAATGTCACCCCACTCCCAGCCCCTAGTAACCATTATTCTACTCTACTTCTATGAGTTCAAGTTTTTTGGATTCTGCACATAAGTAGGATTATGCATTATTTGTCTTTCTGTGCATGGCTTATTTCACCTAATATCCTTCAGGTTTATCCATGATGTTGCAAATGACAGAATTGCATGATGTTTTTATGATCAAATAGTATTCTGTTGTATATACATATGTGTGTATATGTCTGTGTGTATACATATATGTATTTGTGTGTGTGTGTGTGTGTACCACATTCTCTTTATCCACTCATTTGCCAATGGGCACTTAGGTTAAATCCCTGTCTTGGCTATTGTTAATAATACTGCGAAGAACATGAGAGTGCAGCTATCTGTTTAACATACTGATCTCATTTCCTTTGGATATATACCCAGTAGTAGGATTGTTGGATCATATGGCAGTTTTACTTGTAAATATTTGAAGAACCTCCATACTGTTTTCCATATGGGCTGTACTAATTTTCAGTCCCACCAACAGTGTATCAGCATTCCTTTCTCTCTATATTCATCCCAGCATCTATTGTTTTTGGACTTTTTAATAAAAGCTACTCTAATTGGGGTAAGGTGATATATCATTGTGTTTTAATTTGCATTTTTCTGATATTAGTTATTTTGAGTACTTTTTCATATGTCTGTCGGCTATTTCTATGTCTTCTTTTGAGAAATGTCTATTCAGGTCCATTGATCATTTTGTAATGAGGTTATTTGTTTTCTTTCGAGTTCTTTGTTTCCCCTATTTCGGATAATAATTCTTTATGAGCTGTATGGTTTGCAAATATTTTCTCCCATTCGTTAGGCTGTATTTTCACTCTGTTAATTGTTTTCTTGGATGTGCAGAGGTTTCTAGTTTGATATAATCCCATTTTCTCTTTGCTTTGTTGCCTGTGCTTTTGGAGCAATGATATCCAAAAATCATTGCTCAGATCAACGTCATGAAGCATCTCCCCTGTTTTCTTCTAGTATTTTTATACTTTTAAGACAGATGTTGAAGTCTTTAATCCATTTTAGTTGATTTTTATATATAAGATTAGGGCACAATTTCTTTCTTCTGCATATGGATATCCAATTGTCTCAAAACAATTTCTTGAAGCCTATCCTTTATTCATTGTGTGTTCCTGGCACCTTTGTCAAAATCAATTGACAGAATATGTGGAGTTTCTTCTGGGCTGTCTATCCTGTTCTATTGCTTTATATGTCTGCTTTTATGCCCAATATAAAAACACTTTGATAACTTAAGTATATTTTGAAGTCAGGTTGTGTGATGCCTCCAGATTTTTTTTTCGTCAGGATTTCTTTACCTATTTGAGGTCTTTTGTGGTTCCATAAAAATTTTATAATTTGTCCTATTTCTGTGAAAAACACAGAACTTGGAAAGAGTATATTTCCCCATTCATTGAAGTTTTGCTCAGTAGTGGGATTTGTTTGGTCAATGGAATTGATAAAGAAATTACAATCTCATAGTTCTGAACCAAGATCTCAGAGGCTATTTGTATTCCTGCCTATCCTTCTGCATTCTGTGAATCACCATGAAAAGAATGTCACATCAACTAGCTGCTGATCCAAAGGGAATGTGGAGATATGTGTGGAGCATATCTAAACATGACACAAAGCCCAAAGCCAAGGACAGTTGGCCTAAAACCTGAAACAGAGCTCCTCTACCAAACCGACAGATAAATGAAAGAGTAAATTAAACATTCTGGAGATGTTTTGCTATATAGCATAATTTTAGCAAAAACTGATGAATAAATAGAGTTGGGTAATGAAAATCATGTATCACATTTGTTCTTCATGTTAAGGAGAAATTTAGACAGGAAAGCCTTTCTGCATACAATTTTACACTTATTTGATTATAAATAGCTTAATAGCTACCGAGAAGGCATATCAGAAGGAAGTATTGTCAGTTTCAATGGCATAAAGTTGGAAGAGATAAAATTTAAAAGAATGTTCATAGTCACAATAATTTTGTCAATAAGATTGGGCCACTTTCCCATGAATCCACCACTCGAGGTAGCAATTTTATATACACAATACTTATGCACCAACTAAGACTAAGTCTCTACCTGCCAATGGTGATATTCTGCTATTTCAAAGGGTCTAGGTTTGTTGAAAAACTATAACATCCAGCAACATAAGCTAATTCCCAAAGAGATGAACCAGTTAGGATAGGGATGATAGGTTGGCTTTTTTTCATAAAAGTTATTTTGTGGACAAAGATCTAGCAATTTATTTGTTTTTAGAGTGGAAGTGACTTGAGTCAAACTAGTAACCATTTCTGAAAGATTTGCAATTTAATTTGAATTATATGCTTGGTTATTCTCCTAATTTTTGTGGGTTCTAATCAGTTTTAATCAGTTCACCTGTAAAGTTAAACTCATTAATATAGAGCAGTGTATACTTTTCTCAATTAGTGGATATTTTCAGACGGGTGCATGGATTGATTTAGCAAAGTTCAGCCTAGTAAGATTTTAGTGAACTCATTAAGAATTTGGAAAACTGCAAAGCAGAATGAGACAGCTTATGACACATCAAGCAGGCTCACATTCAGGGTACTAATTAGCTCTGCGATACAATATATGTGAACATCACTTCTTGGCAACCTCAGTCTGGCAAGCCATGGTCATTGCACTATTAACACTGTATTTGGTGCCAGTCAAGGTGAACCACTTGACTAAAGGCATCTGCATCTAGGAAGATATAGCACTAGGAGAAGTATAAACAGTAAGAAGTGATTAAACAAAATATGTTCACAATGATAACAGATATAACATAGGGAAATGATACAGTAATTTCCCATTTCATCAAAAAAGAATATGTCTCCTAATATCGAGCTAATAATCTGAAAGAAAAATCGTCAAACAGAAAGTCACTATTTATTAGAAGAGCCAGTTATTAATAATTGTTTTTTAACCCCATACCCACTACCTCAGATATATTTAAACTTCACTCACTTAGAAAGAAGTAGCTGATAGTCAAGGATAGTCTGGGTTTCTCTTACATATGAGTTAGATTTTTATTATGCATAAGTTACAATAACTGACAACACAGGTAGTAAAAACTAATAAGTTATAACTTTAAATATTACTATTATAGAAAGAGAATAGATGAGAATAACCTGCTGGATCTTTCTCACGCTGATTTTGTGTGGCTCAAATAAACATTTTCTGTTAGGATTTTGCCCTCGTGCTCAATAGCACAAAGGAGGTTGCCTCAGGTTACTAAATGGCACATTCTTTTCCTAACAAATGTTATAATTTTGTAATTTAATTTCTTACTGATACTGTGTCTGTACTCTGTGATGATAGTATGCATGATTGAATCTGGAAGAAATTTGGGATTTCTTTACAAACTTTACTTTGAAATGAGTCTCTATGTTGCCTCACATGGAGAAGATATTCCCTCCCTACAATGAACCCCTCCAGGTAGGGACCTGAAAGCAAATATTATTATTGCCAACATAGATTCATTAGTGCAATGTGTATTTGGTAATCTGTGTTTCACACTGAAATAAGAGGCTCTGAGTTCTAGAAATACGAGTGAAGATAAGTGTAAGATAAAATCTGATTTCTAGACTGTGCTAGCAGTATTAAAAACTGACAAGGTCCTTTTATGTATATATATATATATATATATATTTTTTTTTTTCAAAAAGTGCTTTGGGAAGTGGTTGACAAAATCAATTAAAGCATTGTGTTTTCTACTGTCTTCACTGCCTACAATAATACTAGACACTAAGAAGAATAAAATCCCATGAACCATTTACAGATTCATTGACTTTCACAATTTTGATAGAGCCTCCTTTGATCTTGATGGTCCTACATTCCTTTTTTCTTTTAATTTAAGAACGTTAAATTGAAGACCACAAATTTTGACTCTGAATCTTTCCCATTTTTTGACTAGCAGTTTACAGAGTGACCAGTCCTTTGTCTCAGTCTGTGCAGTCTACAGCTCAGTTCTGCTCAGTAAAGCGCTTTAAAATCGCTTTTGCATTTGGGCGTAGAGGCCATAGACAAATATGGCCCTAAAACCTGAGCGCATTTTCAGTAGCTTCAATCCCAAATGGCATTCAAATATGTTAGTTATTCTTCCAACTTAACCCCTCTTTTACTTATGTTCAGCTTGTAAATTTTTATTATTGTTCGGTGTGACCTTCTGGGGAAGAATGCAAATAATGCCTATACCAATTTCTCTGAGGCTGCCTTTACAAATTCTTATTTTTCAGATCATCTTTTTGTTTATTCAGTCAGCTTGCACATACAGTTTACAGAGTTTATCTTCTGGGAAGACAACTCTGAATACATGGTTGAAATCCTGCCAATTGAGTTTGTAACAATAATAAGCATGGAGATCAAGGAAAGAATCATAGTGACTGATTCTGGTGGAGAGGAATTCAAACTGTGACTTCAGACAGTTTTCACTTAAGTAGTTCCTGCCTGTTTGTGAAACTGTTGGCTGAAACATCCAATACACTTCCACATTCTGCTGTGTATTCACATCTACACTGAGACTAGAATTTGGGCTCTGTTTCTCAAAGAGTCTATATGTACAGGATGAATCTGGAACAAAGTCACGTTACCCACTATGCTGAACGGAGGAATTGGAGGGCTTTGCACACGAGGTTGAGAACTGGCTCAGTTTACAATTTCTCTGAAAGGTCTAAGCTTCTAGTCTTAGTTTAAGATGAATTTTTTCTTTCTACAATGTATACATAGATCAAATCACATTGTACCCCATAAATATACACAATTATTATTTTTCAAATACAAAATAAATCTATAAAAATTTTAAAAAATAACGAAATGTAGAGGCAGATATTATAACTACTAGGTGGCTAACAAGTGCTCCAACTTATTATTTTTTATGAATCATTAACATTTATAAATTGTGATTCTGTGTTTCTTTAACACATAATTTTTTTTATCTCCTAGCTGAAGGTAATCCAGCCAGAATTTTAGATAATAACTTTCACCCACTTGGAGGTGGGTACATTGACTTAAATCAAGTGCTAATCAGTACAAACAAGTTTTGTTTTGTTATTATTATCCCAGATATTAAATTTTCATTAGCACTTATGTGTATATTTTCTATAATTATATAAAAATTTCTGCACTTAATGCCGAGTGGATGTGAGAGTGAGGACAATTTCCAGTCACCATCTGATGCTAACATCAATTGACAGAAGGAATATTTATAACTGGAGTAGCAATCTGGAGATTTAATTGACTTATAGGAAACAGAGTACAATATATTTAGAAGAAAACCTGTACATACCTGTGAATTTCTTAATCTTAAGACATCCTGTAAACATGTATACGTTAAAGAATAGATGATCAATGCATGGTGCATTTTAATACTATTTTAGTTTTATTGCTATTATAACTGTAATTATAAGTATTTATAAAAATAATACTGCTTCACATTTTTATTGTCATTAGTTATAAACCAGGAATTGTATTGAGAGCTTTATCTATAGGGACCTTATTTTTCCAGTACAACATGAAATTGGTGTAATCAAATATCAAATATATTGTGAATTGTACTTTATGCAATTCTAATCCATTAATTAATTCATGTACAATTTGATCCAAGATTTTCAACCTCTAAAAATGTAACACTGTGGAAATCAATGACATTGATTTTTTTAAAATTATTTTTTGTATAGCCATCCACTTGATCTCATACAATCGGAGATATTTATTTTATTTTGTTATTGATGACAGTGTAACATTTTATTACATGTTCAATTTATTAAGCTTTTAATTAGGAAGTCTAAACTAATAGAAAATAATTTATAATCGACATTTAACCACACAAAAGGAAAGGTGTATTATGGCTTTCTTTGGCAAATTTATTTTTCATTACATCATTAATTGAGATTTTCTTCCTCTTATAATATTTATGCACTAAAGAAAATTATAAAATATTTAAAATCTATTAATATAGCATACTGTTGTGTTGCCATCAGATAAATTAAGAAACGTTAATATTTACCATATTTATTTCAGCTAAATAAATATACTTTATATATATATCATTTGTGGTATAGCCATAGCAATCTCTAAAACCATTTTCTTTTGTTCCTACCACTAACCTAGAAATAATGTGCATCTTTTATTATGTGT
The DNA here is from genome assembly GCF_020740605.2 of Lemur catta. Lineage (NCBI taxonomy): Eukaryota > Metazoa > Chordata > Mammalia > Primates > Lemuridae > Lemur > Lemur catta. Next base: position 47,881,979 of record NC_059143.1, on the reverse strand, counting down.
AATTTTTTAATATTAGATTCTGACATTGATAGTTTTTGAAAATCTTATTGCAATTTCCTTTGGGACCTTACATTAACTCATTAATTAATAATACTTCCTTAATTAATATTACATATACAGATTTTTATTCCTGCTGTGCTGCATTGGAATGGTTTTACAATTAAATAGAACCTTAAATTCTACATTTGTGAGAATATTTTAACAATTTTTACAACAGTTTCCTTCCCACTACAAATGTTCAAAGTGTCCTCTTGAATAAGTACATTGTTCTATGTCAACTTTAATAGGTTTTTCTCTTTGCCCCTTGGTGAATGTTTGGATGAAACAACTCGTCCTTCCAGCTGTTAATCCCACTCTGATGAAAACTCAAACCAAATTGACAAGCTAATAGAAACAGAGATAGATGATGAAACTCTAGTGATTTCTTCCTCTGGAAAAAGTGACTGATAAAAAATTATAGGCTTCCTTTGGAGTTAAAGGAGAAATGATTCTATGCTTTATTTCCCAGGGGTCAGTATGTTATGTGCTAGTTTTTTTCCCCCTTTGAGGAACTATATCCTATTTATGAATAATACCTTTTGAAAACCCAGCATTCATTTGATAGAAAAAATAAAGGGAGCCACATTTACGGAAAGGTTATAAGTGTGTCACAGAAATCTGCTGGCCTATATTCCATCCCTTTAAAATCAGTTCTAGTTGAATGAACATCACTCATCCAAGTAAGAACTTTATCCCACACTACAACATGTGGTTAAGAGCTTATTCCCAAGCATAACTCCCAATTCCCAGCTATATTCTGAGCAGTAGAAAAAGCAAAGTCTAGTCACATTTCCCCCAAACTTGTGAAATACTGAACATTGATGAGCACACTCCTTTCTCTCCAGAGAAATATGATATTCTATTACCTACTCAACTGCTTGTTTATCTCTATTAAGCTTAGAAAAAAAATGATTTTCCTGAAATTATTAACACCAGAATATTTGGAGACCACAGTAACATCTTTTATCAAATGGTTCTTATTTATAAATGTTATAATATAACATTTCTTTCAAAGATCCTTTAGCAGTTGGCATGACATAAGGAATTATTTTCAAAAATCAATATAATTTTCTTCTAATATAAGATAACTTTAATGTGCTTATTTTGGCTCATATGTTTTTATCAACATACACTAAGGGCTATTTTTTCAGTATAACAAAGTTCTCTATTTCTTGAAAAATAAAGGATTGTGGCATAAATATATCATCAGATCAAGAGAGGGTTAAAATAAAGTTAATTACATTTAAATTAATAAATATTACACAATACCTAATTTAGGCTCAGAAGCAAACAGCAGCAAATAGATTTGAGAAAAGCAATTGTCTTATCAGGTTTTTACTGTCTAAAGTAAACTGACCAAACCTCAGCTCTTATAGGAAGAGCCAAGGTAAGAAAATTCCTGTGTGCATAATTAGGATGTAAAGTTCATTCAATAGCAGAGGATGTAGACCTTGTAGAATAAGGGTGGAGGCAGCGTTAGTGAGACAGGTGGTGAGACTGTAACAAGTCCACAACAGTTCATTAAAATAGGGATTTTCACTGACGTATAATGCTTTCATGCCACTTTGAGCATTTAAGACTCCTCATACTGCATCATGCTATTTGTGTCTTAATACTACATTAATATTTTAATTATCTTCTATTGACAACCAAACATTTTCTGGAATAAATTAGAATTACTATACCAGCTAACTCATCTATTACCCCTTCTATAATGGTAAAATGTATATTAGTTCTGTTCTCATTCCCATACATTTGGGGGCGGTGATGTCACTGTTTTGTGTATTTTGCAAAAAAACAAATGCTAATTAAAAGGTGTCAGTTATAGTCAAAATTTAAATTTATCAATCACCTTTGTATGGCAGGTGAATTTTAAAAGCCATCAATGTTTTCTTCAGTAGTAATTATCAAGTTTAAATGATTAATTATTTAAAACATTTATATGCTTATTATTTTGCTTACCCATCAAATATTATGGAATGCATATAATATTCTGGACACTTCAAGAATCTGGATATAGCAGAAAACAAGTTAGAGCACACAGAACTAACTGGAAGCAAATATATCAGTATTCTATTAAATATTTGAGAACTTATTAGCACAGAATATAGTCAGTACTATATTTTAGTTTTTTACTCGTATGCAATTTTTTGTGAATATATCACTTACTATTAATGAAATTTTGAAGCAGTCAGATTATACTCTGCTACCTTGATAGTTGTATACTATTTTTCCATCTTTTTCTTTTTTCTAGATTTTTCATGATTATATTTAAGTTTTCATCATCTAGGGTTTACAAAAATTTTTGTCATTAATCAAAGTGTAGGTTGCAATGAATATGATAATTCTTCATGTGTAATATATAAATATTACAATAGTATATTCTCTGTTTATTTCTTCCCATCTTTTGTGCTATTGCTGTTATGTTTTACTTTTCAAACATTTCATACAACACATGGGTACTATTTTTGCTTTGAATACTCAGTTTTTATTTAGAGAGATTGAAAATGAGAAAATGTGTTTAATATTCACCTTTATTTTAACCATGTCTATTGAGCTTCTTTTCTCTGTGCAGATTCAGATTTCCATCTACTATTATATTCTTTTTACCTGATGCTCTTTTAAGATTTTTGTAGTGCAGGTCTCTTGGTACTGAATTTTCTCTTTTGTTTGTCTGAAAAAGTATATTTCTATTTTTTTGGTGAAAAATAGTGTCACTATATGTAGAATTCTGTGTTGGCAGGGGCTTTACTGTTTTTTCCACATTTTGGAAATGTTCATGTATTATATCTTATGACTTAAACATTATATATTCCTTTTCATATAATATGCCTTTGATTTTCAAGCTTCCTTTGAGATTTTATCTTTTTAGTAAGCAGTTTGAATATTATGTATGGGTGTGTGTGCGCACGCACGCACGCCAAACACATGTGTATGTTGATGTTTGTCTTCTTTAATTCACTTGGCTTCCTGGATCCATACTTTGACTTCATTCATTATTTTTGGAAATTTCTTCACCTTATATATATGCTCAGAGTTTTTTTCTACTGCAGTCTCTTTCCTGATTCTAGGATTCTATTCACGAGTGTGTTAAACTGTTTGAAGTTTTTCCAAAGTTCTTAAAGACTCATTTTGTTTGCTCGTTTGCAAGGTTTCATTTTATTTTTTTCCTTCCTTTTTCTCTTTGTGTTTTAGTTTGGGTAATTTCTACTTATTTATCTTAACTGATTCTTTCTTTAGCTATGTCAAGTCTATTGATCTGCCTGTTCCACTTTTCATTTCTACTTCCATTCTTCTAGCATTTCTATTTGATTTTTTCTATAGTTTCTATTTCTCTACTGAAATTACCCAGCTGCTCTTGCATTCTGGACCCTTTTACACTAGAGCCCTTAGTATGATGCATTAATCATAATTATTTAAATTTTAACAAAATCTAGATTATATCCTAGTGTAGAATTTGTATTTTGATTTTATAATTGGAAATGTGTATGCATACTCTGCTAGAATGTTAGTGTGAGGAATTGAACTAATTTAGTCAACAAGTGAATTGGATTCGAGTTTTGTTGTTGTTTCAGGGCACCATCAACTTCAAATGCTTTCACGGTTAACTTGTGCTTAGGGTGGTAGCTGGTTTGTTGAAGAATCTTTTTAAATGACTTTCCCTGCTTTAGACTTTCTCTGTGTGCCTGCACCTCAAAATGGTTTCTTTTTCTAGGCATTTGTTTCTCTCCCAGCAGTAGACTATTGATGCTTGCTGCTCATTGCTTGCTAGCCTGGTTATAGGGAAGGCAGTTCTCTGTTATCCTCTGTCTTAGGAAACAAATGTGTTTTGGGTCTCAGGACTGATATCAGTGATCCAACTCTTCCTCCAGTGAAAGGAGAACTCTAATTATAGGTGACCTTTCATAGTTTCTGCCCCTCGTCCAGGGGTAAATGTCTTTCTCTTCTTTCCCCTTTACCAAGTGGCAATGGGTCTTCACGTGTACCCGAGGGCAGCAGAGTTTGCCATCTACTCCCAATGGCTTATGGCTTCTTTTCCCATCTACCAGAACTATACCAAGTGGAATGGTTTCTCATAGACTCTTCTCTAGAGTCATCATGAAAAATATTATTGACAGCACTGAACACAGGAAAAATCAATCAGGGGAAATGGCGGAGAAGGGGAAGGGCAAAAACCCACCTAACAGGTACAAGGAACATTATTCGGGTGATGGGCACATTTATAGCCCTGACTCAAGCCATGTATCTTGAAAATATGTACTCCCTTAATATTGTGAATTAAAAAAAATGAATGATACTTTTCTGTTTTTGTTTTACTGAGCACACAGCTTTCAAAGAAGCAGTGGTAGTCTTTGGTGAAAAAATTCTAAAGAAAATCTGTCACATCAACAGACCTGAGGTCCCTGATGTATATGTAACTTGTGATACTCTGTTTCAAAATAGGGGAATGCAGCCAATAGGAGTTAGTTAATTCTCTAAAGGGCCACTTTATATCATCAACAATAGTAGGTCAGGGGACAGGAGGAGGAGATACTCTCTTGCTGAATCAGTGGTGCAGGTGTATGAAAAGTGCTGTGTTGCTTATGCATCCATAGGTAGCACATCATGATTGGTAAGGGCAAGTACATTTATTAATGAAAAATCATCACTCATCATTATTTCTTTAAACTAAGCTAACTCTATTATTCTCCAGAATTAAATTGCTTTCCAATTCTAGGCCTCCCAATGTTTCCTTTGTTTCTTTATTCCAACAGATGCAGCTAAAGCTTCAGTACCCACTTTGGGTCTGTTGCTGTTGATCTTGCATATTTTTTCTGTAATTTCCACTCAATAACAGAATGTTTGCTTCTGTCAATTTCCAAGATTGTCCAAATGCTGAGCTGGATTCACATCATTAGGTCATCAAACTGCTACACAGAATAAATAGTAGTACTTTTGTTTCAACTGCAACCTAATTTTACAATTGTATTCCAAACCAGCTTGTTCTAGTTGTATCTTGATTGCTTTGTGATATGTTGTGTTCATGGTCCATTACACAAAATGCTAAGGCCATAATTCATCTGTGAGGGACATGGAGATTGAGAGTAGCCCCCAAATTTGCTCCCCGGTAACATACTATTCAAATGGATCTCACTAATTGCTGTGGAGAGGTTTCCTGCTGATTCCTTTGATTGTTTTTATTCTGAGAGAGAATTATGAGAAAATTATTTTGCTTGTGAATACCACATAAAGTCTTTCTTTTGTTACCAAATGTGATCAATTATCAATGGAAGAACATAAAGACAAGGAGATATATATATATATTTTCTAAATAGATCCTAGACAAAAGAAATTTTTAAAAATGAGAAGTTTACTAGAATAAAAACATATTTATATGATGATAAATGAAGCTTTTAGAAATCTCCCATTTATTTCAGTTGATTTCCCTGAATATTGTTTATCTTAACAGTATAGTGCTAATGTTTCCAACATTTATTCCTATGAATGGCAAACGCTTTGTCTTCTAAAGGGAATGAGACATAGCTTGATGATAATGACTCTATGCATATGAATTTTGCTTGTATATCACTTTAACCATATCTTACAGCACATCATGTCTTTTTTTTCTTCATGTTTTACTATCCTCAAATACCTCTTTCTAATTTCTGTTTTGTTGAGTAACTAACCATTACTCAGGCTTATGATTAATGTAAATAATCTCATAGTTCTTTATGCTTTCTCCTTCTACCTAAACTGACCATGTAACTTACTTTCATGTACCCATTATTTATTGTTAAAATGAAATCATAATGATTCAAGTAAATAGTTTAAGTAGCTTTTGACACAATTCATTCATCTGACAACAAATATTTAATATTTACTTATATAAAATGCTATGTTTCTCAGTGTTAATGTAGGCAAACAAGTGACCATATCAATAAACTCTCTTTAAAAATATGTATAATAAAAAAAGCAAAAACTAAATAACTGAAAAGGAAAAATATAAACAGTCCCATATGATAGGAAAACAGAATACAAAATAAATTCAAACACAAAGCTCTCACTTTAAAAGGTGAAAGATTTTTATGATCTGAAGAGAAACCAGAGTGTGCAAAGCTCTCACTTTAGATGGGCTTTAATTGGAGCATGCCATGATAGATGAAATTGTGACAACTGAGATCGAAAAAGATTATTACATGTGAAAACTATAACATGAGCAATGATCGTGAGGCCCAAAAGTTCAAATGTTTTTGCCTAAGTATTATGTACATAATTCAGTATATAGAATAAAGTATGTTTAAGAGAGGTTTATCAGTTGTGCCAAATATTTCATTGATTAAGGAGGATGAGGACTAAGATTGATTGATGGTGTACATTTCAAAATATCCTGTAGGAGATATTTTGTGGTTGAGATCAAGGACATAAGTACCTTTATATTCTCCAGTCAAGTGCAGTCTACCTCACTATATTCCCAGAATATTTGTTCAAACATCTATTATATTTCCTTTGCCATATAGAACCAGTAGGTACAATTATAAGTGGAAACAGCATGTAAGATTCACACACAGTTATAGAGGGTAAAACATAGCCAAGTGTTCTTTGAAACAATTGTATTTGGGATTTTTGAACATATTTCTCCCATATCTAAGATATGTTTTTTTATTTTTCAATCTGTAATTTTAGTGGAAGAGCGAAAATCTGTTCTCTACAGGGAAATAGTGTTAAATGGCTTTAAACCAAAGAGGTTACTCCTCTCTTCCACACTTTCTTCTTTGAGGTGAATTTACCCTTACTCAAAAAAATCAAATAGCTTTAGCACTGCAAGTGGTCCTCTGTGGTAAGAAGGCTACTGCTCTCTTTACTCTTTGTTGTGTTTGTTGTGTTGTTTCAGGACTGGGATTAAAAAGGAAATATTTCACATTACTAGGTTAAGTAAGAGCTGCTTCTCTCAAAATGTGTCTTTTAATTCACCCATTACTGACTCAGTTTACTCACTGATTCACTAATTTTTCCACTTAATCATTCACTCATTCAGGAGATTGTGCACCTACCACCACCTGTTAGGAACTAAGCAATGAGAACACAACAGCAAACAGAATAAGATGACCCCTGAGTTCACAAAAAGCAGGCTCTCATGCAGATCACATTAACCTCACAGGACAGTTTTGAAAGCCAACCAAGGTATTCCAATACTGAGAATCATTATAGGAGTTAATGACATTATTTATGTCCCCTTTTCTTATGTTTTTCGTACTTGACTCCACTGTCATGTCATTGTATGACAGACGAGATGGAAGTCCACAAGGAATCACATCATGTTCTATCTTGATCCATGCACTGAATGTTTCTGCTTTCAACTTTTTCATCTTGTCTATTTCTATCTTGTTTTCCAAAATTTAAATGTTAGAAATAAATATTTATGGGCATATTACTGTGATGTTTTTACTCTGAATGATTTAGGAGTAGATCATATTATAAGCACCCAGAAGACATATACTGTTTTTCATCCAGTAGAGAACATAAATAATAGTTTTATAATATATTCCTTGGAAGAATTCAATGACTTCTTTTAGGCTAAAAGTTTACAATAGAATGTATTACATCCAACGCATTACATCGATAGAATGCATTACATTGGTGATGCCAGCTAGGAACTGGATGGCTTCGAATACTTCTGTGCTCTGTAAGCCCAGAGGGGAAATAGATTGATTTTCAATAACGCCGTAAAATAAAGGACTCAATTCTCCCCTGCATCTCAGGGAATGTGGGTTTCTTAAACACAAAGAAACGAATCTCTGCCATTTTCATTGCTCTATCACACAGTTGAATCTTTCCAAAATTAGATTAAAAAAAAAACAAAAAAACTCCTAGGTACAGTTTGGTTCTGCTCTCCACCCTTAGCCACTTCCTTGCCTGCCTTGCCACCCATTTGCCCTCCTCCAGACCTAACAACACTACTGACCCTACTATCATAACATCCCTCTAGCAAGTTATATTTACAAAAAGTATCCCATTCTGAAGACTAAACATCTGAAATAAAAAGTATGGAGTTTGAAAAAGAAGAAAACTGCAATAAACAAAAATGTAGATACAGAGCAAGGAAAGCAAAAAGAAAGCACAGAACAAATTATCCCCAAATAGCTATGCCAATAGATAAGCGAAAGGGGGAAATTGGAATAAAATGTAAAATGTTGTAAAACATGTTTATTTTTTAATTAAAAACAAAAAAGAATAAAAAATTTAAAGGTTTAATGATAAAAATAACAGATGGAGATAAAAAGCAAGTGGCATAACTGAGGAAAGAAATGTGGAATAAAAATAAAACCAACACAGAAATGACTGCAAGTTCAATAATACTAGGCACTAGGGTGGGGGACTTGAAAAATGCAAGCAATTTTAATTAGAAAATAACTGAAGTAAAATTATGTGAAGGAAATTAAAAATATTGGTTACAGGCAAAAGTAGAATTGAATAAGACTATGTGAGGCTTCTCACAAAAAGAAGAGAACAAATTTGGAAAAAAAAAAGTAAAAATATTTCTTTCTTAAAACAAGTGTTGCCGAACAGAATTGGCCTGAATATTTAGATTAAAAGAACAGAATATGAACAAATAAATGTGACACAGAATATTAAACACCCCTCAAATATGTAGTATAATTCAAAGGATAGCAAACCGTCATTCCCCAAGAATCACATCTATAAGGAAAATTAGCTGATAAATTTTAGACATCTGCTTTAGTATAAAATTAATAGATTTTTTCAGTATGTAGCAACACATGTCATAGCTATTTCCTGAGGAATAAAAATTGAGAATTCACTAAATCATTAATAGTGTAACCACGACAGTGAGAATTGAATTCATTTATCTGTTGAACTAGGCTAAGCACTGGAAGTGATTGGATTATAAATATTACAAACTTTATGATAATAAAATAATAGCTTTGTTATTTTTTCAAAACTATGTATGTTTATTAAGAATATGCAATATGTATTAAAAAAGATATATTTTTTTTTTGAGACAGAGTGTCACTTTGTTGCCCTGGCTAGAGTGAGTGCCGTGGCGTCACCCTAGCTCACAGCAACCTGAAACTCCTGGGCTTAAGTGATCCTACTGCCTCAGCCTCCCGAGTAGCTGGGACTACAGGCATGTGCCATCATGCCTGGCTAATTTTTCTATATATATTTTAGTTGGCCAGCTAATTTGTTTCTATTTTTAGTAGAGACAGGGTCTCACTCTTGCTGAGGCTAGTCTCGAACTCCTGACCTCGAGCAATCCACCAGCCTCAGCCTCCCAGAGTGCTAGGATTACAGGCGTGAGCCACTGCGCCCGGCCATAAAAAAAAAGATATTTTTCTTTCATCTCTCTAATGTCACTGCAGAGAAATAGAGTTGGGGGCAGCAATAAGTCACTCACAGCAACGTGATATTTGGTTCAATTATTAAACATATGCCAGAATGGAAGCTGAAAGACCCTCCTTCCCTCCTCACTTCTGTTGTGCTCCAGAAGCACATGCAAGGCACTCAAGTCAGGCTCCTGAATGCACTCTCTCCCTTTCTCTCTCTGCCTTTCCGTGTGTGTGTGTGTGTGTGTGTGTGTGTGTGTGTGTGTGTGTGTGTGTGTGTGTGTGTGTGTGTGTGTCTCTCTTTTTGTGTCTCTCTTCCTCTCTCTCTGCTTCTCTCTCTCCCTCTGTATCTCTCTCTTTGCTTCTCTGTGTTTCTCTGCCTCTCTCTCTCCCTCTGTATCTCTCTCTTTGCTTCTCTGTGTTTCTCTGCCTCTCTCCCTCCCTCTGTGTGTCTCTCTCTCCCTCACTGTCTTTCTCTCTCTGCCTCTCTCTGTGTGTCTCTCTGCCTCTCTCTCTGTCTGTATATCTCTCTCTTCTCCTCTCTTCCCCTCTCTCTCTGTCTCTCCCTGCCTCTCTCCCTGTTTCTGTATATCTCTCTTCCCCTCTCTCTCCATGCCTCTCTCTCCCTCTGTGTCTCTCCCTCTGTGTCTCTGAGTCTCTCTCTGTCTCAGTTTCTGTTTATCTCTCTTGCCTCCCGGACACATGCCTGAGTGAGTGGTTATTTTCATGGTTTCTTTTTTAAATGAATGTTTTAACAAATGATTGCTGCTACCCATTGAAAAATTAATTATTTACTCCTCAGAGTTGTCAAGAAGTATTGTATGTAAAGGAATCTTGCTTTCATAACTTTTCACTGCAAAATTTATTTTTTATATGTGCACATGTGTTCCACTAACATTTAAGAAGCATGGCACAGAATAAAGAATTAAGTTTGGGAATCAAAAGGTCTTATTTGAATTTTATTTCTCCATTAACAACTAAAGCATTTCAAGTCACTACTCAAATGATGTGGGTTATGTGGGTGGATCCTTCTTGAACAGTTAATCTTTTCCTGGGGTAGGGCCTTAGTAAGCTCTTGCTCTATTAGTTCTCAGGAAACTTAGTTGTTAAAAACGGCCTGGCACCTTACCCCTCTCTCTTTTTTGCCTCCTCTCTCCCCAGGTGATCTCTGCACATGCCAACCCCACTTTGGCTTCTGTCATGAGTGGAAGCAGCCTGAAGCCCTCACCAGATGCAGGTGCCAGTACCATGTTTCTTGTACAGCCTGCAGAACCATGAGACAAATGAAACTCTTTTCCTCACAAACTACCAAGCCTCAGGTATTCCTTTGTAGCAACACTAAATGGACTAATTGCTTTTTCTAAAAAAAAAAAATGTTTTCTTTTGCCAATACAAATCTCTTTTAAAAGTTATCAGTAGGTGTAACAAGAATACTTTTAAACAATTAGAAGCTTTTTTATTTGGAGTACTACATATTTCCATCTAAATTTTTACAAAAACATTATTTCTAATGAATGGATACAATTTTTACCATTGGGTTTTGAGAGTGTTCAATTAGTAGAAGAAACATTTCCTTATTTGTACTATTTGCATACAAACTATTTGAATAGCAGTAATATGTTGAATGGCTAACACATTTACCATTGAGTTTTAACAGTGTTCAGGATGAAATCACTCATAAATTGAAATGTCCAACTCTTTCCTACATGAGATGAGCCAACCAACTTTACAGTTGTTGACTGAGCCAATGATATGTTTAAATATATTTCTACATTGATAATAAACTAAACATATGAATGAGTGATTGAGGATTAGACAAAACTGCATTTAGAAAGTTTCTAAATTGTTATATTTCATATAATTCTCTTTTATTATTTTTCCTTTTTAATATGCTGCTTCTGAAACATCACATCAAATTCTACTCTATTTGTGTGTACATGTGTGTTGTGTTTTATCTATTTTTTTTCCAACGTCAGCTAAAAATGAATCAGAAATGACTGAGAATTGAACAAGAAGAGCTAAATTAAAACACACAAAACTGGAAAAATGGTAGGAAAATGAAATAACTTTTGAATAAATTCAATGCTTTTTTTTAAAATTTATTTTTGTGTAACAGTCATTCTTGAAGGTTACCTGCAGACCAAACTCATTTTGTTTGTTACTCGAGCTTAATTTAAAAGAGAAAAATCACCAGATTTATATTTACATTAATACTGTATTTTAAGCATTTCTTCGGAATCTTAATGAACTAAAACTTAAATGCATCCTTATTTCATTACATATTTAAAATGTTCTGCATGGGGTCACTGCATAGGTTTTCTACAAAGAGATAATTGAAACCTTAAATCAAACAATTTCAGAGAAGACATTTTCTGTAATGGTTGGTGGCATTCTATTCAAAACTATTTCTCCTTTGAAAATGAAAGTAATAGAGTAATTCAAAACATTATCTGGAGAACAATTTAGTTTTCTAAATTTTTATGTATTTATATGCTTCTAACTCAATATCATTAATGATTTAGTAATATTTAGAAACACTGAAGGAACAAAATGTCAATAAAAATAAGGGTAAAATACATAAGTATCTTTTAGGTATATATCTAAAGGCAGATTTGAAACTCACCTTTTTTTCCTTATTTTTTACATTTTTAGCATTAGTATATATTCAATATTACTTTTTTATGTTCAAAGACTTTTGATAATGCCAAGAACAACTGGGAAAGTTATTGGTCAATATGACTTAATTTGAATAAACATAGCTTTACATAAGCCCAGAAAATGCTGAGAAAATTATTCAAGTGACAGAGTATTGTATGGAAATAGAAATCCTAAAAATGACCTTTTCTTGTCATTATTTTTATTTTTTCTGATGAAGAGTGGCATTTTAAATGAAAATAAGCACGTACTACAAGGGGTGTGCTATTATGGGTTCTAACCAGGACTGAGTTGCTAAGCTTCTGCCAAATATAGAACCAACTATGCAGGTCCATAGATACGTCATTTTTACACAGTTGCATTGGAAACTACAATATGGCACATTTTTCTCATACAGCATAATATAGCTATGCTTTTGTTGTAGTAAATTAGAAAAAAATAGATATTTGACCCATGTGACATAACTTATTAAAAGATATTTCTATAATCATACAAATAATTATACTGGAATTTAAAGTTTATTCTGTATGAGATACAAGAGGCTTGATAAGCCTTATTCAATGGCTTAGCAAAGACATCATAAAATTTAAGAAACAAACCTACCTCATCTCCATGAAAAATAGGGAAGGTTGAGAAGCTGTGCTTATACAACATCCTGAAGGCTGACATATTCATTTTTACCTTGCTAAAAACGTACCTTTGTGCTCAATCCAGTAAGCTAAATTTAAATACTAATTTTGGCAAACCTCCAAAAAACTCCTCTGTAGCTATATTACCACATAATGCTCCTGAGCAATAAAACTTGACACTATATCATAAGAAACAGTAAAATTTATTATTTCTACAATACATATAGTAATATTAATAAGAAATTTTATATTGTAACACTCTTTCCTTGAAGCCATAGAGATGAGTAAATAGAATGATAAATCATTTCATTGGGTAGGAGAGGAACCAAAGAGTACATCAAGACTCATCAATCGACAAGGCATAAAATATAAATACTGTGCAATATTCACAATCATATAAAGAAAAAATAGGCAAATTGAGGGAAAATAAAGTTTTGGTTTAAAAGAAAAGCTTAAAATCTTGCTGTTATTGAGATTCACCGTAAAACATACATATAATAATTATTTTATATAGATAAAAGCAAATTATAGAATAAAGAAAAATGACACAAAACAACAAAAAAAGAACATACAAAGAAAATCAAGTCCTCCCATTTTCTAGGGCAATTATCTGTTATGATTTCTAATATATCCTTCTAGAAGTTATCTATTTTTCTAATAAAAAAGCTTTGATTTATCATTGAATGATATATCTTGAAGAATGTTTCACAAGAATATATAAACCTATCTCCTCTTTTTTGATAAGTTTATCTCATATAATTTGTCTACTGGTTTATCTTACATAATTATTTTACTATCCACCAGTTGTTTACTGGTAGACATTTAAATAGTTTCTATTCTTTTACAATTATATACAGTAATATGGTCCAGAACAGTTTTATTCTTGCCAGAAACAAAGGTGAATCTCATCAAACTCTGGGTCAACAACCAATTTACATGAAAAATAGAAGACAGAAAGTATTGTTAAAGTTTACTATGCAGTACATTAAGTAAAATATACACTATTTTTAAAACAAGACATAACAAAACAAAACCCTTGAGGAAAAAAAGAAAAAAAAAACGGTGTTTATAAAATCAATTTGAAACCAAGCTCAGTGGCATGTGCCTGAAGTCCCAAACACTTGGAAGGCTGAGGCAGGAGGATTGCCTGAGCCCAAGAACCTGTCTCTAATAAATAAATAAATAAATGTTTCAAGGAATAAAAAGAGATAGAAAACATAAAATAAATTCAAATTTAAGGTCTTGTAAAACAATATCAGTTTTGAACTTGTTTTTTATTCCAAAAAAAATTAAAATTATATTTATGGATCCCATGGACATTGAAATGACAGTAAAGGAATACTATGGCTATATACTTCATTCCCAAAACATGATAACTTGAAAAATGGTTTAATTCCTTGAAAGGCACAAACTGCCAAAACTCACACAAGGAGAAATAGAAAACTTGAATAATCCTTTATCTATTAAAGAAATTAAAACAATAAGGAATGACCTTGCAAGCAATAAAGCACCAAGTAGACATGGTGTAGTTAGATCAATTAATCTAATCTACTATATCAACAGGCTAATAAAGAAAAGTCATATGGTAATCTAAACTAATTAAGAAAAAGAATTTAACAGTTACAACTCTAAGCAAACTAGGAATAGATGGGAACTTTCTCAACTTGAGTATAAGGCAAGGATGCTTTCCTTCATCCTTTCCACCCACCATCTTTCTGGAAGACCTAACTAGTACAATAATAAAAGAAAGCAAAATAATTTTTACAGATTAGAAGGAAAGAAATAAGGACATACAGCCCCCTATAAAATGAGTTCATGCCATTTGTAACCTTACGACTGCAACCTAAGTAAATTCTTAAACCCGAGTTCTGTTGTCTCACACCAGCAATGTAGTCTACAAGGTTACCTCCATAGATACAGAACTAGGACAAGATGAGATCAATCACTCCCCTGCTTATCGTGAGATGACCATATAATTGACTTTTTCCTCTACTCCCTCCTTTTTCAAATGTTCACCTTATCTTATGTAAAATGTAAATTTACTCAGTACCAACTAGAGCCTCTTGAAAAGAATACAACCATTTGCCTCACTGCCTTCCCCCCTCCCTTTTTTTTTCTGATGCATGCCCTCTCCTCTTAAATACTGAGTTCCCAAAACCCTCTTGGGAGAGCAGAAGTCACAGATGTCTCTGTGGTATGTGCTTTTCCCAAGCATGTCCTAAGACTTTCACTTACTAAACCTCAACTGACTGTGATGCTCATCTCAGTCACTTATGAAGGAGCTCAGGAAATTTCACCCCAAAATATGACTCCTTGGTATAAAAGGTATTTTGAATTAAAAGCCCTTGGAAGGGGCTTTCCCTCTATATGCATAACAAGAGGGACCCATCAAAAGAACAATGGTCTTCCCTTCCCTTCTGTGTTATCTCAATGTATTGCAGGAAAGACCATGGAGAATGCAAATAGATCTGGCCCAAATCATTTTAAACATAATGTCTGTTTCTCAGGTTAATTTATAAGTCAATCTGTTTCAACCATCCATTCTTCCTCCCTAGCAGCCATTTATTGCCCTTAAACAGAATTACCTATACACCTCATCTCCTCCATCCTCTAAAAAGTGTGTATAAAAATATCTGGAGCCCATTGGGATACTGGGTAATCACTCTGTGATTCTCCCTGTGCTGCATGATAAATAAGCCTCTCCCTCTTATTAAACTGCCTTAATTGCAAATTGATCTTTCAGCAAACTTTCAGGGGAAAGGGCAAGTTTCCCCTCACCCCCACACCACACGGCCATTGGGATACAGTAAAAGTCCTGACTCCATTAGGCCTCTCTGACACCATTCAAAAGCAGAAAGAGGAGTCTCATCGTTGGCCTCCAAGGATGAAAATCCTGGCTCCCTATTTGGCTTTCTCTGATACTGCTATGGGCAGTGTCCTGGGGCAGCTCATTACAGCCTTACAAGAATGGAAATATAGGCTCACTGCTCAGCCTTTGCTGACATGTCTAGGGTAGAGGGGCAGAGTTCTTTCTGATGTGATTAGCTAGGGTAGAGTACTCACGGTCTTAATGTTTTCTGTTTAGCTAGGTTGCTTCTTACCTGATTTTTGGCTAGATCTAGTTGGAGTGCCTGTCATTTCCAGATTTGCAGCATCTTTGACTGTAAGTCTGCAATATATGAAGAAAATAAATAAAGAAACAAACAAAAAATATCTAAAGAATATACAACTGTATCATTCTATGGCCTCAGGTTTTCCTGTCTGGGTGTTTCTCACCACAATTCAGTATTTTCTTATTTTTTTTTTAATATGAAATGACCATAATTGTAAGTTGTACTTAGTGGGAGAAGTAGGGAAAAGTATGTCTATTCCATCTTCTCAGAAATGGAAGCCCTATAGAAAGTGGAATAATAGACATGGGTGACTCAGAAGGATGGGAGGATGGGAGAGGGGTGAGGGATGAGAAATTACTTAATGGGTACAATGAACACAGTTTGGATGATGGTTACATTAAAAGCCCAGACTTCATCACTACACGCTATCTCCATATAACCAAACTGCAGTGGTGCCTCCTTAATCTATAAAAATAAAAAAAATTAAAACACGGGAAATGTATGCATGCTTTCTGGGGGAAAAAATGGAAATCCTATCATAGCATTCTGAAATTAAAAAAAAAAAAAGGAAAAATTAAAAAAAGAAATACAGGAATGAGTCTTTCTTCAACTTTATAAGGAGACATCACAGCAATAAAACCTCTTCCATATGTCTTGTACTCATCATTGCGTTTACTCTTACCGGTATATTCTAAGGGAAATTTTTATTACTATTTTGCGTATTAAGAAAATGATGTTTATAAAGATTACCTCATAGCAGCTGGTAGTATTAGAGGGGACAAAATTTAAATCTAGAGAAATTGACCTTAAAACCTGTTTTTTAACCACAGCACCACACTATCTTTTATTATTTACATGAGTATATTTTAATTATGGCACTTGTATTTTAATAGCAAATCAGAAATTGGAACAAAAGGAATCAGTGACATTTTCTTAGCATACAAAGGAAAATAATATTTATAAGTAAAACATTCTGTAAAAAATATATTTGAAGACAAAAATTTTAATAAAAATATTATATGCAATATAGTTGTACTAGATGCATTTAAATGCAAATGTGGTGAGGTGACCTAGCCTAAAACAAGGTTTAAATTAATAAATAAAACTTACAATAAAGCAGTATTCTATGTTTATTTCTATGAGATACATTTATATTATAACTAAAACATATTAGAACCTCCAACCATACTATGTAGTCCAATGTTAGAGTTTCATCTTTCAAAATATAACACTTTTCAATTACTCATATAATTATGTTTCCTAAAAATGTCAGTGATCTGTTTCATCAATAAATTTTTCTAAATTAATTTGGATGATGAGGGTTATTATTTTCAATTTCTAGGTTAAAAATATTTTCCAATGAAAGCAAAATTAAATAACATGAATCTCTAGAGTTTAAGTTTTTAAAAAATAACTGTTAAAAAGGAGCTATCATTTCTCTTCTTCCCATTTCTGATTATTCCAAAATGTCAGTAAATTTGGTAAATTATAGCAATGATTAATAGTGTTCTCCTAGATATTCTGAAGAGAGCACGTTTTGACCTATAATTTTACTTTCATTTTATTCCTCCATATTTTCCTCCTTTCACTGTACTTTAATTTTATAAAGTGGATTTTTTAATTATAGGAGATGTAAGCAAGGAACAATATATACTGCTCATAGTTTTAACACACATACATTTTTAAACTAAAACCTAGTCATCCAAATTTATCAGGCCCATGTGATTCTAAATATGTCAAATAATAGAGCTATTTTTAGAAAAGTAAGGAATAGATATCTTCATCGGGACAATAATCTTATTAATGTTATGATACTATTTAAGCATGTACAATAATACCTTAAGTATTTACATTCATTCACTCATTTGCCAACCAATGATTAGTGTCAGGAACAATGTTAGTCACTAGGAATATAATTCTGAGTGACCCATATTTCCATCTCCTAGTCTACAAGAAAAGAATTTTAGTCAAAGAACATTTTTAGTCTAAATATTTCACAAATTTATTTAAAATAATAAAAATTTTCAGGTATGCATGTATGTTAAAGTGCAGTTGGAGGGTATTTGTTTTAACCAGAAGTAAAAAACAGGCCATCATAACTCTCTTATCATCTAAAGTTTCTGTCTTTCTCAGAGCTTGGAATCATTCTATAGACATGGTTTCTCCAAGTTGCAGGAAAAAGTGCAGTCACAATCTTAGTAACTCGGCACTCTCCTGTCTTAATTCTGCTCGCTTCTCACTCCTCACCCACCAAAAAAGAGATCATTTCTCTACAAGAGTTATTGCTGCAATCTTTGGTCTTGGCTACATGTTTTTATCAAATGATTCAGAGATGTCATATGATAACTGGCCAGGCCCATGTCATACACCACCCCCTCCCAGGGCCAGCAGGCATATGGGACTCACCAGTAAAAAGATAAATTAGGCAAAAGCAGTTAATATCATAATGATATGAATGGTAGCTAGAAGTTCTCTGCTAGATATAAAAGAAGTACTAGGGAAATAATAATTTACCAATCTATTTGTCACTATAAAAATATCTAGAGATAAACATTTAGAACAAACAGGCAACCTACCGAATGGGAGAAAATATTCGCATGCTACACATCTGATAAAGGACTGATAACCAGAATCCATATAGAACTCAGGAAAATCAGCAAGAAAAAAATCAAACATCCCCATCAAAAAGTGGGCAAAGGACATGAATAGATACTTTCCAAAAGAAGACAGACTAATGGCCAACAAACATAAGAAAAAATGTCCAACATCTCTAATCACCAGGGAAATGCAAATCAAAACCACAATGAGATATCACTTATCTACAGTGAGAATGGCCTTTATCAAAAATTGCCAAAATAATAAATGTTGGCCTGGATGTGGAGAGATAGAACACTCATACACTGCTGGTGGGACTGCAAACTAGTACAACCTGTGTTGAAAGTAATATGGAGATACCTCAAAGAACTACAAGTAGAACTACCATTTGATCCAGCAATCCCATTACTGGGCATCTACCCAAAGGAAAAAAAGGCATTCTATAAAAAAGACGTCTGCACTATAATGTTTACAGCAGCACAATTCACAATTGCAAATATGTGGAAACAACCCAAGTGCCCATCAGTCCATGAGTGGATTAATAAAATGTGTTATATGTATACCATGGAGTTCTACTCAGCCACAAAAAAACAATGGTGATCTAGCACCTCTTGCATTATCCTGGATAGAGCTGGAGCCCATTCTACTAAGTGAAGTATCACAAGAATAGAAAAACAAGCACCACGTGTACTCACCATCAAATTGTTATTAACTGATCAACACTTATGTGCACATATGATAGTAACATTCTTTGGGTGTTAGGCAGGTGGTGGGGGGGAAGGGATGGGTATATACACACCTAATGGGTACAGTAACCACTGTCTGGGGGATGGGCATGCTTGAAGCTCTGACTTGGGTGGGGCAAGGGCAATATACGTAACCTAAACATTTGTACCCCCATAATATGCTGAAATAAAAAAGAAAGTAAAAAAATAAATAAATAAGATCACAGAGCTAGGAAACAGTAAAATCACATATAAATACTAAATCAAGGGAAAGGATGGATCATAACAAGTGAATCATCTGCACATTTAATTACACATATGAGATTATATAAGTACTATCTATACCACTGTTTCTTCCATAGAGTTACCAACACTGGCTCTTAAGTGAATCAGGAAAGAATTAGTGAAGAAAATAGGTGTCAGTTCATTTTTTTTTTTTTATCACCACAAAATACATTTCCAGCAAGTCGCTACGAGAGAGTGACTTTGTCCTTACAATGAATATTCCCAATAGATAACATAATTTCTGGCATCTAGGGTTGTGTGATACAAGTTTGTTGGCTGAATGAAGAGCTTTCTTCAAAAAGATGCTACTGAGGGCCCCCAAAAGGATAAATACCTTAGCATTTGCTGACTAACAAATGATTGACAGATAGACAGACATATAGATAAGCTGCTGCTTTGGGTAAAGAGCAAAATAAAAATATATTTCAAGTTTTTATATAAAAATATTAAATGTAATCTTGAACATACTATTGATAGTTTATTTTGTCATGATTCCATCAGACTTACAGAACTTACTCCTCACCTCTGTCTATGTCTATGTCTAGACACGTTTTCATCATAGATAATATTTGTACCATAGAAAGACACCTTTTAGGAAACAAAACTAGAAGCAAGTAATCAAAGATGCTTATTTTGATTCTAGGGAGTGTGTTTCCTATCTTTATCGTTAATTTAGAAGTAGTTACAAAATTTAATTAAACATTAAGAATGGGTTAAAGTTGGGGAATATAGCTTGTTCTGAATTTTGACACTGATTTATTTATAGCTCATTTGTCCATAGTTTTCAAAATAATACAGAACATTTTCACACTAAAATAATGTTGACATCTTGATGTAGTTTAAAAGATACTTCAAGTTATTGGTATCCATCCCTATACTTTTCAAATATATTTTGAAAGAAGTAAGGAAGTCATCTTTCCCATATGTCATTGCCTTACAATATATGATTAAATACTCAGTCAGCACCATTTCTTTATTGAAGGTTTCCAGATAAATTAAAAGAAAAAAGAAGTAAAATCCTTAAAGGAACTAAAAATCAATATTGCTCACCATTCGGAAGGGTGACTCATTCTGGTAATTACTTGCAAAATATCTTATTGCAAGGCTGCAACACTTTTCAACTTTCTGTCTACTAAGCATTACTCTGGAAAGATTTGGTCAAGTCAGTGAAAACCAATTCAGAAACCACGCAATTACAGAACTTACAGAACAGCTTGAGGCATGTCATCAGTGTACTTGAAAACAAAGGATTTTCAACTGTCAGCATGCTTTGCTATGATAGCAATGCATCTTCTAAGTTATTGTCAAAACTTTGATGAGCTATTCAAGAATATAAGTCTTAAATTCTCCAGTTCTTTTGTATAGGGATGTATACTTCTCCAAACTTGATTAATTATAGTACTGTAAAATACTAGATGTTCAGAGAATCTCAAGTCACTTAAGCGCAAGCTCCTCTAGTCTTATTTCTGGATGCTCATATCTTATATCCCTCACCCTGTTCAATAGTCATCCCCACAAATATGAGGAAAGAAAACCTGCTTCAATACTTTGCAGTTTTTATGTGACATATTGTTTGGTAATATCGACAATCAATAAGTAGTCTACTTTCAAGTGATATTATAACATTTTACATATGGTATGAGAATTTAAAAATATGTCCTTTTATACTTTCCTTCTCATACTTTATGCTGTGATGGTCATATAATATATGTATACATATGTTATAAACCTTATTATATCTTGTTATTATTGTGTTTACATTGCCTGTTAATCTTTTTAAAGTATTTAAATACGAAGAAAATATTTTATATTCAGCCATGTACTTACTTTTTACAATGCTGTGTCAATCCATGTTTATGTCATGTCAGTTTTGTTCTACCTGAAGGACTGTCAAAAACTTATCTTAAATGTGGGTCTGTTGGATATGAATTCTATTAAATTCATATGTCTTTATTGAACCTTCAATTTTGAATATTTTGATGAATATAAAATTCTCAGCTCATAGGATTTTTAAAAATTTTGTTACATAATTATTGTTTTCTTCCAGATACAGAATTCTACATTTACAGATTTTTTTCCTTTTACCTTAAAGATATTCCTTCTTTCTTTTGCATTATTTCTAATGAGAAATCTATAGTCACTTTTATCTTTGTTCTTCTGTAGGTAACATGTGTTTTGTCTCTGGTTGATTTAAAGATTTTCTCCTTATCATATCCTTTGAGTAATTTAATTATAATATGATATTACTCTATTTAATTTTCTTCATGCTTCTTGTGTTTGAGGAACGTTGAACTTCTTGAACCTTTGGTTTTGTACCTGTCATCAAATTAGAAAAAATATCTGGCCATTATTTTTTCAGACATTGGCCTAGGCAAAGAATTTATGAAGAAGACCCCTAAGGCAATCACAGCAACAACAAAAATAAATAAATGAAACATGATTAAATTAAAAAGCTTCTGCACAGTCAAAGAAACAGTCACGAGAGTAAATAGCCAACCTACAGAATGGGAAAATATTTTCGCATACTACACATCAGATAAAGGACTGATAACAAGAATATATTTAGAACTCAGGAAAATCAGTAAGAAAAAATCAAACAACCCTATCAAAAAGTGGGCAAAGGACATGAATAGAAATTTTTCAAAAGAAGATATAAGAATGGCTAACAAACATATGAAAAAATGCTCAACATCTCTAATCATCAGGGAAATGCAAATCAAAACCACAATGAGATATCACTTAACTCCAGTAAGAATGGCCTTTATGAAAAAGTCCCAAAACAATACATGTTGGTGTGGATGCGGAGAGACAGGAACACTCGTACACTGCTGGTGGGACTGTAAACTAGTGCAACCCCTGTGGAAAGCAGTATGGAGATACCTTAAACAGATTCAAGTAGACCTACCATTCGATCCAGCAATCTCATTATTAGGTATTTTTTCAAATATTTTTATACCACCTCTCCTCTCTTCTTCAGGGACTCTATTGACACATAAATTATATTTCTTGAAATTCTTCCAAGTTAAGTAATACTCCTTATTTTATGTTACTTTTTCTCTATCACTTTTTTCATTGAAATTCCTTCAAGTTCACTTATTTTTCTGTCTGAAATATTGATTCTGCTGTTATTTCCAACCATTATATTATTGATCACAGTTACTGTAGTTTTCATCTGCAGAATTTTATTTTGTCTGTTTTATATATTATATGCATTTGTTTACTTTTTAACATCAGCAATATTGTTAGAATAACAGTTCATTTTCTATTCTGGTTAGTTGAACATTGTGTAGGTTTTGATTCAATTTTGATTGGTTTATTTTTTACCTCATAATAAGTTGTATTTTTCTGATATTTCCATGCTTGGTAATCTTTGACTGGATGATAGACATTGTGAATTTTTCCTTATAGGGTATTGGATTTTTTTTTTTGTATAATGTATGTGTATACATATACACACACATATATATATATACTGAGATTGGGCACTTCTTTCTCCATCTGAGGCATTTTCCACGTGAATGCACCCATCAGTACTCTGCTGAATACTTGTGGAGAATCCTACACAGCTGTTAGAATTTTTCGCTTTATTCAGTTCTCCCCTTTCTAGAATTTTGTTCTGTTAACATTAGAAGCTTTCTTTCCTCAGTCTTGCAGCTTATTCTCCTCATTCTGGCACTTCACGCCCTCACCTACACTCTAGAAAGTCTCTCATTCTGGCACTTCACGCCCTCATCTACACTCTAGAAAGTCTCTCAAGGCTATATATGCTTCGGCAAAAATAGGACTCACCCTGTTTGTTTCCCATCTCTGAGGGATGTGCTTTGTCATTGCCTGTTGTCTACTATATGAAAAAAATGACGTTTTGTTTTTTGTTTGTTCAGGAAGAAGGGTAAACTGATCCACTTCATTCCATTTTTCCCAGAAGCACTAAATATCATTTTGTGCTTCCCAACTTATAAAGAAATTACAAATAGAGGACAACTAGTTTAATAGGTCTACAATTCATTGGCATATAAGGGCCTATCTACTGTTCCCGTATTATTATCCACAGGATTTAGCATGATATCTTGCATATAGAAGATTCAAGTATTTATTATTTACTTATTCATTCATCATATATTTATTAAATGATGCCACAATGAACTTTAGATAATGTGATCAAGATCCCTCCCTCATATTTTTAGGTGATACAGAAAATAAATACTATATACATCTATTCATCTATTCAGGCTTATATAAATATTAATATAATTATGAATGCTATTAAAGTAAGTTAGGTTGTAAAATGGTAAACATTATACTTAATTAATAATATTAATGCTATATTATGAGTTAATCAATAATATTAAGTACTATAATTTTATTTTATTTGGCTTAACATTAAAGTTAGGTATAAGTGGTTAACCCCAAAACACTGCCAGAATTCTTTAAAATATATTACTAACTTGTCTAATATTAAGGATTTGTAAGAAAACACAAAATGTCAATTTGGTTCCTGACAGGAAGCTGTATTGTATTTTTTCAACAAAGAAACTTGACATTAGAGTATTAGAGATATCACGTGTATTTTCAATCACTAACTACACCCACTATTCCACAATGCCATGCCTTATGCTCTTTCCTTAATAGGTACATTCCAATGACCAATTTTATTAATATATATTGATTAGAAAAAGTACAATGGGTCTTATGGAACAATCTTCTGCCATTTTTCATGGGTATGGAATTTGTAAAGACCTACAAAAATTAAGCAGTAGTTGTAATTTGTAAAGACATTGAAACCTAGAATTCTAGTATTAACAGCACCTGAGATTGAAGATGGAGGAAACTCAGGAAGTTAAGCAAAGGATGATAGTAATGTATGTTACTGATAAGATATATAATGAAAAATATAAAATATTATCTTATAGAAAAATTATGAATATCCTCTTTGTAGGCCTGGTTAAGTATAGCACTGAGAAGAATTAAATGCTTGTAAGCAATGATGTATAGGATAACTCATATGTGAATAAAGGGTAAAATATAAATTCACTTAAAAGTATGTAGACTTGAGTACAAGTTATACTAGAAAACAAAATTTTATATTTGTGGCCTTACAATAATAATCTAAAGGAACTAAAATATTGTATGTTTTTTTCTTTTGAAGCTCACATCTTCCCAAAATATAATTTTCAGAGTCAACATACTATTAATATTATATACTTACATACAAATGAATAAAATTGTGTACTGTTAGGAAGGACAAAAAGATCAATATTAAGTGACTTGATATTTAGCATTAGAATTTTGAAATATCTTTTCCTAAAGCATCATGATATAGGTAATACAGGGACACTGTTAAAATAAATTTGTTATATAGTATTCTCCTCTGAAGACATTGTAAATGCAATTCAAAAGATGACCTACTTGCTGTTTTCTATCTGTAAAGATTTCTTCTTGGTGGTAATTGTATCATATAAAAATGCCTACATTGGTAATATGAAACATTTTCATTAGGAAATAAAAGCTGCTAAAATTTATCCTAATACAAAAGTTTAAATAAAAGTATTTTCCCAGAGAACACAAACATCCATACCATCTACCTATAATATCTATGTATATCTATATCATCTATCTATATGAATATTATTTTCAAGCTGTAAACTCCAAGGCTAGTTTATTTTTACTGTTTGCATGTTTATTAAGGGATAGTTAAATTAACAACTTACATACATATTGTTAATCTGAATTCAATGGAGAAAACAAAAATTATGACAAGTGACTCAGTTCAAAAAGAAATTTAATACAGGGAGCATGGAGCTTATAAAAATTGTTTGATGTTGGAAAATCATGTTCTAAGTCATGCATTTTAGAACTATTCCCAGAACTACACGGTGCTGTCTCTCAGATCTTACGACAATGCAGCCTCTAAACACTAGTAGGCTGGAGAATGTGTATCCACAGATAGAACCCCAAGGTTCATGAGTTTTATGAAGAGGCTGCCGCTAGAGTCACTGTTTCATCAAATCCAGGACAGGAACTTTATCCAGAATGAATATTAGAAACCGCGGAAAGAAACTCATGAGCTTGCTAGTCAATTATAACTGCCAGCAATCACAGAATGATCATCTTCCTACTTAAATTCTGTCTTCAAAATCCTGTAAGCACATCTAATTGTTACAAACTAATTCAAATCCAAGACCTTATGAGTAAGAGAGTTCATTAAATATAGTTTTTATATTTTCACCTTCTTCAAAATGTAAGAGTTAAGTAGAACAATCCCAGTATGTTTCACATTATTATTTTCAGTTACATAATATACACAAACAAGTGGGGTGTCTTTTGAGAGAACTGACACTTCCTTTACAATTTAGTACTAATGCAAAATTATTTTTGATTACTGGAAATTCTGGAGAGTTATTATTAAGTAATTCAAGTAAGTAAATAGTGGTGCTGTATTTAAAATGTATGAAGAAGTTCTAGATATAAACTATAAATCTCATTTAAAGATTAAAAGCCAGAAGCAGTGCTCTCTTATACATTTTCTAATCATGGGAATGTGGATTTATAGAAAACATACACAAAAAACCCTTTACCAGTCATGATGTCAGAAAAAATTGAATTTAATTGTGATATAGACAAAAGTTCTTACAATTATTCTGTACACTAAGTCCTATTTGGTACTGGTACTATAACAAAACAAACTTAGATATCTTACTATATAAAGAAACATATGTTTTTGTCACTCTGAAGTCTGTTTTTCACAAGTTGCCAGGCCACAATTTAGACAGTTCTCCTGAATAACATAAATGCGAATGTTTCCATGGTTACTCAATTCACATGACAGTTAACAGATTTTTCTTGCTTTTAAGGTGATATTTAAGTAATTCTGAAGGTATTCACACTAGAGTCAGACATGGCCTATGTGATGTGAATTGGATTTGGACACATATATAAATAAAACTTACATGAACTATACTGATTGACTATCTCCATTCTCCATTATAAATGTGAACAGATACTTTCCGGTTGGGGTGAAGAGAAATAAGCATAGGACTTTGCTTTGGACCTCAACACTGGGCTTGCCACAGGAAAACCCAACACTAGCCAGACTCCACCACCTCTGACTCCAGGCCAGTACTTCTGGATTGAGCTTCTAGATCTGCTCCAGCACCAGGCAGGTTTAAATATGAAAGGCAAACTAGCAGAAGTGTTGTTTGCTACCTCTAAGAAGTGGCTAGACCTGATAGGTACAGTCTCTACCCAATCAGAGAGGCCCCAAATGTCAGAGCATCAAGAATACAGACAAAAAATGCCCACACCCCACCCCCTCTACCCCACACAAACACACATAGGAGGACTGTTTGGAAAGTATCCAGCCATTGTTAATATAATGAGAACGGTTTGCCTGACATTGACGTAACGTGGAGCCAAGGACAGTGGACTGGGATGTGTATGCATGAACAATGTGTGATGGCTTCTCTGTACTAGTCAGCAGGGCACTAGACGCCTTTGGGTTACCATGTGTACTGTGTGGCCATGACATTCAAAATGACTGAGCAAGTAGAACAACAATCTTTTTTCTTAATTTCATAAGATATACAATTTAGTAATAATGTAACTTTAAGTCCATATTTTACCTTAATATTATGAAGCTGGAATAGGGGATATTTACAATAGCATTTTAAACAAATGCCTTTCTCTGGCTGTTGTAGTGATTAAAATATTAAAAAATACTGTTTATGAAAATTTTCACTGATATTTATTGAGCTATTATCTAGTGTCCAGCTATGAGCAAAGTGTTTTATTTCTATTTCACTTCACAATTAGTCTAAATATAAATAGCATTTGTCTCCATTTGATAGCTTAGAGAATTCACTATTAAATAAGCTATGAATTTTCTATATGTCAAAATACTACTAAAAAGGATTGCAGTAGAATTTGGGTCTAGATCTATACTAATGTAAAGTTTAACCCTTACTATAAGTCTTCAATCACAAAATAATTTTAATGCCAACTCAGGCGGGTCTGTATCTCAGCTAAAATGATAAAATTTATCTTCATTATTTTTTTCTTAAAAAATGTTTCCACTATTAATTACATTATTACTCATTCAACTTTCATGATTATCTTCATGCATTTGTGCTGCTATAACAAAATACCTGAACCTGGTTGATTTTTAAAGAGCACAAATTTATTTCTCACAGTTCTGGAAGCTTGGAAATTCAAGATCAAGGAGCCAACAGATTTTCTACCTAAGGGTAGTTCTCTGCTTCTGAGATGGTGGTGCCTGGTTGCTGCCCTCACATGCTGGGAGGTGGAAGGACAAAAGGGTGGGGAACCTGCAGTCTTAAGGTCACATGTGGCCTTCTAAAAGTCCTTAAGTGCAGCCTTTTGACTGAATCCAAATTTTACAGAACAAATCCTTTTATTAAAAGGGGTGCAGCAGAGAAAGATGAAGCTTTTCTTGCCTCTTTTGGAGCTTAAAAAAGAACAATCTTGAAATCAGAAGACTATAGCTTTCCATCCCTGCGTTGGTGGCCAGACATTTTATATAGCCATTAATCAACATTTGTTAGGGTCAATCCCTCATGATTTAATCATTTCCCAAAAGGCCCTACCTCATATTACCACCAAAATGGAATTAAGTTTCTACATGAATTTTGGAGGGGGACATATTCAAACCAAAGCAATGATATTTTAACCATATTTCCTAAAAAACTTATTCAAT
Source organism: Lemur catta (assembly GCF_020740605.2). Taxonomy (NCBI): domain Eukaryota; kingdom Metazoa; phylum Chordata; class Mammalia; order Primates; family Lemuridae; genus Lemur; species Lemur catta. The sequence goes on along the minus strand of NC_059143.1, from coordinate 47,853,905 downwards.
GATCTTTAATCTGTCCAAATTTCCAAGTGATTTATAACAGATCAAAATGTTTTGTTTTAATTTTCTAAGGAAAATTCATATTCTCCAAGGAAACTCACATTTTCCAAGATGCATTTTCATTGTAACAAAAGTCCAAGCCCTAAACTAAATGTGGATAATCAAACAGAAATCATATATCCACTTAGATGACAGAGACAATAGGCTTTCTTGCAACTCCCCAAATTTCACTCACATTGTTGCACCTTATTAGGAAATTTATCTCATCTCTAAATGGTGTCCCAACTACTGAATGCTCATATATCAGTGCATAGTAAGTGTGAATACTTAGGCACCATCATAAGCAGCTAATAGAAGAAGTTTTTCAGGCAGAGTGAAAATACATTCTGGCTTTAGATGGAACAACCAAGGTCACCCAGGAAGTGTAATTCTCTATAATTAGGTAAGACTCAATTAAGAGAGACACCTGGGTGAAGCAGGTTAGGATAATCACACCTAAAATGACAGTGGCAGTGTAATTTGCTGTTTAAAAATCCATTATTTAGTTATAATTTTTCTTTTTAGTAAAAGTGGACCTCTCTAAAAATGTTCACACTACTTGAGTGGTGGGCTTTACTGCAATTTTCCCTGCAGTAGATCTACCCTTTGAAGATCATGAAAAAAAAATGAATAGAAAAACTTAGAATATGGTTCTACTCATAGTGAGATTATATGAGAGAGTGTTGTAACAAGAGCTGAAAGAGGACATATGTATCAGCAGATATATCACCACATAAAAAGCAGAGATGAAGCTATTAATATTTTACTGTGTCCAGCAACACTGGTTTCCTGGCTATTTCTTGAGCACACTAGGCATACATCCACCCCTGGCATTTGCTTATGCCTTTCCTTCTTCACCAAATGGACCCCTCAATCCCCTGGCTTACTCCATTATTTCCTTTAGTCATTGATCACATGTCACTTTCTCAATAAGGTCTACTCTGACCACTATATTTAAAATTGCAATCTCCACTCAAGACTCTCCTATCTTGTTCTTTTTTTTTTCCTTTTTTAATAACACTTATTACTTGTAATATATTATAAAATGTATTTATCATGAGTATGAATCTTTGTCTTCCTCTTTTCATTGATTTATTCTAAGTCCCTAGAACTTTGCTTGTTACATTTACTTAATCAATAAGTATCTGATGAAAAAAGAAAAAGAATTGCCAAAAGAATTAATAAAAATTTCTCATGACCAGAATACAGGGTGACTCAGAAATAAATTAATCCATGCAATGGTAAAGTGTGTTTAAGATAGTAATTTGTAGTAAATGTGAAAAGAATTAGGAGGGGCATTATTGTGTGGAGGAGTAGGGTGTTAAATCAAGAAAGGACTGATAGAGTGAAAAGGGACACTATTATAAAGAAAAATTAAATAAAAATAATGTATGTTGCAAAAGAAACAAAGGTAGAGAATTAAAGACTGGGTGGAGTTTTAGCTCAGGAATATAGAAATCTAGGAAGGACATTTCTCCCATGTTTGCAAAAAAAAAAAAAAAACCTGACAAACTTCAAATTAATGACTTATCCTGGACTCATCAGAGCAGTGGACCCCAACCTTTTTGGCACCAGAGACCAGTTTCATGAAAGATGATTTTTCCACGGACCTGGAGTTGGGGGGAGGGGATGGTTTCAGAGATGATCAAGTACATTACATTTATTGTGCACTTTATTTCTGTTATTATTACATTGTAATATATAATGAAATAATTATACAACTCACCATAATGCAGAATCAGTGGGAGCCCTGAGCTTGTTTTCCTGCAACTAGAGGAGGAAGGAGAGCTCAGGTGGTGACGTAAGTGATGGGGAGTGGCTGTAAATACAGATGAAGCTTTGTTGGCTTATGGGAATGAAGCATACATCTTGGAGACAGGGGTAACATTGAAGATGGAAGCCATGTGCTAACAAGGGTAGAAAAGAAAGCAAACATTTGTTCTAGGCTGTCTACCCAAGCTAGACTTTTTTTTTGCATGACAAAGAATCAGTCCTCTACTTTTTTCAACCACTTTTGGGAGGTTTCAATCCTATGTAGTTGAATCTTATTCAACATTGAGTACCGTTTGTTATATACTGTCAGTGACAGAATACAAATTATAGAATTGACTAACTAGAAGAAGGGAGAATATGTCTAATAAGGAATATAATTTTGCAGGCTGGAAATCTGGTGACCATCATTTTTATACAGCAATACATTAAGCCAAACTGTTACCTTCAATGTTTTGGAAAGCAGAGCTATGAATCCTGAGGCTGTTATATTACAGGAAATTTATGAAAAATTCAGAATGTTAGTGTGCATTGGCACCTTCTTGATGCTTTCAACAAAACCCTATCAGTGAGAAATAAATTGAGACTGGAGCTTTCCAATCTACTAACAGAGATAGAAGGAGAAGCCACTTTGCCAAGAGAGAAGCTCTCTGTCTATGGCTTACAAAATAAGTTGCCAGGGAGTCTGTAATTTGGAACAATTTCAGCAAAATCCAATTGCTTCTATATCTATATTGAATCAGTTATGAGCTGTGGACATGAAACAGCAGATATAGTGGGAAATAATACTGATGGCTTGCCATACAAAAGCAGTGAACTTCCTAGCAAAGAGGACAAATGTTTCAGATTGCCTCAAGGCAGTGCTGCTGGGCTAAAAGAGACTGCAGTGAGTTGTCAAAGCTTAAGGGCCCAATAGTACAAGTTTAAAAACTATGAAAGAGTGGGTTTTTAACTTTGTTGTTTTCACATAAAATTATAAAAAACAAATAGAATGAATGTATACTTAGAAAGGTATCAAACTCCAAAGATTAAAAAGATGTCATAACATCATTCATGAAGAATCTGCAGATGTGGTAGAAATACATAGTTTTTCTATTGCTTCCTCTTCTTCCTTAGTAATAGTTCTCAGTTTTATTGTGTGTAGCACGAAGTGCAGCTAAAGGATTTCATTTCTAATTCTTGCTGGCAGCTAGAGGTGATTAGTTAAATACAAGTCAGACATGTTGGGTGGGTTTCTGGGAAGACTATGGAGATGATCGGCTTGGCTTGTGGTTACTCTTATCGGCTCTTCTCATGCTTCCTCTGCTTCAGGCTAAATTGTGAACTTAAGGGTTAGAATTCCAGCAAGCATCTTGGACCACACACCAAAGTTAGTGGTGCAGAAGCTCAGGGGTGCTGGTATAATTGCTCTGCTTGGATTGACCCTGTTTGCTTGTTCTTGTTTTGCCTTGCTTTGTTCTTTTTAACATGAGAGTAGTATAAACATCAAAATTCAGTTGGCATGTGGTTGTTTTTGGCTTTGCTCTCCCATACTCTTTCTCCTGTATACAATTCTAGCATGACAAATCTTGCTGAAGTTTTATTAGCCATTCTGATCCATGAGGTGAACTTAAATTTCAAAATCAGGCAACAACATTGGTACAATAAAATATAGGAGATGGCTAGGTATGGCGGCTCATGCCTGTAATCCCAGCACTGTGGGAGGCCAAGATGAGAGCATCATGTGAGGTGAGGGGTTTGGGACCTGCCTGAGAAACAAAGTGAGACTCCCATCTCTACAAGAAATGGAAAAATTAGCTGGATGTGGTAGTACACACCTATAGGCCCAGCTACTTAGGAGGCTGAGGAAGGCGATGACTTGAATCGAGGAATTTGAGGTTGCAGTGAACTATGATGACACCACTGCACATTAGCCTAGGTGACAGAATGAAAACTTGTCTCAGAAAACAAACAAATGAACAAAAATATAGGAGAAATTTGGGTCCCTGATGACCACAGGGACAGAACATCAACCCTAGATAACATTTTTTTCTTCATTTCTGTGTTAGAGATGTACACCTGTATATTACTGAAATGGTTTACTTTGGTTTTGGATTATGTGCATCTAATTTTAAAATAAAAATACAGTAAGTATAAATGAAGAGGAAAAAAGAATTTTAGCCCTAGATCTTTTTCACAGTTACACTTGATGCTACTACATAGCCTAAGAAATATTATCTTCAAAGTCTCTAGTGTCTAGGTGACTGCAGTTCCAAACACTTAGGAAACTGAGAATTACTTGAGCCCAGGAGTTCAAATCTAACATAGTGAGACCCCATCTCTTAAAAAAAAATAAGGCTTTAGAGAAATAAAATGTAGCCTAAGAAGTACATGTGCAAATTTTCTTTTAAGAATCAAAGCAATAGAATCATTCTTAGTCATGAAATAATTTAGAGATTTCAGTATCTACAATCTTTCTTGAACAAAATTTTAGTTAAAAAAAATAGATGGAACAAAACACAATGTCTGAAGATGGAGACATAATAAAATGAATGGGTGGTTACTAATAAGTTAGAATTAGAAGTCATATGACAAAATAAGTGATGATGAGAAGATAAATTATTGATAAGCAATGAGGAATGGTGTGTATGTACATACATATAATACATATATAGAAATAAACATGTAAATTGAAGGATTCCTATATATACACATATATTTATATATGAATATGGATGAAGTAGTCTGTTGGCATGTGTAGTAAATGCTCAATTATAGTTAAAGGGAGTTATTTGAAAAAGATTTAATGATGTTTATTACCAAAAAAGTATTCTAGCTCAACAGGCACTTAGAAAATTCAGAGAAAGGGAACAATTAGATACGTGTAAATGAAAAGGGGTTTGGAAGGACAATAAGGTCATGAATATTCTAAAAGATTCATCTAATTGAGCATGGACATCATATGACAAAATATATAGAGTATTTTGGGGGGAAATAATAAGTAACTTATTTTCACGTGACATAGGAGCATCTTGAAAGGGAAAGTGACCATTGCCAGAATTGAAAACCCACTGTAAAATTAACAATGACTAAAAAAGTAATAAATAGCAATTTGACTAAATCAGCAAAAATGAGGCAAAAAAGTAACTCACAGAGTAACATAAATAATAAATTAAAATAGTTGGAACAGATTAAAACAAGTATATTGTATATTATACTTCATGTGAGAAGATTTGATTTTGTCAATAGAAAACAGACTGTTAATATTTCATCTTTCAAGAAACACATTTAAAGAAGTGCTATATAGAAATGCTGAAGATAAAGAGATAAGTAAAAAGATTCAAAAGATTTCCTAGTGTGGAAAAATATATAGCAATACTAATGTAGAAAACATTATGTAAAATAAACACATTCTAAGACCGAGGTAAGCTAAGATTTATTGTCCCTGGCAAATACACACTATAAGGAATGCTACAAGGATTTTTAAAGCAGAATTAATGATAACAAATAGAATCACAAATTCCAGGAAAGACATATATCTATATCCACATCTTTTATCTATGCACACACATATATAATTTATACATATATATCTTCATATGTGTTTATATGTTAATGGGCAAAAATATCCAACTAAACACCACAAATTTCTGAATTGCTAAAATAAAATTAATAAAGACTATATGAACTATGCTTTTTACAAGGACTAATATTTAAATATACAGAAGCAGACAGTTTTGAAGCAAAATATTTGAAAAAAATACACACTACATTCCCTCAGAGACCTGCTTTGATTGTGTTATAACCAAAAAAAATAAAAGACTTCAAGACAAAGTGAAACACTAAAATTAAGAAAGATGTGTTTTAATTTTTAATAAGGCTATTAATAAAGAAGACATAAAATGGTTTACATATCTAAGTATTTATGGACCTACAAAGTAGTGTTTCACAATATACAAAACAATAATTTACATGACTAAGGGAAGAAATAGATAAATCCACAAACATAGTATGAGATTTTAAAAAGTATCATGGTCAAATTATAAAAACAAACAGGGAAATAAAATCAATAAATTTATAAATGTAAACACTATCAACCAATTTGTCTAAATAACTTCTTTACCAGGCCACAACCAAAAGCTGCACAACAGACATTTGTTCTCAGTGCACTTGCAATATTAACAAATAATTATTCCGAGCCACGAAACAAGTCTTAATGATGACATTTTGAAATAATCCACTCTCTGAATATATTTATATGAATTAGAAATCGATACAATTAAGATATAAAGAGAATCTATAAATATTTGTAAATAAAGCAACCTACCCTTAAATAATCTCAGAGTCAAAAAAAAAAGAATCAGAGGTTAAATTTTAAAAAATTTTAACCTGAATGAAAATGAACAAAGAACATATTACAATTTGTGGTTGAACTTTTACCTCCACTTAAAATAGAAAATGCTTTAAAAGTAAAAGTTGCCTCTAACTCAACAACGAGAGAAAAGAATTAAATCACCTTTAATTTCATAACATTTCTTATTTTTATTGGAAAGCTTAAGTTAGAAGATAATGAAGAAATCTGAAATCCAAAAAGGTCCAAATTCTTCCAAGTAGTGAAGGGACATGCATATTTTTCTTTTCTCACCCATGACAGAGTACAAGAGAATCTGCAGGTGTTCTGGCCACAATATAAGCAGATGAAATTTGACTAGACTAAAAACCAGGCGGGAGCTAATAAGTCTGAAGTTGCTAGGGGCACTTAGCAACTGCCCTCACACAACCCCTTAGCACTTCTTCACTTGAAATCCCATTCCCACTGGATGCTCACAGGAGAAATTAAGAGCAGGTGAAAGACCAAAGATAGCAAACCTGAGTGGGTGGGATAGGCAGGAGGTGACACAGCTGTGATGGGACAGGTAAGGAACATCTCCCACTTTCCGAGTCCCTTCTTTTATACCAACCTTTTACTCTCTGGGGGAGGGATAGCAAACCTTTTTTGGCCACAGAAGTCAAGGAAGCTAATCACATATTGCAGGCGACACAAAAGGAACACACTGTCTGCTTCTCCAAACTCTTTCTTCTGTAAAGCAAAAAGGTTACCTCACTGGGAAAAGAAAAGAAATCACTCCTTTATGTAGTGCTCAAAGAATGTTATCACCTGCTGCTGGGAATATAAACACAAAACCCTGCCAGTTTCCTTCATACATCAACCCTATGGAGACAAAATACAGAAGGAGGGGAAGAACTCAAAGGAAACAGCACCTATGAAGATTATAAGGCAGTCAGACAGTCACTCCTCCCACACTCATATTCCATAGAACAAATCTCAAGTTGCTGGGGAAGGGGACACCAAAGGCCCTCCCGTGAAAGGCATAGGCAAAGGCTATGGATTAAGGAAGTTTAAAGAGAAATCCTCTACAATAGATGGCCAAGTATCTATCTCAGGTCTAATATTCTTTACTGATACGGTCTATATAATATCATCTATATTGATGTGGCCTACCCTAGCTAGAGGAGGTACAAAATATCCCCACCCAAAACCAACTGTGGACATAAAGCTGACTTAACTGACAAGATCCAGTTTGAAAAATATAAATGAAATATCAGAAAATGGCTTCGGTTAACTCATTTTAGATCAAAATTACAATTAAATCCCTGGATTAAGAAACTATTATTAAGAAACCAGGGCCAAAGTGTTAAACACAGTAACTGAGAACCAAGTTCTATACATTGAAACTATTCCCAGAGATGCAATGGCTTTGATTTGTAAAGTTGTCTCAAATACTTTTCAACACTCTCAGGGATTAAAAACAAAAACAAATGTTCTTAATTTTCAAACTACAAATCATTGTATATACATTTAAAAAACATTGACCTTCATATGTGGACAATATAATCATTGAATTAATGAAATAAATGTTGAGGTCAAGAACTGTAGTCATGTTGATGATATGATACTACCCTGAGAATTAAATATGTGAGTATGTGAATGTCCCAAATCACTGAACAATATAAACCAAAATATTTTGCCTGAGATATTTTTGGTAAATTCCTTAAATTAATTGTGTTTTGCCCTGAGGAATTTAATAAAGGTAACAAATAGCCAAATGCACTGTCAAAGCTTAAAGACCAAATAATATATGGCTTACCTCCCAAGATCCCCCCCTTCCCCTTAATTTTCACTGACAATGGAAAATTCATTATAAGAGCACTGTTTGGTATGTACACTCATACGAACACTAACATAGCCAATTCACACATCTGTCATGTTTTAGACAGACATGTTGATAATGCTGTTGCCATTGCTTGTGAAGGCTAAAATTACATTTTTTCTGGCAGCGCATGACTAACATCTCTCACACCTATTTTAAATCACACATCATTAGCATAAGTGCAATTATTTGAAAAACTGAGAACGTGAATTAAGAGTACAGACGCAGAATTTAGAAACATTCCTAATTGTTTTAGAAGTCTATGCATACTGTCTGCTAAAAAGAGTTGGGTACATTTTTCCCACAATGACTTCATTAAGTCAGAAGAGACTGCCCCTAAGTCAAAGACAACATAGAAATATGTGTGGTATTTTAGTGTGTGTGTCTGTGTGTGTGAATCTCTGTGTTTATGAGTATAAAAAGAAGACATTGTAGTAGATACTATTAACAAAATATTAACAGTAGTTATAGCAGCATACCTATTAATAGATGGTCATAAAAGTTACTGAAATCTAGGCCATTAGCAAAAAAGAATTTTTTTTTGCTTTACTTGTGAACTTGGGGTTAATTTTATCATTTTATATATATAGGCCTGTGAGAGTGTGTGTGTGTGTGTCTGTATGTGTGTGTTGGTGGCTGCTGCTACTGCTTCTATCAGAATTGTCTATATGAAACATATAGTTGGACTTAACTGGAAATAGGTAAATAGTCATTGAGTACTAAATTCCAATTCTGAATTATGCCAAAATATCTTATTTTCTGTTAAAAATAAAATAAATTGTTTTTCTCCTATATCTAATTCAGAGAAGATATATAGAGCATGTAGAGTTCTCATTATTTATTCATGCAATTAAGAGTTTTTGTGTTGCTGTTGTATGACTGTTTCTGTGCTAAAGACAGAGGATAGAAGGGAGAATAAGAGAGTTAGGATTCTTCTCTGCCTGGAACTATAGTCTAGACAGAGAAATGAAATTAAGCACAGCATGAAAGAATAATAGGTAATTATTAATATATTCATGAAAAGTGATATGAATGAAAAGTAGACAGGGCCATGAGGTAGTGTTATGACAGGATGAAGCCTAGTTTGGCTGTCAGGTAAGCAATGACATTCAGCCTTAAATCTGAAGAGTGAATTGGTTTGAACTGTTTGCTCAGGTGAGAGCAAGGAGCGCAGACATGCAAAAGTCCTAAAGAAGAGATAGAAGTAAGTCTGTTTGAGATGAAAGAGAATGAAAAGATTTTCAGGATGTAGGGGTGTTGAGTATGCTTTTTTATATGTTGAGTAAATAGTAATTGTTTAGGTAGTTTTGAATATTATATATTAGAAAGGAGCATTATCAGAAAACAAAGGCAGAATGCACTGCCACAGTCTCCTTTGACCAAGAAAAAAAAAATGCATGAACTTAATAAAAATAGAAGGAGAATGTCACTAAAGAAGTTTGACTGGTGTTTGACTTCATAGGAGTTACTCTTTTGCCCTTTTGAATGTCCCTAAGGAAATTTCAGCACTGCAAATAATAATGAAAGCATATTGGCTTTTGATGCTTAAATAGTTTTGAATTAATTCATTAGTATGTTGACATTCGAAACAAACAGACCTGTTTTCCTCTTCTAGCATATCCAAGCTTCCAATGTGTTTAGCTAGCTAATGTGTCATGCTCATTAAGTGCACATTTGTATTGTTTTTGCAAATGTCATCTAAATATTTAGAATTATAGAAAAACTGACAGTGGAAAATGTAAATGATTTTCCCTTGGAAGAGGAAACTACTGCTGCCAGAAATTTATCATTTTGACATTGGAATTGATGGATTGAATATAATTCCTGTCCAAAACAATAGGCTAAGAGGTCAACATTTCCCTAAGCCATGATACCACAGTGACATAATACAATCCATTGTGTTCTGGGCAAACATGGTAACGATTTTCTACCTAGAACTCCATCCATGAGAGCTGCATTTCAATTCTTTATTTCTTTCATTTAATTAGTTTGAATTTCACCTAAAACAAGTGGTGACACAAAATAGAAAAATAAACAGAAAATGGAATAAATATAAGATATTCATGATGAAAATGTGTTTTTTATTTTATCAACATCCAGGAAAAGTATTAGCAATGATAAACCTCAACTTATACATGTGAAAATATAGTAGTATATTTATGATGCCAAAGTGAGCAAGAAAAACAGTATTTTATTACACTTTCTGTTCTTTATTTTTGTTTCTCTGCCGTATCCATCAACAGGTATTATTTACCACAGCAGTCAGCAGTATTTCAGGTGTTTTTAGAAGAAAGAGAATTGGTCCTTGTACTCAAGACACTTATACTTTGGTTAGGTGAGATAGACTGAAGTGGTAATAGCATAGGGATAGGAAACATTTTGAGAATATCATACATGAATATATAATTTAATACAATAATTTACTACATTATTAAATATAAGTGGTGTAAAGGGAGACTTTTAAAATCATCAGAGAGAAGGGTATCACCCATGGGAAAATCCTCTGAAGATACAATAGAGCAATTAGCTAAGCATAATACACACACGTGTGTGTATAACCTCTGGATTTTAGAAATGCATCTATATGGTAATTTAGAATGATAAATATCTCTCGGTATTGGGTTGTCCAAAGACATGTTAAAGTCCTAGCCCCACAGGAAAAACGTTAAGTGGGTCTGAAATGTAAGAAGAGAGTGACAAGATATAGTTTGATGGACATGAGAGAGACTGGTTGACGCCATGAATTACAAAGACCCCCAAATTAGTTCTACAATGATCACCTAAAATTTGGTACAGAAGGCAAGTAACATGTGTTTGGTACAAGGTAGCAAGAATTCCAGAATCCAGGAATGTGAGGTAAGGCATAGAAGCTAAGGAGCAGAATTGTAGAGCCCAGGATAGAGACTGGGGGTAGGGCATCATTAGAAGTTCTGCACAGCAAATCATCAGCAGGTGAAGTTCTATAACTATGAAAACTGCAGCCTGTATTTGGCCTTGTCATGGAGGCAAATCTCTGTCTACTTACTCGCTAATGTGGCCATTATAAAGGAAGTATGCATGAAGCCCTACCAAAAAATTAAGAATATGCTTTGCAATCTGACAAACCTGTGTGCAAATCAGAGCACTATGTCTTATCACCAGCTTTGTAATTATGGGCAATTTACTTAAGACCTGCATATATAAGCCCCTTCACTCTAAAAGAAATGTGGCTATATCTACCTCATAAAGTTGCTTTTAAGATTAAGTAAGAAAATGCATGTAAAGTACTCATGCAGTGTTTGATAATTGGTAATTAAATAATAAACCATTCCAGCTTCCTCTTCTTTTAATGCTTACGTTTTTGCTCAGGTCAAAAATACATTCATTTTGTCCATTTCTAAGGTTTACTACTTTTCCCAATTTGACATCATCTGTGGCCTGGAAAGCTGCAAAAAGCATCCTCTTTTCGGCATGTTTAGTTTTTGAGCCCTAAAATCCATTCACCACACAGCAGGCAGAGAAATCCTATCAAAAAAGAAACCACTATCACCTCACTAACCTGAAAGCTCTCCCATGGCTCCAACTTGTCCAAAGAATAAAATCCAAATTCTCCACCATGACTGAAAAGGGCCTAAAAGAGCAACTCCTTGCCTTTCCCTTTTCCCCTATCCCTCTGCCCTTTGTATCAGTACCAATATAGTAAGCTCTTTTGTAAAGGAATTCATACTGGCTCTTTCTTTTCACTGGAATTATTTCTCCCAGATCTTACTTTCTTGACTTCTTTCCTCCTTCCATCATCTCCCCCTCCTCCCCCTCCCCCTCCCTCTTCTCTTCATCCTCTGCCTTTTTGTACAAACATCACCTCACTCAGGCTTCTCTGACTTCTCAAACCAAGTTGGCTCATGTTACCCAGGCATTACCTAGATTATTTCACTTAATTTTCTCCATTCTCACTATCTGAAATTATGATGATTTATTTTTTTTTGCTGTTTGCACCCACCAATAAGTTGTACTCTCTATGAGCACAAAGGTGTTAACAATATTATCTCTAACACCAAGAAAAGTTCCTAGTCATAATAAGCACTCAGTAAATATCTGAAGAATGAATGAATGGAATTGAAAATATTACTCCAACATTTAATATAGCACCTATGTTGAATACAAACTCTAGCACCATTGTTGTAAATAATGCAATAAATTAAACTAGGCTACCAAAAAAATTAGGACTCCAGTAACATATTAATTTTGCTTATGTTTTTCACAGACATCATTTAATGTTACAGCTAGATTCTTCTTTAGAGATAGTCTGTGATTCTAAAAATAATAAAATTAAAACCTAAAAATTAAAAGCCTAACCTAAGGAACACAACTCTAGTTAGAACTGAAATCAACATCTGAGTCTACTGAGTCCCCTTCAATACTATTTTTTCTACATAATAATGATTCTGTGTTTTTTTCTTCTTTTCATTTGCTTAGACTCATCAAAGAACTTGGACTAAAAAGCAAATTTATATTTAATTGATATGAGAAGTAGGATATAGGCAAATTATATGAATACATGTCATAGGTGAGCAACAATGAAAGTAAGACTTGGACAAATGGCAAAGACTTAACTAGATTTCTATTTATCTCCATCAGAACCATGCTGGAAGAATGAAAGAACAACTAGAAAAAGAGAAGAAAATGAAATATTGGAAAGAAGTTCTGTTCCTTACTATTTATATACAAAACAAACAGCAGCAACAACAAAACATTTTTAAGGAAGTTGACATGCCAACACATTGAACATTCAAGTACTGTGTTTAGAAATTTTCTAGAAACATTTGCTATTAGTATTTTCCTCTGTCTCTATTTCAATTTCCATTTTATATTTGGTTATAATTGACTTAGGATTTCCATCATAGAATATATTTTATTTACATATGGCGGTCATATTTTCTTAAAAAATCATATTAATTTAGTAAATAGGACAAATAGATAATTAAATAGCTGTGTTTTTGACATTTCATATCCAAAATAAGAAAATGAGTTTCTTTCAGTTGACTTATTTGAAGTGTTTTCTCTTTTGCATTAGTGTGATAATCTGCTACTTTGTCTTCATCTGTATATGTATGCATCCTTTATCGGCATTTATCTATGTAGCTGTGTAGCTATCCACTCATAAAGTGTGCTTTGTTTCATTGATATATTATGGTCTTTTGCCTACAGTACAAAGCTAAAATCTCTTTAGAACCCTCCATAGGCTGCCCCGGTGTATCTTTTCAGCCTTATCACATACCTCAATTCTCCTATGTGAAATACAATCTCTAAATCATTCCTCATGAGTGGTTTCACAAGAACACTGACAACCCTGACATTGATTTTTCCTCCTCTATTTTTTTCATGCTTTTTTCCTTACGTGGAAGGTCTCCTTCCTTTTATTTTTCAGGACAATAAAAATCTTATTTAGCAAAAATATCTATATATTTATACTAATATATTCCACCTTGCTTCCTTTCCATTATTTTCTCCTTCTCTGCCTCCTCTCTTCCTTCCTTATTCCCTCCTTCTTCTCTTTCTTTCACTTTTCATTCAATATTTCAACAAATAAGTATTGATGACCTACTCTTTCCCAATCACTGATCTAGATTTTTGAAATAGAACAATGAACAAAGAAAGATATTTTGGAAAGTAACTAACTCTATGAAAAACACAGAGAAAAATAATGGACATAGAAAATGTGGGCTGCAATTTTAAACACATAATAAGGGTGGGCCTCATTCAGGAGGTAACATATGATTAACACTTGAGGGACCCGGTAAAGAAGTCTTCAGATTGAAAGAATAAAGAAAAAGCTCAAAGACCCCACAATAGTAAAGTAAAAGTATTTAAGGATTTGCATGGAGTCCAGTGTGGTGAGTGAATGAAAGAGTACAAGAATGAACATGTGCCCAGATTTGAAGAACTTTGCAAGTCATTGTAAGAATTTTTTCAATAACATTGTGAGCACAGCATTTTTAATATTTCAAGTAAATGACTGGCATGATCATAATTTAATTTGAAAGAAGCATCTGAGATATTATGTTCAGAATAGACTTTTGGGAGTTAAATGTAGAATTAGATTAACGAGATGGAAAACTTCTAGTAAATTACAAGTGAAAAATAAATTGAACCATGAGGCTATTAGAGTAATTAAGATTAGAAATTGATATGATTGATATATACAGATAGAACACCTCATATCTTTTCTATATAAAGTTTTTATTTTTAAAAATTCATGCTTTTTTTATTTCTATTGAAATTACCCTCTCAGAACTTTCACAATTGCAATATTTATTTACAGATACAGTTTGCATAAATATTCTTCTAAATAGAGCTCATAAATGGAAACAAAAAATTTTCTCAACCTGCCGTTTTCTGGATAATTAATGGCCATAAACTCATTTCCAATTATAAAAGACAAATTGTGAATGTTGTTTAAAATGGGGAAGGCAAAATTTGCTTTCAAAAATTATTTTACCAAACAGCTTTTACTTGAAAACACAGAAAATAAATGGAATGAATAGCCTAATTCTCATATTTTAAATTTTATCTAATAAATTTCTATGTTTTAGGATATAATTTTTATTTTAAAAGTAAGTCATACAATTTGATGTTGTATTTTAAGACTGTAGACTTATAAAGTGGACAAAGAATATCTCCCCAAACTTGACCGATGAATTTGACAGCTTCAGTATAGCATACCATTTTTGATACTTTGGCTGTTATTGTTGCTTGTCTATTGGAATTATTTTTATAGCAAATGTGCCAGTCATCTAAGAGTTTTGTTAAAATAGCTGTTGGATTAGCATATTAATGATCACAAGAAACAGATATAAAATGCCATGAACTATCTGAAAAGAATAAACAAAGGACCAGTACCATACGTCAATCGTTTGTAGTGTGACTGGTAAAATTTTATCACAAACAGTAGTTTGCATAAATTCTTAAGTCATATGCATACATGAGAATTAGTAATTAAACAGGAAATCCTATTGTGAATTTTCATAATTGGCAATTACTAAAGAAAGAAACACCCATCAATAATTCCAGATTACTTTGATTTTATGACAATTTTGAGTTATTATTCATAGTGCTTTCAAATGCAGCCAGGAGGAGTTAATTGTGCAATTGTTTTCTCTTCAAGCAGATGCCAGACTTGAATAATAAATTGGAAAATATAATGAATATCATATATTTATTATGAAATAATTTTGAATGGTTATAATAGGCATAAACTTATTGCAATACATTTTTAATCAAAGAATATGAATTTTTACCAAAGTTACTTTAGCGTCTGGTATCCAAATACATTTAATACTTCCTCTGTTAATTTTCTTTTAGAATATATTTCTCTTTGTTTCAATAGATTTTGTTTTTGTAAACAACTAGATTTTACAGTTCACAATCCAAATTTTGAAGCTGGTGTCATTGAAAAATATTTCAATATTTCAATATTAATTAACTAATATTAATATATTTTAATGCACTTACTTGCACTTACTAAAAGCATGTATTATTATTTTACAATCTCTCCTATGTATCATAAGCCCAAACATGTACTGGAATGCAAGGAAATATAATATAAATTTACAATGACCTTCTATGTGATTGATGATAAAGAGAATACTATGGGATCAGAAATGCTGAGGTAGAGGAAGAAGCAGTGATATTGCTTTCACTGACCATAAATATTGTCTGAATTACATACTGAATGGTAAAGCCATTCCTTTTTTTATCCATGTTTGCACATATACAGTGTCTGTTTATATTAGATATTGTGAATATGGTTGAGGCATTGAACTAGTTGATAGGAGGCTAGACCTCATGAATTCTATAATCTAGCTTGGAAAAAAAAGATACAAAACAAGTATGTAACAAATGTGAACAGTATAATGAAGATGGAAATGTGGGATATAATGAGTATGCAAAGGAGTTGTGTGTCATACTCAAGTTATTTTTAGTTCTCCAAATAGTGAAATTTCAATTACAGAAGAATTGTTTCAATGTTCTCACCTAGTAAGTGATTCAGAAGTTGCAGATGAATATAAAGACCTATTTTGATGGGTATCCTTGATCTCATTCTACTGTTTTCAGTTCTGTGTATCTTTACTCTATAATTTTTCCATGAACTTACACGAATAGATACTTTCCAAAAGGAAACTATAATACTATGTTTACAGAATTAAAGTGTCCAATAGAGAGGATTCATCATCATATCAAACTTGTTCTCCATAGTTTGTATATTAAGACAGAGATTATTCTAGGAAACATCTATACTTATAGGGGTTTTGGGGGGGGTCTGTTTATGTGTTTGTTTTTTTAATTTTTTAAATCATAAAGTGCTCCTGATTAAGAAAAGCGAAACAACACCAAAGTGAATAAACAGACTTTGTCTTTCTAGCTCTTAAGTCAATGGCACTTCAAATGCATCTGTATTCATGCTCATACTGTGCTGCCTTTTACACAGAGATTTAGATATTATGATAAAGTAATAAGATCCATGGATTTCTTCACATTTACATCTGGGGATGTAAACCATAGTGCCTTCATTTTATGTGATGCTACTACATTCACTACAAACCTAACTTGTAATATGTCAAAAGACTCCTGAGGAATGTCCTTGAACTTCTCTAAACAGGGCCCAATGGCATCCAAAATGGTACTGTCCACATTAAAATGTAAATGAGCCCTCTGTAACTGCAAACCAAGATCATTTTACACAGGTGTTTAAACATAGCAAGACCTTAAAATTGATCCTTCAGGGATATCGCATGTACTGTAGTTGCTGAGTTGCATCTAGGCATAATGCATTCTATATATGTGGTTTTATTGCTCTTGTGTGATACTCACTGAACTCTGATGAAAATGTCTGCTAAATCAAATAAAAGGACATCTTATCAAGGCCCAAATGAACATCTCTCCCAAAAAGAAACACACATAATTTTTAGTAATGCTGATTTACTTGACATTTGATTAATATTCATTGAACAATTATGATATTAGTCACAAAAAAGACATGTATTTTCTGCCTTAGAACAATTTGTGAAAAAATATTAATATGTGGCATAATTTTCTTGCTAAGGGGAGGATTTTATCCTTTTTATTATTGTTATTTTATTTACCTCTGATTCATATAATACGTGGTCAAATTGTATGAGCTTCATTGCCATATGTCACTAGCAAGGTGAATTAAATTATC
This sequence comes from Lemur catta, assembly GCF_020740605.2. NCBI lineage: Eukaryota > Metazoa > Chordata > Mammalia > Primates > Lemuridae > Lemur > Lemur catta. The sequence continues at coordinate 47,836,709 of NC_059143.1, read as the reverse complement.
TCCTGGCAATGTTGTTTCTAGAGCATATTCATAATGCATGATGCATAGAGCACTTCCTAATCTTTCAAATAAGATCCTTCACAGGCACAATAAATGTCAATGCAGTCAGCCTCAAATAAGATCTCATTTCCAATGAATACGAGAAAAATAATTTTTCCAAACTGGGTTACTTTATTATCAATGAGAATGTATGAACTTTTATTTTATTTTTTCCTCTAAATAAAATGTAGAAAAGGAAAAATAGGAGAGATGATGCCAAGATAAAAAAAGAAAGATTAACTTCCTGTTATTTGATGTATCATATTTAAAGTGCTCATGCGTTTCTGGGTCTTTTTCCCTTATAAATGTCAAAGAAAGAAGAATAAAAACTACTTTTGAGATTTAAACTCATCAATTTCCTTCTCTCAGTGTCCTTCTCCTCAGCAGCACCTCTATTAACTAGAACTAAAAACTGAAAACAAATAAAAAATGCTCCATTTATTATGCCAGTCATAGTATTTATAGATTTAATTAGCTTTTTGTTAAAATATTTTAAAAGTTTGATTCAAAAATTGATACTCTTAATAAGCATATACTTCTAAAAAAACAATCTGAGGCTTAAAAGGTAGAAAATATTTGTCAATAAATTCTTAACCCCATCAACCTACCTATCTGTCATCTACCCAATTAACTGCATATCTATCTAGCCATCTATTTATTTCCTTTGTTTCAGTATCTTTCTGGAATTGTTTTATGAAAGAATAATTAAAGTTATCATTTCCAAGTCTCTAGGATAATGAGATGTATTCAGAAACAAAGTGATCAATACTGAACAGACGGTAATATTTCAGCATATTTTAACTTATTTGTCTCTATAATAGTTCTTAGTCAATCCCTTTCTTAATTAAACCTCTGGCTAATTTCTTTTTATTTTGTTTAACAGAATTACTGCTATAAATAATATTCCCAGAATGAGAATCTGGATGATGTGTGGTTTAACACTGATCCAATTTGCCCCTCTTAGAATTAGGCTACCTGGCTACCTGTCCTAGCAATATATATTCCCTCCCAGACTCAACCATAATTGCTATAAGGTTTACAGACTTTGAGAAAAATATTTCTTCCCTTGGGTATTTATGAAGTTTTCCAAGTATTCCTAAGAAACCATTAAAAAAATAATTCAGGACACAAGATGAACTTTGTTCTTCTCCAAGCATGCAGTGTACCTACATCCAAACTCTGGGACATTGTCTGTCTTGATGTCTGAGTACAGTCACTTGTTTCCTGGGGCCATCAAAGACTGTGTTGAAGTCCAAAGCTGAAGTAGTGGCTTCTATGTGCTGATGTGCTGAATTATACACAGGTCATGCCAAGAAGGCTTTAGGCATTACTATAGCTGGATTTATACAAATACAAACATCAACTTTGGTCTTTTAGATATTTAAGTGTTTGGAGTAGATATGCAGGGGGAAATGCATTAGTTTAATACCTAAAAGTATAAGTGAAGTTTTATTATTTCATATTTTTATGTTAGGAAGGGTCAATTCATGCTTGTTAATATTTAAATGATTGAGTCATACTGTATTGGAAATTAAAATTATTTACTAAAATCAACTTTAGGATTATAGATTAGGCTTGCATATATCACACCTACACACAGATAAATTTCCATAAATGGTTTTGTTTTCATGAAAAATGACAAGCCCAAAATTAAATGTTAATCTTTCATAAAAAATTCATTATTAATTTTATTTTAATAACCAATTTCACTTCTTTGCAAGATAAAAATTATAAATAATTTTTTTAACTGACAATATTTCAAAAAGAACTAGAAAATTGTTATCATTTCCCTTTTAATGAATAATTAACAGAAAAATAACATAAAATGGTATTATTAAAATAATGTTAATAAAATAAACGGCAATTATTCAATACTGTATTTTATTCAACTTGGAAAAAAAAAAAACCTCTACTTGCTTTCAAAATTTCCAATTTATAAAAGTATAATAGTTATATTTTCTTCATTTTACTTCTCTTTCTATATCTACGGTTTATAACAGTTTTAGTAACCCCTGGATAGAGTTTTCCCAGCAGGCAATAATGTGATTATATTTTTCTGCCAGGAAATAACCAACCCCAGGTCATTATTACTTAAATAACTAGATGATTATATGGCTATAGGGGAAAAAGGAGTATGTGTTAAGAAGGGAAATTTTACTTTCTTTAATGATTGAAACATAATTTCTTAAACTAATACAAAATGCTTTACATTTGTCATCTTTTTATTGAGAGTACATTAGCCTAAGTTCACTGGTGAGTATATACCTAATGGAAGGAATAAATCTCTGAACACCACCGAGTGTACAACTTTGGTTTTGACTGGTGCAATATTTCAAGGTTATTGGGCAAAAAAGTTATAATTTAATGTTAAACCTTCTATGTTCTTGTGTTGTATGGAAACATGGATTTTGGAATACAAACTCTCATTATATCTTTGTTCTTTATTGTTTCAAATTTGTCAAAGTATTTCATGATTTTCATAATAAAATTATGTTTCTGCATAGTCTAGATAATAGTATTTCGGGATTATTTGAGCATTAATTTTAATTGTACAGAACCTACTATATTTCTTTGGAATAAAGCTCAATAAATGCTCTCTCTGCCCCTTATTTCCATCTGAGTAGTGATTCCAATATCCCTAGGGGCTAATACTGACACCTAGTATACATAATTTAAGAATAATTCTTATAGTATTGGTATTTTGTGATGTTGAGTACTTCATGATTATGAATAACTGATTGTCTTTCAGTGTTTTATATTGTTTGCGGGGGCGGATGAAATACATAGAATGACTTTAAAAAGTGATTTTAAAACGATTATAAAAATTCAAAAGGCTCATTACTAAAAATCAGTATCACAAATGTGCTTTAAGGAGAGATCCATCTTTGGGCTCAAAACTAGACAATATTATTGACAGATCTTGCACGCTACTGTGTTCAGAGAGCAACAATCCCAATCAGCTTTTAGGATTGTGGACTTCTATCCTTTGAAATTTCATCCTACTAATTCGGCAGAATCAGCAAGTACTGGCCTGGTGTCCTTGTACATTATTCATGTTGATATTGTGAAATCTTCTCACTCTGATTTTCAGCTATAATTTAACCAGCGTCACAAAAATACTAAAAAGGTGGTAAAATTCATCCTTAATACTGCGGTGAAATGAGTTTCGAATCTTGTACTCTAGGGTAAAGGTAGAGTTAACTGAGTGACCCGGAGTTTGGCGGGCAATGGGAAAGCTGAAGGAGTGAGGTTCCTACTTAACCTTTTTCCACAAGAAAAACTGCACTTTCATTTTTGTAAACCTGTCTTTTACATAAGGTTTTAAATAAAGAAAACTTCCAATGCTATTTTTAAAAAAGGATAGGAACCATTGTTTTATAGCATTTTTTAAAAAAGCCTATGACACTACATAGACCGAACAACTTAACATGCACCAAAGTAATAAAAAAGCAAAGTATTGTTATGTCTTTACTTTCATATTTTAAGGTCCATGAGTGATTATTGTATAATATCAGAAGAAAATATTTTCCAGTTTCTACCTTTAAATTTAAAAATTATTTAAGTTTAGTAGAAATTGCTATCACGACCAAATACTATTCATATAAAATTTAGCTGCATAAAACTGCAATTTTGTAGGTTAAAAATGATAGAATGTTGACAGTATCACATGTTTGATTCTACCACACCCTGCTATGTTCAAGAACATAGGTAAAATACACATAGGAAGAACACTTATTCCAAACTGAGATGGTGGGAACATTTGGGAAAAGATTCATAGAGAGGGTGACACACAGAGTTGTAGCTACCCTTTATTTAATGTAGTTTCTTAAATATGAGAATGTGTGTGTGTGTGTGTGTGTGTGTGTGTGTGTGTGTGTAGAAAGCAAGAGAGAGATTGTGAGCAAAAGCAAGAGATAAACAGAGCGTCCCAACTGACCATCACAGAGATTTAAAAGGGAATCATTTTGTGTGGAACATGGACCAGGCTAAGAGAGGTCCTGGCAGGCTGGCAGAGATTCCAAGCTACATATGGTAAGAGATAAACAGCTGGTGGAATCTTCTTGATTCTACAACTTCACATACTGGTCCTGAGCACATATAGAATTTTGTTTTCTGTGTGGGCACATGCATAGCTTGGAAAATTAAAAGGAAGAGATAGAGTTATGCAAATGCACATAAATGCTATAAGTACTATGTGTTCATTATCGCTTTAATTTATAAACTTGTCAGACCCATAAATGAGTAATTTGCTGGAGACTTATCATAGTCTCATCTCTGACAGAGCGGCCAGAGTAAATATTTTTTTCAATGTCTTTATTCTAGAGAGTTTGATATACTTTAAAATACCATGTCATTTTATTTCCTTACTATAAAACACTGAGATTCATCTTGAGATTCTTCAAATTCAGTATTGTTATTAATCCAGTCATGAAATGATTTAAAATTTATGCATCAGATAAAAAATTTGCTATGGCAAATAGTATAAAAATGAAGAATTAATGATAAAAACCTAACTTGGTCAAAAGAACAAACTTATTAAAAATAAATTTTGCAAAAAGAGAAATGCAGCCTCAGAGTAGGAAGATATATTTTTCTTAATTTTACAAATTTTCAGTAATGCTAAGTAATTTAATAACAAGATTATTTTAGAGAAACATTGAAACTTCTTCAAGGTCCTATTTTTTAAACAACAAAACAAGAATTCCTTTAAAAAAACATACACAAAGAAAAAAACCTGTTAATTTAAGTTGATTTAAATAGATTTACATCAGATAATGCACAGAAGCTATTTGACATCTCTTAGCTCTTATTTTGAATTACTGTATAATTTATGAAAACTCAAAGGTACTCCTCTCATTATATTTTACATGTTATATTATTTGTTCTTTCTTATATTTTTGATTATTTATTCCCCACCATTATCTTTAAATGTTAAGACATTGTAACATCCTTATTATTCATTTTCTGTTCCCTCTGTCCCTGCTCTATTGTATGTAAAATTTCTCTTCAAGTTTTACCAACGATTTAATAAAAAACTAATGAAACTTCTTTAAATTGTTTTTTGTGTATTAAAACAGAAAAGGAATGAGTGAGCAAATAAAATAAACATGACTTATATTTAGAATTTTTGCTAACATGCAGTATGTTTTTTCCCCTTTGGTGTGGAATATTCTTATGGATCAGAGTACATCCAAATAAACCACCATTACAGATATGCTGCATCTATAACAATTTGTTAAAAACTACCATGTGGATGCATTCAACAAAAAATTCCCTGCTATCTCCCCTTACATTAGACAAACTAACAGTGTTAGTAAAACTTGCTCTTATTTCTTGCTTTTGACACTAATGGGAGTTTTCTGTAAAGACTTCAGGTCCAATTGATGCATGAGCCCAGTAGCTTTCCTTAATTGTGTTTGTAAATTCAATAGCTATTATAGAAAGAGACATTCTTGGCTCTACTTTACAAAAATTATTATACTTTCCAGATCATACTTTATTCATTCTTCACTTTTACACGTTTTAAAACTGTCTTGTGTTAAGAGTAACTCAGAAATGTATACTTGTCTCTCACTGACTTGGGAAGGTTTTGTTCTATCACATGTTCCTGTTATAACTCAATGCCTTTTGTCTAAATCTAACATAATGGTGTTGAAAGACTACTAAAAAGAATAGAGAAGATTCTTTTTTATATAAAAGCATAGTAACAGAAATAAAAATAAATAATGCATTCTGGAATTTTTTTGAAACGAGTTTTTGAGATAAGTAAAAAAGTAATTCAGTTATAGTTGTAAATTTATACCAATACTATTGAATATTAAGTATATGAGATATATATATATAATCTTAAGCATCACCCCACCTCACCCCGGGCTGACTGAACGGACCCCCTCTTGGCCAAGGGGATATCTTGAAACTAAATTGCCTTCCAGGAGGAGGGAGTTCAGACATGCCTCATCATGCCCCCCTCCCTCCTTGGAGACATCCTTTGTAACCCATTAACAGGCCTAAGGGTATGGAAGACAAACCTGCAGGTCCTCAATTTACATAACAAATACATGTCCCGTGGCTTGTCTCTGATTAACAGCTCCTTATCTTAAAACATTCTGAGCCTGTAGACAAAGCTTCATATCTTTAACCAAACATAAGTCAAAGTATCTTTAACTATAAAGATACTATAACCTGTAACCTGTAAGCCTATAACCTGTAAGCCCATAACCTGTAAGCCCCCACTTCGAGATGGCCCACCTTTTCAGGCCAAACCAATGTATGCTTTCCCCTTATTGATTTATGACTTTACCTGTAATCCCTGTCTCCCTGAAATGTATAAAACCAAACTGTAACCCAGCCACACTGAGTCTATTTGCTCAAGGCTTCTTGGGCATGGCTCCGGGTCATGGTCCTCAAATTTGGCTCAGAATAAATCTCTTTAAAATTATTTTACAGAGTTTGGCTTTTTTTTCCCATTAAAAAATGAAATGTTGACATTTTCCCAATATTAGGGAACTTTTTAAGTCATAGATTCTCCAAAAGCATTCTCACTATTTCTCTAAATACATATCACATTATCAAAATGGAAATATAGAATCTTTTTAAAAAGCATTTGTGATCTTGGTGTGTTTGGGAAGCAATGGCCACTTCTAATAAACATTCACTCTGTTTTGCTGTTGCTTCTCATTGAGGCTTTTTGGCAACCTCAGCTGAGGTCCTCACTGCCCCTAACCCCATTCACCTGGTAGGATGACCACCAATACTGTCCTTTCCAGTTTGTGTGATGAGCATTTAGAAATTTCTGGATTTCTTGTACAAGGAAAGCAGCTATGGGGAAATGAGGAAGAAAGGTCAACCGCAGGACTTTTCTGCTGCCCCACATGTATCAGGCTTTGATTTCTACATCATGACATAGTGAAGTCTGCTTGGAAGTTTTCATTCAGAATTCAGAATTACGTGTGGCACTTTCAAGCTGACTTTCCTCTGAAACAACTTATGCTTTTCTACTCCTTCCCACTCTTAGAATTTCCTAGAAGGAAAATGAGAAGAACTGGGGATACTGGCATCTGATCTCTTGCTTTCCTTCCCACTTCAGTGGGTTGGATTCATTCCTGAAGTCTATCCTTGTTCTTTTCTTCCGTAGGACTTTGTATTGGCTAGGGATGGTTTTAGCTGTGTTTCTTTCCTGAGCATCCTAGAAAATGGAATTTCAGGAAAATGTTTACGTGATAATAATTTATCAGGGAATATTCAAACCCAGGGAAGCAGGAATAGGGAGACAAGGAAATGAGGCAGGAAAAGAGGGGATTTTAAAAGAGGGTTTGGTACAGAGCTAGCCACAGCACTGACACAAACTAGCCATCCATTCTTGCCAGATTTCTACAGAAAGACTACATGAAGGTACTTAGTGAGCTGTGAGAAGAATGTGGCATACTGCACATAAGATGAAGCCCTGTTGAGTTTTGACGATGGTTGACACAAGAGACTAACAACATCAACAGCAGAAACATCCTCGTCAGTAGCAACAGATATGGGAAAAATAGCAAACACGTTTTATAATACAAGATGGATACTACCCATTACAAACCTACTCTGGCTGGTAAACAAAGATGCATGAATCTGGACTGACATATAAACTGAATCTGGTTCAGTCTTCCATTTGCATAAAAAAATCCACTTTGCATACTCAGGATCTTGGAGTTTCATCATGAAATAAGATGTACTGACTTTTTATCTGAGAAAGGAGGGCAGATGCAGTTCTTCAAGGTTGTGGCTAGTTACAGTCTTCTAAATTACAGGTCAGCAAAATTAGACCTATGGCCTAATCCAGCCCACAGGCCTGTCTTGTATGCCTCTAGGCAATGTCTTTTACATGTTTACATACTGAGGAGAAGAAAAATCTGTGATATATATTGTAAGTGTCCCCTTAAGCCTAAATTATTTGCCATATCTAGCTGTTTACAGAATGTTTGCCAACCTCTCTTCTGAAAACACTACAAAATGAGTTAAAAAACTAAGTTATAACACCCAGTACTGCAACTAATGCTGAGACTGTAATGCATTTTCATCATGTATTTTTTCCACCTCCCACTTCAGCTGGTCTAGGTTGCTGGCCTTGTGGGATGACTTAGACCTTCATTCCTTGGTTTTCTAAATAAGGGAACCATTTTGAGGGATGAAGAGGTTCTTTTTCAATTGCCTTCCAAGGCCATAAATTGGAAATTTGATAAAATGCCACACATTCATAATTTCCAGTTTTCATGGTGCCGATTTGGAAGCTTGGGTTCATTTTGGGGAGTAGACATTCAAATTTGTTTGTAGTTCAAACTAGAGGGCTTTTTATCATTATATGTTTTTCTCAATCACTTATTGAAAATTTTAAATATTTGCATCTGGTCACTTTAAAAGTTTATAGTCTAGTCTACTGTCTACATACAGTCTACAAATCTGATGACATTTTTGTCTTTTACTCAGCGAGTTCTGTGCTCTGCCATTCCTCCTCTAACCCTTAGTTTAATGGGTTCTTCCCTGAGCAATTCAAACAACTGTTCAGGTGGGAAGGAACTATCCTTAATATGGACTTTGCCAGTGTTCTTACCACTTCTGTCTGTATTAGAATAATTAACAAGTAGCATGGGAGAAAATGAGGCTCTAATCCTATCAATATTTTCTTCTGATAAACACAATTTTTTTTCTCCCCTTGAATAATCCAGAGTTAGGAATATAGAAGGTGGCTCTTACTCATTTTTCTCTACAACATCAAATTCCATATTTTGGGGTCTTTCCCTTTAGGAATGTCATTGTTTCTACTAATGGAAATCCATGTAACAGTGATTTAAACAAATAAAGGTTTCTGTTTTCACTTAATCATTCTGTAGGTTGGTCTTTGCTAGTATGTTCCTCCATCCTTCTGCTATTCCTCAATGTAGGTGCTGACATTTTACCTTAAGAATTTTGTCTCATTATGAAAATTTTCACACACAGCAACATTCCAAAGCAGGAAATTAGGATGTATAAGATAGAAAGGCTTTCCTTTCGTTTGGACATCGGTAAAAATTTCCTAGAAGTCTCCAACAGACCATCCCTTACACATCACTTGCATTGGTTTACATCACCAACCTCTCTCCTGGAACTGGAGAATTGAGTACCTGGCAAAAAGGAAAGCAGTTGTCATGACTGGCTAAGACCAATGGTGATTTCCTACCTGGGACAGAGTTAGGGCCACCCTAAACAAAACTGGAACATTGTTATTAAGAAACAAAAAATGAGGGTCTGTTATTTAGGGTTTGACATAGTAAAAATTTCTGTTCTAAGTTCACCAGGATTATCTCTTGATATGTAAAAATAAATTCTTGGAAATAAATAAAGCCTTTTTTTTCTGTGTCAAAGCCTCCAATGATAAGACAATAATTATAGTATAAAATCAGAAAGAGTCAGAAGTGATAGTTAAAAACTGAGCAACAAAAAAACCCATTGATTTAGTGGTTGAGTAGCCAAACAACATCATGAATTAAAGAAAATGAGTATTCTTCATTTCCTTTTTAAAAATATTATACCAATTACTATGCATTAATGACTACCAAGTGACAGGCATTATAACTCTAAAATAAGAATTATATTTGAGGATAATTAATTTGAGAGCTTAATTGTTATCACTGTCATATCCTTTGAATTATTGTTCCAATAGACATAAAGAAAATATACTTACTGATTCTTACGTTGTCACCTGGATACTTTTATGATCATTACATAGAATTCTCTGAGTATAAAAGAACATTTTGTGGACATGAAACTATACTTTGTGTAGCAATTAAAATCTGACCTTGACTTCGCTGTCATCAGACTTTGTGCAAACAGTTGTTCTACGCTAGAATCACACTGAATTTTAAGAGACTTGTTTATACATAGTCACAGTTTTTGTTTAATAATTTAGGGCAATTACATGTTTAAAATGATATATTTTTAGAATTTTCATAATAGAATAATTATACTTATAATGCATTATTATGAGGGTATATAATATTAATGGCTTTCTTCAAAATGTTTTCCAAATACCTTCAAGTAGAACTTGAAGAATGTTTAAAATTTTTACATATGTCCTATGACTTTTTCCGCCAGATATTTATTTATATGTGTCAGAAACATGTCACTTAAATGTATTATTTAGAGATATTTAATTTGTCGGTTATGTTAACATAAATTGTGGTTTAATTCATATAGGGTGTCGAAAATGATATGAAATGGCTGGAGTATAAAGCTTTTATTAACCTCATTATCTTATTAGATAAATATTAGCATTTTAACAATTTTATCTAAGGTATACCCAATTTTAAGTAACATTTACATAGCTGCTATTTTCTCCAGTTGCACTCACACTAATTAATTTTATTTTTATAAAATTCTTTAAAAAATGTTTCTTTTCAATACTATTCCTATAGAATATTTTTGACTATATAAATATTACACATTTATTGATGAAATAGTACCATAATATTACTGTCATGATCAATTTTGAGTCAAATGACTGAGTTAAAGGATGCCCAAATAGCTGGCAAAACATTATTTCTGGATGTGTCTGTGAGGTTGTTTCCAGAAGGGATTAGTATTTGAATCAGTAACTGAGTAAAGAAGATCCGCCCTCCCGAATTGTGGGAGTACATAAACTTATAAAAGACTGATTTTTATCGTTCACATAAAGAGGTATTATCATCAAACACAAAGTAAATGCTAAGCAATTAGATGAAGGCATGGCATATATTTAAAAACCTTTATATAAAAAGGAACAGAAGTACAGACTATGACAGCTATTGGAAATTAGGACTTGTATAGCCATATTGAAAATTATCTGACAGTCCTTACTCAAGTTAAGCATTGATATGTGCAATGACCCAGCAATGCTGTGACTCAGTATTTTCCTGTGAAGTATCAATTGGGTCCATAAGGGGATATGGACGAGGGTGTGCACAGTAGTGGTGTTTGTAGCAGGTGGTAGTTTTTGGGTGCAATCTAAGTGAGCATCACTAAGGGGAAGAATAAACGAAAAGGAATAGATGCACACTCTGCAAGACTGTTGTCAAAAGCAGACTCGTGAACACATAAACTTAGTTACTATCTTTAAAACAAAGCTGTGAGTAAAAAAAAAAAAAAAGAAAGAAAGAAAAGAGATATCAAAGGCGCTGAGTGAACGATTTTTCTAAAATGTACCCAAGTCAGGACTTTTGATTCCAAATCATGGAATTTTCCCATAATCTCTTTCCTTATTAAAAGAAATACCTACTTTCATTTTTAAATTTTACCCTTTATTTTACCTCTTATGCTAGCAAGAACAGTTTCAAGAACCCACATAATTATAACACAGAAAAGAGTCAATGAACCAATGCAATGATATTTTAAAATATATCTAAAATAAATTAAAGAGCTAACACACAGGCTCAGATTACCAAATTAGGCTCATAGGAACCAAAACACCCAACTCAAGCTTTCATAATTATTTTTAGGAAAAAGGCAATTGAGACACAGAGAAAAGGCACAGAGGTCTGGAGCATCATTGTCCCTCCATAGGCCCTGACTTCTCACATTTGGCATGTGTCCTCTGGCACAGAATCTTCAATAAGGGAGAGCTCCAAGTGATGTTTAATGAGGTTACTTTACACACCGAGGTGATTTATGAAACATTTCCATTTGGTACCCTAGAATATTATATAGCTTATGCAACATTTTCCAGGGCACTGTGCCTCATAAAACCACAGGGTATGAATATTAGTAATACTTTAGCCAGGGTCATCTAATAGTGTACATTTTGCATTTATGATCTCTTCACCCTAGCAAATATCATTTAACTATTTACCCAGAGGTCCACTTAACAAAGTGCTTTTCCACTGGGTCACCTGAATTCTTTCTTTCCCTTCTAAAGGAAGCAAATGAATTCTACCAATAACAAAGAAAACAAAGGGCCACACATAGAAAAATTAATAAATGATATGAATGTGTGATTCACAGAAGAACTACAAATATGGAATAAATGTGTAAAAAGTAATTCAACAATTCAGTAATTAGGAAGTCTATGTGAATTCTTGGTTGTATTTGAAGGAAACTTTATAGGAAAACCTAGTTGTTAAATATATTTAAAAATACAAAACTCTAGTTTTTTTTAAGTTTTAACTTTGATTTACATATATTTCAAATGTGTTTATAAATCATGTAAAATTTAACAACTATATTTGTGATATTTTATAACTATAAATTTCTTCAAATATTTAATTGACTTTATAAGAAATATATTTAAAGTTCATTTTAAGTTTACTCATTTTAAACAAAAAAAAATCTCAAAACACTTGACAACTGTAATTAACTCCTGGCAATAAGTTTGATAAACAGATATACTGAATCTCAAGTTCTCCTAAACATTCTAATTTTTATGCACCTTTCTTAAAATTTGCTTTTACTTTTCAATGCAAAATCATTTAAAGTTAATCATTTTATCATTCTAACTATTCCACTATATTCTGCTAATTTGCATTGTAATTTAATATGGTAGATTACATTAAATATTACTAATGTCCAAATAGATTATGACCTTAAAGAAATAAATATAATTATATAAATACTATGTATTTTTTATTTCAACCTTTGTGAATAATTTAAGTGTTTTTTGGAATATATTTTTTATAGTTTTTTTTTTAATAAAAGAGATGTGCTGACAATAATTAATCACCTTTTTAGCCTTGGGATTGAATTTAATTAGTTATGTTTTTCATTAAATCATTTTTTTTTTAAGATTTAAAAAAAAAAGCACAGGCTCTACCTCCTTACATCACATTTACTCTTTTTGTTCCTCATGAAGTTTTTAGAAAACCCAGTGTGTATCAGTGTGTATTTAATATACAGAAGGCTCACATCACCCCCATGTAAAATAGACCCAAGATTGAGAGATAAGGATGATATGCTAACTTTTGATATTGCAGCTATAATGGATGTTGAAATTATGTTAGGGATGAAATATAATTGTCCCAGAAATAACTCTGCTGTATTTGTGATTTGGAATTTCTTCCAGTGTGAAAAATATTAATCATATAGTTGAGAAACTTTCCCATATCAGAAGTATTTAGGATGGGAAGATGAAGTAATGATATTAGGCTAAAAAACTTCTTTACAAAGAATAATTACTTCAGTCAAGATAAAATAGTCAATGGTACTTTCAAAGAAATTTTCTAAGAAAACTCACTTCCTTCTCTCTAATTCTCTGTACACCAGCAGCCTTCTTAATATGTCATTTAGACTCCTGAGTAAATACGTCCGCTAAAAAGCTGATGCCTTCTCTGGATGATAGGTTTTAGATCTCAGAGTGAGTAATGTTAATTAACACATCACTATTCTGATTAACAATCCCTGTGAATTTGGTTGGTGTAAACTGGTACACAAATCCTGATTATTCAAGTTAAATTAATAAGTTGGTGGCTTTTTTTAAATTAAAAAAATCACTTAATTTTGAAAATAGTATACATTTTGAAAAACAGTATACATTTTTAGGAATTTCAGCAATGTACACTAGTACAAAAAGAAAGTCTAAAAATTACTTCATAAATAACATCAGGTGAACATCTTTCTCTGCACCTATGCAGATAGATGAAAAATACTTTTATTAAAATGGGATGATTCTATGAAAGTTATATTTAAAAAAGTTATTCAATTTCATTTTTATTGGCTTAAAGGTACTTACTACTAAAAAAAGACTTGTATCATCCCAAGGGTATTATAGTTACCTTTCAGTAGCTGAGATTGCAAATTTTGATTCAAATGCAGGATTTTGATGATTCTCCTCCACCCTTATATATTTCTGAGAATTCTTTTATTTCTACTATAAGAGATACAAAATTCTTTAAAGAGAGAGGATAAAGAGAGAGAAAGAGGATCTCATGGCCTATGTGTCCCAGGTTCAGATTGCACATAACCTAAAATTTGACCTGCAATCTATCTTTCAGGTTGCTTCTCCACTAGAATGAATCCATTCTACTGCCTGTTGTTATTCTAATTTTATTCAAATTTTCTTATCTGGTAGGTAACACATTTATAGATACATAAATGAATTCCCTTTGAATTCTCCAAATCTCTCTTTTCTTTTTCTGGCTCTATAGTAATAGCTTCTGTGGTTGTTCTAAGGACTAATAAATATCAAATTAAGGATGAAGAAATGTCAATTAAAACAGCAATTACAGCAAATCAACCAAAATATTTGAAAAGATTGAATTCTAGCAGCAATGTAGTGATGGGCACGCTTTTAATCTTGACTCAAGCATTACAAAACTAATCCATGTAACCCCAAATATGTACCCCTGTACTACCTTGAAACAAAATAAAACAAAGCAAAACAAAACAAAGCAACACAGTCCATGGTATGAGAAACAAACTCCTTCGCACAGATAGGGAATATCACAAGGACCATTGTGTTTTCAGTCACTGCATTATAGTTCAAAAGTTAATTTATCAGGAATGTATTATAGGAGATTGTTTTAAAATATCCAAATAATAGATACTCCCTTCCTGTTTTTAGAATAAATGACTAACTGTAATAGTGGAAATTTCAGTTCTTGCTTCAAAAATTTCTGGGAAAAATGCGCTATCACAAACCTTTAAAACCATTTGTCTGATCATTACAGCTTTCTTATTTCTCAAAATGCATTTTATTAAAAGTCTAAGCAGTTTTAAAATGTTAAAAATCATGTTTTGTAAACATGATACCTGTGCAAGTATAAAGCTATGTGTTTTTAGTAATTAAAATATGCTCATGTTCAAAAGCTAACTTGAGCAAATGTAGAATAGGTGACTAGAGTTTGATGGATGTGGGAGAGAAGTTTCTATGATAATAATATTTATATTAAAATTATGACAACACATTTCCTATTGTAATGGGTATTACAAATATCAGTCATATAATATTCTGTAGGAATATATGTGTAGATACATTCCTTAGTCATTATGAAAATATTAAATTATCTACTACTTTACAGAATAAACTCCACTTTTACCATAATGTGCAAGCTTTTTTAAAAAATAAAAAATCCTTAACTTACTGGCAAACAATACCTGGTAGTTACAAAACTTAATATTGAATAGTAATAAATAATCTTTAGCACCCACAGAAAAATTCTCTGTAAGAATTCCAAAATTTTCAACCTAAATTCATTCAAGTTAATTTTATGGTATTTTACACAGGAGAATATTAATATGTAAATAGATGTTTTGATTTCAATATGTACAATTCAATGTATACTCTAAGACTTATTTATAAGTACAAATATAATACTTTTAAGAAACTTGTTTTTCCTTTGAACATAAAATGATGAAAGCACATGAACTGTTTAAACCATAAAATGAATAAAAGAACTATAAGTAATGCAGTAGCTTTGTTTAGCAATTAAGTGATTAATTCTTGATTAAGTATTAGAGACAGTAATGGCTATTACTCTAGCAGAAAAAAATTACTTTGACCTGTAATTTACTGAAAATTCTTCTTAGAAGAGAGTATACTTTAGTTTTACTTAAAAGGCATAAACTTGAATAGATGTGGATATTCTTAGATAAATAAAAAATCTAAATACCCTAACCATTCAAACCTCACAAATATAACATGTAAAAAAGGAATCACAGACATTGAGTAAAGTGTCAAGTTATAACCAAACACTCTTGACAGTAATACAAATTTTTTGGGGGGAAGGGAATTTTCCATTTGATTCATACAATTGTTCAATATAACTACAAGACAATGACACACGATAGCACTTATTTCCCTAAATATCATTTATTCATTTATAAAGTGCATAAGAAATTCATTTTTAAAGAGCTCTATGATGTAAATTTGTCCATTTATTTCTGGTAATAAAGTATTTACTCAAATTCCAGTAATTACTCAAATTACTCAAACAGCTAATTTTCTATCTTAACTTGTTCCATTTATTTGGTAAAATGGATCTCATAGCCTGGAAACGACTGGCATTCCGCTGATGCTGCTGTTTTCTATCTGGATTTCTGAAATCATATTTTATATACTCATTCGTATCTGTTTTCTTTCTCTTACCATTATTTTAGGAGACATGTCTATGGTGTTGAATATAGCAGCAGTTTATTTTTATTACTGCATAGTATTTCACTGTTTGTATGTCAACTTATTTATGCATTCTAACTATTGATTAACATTTTTTAAAATTATTTTGTTGCTCTTGTAAATAGTGCTGCTATTGATGTTGTTATTCTATACACAAGTATGCACAATTCTACTGGGAACATATGCAGGAATGAAACTCCTGTTCACATTGTGGACGTATGATCTGCATTAGTAGATAATACCCTATTATTTCCTAGAGTAATTGAAGCAATTTAAATTCTAAAAAGTAGGTACCAGTGTTCCAGGCACTCCACTTTCTCTACAACAGTATCATCAGTGTGTGGGGGGTTATTTGTGTCTGTGTCTATTTTGTTGTGTGGGGTTATTTGTATTTTTTCTATTGACTTATTGATATTTACCATGTATTCTGGATTTGTCTTTGTCCGCTCTATTGATTTAAAAAATAGATTCTCGGTTTCCATGCTTTGCACTTTCACTTTCCTATAGGAGTCTTCTGATGAACAGAAGTTTCTCATTTTAATATACTATATCTTATCAATATTTCCTTTATTATTTCTTTTATAATTGGGGCTTTTTTGTCAAAATCTGCACATATTCTTCTTAAGTACTAAGTAGCCTGATTTTTTTTTCTATCTCTTCCTTTCCTTTCTGCCTCTGCATCTGAGGTGTTTCTCAAGGTTTTTAATGTTTTTATTTATTTATTTATTTCTTAGACTTTAGCTTTCCATTTACAGTTTCTTCCATGTTGATTTTTGAAGGAAGAATTAGGAAGCCTTGTGAATTTTCCATCTTGGCAGTAAGTTTGAAAAAGAAGACACATTTTAGGAAATTAACATGTATTGGTCATGGATTATATATCAGATACCAAGGATATATGATGAAGACATGCCTTTATTTCAAGACATATGTTCATTTTGATACATTATAGGAAAAGACATATAAACAGTTAAAAAATAATGATGCAAACACACTAAAGCTAATCGGGTTTGTGTGGGACAAAAGAAGCATATCATTTAGCCAAGTCTGGTGGAGCTCGGAATGTTTGAAAAAGATTTTTAGAGAATAGGATTTCTTTTGACTTTAGACTTCGTGATTTTTCTTGCTAGTAGTCTTCAAGCTAAAGAAGCATTGGTGGAGAAGCAGATGGGGAGTTGGCCAGAGTGTCAAACACAAAGCTAAGTACAGAAAAATGGAGCCATGAAACAAACATTCAGCTGGATACGTATCATATCTATTGAGAATAAAAGAGTTCTCAACAGATATAATTAGTCTAATTGTATCAAGGTTCAATAGAAATTGCATTACATCATTGAGAATCACTTCTAAATTATCATTTATTCATTTAATATAGCGACTAGAAACTATTACTGAGGTCATTCTACAGATTTTTGCAAATCTTATTCAGTATGATTTTCTCTGCAACATATACCCATTATACATATAACTGTTCACATTGTTTCTCTCCCATTAATTAGGAGGTAGGTGGATTTTCACTGACCTTTAACTGATAACAGAGCAATACTCGATAGGAAAAGGAGAGAAAGAATTTTCATGTTCTGATTATTAGAACTCCTGACTGTTAGCACTAGAGCTATGATTTGGGAAATCTCATTAGTAATAATGATCCATTATATCCTCTATGTAAAAGCTACTAATCAGTAACCTAATTAATTATAAAGGTTCCTTTTAGAATAATTAGTCAGAAATAGTCCCTCATTCTTAGTAACATTGATTCAAGAAAAACAAACCATATTTTGTGAGTCTACTTATTATCCCTCTCTTCCTGCCTCTTTCATTGTATCTAGAATATCCCTGAATAAAATGAATATAAAGTCCAATTAAATCATAAAATTTAAAAAAAAAACATGATATGTTCTAATTTATACCTAGCTCTCTCACAAACATATTTAAATATCATCATTTTTCTACTTTCAATTTTAAAGAATACAATGGAAGTGAACATTTTAATGCTATCACAATGATTAAGGTGAAAGGCTGAAAGATGTTAGTTCAGAAGAACAAAAACTGTTAGAAATATGGTTGTGAACTCCACTTTAGAAACAAAAATTGGATTTGAAAAGACATCAAAACATATATGAACACACTAGGGGTTGATTGTGTTCTCTGCAATCTTCAGAAACACATCAAAGAAAATCTAACAAGCAACTTCAAAAGCCTGTTAGTCTCACTGCAAGCTGCAGTTCAGGGAGAGAGGGCCTGTTAAAGGCCTTATTGAGGAAAATGACAGTATCCACAGAGAACATGAAGAGATTGACCTATAAACAATTTCTTGAAAAAAATCACCCAAAGATAATACAAATTTCACCTAGAAATCAAAATAACACCAATGTGTTCTATGGTTACAAGAGGTATAAAATAGAAGCAAGCAATATAAAAAGTGAAAGAAAGACACAGTTCATCGAAATTACATTCATATAATATATAAAATAAGAAAG
This sequence comes from Lemur catta, assembly GCF_020740605.2. NCBI lineage: Eukaryota > Metazoa > Chordata > Mammalia > Primates > Lemuridae > Lemur > Lemur catta. The sequence goes on along the minus strand of NC_059143.1, from coordinate 47,818,100 downwards.
TTTTCATATATATTAACAGAGAAACAGGATACTGATTACAAATATTTAACTTGAACTTTCTGAAACATAAGATAAAGATAAGCCAAAGGTAAAACTGCTTAATTAAAAAGATTTGCTGAATAAATATAAACTCACTTGCCTTTTCAATGATTCAAAAACTAAAAACCTAAAAGCATACCAGGATTTAGAGGAAGGCAGAATCTAAGTTCTTTCTTGTTGTATTTAATTTAAAAAATATATATATATTTTAACAATAAAAATAGGTACATGGCACTGATGATTATATCAAGAATGCTTAGCTCATTTGTAAGGAAATAAAAAGAACCTACAAGATATAAGGAAAAGCATAAACAGTAACCAACATTCTATTTACCTGAAATAACTCCTACTAATATGTTGGTGAACATTTTTTCATGCATAACTTAAGCAAAAACACATGTACATGATGAAGCGATCTTGTTAATGCTATTGATGTACTTTATCATTTGTTGAGAACATGATGGATTAGATGCTGTAATGCCTTGGTCAGATACCTCTTTCAAGATCCCAGAACCTTTCCAAGCTGTCAGAAGTGCTGCATTATAATGGCTTAGAGCAGAGTACATCCCCAGGGAATGCTTTCCTTTTTAAGGAAGACAGTTGTGTTCAAGGCTTGACCCACTCTCCAAGCAAAGACCTCCCACATTCCTTGACTGGTAAGTATGTAAGACTGTCTAGTTCCCTTATTTCAATTTGGTATGCATCTAAAAGTCCTTCCAGGATGAAAACTTCATGTTGAATCAACTGAGGCCTCTGTTGTTACAGTATCACAATGCACTTTTTTCTGTCCAATTCTTCTTCCTTCAAGTTTATAGCTTTTGTTCCTGAGAGCAATGACCAATAACCATTACTATGCAAATCTCAGGTTCAGAGAGTGTTTCCTAGAGAATCTGCCCAATAATGCTCTACCAAGAGTGGTCCTTAGAACATGCTCTAAAATGGTGATGTAACATATCAGGCTTTTAAGATGTTTGAGGGAATGGAAGCTTGAATCAAATGAACAGTGTTGCAGAATATTGATTTCATTAGAAAAGACTATAATGCTCTTCAGTTGTTCTCAAACAATTACTTTAAGATTAACTTCCAGTCTAAATAACTTACAAAGTTATAATAGGTAGGGTTAGGTTAGGTTGCAGAGTAAATGAAGCAATGCAACTTAAATAAAAAGATGTTTATTTCTCTCTCCAAAAATACATGCTTTCCTGGATTAAAAAACAGACAAAAGGCTCGATGCATAAATGGAAACACCTGGTTTTGAATTCCATTTTCATCTTTTCTGTATGTATAATTTTGAGAAAATTACTAACTGCACTGTGCCTCAATTTCTTTATCTGTAAAATGTAAATATTTTTATCACCTCAGTAGGTGGTTGCAAAGATTCACTGTGTTAAAATATGTATTAGGATTATGCTATAATAATGCTGAGAAAAAATATATATATATCAAGCCTAAAACAAGAATTATTCATTTCACAGTTACGGTTCTACAGATTGGCTGAGATTTAGCTGTGGTTTGCCTGATCACATTTGACCTTTGCTGCACTTGGCTGGACTTCAGCCTTGTTGTCAGATCGCAGTTTGTTCTACCTCTCTTCACACTAAGAAGCAGGCAAAAGGTGCAAAGGTTGCCTGAGTTAAGCTCCTCTTGCGGCAGATGGCAAAGGGGAGAAGAGGCCAAACAAACCCACACATGCATACTAAAAGAGTCAGCCCAGGTTTGCTCACATTCCATTGGCCAAAAAGAGTACTCGGACAAATCTAAGATCAATGGGTTTATACACTCCTCTCAAGGAGGAGTGTTCATTGGTTGAACACAAATATACATGTATGCATGTGTATAAACCATATAAAATTACCAAATTGTTAGATCAGAAATCATTCAAATATCTTCAACATATAATATTTTAACTATACCACATCCGTCTTTTGTTCAAAATGACTATTGTATCTCCAGGAACATATTTTTATTTAAGCTACAAAAAGGAAGGATATTGAGAGAGCGGGATTTTCTCTTTGGGGCACTTTCTGAAATTTGGAAGAAAAAAAACACACATTTCAAATTATCTCATTAGAAAGAACTGAATCAGATAATTACCTCTAGCTTCAAGGGAGGCTAAGAAACATAGCTTTCATGTACTCAGTCAGAAACAACATATTATATTAGTAAATAATAAGGGAGAGAAAATATTGGAGGATAGATTGTCATCTTTCTAAAGTATACCCCTTTGGCCAATTAGATAAGCCACACACACTCTTCTTGGTACAATTAAAATGTATGCTCCATTTTATAAGAGAAACAGTCCCAAAGTTCCACTTAGCTGCTTTATAAAGCTGAAACTCTAGGTAGAGATTAGCTGTCCAATGGCTAGTGATCTATACGTCACTGGATAAAGACATAGTTCTGCATATTTTAATTGGTAAATTATCTGACTATAAAACGCTCAGGATACAACAGTAAAGAACGTACAGCTTGTCTGAAGCAAAAACTCCTATCAAGAAAAAAAAGGAGGAGGATTGGAAAACAAATGAGTCGTTGAAGCACTGGCATGATCAAATCTCACTGGCAGGGAATGAGAGCACTTCCTTCTCTTCCCATCGTGTAAACTCCTCATACTGGCAGGCTCTGCTTTCCTTTCTAGGAGATTTATCTTTGCCTGTTATCTTCCACTGCTAGACTGAAGTGGACATAGGGGTCTTTGTTCTCCTCTGGGGCTGTAGGTCTTGTAGTTGGCTTCCTTCTGTGCTTGGAGGTTGAGTATTACAGGAATGTACATTACAGGATTGTGGCTTCTTTAACAACATATTCCATCCAAAATTTGGCAGGTGTTTGATATACCGTTAATATCATATATAAGAAAATAATAGGCATTATCTCTGGTCATTTACTTAGTAGCTTGTGAGCTTGTATTAGGCGGAATGGTGACTACTCCCTAATCCCTGGAACCTGTAAATGGCCAAAGAGTAAATAATACCTTATATGATGAAAGATGTAATTAAGAATCTTGAGAAAATGAATTTATCCTGGCTTGTACAAATATGCCCTAAGTGTACTCATATGCATTCTTATAAGTGCGTGGCAGAGGGAGATTAGACACACAGAGGGCAGAAGACATACACACAGAGGAGAGGGTGACTGAAAATTGGCGACAGGGATTGCAGTGATACGGCCCCAAGTCCAGGAATGCCAAGGAGTGCTGGGCAGTCCCTATAAACCAGAAGAGGCAAGAATCTGGTTTTCCTGCGGAACCTTCAAAGGGAGCACATTACTGCTTATAACTTGATTTTGGATGTAAAGCCTCCAGAACTGTGAGATAGTAAGTTTCAGCGGTTTTAAGCCACTGAGGTTGTGGCCATTTGTTATGTGCATCTAGGAAGCAAATACTCCTAGATTTGCTCCTTCCCCTATCCATCCTTCTTTCAACCTAAGCCTTGAGGTGTCAAAAGCAAAAGCCTTGGGTAACAACATAACAATATTAATTTTATCTTTATTGCTGGTTGCCATTTTTTGGCACAGCTTGTGTCCACAATCTAATCTCTGACCCTGGGTGAAGCTTCAAAGACATCACTTATTATAAATTATAAAGAAATTAAAGATTATGAAGATGTAGTTTGCATTTTCAATTTTGTAAGGCTCTAAATTATGGGACTCATGGTCATCATAGATTGTACATCATAAGCAGAGCAGTATTCATTTATATTTCATTAATACTTGCAGACCAGCAAACTGTAGCCTGAATTTATCCCTCTATAAGTTTGTTTCCAGAAAGTGACTAGAATTGGCCAAATTAATCAACAATGTAAATTTTCCCTTCATTTTCTTATCGTTGTCTTTGTTGCCATATATATGTATATATACTATTTTCAAGGTAATGTGGGCATCAGTTGAACATTTTGGCCTACAAAGGGCTAACAGATTTATAACCTGTGATATCTAAGTTAGCTCTGTCTTTTCTCTAACCACTAAGTCAGTGCTACATTTTTAGTTTTTATCATGAGTAGCATTTCACATCCAAATTTCAAATTCTTCATTAGTAAAGGTTAGCTTTACTTATAAATGACATGAAATCCAAAATTTCAGTAGACTGCAGAAGGCAGAAGGTTGCTTTTCCCTATATCTAGTTTCTAGCCTAAACTCAGTGTCTACTTCAGTGTCAAAGCAGCTGCTCTGGTTACAGCCAGTTATAATCATAGGACTGCCTACAGAACTGTGGAGAGACATGAAAAAGGGCATTTCTCTCTTTAAAAACACTTTCCAGAAATAATGCACAACGCTTCCGACTCTCAGTCATCAATTATAACTTAATTGCCATATCTGTTGTGAGGGAAGTAAAGAAATAGTGTTTCTTTCATTTGGCCATGTGCCCAGATGGAAATTTATAATTTCTATTTCTTTGGAGAAAAAAAAAAAATAAAGAGAACAAGATCCTATGGGTGGGAGGGACTGGTAGCTGGCATTTTTGCTACAATAGTTAATATCTGCAGCAAAAATAGTTTTATCTGATACTATTACCCTTTCCTACCAGATGTCCTTTACTGTTCATTTTAAGTGCTTCTGTGTTCATGTGTTATTAACTGGAATTGCAATATGTTTTCAAATATCATCAAGTTTGGGGCAGTGTTCATCAGATATAATGACCACTGTATATTTATGCCTTGAACTCTCCTGTGGCAGTGGAAGTGTGAGGAGCTATAAAGTAATAAATATTCATAGGTTTCTTGCTAGACAAAATACATGGCAAAGGTAAAGTGTGTTTGTAGTTTTAAAAAAATATATATATACATTGAAAACACTGCAATGACAAATGTCCATTGTTGAGTAAATATGAAGCCAAGCAAATGAATTTGATAGAAAATAAGAGAAAAATACTTCTAATATTTGAAGGTCAGAAACATACTAATAGATATTGGACATAGTGATGAAATTTTATACTGACAACGAAAAATATTCTCTTCCATCTTGTATGTCAAGAAGGGAAAGATGGAAGGTGTAAAGAAAGCTTCCAATGAAAGGCAATAGTCCAGACTAAAGTGTTTATAATCTTCAGACCATAGGGAAAGCAACTGATTGAGCTCTTAAATGTTGACCTCAAGACAAACAAATGTGTGACTTTAAAGGGGGTCAGGAAATTGAGATTATTCCCAAGAAAGGTCACTATTTCTCACATCAAGGAAACTGCAAGCATGCAGAGCCAGTGGACATAAGAACAATTATGTCTGATCCTTGACCTTTGAGCCAAAATATGTGTTTCTTTGTTTTTAGATTCCAGTGGTCAAATAAGCAGCTGGTATGATTATCATCTTGTAGGCAATAAAGGAAATGTGAATTCTGTAAGTGTGCTAAAAATTCTAAGTATTGTGATACAGATCTAATGAGAGGTTTACATGATCGCTGCCAATAGCTATACTAGGTAGCCTACAAAGGAACTAACACACCAACCCAAATAATAAGTCAATGATAATGGAACCCTGGCTTAGAAAAAATATATCTGATTTGGTCCATCAGTGCCCAGCAAGTAAGATATTGGAAGAGATATTGGAAATTTTCAAAAAAAATGTTTACAACTGCAATCAGAAGGAATTGCCACATATTTGACAAATAGATATAAATTATGAACAATATCACCATAGTTAGAAGTGCTGACTTAGTAAGTAGATTGCTATGTTATAAATCCTAGTTTTACCACTTTCTAGTTTCGTGATCTTGGGCACAAAACAAAAAGTATAAACCTCAGTTTCCCCATCAGGAAAATAACAACTTTTCATAACTCCATTTACCTGATAGAACTGCATAAGGAGAAAATGAGCTAATACAATTAGAGCAATCCAGACAATGCTTGCTTGGCTATTAGTATTCAATGAAAGTTCATATAATCATTTTTTTTAATTAAAAGAGTTAGACTTTGCTTACGTTAAATAAAATAACATCCTTTCTGCTCAATTATGTTTTTTCAGTCATAAATATAATTGGCATGCTTATTATTTTCAAAACAATAAAAATGAAAAGAAGATAGGAAGAAATAAAAAGACATATTATTAAGTAGCTCAATTACTAAGAATAATTATTCTCCACTATTACTTTGTAAATCTCTCCTGTTTAATAAAAATTCAATTTCCAAACTTTCTTATAATTTATTTTACAGTACAAAAAAATCAGAGAATATACATGACTCCAATTCCTACTTTTGCCTGTTTATGCTACATCTGTTTGAATTCTGTATTTGCTCTTATTTTACTCATGTCAGCAAAGCAAAATAGATAAAGCAGCAGAATATTCTAGAAATCTAAGCATCACTATCAGATTATGACTAATTAGGAATGTATTTATCTTTAAAGTGTGACACTTATTGTCAATGTATTCACTTGAATTTGCATCATTTATTTTACGTGATGATTGCAAATTAAAACTGCTTCCCTTTATAACTATTCAAACAGTTTATTATATTTAACCACCTACTTTTCACTTTTAAATGGCAGATAACTGTTCTCAAATATATATTTCAGGAAATGTTAAAACAGAAAACTACAAAGTTTTTGCATAGTTACTTAATGATTCTGATGACATGGTCATATTTCGTGGGCCAGATTTTTGACTATATTATTACTTATTGCCTGGTGATATTAGGAAGCTATTTAGAAACGCACGCTTCAGTTTTCTCATCTGTAAAATGGGGATATTAATTGTATCTGCCTAAAAGTATTTCTATGATGTGTGAATGAATTGATATGGATAAAGTGTTTAAAAGGGTGACTGCAAAATAGTAAACACTTAAAAGATAGACATTGTAACTATTAGTATGTGACAAGTATATTGCTAAAAGATACACCTTTTAAGCATCATTTTACAAATGAGAAAATTGGGGACTAAAGATGTTAAATGATATCATCATGGTCTTTCAGTTAATAAATTCTAAGGCCTAGTTTCAAATCTAGGTTTATCTGCCACTGTGGCCAGTGATTGCTTCACCACTATTTAAGTTATCTCTTTTTATTTCCATACTACAATCTCTAGAAGCTTCAGGTGGGTAAATAAATAGGGGAAAAAAGAAAAAAACTTGTGTTTCAATATCTTTAAAAGTCAATGGTTGCCTAAAGAAGAGGTATGCACACGTTCAGTTCAGATAAGAGAATCTGTATTAGAACTTTATCAGCGAAATAACTGGTTATCCCATACTGTAGTGTAATCTTTGTCAGAAATTTGATTGAAACTGTAGTCAGAGTAAATAAGTTTTCAACTGCCCTTTAAAAGCCATGCAAAGTGACCTAGACACACGGGAATTAATTAAGTAAATAAGCATATAAATCAATTTATATTAATGATAGTGAAATGTTGTTCTCTGGCAAACTAAGGTTCCTTAAGATTGTTTTTTATTAGAACTGGGCAATCTCAGACATATATTTTTTGTGCATTGTTTATTCTAGTTTTAGGACCAGTTACTTAAAAACAAGTTTATCTCGGTGTTTTTAATCAATGTCATATTAAGTTAGAGATAATTTTATTACCTGTAAATTTGTGTAGTTCATCTCCAATATTTACATCATTTGGAGGCAACAGAGATTAGCATACAGTTGATGATCATAAGGTGCAGTAGTCAGTGTTCTCTAGAGAGACAGAACCAATAGGATACAGAAGAAGGGATTTATTAGGGTGTAAAATTAACAATACTTAAATCCTTATAAAGTCAATAGATCTTATGTTAAATGATAAAGAAATAAAAGAAGAAAACAAAGATATTTGCTTAATATACGTATACATATGTACAAATGTATTCTCAAAAAATAGTGTGGAAATACTCATGACGATTGTTTCTGTTACTGGCCATGTAATTGTAGCTGGTATACATGACTACTTTCAGCAAGCACCTCAGCTGGTTATCATTCTTTACCTGGCAGGGTGACCCAAACCATCATTTCTGAAAGGTCTAGGGCATTCATAGTCCTGCCTGGACTGAATTGCTGTAGTTTCTCATTGACTTTAGTCACAGGATGTAGTAATACCTCAGCTGCCCTGAGGAATCTCCTGTATCCCAGACATATACTTCCTTTACTCCATTGTAGAGTAA